>NC_091468.1:56009635-57239635 GCF_027789765.1 Dendropsophus ebraccatus | reverse complement strand
GTTCTGCAGGTCAGGGGTGTGTGGGTGCATAGATATGAGATGTTCTGCAGGGTCAGGGGTGTGTTGGTGCACTGTTATGTGATGCTCTGCAGGGTCAGGGGTGTGTGGGTGCACTGTTATGTGATGCTCTGCAGGGTCAGGGGTGTGTTGGTGCACTGTTATGTGATGCTCTGCAGGGTCAGGGGTGTGTTGGTGCACTGTTATGTGATGCTCTGCAGGGTCAGGGGTGTGTGGGTGCACGGTTATGTGATGCTCTGCAGGGTCAGGGGTGTGTTGGTGCACTGTTATGTGATGCTCTGCAGGGTCAGGGGTGTGTGGGTGCACTGTTATGTGATGCTCTGCAGGGTCAGGGGTGTGTTGGTGCACTGTTATGTGATGCTCTGCAGGGTCAGGGGTGTGTTGGTGCACTGTTATGTGATGCTCTGCAGGGTCAGGGGTGTGTGGGTGCACTGTTATGTGATGCTCTGCAGGGTCAGGGGTGTGTTGGTGCACTGTTATGTGATGCTCTGCAGGGTCAGGGGTGTGTGGGTGCACTGTTATGTGATGCTCTGCAGGGTCAGGGGTGTGTTGGTGCACTGTTATGCGATGGGGAGAGCGGCCTCTTGTGACCACAGGTAACTCTGCCACAAGAGTGCAGTGAAGAGAGGACGCATGTGGCAAGTGAGTTTTTTTTTTGTTTGTTTGTTTGTTTTGGAGAATTACTGTTATATGGGAAGGGTTAGGGAGCACACAGGGGTCTATATATAACTGGAAGAGCACACAGGGGGTCTATGTATAACTGGGGGCAGCACACAGGGGGTCTATATATATAACTGGGGGAGCACACAGGGGTCTATATATAACTGGGGTAGCACACAGGGGTCTATATATAACTGGGGGAGCACACAGGGGTCTATATATAACTGGAGGAGCACACAGGGGGTCTATATATAACTGGAGGAGCACACAGGGGTCTATATATAACTGGAGGAGCACACAGGGGTCTATATATAACTGGAAGAGCACACAGGGGGTCTATGTATAACTGGGGGCAGCACACAGGGGGTCTATGTATAACTGGGGGAGCACACAGGGGTCTATATATAACTGGGGTAGCACACAGGGGTCTATGTATAACTGGGGGAGCACACAGGGGTCTATATATAACTGGAGGAGCACACAGGGGGTCTATGTATAACTGGAGGAGCACACAGGGGTCTATATATAACTGGAAGAGCACACAGGGGTCAATATATAACTGGGGGCAGCACACAGGGGGGCTATATATAACTGGAGGAGCACACAGGGGTCTATATATAACTGGAGGAGCACACAGGGGTCTATATATAACTGGGGCAGCACACAGGGGGGCTATAACTGGGGCAGCACACAGGGGGTCTATATATAACTGGAAGAGCACACAGGGGTCTATATATAACTGGAGGAGCACACAGGGGTCTATATATAACTGGGGGAGCACACAGGGGTCTATATATAACTGGAGGAGCACACAGGGGTCTATATATAACTGGGGGCAGCACACAGGGGGGCTATATATAACTGGAGGAGCACACAGGGGTCTATATATAACTGGAGGAGCACACAGGGGTCTATATATAACTGGAAGAGCACACAGGGGTCTATATATAACTGGAGGAGCACACAGGGGTCTATATATAACTGGAAGAGCACACAGGGGTCTATATATAACTGGAGGAGCACACAGGGGTCTATATATAACTGGAGGAGCACACAGGGGGTCTATGTATAACTGGAGGAGCACACAGGGGGTCTATGTATAACTGGGGGCAGCACACAGGGGGTCTATGTATAACGGGGCAGCACACAGGGGATTTATATATATAACTGGGGGAGCACACGGGGTCTATATACTTCTGGGAGAGCACACAGGGGTTCAATATACTTCTGGGGAGCACACAGGGGGTCTATATACTTATGGGGGAGCACTCAGGGGGTCTATATATTTCTGGGGGCAGCACACAGCAGTCTATACTATATTGGGGCTGCACAGAGGGGCTTTACTACAATACTGGGGCACAGGGACACCTTAAAACTATGGGGGCACAGAGGAGTGTAACTACTATATAGGGGTACAGAGGGGGGTAACTACTGTATGTGTTGGAGCCTAAAATGTTTCTCTGACAGATTCTGGAGAGAAGATTCACAGCCAGAAGACGACTTCAAGGTGGCCCAGGCTGGATGGAGGGAAAAAGAAAATGTGACAGATCGGAGAAGACGGCCCATGTGAGTCACTGGATGTAACTGCACTCTGTTATAGGGTTGTAGTGTTAGGGGTCATGATGTGGCGGTATTATGTAATGGTATCATTGGTGATTCATTATCTTTCTGTGTTGTTCAGTGCAGTTTTTATGTAATATGTAATCACTGTATGGTGGAAATAGTGTTATAAGGTAACTACTGTATGTATTGGGGCTTTTAATACAGTGTGGGGGTACATTCAGGGTATTATACTGTGCGGGGAGCACCAATTCTAATGGGGGGGGGGGGGGGCGCCATTTGCCTTCTCTGCCTAGGGCACCAAAACTCCTTGTCCCGGCCCTGGTCCATATATACAGAATAAGAGCAGATACTGAGGATTACACCCAGTATACAGGACAGGAGAAGTGGTACTGTGCAGTGTCCATATATACAGAATAAGAGCAGATACTGAGGATTACACCCAGTATACAGGACAGGAGAAGTGGTACTGTGCAGTGTATATATATATACACAGAATAAGAGCAGATACTGAGGATTACACCCAGCATACAGGACAGGAGAAGTGGTATTGTGCAGTGTATATATACAGAATAAGAGCAGATACAGAGGATTACACCCAGCATACAGGACAGGAGAAGTGGTACTGTGCAGTGTCCATATATACAGAATAAGAGCAGATACAGAGGATTACACCCAGTATACAGGACAGGAGAAGTGGTACTGTGCAGTGTCCATATATACAGAATAAGAGCAGATACTGAGGATTACACCCAGTATACAGGACAGGAGAAGTTGTACTGTGCACTGTCCATATATACAGAATAAGAGCAGATACCGAGTATACAGGACAGGAGAAGTGGTACTGTGCACTGTCCATATATACAGAATAAGAGCAGATACTGAGGATTACACCCAGCATACAGGACAGGAGAAGTTGTACTGTGCAGTGTTCATATATACAGAATAAGAGCAGATACTGAGGATTACACCCAGCATACAGGACAGGAGAAGTTGTACTGTGCATGTGCTGTTACCATCTCCTGATAGAATTAGTACTGCGCAGTAATCAGGATGAGCTGTTATTACAGGTTTCAGTGCAGTGTGGACAGGGCCTATAGGAGTTGTATGGGGGCGGAGGGGTATGCGGTTTATTGTTGGATTCTCCCCCTGTAGCAAGTTATAGCTTGTGCCCTTCTCCTTCCATAGACCTCAATAATGAGATACAGATGAGATTTGTTCTGTGACATCTCCTGGACACAGAGGAGCGACACTCTGCAGATGAGGCTCTGCTGCAGCACATCTCGCCCTCACACCAGGATTGTAGTAACATCCTGACAGTCTCATCTGCAGAGAGCAGAGCTGTAGCTTTAAGAGGAGGAGACTCCTCCCAGTGCAGCTTTCCACCACGCTCCCTTCTGTGAGCTGAGGGAGTGACTGAGCTGACACACAGTAGCAGAGACTCTGCGATTCCTTCTATACACACACACACACACATACATATATATACCTATACTGTGTATACAGGGGGCCCCAGGCGGCAGCACCCCAGATCAGGCATCGCTGAGGAGTGGACATCGTCGCCTCTAAGTGAGTATTATTAACCCCCTCTTGTCTGGGCCACGCCCTGCTGCAGGGGAGACACCTAACCCCCTCCTCTCCCCAAACTCTGAGGGGACCCTGACTCCCAGCAGTTGCCCTTTCCCTGGTAACACTCTCTGCCCCCCTAGGTGCAGGATCCCATCTCCACTATATTTTGGGTGGTGCAGATTTCTCAGAGGCCCCCAGGGTGTCTGCATGGGGCCCAGCCTGTTTGAATAACTTCCGTGAAGAGCTGGGAATACAACCAGGGTCCCGAAGCCATAGAACAGCGGCCACTACTCCTGCAGTCTCTCCCCTCTACAAGCTATTGCGCTCTGTTATCAGCCAGGTTAGAGACCGCTGTCTGTAATACTGAGGTCTATGGACCCATCTGGTGCCCCCTGCCCCTCCATACCACACATCAGTGGGAGTGACGGAAAGTGCGAAAGCCTCCCCCATAACCACACATCTCTAATACCGAAAATACCAAGTATGTGTGACCGATATCAGCTACTCCGCCTGCAACACTACTGTACTGTAATAAGATGTGACTAATATCAGCTACTCCGCCTGCAACACTACTGTACTGTAATAAGATGTGACTTATATCAGCTACTCCGCCTGCAACACTACTGTACTGTAATAAGATGTGACTGATATCAACCGCTCCTCCCATATCACTACTGTAGTGTAATAAGATGTGACCAGGGCCGATTCTAGGTTTTCTGCTGCCTGAGGCGAGAATTGAAATGGTGCCCCCCCCCCCCCCACCAAATTAACGAATAGTAGTTAAGCAATCTATGTAGCCAACTGCATAAACAGATATATACATACATAGATATATACTAGCAGCAATATACAGCACATATATACCAATAATGAATACATTGCACGGATATATTCTTTTTATAGCGTTCACCGTGCAGAGATGTAATGTGGTTTTTGTTTAGTTCAGATATTTCTATAGATATATATAGCTTCTATAGTCTCAGGGTATGTTCACACTATGGAATACACTCAAAAATTTCAAGCGGAGACAGTGTGGCAGACTCTACTTGAAGTTCCACCTGTCCCATTGACTCAATGATATTTTCCAGCTCAATCCGCCGTCCGCCCAAATAATTGAGCTTGAGAATATCATTGAGTCAATGGGACATATGGAACTTCAAGTGGAGTCTGCCGCACTGTCTCCGCGTGAAATTTCCAAACGTATTCTATAGTGTGAACATACACCCATAGTTGTATATATTCTTGTGTAGAATTTTTTTATTTGAAAAATAGAGAAAAGTAGTGATTTGCATCTTTTATACAGTGGATTCTTTTTAATTTTTTTACATCTTTTTTACAGTACACTGCACTAATAATGTAAGTAGTGTATAGTCATTTTTATGGTATTATTACAGTGTGCGGCTATAACTAAGGCATCTAGGGATTTTCTATTGCTTCCCCAGCAAGGTGACTATGTGTACAGGCTGTGGGGGCGCTAATAATACAACAGAATGCCAGTCACACAGGTGACAGATAGCAGCTGGCAACCCTGGGCATAGACTGGGCTCAGCTACTGAGATCACTCCATACTTATACAGGGCACATGAGCTGTACATACAGGGCAGATTAGATGCACACACACATACGCACTCACATATAAATATATATATATTTATACACACACACACAAAAATATTCTCACATACACACAAACACACAACTGTATACACACACACTGTACACGCACGCATATACTGTATACACGCACACATATACTGTATACACACACGCATATACTGTATACACACTCACATATACTGTATACACACACACACATATATATACCGTATACACACTCACATATACTGTATATACACACACACATATATACTGTATACACACACATACTGTATACACACACATACTGTATACACACATACTGTATATATACTATATACACACACATATACTGTATACACACACACATATATATACTGTATACACACACACATATATATACTGTATACACACACACATATATATACTGTATACACACACACATATATATACTGTATACACACACACATATATATACTGTATACACACACACATATATATACTGTATACACACACACATATATATACTGTATACACACACACATATATATACTGTATACACACACACATATATATACTGTATACACACACACATATATATACTGTATACACACACACACATATACTGTATACACACACACTAACCTCCTGTGTCTGTCTCCTCCAGCAGATCTCACATCCCAGGCCAGCAGTGGAGGGCTCAGGAGATGAGGCTGTATGGGAGGGGACAGGGCACACACAGCTTCCAGTCAGCTCTACTGTGGTGCTAGGCCTCCCTCCCCTTCTCTCTGCTCCGACAGAGACAGACAGCCAGCTAGGAGACAGCTGCCCCCAGGGACAAGGCTGTCAATCACTGAGCTACGGAGAGGGGGCCTGAGGAGGAGGCAGAGGTGCCTGGTGATGTGCCTGCAGACCGTCTGAAAGTGAAAGTGAGGGATTGTGCTGCCCCCTAGTGGAGTAAAGAATCTGCCGCCTGAGGCAGAAAGCTCAGTCTGCCTCATGGCAGAAACGGCCCTGGATGTGACTGATATCAACGGTTCCTCTTATATCACTACTGTACTGTAATAAGAAATGACTGATATCAGCCCCTCCTCCACTACTGTACTGTAATAAGATGTGACTGATATCAGTCGATTCTCTTATATCACTGCTGTAGTCAGGGCTGTATTAACAGCTGCTGCTGCCCTAGGCACTAAACCTGGAGATGCCCCATCTTCACGCACCTATTGGCTATACCAGACCTGACCAATACCACCATACCCCCCACCCCCCTGGAAAAGACACCAGATTTACTTGCAAGTCTGAACCGGAGGAGGGAAACTAAAAAAATAAAAACAAAAAAAAATTATTTTTTTCTGTCCCCCTGCTGCCTGGTGCTGCCCCCCTGCAAGGTGCTGCCCTAGGCACCGGACCACGTGTGCCTAGTGGTAAATACGGCCCGACTGTAGTGTAATAAGATGTGACTGATATCATCCGCTCCTCTTATATCACTACTGTAGTGTAATAAAATGTGACTGATATCATCCGCTCCTCTTATATCACTACTGTAGTGTAATAAGATGTGACTGATATCAGCCGCTCCTCTAAGGGTCCTATTACACAGGGAGATTGTCTCCTGAATAAGGCAGAATCGGGCAGATATCGCCCGGTGAAATAAAGACAACAATCAGCCAAAGAGCAGATCACCAGCTGATCGTTGTCTTACAACTTGTTTGAAAATCATTGTCCGCCGGCCAGGCAGTGCTACGTGTGACTGGTGATGTGCAGTCGGCGGCTGATGAAAGGATACAGAATAAAATAAAGGTGATGCTTACCTCTCCTCGGTCCCCTGGTGTACTCCTGGCTTATTTCTGTTTTCCCCGCTTTGCAGTGACAGGCTGCTCAGCTAATCATTGGCTGATACGGGACAGCACTGTGGGCAGTGATTGGCCGAGCGGGCTGTCATAGGTTCGGAAGTGTCGGCAGGGTATGCAGGAGGAGAACACCGGGGGAACGTGGACAGATAAGCAATGTGTTTATTATTTCTATACACCTCGGAATGCCCCTTTAAGGGGAAACTATCAGCCGGTCAGACAATCCAACCTGCTGATGGCCCCCTATAGCACCCAGGATGCTGAGGAGGAAGGTATGTGTGGTACCTTCCTCTTTTGCGCCGTTCCCGTGCTGTTAGTTGGTGTAATCTTCACCTGGGTGCTCCCGGCCAAAGATTACGCCAACTAATAGCGCAGGATCGGCTCCAAGGAGGAAGCACCCTGGGCGTATAGGGGGGCTATCAGCAAGTTAGAGTCGTCTGACCTGCTGATGGTTCCACTTTAAAGCAAAGGCTGCACGGACATTGTTCATGACGACCATGCAGCCCTCGCCGCACAATAAGGCTGGGTTCACACTATGTTTTTGCAATCTATTTTTTTCATCCATTTTTTGCGAAAAACTGATATTTTTTAACGGACACAAAAGTAGGGACACCTAAGTTTTTGTATCCGTAAAAAAAAAAAAACTGATCCGTTTTAATCCATTTCTTTTTTTTTTTTTATAATGGAAGTCGATGAAAAAAAAAAAAAACGGATTGCAAAAACGTAGTGTGAACCCAGCCTTATCAAGCCGTGTAATAGGCTCTGTAAGCAAGGGCAGATCGGCTATCCAACACTTCTGTACTGTAATAAGATGTGACTGATCTCAGCCGCTCCTCCTATAACACTACTGCACTGTAATAAGAGGTGCAGGCAGGAAGGGGTTAAGTAGTGCAGGAAATTTGTTTATTTAAATATTGAATGAAATAGAAACATTGTATCCAGCTGAAGCACAGTACAACTTCTCTGGGAGCGCTCTGTATATGGTGGTCATAGTGGTGTTCTGTCCCATAGAGCTGATGCCATAAAGAGGGCGGAGCTGTGACAACTTTACTGGTGTCATACAGGGGAAAGGGGGTGACTACCTCTCTATACATATGATTATAGGGGCAGTTGTCAGCAGTAATAGATGAATAGCTGTTCCTGTAGTATAAGGTGTATGGATCTCCTCTCTGATCACATGCCATTATATTATATATCAGTGATATCATTCAGGGGGCGGGGCTGTGACTACCTCTCCCACATGGTAGCAGGGATGGGGAACCTTTAGCCCTCCAGCTGTTGCAAAACTACAATTCCCATTATGCCTGGACATCTTGGCTAAAGCTAAGATGGATTGCTATTTTTTCAGGAATATGCAGGGGACATCATGATTGTAGACTGGAGTTCCCCTTTAACCTGTCCCCTCCTGTCTTCTGTTGTTGTGGTATAGTCCTCCCCTTGGTCTCTATACTTACCTGCAGGGTGTGGGATCTGGCAGGCTCCTTGCTGTATGTTTACCTGTCCCAGGTGAGGGTTGGGTGTCGTGGGAGGCGCGGGCCTTTGCGGTTTCATCTCCTGTATTTACCTGGACAGGTGAGGCCCTGGATGTCCCTGGAGGCCATTGCATTGGGCGCTCGCTGCACTGACGCCTCTGTCCTGTGAATTCAATGATTTTTGCGTTGTCGATATTTAACAGGTTTTTCTGGTTTTATTTAAATGACGTTTAATCCCTGAATAATACGAAAATCTTCACAATCTCGTAGAAATCATAATACAAGTAGACAAGTAATACAATTGTATCCAATATATACAATGTCTGTGAGCTAAATGGCCTGGACACCAGACTGATACATTGTACATAGCTAGTCCTGCTCCCAGCTGAGAAGTGATACAATTGTACCCAGTGTGGACAATGCTCTGTGAGCTCTACAGCCTGGACTCCAGACTTATACATTGTACATAGCCAGTCCTGCTCCCAGCTGAGAAGTGATACAATTGTATCTAGTCTAGACAATGCTCTGTGAGCTCTACAGCCTGGACCCCAGACTGATACATTGTATATCGCTAGTCCTGTCCTTAGCTGAGAAGTGACACAATTGTATCCAGTGTAGACAATGCTCTGTGAGCTCTACAGACTCTGTGGACTCCATTAGTTTTTTTTTTAACAGTAATTTTTGTGTGCTCTGGACGTCATTGCATGGGGGTCTGTTACAATGTGTCAGGGCAGGTTGGAGCTCACAGGGTTTGTTTTAGCTTGCAGAGGATTATGTGCACTGATACACTGTAACAACCCTGCAGCTGTGTGTCCTGTGTCTGCCATCTCTCTGCAGTCTAGTCCTCTCATCTCTTATATTTAGGGAATGTGGGAAATGTTTTTACTTTATTCAGGAACGTCACGGCTGCCGTATTCCCTGCTCCGTGCAGCTGCATGTACTGTGGCTCCAGGCAGAGGCCTCACAGCCCCACCAATATGGCTGCACTTCCTGCTGTCACCCCCGCAATAACGTCCACACAGCAAAACATAGGAACATCCTGACAGCTCCAGGTATATAGCACCCCAGTGTAGCTGAGGGGCCTATATACAGTATGCACTGTGTAGGGGACTATAGGGCTCAATATATGTGCTCTGTGTAGGGGATTATAGTGGGAGATAGATAGATAGATAGATAGATAGATAGATAGATAGATAGATAGATAGATAGATAGATAGGAGATAGTGGGACTATAGGGATATATATATATATATATATATAGATATGTGTGTGTGTACACTGTACTGTAGGGGACTATAGGACTGTGTGTATGTATGTGTGTATATATATGCGCGCTGTATATATGTGCAATGTGTAGGGGACTATAGGGATATAAATGTGTGTGTGTGTATATGCAATGTGTAGGGGACTATAGGGCTGTATATTGTGTGTGTGTGTGTGTGTGTGTGTGTGTATATATATATACATATACATACTCATACTGTGTAGGTGACTATAGGGCTGTATCAGGGCCGGATTAAAAGGAGGGCACCAGGGGTACATGCCCCGGGGCCTCCACCACTTAGGGGCCCCCACCAGCAGGAACCCTAGTAGATCGGTTGGCAACAGAGCACAGAAAGTGCTGTGTTCTCACATTGCGTTATTAACAGAATGTGGGAATATATTCTGATACTGAGCCCTCCCTGCTCCTGTCTCTAGGATCTGGCATCTTCCTCTGCACTGCAGCCTCTAGTGACCATCACGTGCGCAACAGAGGAGGATGCAAAGCAATACAGCCAGGAGCGAGGAGGGCCTGTGCTAAGTCGCCTACAGTAAGCTGCCATCTGTATAGATCGTGGCATAGTTTATTTATTGGGGGGGGGGGCGCCCGGGGCCTCCACCAACCTTAATCTGGCCCCGGGCTGTATACTGTGTGTGTGTGTGTGTGTGTGTATATATATATATATATATATATATATATATATATATATATATATATATATATATATATATATATATATATATGCGCGCTGTGTGGGGGACTATAGGGCTATATATTGCCCCTGTACATTACATCCCGCATGACCGCTCAGCTGTAGCTAATATAGCTGCGTCTTTTCTTTGGTCCTTATATACTAGATACAATCTCCCAGGACTCCCCCATACACCTGCCCTCCCTCACCGTGGGGTGGATGTCAGTGGGGGCCCCAGGAGACTGTAATAGCCATGTAATGTCCGGCAGACACTGTTACCTGCTGCTTCCCTTTCTGCTTTCTCACCATCTTCCCTTTCTCTTTATCCGCTTACCTGCAGTCATCAGCTTCGCGGCCTGCGGCTCTCCCACACACAAGCCCTCATGGCGACGTTCTCCTCAGGTATGTGGGCATCTGGTGGAGGGCTCCTAATGGCAGCATCTGGGAGGTAGGCTGGTGTGGAGGTGGAGGCTTGTATGGTGCTCAGGTAGAGATAGAGGCCGGCCTGGTGATGGAAGGTGGAGGCTGGATTGTTATTACGTATGATATAAACCAGTCAGGAGCTGGTAAAGGGGATATCTGATGGGGGGCTATATGTGGGGGATATCTGATGCGCGTCTGTACAGGGGATATCTTTTCGGGGACTGTATGGAGGGATATCTGATGTGCGTCTGTACAGGGGATATCTTTTCGGGGTCTGTTCAGAGGGATATCTGATGGGGGTCTGTACAGGGGGATATCTGATGGGGGTCTGTACAGGGGGATATCTGATGGGGGTCTGTACAGGGGGATATCTGATGGGGTCTGTACAGGGGGATATCTGATGGGGTCTGTACAGGGGGATATCTGATGGGGTCTGTACAGGGGGATATCTGATGGGGGTCTGTACAGGGGGATATCTGATGGGGGTCTGTACAGGGGGATATCTGATGGGGGACTGTACAGGGGGATATCTGATGGGGGTCTGTACAGGGTGATATCTGATGGGGTCTGTACAGGGTGATATCTGATGGGGTCTGTACAGGGGGATATCTGATGGGGGGCTGTACAGGGGGTTATCTTTTTGTGGACTGTACAGAAGGATATCTGATGGGGTCTGTACAGGGGGATATCTGATGGGGGTCTGTACAGGGGGATATCTGATGGGGGTCTGTACAGGGGGATATGTGATGGGGGTCTGTACAGGGGGATATCTGATGGGGGACTGTACAGGGGGATATCTGATGGGGGTCTGTACAGGGTGATATCTGATGGGGTCTGTACAGGGGGATATCTGATGGGGGGCTGTACAGAGGGTTATCTTTTTGTGGACTGTACAGAAGGATATCTGATGGGGGTCTGTACAGGGGGATATCTGATGGGGGTCTGTACAGGGGGATATCTGATGGGGGTCTGTACAGGGGGATATCTGGGGGGCTGTACAGGGGGATATCTTTTCAGGGACTGTACGGAAGTATATCTGATGGGGGTCTGTACAGGGGGATATCTGATGGGGGGCTATATGTGGGGGATATCTTTTCGGGGACTGTATGGAGGGATATCTGATGCGCGTCTGTACAGGGGATATCTTTTCGGGGTCTGTTTGGAGGGATATCTGATGGGGGTCTGTACAGGGGGATATCTGATGGGGGTCTGTTGGGGGGTATCTGGTCGGGGGGGTCTGTACTGGGAATATCTGATTGGGGGCTGTACAGGGGATATGTGATGTTGGTCTGTACAAGGGATATCTGATGGGGGACTGTACGGGGGATATCTGATAAGGGGGGGTGTACAGGGGGATATCTGTTAGAGGACTGTACGGGGGCATATCTGATATGGGGTGCTGTATGGGAAAGATATGTAAGATTGTGGACATATTAGATGGGGGGAGGGGGATCTGGGAGCCTCCATGCTTGGTGGTGGGATCGATCTCCCAGCAGTGTCATCTTTATGATCCCCAGTCATTACTGATCCCACCTCTTGCCCCTTGCACAGGACTGCTGGCTGTGGGGGAGGAACCATGTAAATATTTATACACTAAGTCACTTTATGATCCTTAGGCAGCTGATGTGCGGCCACAGCGGGGGATTCTGGTAATCTCTCTAAACAGGAGGTCCTGGAGATATGGCAGCAGCTGATCCTCTGGGTGATAAAGTATCACGAACCGCAAAGCACCGCACCCGCCCCACAGATCATGTGACATCTATAGCCTAGAACCGTTACTGAGGCTCAGCCACTACATTGTGATGTCACAGCGCAGTGATGTCATCAGTCACAGTCATTACAGTTCAGTTATAATGGAGGTGAGGCAGATGATCTGTGCAGACACTTTCTCCTCTCCGCTCTGCTTTATTGACTGCTGGGATTTGGCTCTGACTCAGCTGACTCAGAGCCCAGCAATAGGGAGACCTGGATCTGCTCTGCACCCCTCCCCCGCACCTGCCTGACAACAGGGGCATAATGTGGGGGTTCTGGAGCGGAGAGGGGGGGGGGTTTACATACACGTATGCAGGTGATTTCTCTATGTGACAAACCGGGCAAAAGTACATAATCTTAGGGGGAAACAGAGAGACCTGCAGGATATTGCTTTGTCCTCTCCACCACTTGACAGATACATAGTAATATATCCAGCAGATTATTACACCTCTGACCTCTACAGGTTTACAGAAAATTAATCAGTCCTCTCTATACCTCCTGACAGATATAAAGTGATAGATCCTGCCAGGGCCGGACTGGGACAAAAGAATCAGCCTACATAACAGCATTAGAATGTAGGCTTAGAGTGCTGACATAGAATGTAGGCTTAGAGTGCTGACATAGAATGTAGGCTTAGAGTGCTGACATAGAATGTAGGCTTGGAGTGCTGACATAGAATGTAGGCTTAGAATGTTATGTCAACATTCTAAGGCCCCATTCACACTATGGCCTAAGCCAGTATTCAATGCCAACATTCCAAGCCTACATTCTAACAAAGAATGTTTCAATAGAATGTTGTAATAGAATGTAGGCTTAGAATGTAGGTTTACAACATTCTATGTCCCCATTCTATGACATTATGGGGGGGATTTACGAAGACCCCGTCCTTTTTCCCAGGCAGGATTCACTAAGAGGCACTCGCCTCTTGGTGAATCCGGCCGGCTGGGCACCCAAATCTGCGCCCGGCGTACAATATCGACACCTGCTTCCAGCAGGTGTAGATTTTGATCATGATTTACGCCTCCTCCCCGCCTCGTCACGCCCTTGCAAGCTCCGCCAGCCCGCCCTTCGGGGGAGCGGGGCGTACGTGAGGCATACGCCAGGGAGAAGGGGCGAATCTGCACCTTCTCCCTGGCGTACGCCTCTGGCGTAGGCTTCGTAAACCCCCCCATATGTTAATGTTCTGCCATAGTATGTTGACATAGAACAACATACTCTGCCAACATTCTAAACCTAACTTCTATGTCAACATTCTGACATAGAATGCTGTCATAGAATGATAACTTACAATTAATGTTTAGAATGTTAGGCTTAGAATGTGGACTTAGAACCTTGACATAGAAAGTAGGTTTAAAATGTTTACATAGAATGTGGGCTTAGAATGTTTACATAGAATGTGGGCTTAGAATGTTTACATAGAATGTGGGCTTAGAATGTTTACATAGAATGTGGGCTTAGAATGTTTACATAGAATGTGGGCTTAGAATGTTTACATAGAATGTGGGCTTAGAATGTTTACATAGAATGTGGGCTTAGAATGTTGACATAGAATGTGGAGTTAGAATGTTGACATAGAATGTTGAAATAGAATGAAGGCTTAGATTGTTTACATAGAATGTGGGCTTAGAATGTTGACATTAGACTGATTACACTCCAAGGTTCCCCATTCCTGCTCATGGTTCCTTCTCTCTCATTGGGCTTTGGGCCTCATTTTTTTTTAGACCCCCTACTCAGCACCCTCAACTTGTCTCTGTGACCCTCTCTGCCTTTAGTAGCTTCCTAAGGGTGGGTTCACAATGTGGAATCCGCAGGTAGAAGTTCACGCGAATTCCGTCGCTCGCCTGTGCCATAGACTTCATTATGTGCACAGGCAGATTCCGCCGTCTGCCGAAAGAATGGCGGAATCTGTCCGCCATAAAATGGAGTCTATGGCACAGGCGGAGATGCGCGCAGGCGCAAGTACGGGCGGGTGACTGAATCCGCGGGAACTTCTCAGCGCGGATTCCTCAGTGTGAACCCACCCTCACAGACTCCTTGTTACTGGGATGGGTGGAGGGGAGGGAGTAGATATTAGTGGTACAATGCCCCTCCTGAGCCTCAAGCACATAGTGCTATCTGTCCCCCTATAATACGCTATGGTTCCGGCTCCTCTGCTCTTTCCTGACATGCTGCGCTCTCTCTAGTTTCTGGCAGGATCCTCTGTTCCTGGTGATAAAGGTGATCATATTGATTTTCACAATAGTCTGCTAACTAAGATGCTTTTTTTTTCATTGGTTATTTCAGTTGTGCTGACATCTAGTGGCCATTCTATAAACTGCAATGTTTCATCCTGTATCCTGTAGTCCTGTGGGGGACCCTGGTCTATGGTCAGCTCCTTGACCTTCAATTTCTCAGTTTCTTGCTTCTTTTCTTTCAGGGGGAAAGATGATGCCCTTTGGTGGGATCGCATCAAAGCTGAAGATTGACCGTCTGAAGGCGTCAGGGGTGGGATCCCATGAATGTGCTGTCAAATACCTCAAACAGGACTATGAGTCTCTGCGCCAGTCATGCCTGGAGAACGGCACCCTGTTTGAGGACCCCCATTTCCCAGCCATCACCTCTTCCATGGGTTTCAAGGAGCTAGGGCCTGGCTCCAGCAAAGTACAAGGGGTCAGATGGAAGCGTCCATCAGTGAGTACCGCCATGGGGTCTGCAATGAGGCTTGTATACTTAGATATCTGTATAGATGCAGCACATCGGATCCTCCAGTGTTCAGTCCCTAGAGATGGAGCCTTACAGTGAATCTGGCTGGTGAGGGGAGAGATAGCGGGGTCCTATAAATAGTCAGGGACCTTATGGAGAAATCACCTGTATGGGGGGCTGGAGTTGGAGGATCCCACGGTGATGACTCCTGTATCTTCTCTCTGCAGGAAATCGTCTCAGATCCACAGTTCATTGTGGGTGGAGCCACCAGGACGGACATCTGTCAGGGGGCGCTGGGTGAGTCCACCTCATTACTACGGGGGGAGCTGTCAATGGTTTTTGTGTAGGATTTGGCAAAAACTGATTGGGCCTTTTCACACTAGTTTTCTAGTGACAACTTAGATAAAGTTCTCCAAACATCTTCCAAAATGCATTGCAGCATAACATGGTCTATATCAGTGATTTCCAACCTATAGCCCTCAAGTTGACGCTAAACTACAACTCCCACCATGACCAGACAGCCCTAAGTTGGAGATCACTGGTCTGCACAGACACTGAACCAGCAGAGGATCCTAAGAGCTCGCAGAAGAGTAGCAGCAGCTCTGAATGTGACTGCAGTATAGTTTATAATGTGGTGTCCAGACCTCATATATATAGACTCCTGTCCAGCCTATATTGTGACCTGTACACGGCGGTGGCGGTGGATCAGCGGCTAATAATAGAGCAAATGTTTCTAGTTAATCCTTAACTCCTTCACTGCTGGGCAGAATGTCCTCCAGCACAAGGAGAAGGGGGCACTTTCTTTTTTAGTTCTTTGATTAAAATCTAACTTCTAATTCTTTCTCAAACATCCTGTATGGGGGGCTCAGGGCTTGTGTATGGGGGTTTCACCTAGTTAACAATCTTTATAAGAAAATAAGTGGGGCCCTCATGTGTCCCCAGTCCACGGCACTGCGGTCTCCCGGGTCTGGGGCACTAGGGTCTCCTCAGTCATAAAGCTTTCCTTGGTCTGGGACCTGGTGTCCCTCCTGAGTTTGAGACCCTGTGGTCTCCTTGGTTTGGGATCCTGACACTCAGCCTTTGTTTCTCCCCAGGTGACTGTTGGCTTTTGGCTGCTATCGGTTCCCTGACACTGAATGAGGATCTGCTGCATCGTGTCGTCCCTCATGGGCAGAGCTTTCAAGAAGACTATGCCGGAATCTTCCATTTCCAGGTAAGCCAGAGAATGGCAATATATGTATAATTTCTGAGATTCCTAGCATAGGATGATGGAGATTATAGTTATATGCTCGGCTCCTGCACAAAAAGCATTCTGATTTACAAAATGTGCTTTAATAACACAACATATGTTGTCTCCTGGTCTCTAGATCTGGCAGTTTGGGGAGTGGGTGGACGTGGTGGTCGATGACCGATTGCCAGTGAAGGATGGAGAGCTGGTTTTTGTTCATTCCGCTGAGTGCTCAGAGTTCTGGAGTGCACTGCTGGAGAAAGCCTATGCCAAGTAAGTGCCTGGCACACTTACATACTCAGACCCTCTCGCACACTCTCGGACCCTCTCACACACATACATGCTTGTGCTCAGTAGTGCTGAGATCTTGCTCTATGTCTTCTTTCCTCCAGGCTGAATGGTTCCTATGAGGCCCTCTCTGGTGGCAGCACCATGGAGGGGTTTGAAGACTTCACCGGTGGGGTTGCCGTGATGTATGAACTGCGAAAAGCCCCACGTGACCTGGACAAAATCATCAGCCGGGCCCTGGCGCGAGGGTCCTTGCTGGGCTGCTCCATTGATGTAAGGAGCTCTTTATTTACATAATGCGCTATTGTCATCTGTTAATAAGTTTTACTTAACCTTTAACAAAATCAAAAATGTAGTCACCTCACAAACCCCCTGCAGACGGTCTTGGGTAGTACAGCACAGGGGCGTAACTACCACTATAGCAGCCATAGCGGCTGCTATGGGGCCCGCCGCATCAGGGGGCCCCATGGCCTGCCCCTGCAATACACTGGGCCCCCTGAGCCGTCATCATTTGCAGCAACGGGTGGCCCTGCTGGTCTCCTGGGTTTTGCAAATGTCCCTTTAACTGCAAGCACTCCTGACCAGAGCTAGCAGTTATGTAGTTATGACTTCACTTGACCGTTTAGTGGTCAGTCGGGGGGGGGGGGGGGCAATCAAAAGTTTGCTATGGGGCCCAGCCATTTCTAGTTACTCCCCTGGTACAGCCCCAGAGCTGTGCCCATAAATGCTAATGCTAGAACATGGTCTGGACCTGTGCTCTCATGGGGTCTTTAGATTGAGCTGTATCTCTTTATATTGTATTAGCCTGTTTGCGGCCCCCATAGCGGTGCCCAATGACTGTGACTGTTCTCTTTTCCCCTTATCTGACTCTCTTTTTTTCCCCTCAGATTACCAGTGCCTATGACATGGAGGCCATTACCTTCAAGAAGTTGGTGAAGGGCCACGCGTATTCTGTGACTGGTCTCAAGGAGGTGGGGACAGCTATGGGGGCTCTCGAAGAGCTACAGTGATTTTCTTATAAGTGTGTTTGCTCCAGGATCTTGCTGACAATTTCTCCATCAACAGGTGAATTACCGGGGTCAGGTGGAGAAGCTCATCCGAATCAGGAATCCATGGGGCCAGGTGGAGTGGACAGGAGCCTGGAGTGATAAGTAAGCTGAGCCATTTGTGCAAGTGTATATGTGTGTGTGTGTGTGTGTGTTCCATGAGGCTTCTTCTCCATATATTGAGCATCTACTTCTCCTGAGGCTGTCAGTACCTAAAGAGAATTGTAGTTTCCCACTATTGTTAAGGATAACTTTGTCTCTTTTAGTTCTTCTGAATGGAATGAGGTTGATCCTTCAGAGAGGGAAGATCTGCGCCTGAAGATGGAAGATGGCGAGTTCTGGTAAGTGATTGGTCCTTCAGCATGTGTCCATGCCATTAGGGACCTATTACAAGAAGTGATAATCTGCTCCGTGGAAAAAAAGACAACGATCAGCTGAGGAAAACGATCGTCAGCTAATCATGTTGTTTTAATCCTACCTAAAAACATCCATTGGCCGCTGGGTGCACATTGCTATGTGTAATAGCGACATGTGGCCGATGGCTGATAAATGTGTAAAAAATATATAAAAGATTATACCTACCTCTCCACGCTCCCGGTGCTCAGCTCTCTCCTGCCCGCAGCCACTGCTGGAGCTTCTGAAATGATCTCTGAAGTGACAGGCTGCCCAGCCAAGAGGTATAACGTTAGGTATAACGTTTAGGTATAACGTTTATTATTTTACACTAAAGGCAAGGGCTGCACAGACATCGCTAATCACACAGGGGACACTCAGTCCTCATGTTTTTGTGCTCACATCTCTAAGGGTTAGGTCTTGTATGAACAGTTTGTGATGTGTAAAAGCACCCTTCCAGGGTATTAAAGGAGTACTCCGGTAAAAAATTAAACACTTTAAATCAGCTGGTGTCAGAAAGTTATACAGATTTGTAGTTTACTTCTGTTTAAAAATCTCAATTCTTCCAGTACTTTCCAGCTGCTGTATGTCCTGCAGGAAGTGGTGTATTCTTTCCAGTCTAACACAGTGCTCTCTGCTGCCACCTCTGCCCATGTCAGGAACTGTCCAGAGCAGCAGCAAACCCCGATAGAAAACCTCTCCTGCTCTGGACAGTTTCTGACATGGACATAGGTGGCAGCAGAGCTGATAAATCTCCTGTTACACAGGGAGATGTGCAGTTGATAGCAATAGTTGATCAGCTGATCACTGTCACTTTTACCGGGCCGGTATTTATACTATAGAGTATCTATTCGTTAAGTCTCACTGCACTCTGCTGTTCTTCAGGATGTCCTTCCAAGAATTTCTTCGCCAGTTTTCACGTCTGGAGATCTGTAATCTAACCCCTGATGCCCTCGGTAAGGATGAAGTTAGCAAGTGGCACACAACGATGTATGAGGGGACCTGGCGGCGGGGGAGCACAGCCGGGGGCTGCAGAAATAACCCAGGTAAGGGTAGTCGGGTGGTCCATGTACCTCACTGGTCTGTATAAGTGCCAGGCACTCACCACCACTTTTTTTTCTGGTTGCAGCCACTTTCTGGATTAACCCTCAGTTTAAGGTCACCCTTCTGGAGGAGGACGATGACCCTGATGATAATGAGCTGGCCTGCAGCTTCCTGGTGGCCCTGATGCAGAAAAACCGTAGACAAGAGCGGAAAGCGGGCGGAGACATGCACACCATTGGCTTTGCTGTGTATGAGGTGAGACCCCACAAGATGCATGTTATTGGGGTGTCCCTGTGACAGTCATTAGGCCCATTCTCTGGATTAGTGCTGAGGTCTTGCATCCTGAACGATATCACAACATTATAACATGGTCCTTTACCAGTCCTTCTGTCCAGTCATGATAATAAGGGGGATGGGAGGGAGGGGTTCTTTGAGAAGGTATATTGTTTGGGTTTGATGAATTGCCAACATGTGAGTCTTCTCTTTTTCCTGTTCCTTTTAGGTCCCTGATGAGGTACGTGACACACATATGGAGCATGAAGTATTATGGTACAGTGAGGGGTTGAAGAGTTGGACAAATGTTGGGGTTCAGGATATTGATTAATATGAGAAGATGGACCTGGGGCCATTGCTGGCTCTGAAGTGGTATGTAGGTCAGGGCAGCCTGCTTCCTGGATAGAAGGGTTGGTAGTTCCATATCTATTAGTAGTGGCTAGAAATGGCACCTGAAGACTTTGGTCCGGTTTGAGTTGGTGACAAAAGGCATGGTTCCGGTTGCGGTTGGCACCTAAAGACATAGGTCTGGTTGCGGTTGGTCCCTAAAGGCATAGTTCAGGTTGGGGTTGTAACAGGAAAACATGGGTCTGGTTGAGTTGGCTACTGAAGACATGGGACCATTTGGGGTTGGTTATTGAAGACATGGGTCTGGTTGGGGTATACCCTGAAGACACGGGTCTGGTTAAGGTTGGTCCCTGAAGACATGGGTCCGGTTGGGGTTGGTCCCTAAAGACATGGGTCTCGGTGCAATTGGTGACCAAACACATGGGACTGGGTGGGGTTGTTGAATGAAGATATGGGTCCAGTTGGGGTTGAACCCTGAAGATATGGGTCCGGTTGGGGTTGGACCCTGAAGACATGGGTCCGGTTGGGGTTGGACTCGTAAAATATGGGTCCAGTTGGGGTTGATCCTTGAAGACATGGGTCTGGGTGCAGTTGGTGACTGAACACATGGGTCTGGGTGGGGTTGGTAAATGAAGACATGAGTCCAGTTGGGGTCTGTAACCAAAAATATGGGTCCTGTTTTGGTTGGTACCCTTTTCCTTTTCTTCCAGTTACTGCACCCTCTCCTACATCCTCCTCCTCTTCTTTATCCTTCCTCTTATTTCTTCTCCTTCGTCTTCCCGTTCTTCATCTTTCTTTTCATCCCTAGTGTTGTATATTTGCTGCGTTGTGACCAGTCCAGGATCTTCCTTCTTGTCCTGACACTTTTCATCCCTACAGTTTAAGGGCTGTCAGAATGTTCACCTTAAGAAGGACTTCTTCCTACGGCACCAATCCTGTGCTCGCTCTGAGACCTTCATAAATCTGCGGGAAGTGAGCACCCAGATCCGCCTGCCCCCCGGAGAGTACATCATAGTACCATCCACCTTTGAGGCGCACAAGGAGGGTGACTTTGTACTGAGAGTCTTTACCGAAAAACAGTCCGAGACACAGTGAGTGGGGAAGAGCTAAGTCTGGTACTAGGTGGAGCCAGGTGTACAACTATATAGTATGTAATTATAGTAACCCCCCGCCCCCCCCCCCCCCATGGCATGTACTGTATAATCCACAACGCAAGTCTAGTGCCCCTGCATGTAATACTGAGGAACCATGTACAACCCTGTTTTACTGACATTGAGGACCATACAAGCATTGCCATCAAAGCTGCACTCACTATTCTGCTGTTGCATCATGTCTTATCGTCCAGTGACCTCCAGAGCTGCACTCACTTTTCTGCTGTTACATCATGTCTTATCATTCAGTCACCTCAGGAGCTGCATTCACTATGATGCTATTACATCATGTGTTATCCTCCAAAGTTGTACTTTCTATTCTGCTGTCACATAATGTCTTATGGATTGGACACTTTACTGGGGTGCAGGGTGTTGGGGTTTAGTTTTTCACCTCCCCCTTTTCATGTCTCATCAGGGAGCTGGATGAAGAGGTGTCCGCAGATCTTCCAGATCAGGTAGGACACAGGTCTTGCTGCTACATACAGATTAGAGACTTTCAGCACCTATAAGTGACCCCATATGATTGTTACAGTGTAGCAGTAACCCGCAAGCATTGCTTATTTTTTGCAATATAAAGATAAGAATTCTTAGGGTCCATTCACACTACGGAAAAAAGGTGTATATTCCGAGCTGAACCCTGCCCGCGGACACAACTCAGAAGACTGCCTGCTATCTGTTTCAATGGGATGCCTCGTGCCTCTCTGCTCATAGAATTGTCATGTCAATTCTTTGACTGGAGAGGTGCGGAGAGTGGAGGGGTGCTCAGATAGCAGGCGGGATTCTGAGCAGAGCCCGCAGGTGGGGGTTCCTCTAGGAATTTCTGCCTGTTTTCCGTAGTGTGAACAGGCCCTTAGCCTAAGAGTATAAACAAGAACATTGCAGTTTTCTGGCAGCAAGCACAATGGTGGTGGTGATGATGATGATGGCTGCTGTGAGGATACTGATGGTAATGTTGGCTCTAGTGGTGATGGTAATGGTAGTGATGATGGTAATGGTAGTGGTGATGGTAATGGTAGTGATGATGGTAATGGTAGTGATGATGCTAATGGTAGTGATGATGGTAATGGTAGTGATGATGGTAATGGTAGCGATGATGGTAATGGTAGTGATGATGGTAATGGTAGTGATGATGGTAATGGTGGTCATGGCTGTACTGGTGGTAATGATGGTGCATCTCGTTTCCCTCTCTTTTCAGGAGAACATTACAGAGGATGATGTGGATGATTCCTTTAAGGCCATGTTCCAGCAGCTGGCAGGAGATGTGAGTTGAGGCTAGGGTGTGTGGGATGGGAAGCATCTACCCTTTGTCACTGTATTTGGGGTCGACGTGTGTGGGGGTGGGGGGCTCTTTTATGTGTTACTGTAGTTGGGGCAGGGACTCACGCAGTGACTTCTCCTCTTCCTCAGGACATGGAGATCAGCGTCTTTGAGCTGCGAACCATCCTCAACAGAGTGGTGTCAAGACGTGAGTGATCTGCGGGGGGCGCTCCAGCCACAACCAGAGCTGCATTCTGTTCCTGGTCCCTGTCTGCACACTTGCTTTCATTGCATTATGGGAGATGTAGCTGTGTGTGCACTAGGCTAAACAGTGCAGCGTCTGGTGTGAACACTACATTTCTTACAATGCACCGGGAGGGGCAGGAAGGAGATGTGGCAATCAGGATCAGTGAAGGGTTTACAGACGTACATGGAGAGACAATGGTGGTGGTGATGAGAGTGATGAAGGTGGTGAATAAGATGATGATGCTGATAGTGATGATTGTGGTGGTGAAGATGGTATTGATAAGAAACATGATGGTGAAAATAATGATGACGGTGGTGACGGTAATCACAATGGTGGTTGTGCCTCTCATCTTTCCTGTCTCCTTCTCAGACAAGGACCTGAAGACGGACGGGTTTGGTATGGAGGCCTGCCGCCAGATGGTCAACCTCATGGACGTATCCTTCAGTATTGGTCACATGACGAGTGGGTGGTGGTCACGGCCACCATCCTGCCCCCTATAGAGAAGAGATTATATGCTGTGGCGGCCCCTGAGCCTTATAATGTTCCAGGATATTATATCCGATCTACGTGTTCCTGTATATAACATAACACTATATACAGGCAATACAATATGAAGTCAGTCAGTTATAGGAAGCAAGACGATGGCCATGACTTATAGGTGCACTCTGTTTGCAGTAGTATATATGGGGAGGCACTGTTGGCAGTAGTATGCATGGGTGAGCACTCTGTCAGCAGTAGTATATTGTATATGGAGGCACTCTGTTAGCAATAGTATATATGGGGGCACTCTTTCAACTGTAGAGTAAAGCAGGTGGAGCACTCTGTCAGCTGTAGTATATATGGGGGTCATTCTGTTAGCAGTGAAATATATAGGGGGCAGCACTGTTGGAAGTAGTATATATGGAGGGGGCATTCTGCTGGCAGTAGTATGTATTGGGAGGCACTCTTGTCTGCAGTAGTATGGATGGAGGTACTCTGTCAGCAGTAGAATATATTGGGGTAGCACTCTGTTGGCAGTAGTATATATGGGGGGCACACTGTTGGCAGTAGTATGGATGGGGGCACTTTTTCAGCAGTAGAATATATTGGGGTAGCACTCTGTCGGCAGTAGTATGGATGGAGGTACTCTGTCAGCAGTAGAATATATTGGGGTAGCACTCTGTTGGCAGTAGTATATATGGGGGGCACACTGTTGGCAGTAGTATATATGGGGGCACTCTGTCTGCAGTAGTATGGATGGGGGCACTTTTTCAGCAGTAGAATATATTGGGGTAGCACTCTGTCGGCAGTAGTGCATATGGGGTCACTTTGTTGGCAGTAGTGTGTATATATAGGGGGCACTCTGTTGGCAGCAGGATATATGGGGGGGCACTCTGTCGATAATTGTGTATATAAGAGGCACTCTGTGGGCAGCAGTATATATGGGGGCACTCTGTCGGCAATAGTGTATGTATAAGGGGCACTCTGGCGGAAGCAGGATATATAATGTCGGTCTGCCCTGCTGGCAGTGATCTGCTGGCTATTCCCTTAGTGGTCAGAAGTTTAGGGTCCCCTTTACTTGTCTGTTCTTTAACTATGTCGCTCACAGAAGGATGGCAGCGGCAAGCTCGGGGTAGTGGAGTTCCAGATCCTATGGAACAAAATCCGGACCTGGCTGGTGAGTGCAGAGGGTCGGGGGACTACAGCTCCTAGCATGATGGTGCTTGTCCTACTCTCTGATGCACAGAGGGTCGGGGGACTACAGCTCCTAGCATGATGGTGCTTGTCCTCATCTCTGGTGATCTGACATAGCTATCCCCATGTAAATAATGTGTCATGGCTGCCGCCCCAGCTCCTCACTACTCAGGGTTGAGGGTTTGTTACAGTTGTGTCCAGTGTACATGCTACCTGCACTGATACATTGTAACAAACCTCAGCAGGGTTAGGACAAAGTGAGTCTCACTAGTCTCGGGGTCTATAATAGGGCTGGGAGGAGGAAAAGGCCAACATGTCTGGAGGGATACACACTGACATCCAGCACAGGCAAGAGGATCCCCTGATGATGTTATTACTTCTGTTATAGGGGGTCTTCAGGCAGCACGACCTGGACAAGTCCGGAACCATGAGCTCCTATGAGCTGCGAATGGCCCTGGAGACTGCCGGTAAGAGAAGGCCCAAGGTGGTGAGGGGGGTAAGCGGAGTCTGCCCCAGGTAGTAACAGATGGAGTCTGCCCCAGGTCGTGTGGAAAGGTGGAATCCTCCTGAGGTGGTTAGGGTAGGGGGTGTCTCCCCCAGGTGGTAAGGGTAGGTGGTGTCTTCCCCAGGTGGTAAGGGTAGGTGGTGTCTTCCCCAGGTGGTGAGGGTAGGGGGTGTCTTCCCCAGGTGGTTAGGGTAGGGGGTGTCTCCCCCAGGTGGTAAGGGTAGGGGGTGTCTCCCCCAGGTGGTGAGGGTAGGGGTTGTCTTCCCCAGGTGGTGAGGGTAGGGGTTGTCTTCCCCAGGTGGTTAGGGTAGGGGGTGTCTTCCCCAGGTGGTTAAGGTAGGTGGTATCTCCCCCAGGTGGTCAGGGGAGGTGGAGTCTGCCCCAGGTGGTCAGGGGAGGTGGAGTCTGCCCCAGGTGGTCAGGGGAGGTGGAGTCTGCCCCAGGTGGTCAGGGGAGGTGGAGTCTGCCCCAGGTGGTCAGGGGAGGTGGAGTCTGCCCCAGGTGGTCAGGGGAGGTGGAGTCTGCCCCAGGTGGTCAGGGGAGGTGGAGTCTGCCCCAGGTGGTCAGGGGAGGTGGAGTCTGCCCCAGGTGGTCAGGGGAGGTGGAGTCTGCCCCAGGTGGTAAGGGGAGAGTAGGTGGAGTTTGCCTCAGGTGGTGAGGGTAGGGTTGGTGGAGTCTGCCCCAGGTGGTGAGGGTAGGGTAGGTGGAGTCTACCTCAGGTGGTGAGGGGAGAGTAGGTGGAGTCTACCTCAGGTGGTGAGGGTAGGTGGAGTCTACCTCAGGTGGTGAGGGTAGGTGGAGTCTACCTCAGGTGGTGAGGGGAGAGTAGGTGGAGTCTACCTCAGGTGGTGAGGGTAGGTGGAGTCTACCTCAGGTGGTGAGGGGAGAGTAGGTGGAGTCTACCTCAGGTGGTGAGGGGAGAGTAGGTGGAGTCTGCCTCAGGTGGTGAGGGGAGAGTAGGTGGAGTCTACCTCAGGTGGTGAGGGTAGGTGGAGTCTACCTCAGGTGGTGAGGGTAGGTGGAGTCTACCTCAGGTGGTGAGGGGAGAGTAGGTGGAGTCTACCTCAGGTGGTGAGGGTAGGTGGAGTCTACCTCAGGTGGTGAGGGGAGAGTAGGTGGAGTCTACCTCAGGTGGTGAGGGGAGAGTAGGTGGAGTCTGCCTCAGGTGGTGAGGGGAGAGTAGGTGGAGTCTACCTCAGGTGGTGAGGGTAGGTGGAGTCTGCCTCAGGTGGTGAGTGTAAGTGGGTTCTGCCCTGGAGCCATATTTATGTCCTCTCTCTCTCTCTCGCTTTCTCTCTCTCTAGGTTTCCGGCTGAACAATAAGATCATGCAGGTCCTGGTCGCTCGCTACGCTGATGGGGATCTGGGGATTGACTTTGATAACTTTGTGTGCTGTCTGGTGAAGCTGGAGGCCATGTTCAGTGAGTCTCATCTCCTCTGTAGAGCAGCGGCCTCATGTGACCTCTGACCCTTAAACCTATTATTGTGTTTTGTTTTCTTTTTAGGATTCTTCAAAGGCATTGCCTCTGAGGAAGCCGGGGTGGCAGAGATGAACCTAGGAGAGGTAAATAATAAGTGTGATGACCCAAGAGAGTGTACAGAACTGCGGCTGCTCTCTGTTATTAGCCATTCTGTCATATAGAGAACAGCCACAAGGGGCAGCATAGCACAGACGACCATCTGCAGATTTACATTCTGTCATATTGAGAGCAGCCACACAGGGGCAACACAGCACAAGCAACCTTCCATCTCCTGCAGATTTACATTCTGTCATATAGAGAGTAGCCATACGGGGGCAGCAGAGCACAGACCTTCTTCTGCATATTTACATTATGTCATATAGAGAGCAGCCACAAGGGGGCAGCAGAGCACAGGCCGCCTTCTGCAGATTTACATTCTGTCATAAAGAGAGCAGCCACACAGGGTCAGCAGAGCACAGGCCACCTTCTGCATATTTACATTATGTCATATAGAGAGCAGCCACACGGGGGCAGCACAGCACAGGATGCCTTCTGCAGATTTACATAATGCCATATAGTAGAACAGCCAATCAGATACGTTGTATCTAGAAAGATGGCTGTAGTACTTAAAGGATAATGGGAGTTACTGGCTGTTAACCCTTTACTGTCTCTTTTCTTGCAGTGGCTGACGCTGACAATGTGCGGATAGATGAGCAGCCTGCGGACCCTAAGTCCTGGACACTTCTTGGTGCCAGCGGTCACCCACCTCATCCTATAGGGGATATAATCACTAGGACTGATCACATGACGAAAAGCCAAAAAAAGTTCTACTCATCGCACTGTAGCCATTCGGGGACCTGATCCTGACACAGGACCCCTGGTGCCTTGTACATATCCATACAATCACTGCGGGGTGTATGGCTCCTCCCACTGCAACAGATGTGCCACACAGGCTGCTACCCATAATGTTACCTTACAGAGATCTTTGTATTCAATCAGCCTCCCCCACACACACACTGAGGACCCCACCAGTAAAGGGCTCAATCTATAAGACTGGCGGGGGGATGTCTGTCCTGGTGGGGGCGCCGTCACCACTGCTTAGTGCTGGATATTGGAGATTGTTACAGCATGTTAATAAAAAAAAAAAAACTGTAGGGGAAATATACTGGCTTCTGTGTCACCCCCAAAATGTCCCCTGAACCCTCAAAAGACCCCAGAGAAAGAGCAATGCAGCTCACAGTATGTCTGGTGACCTCCTATCTGATGACTGAGAGTGGTTAGTGACTGCAAGGTGCTAAAGACAGATGGGCGCCATATACATGGTGGTCAGAGACTATAAAAGGTTCTATAGATGGTGGCTGGAGACTACAGATTATCCTACAGATGGTGGCTGGAGATTACTGATTATCCTATAGATGGTGGCTGGAGACTACAGATTATCCTATAGATGGTGGCTGGAGACTACTGATGGTGGCTGGAGGCTATAGATGGTGGCCGGAGACTACAGATGGTCCTATAGATGGTGGCTTAAAGGGGTTATGCAGCTCTACAAAAACATGGCCACTTTTGCACCATTCTTGTCTCCAGTTTGGGTGGGGTTTTGAAACTCAGTTCCACTGAAGTAAATGGAGCTTAAAAGGGTTATCCAGCTCTACAAAAATATGGCCACTTTACCCCCCTCTCTTGTCTCCAGATTGGGTGGGGCTTCAAACTCAGTTTCATTGAAGTAAATGGAGCTTAATTGCAAACCACACCTGAACTGGAGACAAGAGAGGGGGAAAAGTGGCCATGTTTTTGTAGCGCTGGATAACCCTTTTAAGGCTATAGATGGTCCTACAGATGGAGGCTTGAGGCTATAGATGGTCCTACAGATGGAGGCTTGAGGCTATAGATGGTCCTACAGATGGAGGCTTGAGGCTATAGATGGTCCTATAGATGGAGGCTTAAGGCTATAGATGGTTGCTGGAGGCTATAGATGGTCCTACAGATGGTGGCTGGAGGCTATAGATGGTCCTACAGATGGTGGCTGGAGGCTATAGATGGTCCTACAGATGGAGGCTTGAGGCTATAGATGGTCCCATGGATGGAGGCTTAAGGCTATAGATGGTCCTACAGATGGTGGCTGGAGGCTATAGATGGTCCTACAGATGGAGGCTTGAGGCTATAGATGGTCCTATGGATGGAGGCTTAAGGCTATAGATGGTTGCTGGAGGCTATAGATGGTCCTGTAAATTGTGAATGGAGACTAAATGTAAAATCATGCACCTGGGTAGAAGTAATCCTCTATCCAAGTATCAAATTGGCAGAAAGATTTAGGGGCAGTGAAATGAGTCACCAGCGCAACCAGGCAGCAGGAAAAGCTAATTGTTTGCTGGGCTGTATAGCTAGAGGTATAACCAGTAGGACGAGGGAGACTGTGATCCCGCTGTATAGAGCTCTGTTGACATCACATCTGGAATACTGTGCCCAGTTCTGGAGACCTCACCTACAAAAAGATATTGATAAAAATAGAACGGGTCCGAAAATGGGCTACAAAAATGGTGGAGGGTGTCAGGCATAAAATCTGGAAAGACTTGTACCTATCATTTTAACAAACTTTTTATATGTCATAGCGACCTGTCAGAGGTTTGTTTTAGTCGGGGTCCGGTCCTATGGAACTTCTGACAGACGTGCTTACCGTAGGTTCCATAGGGCTCCATTATAATTGTGTCCACCACTACACTAGGGGTCTCAGCATCGGTGGACAGTGACGATAGATGGTGGGTGGTGATTATACATGGTGGCTGGAGACAGAAGACAGCTGAAATATGATGTGGGTTAGCACCCTCTTTCCCATTATATTGGTACAGAAGCAGCTGTATTGTTTGTGCACTATGGCAGCATTGTTTAGGTGTACAGTACAACAGATCCATGGGGACCTCCATGGTGACATCTTGGTTCCCTCTCAGCACTGCAGCCATTCTACTCACAGCTCAACCCAGGAAGAAGACTATATGTACTATGCTCCATGCCCAGCCTGGTACCATATCCAGTTGGGGGACCCTCTGTCATCCTCCCCTCTGGCCGCCTGCTATTGGCTTGGGTCACACTCCTCTAATGCCCCTCCTAGGGTTTCTTCAGAGTAGGTGATGCACTAGCTGCATTGATGGAGAGGACAGTACTACACCACCAGCATTATTCAGGGCATGGTGAACATTGGCATTAGAATAGTAGTGCCCAGTGGTGCCAGCAGCAGGAGAAGAAGGCTGGTGAAGATTACAGGCGCTGATTCTTCATGCAGAGCAGACATGACCAATCAATCTCTGGCTGCCTGTCCTGCCACTTCCTATTTAATGCAGAGCAATTAACTCCACCTGCATTATATAGCATCAAGACGAGGCCAGAGCACCGAAAAACAGCTGGAGCCTGGAGAGGTGAGAATTGCTAAAGGGGGGGAACACTAACATAGGCTGTGTTGTCCAACCTGTGGTTCTCCAGGGTGAAGAACTACACCCCCCCCCCCCTACCATGGCCAGGGTTCCTAAATGGCAAACAGCAGGTGGGCTCAGGTGTTTTCACTGGGGCACTTATCATGGTGGCCAGGAGTGGTGTTACCCACCCCCTGTCACATTGGCACTGGGCTATGTAAAGGTTAGCACAATGTGTGGGTGCAGGTGTGGTGAAGGAAAAAGAATGGCTTTTCTGGGGAACTTCAGTGCAATACAGGTGAGACAGCTTGTTAGGTGCAGGTATAGGTACTGCTTGAGGTAGTGACTAGAGATGAGCGAACCGGGTTCGGGTTCGAGTCCATCTGAACCCGAACGTTCTGCATTTGATTAGCTGGGGCTGCTGAACTTGGATAAAGCTCTAAGGTTGTATGGAAAACATGGATACCGCCAATGACTATATCCATGTTTTCCACATAGCCTTAGAGCTTTATCCAACTTCAGCAGCCCCAGCTAATCAAATGCCGAACGTTCAGGTTGGGATGGACTCGAGCATGCTCCAGGTTCGCTCATCTCTAGTAGTGACTGATAGTAGAAGATAAGAATAGCAGGAGTGTAGCTTGACTTTAGATGCCTAGGTAGTGCAGTACTCTGCCGGGATAGTGTAGAGCGTGACTTAGTATTACTGAAGAAATTCTCGTACTAACGGTTAGACGGAACGAGCTGAAGATCGTCTTTTGCCATACCAGCCAAGAGACTGGCAGGTTTGGTAGCACGAGTCCCAGGCTTGAACAAATGGGTGAAGCTAACTCCTCAAGATTACCTGAGAAAGTTGAGCAGGTGCCAATAGGATACTTTGACTTAGGCCCTTTGTCCCACTGAGGATCAATCCTTAGGGTGGTATTCCAGGGGCCGATGATGCCCGATAAATGAGCGCCAATCTGCTAGATCAGCGCTCGTTTACTGGGCCTATTCCACGGCCCGATTATTGTTGAACAACGGTTGCAGGGATATCGTTGCCGATGTCCTTGCAGCCCTAGCTTAACTAGTATACATTACCTATGCATGGTGCAGGGCCCACGTGCTCCTCCAGCGTCAGGGTGGCCTGTCTCGGCTGATAGGCCACTCACTGGCCAGGACCGCCGCGGCCAGTGATTGGCTGAGCGGCCTGAGTTGAGACAGGCCACCCTGACACTGGAGGAGCGGGCGGGACCCTGGAGAAGCAGAAGAAGAGGAGCCCTGCATCCTGCATAGGTAATGTATATCGTCAGTCGGCTGCGCACCGCTATTCCACGTAGCGGTGCGCGGTCTGTGCCCGACAAATATAGGTCCTAACCTATATCAACGATTAGCCGATGACAACGATTATCAGCTGATCGTTGTCTCTATTCCACGGAGCAATAATCGGGTCTATTCGGCCGATTATCGCTCCGTGAAATAGGGCCCTTAGTCTTTGCAGATTGTCCTGACTTGTTAAGAAGGATCCTAGGCACAGGCAAGGTTGGCCCAGGTGACAGTTACCCCATTTGTGGGCTTAGCAGTGCATAGTTACTTTTGCTCTAACAGACTGGAAATCAACGGTGTCTTTTATGGTACTTTTACACGGAGTGATAATTCGCACAATCGCACGATTAACGATTTTGAATGAACAATGTTTTTTTTATAACGATCAGCGTTTAGACGGAACGATACATCGTACGGAAAAATCGTTTTGCGATCGCTTAAGCCTATCTCACACATAGGTGAAATCGTTAAAAGACTGTTTACACTGAAGGATCTGCGAATTTTTTGCGAACGATCAACGATGATTTGATAACATGTTGAAAGATCAAAATGAACGATTTCTCGCTCGTCGCTTGATCGTTCGCTGCGTTTACACGTACGATTATTGTTCGAATTCGATAGTTATCGTGCAAATTCGAACGATAAATCGTTCAGTGTAAAAGGACCATTACTCTCTCCAACTCCACTACAGAAAACTTCTCCCACCAGGAACTAACTCACACATATAGTGGTGACCAGGTCTAACTTTCTATTGGTGGGGAACATACTAGAGAAAAGGAGAAGGAAGATGTGTAAGGGTACGTTCACACTTACCGCTGCGGATCCTGTAGGTGTGAATGCACCCATCACACGTACCGTATGGCTGCGTATTTATTGCTGCGTGTTTGCTGCGATTTTTACATGTGAGTTTTGATTTTCATGTTCTTCTAACAGATCATTATGGGAATTGTAGTTTTGTAACCTGTGGCTTGCCTGTGTTTACCCTACCCCCCAGGGCCCACAAACCTTTAGCTATGGCCCTGGCCTGACGAATGATTACCTGGACCTACCCTGTTCATATAGATTAGATGTGAGCTAACAATCTCTGGACATAGAGAAGACATGACCAATCAATACCTGAACCTAACCTGTTCCTACAGAGCAGACAAGGCCAATCAATCACTGGAAGTAATCTTTTTCATACAGAACATTTATGATCAATCAATACCTTGACCTAAGGGTCCATTCACACAGGAAGGTTATCTGACAGATTATCTGCCAAAGATTTAAAGCCAAAGCCAGGAATGGATTTGAGAAGAATTGAAATCTCAGGCTTTCTTTCATTACATGATCTCTGTTTATAGTCTGTTTCTGGCTATGGCTTCAAATCTTTGGCAGATAATCTGTCAGATAATCTTTCTGTGTAAATGGACCTTGTGTAAACGCGGGTGGCGATCGGGGCGGCGGGGGTGGTGATCAGAGCGGCGGCGGCAGGGGTGGCGATCGAGCCAGCGCAGGGGGCTGCGGATGAGAGGGCGGCCGGACTATCGCGCGATGACTGTTTACATGGAACGATCGGCAAATTTTTTGCGAACGACGATTTATGAACATGTTAAAAGATCAAAATGAACGATTTATCGATCGTTTACACGTACGATTATCGTTCGAATTCGATCGTTATCGCGAAAATTCGCCCGATAATCGTTCCGTGTAAACGTAGCATAACCTGTTCATACACAGTAGAAAAGACCAATCTCTGGCTGTGACCTGTTCATACAGAGCAGACATGACCAATCAATCACTGCCAATAACCTGTTACATAATCAGTCTGGATGTTATTAGGATGTTGCAGCTGTATATATTTTCCTCTGTGATGGCCGAGACCCCTAATACAATATAATATCAGGGGGTATTACGGAGCACTGAGCGGCCATATTTCTTCGTGTCCCTGTGGTCAGCAGCCCCACAGATGGTCCCAGGGAAGCGACAGCTGCTGGCAGAACGACTGATGGAATGAGCAGGACAGCTGTGGGGGGAGCACAATGGTCTGATTGTCCCTCAGCTGCTGTGTGTGATGTAAATATAGATCACTGATGAGTGTCAGCTCTGGGGGATCCTCTGTGTACGCTAAGAGACATGTCCTGACTCATGGCTCATTACATAGAGATAGTGGGGGAGGGGACCCCAATACTGGACAACAAAAACACATCGCTGAAAGTTATAACTTATATCTGGAGAGCAGTGATGTCACCTCCTGTATAATGTAACCTATATCTGGAGAGCGGTGATGTCACCTTCTGTATAATGTAACCTATATCTGGAGAGCAGTGATGTCACCTTCTGTATAATGTAACCTATATCTGGAGAGCAGTGATGTCACCTCTTGAATAATATAACCTGCAGTATATCTAGACAGCAATGTCACCTCCTATATATTATAACTGATATCTGGAGAGCAGTGATGTCACCTCCTGTATAATGTAACCTATATCTGGAGAGCAGTGATGTCACCTCCTGTATAATGTAACCTATATTTGGAGAGCAGTGATGTCACCTCCTGTATAATGTAACCTATATCTGGAGAGCAGTGATGTCACCTCCTGTATAATGTAACCAATATCTGAAGAGCAGTGATGTCACCTCCTGTGTAGTATAACTTATATCTGGAGAGCGGTGATGTCACCTCCTGTGTAGTATAAATTATATCTGAAGAGCAGTGATGTCACCTCCTGTGTAGTATAACTTATATCTGGAGAGCAGTGATGTCACCTCCTGTGTAGTATAACTTATATCTGGAGAGCAGTGATGTCACCTCCTATGTAGTATAACTTATATCTGGAGAGCGGTGATGTCACCTCCTGTGTAGCATAAATTATATCTGGAGAGTGGTGATGTCACCTCCTGTGTAGTATAACTTATATCTGGAGAGCGGTGATGTCACCTCCTGTGTAGTATAACTTATATCTGGAGAGCAGTGATGTCACCTCCTGTGTAGTATAACTTATATCTGGAGAGCAGTGATGTCACCTCCTGTGTAGTATAAATTATATCTGGAGAGCTGTGATGTCACTTCCTGTGTAGTATAACTTATATCTGGAGAGCAGTGATGTCACCTCCTGTGTAGTATAAATTATATCTGGAGAGCGGTGATGTCACCTCCTGTGTAGTATAACTTATATCTGGAGAGCAGTGATGTCACCTCCTGTGTAGTATAAATTATATCTGGAGAGCGGTGATGTCACCTCCTGTGTAGTATAACTTATATCTGGAGAGCTGTGATGTCACTTCCTGTATATTATAACTAGAGATGAGCTAACCGAGTCCATCCGAACCCGAACATTCGGCATTTGATTAGCTGGGGCTGCTGAACTTGGATAAAGCTGTAAGGTTGTCTGGAAAACATGGATACAGCCAATGACTATATCCATGTTTTCCACATAGCCTTAGGGCTTTATCCAACTTCAGCAGCCACCGCTAATCAAATGCCGAAAGTTCAGGTTCGGATGGACTCGAGCATGCTTGAGGTTCGCTCATCTCTACAAAGCGTTAATGTCACCTCCTGTATAACATATCTGGAGAGTGGTGATATCACCCCCCCATAATATAACTTATATGTGGAGAGCACTGATTTCACCTCCTGTATAATATAACTTATATCTGCAGAGCGATGATGTCACCTCCTGTATAATATAACTTATATCTGCAGAGCGATGATGTCACCTCCTGTATAATATAACTGATATCTGGAGAGCAGTGATGTCACCTCCTGTATAATATAACTGATATCTGGAGAACAGTGATGTCACCTCCTGTATAATATAACTGATATCTGGAAAGCAGTGATGTCACCTCCTGTATAATATAACTTATATCTGCAGAGCTGTGACGTCACCTTCTGTATAGTATCACTTATATCTGCTGTATAGTATCACTTATATCTGTAAAGCGATGATGTCACCTCCTGTATAATATAACTTATATCTGTAAAGCGATGATGTCACCTCCTGTATAATATAACTGATATCTGGAGAGCAGTGATGTCACCTCCTGTATAATATAACTGATATTTGGAGAGCAGTGATGTCACCTCCTGTATAATATAACTGATATCTGGAGAGCAGTGATGTCACCTTCTGTATAGTATCATTTATATCTGCTGTATAGTATCACTTATATCTGTAAAGCGATGATGTCACCTCCTGTATAATATAACTTATATCTGAAGAGCGGTGATGTCACTCATCACATGGCACTTGAGCTGAGACACTTGCAGTCATCCTAATGTTATGCTGGGAATGATGGATGGAGTGCGGGGAGCGCAGGGCTTGGTATGGGGTGAACGCCTGGAATGTGGGTGACACTCAGGGCTGTGGGTGACGCAGAATCGTTCACACCCAGCACTTGTGGTACAGTCAGGTGGCAGCAGCTGCCCGGACCCCCGCACCCTGAACAAGGGGCTCATTGTGTGTAATGACACGTGCTGCAGAGCTGCCATACTGGCCACAAATCTCCTCCCCCCAACACTGCACGGATGAGCTGGGACAATCTTAATCTACACTTGTGCTCTCTGTTATCAGCCATGTCAGGCTGGGGAGAGGTGACTGTAGTACAGGTATATACAATCTATTACTCTCTGGTATCAGTCATGTCAGGCTGGGGAGAGGTGACTGTAGGACAGGTATATACAATCTATTACTCTCTGTTATCAGCCATGTCATGCTGGGGGGAGGTGACTATAAGACAGGTATATACAATCTATTACTCTCTGGTATCAGCCATGTCAGGGGGAGAGGTGACTGTAGGGCAGGTATATACAATCTATTACTCTCTGTTATCAGCCATGTCAGGCTGGGGAGAGGTGACTGTAGGACAGGTATATACAATCTATTACTCTCTGGTATCAGCCATGTCAGGCTGGGGGGAGGTGACTGTAGGACAGGTATATACAATCTATTACTCTCTGGTATCAGTCATGTCATGCTGGGGGGAGGTGACTATAAGACAGGTATATACAATCTATTACTCTCTGGTATCAGTCAGGCTGGGGAGAGGTGACTGTAGGACAGGTATATCCAATCTATTACTCTCTGGTATCAGCCATGTCAGGGGGAGAGGTGACTGTAGGACAGGTATATACAATCTATTACTCTCTGGTATCAGCCATGTCAGGCTGGGGAGAGGTGACTGTAGGACAGGTATATACAATCTATTACTCTCTGGTATCAGCCATGTCAGGCTGGGGGGAGGTGATTGTAGTACAGGTATATACAATCTATTACTCTCTGGTATCAGCCATGTCAGGCTGGGGGGAGGTGACTATAAGACAGGTATATACAATCTATTACTCTCTGGTATCAGTCAGGCTGGGGAGAGGTGACTGTAGTACAGGTATATACAATCTATTACTCTCTAAAACATTAGTGACTGGGTTCAGATTTGCTGGGTCAGCTTATTTCCCACATCAGAAGCTCCACCATCCATCCCACATATCGGGGAGATTCACCCCACTTATACTGAGGTTCCCCTTGTTGCCCACAGTAACATATCACAGCTCCTATAGCAACATATCACAGCTTAGCTTTCAGTTGTCACATTGCTGAGGTAAAATGAAAGCTGAGTTGTGATTGGTTCCTATGAGAGTTGTGATTTCCTTTCTCTCTCCATGTCTGAGAGTTGTGATTTGTTGCTATGGGCAACAAGGAAAGCTTCAGTATAAAGCCATGTTCACACAACGTGGCAATGTGCAAAAACGGACGTGATTTATGCAAAACATACGTTGTATTGGAATGAATGGAATCCCGGCCAGAGCTTATACACATAGGGAACGTGGTGTAAAGTGAAACTGGCTCAGTTGTCCCCGGCAACCAATCAGATTCCACCTTTCATTTTCCAAAGAGTCTGTGAGGAATGAAAGGTGGAATCTGATTGGTTGCCAGGGGCAACTGAGCCAGTTTCACTTTACACCATGTTTGATAAATCCCCCCCCAAGTATATGCTCCGGCCGGGATTCCGTCAGTTTTGTGTGTCCGCTATTCACTGAATAGTGGCCGCACAAGACATGACAGTCTACACAATGGAGAGTGCGGCTCCGGCGAATGCGGGCGCACATGCCAATATAACAGAAATGAAGATCATCCGGCCAATACTCTAACACCGACTGTTCTGTGACCCGGTCGAGAGTCACAGAACGGCCGGTGTTATACGCCATGTGAACATGGACTAAGACAGCGTAGTGAATCTCCCAAATTTGCGGTTATTTATTATGGTGAGTACAGGAAAAACGTGATCTTACCACATCATGTGACCAGGGCCTTACTTGGTGTAGTGAGAGGTGATGTCCCCCCATTACCCCGGTCTCCCCCGGTCAGGTCTCCTTTTCCTCCTCCACCATCCAGCCATTATTGAGGTATTACTATAAAGTTATAGAGGACGCAGTGTTCTGCTCTGTGATTGGTCGAGACATTTTTTTTTTTATCACTACTTTCCACCTCCCCACTCTGCTAATACAAATAAACAATGAAAGAGTTAATCCATAGTTAACAGGAGCGGACAGCTGCTACCCCCCCACCGCCCACCCGCTCAGCTGTTCCCCCATCACACATGGGGCCGGGGCTTATAAAGGGCCAGGTGCCCCCCCCAACCCAAGGGTCTGATCACAGCGAAGCCGAAAGCCTCACACCGGACACCCAGCGTACAAGGTGAGTCCCAGAGGTGCGATAATCTGCAGGATATATCACTATGTAGAGGTAGAGGGGACAAAGCAATGTCCTGCAGATCTGTGGAGGGTCAGTGGTGTAATAATCTGCAGGATATATATCACTATATATCTGTCAGGAGGTAGAGAGGACAGAGCAATGTTCTGCATATCTGTGAAGGGGTCAGTGGTGTAATAATCTGCAGGATATATATCACTATGCATCTGTCAGGAGGTAGAGAGGACAGAGCAATGTTCTGCACATCTGTGAAGGGGTCAGTGGTGTAATAATCTGCAGGATATATATCACTATGTATCTGTCAGGAGGTAGAGAGGACAGAGCAATGTTCTGCACATCTGTGAAGGGGTCAGTGTTGTAATAATCTGCAGTATATAGCACTATGTCTAGGTCTATAGAGTTGGTGTAATAATCTGCAGTGGCAGGGGCCCCCTGTATACATGTATTCGGGTACAGAGTATAGATGAAAGTCAGCTCATGTGACTTCCATCACTCCTCCTACATGGAGCCCCAGGATGATGAGGCAGCTGATGAGTATACAAGATATAGTGAAATATACGCAGCCTGTGGGGTCTGATCCTGATACAGTGTAACAAACCCTCTGCTGTGTATAGAACAGGACTGGGACAGGGTGGGTTTTCAGCCTCTCAATATGACGGCTTCCTAGGATGAGGATGATGAGTGTTATAATCTGAAGTACCCTGCCGGCCAGACACCTCCCTTCTCTGTGCTGGGGTCAGTGCAGCGCAGAAAGGGTTAACCCTCAAGACAGAGGAAACCGCTGCTAGGATGATGTCATGAGAAAAGACTGCGAGACAAGAATCTGTAACTTATCGTGTGTCTATTATACACAGCAGTGATATAAGGATATAATGTGCAGGGTGTAGTGAGGATATAAGGATATCATGTACAGGGTGTAGTGAGGATATAATGTACAGGGTGTAGTGAGGATATAAGGATATTATGTACAGGGTGTAGTGAGGATATAATGTACAGGGTGTAGTGAGGATATAAGGATATAATGTACAGGGTGTAGTGAGGATATAAGGATATAATGTACAGGGTGTAGTGAGGATATAAGGATATAATGTACAGGGTGTAGTGAGGATATAAGGATATAATGTACAGGGTGTAGTAAGGATATAAGGATATAATGTACAGGGTGTAGTGAGGATATAAGGATATAATGTACAGGGTGTAGTGAGGATATAAGGATATTATGTACAGGGTGTAGTGAGGATATAAGGATATAATGTACAGGGTGTAGTAAGGATATAAGGATATAATGTACAGGGTGTAGTGAGGATATAAGGATATAATGTACAGGGTGTAGTAAGGATATAAGGATATAATGTGCAGGGTGTAGTGAGGATATAAGGATATAATGTACAGGGTGTAGTGAGGATATAAGGATATCATGTACAGGGTGTAGTGAGGATATAATGTACAGGGTGTAGTGAGGATATAAGGATATAATGTACAGGGTGTAGTGAGGATATAAGGATATAATGTACAGGGTGTAGTGAGGATATAAGGATATAATGTACAGGGTGTAGTGAGGAAATAAGGATATAATGTACAGGGTGTAGTGAGGATATAAGGATATAATGTACAGGGTGTAGTGAGGATATAAGGATATAATGTACAGGGTGTAGTGAGGATATAAGGATATAATGTACAGGGTGTAGTGAGGAAATAAGGATATAATGTACAGGATGTAGTGAGGATATAAGGATATAATGTACAGGGTGTAGTGAGGATATAAGGATATAATGTACAGGGTGTAGTGAGGATATAAGGATATAATGTACAGGGTGTAGTGAGGAAATAAGGATATAATGTACAGGGTGTAGTGAGGATATAATGTACACTGTGTAGTGAGGATATAATGTACAGGGTGTAGTGAGGATATAATGTACAGGGTGTAGTGAGGAAATAAGGATATAATGTACACTGTGTAGTGAGGATATAATGTACAGGGTGTAGTGAGGATATAATGTACAGGGTGTAGTGAGGATATAATGTACAGGATGTAGTGAGGATATAAGGATATCATGTACAGGGTGTAGTGAGGATATAAGGATATGTATGCTGATGATATAAGAATGTACAGTAGTTATATAAGGATATAATGTGCAGTGATGATATAAGGATATAGGGGGAGATTTATCAAACATGGTGTAAAGTGAAACTGGCTCAGTTGCCCCTAGCAACCAATCAGATTCCACCTTTCATTTTCCAAAGAGTCTGTGAGGAATAAAAAGTGGAATATGATTGGTTGCTAGGGGCAACTGAGCCAGTTTCACTTGTTTGATAAATCTCCTTCATAATGTACAGTAGTGATATAAGGATATAATGTACAGTGATGATATAATAAGCAGTGATGATATAAGGATATAATGTACAGTAGTGATATAATGTGCAGAAATTGTATAATGTACAGTGATGATATAAGGCTATAATGTACAGTTATGATATAACTATAATGTACAGTGATGATATAAGGCTATACTGTACAGTGATGTTATAAGGCTATAATGTACAGTGGTGATATAAGGCTATAATGTACAGGGGTAATATAATGTACAGTTATGATATAAAGCTATAATGTACAGTGATGATATAAGGCTATTATGTACAGTGATGATATAAGGCTATAATGTACAGGGGTGATATAAGGCTATAATGTACAGGGGTGATATAATGTACAGTGATGATATAATGTACAGTGATGATATAAGGCTATAATGTACAGGGGTGATATAAGGCTATAATGTACAGGGGTGATATAATGTACAGCGATGATATAAGGCTATAATGTACAGGGGATATATAAGGCTATACTTACAGGGGTGATATAATGTACAGTGATGATATAATGAGCAGGGATGATATAAGGATATAATGTACACTTATTGGCTATCCTGTACAGGGCTGATATAATGTGCAGAGATTGTATAATGTAGTTATTGGCTATACAGTACAGTGATGATATAATGTACAGGGATGATATAAGGATATAATGTGCAGTGATGATATAATGTACAGGGATGATATAAGGATATAATGTACAGTGATGATATAATGTACAGGGATGATATAAGGATATAATGTACAGGGATGATATAATGTACAGGGATGATATAATGTACAGGGATGATATAAGGATATACAGTACAGTGATGATATAATATACACTTATTGGCTATACAGTACAGTGATGATATAATGTACAGGGATGATATAAGGATATACAGTACAGTGATGATATAATGTACAGGGATGATATAAGGATATACAGTAAAGTGATGATATAATGTACAGGGATGATATAAGGATATACAGTACAGTGATGATATAATGTACAGGGATGATATAAGGATATAATGTACAGGGATGATATAAGAATATAATGTACAGGGATGATATAAGGATATACAGTACAGTGATGATATAATGTACAGGGATGATATAAGGATATAATGTACAGTGATGATATAATGTACAGGGATGATATAAGGATATAATGTACAGGGATGATATAAGAATATAATGTACAGGGATGATATAAGGATATAATGTACAGTGATGATATAATGTACAGGGATGATATAAGAATATAATGTACAGGGATGATATAAGGATATAATGTACAGTGATCATATAATGTACAGGGATGATATAAGGATATACAGTACAGTGATGATATAATATACACTTATTGGCTATACAGTACAGGGCTGATATAATGTACAGTGATGATATAATGTACAGGGATGATATAAGAATATAATGTACAGGGATGATATAAGGATATAATGTACAGTGATGATATAATGTACAGGGATGATATAAGGATATACAGTACAGTGATGATATAATATACACTTATTGGCTATACAGTACAGGGCTGATATAATGTACAGTGATGATATAATGTACAGGGATGATATAAGAATATAATGTACAGGGATGATATAAGGATATAATGTACAGTGATGATATAATGTACAGGGATGATATAAGAATATAATGTACAGTGATGATATAATGTACAGTGATGATATAAGGATATACAGTACAGTGATGATATAATGTACAGGGATGATATAAGGATATACAGTACAGTGATGATATAATGTACAGTGATGATATAATGTACAGTGATGATATAATGTACAGGGATGATATAAGGATATACAGTACAGTGATGATATAATGTACAGTGATGATATAATGTACAGGGATGATATAAGGATATACAGTACAGTGATGATATAATGTACAGGGATGATATAAGGATATACAGTACAGTGATGATATAATGTACAGTGATGATATAATGTACAGTGATGATATAATGTACAGGGATGATATAAGGATATACAGTACAGTGATGATATAATGTACAGTGATGATATAATGTACAGGGATGATATAAGGATATACAGTACAGTGATGATATAATGTACAGGGATGATATAAGGATATACAGTACAGTGATGATATAATGTACAGGGATGATATAAGGATATAATGTACAGTGATTATATAATGTACAGGGATGATATAAGGATATACAGTACAGTGATGATATAATGTACAGGGATGATATAAGGATATACAGTACAGTGATAATATAATGTACAGTGATGATATAATGTACAGGGATGATATAAGGATATACAGTACAGTGATGATATAATGTACAGGGATGATATAAGGATATACAGTACAGTGATGATATAATGTACAGTGATGATATAATGTACAGTGATGATATAATATACACTTATTGGCTATACAGTACAGTGATGATATAATATACACTTATTGGCTATCCAGTACAGGGCTGATCTCCCGTCTCGCTGCCCGCTATAACTGTGTCTCGGTGTCTCCCTCCTGTGTTGCAGGTTCCGCCCGCCATGCCCGCCCCGCTCCTCCTGCTCCGCGCTCTCGTGTTCCGCGCTCTCGGTAGTCGGGCGGCGGTGTCCGGGGGCCGGCAGCTGCGGCGGGGGGCGCTCTGGCTCCGGGGCCGCCTCTCCCTCCTGCTCCGGCGGCTCTGGGACTATCTGACGTCCGAACAGTTCCGGGAAGCCGCGCTCGGCTGTGTGCTCTGCCTGCTCGGCCTGGCCAGGAAGGTGGGTGAGGGGCCCCGGGGCGGGAGGGGGGAACGCGGGGCACTGACAGGAAGAACTGACAGAGGGAACTGCTAGAGAGCCGAGCCTCATACTCATCTGCGGGTAGGGAGGATTATGGCTGATAGAGATCCGCTAATCATCCGACCTGTGGGGATCCAGTGATCATCTATGTAAGATCGTACAGAAAACCCACCAGGTTATATGCAGGGAATTACTGTGGATGGATGATGGATGGATGATGGATGATGGATGGATGTTACATAGTGTAATTCAGCTGTTGCTCCATCAACAGTGTAATCTTTTTGGATCCTCAGGCAGAGTCATCTATAGGAGTCTTTTATCTATAGGGATCTACTGACAGTGTAATGGGATCTACTGACAGTGTAGTATACAGGGATCTACTGATGATAGTGTAATCCATAGGGATGTACTGACAGTGTGAAGTATAGGGATTTGCTAACAAGTGACAATGTTACCTGTAGGGATCTACTGACTGTATAATCTGTGTGGATCTGGAACTGCTGGCAGTGTTTTCTATTGGAATCTGTTGGGAGTGTTATCTGCTGATCATCTGAAGGGATCTGAAGACAAATATATGGGGATATAGGCTGATATATTGTGCTGCTATCTATAGCCATCTGCTGGTAATCTGCTATGTGATCAGTGTAATCTATAGCTATCTGCCATGTGATCAGTGTAATCTATAACTATCTGCTATGTGATCAGTGTAATCTATAGCTTTCTGCCATGTGATCAGTGTAATCTATAGCTATCTGCCATGTGATCAGTGTAATCTATAGCTTTCTGCCATGTGATCAGTGTAATCTATAGCTATCTGCCATGTGATCAGTGTAATCTATAGCTATCTGCCATGTGATCAGTGTAATCTATAGCTTTCTGCCATGTGATCAGTGTAATCTATAGCTATCTGCTATGTGATCAGTGTAATCTATAGCTTTCTGCCATGTGATCAGTGTAATCTATAGCTATCTGCTATGTGATCAGTGTAATCTATAGCTATCTGCTATGTGATCAGTGTAATCTATAACTATCTGCTATGTGATCAGTGTAATCTATAGCTTTCTGCCATGTGATCAGTGTAATCTATAACTATCTGCTATGTGATCAGTGTAATCTATAACTATCTGCTATGTGATCAGTGTAATCTATAGCTTTCTGCCATGTGATCAGTGTAATCTATAGCTATCTGCCATGTGATCAGTGTAATCTACAGCTATCTGCTATGTGATCAGTGTAATCTATAGCTTTCTGATGGTAAGCTGCTATGTCATTTATAGAGATTGGGTAGTGATCTACTGTGCTGACTGTAAATATAAAGATCTCCTGTGCCAAAAGTGTACTCTATAGGAATCTGCTGACAATTTTCTGTGCATATATTATTATACAGGGATCTGCTACTGACAGTGTAATCTGTAGAAATCTGCTGCTGACTATGTAATCTATAGGGATCTTCTGACTATGTAATCTATAAGGAACTAGTGACTGTCATCTGTAGGGATCTGCTTTTGACTCTAATGTATATGGATTTTCTGATAACAGTGTAATCTATAGGGATCTGCTATTGACTATGTAACCTATAGGGATATCTTGACAATGTAATTTAAAGGGATCTACTGTATGTGTCCTCTGTAGGAATCTGCTGCTGAGTAATCTATAGGGATCTGCTGCTTACTATGTTATCTATAGAGATCTGCTGACTATGTAATCTATAGGGATCTGCCACACACTATGTCATCTATAGTATAGATGACATAGTGTGTGGCAGATCCCTATAGATGACATAGTCAGCAGATCTCTATAGATAACATAGTAAGCAGCAGATTCCTATAGATTAGTCAGCATCAGATTCCTACAGAGGACACATACAGTAGATCCCTTTAAATTACATTTTCAAGACATCACTTGATTACATAGTCAGCAGATCCCTATAGATTGCATTGTCAGCAGCAGATCCCTATAGATTAAATTGTTAGCAGCAGATCCCTAGAGATTCTATGGGGATCTGCTGCTGACAGTGTAATCTATAGGGATCTGCTGACTGGGACAATCCTATATGTTATGGGGTTCTCTGACTGTCTCTGTTCTTTCCTCAGGACACCACAAGGAGCAGCACATAAATTGGGAGGATCGCCACCACAGCGACCACCATGAGGAAGCCGCAGCCATTTACTATTGGGACCAGACTCTCTATTCCTAAGTGTCCAGATTTCTCTACCTCCTGTTCTGGGTCGGCTGGCAACAACCACCTCAGTGGGTACTTGGTGCAGGACGCTCCACCATCACCTCCGGGGGGCGCCGCACACTCTCACAGTCCAGTCACTTGTATGACAGATAGGGATCATTTAACTCCTGGATCCCTGGTGCGTTCCATCAGAAAGATCACCCTGTCCAGACGGGCTGAGACTGCGGCCATGAGCCCCCAGCTACTCGCCAGAACCTCACACGGGAACTGTAATAATAACAACAGCCGCGGACTGAGGCACGTGACCCCGGGCGCCATTGATCCTCCGCACGATTGGTCTGTGAGGGAATGTCATAGGACGGCCAAGGTAAGGGCTCTCCCCATACCCCAGGTCCTGATACCGGAGCCAAGATGGCCGCCAGTATGACATTTCCCCTCCCCCACACCACTGGACATTATTTATTTATTATAAGGAGACAGCTGGATTTGTGCAGATTCCCCAGAGCTTACAATCTACCACCAACCGCAAGCGCCGTCCACGTATTATCCAGATTACAGCAAGCAAACAGTGAAGGAAACATTATAGGGGCGCGTGGTTAGAGGCACACGTCCGGACTAACGTCCCCCTAAACTAAGGTCATCCATGCTGTGCTGGGAAAGATGGCGCGAAGGGGTGCATTGTGGGAATTTGAAATGGATTTGAAAAGAGGAGAAATCTCAGTCTTTCCTTTATGACGTGTTCTCTGTTTGTAGTGTGTTCCTGACTTTGGCTCAAAAAATCTGTCAGTTATCTGTAATAGGACCCTAGGACAGAGACTGCCAACACCCATCACCCTGATAACACCACTATGCTAGACTGTGACTTTCTATTACATCAGAGAGTGAAGCTCTGGAGCACATACTGCTGCCCCTACAAACAATATAGTCAGCAGACTGAGAGACTAACAACATCCAAGAGAACATGTATCTTATCTATCTATCTTCTATCTATCTATATCTATCTATCTATCTATCTATCTATCTATCTATCTATCTATCTATCTATCTATCTCCTATCTATCTTCTATCTATCTATCTATCTATCTATCTATCTATCTATCTATCTATCTCCTATCTATCTATCTATCTATCTATCTATCTATCTATCTATCTCCTATCTATCTATCTATCTATCTATCTATCTATCTATCTATCTCCTATCTATCTATCTATCTATCTATCTTCTATCTATCTATCTATCTATCTATCTCCTATCTATCTATCTATCTATCTATCTATCTATCTATCTATCTATCTATCTATCTATCTCCTATCTATCTATCTCCTATCTATCTATCTCCTATCTATCTATCTATCTCCTATCTATCTATCTATCTATCTATCTATCTATCTATCTATCTATCTATCTATCTATCTATCTATCTATCTATTTATAATCTATCTATCTATCTATCTATCTCCTATCTATCTATCTCCTATCTATTATCTATCTATCTATCTATCTATCTATCTATCTATCTATCTATCTATCTATCTATCTATCTATCTATCTCCTATCTATCTATCTCCTATCTATCTATCTATCTATCTATCTCCTATCTATCTATCTCCTATCTATTATCTATCTATCTATCTATCTATCTCCTATCTATCTATCTCCTATCTATCTATCTATCTATCTATCTATCTATCTATCTTCAATTAATCTCAAAGCGGCACTACCTCAGTCTTGCGGGTGCCCGTAGATAGGTCCCGACCACGGACCAAACTAATACAGTCCAACAAATACTCCACGGCAACTCCAATGCGTGTCAAACGTGTTTCAAATTTTATTCCATTCCAAGATGTGTCAAATCAAAAAAGTGCAGCACAGCAGTATGCGACGTTTCGACAGTCTCTCACTGTCGTTTTCAAGCACTTGAAAACGACAGTGAGAGACTGTCGAAACGTCGCATACTGCTGTGCTGCACTTTTTTGATTTGACACATCTTGGAATGGAATAAAATTTGAAACACGTTTGACACGCATTGGAGTTGCCGTGGAGTATTTGTTGGACTGTATCTATCTATCTATCTATCTCCTATCTATCTATCTATCTATCTATCTCCTATCTATCTATCTCCTATCTATCTATCTATCTATCTATCTATCTATCTATCTATCTATCTCCTATCTATCTATCTATCTATCTATCTATCTATTTATTTATAATCTATCTCCTATCTATCTATCTATCTATCTATCTATCTATCTATCTATCTATCTATCTATCTATCTATCTCCTATCTATCTATCTCCTATCTATCTATCTATCTATCTATCTCCTATCTATCTATCTATTTATAATCTATCTATCTATCTATCTCCTATCTATCTATCTCCTATCTATTATCTATCTATCTATCTATCTATCTATCTATCTATCTATCTATCTATCTCCTATCTATCTATCTATCTATCTATCTATCTATCTCCTATCTATCTATCTCCTATCTATTATCTATCTATCTATCTATCTATCTATCTATCTATCTATCTATCTATCTCCTATCTATCTATCTATCTATCTATTTATAATCTATCTATCTATCTATCTATCTATCTATCTATCTATCTATCTCCTATCTATTATCTATCTATCTATCTATCTATCTATCTATCTATCTATCTATCTATCTATCTATCTCCTATCTATCTATCTATCTATCTATCTATCTATTTATAATCTATCTCCTATCTATCTATCTATCTATCTATCTATCTATCTATCTATCTCCTATCTATCTATCTCCTATCTATCTATCTATCTATCTATCTATCTATCTATCTATCTATCTCCTATCTATCTATCTCCTATCTATCTATCTATCTATCTATCTATCTATCTATCTATTTATCATCTATCTCCTATCTATCATCTATCTATCTCATATATTTACGCTATCTCTCTCTCTTTCTATCCAATGCAATGAAGCAGCACATACACCATAGTATACATTGTGGGTACAAACATAAAGAAAAGTAAAGCTAGCTCACTGTTCCTGGTCAACGATGGCACGCGGGTCCCACTCCAATACCTGCAGAAAAACATCCAATAAAGTACAGCCGGGTTCAGCTTTTGCAGTGAAGCAAATTGCTTTATTTGTGACTCTTAAAGGGGTTATCCAGCACTACAAAAACATGGCCATTGCCCCCCCTCTCTTTTCTCCAGTTCAAGTGGGGTTTGCAAATAAAGGGGTTATCCAGCGCTACAAAAACATGGCCACTTTCCCCCTACTGTGGTCTCCAGATTGGGTCAGGTTTTGAAACTCAGTTCCATTGAAGTAAATGGAGCTTAATTGCAAACTGCACCTGAACTGGAGATAAGAGTAGGGGGAAAAGTGGCCATGTTTTTGTAGTGCTGGATAACCCCTTTAAGCTCCATTTATTTCAATGGAACTGAGTTTCAAGAGTGGGGGAAAAGTGGCCATGTTTTTGTAACCCCTTTAAAACGAATGGAGGATAACATCACAGCGAGCTTAGACGGATGCCAACTATCTTTGTGGATGGCATGATTAAGGGTAGGATCCGTCTTTCTAAGCACGCTGTGATGTTACCCTCGAATAGTTTTAAGAGTCACAAAAAAGCTATTTGCTTTACCGCAAGCGCCGTCCCCGGCTGTAATTCTTGGACGTTTCTCTGCAGGAATTTTGGGTACAAGCAGGAGTTCCCTGTTCCAGGGTCCACACAACAGACACTTGGAGATCAGTAACTTACACATTGTGCTGCAGTGATCTACGGAAGTCCAACTGTTACATCAGTAATGTCTACTGTAGCTATTTCTGCTGGCGATCTGTAATGTCAGGGTGTTGGACAGGGAAGGGTTAATGGTTAGCATGCAGCCGCAGAATGGATGAGGTCATGGGGAAAACTTACACAATGTGATGGACCCCCCTCCTCTCCCCATTAGTAAGGGAAGGAAAGGAGGAGACGCTGGAGAAGCCTGGACGGCTCAGGATGGTCCCCGGGGGGCGCCGCTTCTGGACCAGCCTCACCATTGTTCTAGTATCGGTACAGATACCTGAACAGGGGCTGGTGACCTCATACTGGGGGGGGGGTATGTTGTAATAATTAGATTGTAAGCTCTGGGGTCCATGTGTTACTCAGAAATTATTTATTATATTTTATATTTATATTTTGTTAATAAAGTTTGAAGTTTGTAAAGTGAAAATTAAGGAAATAATGGAGAAAGCACAAAGGTGAAAAACAACTAAAATGATTACAGCAACGTCCTGCTTACTGACTGTTACCGCCGGACATGATGTCACCTGTCAACCTGTGCACTATAACAATAAATATTCTCTTTGACTTTCACTGTGATCTCCACTGTCATAACTTATACCCTGTAAATAGCCAGTATAAGACACAGATCAGCAGCTGTATATAACACACAGATCAGCGACTGTACTGCTGTATATAACACACAGATCAGCGTCTTTAAACCTGTATATAACACACAGATCAGTAGTTGTACTCCTGTATATAACACAAAGATCAGCAGCTGTACTGCTGTATATAACACACAGATCAGCAGTTGTACTCCTGTATATAACACACAGATCAGCAGCTGTACTCCTGTATATAACACACAGATCAGCAGCTGTACTGCTGTATATAACGCACAGAGATCAGCAGCTGTAGTCCTGTATATAACACACAGATCAGCAGCAGAATTCCTGTATATAACACACAGATCAGCAGCTGTACTGCTGCATAAAACACACAGAGATCAGCAGTTGTACTCCTGTTTATAACACACAGATCAGTGGCTATAATGATACAAATCAGTGACTTTAACCCTGTATATAACACAGATCAGCAGCTGTACTCCTGTATATAACATACAGATCAGCAGCTGTATTCCTGTATATAACACACAGATCAGCAGCTGTACTCCTGTATATAACACACAGATCAACAGCTGTACTCCTGTATATAACACAAAGATCAGCAGCTTTACTCCTGTATATAACACACAGATCAGCAGCTGCACCCCTGTATATAACGCACAGAGATCAGCAGCTGTACCCCTGTATATAACGCACAGAGATCAGCAGCTGTACCCCTATATATAACGCACAGAGATCAGCAGCTGTACCCCTGTATATAATACAGAGATCAGCAGCTGTACTCCTGTATATAACACACAGATCAGCAGCTGTACTCCTGTATATAACACACAGAGATCAGCAGCTGTACCCCTGTATATAATACAGAGATCAGCAGCTGTACTCCTGTATATAACACACAGATCAGCAGCTGCACCCCTGTATATAACGCACAGAGATCAGCAGCTTTACCCCTGTATATAACACACAGAGATCAGCAGCTGTACACCTGTATATAACACACAGATCAGCAGCTGTATATACCACACAGATCAGCAGCTTTACCCCTGTATATAACACACAGAGATCAGCAGCTGTACACCTGTATATAACACACAGATCAGCAGCTGTATATACCACACAGATCAGCAGCTGTACTCCTGTATATAACACACAGATCAGCAGCTGTACACCTGTATATAACACACAGATCAGCAGCTGTACTCCTGTATACAACACACAGATCAGCAGCTGTACTCCTGTATATAACACACAGATCAGCGGCTGTACTCCTGTATATAACACACAGATCAGCGGCTGTACTCCTGTATATAACACACAGATCAGCAGCTGTACTCCTGTATATAACACACAGATCAGCAGCTGTACTCCTGTATATAACACACAGATCAGCAGCTGTACTCATGTATATAACACAGATCAGCAGCTGTACTCCTGTATATAACACACAGATCAGCAGCTGTACTCCTGTATATAACACACAGATCAGCAGCTGTACTCCTGTAAATAACACAGATCAGCAGCTGTACTCCTGTATATAACACACAGATCAGCAGCTGTACTCCTGTATATAACATACAGATCAGCAGCTGTACTCCTGTATATAACACACAGATCAGCAGCTGTACTCCTGTATATAACACACAGATCAGCAGCTGTACTCCTGTATATAACACACAGATCAGCAGCTGTACTCCTGTATATAACACACAGATCAGCAGCTGTACTTCTGTATATAACACACAGATCAGCAGCTGTACTCCTGTATATAACACACAGATCAGCAGCTGTACTCCTGTATATAACACACAGATCAGCAGCTGTACTCCTGTATATAACACAGATCAGCAGCTGTACTCCTGTATATAACATACAGATCAGCAGCTGTACTCCTGTATATAACACACAGATCAGCAGCTGTACTCCTGTATATAACATACAGATCAGCAGCTGTACTCCTGTATATAACACACAGATCAGCAGCTGTACTCCTGTATATAACACACAGATCAGCAGCTGTACTCCTGTATATAACACACAGATCAGCAGCTGTACTCCTGTATATAACATACAGATCAGCAGCTGTACTCCTGTATATAACATACAGATCAGCAGCTGTACTCCTGTATATAACACACAGATCAGCAGCTGTACTCCTGTATATAACACACAGATCAGCAGCTGTACTCCTGTATATAACATACAGATCAGCAGCTGTACTCCTGTATATAACACACAGATCAGCGGCTGTACTCCTGTATATAACACAGATCAGCAGCTGTACTCCTGTATATAACACACAGATCAGCAGCTGTACTCCTGTATATAACATACAGATCAGCAGCTGTACTCCTGTATATAACACACAGATCAGCAGCTGTACTCCTGTATATAACATACAGATCAGCAGCTGTACTCCTGTATATAACACACAGATCAGCATCTGTACTCCTGTATATAACACACAGATCAGCAGCTGTACTCCTGTATATAACACACAGATCAGCAGCTGTACTCCTGTATATAACACACAGATCAGCAGCTGTACTCCTGTATATAACACACAGATCAGCAGCTGTACTCCTGTATATAACACACAGATCAGCAGCTGTACTCCTGTATATAACACACAGATCAGCAGCTGTACTCCTGTATATAACATACAGATCAGCAGCTGTACTCCTGTATATAACATACAGATCAGCAGCTGTACTCCTGTATATAACACACAGATCAGCAGCTGTACTCCTGTATATAACACACAGATCAGCAGCTGTACTCCTGTATATAACATACAGATCAGCAGCTGTACTCCTGTATATAACATACAGATCAGCAGCTGTACTCCTGTATATAACATACAGATCAGCAGCTGTACTCCTGTATATAACACACAGATCAGCATCTGTACTCCTGTATATAACACACAGATCAGCAGCTGTACTCCTGTATATAACATACAGATCAGCAGCTGTACTCCTGTATATAACACACAGATCAGCATCTGTACTCCTGTATATAACACACAGATCAGCAGCTGTACTCCTGTATATAACACACAGATCAGCAGCTGTACTCCTGTATATAACACACAGAGATCAGCAGCTGTACTCCTGTATATAACACACAGATCAGCAGCTCTACTCCTGTATATAACACACAGATCAGCAGCTGTACTGCTGTATATAACACAGATCAGCAGCTGTACTCCTGTATATAACACACAGATCAGCAGCTGTACTTCTGTATATAACACAGATCAGCAGCTGTACTCCTGTATATAACACACAGATCAGCAGCTGTACTCCTGTATATAACACAAAGATCAGCAGCTGTACTCCTGTATATAACACACAGATCAACAGCTGTACTCCTGTATATAACATACAGATCAGCAGCTGTACTCCTGTATATAACACACAGATCAGCAGCTGTACTCCTGTATATAACACAGAGCAGCTGTACTCCTGTATATAACACACAGATCATCAGCTGTACTCCTGTATATAACACACAGATCAGCAGCTGTACTCCTGTATATAACATACAGACCAGCAGCTGTACTCCTGTATATAACACACAGATCATCAGCTGTACTCCTGTATATAACACACAGATCAGCAGCTGTACTCCTGTATATAACACACAGATCAGCAGCTGTACTCCTGTATACAACACACAGATCAGCAGCTGTACTCCTGTATATAACACACAGATCAGCAGCTGTACTCCTGTATATAACACAGATCAGCAGCTGTACTCCTGTATATAACACACAGATCAGCAGCTGTACTCCTGTATATAACACAGATCAGGAGCTGTACTCCTGTATATAACACAGATCAGCAGCTGTACTCATGTATATAACACAGATCAGCAGCTGTACTCCTGTATATAACACACAGATGTGCGGCTCTACCTCTGTATATGAAAGGCCTGTACTCCTATATATAACACAGATGTACTCAGCTCTAATATAGGTTTCGCTGTAGACAATTTCCCTGTGTTATATTGAGGTCAGTACTTGGGGAGTTCCGCCTGCAGAGATAATGGAATCTTCTCAGTGAATCTCGTCCTTTCTTTCTCCTGGGGGCGGCCGTCCTGTGACCCCGGCCCTGCCTCATACTGCACAGAACTCCTCTTGTGTCCACACTGGGTGCGGCCTGACCTCACCCAGGAAGTGTGCACCCCCATATTAACCCCTGACTCCTCACTACTACAGGATGCTGCCCACTATACAGCCTTTTCTGCTTGGAGGGAACTAGAGCCAGAGCAGAATAGTGAGTGCAGCTTTGTCGGTGACTGGAGGATAAGATATGATGTAACAGCAGAATAGTCAGTGCAGCTCTGGGGGTGATTTGAGGATAAGACATGATGTAACAGCTGAATAGTGAGTGCAGCTCTGGAAGTGATTTGAGGATAAGACATGATGTAACAGCAGAATAGTGAGTGCAGCTCTGGAAGTGTTTGGAGGATAATACATGATGTAACAGCAGAATAGTGAGTGCAGATCTGGAGGTGATTTAAGGATAAGACATGATGTAACAGCAGAATAGTGAGTGCAGCTCTGGAGGTGATTGGAGGATAATACATGATGTAACAGCAGAATAGTGAGTGCAGATCTGGAGGTGATTGGAGGATAATACATGATGTAACAGCAGAATAGTGAGTGCAGATCTGGAGGTGATTTAAGGATAAGACATGATGTAACAGCAGAATAGTGAGTGCAGATCTGGAGGTGATTGGAGGATTGATTTCTTTCTTTTGCAGAGTCCCGGACCCCCCAGTGATTCTGTCAGTGACGATATAAGGATTGCACCCTCCACTGGAAGCCATCTCAGAGCAGGACGAGACTCCAGGGCGCCCCCCGACATCGCACAGCTATGTCGGGAGATCAAGCAGGTATATTGGGGACACCTGGGGGCCCAGTAAGAAAGCAGAGCTGTAGATTGTGAGCTCTTGTGTACATAAGGGATATAGGGCACGTTCTCCAGACCCCCTTATGTCTGACCCTCTGCTTTTCTGTGCTGTTTTGAGGGTCTGTAAGGGTATGTAAAATAGGCGGTATCCGAATTCCGCCTGCCTCAGTGTGTCATAGCATCTCTATGGGCGAGCACACGCTCCTCACTTGCCGCTGCTCTCCACTCTAAGGGTGGGTTCACACTACAGAATCCTTGCGGATAAATTACAGTGGATTCCGTCCCTCGTACCCGCTCATGGCTGCACACATCTCCGCCCGCGCCATAGACACCATTCTATGGGCGGGTGGATTCCACATTTTGCCGAAAGAATTGTCATGTCACTTCTTTTGGCGAAATCAGCCCGGTGAATTTATCTGCGTGGATTCCGTAGTGTGAACCCACCCTCAGCAGAGGAGCGCGCGCTCTCCCATAGAGATGCTATGACACACTGAGGCAGGCGGAATTCCGCCTATTTTACTCAGTGTGAACGTAAGAGTACAGGATGTCAGGATGGGGCACATATATATATATATATATATATATATATATATATATATATATATACAGTATATATATATATATATATAGTGGTGCCTTGGATTACGAGCATAATTCGTTCTGGGACCGTGCTTGTAATCCAAATCCACTCTATCCAAATCACTATATCAAAGCAAATTCTAAAGTAAATGGCTGAGTGTAAATGCAGGCAGATTATAGCAGCAGTGTGTATAGCTGAGTGTAAGTGCAGGCACAATATAGCAGCAGTGTGTATAGCTGAGTGTAAGTGCAGGCACATTATAACAGGAATGGAGAGGAGGGAAAACACAAGGGCTGACAGAGACTGCAGGGAGCATGAAGGAATGAGCAGGGCAGATGTGGGCACATACATGCACTCTCTGTCCGGGGAGAGAGAGAGAGGTTGCTATGAAGAGATTACCTCCACAGTCCTGTCCCCTGATGCAGGCCCCAGCCTAAAGTGGATCTGCTATGATTTGGAAGGTGAGGGAGACTTCCTGGGTCAGAGTACAGGGCTGTAGACCCCGCTATGCAGGCCATGCCCCTCCCCCACTACCCCCCCCCCCCCCCCCCCAGTTCCGGGGGCTCTTAAACCAAAGCAATGCTCTTAAACCAAGTTACTCTTAAACCAAGGTACCACTGTATATAGTTAGCAATGTTCATGTAGCCCTTTTTTAAAGAGAACTAATCACCTCCCTGAGAAAAACTGAACCAGCCCTAGAGCCTTACAGCTGCCGGGCACAGATATCCCACACTGTGCCCGGCAGACTCCGGCTGGGTGGCAATTTTAAAATAAAAATGTTTAATCCTTCGTACCGGGGCCCGATCACTAGGCATTGGGGTGGAGCCACAGTGGCAAAGAGTCACGCTTTCTCCACCCTCTTCCCAGCCACTCACAGCTGGGCTTTGCATTAGGTCTCCAGTGTGTAGGCTACTAATAATGCGTGGGTGGCTGTAAAGCATGGCCCGATTTGCCGAATAAGCAAGCGCAAATCTGCTAGATCTGTGCTCGCTCGACTATCTCTGTTATCAGCCATGTCAGCCTGGGGAGAGGTGACTACAAGCTAATGCTCAAGGTTATCAGTTGTTTCCCGGGATGATTGACAGGAGGTGCAGAACAGTCCTGGGCTCCGTCATTCTTAGGGCTCCTGGAAATCTCACATTGGGTTATACCTGTGGCAGCAGTCTCTCCCCCCAGTGCCTTTTCTGAAATTATTGTCCGTTCTCACAGGTCCTTCTGTGAGGTCTGGAAGGGGTCAGTGTCTCTGGGAAGGCAGGGGTTAATTCCCGGGATCTCCGAGCCCTCATTAGAATATAATAGTAGAGTGTCAGCCTTTGGGGCAGGGGACAGCTCCACCTTTACCTGCTGTTTGTGTGGTTTCTATGGAGCTTCCCAGGGCCCTCAGCCTGGAGACCCCTGTGTGCTCCCAGAGAGAGAGAGAGAGAGAGAGAGAGAGAAAGAGAGGCATAGCCCTGCACACAGATACCACAACCCAGCCAGGATTGGGTGCCATGTGTCAGTAAGAAGGGAGGATGGGGTGTTATGTGTCAGTAAGAGAATGATTGTGTGCTATGTGTCAGTAAGAAGGGAGGATGGGGTGCTATGTGTCAGTAAGAAGGGAGGATGGGGTGCTATGTGTTAGTAAGAGGGAATGATGGGGTGCTATGTGTTAGTAAGAGGGAATGATGGGGTGCTATGTGTCAGTAAGGAGCAAGGATGGGGTGCTATGTGTCAGTAAGAGGGAATGATGGGGTGCTATGTGTCAGTAAGAAGGGAGGATGGGGTGCTATGTGTTATTAAGAAGGGAGGATGGGGTGCTATGTGTCAGTAAGAGGGAATGATGGGGTGCTATGTGTCAGTAAGAGGGAATGATGGGGTGCTATGTGTCAGTAAGAGGGAATGATGGAGTGCTATGTGTCAGTAAGGAGGGAGGATGAGGTGCTATGTGTCAGTAAAAGGGAATGATGGAGTGCTATGTGTCAGTAAGGAGGGAGGATCGGGTGCTATGTGTCAGTAAGAAGTGAGGACCGGGTGCTGTGTGTCAGTCAGGTCATCGCTGGTTTCTTTGTTGGCTACAGTCTCTGGGTGTTCTGGGTTAGATACAGTCTCTGGGTGTTCTGGGTTAGATACAGTCTCTGGGTGTTCTGGGTTAGATACAGTCTCTGGGTGTTCTGGGTTAGATACAGTCTCTGGGTGTGCTGGGTTAGATACAGTCTCTGGGTGTGCTGGGTTAGATACAGTCTCTGGTTGTTCTGGGTTAGATACAGTCTGGTTGTTCTGGGTTGGATACAGTCTCTGGGTGTTCTGGGTTAGATACAGTCTCTGGGTGTTCTGGGTTAGACACAGTCTCTGGGTGTTCTGGGTTAGATACAGTCTCTGTTTGTTCTGGGTTGGATACAGTCTCTGGGTGTTCTGGGTTAGATACAGTCTCTGGGTGTTCTGGGTTAGATACAGTCTCTGGTTGTTCTGGGTTAGATACAGTCTCTGGTTGTTCTGGGTTAGATACAGTCTCTGGGTGTTCTGGGTTGGATACAGTCTCTGGGTGTTCTGGGTTAGATACAGTCTCTGGTTGTTCTGGGTTAGATACAGTCTCTGGGTGTGCTGGGTTAGATACAGTCTCTGGTTGTTCTGGCTTGGATACAGTCTCTGGGTGTTCTGGCTTAGATACAGTCTCTGGTTGTTCTGGGTTGGATACAGTCTCTGGGTGTTCTGGGTTAGATACAGTCTCTGGGTGTTCTGGGTTGGATACAGTCTCTGGTTGTTCTGGGTTACATACAGTCTGGGTGTTATGGGTTAGATACAGTCTCTGGGTGTTCTGGGTTAGATACAGTCTCTGGGTGTTCTGGGTTAGATACAGTCTCTGGTTGTTCTGGGTTAGATACAGTCTCTGGTTGTTCTGGGTTAGATACAGTCTCTGGGTGTTCTGGGTTGGATACAGCCTGTAGTTGTTCTGGGTTAGATACAGTCTCTGAGTGTTCTGGGTTAGATACAGTCTCTGGGTGTTCCCGGTTGGATACAGTCTCTGGTTGTTCTGAGTTAGATACAGTCTCTGGTTGTTCTGAGTTAGATACAGTCTCTGGTTGTTTTGGGTTGGATACAGTCTCTGGTTGTTCTGGGTTAGATACAGTCTCTGGGTGTTCTGGGTTGGATACAGCCTCTAGTTGTTCTGGGTTAGATACAGTCTCTGAGTGTTCTGGGTTAGATACAGTCTCTGGGTGTTCCCGGTTGGATACAGTCTCTGGTTGTTCTGGGTTAGATACAGTCTCTGGTTGTTTTGGGTTGGATACAGTCTCTGGTTGTTCTGGGTTAGATACAGTCTCTGGTTGTTTTGGGTTGGATACAGTCTCTGGTTGTTCTGGGTTAGATACAGTCTCTGGTTGTTTTGGGTTGGATACAGTCTCTGGTTGTTCTGGGTTAGATACAGTCTCTGGTTGTTTTGGGTTGGATACAGTCTCTGGGTGTTCCCGGTTGGATACAGTCTCTGGGTGTTCCCGGTTGGATACAGTCTCTGGGTGTTCCCGGTTGGATACAGTCTCTGGGTGTTCCCGGTTGGATACAGTCTCTGGGTGTTCCCGGTTGGATACAGTCTCTGGGTGTTGTACATTCAGGCCATCACTCAGTTCTCATGGAAAAATAAATTTGTACATAGAAATAATCTGATCTTTTGCAGGTGGAGCGCTGGGTGCAATGTAAACTGCAGGACCTGACTGATGGGGGTGACACCGGCTCCTCAGCCCTCCTCCAGAAAAAGATCCAGACCTACGAGGGCACAGTCCTACGCCTGAGTCAGGTGTCTATATCAGAGCCACCATTGTACATTATAACTGAAGTCCTGTACATTATATGTGCCCCTGTACATTATCACTGCATCTCTGTACATTATATGTACCCCCATAAGTTATAACAGCCCCCCTGTACCCAGACCCTGCTTTTATATTTTAAAGGGGTTTTCCAGTGCTACAAAAACATGGCCGCACGACTTATGGATTTAGATGTCTTAGAAGGTTCTTAGTGGAAGGTCTAAAAGTGTAACGCCTGGAGTAGTGGATCCACTGGACCGTCACTAGCGATGGCACTAACCTCACCAGGGAGCGGAGTCTAAGGGGCCGCTGGTTTTCACCAGAGCCCACCGCAAGGCGGGATGGACTTACTGCGGCAGGCGACCCCCAGGTCGCTACCCCTGGCTTGGTTGCTAGTGACGGCAGGGAGGCGTGGCAGGAGCAGTAGGCAGGAGTGCAGGCAGAGGACTGTAGACGTGATCGCAGGTGGCGGACAGGACTCAGGAACAATGGGAAGGCAGCGGGCAAGGACTAGGGACAAGGACTGAAGACAGGAACAAGGGACAAGGACTAAGGTCAGGAACAACAGGGAGCTGGGCCAAACGCTATGGGAAGCATGTAGAGGCTCCAACACCTGGGAGGGGGCAGGGCTGGAACTAATAGGAGAGTGTGATGTGCAGCAACCAATTAGGGGCGGAACTGGCCCTTTAAACCTGAGACAGCCGGCGCGCGCGCGCCCTAGGAGGCGGGGACGCGCCGGCCGGCACAGTGAGAGACAGGAGCGGAGGAGGGTGAGGCGCCCCCAGGGCCGAACTAGCAGCAGCGCCGGGTCCCTGCACAAGGACCCCGGCGGCTGCATGGGGCAGGAGGAGGTTGCGGCGGCCCGGAACACGGGACATCGCCGCGGCCGTGACAAAAAGCAGCAGTAAAAGTGACATCATCAGATACTTGTCATAATATAACAGGAACATGACGTCCTTGTAAGTATCACAGAGTGTCACATGGTATTGGTGTCCCATCGCATAACCACATTGCATGGTATTGCTGTATAGGGATCACCTGTTCTATCATATATCCCCATCACATCCACAGGTGGTCTCTATACAACAATACCATGTGATGTGGATACTGGATGAGACAGGTGGTCTCTATACAGCAAAACCTTGTGATGTGGATACTGGATGAGACAGGTGGTCTCCATACAGCAATACCATGTGATGTGGATACTGGATGAGACAGGTGGTCTCTATACAGCAATACCATGTGATGTCGATACTGGATGAAACAGGTGGTCTCTATACAGCAATACCATGTGATGTGGATACAGGACGAACAGGTGGTCTCTATACAGCAATACCATGTGATGTGGATACTGGATGAGACAGGCGGTCTCTATACAGCAATACCATGTGATGTGGATACTGGATCAGAGAGGTGGTCTCTATACAGCAATACCATGTGATGTGGATACTGGATGAGACAGGCGGTCTCTATACAGCAATACCATGTGATGTGGATACTGGATCAGAGAGGTGGTCTCTATACAGCAATACCATGTGATGTGGATACTGGATGAGACAGGTGGTCTCTATACAGCAATACCATGTTATGTGGATACAGGACGAACAGGTGGTCTCTATACAGCAATACCATGTGATGTGGATACTGGATGAGACAGGCGGTCTCTATACAGCAATACCATGTGATGTGGATACTGGATCAGAGAGGTGGTCTCTATACAGCAATACCATGTGATGTGGATACTGGATGAGACAGGCGGTCTCTATACAGCAATACCATGTGATGTGGATACTGGATCAGAGAGGTGGTCTCTATACAGCAATACCATGTGATGTGGATACTGGATGAGACAGGTGGTCTCTATACAACAATACCATGTGATGTTGATACTGGATGAGACAGGTGGTCTCTATACAGCAATACCATGTTATGTGGATACTGGATGAGACAGGTGGTCTCTATACAGCAATACCATGTGATGTGGATACTGGATCAGACAGGTGGTCTCTATACAGCAATACCATGTGATGTGGATACTGGATGAGACAGGTGGTCTCTATACAGCAATACCATGTGATGTGGATACTGGATAAGACAGGTGGTCTCTATACAGCAATACCATGTGATGTGGATACTGGATCAGACAGGTGGTCTCTATACAACAATACCATGTGATGTGGATACTGGATGAGACAGGTGGTCTCTATACAGCAATACTATGTGACACTGTGATAACAAACTATTTCTGATGTTGTTTTTAGACCCACCACTATGACGGTTCTGATACATCCGAATCCGCAATGCGTCTGTTTTATTCTCTTTCCTATGGATTCAGAGAACTTTTTTGTGCTTGATAATCGTGTTCAGTTTGGTCCATTACCCATTACCAGTGCAAAGGTCATGGTATCTGTCTCCTTATATGTCAGTGTGAACACAGCCTGATTCCTACTATCCCTGCACCTTCCGATGACCCATCCTGACCCATCACTCTCAATATCCTCTCTGCAGATGGTTGATCAGGTGTCCCGGGCTCAGCCGTCAGGCGCAACCTCCGTCTGCTCCCAATTCCAGACTCTGAGGGACCAATGGCAGATGCTGAAGAAAATGGCCTCCAATCAGAACTGTACATCCAGTGGGGCCACAACTCTGCTGGAGTTTAATAAGAAGGCGGATGAGTTGGAGATGTGGATGAGGGAGAAGGTGAGATCGGTAGCGCTGATCAGCGTACATGTCTGTGTGTATACAGGGTATATATATGTATACTCTCACTGTCTCTGCAGGAGGAGATTCCCCCCCTCCCCCTCCTCCTGGACCAGAACCTGGACAAAGTGCAGATCACCCGCAAGATCTTGGACCTGAGGCAGGTGAGGGCGATGGTGGCATGGGAACGCTCTATCCACAGACCCCGGGTGGTGCCACTCACTAGTATTTCTGCTTCTCCCCCAGGAGCAGGTCCATTATGGGTGCCTGCAGGAGGACATCAACAGCCTCGCCCAGAAGCTGGAGAAACATGGCCGTCCGGAGAGCCGAGCCGCGTCCACCCGCCGCAAGCACCTCAACCGCATGTAAATTAAACCCCAGAATCTCCTCCATGAGTCACTGGGCGATAACCAATATGACCACCATGACGGCTATTAGAGTGCCTACCACCCAATGGAATTAGTAGCGCAGGGTGACAACCTTGGCCCCTCAGTGTCGGGGATTGGTTATCACCTGGATATACCCCTAGGTGTTGGTGCAAAAATGGATTGATTCACCACTCAAGACCAGGAGTCGTAATGGTTATCATATTGGTTATGACATCTGCTGTGTATGTGTTAGGGCGATATTAGGCGTCACGTCCTGCGTGTAGCCACACTGATTTCAGCTCCTGTGACCACTATAACATTTGATGTAATGGGGGGGGGGGGGGTGAGAACATGTTGCTCTATCATCACCCCAGAGCCCAGCTGAGAACCTCGCATCTTCCCTTGACTTGTTTCCCATCTCTCCTCACAGGTGGCTGCGGCTCCAGAACTTACTGCATGAACATCACCAGAGCCTGCAGATGGCGCTGGAGGCGGCGTCATTGTGGCATGAAGCAGACACCATCCTGCGAGCCCTGGAGGAGAAGGTGAGGGGCGGGTGCAGTCTGTTTGGGGGAGTCTGTGTGTGTGGGGAGAGTGTGTGGTGTGCTAAGTGTAAAGAAGGTGTGGTACTGTATGTGTAAGGAGGGAACAGCGTGCAATGTGTATGAGGAGGGTGCGGCATGTGCTGTGTGTAAGGAGGGTGCGACTTGTGCTGTGTGGAAATGGTGAGGTGTGCGCTTTGTGTTAGAAGGGTGTGGTGTGCACTGTAAGAAGGATGCGCTGTGTGTGAGTAGGGTGATGCGTGTGCTGTGTGTGAAGAGGGCGAGGCGTGCGCTGTGTGTGAGCAGCGTGTGGTGTGCACTGTAAGAAGGGTGCACTGTGTGTGAGAAGGGTGAGGCGTGTGCTGTGTGTGAGTAGGGTGAGGCGTGTGCTGTGTGTGAGTAGGGTGAGGCGTGTGCTGTGTGTGAGTAGGGTGAGGCGTGTGCTGTGTGTGAAAAGGGTGAGGCGTGCGCTGTGTGTGAGGAGAGTGTGTGGTGTGCTAAGTGTAAGGAAGGTGTGGTATGTGTAAGGAGGGTGTGGCGTGCACTGCATGTAAGGAGGGTGCGGCGTGCACTGTGCGTGAGGAGGGTGGGGTGTGTTTAGTGTGTGAGGAGGGTGCGGCCTGATATGTGCGTGACGAGGGTGTGGCATGCACTGTGTGTGATGAGCGTGCAGCGTGCTACGTCCGTGAGGAGCATGCGGCATTCGCTGTGTGTGAGGAAGGTGCGGTGTGTGAGGGTGAAGTGCATGTGGTGTGCTATGTGTGCCGTGTGCATACCGTGTGCACTGTGTGTGAGGAGCTGTGTGTGAGGAGCTGTGTGTATGCGGTGTGAGGGGGGTGCAACATGCGCTGTGTGTAAGGAGGGTATGGCATGTTCTGTGTGAAAAGTGGGTATGGGGTGCACTGTGTGAAAAGTGTGTATGGCGTGCACTGTGTGTGAGGAGGGTGTGGCTTGCACAGTGTGTAAGAAGGGTGCAGCGTGAGCTGTGTGTAAAGAGGGTGCAGCGTGCACTGTGTGTAAGGAGGGTGCAGCATGCGCTGTGTGTAAGGAGGGTATGGCATGCTCTGTGTGAAAAGTGTGTATGGCGTGCACTGTGTGAAAAGTGTGTATGGCGTGCACTGTGTGTGAGGAGGGTGCGGCGTGCACTGTGTGTGAGGAGGGTGCAGCGTGAGCTGTGTGTAAAGAGGGTGCAGCGTGCACTGTGTGTAAGGAGGGTGCAGCATGCGCTGTGTATGTGAGACGAGTTCGGTGTGCACTGTGTGAGGAGGGTGCAGCATTCATTGTGTGTAAGGAGGGTATGGCGTGCGCTGTGTGTGAGGAGTACACTATATAGCACAGTGCTGCAGCACAATACAGCTCAGTCTCTCTTCCCCTCTAGAGCCACAGTGCGGGGGTGCTGAGCAAAGATGATGACCATGGAGATCAGAACCTGAGGGACATCGCCAGCCAGATCATGGTATTTGGTCACTGCGCTGTGGCGCCCCCTTTGGGTAGCTTAGGAATTACATGACTTTCTCTCCTGCAGATGTTGGATGTCACCGTCTCCCAAGTGTCCAAGCTCCATCCTCTGCTATCTTCCAGAGCTCTGCAGAAGCATCAGCAGGTGAAGGAGTGCTGGGCCCGGCTCCAACATACACTCAGGTACCACATCAGCTTCTTATCATGCACTGATACATTGTAACAAACCCTTAATGGTGAGGGCAGGCCCAAGTCGGGGTGGGTGTATTGTATGAATGGTGTAGCAGTGCCAGATGTGCTGAGGTCCTGGGGTCATGCTGACTCCGGGACATTTCCCACAGTGATTATGATCAGATTCTGATATGTTGTCTCCAAGGACCGAGAAGACCAGAGAAGCAGGCGACCCGGAGCAGAGCAGCGTGGGAAACCAAGAGCAAGGCCTCCTGGGAGGTGACGTTCCTGCAGGGTGTCAGGTCAGTGTCGGTGGGGACGTCCTCCTTCTTCTCTAACCTTTTCTCCTATAACTGGAGACTTGGGTTTTATCTTTATAGATAGAGAAGACGAAAGGGAGGACGGTCCCCGTACTGAATATGCAACAAGTCAGGAGTCAGGTCATCGGCCAGCGCCCCACTGAGGCCAAGAGGTGCACGGGGTACGTATATAAGACATAAGCTTCAAGCTGTATACAGAATTCAGGTATTATAACCTTTACTGCTCTCCCCTTTATATCAGGTCAGTAACCTCCCAACCAGGAACCAATCATAACACTCAGAAAGGAACATCTGTGACCCCTGAGGTGAGAGCGATAGATATCAGTCACTTCCCACCTCCCAAGCCTATAGATATCAGTCACTTCCCTCCTCCCGAGCCTATAGATATCAGTCACCTCACCCTCCCAAGCCTATAGATATCAGTCACTTCCCTCCTCCCGAGCCTATAGATATCAGTCACCTCCCCCTCTCAAGCCTATAGATATCAGTCACTTCCCTCCTCCTGAGCCTATAGATATCAGTCACTTCCCTCCTCCCGAGCCTATAGATATCAGTCACTTCCCTCCTCCTGAGCCTATAGATATCAGTCACTTCCCTCCTCCCGAACCTATAGATATCAGTCACTTTCCTCCTCCTGAGCCTATAGATATCAGTCACTTCCCTCCTCCTGAGCCTATAGATATCAGTCACTTCCCTCCTCCTGAGCCTATAGATATCAGTCACCTCCCCCCTAGAGTGTATAGAAATCAGCCACACACACCCCCCCCCCCCGAGCCTATCAATATGAGTCACATTCCCCTCCAAGAGCCTGTAAGATATCAGTATCCTTCCCCCAGAGCCTATAGGTATCAGTCACCTTCCTCCAGAATCTATAGACATCAGTCACCTCCCTCCATAGCCTATAGATTTCAGTATCCCCCCCCAAACCTTTAGATATCAATATCCTCCTCCAGAGCCTATAGTTATCTGTTTCCCTTAGAGCCTATAAATATCAGTACCCCTCTTCCTCAGAGCCTACAGATATTAGTATCATCCCCCAGAGCCTATAGATATGTTTGATGCATTATATTCCTATCCATCTCAGGTCAGACAACTCCTCCGCGAGCTCAGCTCTAGCTGTCAGTGGCTGCAAGGGGTGGAGCAGCTGGTATCAGAACCGACTGCCATGAGAAGCCCTGAGCTCATCCGCAAAGACCTGAAACACATAACACTGCTGGAGCGGCAGGTCAAAGCGCGAGGGTCAGCGCTGCAGGGACTGCGGAGGAACTCCAAAAGGTGTCGGAAACCTAAGTGTCTGACTGAGGAGATGGAGGAGAAGATCCAGGAGGTGGAGGAGAGGTGAGGAACTTCTGCGCCACAGTGGAGACACCTCCAGAGCTGCACTCACTGTTCTGCTGTTACGTCATGTGTTATCCTCCAGTCACATCCAGAGCTGCACTCAATGTTCTGCTGTTACATCATGTCCTATCCTCCAGTCACCTCTAGAGCTGCACAGACTAGTCTGCTGTTACATCATGTCTTATCCTCCAACTTTTTTAGAAAAATAGAAAACTTAAAAAAGTACAATAAACATAAGCATTAACAAGGCACAGCCATAACTAACACATAGCTGCTATACTGCATAAACATAACATCAATATTGTATATAATAAACAAGAATCGAAACTAAACCAATGGCACTCAGGCCTCCCAGCAATATTATACTAACACCCGAGTAACCTCAATCCACCCCATCACTCTCAGAATTCAGTAAGAGAAACTGATTGCTGATCTCAGGGAGACCAGCCAAACGATAACACTGCCGGCTGGTAGTAAAAGCGCTCAATGCAGTGAAATCCTAGGTGCATTTCCCCCTGGGAAACATGAATATGCAAAAAAAGAGCCCGTGGAGCCTCATTGAAGAGTCTGAAAACACAGGACTAGCCAGATATCCCTCAGGGAAGGACCCAGCCAAGGGGTGGCTCCTGTAGGGAAACCACCAAAACCACCATATTAAGTGGCCCTATAAGTCAATGTAATGACAAGGGAAAACCAAGGCCAGGCGTCCATCCACATACAGCTGTTTCGGGGTGTTGCCCCTCATCAGTGTGGAGCAGGATTCTGGCTAGGCAGGAGCAATGCCTAGTAGAGCCAGCCAAACGATAACACTGCCGGCTGCTTGTGAAGGCACTCAATGCAGTGAAATCCTAGGTGCATTGCCCCCTGGGAAACATGAATATGCAAAAGAAGAGCCCGTGGAGCCTCATCCAAGAGTCTCAAAACACAAGACTAGCCAGATCCACACTGATGAGGGGCAACACCCTGAAACAGCTGTATGTGGATGGATACCTGGCCTTGGTTTTTCCCTTGTCATTACATTGACTTATAGGCCCACTTAATATGGTGGTTTCCTTACAGGAGCCGCTCCTTGGCTGGGTCCTTCCCGGAGGGATATCTGGCTAGTCCTGTGTTTCGAGACTCTTCGATGAGGCTCCAAGGGCCCTTCTTTTGCATTCTCAGCAGTCAGTGTCGGCTTCATTGATTCACGACAGGGAAAAGCACACACAGTGCTTATCACTCCCCACACACACACACACACCCGCCCAACCTATCTAATACCCCAACATACCCCCTCCTGTCCTCGAATTATAAAATGTCCATTAACCTTACTTGGCCTCAGACTTATAAAATCAGCATCCTTATAGCCCAATCTTACATAATAACATAGCTCAAACAACATAATAATATGAAAGCCAAATAACAAGGCCCAAGTTTGGTGACCTGTAAGCCCTTCACACCATATCTTGAGAAAACAAACCAAAAAGCCATGGTGAATTGCGATAGCCCTCCATCAGGATTGGAGGATGGCTGTCCAGGTTCCATAACCAAGTTTACATGCTTTCTCTTTCTACTTTCCTTGACTGTTCTCTTACACATTCCCTGACAGGAAAACTGACATTACACTATCCTTAACCAAAATTGTGGTACACAATAGGGCACTGCAAAAGAAAACCCTCTCCACAGGAGAGAGGTCCTACTAGTACCCGGCCTGCCATACCCAGTCTTCCCGAGGTCACCAGAATTGAAGGGACAATCAAGCAGGAAATGGTCCATGCTTTCCAGTGGATTCCCACACTTCTTTCGGGGCATCCCGATCATTGGAGTTCCTGCACTTCAGGTTGTCCCTTACATATAGCTTCCCCTGGAAGCAACGCCAGGCCAAGTCCCAAAAACTTCTGGGGGATTTATTTCAAGTTTAAAAGACTTCACCCAACCCTGATCCTGACTAGAGCAGGCCCTGAGCACCAGGGGCTTCTGGAAATGGGTCAATAGAACCCTTTGGTCAAGGAATCTCCTTGACCTAATCTCCCACATTCCCAGACCCCATCAACATTTCACCTTCAGAGTCGGGATAGCATGAGCCGGAAGATATCCATGGGGTGTGCAAATGTTCTTTACTCGCCCTCCTGTCTTCCATTCCTGGAAGGGAGGTCAAAACCATTCCCTGCAGGAGAGTACCCACAGAGGAACCTTTTTTTCCAGAGATTTGCAAATATAGCTTTCAAGAAGGTCTATACTAGTAACACCACAGACAAACCCTTGTGCAGCACGTAACCTCTCTTTTGACCAGGTTCAGCCTATTCCCCCATAACAGCAGGAAGAACAGGCTGTAGATCCTAGTATAGGAAACCTCTGGTAAGATACATACAGTGCCCAGGTGGATGGACAAAGGGAGCAGGTATGATTTGATCAGATGTACCCTTTCCTAAGGCTCAAAGACCAATGTTTCCACTGGTCCACCTTCTGAGCGGCATCCTGGAGCCTAACATTCCAGTTTTTAGTGGGGTAATTACCCTGGCCAAATGTAATGCCTAGGATTTTTACAGCGTCCTGGGGCCTTGGAAGGGTGTCCGGGACATGCCTCCCTCCCAGCCAGAGACTTTCACACTTTTCTAGGTTACTCTTAGACCGAGAGGCCTCAGAGTAGCGTTCCACCTCTGACATCACCATATCGGCTTCTCCTCTCAAAAACGGTGACATCATTAATCACTAATCCAGGCTCATCTCAATCCCTGCCAATGGCCCCAACCAACCCTTCTAAGGAAGGCTGTGATCGAGAACACATATAATAGCAGGTTCAAAGGACCAGATCAACTATTTTATTCTACTCTTACATCATGCCTTATCCTCCATTCACCTCCAGAGCTGCACTCACTATTCTGCTCTACCATCATGTCTTATCCCCCAATCACCTCCAAAGCTGCACTCAGTATCCAAATATTTCCACTCCACAGTGCTCAAATTATACCTCTGTGTAATATAAAAATAATACCTCTATAGTATCAAGATAAGAGTGCCTAAAAAGTGATTCGATATAGTATTCGAATAGTACTGCCATACAGTATCCACATGATTCCACTATACAGTGCTGAAATAATACCACTATGCAGTACCAAAATATTACTGCTGTAATGTGCTCAAATAATACAGCTATACATTACATATATAATACCATTATAAAGTACCCAAATAATATAGCTATACAGTACATATATAATACCATTATAAAGTACCCAAGTAATACTGCTATACAGTATCCAGATAACACTGCTATACAGTGCTCAAATAATACCGATATACAGTACAAAAATATTACATTGCATGTGGTGAAGGCAAGGCAGCCATCTGTCCTCCATTTGTGTCTTGGCTCAGGTTTCGGACTCTTCAGGACACTCTCCAGCGCAGAGTCTCTGATTTGAGGGACACGCTGGTGCTGTCTGAATTCATGAAGGTTGTACAAATGGAGGAAGAGCGGAAGCAGAAGGAAACGGTGAGGGGGGAGGTGTAGTTGAGTATATGTGATTTACATGTCTGTACCCATCATACACATATCTTGATGCACTGTTCTTCTGTTTGCTTGGATTCAGATGACCCCACGTGGTGCCATTCGTGGTAAATCCGATGCTCCGGCCACAGTCAGGTCTCAAACATTCACCCCCCTTGAGGAGCTGCAGGAAGCCGTGGAAATACTGAACGACGCAGTCAAAGAACGAGAGCGTGCGCTAGCTGACAGCAGAGAGGCCGCAGAGCTAGAGAGTAAAGTAAGGGGCACCAGAACCAGGGTCAGGGGCCACCGGCAATGGAGTCTAGGGACTTTGGCTTCGGGGGTTAGGTGGCATCGGCTCCGGAAGGGGGGGCACCCAGTCACTGGGAGAATGAGGGGCAACAGCATTCATGGTGAGGTAACAGGTCCCTCTAACCCCTCTTTCTTCTCAGATCTCGGCTTTGTCCCAGATCATGGCGGCCGCCCATGCCAAACTACAGGATGTCCGGTCCCAGCTGGAGGCAGCGGAGAAGGAGTTTGTGTCAGTGAAAAGAGAGGCAGAGCTGAGGGATCTGCAGGGAGCAATCAGTCAGCAGCAGCAGGTGGAGGTGAGTACATGGTGTCTAGCACGACCACCTTCCTTGATTAGTGGCCAGACATGGGCCTGCTGTACCTAAGTGGGAGTGCCATGGCTAGGGACAGCAGGTGTATCCAGGGTTGGTGGGCACAGTCTGACCACTTATATCTCTCCTATAGGCAGATGTATCCAAAACAATTGGTGCGGAGGTGAGGAGGCTGCAGGAGAGGAGGGAACAGCTGCAGGATTTAAGTCTGGCTTGGAACCTGTCAGCAAATAGGAGCATCGAGGACGCAGTAAGGACATGGAACGATTTACAGGCCGCCGTACAGGAGAACAAGGCCCGGTTACAGAAAACTGAGCGACTCCGGGAGTTCTTTCTGCAATACCTGGGGATGATGTCAGTGTCGTAATCTCTTCCTCTTCTCTGTATAATCTCCTCTCCTTAGGGTGTGTTTACACAGAAAGATTTATCTGACAGATTTTGGAAGCCAAAGCCAGGAATGGATTTAAAAAAGAGGATAGATCACAGTCTTTCTTATATGACCTGATCCCTGTTTATAGTCTGTTCCTGGTTTTGGCTTCAAAGATCTGTCAGATAAATCTGTCTGTGTAAACGCACCAGAAGTATATTCTCTTCCTCCTCTCCTCAAGATAATGTCTTACTTACCAGTCTGTATAATCTCCTCCTTTCCTCAGCATAATATCTTCCTCTTCTCTGTATAATTTTCTCTCCTTAGTATAATATATTTCTCTTCTCTGTATAATCTTCTCTCCTTAGTATAATATCTTTCTCTTCTCTGTATAATCTCCTCCTCTCCTCAGTATAATCTCTTCATCTTCTCTGTATAATCTCCTCCTCTCCTCAGCATAATATCTTCCTCTTCTCTGTATAATCTCCTCTCCTCAGTATAATTTCTTCCTCTTCTCTGTATAATCTCCTCCTCTCCTCAGCATAATATCTTCCTCTTCTCTGTATAATCTCCTCTCCTCAGTATAATCTCTTCCTCTTCTCTGTATAATCTCCTCCTCTCCTCAGCATAATATCTTCCTCTTCTCTGTATAATCTCCTCTCCTCAGTATAATCTCTTCCTCTTCTCTGTATAATATCCTCTCCTCAGTATAATCTCTTCCTCTTCTCTGAATAATCTCCTCTCCTCAGCATAATCTCTTCCTCTTCTCTGCATAATCTCCTCTCCTCAGTATAATCTTTTCTTCTTCTCTGTAAAATCTCCTCTCCTCAGTATAACCTCTTCCTCTCCTCTGTATATTCTCCTCCTCTCCTCAATATAATCTCTTCCTCTTCTCTGTATAATCTCCTCCTCTCCTCAGTATAATCTCTTCCTCTTCTCTGTATAATCTCCTCTCCTCGGCATAATCTCTTCCTCTTCTCTGCATAATCTCCTCTCCTCAGTATAATCTCTTCTTCTTCTCTGTAAAATCTCCTCTCCTCAGTATAATCTCTTCCTCTCCTCTGTATATTCTCCTCCTCTCCTCAATATAATCTTTTCCTCTTCTCTGTATAATCCCCTCCTCTCGACAATATAATGTCTTAAGGCCCTATTATGGTGCGTTTACACAGGCAGATTTATCTGACAGATTTTGGAAGCCAAAGCCAGGAATGGATTTGAAAAGTGGAGAAATCTCAGTCTTTCCTTTATGACCCGTTCCTGGTTCATGGTCTGTTCCTGGCTTTGGTTTAAAAAATGTGTCAGATAAATCTGCCTGTGTAAACGCACCATTACACTGAATGATTATCGTCCTTACTTGGCCGATTACCGATCGTTCAGGCTGAAAATAGTTTAGTGTAATAAAACATGTTAAAAGACCACGATCAGCCAACATGCACAATGTCTGTTAAGCATGGTCTTTCAACGTGTTTTAAGATCACAATGTGTGCTGCGACTGTCTGCTACACGTCACCCCCTGTAATAGGAGCTGTAGTAGCAGACGATAGCTGTCTTCAATGGAACACCCAAACGATCTAAGGATCCCTCTGCTTCCCGCTCCCTGTCTGTGCATGTAATCTCTGTATAATCTCCTCCTCTCCTCTGTATAATCTCTTCCTCTCCTCTGTATAATCTCTTCCTCTCATCAGTATTGAGCACTGTATATATTTCCCCCTCTCTTCTGTATAATCTCCCCCTCTTCTCAATATAATCTCCTCCTATCCACTGTATAATTTCTTTCTCTCCTTGGATTATAATCTCCACCTGTCCTCAGCATAATCTCCTTGGTATAATGTCCTTCTCTGCACTGTATAATATCTTTCTCTGCTCAGTACAATATATCTATAATCCCCTCCTTTCTGTAATAATATCTCCTCTGTATAATATCCCCTCTCCTTTATTATAATCTTTTCCTCTCTTCAACATAATCTCTTCCTCTCCTTAGTATATACTCATCCTCTCCTTTCTATAATCTTTATGTCCTCAGTATAAACTCTTCCTGTTGTCATTATAAACTCATTCTCTGCTTTGTTAATCTCTTTCTCTTCTCAATATAACCTCTTCTGTATATTCTACTCCTCTCCTCTGTATAATCTCCTCCTCTTCTCAGTATAATCTCCAACTCTCCTCTGTTTAATCTGTTCCTCTCCTCAGTATGATCTCCTCCTCTTCTCTGAATAATCTCCTCCTCTCCTCAGTATAATCTCTTCCTCTCCTCAGTATAATCTTCTCCTCTCCTCTGTATAACCTCCCCTTCTCCTCTGTATTACCTCACTATAATCCTCACTATAATCTTCTCCTCACCTCAGTATAATCTCATCCTCTGCTCTGTATAATCTTATTCTCTTCTCAGTATAATTTTATCTGTATAATCTCCTCCTCTCCTTAATATAATCTCCTCCTCTGCTCTGTATAATCTCCTCCTCTGCTCTGTATACTCTCTCGCTTTCCTCTGTATAATCTCCTCTTCTCTTCATTACATTCTACTTCTCTCTTTAGTATAATGTCCTTCACTTCTCAATATAATCTCCTCCTCTCCTCGGTATAATTTCCTTTTGACCTCTGTATAATCTCCTCCTCTCCTCTGTATAGTCTTCTCCTCTCCTCGGTATAATTTCCTTCTGTCCTCTGTATAATCCCCTCCTCTCCTCGGTATAATTTCCTTCTGTCCTCTGTATAATCTCCTCCTCTCCTCTGTATAATCTCTTCCTCTCCTCAGTATAATTTCCTTCTGTCCTCTGTATAATCTCCTCCTCTCCTCGGTATAATTTCCTTCTGTCCTCTGTATAATCTCCTCCTCTCCTCTGTATCATCTCCTCCTCTCCTCTGTATAATCTCCTCTCCTCTGTATAATTTCCTTCTGTCCTCTGTATAATCTCCTCCTCTCCTCGAAGTAATTTCCCTCTGTCCTCTGTATAATCCCTTCCTCTCCTCTGTATAATCTCCTCCTCTCCTCGGTATAATTTCCTTCTGACCTTTGTATAATCTCCTCCTCTCCTCTGTATAATCTCCTCCTCTACTCTCTATAATCTCCTCCTCTCCTCGGTATAATTTCCCTCTGTCCTCTGTATAATCCCTTCCTCTCCTCTGTATAATCTCCTCCTCTCCTCAGTATAATTTCCTTCTGACCTCTGTATAATCTCCTCCTCTCCTCTGTATCATCTCCTCCTCTCCTCTGTATCATCTCCTCCTCTCCTCTGTATAATTTCCTTCTGTCCTCTGTATAATCTCCTCCTCTCCTTGGTATAATTTCCTTCTGACCTTTGTATAATCTCCTCCTCTCCTCTGTATAATCTCCTCCTCTACTCTCTATAATCTCCTCCTCTCCTCGGTATAATTTCCCTCTGTCCTCTGTATAATCCCTTCCTCTCCTCTGTATAATCTCCTCCTCTCCTCTGTATAATTTCCTTCTGACCTCTGTATAATCTCCTCCTCTCCTCTGTATAATCTCCTCCTCTCCTCTGTATAATCTCCTCCTCTCCTCTGTATCATCTCCTCCTCTCCTCTGTATAATCTCCTCCTCTCCTCTGTATAATTTCCTTCTGACCTCTGTATAATCTCCTCCTCTCCTCTGTATAATCTCCTCCTCTCCTCTGTATCATCTCTTCCTCTTCTCTGTATAATCTCCTCCTCTCCTCAACATAATATCTTCCTCTTCTCTGTAAAATCTCCTCTCCTCAGTATAATCTCTTCCTCTTCTCTGTATAATCTCCTCACCTCAGCATAATCTCTTCCTCTTCTCTGCATAATCTCCTCTCCTCAGTATAATCTCTTCTTCTTCTCTGTAAAATCTCCTCTCCTCAGTAAAATCTCTTCCTCTCCTCTGTATATTCTCCTCCTCTCCTCAATATAATCTTTTCCTTTTCTCTGTATAATCCCCTCCTCTCGACAATATAATGTCTTAAGGCCCTATTATGGTGCGTTTACACAGGCAGATTTATCTGACAGATTTTGGAAGCCAAAGCCAGGAATGGATTTGAAAAGTGGAGAAATCTCAGTCTTTCCTTTATGACCCGTTCCCGGTTTATGGTCTGTTCCTGGCTTTGGCTTAAAAAATGTGTCAGATAAATCTGCCTGTGTAAACGCACCATTACACTGAATGATTATCGTCCTTCATGACTGATTACCGATCGTTCAGGCTGAAAATAGTTTAGTGTAATAAAACATGTTAAAAGACCACGATCAGCTGACATGCACAATGTCTGTTAAGCATGGTCTTTCAACGTGTTTTAAGACCACAATGTGTGCTGCGACTGTCTGCTACACGTCACCCCCTGTAATAGGAGCTGCAGCAGCAGACCGCAGCTGTCTTCAATGGAACACCCAAACGATCTAAGGATCCCTCTGCTTCCCGCTCCCTGTCTGTGCATGTAATCTCTGTATAATCTCCTCCTCTCCTCTGTATAATCTCCTCCTCTCCTCTGTATAATCTCCTCCTCTCCTCGGTATAATCTTCTCCTCTCCTCGGTATAATTTCCTTCTGTCCTCTGTATAATATCCTCCTCTCCTCGGTATAATTTCCTTCTGTCCTCTGTATAATCTCCTCCTCTCCTCTGTATAATCTCCTCCTCTCCTGTGTTATTTCCTGTTTCTCGACCCTTTTTCCTCAGATCATGGACGGAGGTCACCAGAGATCAGATCTTGTCTGGGAGTCCCAGGGGCCGTCTCAGCCGTTCGCAGAGAGAGGAGCTAGAAAGGACAATGGAAAAGAAGCTGAAGGAGTTTGAGGCACTGTCTGGGATTGGCTGGAAGTTGATTGGAGAGGATCACATGCTGGCACGGATGGTGAGAGTGCCGGTGTCATGGCGGTCTCAGCACGCTATACGTTATGTTTCATTTATCCTGATCCCAATGATTGATGACCCCACAGATCCGTGAGCGGCTGGAGGAGGTGCAGGGGCTGCTCAGCTGGTTACTCATGAGGTGGAGATGCCAGAAACACAAGAGGGTTATGGGAATAAAGGCAAACGAAGACGCTGGCAACGTGGAGGACCTAAAGGTCTGTGCCCCATCGAACAACACATAAAACTTTATAATCATATAAAACTATAATCTTCTATGCTGATATAATCACACATAATACTATAATCTCCTGTACTGATATAATCACATTATAATCTGTCCTCTCCCCGTGCAGATTGCATCTGGCTCCGCCTCCTTGGAAGAGTTTGAATGTCTGGAGGATGAGGATGTAAGGCCCCGGCCCGCACCCAGGGGCCCCACACTGCGCAAGTACAGGAGGAGGGCCCTCAGTCCTATATCTTTCCAGCCCCCATCCTGCAGACCCCTAGAGGGCACAGACATGGAGGAGGGGGGTCCCCGGAAATGCACTAAGGGGCCCTTGTGGCTGGAGCCAAAAAATCTACCGGCAGGACCTGTGATCCACGAACCCCAGGAAGAAAAAGCAGAGATGGTGAGAAGATGGGTGGTAACGGGGTCACTTGGCTGGGGGGGGAACACCAACCAATCAGGGTCCGCAGGAATAAGCGATTGCCCCCCTTCCCCCGTCATGTAATGCTACATGTCTCTTTCTTCCATCCGCTCAGCCACACTCCCCCCACAAGTCCTTTTGGAGGCGCTGTCAGGGGGTGCTGGAGGGCACATATAGGAGCTTAAAGAGAAAGAAACGTCTATCCCTTCCTGTAGTGACCGAGGTAACTGACCAATCAGAGTGCAGCGTGTGACAGCTTGTAGTGGCGGAGTGTTTACACCTCAACTAATATACTAACCTGCCAGATGATGAGAGTACTACTCCTCCTCCAATACACCTCCACATAACACAGAGGAACGCATCATGCCCTATCCACCAGTCACCTCTAGAGCTGCACTCACTATACAGTAGAACACGGAGTGCAGCTCTGACTAGAGAATTAGGGCCCTATTCCACCAGACGATTATCGTTTGCATAATCGTTAACGATTAACAATCTCAAACGATCGCTATTGCGAAAGACCTGAAAATGTTCACTCATTTCCATGGAACGATAATCGTTACTTATAATCATAATTGCGATAGTTTTTCTTCGCTATTTATTCGCTATTGCGTTCGTATCTATTGCGAACGACCGAACAACATCTTATTCAATGCAAACGATTTGCGAACGTTTTGCGAACGAGCAACGATAAAAATAGGTCCAGGTCTTATAAAGCGATCAACAATTTCTCGTTCGGTCGTTAATCGTTAACTGCATTTCAACCGAACTATTATCGTTTAGATTCGAACGATTTAACGATAATCTGAACGATAATCGTCCGGTGGAATAGGGCCCTTAGACATGATGTGACAGCATGTGGAGCTGCGGTCAGGATCAGCACAGGATATGTAGATGTATCTGGAGGTGGGGCTTCTTTCATTATGGGGTGGAGCTTCCCCAGATGAGGGTTCTTGGTTGTATTATGGGTGATGGCTGAGCACACTACAGTCACTGGGATAATATGGCCACCATGATCACTGTTGTGATGCAGATACCCTAGGTACTGGGAGTGTCAAGCACAGTTATGGTGTTGGGAGGGGTGGGGGGTATTTAGCGCTGGTCTCCAGCAGACTATACTGATATGGCTGCTGGTCACTACATAAGAATCCTGGCGAGTAGGGGACGTGCTCCTGTAATGGTGTGTCTGTGTACCGATTTTATGGTCACCTTCTTAGATATGCTCATTTGTTTGCTTCCTGCTGGTTTGCTGTGATTTTATGGTTGCTTGGCCACTGGGGGGGGATGTATTACTATGCTAACCTGTGTCTCTACAGTCCATACACACAGCAGCGACAACGTCCACTGCTGAGATTTGCTCCATCCCCAGACTATTCTTTTATCCTTTATATAGCATTCAGGTGAACAGCTCAACATGATGGCCCATGATGAGTCCTAGTGAGGTGCCCACATATCTCCTCATCACCTTCATACCCAGACCCCAGATATCTCCCTCCTCATCTTCATACCCAGATATCGCATCCATCACCTTCATTCCCACATATCTCCTCATCACCTTCATACCCAGACCCCACATATCTCCTCATCACCTTCATACCCAGAAATTGCATCCATCACCTTCATGCCCACATATCTCCTCATCACCTTCATACTTACATATCTCCCTCCTCATCTTTATTCCCACATATCTCCTTATCACCTCCATACCCACATATCTCCCTCCATCACCTTCATGCCCAGACATCTCCCTCTTTACCTTTATACTTACATATCTCCCCCCCTCATCTTTATTCCCACAAATCTCCTTATTATCTCCATACCAACAAATCTCCTTATCACTTTCATACTCACATATCTCCCTCCTCACCTTCATGCCCAGATATCTCCCTCCTCACCTTCATATCCAGATATCGCCTCCATCACCTTCATGCCCAGATATCTCCTCGCCTCCTTCAAACACACACATATCTCCCTATCACCTTCATAAACACACATCTCCCTCCTCACCTTCATACCCACATATCTCCTCATTACCGTCATAACCACAGGTCACCCTGCTACCTTTATACCCAGATATCTCCCCATCACCTTCATACCCAGATATCTCCCCACATCACCTTCATACCTTGGTATCTTCTTCATCACCTTTATACCCACATATGTCCTCATCACCTGCATACCCACATATCTCCAACACCATTATATCCACCTATCTTCCTCCTCACCTTCATGCCCACATGTGCCCTCATCCCTTTCATACGCATATATCTCCCACCTTCATACCCAGATATCTCCTCCATCACCTTTATACCCACATATCTCATCACCTTTTTTGCCCACATAGCTCCTCCATCACATTCGAATCCAGATATCTCCCTCTTCACCTTTATACCATATCTCACTTCTCACCTTTATACCTACATATCTCCTCATCACCTTTATACCCACATATCTCCCCATTACCTTCATACCCACATATCTCCCCATTACCATCATTACCACATATCTCCCTCCTCACCTTCATACCCACACATCTTCCTCATCACTTTCATTTATACTTCAGATGTCACTTTTCCCATCTCTGGGTGTCTCACCCTTGTATGTCTCTGATGCTCAGGTCTGTCTCTCTTTCGTTCATGCCCAGGTGAGCTCATATTTAAACATGAAGGAAGAAGCACAGGGAACTTACCAAAGCCTGACTGTGCCACGAATCTCCAGGAACATTCCCATATCTGGACATGATTCCTTGTTGCCTCCATCTGAATCTTCCACTGGTGCTCCTTCGACAATCACATCCAAGATATTTTTCAAGACTCTGAGGAGAAAGGAGAAAGCTGAGAGATGTACAATACAAGGGATCATGGAACTTTACCCAGACAGAAAAGACAACACCAAAGAGGGTCCCAGATACCAGACCTCCACTTGGCCCCCAAAGCAGGAGAAGAACCTCCCAACTCGAGAGACAAGTGGAGAACTTGAGACATTTGTAAACTATGTAAGGAACCCACTCAGTAGGGACATTGATGCAGAATGTGGATCTGGTTCTAAGAAAAGTCTTATGTCAGGTCCCAATACAGTGCCCAGTTCTTGCCCACATCTTCCTGTAGGTATTGTCCTAACCCCACAGGTCTCCAAAGAACCTCACATGTTGGACAATATCCAGGACACGCTTACAGTGATTGCCACAGAAGACTCTGGAGATGCTCAACACTTATATTCTAAAACAAAGCCAAAACCTACAGCCGAGAAGTTGGAGGTGACAGAAGAACAGCTGTCCATCACTGGAGGAGACACACCTTGGTCAGGCACCAAGGCATGGCTAGAAGCCCTGACTAGTAGCTCAGGATTTTGTAGGCAGAACATTCATGGGTATGGAAAGTCTTCGGCCAGCTCACAGGAGTGTCAGGAGTTAGAAGACTTCATTGAAAACTATGAGATAGACAGATTGTCCCCTATTGTCTTAGAGCAGCTTGACCCTGACTGGGATACAAACGAGGAAACCATGAATTCACCCAAGAGTCGTGAAGATGCTTCACTAATCCGTGATGTCTCAGATTCAAGGGCTATTGCCACATGTCCAGTCCTCCAAGACACAGATGAAGAAGCTACCAATACATCTCCAGTCCTACAAGTGACAGAAGGCTCTACCACCTCCTGTACAGTCCTACTACAGACAGGAGAATGTAGAACTTCATCTAAAGTCCTACAAAAGACGAGAGGATTTACAGTCTCCTCTACACTCCTACAAGAGGCAGGAGGACCTAAAACGTCATTTACAGTCCTACAAGAGACAGGAGTTCCTACCATCTTCTCCACAGTACCACAAGAGACAGGAGGACCTACCATCTCCGACATACTCCTGCAGGAGACACAGGGGCCTACCATCTCCTCTTCAAACCTGCTAGAGATGGGAGGGTCTACAACATCATCTACAGTCCTACAAGAGACACGTGGGCCCACAACTTCATCTACAGTCCTACAAGAGAAAGGAGGACCCACCATCTCCTTTACAGTTCTACAAGACATAGGAAGGCCTAAAACTTTGTCTAAAGTCCTACAAGATACAGGAGGACCTGCAACCTCATCTACAGTCCACCGAGAGAAAGAAGGGCCTACAATCTCATCTACAATCCTACAAAAGACAGAAGGACCTACAACATTGTTTACAGTCCTGCGAGAGACAAAAGGAGCTATCCCGTCATCTACAGTGTTACAAGAAACAGAAGGAACTACCTCCTCATCTAGGGTCCTTCAAAAAACAGGAGAAGCACTCACCTTGTCTCCAGTCTTCCGAAACACAAGGGGAGCAGCCACCTTATCTTCAGCCCTTACAGAGACAGGAGGAACAAAGGAGCATCCTGATGATGGACAACAAGCAGTAACATTTCCCTCTGACTGTGTCCTCCACACACTTGAACCATCCCACCACCCACATGACCCCTACAGTCCCATAGAGACCTCGCTTGGCAAAAGGATATTCTCTAAGGCAAGTTCACTTGCAGACGTTTACCATCCAGACCAAGAATTGTTGGAGAATGATGACGAGGAGCTGGAAGGCATATGGAATAATGCCAAGAAGGCTCCACTGGTATGCCCAGCACAAACTCACCATATGGCACCAAAGGAGATGGTGGGAGGTCGCTTGTCTCCAGTAAAACATGAGTCTCATAGAAAACCGAATAGCCAGGTGGTGATGGGGGCTGAGCCCAACATGCTGGTGGCCACATTTACTCTGCCACCCTCCGCCACCTATAGGGAGAAGAGTCAGAGTACAGTCCCTGCCCTAACACCCTGCTATCCAGAGATCAGCAAAAGTGGATCAGTGCCAAGTTCACAGATTCCTCCACCTGAGACTGAAGAGTCCGCGTTCAAGGTGTGAAGGCATTTATGTCACTCCTGTATACAGGGTATAATAGATAACCTAGATGTTTATATGACTCTTATGTCTGTATATGGGGTGTAATAGATTACCTGGTTGTTTATATGACCCCTTTGCCTGTCTACAGAGTATACCTGGGTGTTTATATGACTCCTCCACCTGTATAAGGAGTATATTAGTTTACATGACTCCTCTATCTGTATAAAGGGTATAATAGACTACTTTACTGTTTATATGACTCCTCCGCTTGTATACAGTGTATAATACATTACCTGGGTGTTTATATGATTTCTCTATCTGTATAAGGGGTATAATAGATTACATGGGTGTTTCTATGACTCCTCCGCCTGTATACTGTGTATAATAGTTTAACTTTGTGTTTATATTACTCTTCAGCCTGTATAAGGGGTATAATAGATTGCCTGGGTGTTTATCTGATTCCTCCATCTGTATAAGGGGTATGATAGATTACCTGGCTGTTCATATGACTCCTACGCCTGTATACGGTGTATAATAGCTTACCTAGGTGTTTATATGACTTCTCCGTCTGTATGCAGGGTAGAATAGATTACCTGGGTGTTTATATAACTTCTCCCTCTGTATAAGGGGTATATTAGTTTGCCTTGGTGTTTATATGACTTCTCCACGTGTATATAGGGGTTTAATAGATTACCTGGGTGTTTACATGACTTCTTTGGGCCCTATTCCACTGGACGATTATCATTCGCATAATCATTAACGATCTCAAACGACCGCTATTGCGAAAGACCTGAAAACGTTCACTCATTTCCATGGAACGATAATCGTTACTTATTATCGTATTTGGGATCGTTTTTTCTTCGCTATTGCGTTCGTATCTACTGCGAACGACCGAACGAAGTCTTACTCAATGCGAACGATTTGCGAACGAGCAACGATAAAAATAGGTCCAGGTCTTATAAAGCGATCAACGATTTCTTGTTCGGTCGTTAATCGTTAACTGCATTTTAACCGAACGATTATCGTTTAGATTCGAACGATTTAACGATAATCTGAACGATAATCGTCTGGTGGAATAGGGCCCTTTGTCTATATATGAGGGTAGGATAGATTGCCTGTGGGTGTTTATATGACTTCTTTATCTGTATATGAGGGTAGAATAGATTGCCTGGGTGTTTATATGACTTCTTTGTCTGTATATGGGGGTATAATAGATTGCCTGGGTGTTTATGTGGTCTTTGTCTTGTTGTTGCAGGTGACCCGGAAACTGGACTTCCAGCTGATGGAGGGGACTCTGGAGAGGAAACACATCCTGCAGCTCGGGGGCCGGAAGGTGAGCAGAAAATGAATTGATCAGAAGGGTGTGGCAGAATACAGAGGATATTGCAGGATTTTGTTTGTCACAGTGGGCGGTTCTTTTATTTGGTTTGTCATAGTTCCTGGTGCTGTCTGTCGCAGTGGGCGGGACCTGATGCCTATTTTGACATCTGACCTGTTCATCATCATAATCTCTTGCTGTCCTCAGGCCTCCAGTCGCACATGGGGGATGTTCTATGCAGTGCTGGTGAGACGAACTCTCTGTTTCTACCATGACCACAAACATTCCACAAAGGTGAGTGTCTGCAGAACTGAATCCTTCAAGGACTGTGGATGATGTGTCTTCTTGCTGGTGAATTATAAGGTAGATGAGGTGCATGTGCATCTTGCAGCACTTAATATCAGCTGATAACAGTCCCAGCTGCTGCAGAACCTCTTCACATCAGTCACTGTTCACTCACATTAGCTGTTGTTTCTATGTCGTGATTGTTAGCTCTGGGGGTTTTTGTGCTTCTATCCATGGTGCTGACTGACCCTAATCTACCTCCATAGAGATCTGCATCTGCTCCCCCACTGCACCTCACAGGAGCACTCTGCACCCCAGAATCTGACTACACAAAGAGGGACAACTGCTTCCGGCTGCGGTGAGTGCACAGCCAGTCTACTTACTGTGCAGAGCCCCTTGGCTCTCCCCTTCTGGTCTATTCGCCCCCGAGCTCACAGGTCGCTTCCTCCTGAGCAGCAGCAGACATGCAGCGCTGGCCTTATCCTTTACCAAGTGTGGGGGCTCCACATTCTCAAAATTATTTTAGTGGCAGATGAATTACATTTTCCAGGAGATAAAGTCTGAGCGGGCAAGTAGACTACAGCCCCCAATGTCACTTTACACATATATACACCCCCTCCCATGTCACAATACACGTATATCATATATACTCAGTATATACTACCCCTTCCCACCACAGCTCTATACACCGCATATTCTTGGTATATAGTCTTCACCCCTACAGCTGCATACAGTGATTATTGGGGGGGGGGGGTTAGTCCCCAAACCCCCACTGATCAAAACTTTTGAGAGGCCTATGTGACATGACAAGTCTTCTGCAGTATCAGTAATGTCTATGGCCTCTTTCCTCCTCTTGCAGATTAATGGATGGCTCTGAATATCTGTTTCGGGCCCCGACACCAGAGTCCCTCCAGCTGTGGTTGATAAGACTGCGCCACAACTCAGGTGAGTGGCATCTCCTCCCCTGAGTGGATGATGACCGGCGGCTGACAGGACGGATCCATAACATTACTTTGTGTTATCTACAGGGATGGAAGACTCGGATCTCCTCAGGGAGGCAGCAGTGGTCCCCCATCTTTCTCCAAGAATCAGGTCTGTCATACTGTATACCGTATACTGTGTTATCTAAGGATATAGGGTCCTCAGGAGTGCGGGGTACAGGAGACTGTCCCTCATTGTGGTCACTGTCTGGGGGGGGCAGTGGCTGCAGGATATTTGGGGTCAGGAACATCTTTCTGAGCAGCAGCTGACATGCAGCACCTCCTGCATCCTCACTAAGTGCTGGGGTTCCGCATTCTCAGAACTGGCTTAGTGCCTGACGGACTGCAGTTCCCAGTAAGTAAAGTGCAAGTGGGTGAGGAAGAAGATATATATATATATACAGTATGTGTATATATATATATATATATATATATATATATATATATATATACATACATATACACTTACGCACACACTACAGCCCCAGAATGTCACTATATACAGACACACAACATATATATATATATATATATATATATATATATCCCCCTCCAACGTCACTATACGTATACAGTGGGGAAGATAGGTATTTTTAAACACTGCACTTAGCAAATTTTCCCACCTACAAAGAATGGGGAGGTCTGCATTTTTTATCGTATGTACACTTCAACTGTGAGAGAAAGAATCAATTTTAAAAAAAGAAATCCAGAAAATCACATTGTATGATTTTTTTTAAAAATATTAACTTTGCATTTTATTGCTTGAAATAAGTATTTGATCACCAACCAACCAGAAAGAATTCTGTCTTTCAAAGACCTGTTAGTTTCATCCTACTCTCCCTACTTGCACCTGTTTGAACTCGTTACCCGTATAAAAAAAAAAACACCTGTCCACGCTAATCAATTAATCACACTCCAACCTCTCCACCATAGCCAAGAAGAAATAGCTATCTAAGCACACCAGGGACAAAATTGTGGACCTGCACAAGGCTGGCATGGGCTACAGAACCACAGACAAGCAGCTTGGTGAGAAGGAAACAACCATTGGACCACATTCTCGAGATTACCGTAACACATACTACGTTGTCATGGATTAAAATCCTACAGTGCATGCAAGGTCCCCCTGCTCACGGCAGCACATGTCCATTTGAAGCATGGGGGTAGAAAAATTATACTTTAGGGGTGCTTTTCTACAAAGGAGACAGGACGACTGCACCATATTAAAGGGAGGATGGATGGGGCTCCGTATAAAGCATTTCAACGTCCTGGAGAGGTCACTGGACCTGAACCCAACAGAAAAGTCTAAGACTCAATTTTGCCCAGCAAAAGCTCCAAAACCTAGAAGATCTATATGGAGGAGTGGGAAAAAATACTAAACTCTCTACCACATGATATTTTCATGGCTGACTCGCTAAACAAGTTCATGGGAGGTCTGGATGCTTTTCTGGCTGAATTTTGTCCCTAAAGCACAGAAAGGGCCCTAATATTTTTTTTACATGTGATGTCTATATATACTGCGCCCCCTGCTGGACATTTCAGGTAACAACTGGGTCATGACTGCAGCGTTTTGTTTTTGTTTTTTTTAGAGAAATTGAAGCCTGCCTTTTCTAATAAATTGAGGGAAATAGCACTATATGTGCATTTCCTATAATTAGTGTATATTAGGAATTTGTCTAACTTTGCTTATGTAATAACATATTATGCAAAAAAAAAAAAAAAAAGGGCCCTTGAAGCCTCAGTTACGAGTCAGCCAGATATCCCTCCAGAGAAGGAAAGCCTGTTGCTAAGGGGTGCCTCCCAGTGGGGAGTTCACCAAACCACCCTGATATATAGCCCCTTGGCTATTTCCATATTTATGTTCCAATACTCGCAACCGAGTGAGACTTAAAGAGAACCTATCATCTAAATTTCACTGTCCCTAATATTAAAGTATATCTTTCCCTAAGTCTATCTATGAAGATACAGACTGCCTTTGCAGTCTGTATCTTATGCCTTAGCTACTCTTTCGTTTCTGTGTAAGCAAGGCTGGGCGCCGCCATCTTGATGACGTCATTTGCGTTCCATCGTTGGAACGCAAGTTGCGTCATCAAGATGGCGGCGCCCGGCCTTGCTTGCACAGAAACAGAGGATTAGGTAAAGTAGAAGATACAGACTGTAAAGGCAGTCTGTATCTTCATGAAGTCTATTTATGAAGATACAGACTGTCTCTACAGTCTGTATCTTCTACTTTATCTAATCCTCTGTTCTGTGCAGCAAGGCCGGCGCCGCCATCTTGATGACGTAACTTGCGTTCCAGCGGTGGAACGCAAAGACGTAATCAAGATGGCGGCGCCGGCCCTGCTGCACCGGCACAGAGTAGTAGGTAAGGCATAAGATACAGACTGCAAAGGCAGTCTGTATCTTCATAAATAGACTTCATGAAGATACAGACTGCCTTTACAGTCTTATACTTTACCTAATCCGCTTGTTTGGTGTAGCTAGGCCGGGGGGGGGTGGGGCGCCATCTTGAAGACGTAACTTGCGTTCCAGCGGTGGAACGCAAGTGACGTCATCAAGATGGCGGGCCCCCCCGGCCTTGCTGCCGCTCTGCATGACGGGAGTTTCCTGTCTCGCGCCAGCTCTTTTGAAAAGAGCAGGCGCGAGGCAGGAAAGTAAAACAGAAATACTTAAAAAACGCAGCTTTAAAATTAATTAATTATATTTACAAATATTGTTAAAATTAGGATTTACATGTAATTAGGGAATAAAAAAAAAATCATTTTCGCCCGTGATTGGTTCTCTTTAAGTGGCTATGTATCAGGGTGGTTTGGTGATCTCCCCACTAGCAGGCACCCCTTGGCAACAAGTTTTCCTTCTCTGGAGGGATATCTGGCTATTCCCATGTTTTGAGACTCCTAACTGAGGCTCCATGGACCCCTTTTTTTGCATATTTAAATTTATAGGGGGCAATGTATCAATGGAGTCTCTTAAATGAGTACTGCATTGGATTTTTTGTCGCTGATCTTCTTGAGCTCAGTGATTGCTGTGTTTTGTTTGTAATAACATATTAAAAATAGATTTTGTCCGGAGTTCTCCTTTAAGTTCGTTTTTTTATTGTATCAAATACTTATTGCATGGAGTAAAATGCCAAATAATTATTTAAGAATCATACAATGTGAATTTCTGGAATTTTTTTTATAGATTGTCTCTCACAGGTGAGGTGTACCTGCGATAAAAATTACACACCTCTCCATTCTTTGTAGGTGAGAAAAGAAACAGCGTATCCAATATTTATCTCCCCCAATTTCACTATACACATGTATATCCCCTAATGTCACTGCAGGGCATTTGTGGGTCAGTAATAATCATTATGGGGTGTTTCGTGAGTTTGGGGACTGATGATGATCAGTTTGAGGGCTAACAATAATCTGTCGATCCATTAAGGTCCTTGATGCCAGATTTGTGCCAATCTGTACCAGTACGAGCTGCAGAGCCGGTAGTCAATCCACCATTCTGGAAGGAGGCGGAGAATATGGCAGCCGGTGAGACACCCATTGTTGTCTGGTGGGAGCCGAGGTGGGGGTCTAGTACCGTTCCTGGGATCTCCTGATAGTAGGCCGAGCCAAAAACATAACCCGTATGTATAATGTGCCGAAGAAATAAACTTCTCTTTTCTCCATTTAGAAATCCCTAAACCGAACTCACATCTTCTGCTGCCCGATACTGATGGTGCGGACTCTGAGAGTAACCTGCCAGGCCGGAGGAGGTCACAGTCCTTTAGCTCAGGTAAAATATACAGCATATCCAGGCACTAGAGAGCATCATTGAGAATACAGCCTATCATCACTAGAGATCAGCAGTGACATCACTGAGAATACAGCCTATCCATCACTAGAGATGAGCGGTGACATCACTGAGAATACAGCCTATCCATCACTAGAGATCAGCAGTGACATCACTGAGAATACAGCCTATCCATCACTAGAGATCAGCAGTGACATCACTGAGAATACAGCTTATCCATCACTAGAGATGAGCGGTGACATCACTGAGAATACAGCCTATCCATCACTAGAGATCAGCAGTGACATCACTGAGAATACAGCCTATCCATCACTAGAGATCAGCAGTGACATCACTGAGAATACAGCCTATCCATCACTAGAGATCAGCAGTGACATCACTGAGAATACAGCCTATCCATCACTAGAGAGCAGCAGTGACATCACTGAGTATACAGCCTATCCATCACTAGAGATCAGCAGTGACATCACTGAGAATACAGCCTATCCATCACTAGAGAGCAGCAGTGACATCACTGAGTATACAGCCTATCCATCACTAGAGATCAGCAGTGACATCACTGAGAATACAGCATATATATCACTAGAGATCAGCAGTGACATCACTGAGAATACAGCCTATCCATCACTAGAGATCAGCAGTGACATCACTGAGAATACAGCCTATCCATCACTAGTGATAAGCAGTGACATCACTGAGAATACAGCCTATCCGTCACTAGAGATCAGCAGTGACATCACTGAGAATACAGCCTATCCATCACTAGAGAGCAGCAGTGACATCACTGAGTATACAGCCTATCCATCACTAGAGATCAGCAGTGACATCACTGAGAATACAGCCTATCCATCACTAGAGAGCAGCAGTGACATCACTGAGTATACAGCCTATCCATCACTAGAGATCAGCGGTGACATCACTGAGAATACAGCCTATCCATCACTAGAGATCAGCAGTGACATCACTGAGAATACAGCCTATCCATCACTAGAGATCAGCAGTGACATCACTGAGAATACAGCCTATCCATCACTAGAGATCAGCAGTGACATCACTGAGAATACAGCCTATCTATCACTAGAGATCAGTGGTGACAATACTCTGCTTTATCCATTCATTACGTGTTATGTTTTGGGGTTATCGTTGTCCTATCCTTTTGTTACAGTTGTGTATCAGAAAGTGACGCCCGTTTCGGGTCCTCAGGATTCCTGCTCCAGCTTCTCTGTGACAGTTTATATTGATGAACCTCTGATTCCCCGCAGTCGCTGTCATTCCTTTGCCGCCCCGCAGGGGGGGTTGTTCAGCAGACACGCAGCAGACCTGAAGCCACGGAATAAATCTGTTTTCAGAAAGTTCTTCCGCAAGAAAGAATAACAAAGCCACATACACTGATTGCCGGACGACTGGCTGCAGCCAGCAAAACTGCAAGGACTCCGCAGTGGTGACCAGTGATCGCGTGACCTGTACTGCGCACTCAGGAAACCTGCACAAAGACTATTGTATTCACTGGGTATTTATTACTACTGAGGGGTTAGATGTGTGAGTTCTTCACACACTTACTAGTGGCTTTCTGTGATGCTGCCCCAATGCCGTGACCCAGATACTCAGGTTTTGGGTGGTATAAAATATATAGTATATCCACCCCTGATCCCCAGATCATATGTACAGTACTATTCTGCTGGTTGTTACCAGAAATGGTCAGCAATGCTACAAAAAGCCTTAACAGCTTTATATCTCCTATATCAGATGACTGTACATATGTGTAATGTATCTTATCAGACAAAAATGCTCCCTTCTCCCGTTTACGACTTGTAGCAGCTCAGGGATCAGATTTACAAGTCTAAAGAGGGGGAGGAGGGAGATAGAGACTTGTACAGCAGAAATCTAAAGAACATGCCAAATACAAGATAAAAAAAAAAAAAAGCAAGACACTGGAAAGAACAGATGTATGTACACAGTGACCCCACCAGCAGAATACTGAGTGCAGCTCTGGGCTATAATATAGGATGTGACTCAGGATCAGTACAGGATAAGTAATGTAATGTATGTACACAGCGACCCCACCGGCAGAATAGTGAGTGCAGCTCTGGAGTATAATACAGGATGTAACTCAGGATTAGTACAGAATAAGTAATGTAGTGTATGTACACAGTGAGAGCAGCTCTGGGGTATAATACAGGATGTAACGAAGGATCAGTACAGGATATGTAATGTATGTACACAGTGACCCCACCAGCAGAATAGTGAGTGCAGCTCTGCAGTATAATACAGGATGTAACTCGGGGTCAGTACAGGATAAGAAATGTAATGTATGTGCAGTTACCACACCAGCAGAATAGTGAGTGCAGCTCTGGAGTAATATACAGAATGTAACTTAGGATCAGTACAGGATAAGTTATGTATGTACACAGTGACCCCACCAGCAGAATAGTGAGTACAGCTCTGGAGTAATATACAGAATGTAACTTAGGATCAGTACAGGATAAGTTATGTATGTACACAGTGACCCCACCAGCAGAATAGTGAGTACAGCTCTGGGGTATAATACAGAATGCTGAGTTACATCCAGACATGTTTGGTGAGAACTTTCCTCTGTTGTTTCCTGTTGATCGCCATCTATTGGACCGTCTGTTCTCAGCCTTATTCATGGTGCCACATGATGTGCAGTTACTGCATCGGGATAGTATGTGTAGGTACCAGTTGTTTTAGGTTTGATGTCCTTAACATTATGATTATTTTTTGTGGACTCATTATACTTGTACTCCGCTGTATATCATCTACCACTGACCCCCTTCATCCTTGACTGTCCCTTACACTTACCCCCATTATTTATCACTGTTTCCTGCTAAATGATTTGTATATTTTATTTTTCTTTGCTTTTCTATGATGTTTTATACTATTAATAAAGAACATTTATTGATCCATTGTCCCATATTCTTCTATCAAAAGTGGTTAAGGTGTTGTCCAGAGTAGCACCATGCCTGTCTACAGCTTGTGTCTGGTATTACATCTCAGTCCCATACATTTCTATGGAGCTGCAATACCAGATCTCACCAATAATCAGTGTGGCGCTGTTCTGGGAAGAAAGATGCCATGTTTTCCTAATTCTAATGGACTACGGGTATGCTCACATTGAGGAATAGGCAAGGAATTTCAAGCGGAATCCGCACTTAGTTTTACGCATATTCTGCTTGAAATTCCACCTGTAAAATATGTACAGAGCAATGTCCCATTGTGTTCAATGGGATTTCCGTTGTGTTGTTCACACGGTGGAATTTACATGGATCTGCTTTCTGCCCAAAGAACGGACATGTCATTCTGCTAGAGAAACCCCATAGCAGTCATTGGGGCTTTGAATTTCCGCTTTCCGCTCACATTCCATGCCTATTCCGCCAGAACTGAAGAGGAGGAAATTTCAAGCAGAAAACTTTCCTCTTCAATTCCTTGGCTATTCCTCAGTGTGAACATACCCTAACACGCCCAGCAACACTGCAGGTTTTGGACTAATCAGGTTGTGGGTTTTACTTATTATCTGGTCCCATAATCTAGTGCGTCACCAGAAGTGTAGCTCATGCTGCAGTCATCCCCTCATCCCAAGGTGGCCGTCCATCATCCTGACTACATACAAAAGGTCTCCAAACCATGGCCCTCCGGCTGATGCAAAATCACTATGACAACACTGCACGAAAGAACATGGAGGACTATCCACAAGTCACAGATACTTCCACAGGGCAGGTCCACAGTGGAGGTAGTGGGTGCAAGGAGAGGGACCCCCAACAACCTACCCCACATTGAGGGCACACTACAACACCCAAAGATTACTGTTCCTACGACAACTCCCAGCAGTCACTGCTTCCACACCAGAGGCCTACTACAACTCCCAGCTGTCACTGCTCCCTCACAAAAAGCCTACAACTCCCAGCAATCACTGCTTCCACACTAGAGGCCTACTACAACTCCCAGCAGTCACTGCTCGTAAGCCTGAGGCCTACTACAACTCCCAGCAGTCACTGCTCCCTCACAAAAAGCCTACAACTCCCAGCAGTCACTGCTCCCACACCAGAGGCCTACTACAACTCCCAGCAGTCACTGCTTCCACACTAGAGGCCTACTACAACTCCCAGCAGTCACTGCTTCCACACTAGAGGCCTACTACAACTCCCAGCAGTCACTGCTCGTATGCCTGAGGCCTACTACAACTCCCAGCAGTCACTGCTCCCTCACAAAAAGCCTACAACTCCCAGCAGTCACTGCTCCCACATCAGAGGCCTACTACAACTCCCAGCTGTCACTGCTCCCTCACAAAAAGCCTACAACTCCCAGCAGTCACTGCTCCCACATCAGAGGCCTACTACAACTCCCAGCAGTCACTGCTCCCTCAAAAAAAGCCTACAACTCCCAGCAGTCACTGCTCCCACATCAGAGGCCTACTACAACTCCCAGCAGTCACTGCTCCCACACCAGAGGCCTACTACAACTCCCAGCAGTCACTGCTCCCACACCAGAGGCCTACTACAACTCCCAGCAGTCACTGCTCCCACACCAGAGGCCTACTACAACTCCCAGCAGTCACTGCTCCCACACCAGAGGCCTATCACAACTCCCAGCAGTCACTGCTCCCACACCAGAGGCCTACTACAACTCCCAGCAGTCACTGCTCCAACACCAGAGGCCTATCACAACTCCCAGCAGTCACTGCTCCCACACCAGAGGCCTACTACAACTCCCAGCAGTCACTGCTCCCACACCAGAGGCCTACTACAACTCCCAGCAGTCACTGCTCCCACACCAGGGGCCTACTACAACTCCCAGCAGTCACTGCTCCCACACCAGAGGCCTACTACAACACCCAGCAATAACCTCACTACTCCTACACCAGAGAATTATAGCCCTGTCTCCAGTGAAAGTCTGTCTTCCATAGCAACCAATCACAGCTCAGCTTTCATTTTACGAGCTCGTCAACATATGAGAGCCGAGCTGTGATTGGTTGCTATGGACAACGAAGGCTGTAGGAGGGCGCGATGAATCTGCACATCAGAGCTCTGCTCCCAGTACTGAGAGCAAAAAGCAGCAGAGAATAAAGAACCGAGGAACTCTCACTACACGATTAACACGTCAGCCCCTGCGTCACTTCTGTTGTATGCCCCACCCCCGTCACTGACAGCCCCGCCCTTCAGGGTCATGTGACTACTATTAACCCGCTACAGCCTTTTAACCTGTAAGCGTAGAACAGCAGTGGGAGGAGCCGTAGGTGACGTCAGTACTACCTGGCTTGTGATTGGTCCGTGCCTCAGTATCAGCTGCTGCTATTGGCTGACGTCCTGGCTTCGGGGTTTTCCTGGTTCTGCGGTGACGGCTCTAATCGGAAGATGGAGCCCCGGACGTCTCCGGTGTAATAGGTGAGAAGTACCTCAAATCTGCCAACCGCTAGGGCACCATGATACCTGTACTGTCCCCTCCGAAATAATTATGTCTGTACTACACCCTACCGCCACCCGGGGCGCTGTAATACCGGGACTGCACCCACCAGTGGTCTCTGCCATGCCCATCCTCCCCTTCCCCTGGGGTTCTCTGCCCTGCCGGTGATCTCTTGCCCCCTGGGCTCTCTGTCCTCCCTGTGATCTGTGTCCCCCTCAGATCTCCTCCCAGGATGCTGTGCACCTCTGCCCTGCCCATAGTTTTTTGCCCCCTCTTGCTGTCTTCCCTGCCAGTCATTTGACCGTTGTCCCTGGCTGTCGCCTCGCGCCCCCTCGCCGGCTCCCTGGCCGTCGCCTCGCACCGGCTCCCTGGCCGTCGCCTCGCACCGGCTCCCTGGCCGTCGCCTCGCGCCCCCTCGCCGTCCGGTTCAGGGTGCTAAGGCTCTCTTTGTCTTTTGGAGAAAACACCTATAACTCACACCTCTAAATAAATACAAAAATGTATAAATAAATTGATATAAAATAAATATTTTCAATGTTTGTCTTTTGCAGCTGCTGTCTTGATCACGATGTCGGAGGACTGGGTGTCCAAGAAGCTGGGCCTCCACCCAGAAGACGGTCGCTATGACTCAGGGCTGGAGGAGTCAGTGAAGTCTCTGCAGGAGGAGGCCGAGCTAAGACTTCCCTCTGCCTCAGATGAGGGGCCCCGTGGATCTGATTCGGCCCCTGATGCTGGAGACAAGGAGTGTGAGGCGCAGGACCTGGAGCGGGTGGACTCTACCTACGGATCGGTGTCCTTAACAGAGTCCCTACCACCGACATGCCTGCCCCCTACTGAAGCCCCGGAGAGCAGCACGCAGGACAGTGATCAACTAGAGGGCCTAACCTACTTGTCTGAAGAGGGCGACACGTGAGTAATGGGAGAGGGGCCGCCATGTTTATACTATGAGCCAGGTCTAGGAGGGGTCAGCCTCACCTCTCATCAGTGCAGCACCAGGCACAGCCACAGGCTTGAGGGGCGCTCCTGGGGCTTTAGCTGGTTTTCTGCCTCTGAATATAAATAAGAAAGCTGTCAGTGAATGGAAACAATGGGAGTGTAGCATCTGCTGAGCTTAGTCTGCAGTGTACAGGACACTGGTACTGCGGCGATTCAAATAGTTTCCCTGCTGTCGACAGGATATTGACACATCATGCCGGACGGGGAACAAATCCATTACTCACCTTCCCCGTCTGTGACGTCCGCAAAATTGTGGACATGTGAAAACCCCCCCACACACACACAAAAAAGGAGGGGAGAGAATATACAAAGTACTTCCCTAGGGAAAAAAATACATTACAATTACAATTTGATCAATGTGTATAGGCTGGCCCTTTAATATTTGGGCAGCTCTGGGGATGGTCAGTCTGGTTAGGGCAGGGGTAGGGAACCTTGGTTCTCCAGCTGTTGCAAAACTACAACTCCCATCATGATAGGGTTAGGGAGTCCCTCTTTTTTTAGAGTATGGGGGCTGTGTGTCTGTAGGTGATGCAGATGTGATGGAGCACTAACCCTATCCACCCAGACTCTGTATCTCTCCTCCAATCACACGCGGGTTATATAGCCGCCATCCTTAAAGGGGAGCTGCTCTTTAGTTTATCTTCTAATATGTCTGACTTGGGTTTCATCTGACCTGCCCTCTGTCAGCTCCTGCTGGATCCCATCTAGGGGCCTGGAGCCCAGGGGCCCACTCAGTTTCCACACTAGTTCTAATTTAATGGTGCAGTTCCTCTTGTGAATGACATGGGCCCCCAGTGTTGGTACACTGTGTTTTGGAGGTGTAATGATGCACCACTGCCATCAGACTGGTGGGGCACCTAGAATGTGTAATCTCAGGGATGTTCGCTGGGTATTGAAGCCTCCATGTCCCGGTGTGTGATTAGAGTGTAAGCTCTTGGGCTTCTGCAGTGCTTCCTGTTTGGTGGTTTTGGGGTTTCCCGATCCCGGACTGGTTGGAGGACATTCCTGTCAGCGCTGTTAACTTATGGTGTCCAGGTCTGGTGACAGCTGTCGCTGGAGGATGTGGTGATGGCTATTTTAAGTTGTGGAAATCCCCGGTGATGGGTGCAGTGCAGCAGAGGGGAGGGGGGGGGGACCCTAAGAATTTCCCTCTTAGGAATGCAGCCACCAGGCCGGGGCAGGAAATCCCCAGAACAGCTGGAAGAAGGGGGGTATGTGCAGCGCAGAGCCCTGTGCACACATCAGCTTGCACCCATCATTACTGCAATGGATGGATTAGTCATATCTGCTCTGGATGGGATGTGGATGGATTGGCTGTGTCTGCTCTCTGTGGATGGATTAGTTATGTCTGCTCCGTATTGATGGGATGTAGATGGATTGGTCATGGCTCCTCTGTATTGATGCCATTTGGATAAATTGGCTGTGTCTGCTCCGTGTGGATGGACTAGCTGTGTCTGCTCTGTATGTGGATAAATTGTCATGTCTACTGTGTGTGGATGGTGGTTATATCTGTGTTGGAACGTTATATGTATTGGACATTTTTAGCTCTGGTGATAAGTGGTACACATACAGCACCTCCACCCTACCCCACCCCCCTTTTTGAAATGGCTGATAATAGGAAGCAGTATAGACCTAAGCGAACTTGCAGTAAGTTTCGGTTCACGAAAACTCACTATCAGCATTTCATTCCAATAGTCAGGAGAAGATGGATGCAGCCTTAGGGCTGCCAGGAAAACATGGATACAGCTTATTTATTCATGCAGGGCTGCATCCATCTTCTCCAGTCTTCTGGAATTATCTGTTAAGTTTGCGGATCTCTAGAGCTGTAGCACACTGGCACTCCCGCTGAACACTCACTATGGCGGTGATCAGCTACATTCATCCCCTTTTGGGTCCGGGCTGGTTGAGCTGTGCTGTAAGGGTGGTATTACACGGAACGATTATCGTTCGAAAAATCGCTAAATCGTTTGGATTTGAACGATAATCATTATGTGTAATAGCAGGCAACTATTAAACGACCAACGAGAAATCGTTGATCGTTTAATAGGATTCGGACCTATTTTTATCGTTTGATCGTTCGCTCATCGTTCGGTGGAATAAGAATTCACAGCTGAAACGTATGCAATAGCGACGACTAAACGACCGCAAGAACGATCATAAATAACGACCATCGTTTTGTGTACTTGGGCGAACGATTTCGGGTTGTTTGCCTTAGCGGTCGTTTAAGATCGTTTATCGTTAATCGTTAGTTGTCGGAAAATTGCTTGGTGTAATAGTACCCTAACACTGTGCTGCCTCATCAGCTTTTGCTGCATGTAGATGTGGAAAGTCCCGGACTTAATCCTTCCTGTGCTCACATCACTGACAAGCGACCATCTCATTGTTGCCATCTAGTGGAATTTGGTGGTGATCACAGTTCATTTAATTCCATTAGAAAAAGCAGATGCAGGCAGACATAGCGACCCTACACTGCAAGGGGGAGAGAAGGACAGATATGGGGCCCCACATATAGGGAGGAATTGGTGATATTGGTTCTGGAGAACCCAGGGGTTGTGGCTCTCCCTCCTGGATGTGTATATAATAAATTGTTGTCTCCTTCTCAGACTCCTTCACCTCTCCATTATCCACTCCATCCCGGAGCTCTCCCTCTACTTCATCTCCGTTGCACCGAAAGACGTGCTTGACATACAGAATGATCTATATCAGGTGAGCAGGGGACACGGCCGAGGTCTTCTCTGCAGGTGGTTGTAAAAAGTTAACGCTACCTTCTCTCTCTCCCTACAGTCGGCCCTGCACCTCGCTGTCTACCTGGGACAGGTGCAGGTGGTAGAGGCTTTGGTAGAGAAAGATGTCAACCTGGAGTTACAGGACAGGAAGGGAGACACCGCACTGCACCTGGCCTGTGAAAAGGAACATCTGGACTGTGCCCAGATCCTTCTCCGGGGCCCCAGGGGACCACAGAACCTACAGATGCAGAACTGGAAAGGTGATCTCACCCCTGAGGATGTGGGGCCCCTTAGATGAGTTGGGGCCGTGTGAGTTCTGGGCAGAAGGGTGCATACACCTAAGCTAGAATCTTGAGTATGTAAACATGGGGGATGGGGGAACACCATAAATGTAGCATCATGAGGGGGGCAGTCTTGGGGCTGGGAATAGTCCAGGCCTAACATAGTAATTTGTATTCATATATACTTAATGGTTCTTTACCTGTGCACAGGTCTGTCATGTCTGCATATTGCCACACTGAGGCGGAACAAAGCCCTTATCTCTCTTCTTCTAGAGAGCGGAGCTGATGTCAACAGTCAGGTACTTGTGGCATTGCTGATGCCCCTAAGCATAGCCCTCTGCTGCAGGACTGTGTCTAGTTGTTGCCCTCATCCTCCATTCTTTTCTCATCCTATAGGAGGGCACCAGCGGTAAGACCCCCCTGCATCTGGCTGTGGAGATGCTGGATCGATCCCTGCTACAGCATTTACTGCAACATCGCCCCAAGGTGGACGCCTTTATGTATAACGGCTGCACCCCGCTGCACCTGGCGGTCGGCAGAAAGGACGCTGGATTGGCCAGGTTATTGTGTCAGGCGGGGGCGGACGTGTTACAGCGGAATCGAGAAGGGGACACCCCACAAGACCTGGCAGAGGGCAACAACCAGGTAAGGGTAGGGTATAGTGAAGGAGAACCTACCAAACAATAAGATCCCCTCCATCTCTGGCCAAGATTACCTCATAGTATGCACCTCACCATGCCCTGATACAAGAGCAATTGTCTACACCAGTGTTCCCCACCATGTGCCTGGACTACTGCATTCCCATTATGTCTCAGGATTGGGGTCTTGGCCATGTATTTACCCTCTGAGATGTGATCTGTATGCTTACTGCCTCTTCCATTTTTTTTCAGCTCCTTGCTTTTCTTCCATTCGATGATCTGAAGATTTCAGGAAAACCAGTGGTGACGTCTGCCTGATCCGCTCTTGTCCACCATGTCAGCTGCTTCAGGTCTCCTTCATGGCCAATGAACTAATTTCACAAGGGACAGAGCGGTGCCCATAAGGACTCAAAGACTGAGCAAGCACCACTCCAGCTCCCCTGCACATCATGTGATATGGTGTGGGCTCCTCCCCACGTCATGTGACTGTGCGCCCTTGTGCCCCTATATATAACCCTTTCCCATCTCCTGCTGAGCATACCAGCACAATGGTTGGGAGGAGAGACCTCTGTACAATTGCTGCATATAACCCCCCTCCCACAAATAATCACAGCTGCAGCTATGGCTATCTGCCCCATATAGATCTGCCGCCCTATGACTGGATCGCTTTCTCCACCTTGGTTCACGGACCCCTTTATACATAAGTGACAAGGCTAAAAAAAATCCTTTACTGTCCCACCTTCCCTGCCGATTGCTTATTGCTGCTATAATGTTGCAGAGTCTGCTGGAGTTGTTATGCTTCTCATCTCACACTCCAAGGATGGTGTAGGTGAAAGAGTTAACCAGTGAGCATTATAGGAACTAGAAATATTGATGAGTTAACCTGGAGGTTGTACGCTGCAGCAGCCCTCCTGCCTCTCCTCCATGCTGTGCTGCAGTCACCATCTTTCGCTTCTCTGTATCATATCCTGGAGTCCCCCTTTAAGCAGGACCCACTCTTGTACAGCCCTTTTGAGTTTGTGGGATTGTTTTCTATGTGTTGCGGTGGGATGTGGATGCCTTTGCCCTCCCTGGGCCGTTCCTCGTGATAGTCATGGATGATCCAGAAATAAACTATTGTCACATAAACCGTGCTACTTCTTCCTGCAGTCATAGCCACTTCTCTATGGTTTTATCCTAAGTTCATGAAACTGCTAATCCTGGGAATAGGAAGAGGAAGTCTGGAGGTCATGAGACCGACTGGAACATGTATATCACTTAAAAAAAAAAATAATAATGATAGTGCACATAATAAAATACAAGCAACATATCGCACATACAGTCATGGCCGAAAGTGTTGGCACCCCTGAGAACCAAAATTGTGGAAAAATATCAACAATCTCAAGGTTCACCTCCTGAGATCTTGATGTTCCTTTGTCCACTGTAGCTAATCTCCCTGGACTTGCACGGAAGAGAAAAATTGATAAAAAGATTGCAATGTAGGATAGTCCAGATACTGGATAAGCAGCCCCAATCAAGTTCCAAAGAAATTCAAGCTGTCATGCAGGCGCAGGGTGCATCAGTGTCAGCTCCAACTATCCGACGACATTTGAATGAAATGAAACGCTATGGCAGGAGACTCTCTGCTTAAAGGGGTAGTGCACCAAAAAAAAAATTCTTTCAAATCAACTGCTGCCATGAAGTGCCAGAGATTTGTAATTTACTTCTATTAAAAAATCTCAAGCCTTCCAGTACTTATCAGCTGCTGTATGCCCAGCAGGAAGTGGTATTATTTCCAGTCTGGAGAGCAGGAGAGGTTTTCTATGGGGATTTACTCCTTCTCTGGACAGTTCCTGACATGGACAGAGGAGACAACAGAGAGCACTGTGTCAGACAGGAAAAATAACACCACTTCCTGCTGGACACACAGCAGCTGATAAGTACTGGAAGGCTTGAGATTTTTTAATAGAAGTAAATTACAAATCTCTGGCACTTCATGGCAGCAATTGATTTGAAAGAAAAATTTTTTTGGTGCACTACCCCTTTAAAGAATGAACTTGTTTATTTTTGGAGCAGAGAGCAGAGGCGCACAACAAATCCCATTAAAGCATTAGGACGACGGGTAGAATGACAAGCGGAATCCGCTTGTAGATTCCGCCTCTTTCACTCAGTGTGCAAGGGCCTGTACTCTGGAGATCTCCTCTCTGTTTCCTTCAGTCCAGACATGATTCTCAAACTTCTTCCCCAGGCTGTGATACACACAATACCTATTCAGGGACGTGAACCTTGAGAGCTGACAGAAGAACCTTGTAACACTCTTCTTGAGCATCTCCCACCACCAAGATCACCAGCTGCTGATGATAAAAAAGAAAGGGCTTAACCTTTTCTGTATCCAAATCACACTGCTCAAAGAAAATAAAGGGACCACTCAAATAATACATCCTAGATCTGAATAAATGAAATATTCTCATTGAATACAGTGATACCTTGGATTATGAGTATAATTCGTTCTGGTGCTTGCAATCCAAATCACTCTTAAACCGAAGCAGATTTTCCCATATAGAATTATTGAAATGCAGACAAATGGTTCCACACCCCAAAAATAATGTTTTTTTTTTCAAAATTGTGAATAACAGGTAAAACAAACATTTAGAAAGCTAAATGTGTCATATTATAAGTCACTGTACAGAATAGCAATGAGCATGTGGACTATAATGTATAGTAAGTGCATAAGAATGAAAGAACAGAAGCAGTTTGTAGATACTGAATGGAGGTGCAGATCCCCATAATGCAGGAGCGTAGTACAACAGGCTAGAAAAGAGCCTGTCAGAGGTCTGTGTGGTCACATGACAGCAATGAGGAAGGGGGGTGTGCTCAACATGGACCAATCAGGAAGTGAGAATCTCAGAGCTGTGGAGGGGGACAGTGACAAAGAGCAGTGTGTATAGCTGAGTGTGAGTGCAGGCACATTATAGCAGCAGGGTATATAGTTAAGTGAGTGCAGGCACATTATAGCAGCAGGGTATATAGTTGAGTGCGAGTGCAGGCACATTATAGCAGTGTTTATAGCTGAGTGTAATGCTGCGTTTACACAGAACGATTATCGTGCAAATTTGCATGATAACGATTGAATTTGAACGATAATCGTACATGTAAATGTGTAACGATCAAACGACAAGCGAGAAATCGTTCATTTTGATCTTACAATATATTCTTAAATTGTCGTTTGCAAAAAAATCGCAGATCATTCCGTGTAAACAGTCGTTCACCGATTTAACCTATGTGTGAGATAGGCTTACGAGATCGCAAAACAATTTTTCCGTACGATATATCGTTCCGTCTAAACGCTGATCGTTATTAAAAAAAAATCGTTACTTCGAAATCGTACGATCGGGTGAATTATCGCTCCGTGTAAACGCAGCATGAGTGCAAGCCCCAGCCTGGAGTGGATCTGCCATGATTCTGAAGGTGTGGAATACTTCCTGGCTCAGAGTACAGGGCTGTAGACCACACTATGCAGACCATGCCCCTCCCCGACTGTCTCTACCACCCAGTACAGGGAGCTCTTAAACCAAGTTACAATTTTGAAAAACTTTGAGCTTTTAATGCAAAACGCTCTTAATCCAAGTTACTCTTAAACCAAGTTACGACTGTACTTTGTTCTGTGCAAAGTTGAATGTGCTGACAACAAAATCACACAAACATTATCAATGGGAATCACATTTATTACCCAAGTCAAAATGAGGCTGAATATTGTGTGTGGCCTCCACGTGCCTGTATGGCCTCCCTACAAGGCCTGGGCATGCTCCTGATGAGGTGGCAGATGGTCTGAGGGATTTCCTCCCAGACCTGGACTACAGCATCCGCAACGAGACATGATGTCCCAGATACTGAGAGATGTGATCAATGGGAATCAGGTCTGGGGAACAGGCAGCCAGTCCATAGCTTCAATGCCTTCATGTTGTAGGAGCTGCTGACACACTCCAGCCACATGAGGTCTAGCATTGTCCTGCATTAGGAGGAGCCCAGGGCCAACCGCACCAGCATATGGTCTCACAAGGGCTCTGAGGATCTCATCTCGGTACCTAATGGCAGTCAGACTACCTCTGGCAAGCACATAGAGGGCTGTTCGGCCCTCCAAAGAAATGCCACCCCACACCATTACTGACCCACTTCCGAACCTGTCATGCTTAAGGATGTTGCAGGCAGCAGATCGCTCTCCAGGGCGTCTCCAGACTCAGTGTGAACCTGCTTTCATCTGTGAAGAGCACAGGGCGCCAGTGGCGAATCTGCTAATCCTGGTGTTCTCAGGTAAATGCCAGTTGTCCTGCACGGTGTTGGGCTGTGAGCACAACCCCCATTTGTGGGCCTTCATACCATCCTCATGGAGTGGGTTTCTAACAGTTTGTGCAGACACATGGATGGAGGTCATTTTGCAGGACTCTGGCAGTGCTCTTCCTGTTCCTCCTTGCACAAAGGCGGAGGTAGTGGACCTGCTGCTGGGTTGTTGCCCTCCTACGGCCTCCTTCACGTCTCCTGGTAGTGTCTCCAGCCTCTGGACACTACGATGACAGACAAAGCAAACCTTCTTGCCACAGCTCGCATTGATGTGCCATCCTGGATGAGCTGCACTACCTGAGCCACTTGTGTGGGTTGTAGAGTCTGTCTTTTGCTACCACTACCATTGACAGCCCGCTGCGTGTATGTAAGTTGACCCCTGGCGGCCGAAGCGTACATCACCTCCTCTCTGCTTCGGTTTGTTCGTCCCACTCAGCCAATCAGTGCGCTTCCCCACCACAGCCACTGATTGGCTGATCAAGACGTTCTGCCAAGAACCCCTGAAGCAAGCCGGAGGTGATGTATGCTCCGGCCGCCGGGTATCCTCATAGGGATGCACTGACACTGGAACCGCAGCGGATTTCGCTGCAAATCCGTACCGTAAAATCTGCTGCGGATCCCATGTGTGTGAAGGCACCCTTAGGGTCCATTTACACAGGTTATCTGCCAAAGATTTGAAGCCAAAGCCAGGAATGGATTTAACAAGAGGAGAAATCTCAGTCTTTCCTTTATGACCTGATTATCTTTGGCAGATAATTTTTCTGTGTAAATGGACCCTAACTTGGAGTTATATTGTGTTATCCAGCGCTACAAAAACATGGCCACTTTTCCCCCTACTGTTGTCTCCAGTTCAGGTGCGGTTTGCAATTAAGCTCCATTAACTTCAATGGAGCTGAGTTTCAAAACCCCACCCAAACTGGAGACAACAGTAGGGGGAAAGTGGCCATGTTTTTGTAGCGCTGGATAACCCCTTTAAGTGTTCCCTTTATTTTTTTGAGCAGTGTACTTTGTGGCCCATAGATGTTAATGAACCGGAGCTCCTGCCCCTTCATGCTGATATCTAAGATCAGGTACCTCCCAATATCTAGCTCGATACCCCGTCTGCATTCTACAGGAGCGGTAAAAAGGACAACGACTGACCAAGGTCACCACACATGTGGCACCTAATCTGCCCACAGGATGCGGCTGAAGTACCGACACCCCTCCTTACATAGAACACACACCTGTTTAGTGGTGTTTGAGGTCACCACACCTGTGGCACGCCAGGCTACCCCTGGTAAAAGGTCTGCATCCAAGGAAGGCAGCTAGTATGTGGGCAACCATATTCCCTGTAAGCCATAGGGTACTATTACATGGGCCGATGAAGGCCCGATAATAAATGTAAACGAGCGCCGATCTGCTAGATCGGTGCTCGTTTACTGGGCCTATTACACGGCCCGATAATCGTTTAACAAGGGCTGCAGGGACATCGTTACGGATGTCCTTGCAGCCCTTGTTTAAACGTTATACATTACTTGTCCAGTTGGCAGGGCTCCTTTTCCTCTGTGCTTCTTCCCGGGTCCGAGTGCTTCAGCTTTAGAGCGGCCTGTCTCAGCTGAGAGGCTGCTCAGCCAATCACTGGCCGCGGCAAGAGAAGCACAGAGGAAGAGGAGCCCTGCAGCCTGGATAGGTAATGTATATCGTCACTCAGCGGCCACGCACCGCTATTACACGTAACAATGCGCGGTCGGCGCCTGAATCGGGCAGTTTATGGTTCCGTGTAATAGTACCCATAGTGTGACAGAAAACGTCCAGGCCCTAGACCAGATACCAGATATACAGGGTACAAGGCAAGGGGATGTATATACAGGTCAGGAGGATGTATATATAGTAGTATGTATACAGGGGACAGTTGGAGGTATATAGAGTATACAGAGGGATGTATACACAGTATACAAGGAACAGGGGGTTTATATAAAGTATACAGGATAAGGGGATGTATTACCAGAGTACAGGGGGTATATACAGTATACAGGGTGAGGTATCTACAGTGTATAGGTATATATAGAGAGAGAGAGAGAGAGAGAGAGAGAGAGTGAGTACACAGTGTACAGGGGTTGTATATGGAGTGTACAAGGGGCAGGGGGTGTAGACAGGGGTAAATCACACCGTAGATGGAGGGTCACAGGTAAATTCCAGCAATGTTTTGGAATGTGGAATTTACCTGCGGTGTGATTTATGGCCGTACACTGGATGGGACTGGGGGACGTTCTATGTCAGTCACATGAGGCGTGGGGGTGTCAGGTGCTGGCTCTCTCTAGCTTGCAGGGGATGTGTATAGAGTATACAGGGGACAGGGGATGTGTATAGAGCATACAGGGGACATAGAGTATACAGGGGATGTGTATAGTGTATACAGGAGTCAGGAGATATTGAGAGAATATACAGGGGATGTGTATAGAGTATACAGGAGTCAGGAGATACAGAGAGAGTATACAGGGGACAGGGAATGTGTATAGAGTATACAGGGGATGTGTATAGAGTATACAGGAGACATAGAGTATACAGGGGATGTGTATAGAGTATACAGGAGACATAGAGTATACAGGGCACAGGAGATACAGAGAGAGTATACAGGGGACATAGAGTATACAGGGCACAGGAGATGCAGAGAGAGTATACAGGGGACATAGAGTATACAGGGGATGTGTATAGAGTATACAGGAGTCAGGAGATACAGAGAGAGTATACAGGGGACATAGAGTATACAGGGGATGTGTATAGAGTATACAGAAGTCAGGAGATACAGAGAGAGTATACAGGGGACATAGAGTATACAGGAGTCAGGAGATACAGAGAGAGTATACAGGGGACATAGAGTATACAGGGGATGTGTATAGAGTATACAGGAGTCAGGAGATATTGAGAGAATATACATTGGATGTGTATAGAGTATACAGGAGTCAGGAGATACAGAGAGAGTATACAGGGGACAGGGAATGTGTATAGAGTATACAGGGGATGTGTATAGAGTATACAGGAGACATAGAGTATACAGGGGATGTGTATAGAGTATACAGGAGTCAGGAGATAGAGAGAGAGTATACAGGGGGATATATAGTGAGGGTATACAGGGGGATGTAGACAGTGTACAGGGGACAGGGAGGATGAATATAGAGTATACAGAGAGATATAGAGAGAGCTATGACGTATACATTGGACAGGGGGATGTATACAGAGTAAACATGGGACAGGGGACTGTATATACAATATACAGGGTGATGTATATAGTCAGTCACCTGTCCCATGTTTACTCTGTATACATCCCCCTGTCCAATGTATCTCTGCATACATCACCCTGTATACAGTATATACAGAGGATACAGCGGGATGTGTATACAGATGACACCCAGATTCTTGTCCTTCCTCCCGTGGCCGCGGTGCCTCCTCCCCGCCTCCAGGTGTCGCTATGCCGCGGGGCGGGGCTCGGAGGAGGCGGCACATCGCACATCGTTTGTAGCCGGAGCTGAGTTCTTCACCCGGTACCGGAGAGATGCGGAGCGCAGCCCGGAGCCGGTGAGTGTGAATGTACACGGCATTAGCAGCGCGCGAGGCAAGTGTGACGTCATCCCAGGAAGGGAGCGGAGAACCGCAATGCTCACAATCCAATAATAGCGCATCACAGGAGACATCACTATACAGAGCCCCCCCTATAGTGTGCTCCCTCCTCTGTGTACCCCCTATAGTGTACTCCCTCCTGTGTACCCCCTATAGTGTGCTGCCTCCTCTGTGTACCCCCTATAGTGTACTCCCCTATAGTGTACTCCCTCCTCTGTGTACCCCCCTATAGTGTACTCCCTCCTCTGTGTACCCCCTATAGTGTACTCCCCTATAGTGTACTCCCTCCTCTGTGTACCCCCTATAGTGTTCTCCCTCCTCTGTGTACCCCCTCCTCTGTGTACCCCCTATAGTGTGCTGCCTCCTCTGTGTACCCCCTATAGTGTGCTCCCTCCTCTGTGTACCCCCTATAGTGTGCTCCCTCCTCTGTGTACCCCCCTGTAGTGTACTCCCTCCTCTGTGTACCCCCTATAGTGTGCTGCCTCCTCTGTGTACCCCCTATATTGTGCTCCCTCCTCTGTGTACCCCCTGTAGTGTGCTCCCTCCTCTGTGTACCCCCTATAGTGTTCTCCCTCCTCTGTGTACCCCCTATAGTGTGCTCCCTCCTCTGTGTACCCCCTATAGGGTGCTCCCTCCTCTGTGTACCCCCTATAGGGTGCTCCCTCCTCTGTGTACCCCTTGTAGTGTGCTCCCTCCTCTGTGTACCCCTTGTAGTGTGCTCCCTCCTCTGTGTACCCCTTATAATGTGCTCCCTCCTCTGTGTACCCCCCTGTAGTGTACTCCCTCCTCTGTGTACCCCCCTATAGTGTGCTTCTTCCTCTGTGTACCCCCCTATAGGGTGCTCCCTCCTCTGTGTACCCCCTGTAGTGTGCTCCCTCCTCTCTGTACCCCCTATAGTGTGCTCCCTCCTCTGTGTACCCCTCTGTAGTGTACTCCCTCCTCTGTGTACCCCCTATAGTGTCCCATCCTCTGTGTATCCCCCTATAGTGTCCCATCCTCTGTGTATCCCCCTATAGTGTCCTCTCCTCTGTGTATCCCCCTATAGTGTCCCATCCTCTGTGTATCCCCCTATAGTGTCCTCTCCTCTGTGTATCCCCCTATAGTGTCCCATCCTCTGTGTATCCCCCTATAGTGTCCCATCCTCTGTGTATCCCCCTATAGTGTCCCCTCCTCTGTGTATCCCCCTATAGTGTCCCCTCCTCTGTGTATCCCCTTATAGTGTCCTCTCCTCTGTGTATCTCCCTAAAGTGTCCTCTCCTTTGTCTACCCTGCTTACAATGTGTCACCTCTTCTTTGTCCTCCTATAGTATGTCCTGTATTGTATCTGCCCATAGTGTGTCTCCCTGTAGTACAGGGGGTGCAGAAGTTTTTGGGGTGTGCGGTGGTGTGACATAGGACACATCTGTCAGTGGTGACTGAGCTGTGAGGATCAGTTTTCCTCTTGCCCCTCCTCTGCCAGGAATGATTTTGGGGAGGGGGGACGTGGCTCAATCCCTCTTTTCTTCCTTCTCTCCTCCGGAGCACAGACATGTTCCCTGCACACAGACCGGCCATTGTGACCTGTGCACGCCCCAGCAAGGGTTAAACCAACATTCCCTGGGCCCACTGTACAGGAGGAGTGTAACCCCAGACGTATTACTGACCTGCAGTATATCCCCATCATCCTCACTGTGTGCTGAGAATGAGAAGTGATACTGTGCATTATCTGTACATACAGATGGGGTGATAAACCGGGTGAACTCTGCTGGGGGAGGTGGTGGTGGGGGGGGGGGGAATGATCTGTAATTGCCCCACCTCATGTACCTACAGTACTACCGCCACTGCTTGTGTTTGCTCTGTCAGGTGTGAAAGGGATGTCTGACATTGTAAGTGACATACAGAATAGGGATAAGAGTAGGAATGATGACACTAATACAATGGATAGAAATAAAAATAAAAAAAATGCTCAAGTCGGGGAAATATGAATTAAATTTCATCACTGAATTTAATTGCGGTACCAGAGAAATCAGAAATATTCTACAAAGGCATTGGCCATTAATACAAAACGACCCTGTACTATAAACAGTTGTACCACCTAACAACCGCAAACCTAAGAACTTTTGTAGTTACTTGGTCCGAGCCGTCTTCGTAGTAATAGGTCCTGCGTCTGAGACTGGTACTGTGGGGGGCACTTCCCGCTGCGGGGTATCTCGATGCATGTGCTGTGGGGGGCACTTCCCGCTGCGGGGTATCTCGATGCATGTGCTGTGGGGGGCACTTCCCGCTGCGGGGTATCTCGATGCATGTGCTGTGGGGGGCACTTTCCGCTGCGGGGTATCTCGATGCATGTGCTGTGGGGGGCACTTTCCGCTGCGGGGTATCTCGATGCATGTGCTGTGGGGGGCACTTCCCGCTGTGGGGTATCCTGGTCCATGTGCTGTGGGGGGCACTTCCCGCTGTGGGGTATCCTGGGGCATTTCCCGCTGTGGGATGGAATGAACAAAAATCGTGCTAATATTTAAAATGGTTTTGTTAAGCACGGCCTCTCCCGCTATTATCTGCTTAAACATCATAGCGACCCGTCTAGTTTAGTCCTCACAGTGATTGAACAGATTCCAATAAATGCCCAGAACAGATATAGGTCCCTGATCAACAGGGAGACCTACTGGCTATGTGTTCATGTATATGTGTATGTCCGTATATATGTGTATACTTATGGGTTAATATCTGGTGGTCTGGTGATTTATTATGTTTTGTATATACTCTGTATCCTCCTACTTGTTGGATTTAAATATGGCTACTTCTCATTGCATTACCAAGCATCTAATGGAGACCGGTCCGGTCTAGAAACGCATAATGCTGAGCCTTTTATATATGTTTTTATTATTTTAATAAAGTAGTTTTTTATACTTCATCTGTTGGGAGTAGCTGCGCCTGTTAAAGGGGTAGTGCGGCGCTAAAAAATTATTCACAGAATAACACACATTACAAAGTTATACAACTTTGTAATGTATGTGAATGGCCCCCTTCCCCGTGTCCCACCACCCCCGCCCGTGTACCCGGAAGTGTTGGTGCATTATACATTACCTGATCCGTGTCGCGCATGTCCGCCATCTTGTGCCAAACGTCATCTTCGGCCGGCCGAATCGCTGCTGCCGCCGTCCTCCCTCCGCCGCGTCATAACTGTGCGTCATCAGCCGCTCAGCTGCGATTGGCTGAGCATAACTGGGCTCAGCCAATCGCGGCTGAGCACAGTTATGACGTGGTGGAGGGAGGACGGCGGCAGCAATTCGGCCGGCCGAAGATGACGTTTGGCACAAGATGGAGGACATGCGCGACACGGATCAGGTAATGTATAATGCACCAACACTTCCGGGTACACGGGCGGGGGTGGTGGGACACGAGAAGGGGGCGATTCACAGACATAACATACATTACAAAGTTGTGTAACTTTGTAATGTGTGTTATTCTGTGAATAATTTTTTAGCGCCGCACTACCCCTTTAAGCCTGCTGGAATTGGGAGAGGAGGACTGCATACAGTCACAATGGCCTTCTTACATTGCCTTATGATGGAGAATTTAATTTCAGATAAAGTAAAACATCTGTAAGAAAGTGTTCATTCAGTGATGTCATACTGGGGGCGGGGCTGTGACTACCTCTCAGACATGATATACAGGCTGGTTGTCAGCAGGAATAGATGAATAGCTGTTCCTGAAGTATAAGATGTGTGGAGCTTACGTCTGATCACATTTCTTTACATTACTACTATAGATAATATTGATAATCTATAGATAATAGATTGATATCTGTGTACTGGATGCGTGGATCCTGTGATGTATATAATGCTATCGTCTGTTGTTCGTGGGGCGCGCTCTTTGTTCTCAGATAAAATTTCAGCCCTGGACGGCAGATAAAGTTTTATCAAACTCCAACTGCAGAAACGGCTTAAAGAGTCATTTATAAGTATGTGCCCCCTACCTTTGTGGCCCCTGTCCCCTTTAAGGCCCCATTATACAAAGCGATTATCTAATACGGTCTTTACAGCCATGATCCGGGCCTGTGAGCTTATTGGGCTGTGTCTCATATGCTTCACTCCATCTTCCGGGAAGTGACAGGGACTTACTGACCACCCTCCAAGCACTGCTGTCAGGACTGAGGTGCTGTTGCTGCCTCAGGTTCACAGCATCGGTGGCGAATGTCTTGTATCTGTCTCAGGAGCTGAGATTATACGGGTTCTATAACCTTCTGTTATCTTCCCAAGGTCTCTGCTCCTCCTGGTTATCCTCCTGGGGGTCTCAGCTGAAGAGCCGCCCCCCGCAGCCCCTGCCCAGGACACATGGACAGAGTTCTGGCTGGTGCGGTTTATCGTAAATATTGCTGGTTACGGGACCGTTCTGATACCGGGCTTCCTGCTCATACACTACTTCAAACGCCGCAACTACCTGGAGACAGGTAAGTGTATGCGTGTCCTATGTGTACCGCCACATTCATACTATGTACCATATATATGGTGCCTGATGACCTGTCCTGTATCCCCAATACGGGCGGTGTTACATGTAAGTGCTATTATTCTCAGATTCGCCTTTCTTACATTAGTAGACCTCTCAGATGTTGTGGTTATCATCTCCTCTTGTCGTTTTGCAGGTCGGGGGCTCTGTTTCCCGGTGGTAAAGTCGTGTGTATTTGGACATGAGTCAAAGTCGCTGTCAGCCGAAGAACAATCATCCACTGCCCGGGTAGATGGGGACCCCTCCACCACACAGCAAGCCTTCAAGCTGCTCTTCTGTGCGGCCGGCCTCCAGGTAGATGAGTGGTCCGTGTAGATCATCCATATATACATATAAGCAGTCACTAAGGAAACTGGCTGCAGAGCTGAATGGCTGCTGCGTTACTGATGTCTCAGGGGAAATTTGAGGGGCACAGGTTATGAGGCTGGTCCATGTACAACCAGTTTCCAATTAGCCTTGTGTCTCTCACTGTATCGGGGGGTTTGAGGGCCACATCTGGTGTTGGAGTGGTCCATCTCCTGGAGATACCGTTGGGCAGCTGCAGGCTGTTCTTCCCAATTTCCTCCATGCACGTACATCCCAGCATGTCTGAGTTTGTGTCCCATGTGGGCTCCACATACCAGTGTCCTATCCTGCTGGATTGGAAAAGACTGGACTTAGTGAAACCCAGCATGTCCCATCCTTCTTTTCTCTGACATCATCGGGGAGAGGATTGGATACCCGCATACACATAGTTGTTGGAATCATATCATGTGTATGGGCACCCTGAGTATGACCAAGGGCCAATCCCACTAATACCTGTATCCTATCCATTGATCTGTCAGCCCGGTGGAGTCTGTAGGGTTAGATAAGCACTGATCAGTGACTGGCTTTACATGGCACCATAATCCCTCTCTTTATAAGCGCGTCCTTTATGTGTGGACCTAGGCATTGCTCTTCTGTCTCTCCCTTATAATCCCACTGCCATGTTTTCTCCACAGATGTCTTACCTGACATGGGGTGTGTTACAGGAGCGTGTGATGACCCGGACGTACTCATCTAGCGAGCCTGGGGGCCCAGGGGAGAAGTTCAGAGACTCTCAGTTCTTGGTGTTCATGAACCGTATTCTGGCTCTCACTGTGGCTGGTATTTACTGTGGCCTCACCAAGCAGCCACGGCATGGGGCACCCATGTACAAATATTCCTTTGCCTCTCTCTCCAACATCCTGAGCAGCTGGTGTCAGTACGAGGCACTCAAGTTCATCAGTTTTCCCACACAAGTTTTGGCCAAAGCTTCCAAAGTCATTCCTGTCATGCTAATGGGAAAACTGGTGTCCCACAAGAGCTACGAGTACTGGGAGTACTTCACTGCTGTCCTGATATCCGTAGGGGTCAGCATGTTCTTACTATCCAATGGGGAAGGCCATAGGGCATCTGGGGTCACCACCTTCTCTGGAGTTATCATCTTGGCAGGATACATCATCTTCGACAGCTTCACCTCCAACTGGCAAGACTCTCTCTTCAAGTACAAGATGTCGTCTGTGCAGATGATGTTCGGGGTGAACCTCTTCTCCTGCCTCTTCACAGTCTTCTCTCTGTTGGAACAGGGGGCTCTGCAGGACGCCATCCACTTCATGTCCCGACACCCGGACTTTGCATTCCACGCAGCTCTCTTGTCCGTGTGCTCTGCCTTTGGCCAGCTCTTCATATTTTACACCATTAACAAGTTTGGGGCAGCTATCTTTACCATTATTATGACTTTGCGCCAGGCATTGGCCATCCTTTTGTCTTGTTTGCTCTATGGGCACCCGGTCACCCCGGTGGGAGCCGTGGGGGTAGCTGTGGTGTTTCTTGCCTTATTCCTTCGGGTCTATGCCAGGGGCAGGATGAAGAAGAAGGGAAAGAAGATTGTAGACACCCCGGTGATTCAGAAAGTTTGATTAGGGCGACTTGGTCGGTACAGTTGTTGACCCATAAAATGGGGACTAGTCTCTGAGACTGGTGGATGGCTGATCGCTCGGCTTTTGGATTTTATCTCTGTCTTACCCCTCCGGAGATATGAGGCGCTTTGGATTTAGCTGCTGTCCAGTCTCCTGTTAGGATAGAAGCGGAGGACAGCGGGCGTTCAGGAGGATATTTGTGGTTTCTTCTTTTATTTGTATTCAGGACTGGAACGTTCTCATTATTATTATTATTAAACAGTACATTTACATTTTCTGGAGGTTTTATTTGGTTTGACTTTACTTTAAAACTTTTGTGAAAAAAAAGACAATGCAGAAGAAGGTGAGGTTTCTAACCCTGGAGGTGCAAGTGTAGTGTTACTGGTAACCGAAGTGTAGAATGACCAGAGAGCTCGGCAGTGCTGCACCAAGGGCAGAGTGGTAAGAAGAGCCTGAAGAAGTTACAGAGGAATCAGAGCATAAAAATGTTAATCTTTAAAGTTATTAACAAACTAGAAATTACTAGATGGTAGTAATATTACTGAGAATACAAGTCACTGGCCAGCAACAGTGACATTACTGAGAAAGGAACCTATAATTTCACTACAGATCAGCAGTGACATCACTGAGAATACAGCCTATCCATCACTAGAGATCAGCAGTGTCATCACTGAGAATACAGCCTATCCATCACTAGAGATCAGCAGTGACATCACTGAGAATACAGCCTATCCATCACTAGAGATCAGCGGTGACATCACTGAGAATACAGCCTATCCATCACTAGAGATCAGTGGTGACATCACTGAGAATACAGCCTATCCATCACTAGAGATCAGTGGTGACATCACTGAGAATACAGCCTATCCATCACTAGAGATCAGTGACATCACTGAGAATACAGCCTATCCATCACTAGAGATCAGTGACATCACTGAGAATACAGCCTAACAATCACTAGAGATCAGCAGTGACATCACTGAGAATACAGTCTATCCATCACTAGAGATCAGAGGTGACCTTAATGAGAATACAACCTATCCAGTCACTGGATCCTCTTTGATGAGACTGCTGATCTCTAGTGATGGATAGGCTGTATTCTCAGTGATGTCACCGCTGATCTCTAGTGACGGATAGGCTGTATTCTCAGTGATGTCACTGCTGATCTCTAGTGATGGATAGGCTGTATTCTCAGTGATGTCACCGCTGATCTCTAGTGATGGATAGGCTGTATTCTCAGTGATGCCACTGCTGATCTCTAGTGATGGATAGGCTGTATTCTCAGTGATGTCACCGCTGATCTCTAGTGATGGATAGGCTGTATTCTCAGTGATGTCACCACTGATCTCTAGTGATGGATAGGCTGTATTCTCAGTGATGTCACTGCTGATCTATAGTGATGGATAGGCTGTATTCTCAGTGATGTCACTGCTGATCTATAGTGATGGATAGGCTGTATTCTCAGTGATGTCACTGCTGATCTATAGTGATGGATAGGCTGTATTCTCAGTGATGCCACTGCTGATCTCTAGTGATGGATAGGCTGTATTCTCAGTGATGTCACCGCTGATCTCTAGTGATGGATAGGCTGTATTCTCAGTGATGTCACCGCTGATCTCTAGTGATGGATAGGCTGTATTCTCAGTGATGTCACCGCTGATCTCTAGTGATGGATAGGCTGTATTCTCAGTGATGTCACTGCTGATCTCTAGTGATGGATAGGCTGTATTCTCAGTGATGTCACTGCTGATCTATAGTGATGGATAGGCTGTATTCTCAGTGATGTCACTGCTGATCTATAGTGATGGATAGGCTGTATTCTCAGTGATGTCACTGCTGATCTATAGTGATGGATAGGCTGTATTCTCAGTGATGTCACTGCTGATCTATAGTGATGGATAGGCACATTCTCAGTGATCAGTTGTGATATCACTGAGAATACAGCCTATACAGTCACTAGAGATCAGTGGTAACATCACTGAGAACACACTGTTCTTATGTCTTGGGTGTGGTCATGTTCAGAACAGTAAAAGATATTGAGATAACAAGCTGTCATAAACCGTCCTGACATTGCGAGGGTCATAGTCCAAACTGGGATTATCCTCGTCCAGGAGCAACAGCAGCTCCTGCAAATGTAATGTCTGCATGGAACTCCCAGCACATGGGAGGAAGTACGTGCCCTGGTGACAGCTGCCGGATGCCATGATACTCTTATTACTATAGTAAATACAATGTACTCTACTACTTCCAGTGCCATAATACCAGTTCAAGTCTCTGCACCCTTGTATGGGGTAGTGCCAGCCAGCCAGTCACTAGTGTTAGAAAATATACTGCACTCCTGCGTGGAGTAGTTGGACAAGGTACTGTACTGTAGTCATTAGCTGTCAGGCATGCTGGGAGTTGTAGTCTTGCAGTATCTGGAGACACAGGTGTTCACCCAAGATTCCAGGAATGTTGTGCCCCTTGGGGCGTCTCGCCCTGTGGAGGCTTCACGCTTATCCTGGCGATGAATATAATTATTCTATCATTACTGGGTCATTGAGGCAGCGCCCTGTGCAATTATACCGCTGCCAGGAGGGAAACAATAGTGGTGGCGGCGGTCCAGATGTTTTCATGGTCCAGCTGCAGCACCTGTGATGTGGACAACAAGTAGCAGCAAGCCCACCGGTCTTCTTAGCAGTGATGGCTGCCTATGGTTAATAGCTGCAGTTATCTGATCGCATGTTCTGTGACGCTGATCTAATCTGATAGATTACAGGGCGGCTGCTGGAAACAAAACACCCCTGTCATAGCTAGAGCTGAAATTTATAACACTGCTACATAATATCTTTATTGCTTAAGGCCGGCTTCACACGTACTGGATCTGCAGCGGATTTTAGGCGAGTATGTCAAAGTCAGTGCCCTTAAAGTGACTCTGTACCCGCAATCTGCCCCCCAAACCGCTTGTACCTTCAGATAGCTGCTTTTAATCCAAGATCTGTCCTGGGGTCAGTTCGGCAGGTGATGCAGTTATTGTCCTAAAAAACAACTTTTAAATTTGCAGCCCTGTGCCAATTTTTTCCTATTCATCACTTGTGTGAACACTGCACAAGGGCCTTAACAATCCAACACATGTGCAGTGTTCAGACAGGTGATGAATAAAAAAAATCGTGCCAAGAAGCATTCCTAATGATAAGGGCAGTGAGGAGGGATGGAGAGGCAGTGCAAGGCTTGGACACACACACTCTAGGCCAGTGCTTCTCAAACTGTAAGGCAGGACTCACCAGTGAGGCGCCCCCTAGTTGTTGGTGAGACCCAGCTGGGGAGCCAGTTTTTACAAAAGTAACTTTGACCTGCACAGTCCCTTTCCTGTTTTAAAAAAATCTTCATTTTAGCAACATTATTCTTTTATTTTGTAGTTGCTTTATTACTATATAGAGCTTGGGAGATGGGTGAAAGGTAGCCCTAGCATTATTTTCAGCTTTTTAAAGGACTTTCACTTTAGATGGTGAGGCCCAGGCCCTCTTGGTCAGTGTGGTGAGGCCCAGTCATTGCCTTGGTCTGGTAGGTGAGGCTCCAGTAAAAAAAAGTTTGAGAAGCACTGCTCTAGGCCACGCCAATTTGACACAGGGCTGCAAGTTTAAAAGTTGTTCTTTTGGACAATAACTGCATCACCTGTTGAACGGACCTCAGGACAGATCTTGGATTAAAAGCAGCTATACTAAGGTACAAGCAATTTTGGGGGGGGACAGATTGTGGGTACAGAGTCGCTTTAACCCTCATGGCCCTGGTACATACTTTACTGGGTCCTTGCTCCGGCTTGCTTTGGGGGATCCTAGGGCAGTGCAATGATTGGCTGAGCCCAAGGAAATCCCGAAGCAAGCCGAAGCGAGGACCCGGTAAAGTATGTACTCGGGCTGCGGGGGTTAAGGGCACTGACTTTGACATATTCATCCATTGAAGTAAATAAGCAGGTATTCGCAGCACAGGGGGGTTTTCCCGATTAAAATTGACCTGTCCTATATCCACAGGATGAATAGGGGACAAGTAAGAGATCACTGTGGGACTTCTTTATGGGCATGGAGGTCAGATCCATAGGTCATAATCGATAAGATGGCGGCTAAGGAGATAACAGGATGCAAAACAGTAAAAACTCAGTGTAACGATAGAATGAACTAAATCTCATCAATGGAGCCTGGACCACCGGAGAGACCATGGCTACATGCACTGGGAGAAGAGGCCGGTGGATGTTTGATGTGACCTTAGGTCAGGGGTAGGGAACCTCACAAATAACTCACAATGTAGTAGAATAAATTATTAACATAACTGCAGGGACAAAGTACTAAAACCATCTAAAATACACACAACACCTCAGTGACCATGATGCATTCCAGTGGAACCTAACCCCCCCCCCCTCTCCCCCCCCCCCCCAAAAAAAAAAAAAAGTATAAGGGGTCCCAAATGCCAGCCAGAATGAAACACACTACACAATATAACCAAATAAAGGTGTATAAATATATACAGGGTGAAATCACAAACCAATATAATGTAATGCAGTATCAGTGCCAAATGCCAAAAAAGTGCTGGTGCAGCACAGAAAATAAGGAAATAAAATGAAATAGAAACAGTAAGGGTCCATTTACACAGAAGGAGATAATCTGACAGATTAACTGCCAAAGATTTGAAGCCAAAGCCAGAAACAGACTATAAACAGAGATCAGGTCATAAAGGAAAGACTGAGATTTCTCCTCTTTTCAGATCCATTCCTGGCTTTGGCGTCAAATCTTTGGCAGATAATCTTTCTGTGTAAATGGACCCTAAGGGCCCGTTTACAAACACAGATTATCTGACAGATATCTGCCAGATTTTTGCAGCTAAAACCAGAAATGGATTTGAAAAAAATAGAAATCTGTCTTTCCTTTATGACCTGTTCCCTGTTTATTGTCCATTCCTGGCTTTGGCTGTAAAAATCTGTCAAATAATCTGTGTGTAAACGAACCCTAATGCTAGGTTTACACGAGGCGATTATTGGCCCGATTGTACGATTAACGATTTCGAAGTAATGATTTTTTTTTTATAACGATCAGCGTTTAGATGGAACGATATATCGTACAGAAAATTCGTTTTGCGATCGCTTAAGCCTATCTCACACATAGGTAAAATCAGTGAACGATCGGCGATTTTTTTGCGAACGATGATTTAAGAACATGTTAAAAGATCAAAATGAACGATTTATCGATCGTTCGCCACGTTTACATGTACGATTATCGTTCGAATTCAATCGTTATCTCGAAAATTCACCCGATAATCGTTCCGTGTAAACGCAGCATTAGGGTCCATTTACACAGAAAGATTGTCTGACAGATTATCTGCCAAAGATTTGAAGCCAAAGCCAGAAACAGACTATAAACAGAGATCAGGTCATAAAGGAAAGCCTGAGATTTCTCCTGTTTACAAATCCATTCCTGGCTTTGGCTTCAAATCTTTGGCAGATAATCTGTCAGTTAATCTTTCTGTGTAAATGGACCCTAATGGTGCGTTTACACAGAGAGATTTATCTGAAAGACAGAAGCCAAAGCCAGAAACAGACTATAAACAGGGAGCAGGTCATAAAGGAAAGACTAAGATTTCTCTTTTTTCAAATCCATTTCTGGCTTTGGCTTCCAAAATCTTCCAAAGATCACCCCACACGTTCTGTCCCATAGACTTCTTCAGGACTGAGGAACACGACGAATGTTCTATCCTGATCCTCTGTCCATGTGACAGCCTTACTCTTTGTATTTCATTTTATTTACTTACTGTGCTGCACCTGCACTTTTTTGGCATATTGGTTTGTGATTTCATACTGTGTATATATGTGTGTGTGTGTGTGTGTGTGTGTGTGTGTGTGTGTGTGTGTGTGTATGTATATATATATATATATATATATATATATATATATATATACATACACCTTTATTTGGTTATATTGTGTAGTGTGCTTAGTTCTGGCTGTTATTTGGGACCCCTTATGGGGGGCACATGGTCAGTGGGGTGTTGTGTGTCTTAGTTTTCCTCATTTGTCCCTGCATTTATGTTAATACACTTTTCTAGTATATTATACCTTGAGGTGCAGTCCATTATTTTCAGCTTGTCTGTGTTTTTGTTCATGTCATGTTCAGGTTGTTAGGGCTTGCACTCCCTTCTATTTTTCTGCATGGTCCCAGCCCATGGATTTTAAATAACCATTCAGAAGCAGATACCTGGTGTGGATCACAATGAACGCTGATAATGTAGAGAACAGACACTACCTCGACTCTTATTAATCCACTCCCAATGTGATCCATTAACTTATCTACAGCAGATGTTAGCTTTAGGGTCCATTCACACGTACAGGATCTGCTGCAGATCCTGTACGTGTGAACGCAGCCTTATCTAAGAACTGCACAGTAAGAGCACCCAGAACAGCCATTGACTGTAACAGATGAAACTGTAGGTGGCTTAAAACTGGTGGAGTGAAAAGCCAACTCTGCTACACAGTGCGAGTCATGTCACACACTACAGCAAGACTGAGCACATCAATAAGACTACACTACACACTACACACTGCACTGCACTACACAAGTAAGATCTCCCTCAATAGGGGTATGAGGATTAGTGTGAGGCACAGTGGAGGGTCCCACCAAGTTAGCGGTTACATTTTAATGTAAGAGTATGTTCACACTGAGTAAATGTGCCATAGTTTGTCTATGAGAGGGCTTGTGTGCCTCCACTACCCGTGCAAAGAATTGACATGTCAATTCTTTGAACAGAAAGCAGCCGGAGCGGAGGCACGCAAGCCCTCTCATAGACAGTCTATGGCACACTGAGGCAGGCGGTATTCCGCAGTAGAGAGATCCACCGCAGAATTCTGCCACGTTTACTCAGTGTGAACATACCCTAAGGAGTTCAGGATTTAATCAGGGTTGATGTCTTCAATACAAGATCCTTACCCATCATGGATACCATCAGAGAAGCAGCTGATTGGCTCTAACTCTATTTGGAATAACAGAATTTAAACAGACCTATTCTGCAGCAGGACAACCCTGAGGGAGGTGACTGTCAGCACAAAGCCCTGATCTCCCCTTATCCTGTTAATCTGGCATCACATGAAGAGGAAGGAGCATCAGAGCAGGGATGGGGAACTGTCAGCCCTCCAGCTAATGTAAAACTACAATTCCCATCATGCCTGGACAGCCAAAAGTAAAGTTTGGCTGTCCAGGCAGGATGAGAATTGTAGTTTTGCAACAGCTGGAGGGCCAAAGGTTCCTCCCCATCCCTGTTCTAAATTGTGGAACCTCCCTGTGCAAGAGCCAAGAAGAGCAAAGGTCACAGTCAATATTCAGCTTAATTCTCTTCTATCACTTTGCATTTTGTTAATATATATAATAACTCAGCAAAGACTTCTGCACAGTCCTGAAAATGCAATGAAAGGAGCCCAGACCAGATCACCCTTCTGCCTGCTTTCTGCAATGTCAGACTGGCTTTCCTCATGTGACTTGTGTCCAAGAAATAATCCTCCAGTGACCTCTAGTGGCCATGCAGCAGCATAGCATCACATGGTCTTCATGTATAATATGTACAGCATCTGGCAGTACACAGCAGATCAGCGTTACATCAGAGTCACTTGATGATTCCCACAGCAATCACCTTAGCCAGTTCCTGCAGATCCACTTAGTGATTGTCACCCCCCCTTACTCCATGCGTGGCTCTCCGCACCATCCACAAGATTAAATGCGGCACATTCAATATACAGCTGTATAATACTAGTCTTTCTGCCTTAAGGGTGCGTTCACACCTACAGAATCCGCAGCAGATTTGATGGTGCAGATTTGATGCAGTGTTCAGTTATTTAAATGAAATCTGCTGCGGATCCGGTAAGTGTGAACGTACCCTAAAATTGCTTAATTTTATCAGTAGACAGTGTCACCTAGGCGGGGCTTCCTGGCAGTTAGGCACTCAACCCACCTGGGAGATAGAGCCAAACCGCCACTGTCCCAAATAGGAGGGGGGACCCCAACTGCTGTGAAGCCCGGCCTAGGTGCCACTGTCCACCACTAAAATGAAGCAATTTTAAGGCAGAAAGCAGACAGACGAGTGTTAGGCACCGTCCACACAGAGCAAGAGGGGCGGAATGCCGTGTGTCATTATGACACGGACGCTAACGGCATTCTGCAGTGGACAATTCCGCCCCTCTTGCTCTGTGTGAACAGGGCCTAATACAGGCATGTATTGAACGTGCAGCATCTAAGCTTGTGAATGGTGCAAAGAACTGCAGAGTGGGAGGAGGGACGGCAACAGGTGACAGTATCAGGAGGAAAGTATGGAGAGTCTGTACAGCCTACAGTTATCTAATCTATAACAGGTCCTTAAGGGTTAAAACCCAACACTGTCCTCAGCGGCCATCATCACTCCCCTGTGTTTGTTGTGCTTTCTGCTGACCATGACATCACAATGGTCGACCAATAAAACCACAGCTATACAGGATTAGACAAACCCTTCAGGCTGCAGTACCAGACTGATGGCTAGAGGGCGCACCAACTTATTACATCTGCCACATGCTGACCCTGATATGGGGCATCATTAAATGGCTGTATTCAGGTTTCCCGGACTGCATCGAGTTTTGACCACCGATATTCAAATGGCGCACAATGAGACTAGAGCATGCTCAAGCTGCACTCATCTCTAGTGATCACTACTCATACACAGTGCTGTGCCCCCTCCATGGTAGTCACTACCCATACACAGTGCTGTGCCCCCTCCATGGTAATCACTACCCATACACAGTGCTGTGCCCCCTCCATGGTAGTCACTACCCATACAGTGCTGTGCCCCCTCCATGGTAATCACTACCCATACACAGTGCTGTGCCCCCTCCATGGTAATCACTACCCATACACAGTGCTGTGCCCCCTCCATGGTAATCACTACCCATACACAGTGCTGTGCCCCCTCCATGGTAGTCACTACCCATACAGTGCTGTGCCCCCTCCATGGTAATCACTACCCATACACAGTGCTGTGCCCCCTCCATGGTAATCACTACCCATACACAGTGCTGTGCCCCCTCCATGGTAATCACTACCCATACACAGTGCTGTGCCCCCTCCATGGTAATCACTACCCATACACAGTGCTGTGCCCCCTATGGTAATCACTACCCATACACAGTGCTGTGCCCCCTCCATGGTAATCACTACCCATACACAGTGCTGTGCCCCCTTCATGGTAATCACTACCCATACACAGTGCTGTGCCCCCTATGGTAATCACTACCCATACACAGTGTTGTGCCCCCTCTATGGTAATCATTACCCATACACAGTGCTGTGCCCTCTATGGCAGTGATTTTCAACCAGTGTGCCATGACACATGGTCGGGTGTGCCACAGGGAAAGTTCCCCAAACTATGGTGCCCCTGTGTTTTGTTCCACGGCAATGCACAGCGATCAGTGGCGTATTATAATGTGGGCTGCTGTCCGCCTCACCTACTGGCCGCCTGTAGCGCCCGGACGTGCTCCTCCTATCCAATCAGCGGAGACCGGGAGCGTGGTGCGCTGCGGCAGGCCGTGATGCATGCATCCAATCAACGTGTGCGCTACGGCCCTCCACAGCGCACCACGCTCCTGGTCTCTGCTGATTGGAGGAGCACGTCCGGACCCTATGGGCGGCCAGCAGCGGCGACCATCTCGGAGGGGGGGGGGGGGGGCGGCGCAGGAGGGAGAGAGGCGCAGGGGGGAGAGCACAGGAGAGAGGCGCAGGGGGGAGAGCACAGGAGAGAGGCGCAGGGGGGAGAGCACAGGAGAGAAGGCGCAGGGGGGAGAGCACAGGAGAGAAGGCGCAGGGGGGAGAGCACAGGAGGGAGAGCACAGGAGAGAAAGCACAGGAGAGAAGCGCAGGGGGGAGAGCACAGGAGAGAAGCGCAGGGGGGAGAAGTATGGTGGAGAGAAGCACAGGGGGGAGAAGTATGGTGAAGAGAAGCACAGGGGGGAGAAGTATGGTGGAGAGAAGCACAGGAGAGAAGCACAGGAGAGAAGCACAGGGGGGGAGAAGAAAACAGGTCCAGGTTTCACACTGAGAGTTAATAATATAGATTCTAAATGTATTTATACTCAATGTATAATATGTACTGTTTTAGTGTCATTTTGGTCGGTGGTGTGCCCCAGGATTTTTTAAGTATAAAAAGTGTGCCGCGGCTCAAAGCTGGAATTATTACTCACCGATAATTTGTTTTTCATGAGTCCATCATGACAGCACCACCTGGAGATTGAATGCCATTTGTCCTAATAGGAACAGGTAGCACGAGAGGTTAAAAAGGGCCCCTCCCCACTTCACCCTCAGTGTTTATCAATTACTATCAGCATAGCATATTCAAACACAAGTATCATACTAAACATAACAAGGGTGGGTAATGAGCGGGTGCTGTCATGATGGACAGCACAGTCTGTAGCACTTTCCGTCCGAACGCTAGGTCCTGGGACGTGGCCACATTCAGCTTGTAGTGCCGGTAGAAGGTATGAGGGGATGACCATGTAGCCGCTCTGCAAATCTGCTCGAGTGATGCCGCAGATTTCTCTGCCCAGGAGACAGACATAGCTCGGGTAGAGTGAGCTTTTAGAGCTTTTGGTACTTCTTTGTTTGAGGCCTTATATGCCTCTGAGACTGCAGACTTCATCCATCTTGCTATGGATGCCTTTGAAGCTTTCTTGCCTCTATTGGGGCCTTGGAATTGGAGAAACAGATTAGCGTCTGTTCTCCAGTCTTTGGTATTTTGGAGATACGCAAGAACTGCCTGCGAACATCTAAGGCATGAAAACGAATTTCCTTGTCATTTTTAGGAGGATCACAGAAAGAAGGCAGGATGATATCTTGTGACCTGTGAAAATTTGAGACCACCTTAGGAAGAAAAGACGGGTTTAGTTTTCAGTACAGTTCTATCATCTAGGATCGTAAGGAACGGTTCTTCTGTGGAGAGTGCTTGAATTTCACAGACTCTTTTCGCAGATGTTATGGCGACTAAAAAAAAACGTTTTTTAGTGTCAAAAAATTTAGTGGATAGTTCCTGCAAAGGCTCAAAGGGTTTTTGAGTTAGGGCCTGAAGGACTAGGTTTAAGTCCCAGGGAGGAGTAAGGTTTGAGATTTTAGGTTTTAATCTCGACACTGCCCAGAAAAATCTTTTAATCCACCTATGCTCAGCAATTGGTGAATCGAAGAAACAACCCAGAGCAGACACCTGGACTTTGAGTGTGCTGAGGGAAAGCCCTTTGTCTAGTCCTTGTTGCAGGAAATCCAATATTTGTGGAATGTCCGGTTTACAGGGGTCAGGAGGAGTCTCGCCACACCATGAGCAGAATTTTTTCCAGTATTTTAAGTAAATGGTGGAGGTAACATCTTTTTTGCTACCTAGCATGGGGTCAATAACTCTTGGTGAAAGTCTCTTGCGAGCTAAGACGGACTTCTCAGTAACCAAGCCGCCAGGTGAAGTTGCTGAATCCCTTGATGATTTAGAGGACCCTGGACGAGAAGATCTTCCCTTTGTGGCAGTAGGAGGAGACCTTCTATTGCCAGTTTTTTCAGGAGACAAAACCAACTTCTTTTTGGCCAGACTGGCGCTATGAAAATTACCTGCATGTGAGCAGCTAGGATTTTCTGCAGAGCTCTTCCCAACAGAGGAAACGGAGGGAACGCATAAGCTAGCTGGAAATTCCACAGCTGAATAAGAGCGTCCACCGCCTCCGGATTGTTTTTTTAGGTTTAAAGAGTAGAACCTTTCCACCTTCCTGTTTTTCTTTGTGGTGAATAGGTCCACCTCCGGAGTTCCCCATTTTTCTGTTAGACTCTGGAATACCTGTTGGTTTAGACTCCATTCCCCTGGTAAGATCTTTTCTCGGCTTAGGTCGTCTGCTTTTGTGTTGTCTGTCCCTTTTACATGGACTGCTGACAGTGACTGAAGATGTACTTAGAGTGATGTGTCCCGCCTTGGTGATTTATGAACGCCACTGTAGTCGCATTGTCGGAGTATACCTTGACGTCTTTTTTGTGCAGGAGATGTTCTGCACCTTTTAGTGCTTTGTATACCGCCTTCAGTGCTCTTAGATTCGAGGAGCATCTGCTTGTCCTTTCTGACCACTGTCCCTGGAGATATAGATCTTGTATATGTGCTCCCCAACCCCATTGACTGGCGTCGGTCGTCAGGGTTACTAGCTGTGGAGGAAACCAGAGGAGACCTTTTGTAAGGTTTCTTTCGCTTACCCACCACTTCATTGACAACTTTATCTGTGTTGACACCGACATCTCTGCGTCCAGATGCGATTGGCGGCGATCCCAGATCTTTAAGATTTGAGCTTGTAGGATGCGTGAGTGGCTCTGGCACCACCGGCATGCATGATGTCATGGAACAGAGGACGGACATTGCTTCCCGAATTGTTGTCTTCTTCTTTCTGGAAAATTTCTTGAATTTGTCCAGGAGAGTTTGGACTTTGTCCTGGGGAAGAAAGGTCGTCTGTTTCTCTGTGTCTAACATCATGCCTAGAAATTTCTTTTTGTGGGATGGTGTTAGATCTGATTTTTGGACGTTCACGATCCAGCCTAAGTCCTGAAGAGAGGAAATGGTCAAGGTAATGTGTACATTCAGCTGTTCTTTGGATTGTGCAACAATAAGCAGGTCGTCTAAGTAAGGGACTATCGTCACACCTTTTAACCTGAGATAAGCGATCGCTTCTACCATCACCTTTGTGAATATCCGGGGTGCAGAGGCTATCCCGAATGGGAGTGCCCTGAACTGGAAGTGATGAGTGGTACTGTTGTGTATCAGAGCAAATCTTAGGTATTTCTGGTGACTTTCGTCGATAGGAATATGAAAATAGGCGTCTTTTAAGTCTATTGTGGCTAGCCAGGCTCCCTTGGTTATTAGTGGAATCGCTGTTTTTAGAGTCTCCATTTTGAACCTCTTGTAGGCTATTACTCGGTTTAGAGGCTTGAGGTTTATGATTGTCCTGAAAGCTCCATTTGGTTTCTGAACCAGAAACAACCGAGAGTAATGGCCTAGACCCTGTTGGGAGAGAGGTACTGGAACAACAGCCTCCAACGAGAGAAGTTCTGATATGCCTTGCCACAGACGGTCATTTAGTAAGTCTGAGTTGAGATTGGTGGTACAAAATTTTGGAGGAGGAAGGTCTGAGAACTATCTTGTAACCCTTTTCTATAATTGTCAGTATAAAAGGATTTGATGTTATATTCTCCCACTGATGGGAAAATTGGGAGAGCCTCCCTCCTACCGGGATCGAGTCATTGTTTTTTGTTAGCGGGTTTGGGATTGAGCATAAACTCTCTCCCTTTGCCGCCCTTGGGGTAACTCCATCGCCCCGATTTCCCTTTTCCTCTGTATGAAGTGGAGGTGTACTGCCTATAGGGACGAAAATTTTGTTTACCTTTAGATGATTTTTCTTTCGGAAAATCCTTCTTCCTGTCCGCAGCCTTTTCCAGGATGGAATCAAGTACAGATCCAAACACTAGAGACCCTTCGAAGGGAATAGCACATAGTTTAGTCTTAGAGAGGTTATCACCCTCCCAGCTCTTTAACCAGAGCGCCCTTCTAGCCGAGTTGGTAAGGGCTACAGATTTAGCTGCGAAACGGACAGACTCTGCTGAAACGTCCACCAGAAAGGCTGTGTCAAGTTTTAGCATAGGTACAGATTTCAACAAATCTTCTCTAGAGGACTTATTACGGAGATGATTCTCTAATTCCTCCAACCATACAAAGAGACAGTGCAGCGCTGGTAGTGGCTATATTAGGATTTAGAGCTGCAGCGGCAGAATCCCATGCTTTGCGCAGCAAACTATCCATTTTCCTATCTATGGGGTCCTTGAGCTGCGAGGCGTCCTCGAAAGGAAGGGAGGTTTTCTTTACCACCTTGGCTTCCTGGATATCAATCTTTGGGGATTCTGACCAGAGGTTGATATCCGATTCTCAAAGGGGAATCTTGCTCTAAATTCCTTAGGAATCTACCTTTTTTCGGGGTCACGCCACTCATCTAGAATCATGTCTTTGATGTTACTATGAATAGGAAAAACGCGTTTTTTCCTCAGGCTTAAGGCCCGCAAACATTTCATCTTGTTTATATAGGAACTCCTGAATTTCCTTGATATCCATAGTATTTGATAGCATTTAATAGGATATCCGTATCCTCAGCCGAAAAGTACTATCTTTTAGGCTCCTCTAATGCTTCAGGGACAACTTCGGTTTGATCCTCACCGGATTTGTCACCAGGAGACAGAGGCTGTTCCTCAGAATCGGAATCAGAAATAAGTCTGTTTTTTTAGGAGGTGGCTCAGGTGACTGAGACCTGTCTTTGGCCAGGGCAGCAGAGACTGTGGCTTTCACCTTCTGTTACTTACTTTCCGGAGTTTCTCCACCAGGGATGGAGACTCCTGTCTCACAATATTAGCAGTACATCTTGGGCAAAGGGGCTTATTGTATCCTTCAGACAACTTGTCCTTGCAGATTACGCATTTCCCCATATGTGGCTCCTTGTCTCCCTAAGGAGAGAAGAAAAGCCATTACCAAAAGTAAATAGTAAAGTAAGTGAATCCCCCCCTTGGGGTCAGCTACTCACACTGCTGGCAGAGGCAGCCTGCTCCACAGATTCAGAGCGTAGGGTGTCCATAGCAGCACAGAGGCAAGAGAGACCGAGTGAGCATATGTCTTAGCTTATATATGATTTCAGACCTCAGACCAGCTTGTAATTGGCGCCACCGGCGCACACACGCCCTCCGGAAACCCCGCGCCGGCCTAGCGATCTTCCGGTGGCCGGCGCCATCTTGGGGGCGGAGCTTCCGGTCCCAGAATGCTCCGCGTTCCTGCGTGTGACGTCAGGGGAGAGCACACACGTGGTCCCGCGGCCTAGCTATTGGAGCCGCAACTCTCCTTCCCCACTGCTTCCAACTCCGGGAGCACGGCAGCAGGGAAATGTGGGACCAGGAGGCACCTTCCGCGCGACCTGGTGCAGGCCTCAGAGGAGAGCTGGAGACTTGGCCAGATGCCCTCGCCTGCCTGCTACATCCAATACTGATCCCGCCATCAGCCCCAGGACCAGAAGGAGGTAAGACCTCCCGTGCTATGTCCTGATAGGAACAGGAAAAACACTGAGGGTGAAGTGGGGAGGGGCCCTTTTTAACCTCTTGTGCTTCCTGTTCCTATTAGGACTAATGGCATTCAATCTCCAGGTGGTGCTGTCATGACTGGACGGTCTGAAAAAAAGGTTTAAAATCACTGCTCTATGGTAATCACTACCCATACACAGTACTGTGCCCCCTCCATGGTAATCTCTACCCATACACAGTGCTGTGCCCCCTCCATGGTAATCACTACCCATACACAGTGCTGTGCCCCCTCCATGGTAATCACTACCCATACACAGTGCTGTGCCCCCTCCATGGTAATCACTACCCATACACAGTACTGTGCCCCCTCCATGGTAATCACTACCCATACACAGTGCTGTGCCCCCTCCATGGTAATCACTACCCATACACAGTGCTGTGCCTCCCAGAAGACTTTAGATCATAGACCTCCTCCCCCTCAATTTCTGTCACAGTATGAGCCAGAGCTCTGCAGCATTACCCTATGGGAGAAGTCAGCCTGATCCAGATACAGCTCATGGACTGTTTCGGAGACCCTCTACAGCATTACACCATAGGACAGCACAAACATTGTAAAAAGACTTTATTCTGCATAACATAAATCAAAATAAAAAAAAATCCTCACAACAACTGAGAAGAGATCAAGACATTCCTGAGGGCGCTGCACGGGCGAGGGGTGACAAGCTGTCCGGAGGTGAGGGAAGCGGGGAGGACTACAGTATAGGAGACGAGCGCCGTACAGCAGATTCCCACAGTGCAAGTAACCTGGGTGGGGGAGAGGGGCTTGCAGCAGCAACTTGTCTGGAAGCTTCCCCCTCCTTATCACGTCAGGAGGGGGAGTCCCGATTGTGTACAGTCCAGAGGCTCCCCAGAAACAGGCTGCAGATACCGGGCTGAGGGAGACACCGAGGGAGACTAATCCACCTCCTCCATACGAGAAGCATCCTCATCACCTTCCAGAGGGGGAATGTCATCTGGGACGGAAGCTGCCGACTCCTCCACCACTGCGTCATCATCATCGATGCCTGAGAAGATAGACACTGGTCAGGGGGTAGGCCAGCCTAACATCTATACACACACCACAGCTATAACAAGACAAAGCCTATGTACAAACTGCACCGGGTTGCTCCAGCTGTTCCTGAATTACAGCTCCCAAAAGCTACAAGGGCATGCTGGGAACTGCAGCCTCTGAGAAGAGACCTCATAGGGCCCAGTACAAACACTAGTCAGGGCCAACTAGTGGTGACAACTTACCAAGGCCCAGCTTAATCATCCTGTAGATCCTGTTGGAATGGGTCTGAGGGTCGTCCAAAGAGAAGCCAGAGGACAGGAGCGCTGTCTCGAAGAGAAGTACCACCAGATCCTTGACAGCCTTGTCGTTCTTGTCAGCATCCGCCTTCTGCCGCAGGGTCTCCACGATGGGATGGTCTGGGTTGATTTCTAGATGTTTCTTGGCCATCATGTAGCCCATTGTGGAGTTGTCACGCAGAGCCTGCGCCTTCATGATGCGCTCCATGTTGGCCGTCCAGCCGTAGGTGCTGGTCACAATGCAGCAGGGAGAAGACACCAGACGGTTGGAAACTGTGACCTGTCAGGAGATCAGCGAGTTACACAGAGCCCCAGATAAACAGCCAACACTCTAGAGAACATCCCCACTACTGCCAATAGGGGCACCCTGTGAGCAGCTTATACCAAGATAATACAGACCACATGTAGTGTCTAGTACAGGACAGAGGGACCCCTGCTCAAAACCACTTGAAGGGGTTATCCAGAGCTACAAAAACATGGCCATTTTCTTCCAAGAACAGCAGCACTCGTCTCCAACTTGGGCGGGGTTTTGCTGCTCAGTTCCATTGAAGTGAATGGAGCTTAATTGCAAACCGCAACTGAACTGGAGACTAGAGTCGTGTTGTCTCTGAAAGTGGCCATGTTTTTGTAGCACTGGATAACCCCTTTAATCTCAATGGCATCTGTCTTACTATGGGGACTTAGAGGGGGCCCTCGATTTCACTACTCACCTTCTCCACCTTCTTGTCCAGGATTTCCTTCATCAGTTTGCACAGACTCTCAAACTTGTTCTTGTTCTCCTCCATTTTCTTCTTCTCGTCCTCATCCTCTGGGAGCTCCAGCCCCTCCTTTGTGACAGACACCAGAGTCTTCCCATCAAACTCCTTCAGCTGCTGGACGCAGTACTCGTCAATTGGTTCAGTCATGTAGACCACCTCAAAGCCACGCTTCCTCACGCGCTCCACGAAGGCAGAGTTAGCTACCTGCTCCTTGCTCTCTCCTGTGTGATGGAAGGCCGGTCAGCAATGTGTAAACAACGGCTGGGCAATGCTGTGACCTCATCTGTGCCGGAGCTCACCTGTGATGTAATAGATGCTCTTCTGGTTCTCCTTCATGCGTGACACATACTCTGTCAGTGATGCCATCTCATCTCCAGTCTGTGAAGTGTGATACCGCAGCAGCTCGGACAGCTTCTTCCTGTTGGTGGAGTCTTCATGGATTCCAAGCTAGAAGACAGAGCTTAAATCAATGTGCCGCTGTCACTGGCAAAAACTTACAATCCATGATTAACCCACATGCAAGTGTTCTGCAGCAGTACCCAGTGTGCAGAAACAACCAACATTTAAAAGCTAGAGAACACAGCAGTGGAGGACAGTGACACAAAGTCCTCACCTTCAGGTTCTTGGAGAAGGCCTCATAAAACTTCTTGTAGTTCTCCTTGTCCTCAGCCAGCTCAGAGAAGAGCTCCAGACACTTCTTCACAATGTTCTTGCGGATCACCTTCAGGATCTTGCTCTGCTGCAGCATCTCTCTGGAGATGTTGAGGGGCAGATCCTCTGAGTCCACCACACCTCGGATGAAGTCTGTCAGAGAATGTCAGAGAAAGCCATGAGAGAAGCTGCAGGGACTACACCACTCCGTCCCGGAGCAGTGTTCACAATACTGTATGTGTATAACTGGTGAAGGGGGTCACTTACTCAGGTATTCTGGGATCAGCTCGTCGCAGCTGTCCATGATGAAGACTCTGCGCACGTACAGCTTAATGTTGTTCTTTTTCTTCTTGTTCTCAAACAGGTCGAATGGAGCACGGCGGGGGATAAAGAGAAGGGCCCGGAACTCCAGCTGCCCCTCCACCGAAAAGTGCTGAAAAAGAGGACCGTGTCAATACTAGCCCCTCCAGATTGCCCCAACATACCCCCCCCCAATGAAGTGCTGAGAGAACTGGGTCATTACCAGCCCATCCATTGTCCCCATCCCAAAGACTACCCCTCCACGAGAACTGCCCATACCAGACTGCCCCCTGCCCCTCTATATTAAAGTGCTAAGAGCACTGCACCAAATCATGAAGCCCCCCCCCCTCCCCTTTATCCACTGATTCCATCCCAGACGCCCCCCCCTGGCCCTCCATCCCTCACCCCTTTACCTTGACGGCCAGGTGGTCCTCCCAGTCATTGGTCAGGCTCTTATAGAACTCTCCATACTCCTCCTGGCTGATGTCATCAGGATTGCGGGTCCAAATGGGTTTGGTCTTGTTCAGCTCTTCCTGGTCAATGTATTTCTCTTTGATCTTCCTGGTTTTCTTCTTCTTGTCTTTGCCTTCTTCCTCCTCATCAGAACCCACATCCTCGATCTTGGGCTTGTCCTCCTCAGCCTCATCTTTCTTCTCTTCCTCCTTCTCCTCCTCCTCTGCCTCATCATCACTGATCTCCTTCTCTCGCTCCTTCTCCAGCTGCAGGACAATTAATACAGTCAGCCCCCTCCTTACACAATAATGAGACCCCTCCCCTGGCAACTGAACACTTAATACTGGAAGTATTTACAGTAAGTAAACACCAGCAAGACTGGTCACCTCATATGGAGGAGGCTGGCTGATCTTACAACAGGGAGGCACTAGACGCACTGTCTCCCCAATGCTGTACTCCAGATCAGTATGATGCCAGTACCCGCACCTTTGTTGTGGGGTTTAGTGCCTGTACTGTACTCACATAGAGGGTAATAGGGTATCCAATAAACTGCGAGTGTTTCTTCACCACCTCCTTCACCCTCTTCTCCTCCAGGTACTCTGTCTGATCCTCCTTCAGGTGCAGGATGACTTTGGTACCACGGCCGATGGGCTCACCTGAGAGAAGCACAAGACTGAGTATCACTCCATCTGCTGCATGTCCCAACAACCTCTACTGCCAACTGTGCCACAGCCTGGTACCTAAGGAAACCCCTTAAGGGCCCCAAGTCCTCCCATATGAGCTAGTCCTGTGCTCACCATTGTCTATCTTGACAGTGAATGACCCCCCAGCAGAGGACTCCCAGGCGTACTGCTCATCATCATTGTGTTTGGTGATAACCACGACCTTCTCTGCCACCAGATATGCTGAGTAGAACCCAACACCAAACTGTCCGATCATAGAGATGTCTGCTCCAGCCTGAGGAGAAAAGAGGACAGCTTAGCTCAGAATGTGGCCCTGGGCCCCCACACCCCCTGCCCTCCGGACGGATCCTGTACCTGCAGTGCCTCCATGAAGGCTTTGGTACCAGACTTGGCAATAGTGCCCAGGTTGTTGATGAGATCAGCCTTGGTCATGCCAATGCCAGTGTCCACAAGGGTGAGGGTGCGCTCATGCTTGTTGGGAATGATGTCAATCTTCAGGTCTTTGCCGCTGTCCAGCTTGCATGGATCTGTGAGACTCTCATAGCGGATCTTATCCAGGGCCTGGAAAAGGGAAAAGGCATCAGACACCGCTATCTGAACCGCCAGCACCCGCCCCCACACCGCCATACTGCAGCACTCACATCAGAGGCGTTAGAGATCAACTCTCGCAGGAAGATTTCCTTGTTGGAATAGAAGGTGTTGATGATGAGGGACATGAGCTGCGCGATCTCTGCCTGGAAGGCAAAGGTCTCCACCTCCTCCTCGCCATGGTGGACTTCTTCAGGCATCTGTAAGGGACAGCAGAGTCAATAGAGTACCTCAACAGCAGGAAGGAGGATGACCACTAGATACCACCTCCCCCCCCACACGGAGGACAGAGGATGACCACTATATGCCACTAGGAGGAAGGGGATGACCACTAAATAACCCCCCCACACACACACCTCCATGGCAGGAGGAAGGGGGATGACCACTAAATAACCTCCCCCACACACACACACACACACACCCCTCCATGGCAGGAGGAAGGGGATGACCACTAAACACCTCCTGCCCCCACCCCTCACAGCACCTCAACAGCAGAAGGAGGATGACCCCCACCAGGAGGAAGGGGATGACCACTGGACAAAGCCCCCTTACCACCTCAATGGAAGGAAGAGGATGACCACTAAAAACCTCCTGCCCCCACAGCACCTCAACAGCAGAAAGGAGAATGACCACTAAAAACCAAAGACCCCCACCCCTAAGGAGGAGGAAGAGGATGACCACTGAACAAAGCCCCCCAACACCTCCTGTGCCCACCCCTCACATGAAGAGGATGACCACTAAGGACACAGCTGATACAACAGAGCACCTACATGGAGCCCACTCAACACCAGCTGCCCCCAGTATGCCTTCCCAGCATCCCCAACAGGCAGTAAGCACGACCACTACAACATCCCAATACCAAACCTGTTCCCTAGAGCAGCACAGAAATCCTATAACCCCCCCCCCCCCCACCACCGTTACACAATGGTACAGTCCACACCCACACACAACGGTACAGCGCCCATAGAAGAGAACAGCCTGCATCTCCCCCCACACAATGGTACAGCCCACACGGTGTATAGCCTGTACCTCACACACAGATCACCCCTGTACAGTATGACGACCACCCCACAATCCGCAGTTTTGGGGGGGGGGTACATGACAGCTGCAGTGACGTCATGTGTTAAAATGGCGGCGTCCTTGTCACCGGCTCCAACCACGTGCCCCCATTATCCGGAATCCAGAAGATTCTAAGAGGCGGAGCCAGAGAAACGGTCGTCCAGCGCCCGACACTAGGACAGCACCCCGATAACCATCACGTCACCCTCCACCCCATGTCCTCGCCCGCCTCCCCATCGTACATAGCGTCCGAAACCGCCCGGTACCTTGTAGACTGGACCGGGAGCTAGAGACAACAAGACCGGCAGCTGAGGGAAAAGGAGAAGATCCGGCAGCCTGCGGCTTATATAGTGTGCGGGCGGAGCACAGAGCGGATCCATCCGCTGTTCGGAGACACGCCCACTGCGCGTGCTGCCTGTTCCCGCCCTCCTCTCTTTATGTACACCCGGCCCCTCACGGTATAGATCCAAATATTACCTCATAGACCGCTGTATAGTGTCAGGTCCCTCATTGTACATTCCTCCATATACTGTATGTTTCCTGGTCCCTGGGGCAACTGAATATGTTTATACACATATTATATTGACAAACACTGTAGAATTACATAGCCACTCTGCTGTTACCTGTTTGGTCCCTCAGCTCTTACCCGCTGGTAACATGCCCTCTGAGGACTACACAGTGTCCTAGCCCATGCCCTCTGAGGACTACACAGTGTCCTAGCCCATGCCCTCTGAGGTCTACACAGTGTCCTAGCCCATGCCCTCTGAGGACTACACAGTGTCCTAGCCCATGCCCTCTGAGGACTACACAGTGTCCTAGCCCATGCCCTCTGTGCTCTACACCATGTTGTGGTCAATGCCCTCTGAGGTCTACACAGTGTCCTAGCCCATGCCCTCTGAGGTCTACACAGTGTCCTAGCCCATGCCCTCTGAGGTCTACACAGTGTCCTAGCCCATGCCCTCTGAGGACTACACAGTGTCCTAGCCCATGCCCTCTGTGGTCTACACAGTGTCCTAGCCCATGCCCTCTGAGGTCTACACAGTGTCCTAGCCCATGCCCTATGAGGTCTACACAGTGTCCTAGCCCATGCCCTCTGAGATCTGGTCCATGCCCTCTGGTCTACACCATAGTCCATGCCCTCTGTGCTCTACACCAGGGGTACTCAACAACTTGTAGTGAAGCTCCACTTACCGGGGTCTACTGTCAGGTGAAGGTCCGAGCTGAACATCAGTAAGAAATATGTTTTGTTACTTTTCACAAACGTTCAACTATTTACATACAGAATTGATGCTTATTACTGGGAAAACTGCCCCCCTGTTGCTCCCCTAGTAATATATAGTCTCCCTGTGAGCTCTCCCTCTGTAGTATATAGCCCCCGTGCGCTCTCCCCCTGTAGTATATAGTCCCCCTGTAGTATATAGCCCCCCTGTGACCCCTTCCCCTGTAGTATATAGCCCCCTGTGCTCACCCCTGTAGTATATAGCCCCCTGTGACCTCTCCCCCTGTAGTATATAGCCCCCTGTGCTCACCCCAGTAGTATATAGCCCCCCTGTGACCTCTCCCCCTGTAGTATATAGCCCCCTGTGAGCTCCCCCCCCAGTTATATATAGCCCCCGTGCACTCTCCCCCTGTAGTATATAGCCCCCTGTGAGCTCCCCCCAGTAGTATATAGCCCCCCTGTGACCTCTCCTCCTGTAGTATATAGCCCCCTCTGAGCTCCCCCCAGTAGTATATAGGCCCCCTGTGCACTCTCCCCCTGTAGTATATAGCCCGCCTGTGACCTCTTCCCCTGTAGTATATAGCCCCCTGTGAGCTCCCCCCAGTAGTATATAGTCCCCTGTGAGCTCCCCCCAGTAGTATATAGCCCACCTGTGTGCTCTCCCCAGTAGTATATAGCCCACCTGTGTGCTCTCCCCCTGTAGTATATAGCCCCCCTGTGACCTCCCCCCTGTAGTATATAGCCCCCTGTGACCTCTCCCCCCTGTAGTATATAGCCTCCCTGTGACATCTCCCCCCTGTAGTATATATCCCCCCTGTGACCTCTCCCCCCAGTAGTATATAGCCCCCCTGTGACCTCTCCCCCCTGTAGTATATAGCCCCCCCTGTGCGCTCTCCCCCTGTAGTATATAGACCCCCTTGAGTTCCCGCCTGTAGTATATAGACCCCCCCCCCCCAGTAGTATATAGCCCCGAGACAAAAAAACAAACAAATCACAACTCACCTAGCACCTTGCTCCCCCACCGCACCTGTCTTCTTCTTTTCTCATGTCGGTCCGGCCCCCGGCTTATTCGCACTCTCTGGGGATGTCCCGGGGATTCCCCAGCAGAGCGCGCACCAGAGACCTCAGGGTATGCCGCTGTCCTGTACTTCCGGGAAGTTCAGGCCGGCGGCATACACTGAGCTCACAGGTGCGCACTCTGCTGGGGAATTCCGAGGACATCTCCAGAGAGCGCGAATAAGCCGGGGGCCGGACCGACACTGCCCCCAGCCCCACAGGCGTACTGACATCTAAGGACAGTATGCCTATGGGGCGGGAGGCAGTGCGGTGGGGAGAGGGACACATGAGAGCCGGGGCGGTTGGGAGGTCTGACCAGGGGTCCGGACAGCTGGCCTCCGCGGTCCGGGTTCGGACCGCGGTCCGCCAGTTGAGGACCCCTGCTCTACACCATGTTCTGCTCAATGCCCTCTGTGGTTTACACAGTGTCATAGTCCATGCCCTCTGAGATCTGGTCCATGCCCTCTGTGGTCTACACAGTGTCCTAGCCCATGCCCTCTGTGCTCTACATCATGTCCTAGTCCATGCCCTCTGTGCTCTACACCATGTCCTGGTCCATGCCCTCTGTGCTCTACACCATGTCCTGGTCTATGCCCTCTGTGATCTGGTCCATGCCTTCTGTGGTCTACACCATGTCCTGGTCTATGCCTTCTGTGGTCTACACCATGTCCTGGTCCATGCCCTCTGTGCTCTACACCATGTCCTAGTCCATGCCCTCTGTGCTCTACACCATGTCCTAGTCCATGCCCTCTGTGTTCTACACCATGTCCTGGTCCATGCCCTCTGTGCTCTACACCATGTCCTGGTCCATGCCCTCTGTGATCTGGTCCATGCTCTCTGGTCTACATTATGTCCTGGTTCATGCCCTCTGTGGTCTACTCTACACCATGTCCTAGTCCATGCCCTCTGTTTTCTACATCATGTCCTGGTCCATGCTCTCTGTGATATACATCATGTCCTAGCCCATGCCCTCTGTGATCTACATCATGTCCTGGTCCATGCCCTCTGTGGTCTACACTATGTCCTAGTCCAAGCCCTCTGTGGTCTACACAATGTCCTAGTCCATGCCCTCTGTGGTCTACACAATGTCCTAGTCCATGCCCTCTGTGGTTTACACCATGCTCTCTGTGGTTGTGGTCTACACCATGTGCTAGTCCATGCCCTCTTTGTTCTACATTATGCCCTGGTCTATGCCCTCTGTGGTCTACTCCATGCCTTCTGTGGTCTACACCATGCCCTCTGTGGTCTACACCATTTCCCATTCCATGCCATCTGTGATCTAGTCCATGCCCTCTGTGGTCTACATCATATCCTGGTCCATGCCCTCTGTGGTCTACACCATGTCCTAGTCCATGCCATCTGTGGTCTACAGTCCTAGTCCATGCCCTCTGTGATATACACCATGCCCTAGTCCATGCCCTCTGTGATATACATCATGTCTTAGCTCATGCCCTCTGTGATCTACATCATGTCCTGGTCCATGCCCTCTGTGGTCTACATCATGTCCTGGTCTATGCCCTCTGTGGACGACTCCATGCTTTCTGTGGTCTACACCATGCCCTCTGTGGTCTACACCATTTCCCATTCCATGCCATCTGTGATCTTGTCCATGCCCTGTGTGGTCTACATCATGTCTGGGTCCATGCCCTCTGTGGTCTACACTATGTCCTAGTCCAAGCCCTGTGTGGTCTACACAATGTCCTAGTCCATGCCCTCTGTGGTCTACAGACCTAGTCCATGCCCTCTGTGGTTTACACCATGCTCTCTGTGGTTGTGGTCTACACCTTGTGCTAGTCCATGCCCTCTGTGGTCTACATTATGCTCTGGTCTATGCCCTCTGTGGTCTACTCCATGCCTTCTGTGGTCTACACCAGTGATTTTCAACCAGTGTGCCGTGGCACACTAGTGTGCCGCGACACATGGTCGGGTGTGCCGCTGGGAAAGTTCCCCAAACTATGGTGCCCCTGTGAAACAGGAGAAAATAATGGGGGAGAGAAACCTGGGGATGGAGGAGAAACAGGGGAGAGAAGCAGGGGGGAGAGAAACATGGGGATGGGGGAGAGAAACAGCGGAGAGAAGCAGGGGGGAGAGAAGTTTGGTGGAGAGAAACAGGGGGGAGAGAAGTATGGTGGAGAGAAGCATGGGGGAGAAGCACAGGAGAGAAGCATGGGGGAGAGAAGCACAGGAGAGAAGCATGGGGGAGAAGTATGGTGGAGAGAAGCACAGGAGAGAAGCAGGGGAGAGAAGTGTGGTGGAGAGAAGCACGGGGGAGAGAAGCACAGGAGAGAAGTAGGGGGGAGAGAAGCACAGTAGAGTAGTAGGGGGGAGAAGTATGGTGGAGAGAAGCACAGGAGAGAAGTAGGGGGGAGAAGTATGGTGGAGAGAAGCACAGGAGAGAAGTAGGGGGGAGAAGTATGGTGGAGAGAAGCACAGGAGAGAAGCATGGGGGAGAGAAGCACAGTAGAGTAGTAGGGGGGAGAAGTATGGTGGAGAGAAGCACATTAGAGTAGTAGGGGGGAGAAGTATGGTGGAGAGCACAGGAGAGAAGCAGGGGGGAGAAGTATGGTGGAGAGCACAGGAGATAAGTAGGGGGAGAAATATGGTGGAGAGAAGCACAGGAGAGAAGCACAGGGGGAGAAGAAAACAGGCCCAGGTTTCACACTGAGTGAGTATAAATACATTTAGAATCTATATTATTAACTATATGTATAATATGTACTGTTTTTTGTCATTATTTTTGTCATAATTTGTACTGTTTGTGTCATTTTGTGCCATTTTGGTTGGTGGTGTACCCCGGGATTTTTTAAGTATAAAAAGTGTGCCGCGGCTCAAAAAAGGTTGAAAATCACTGGTCTACACCATGCCCTCTGTGGTCTACACCATTTCCCATTCCATGCCATCTGTGATCTAGTCCATGCCCTCTGTGGTCTACATCATATCCTGGTCCATGCCCTCTGTGGTCTACACCATGTCCTAGTCCATGCCATCTGTGATATACACCATGTCCTAGTCCATGCCCTCTGTGATATACATCATGTCCTAGCTCATGCCCTCTGTGATCTACATCATGTCCTGGTCCATGCCCTCTGTGGTCTACATCATGTCCTGGTCTATGCCCTCTGTGGATGACTCCATGCTTTCTGTGGTCTACACCATGCCCTCTGTGGTCTACACCATTTCCCATTCCATGCCATCTGTGATCTTGTCCATGCCCTCTGTGGTCTACATCATGTCTGGGTCCATGCCCTCTGTGGTCTACATCATGTCCTGGTCTATGCCCTCTGTGGTCTACAGTCCTAGTCCATGCCCTCTGTGGTTTACACCATGCCCTCTGTGGTTGTGGTCTACACCATGTCCTGGTCCATGCCCTCTGTGGGCTACATCATGCCCTGGTCTATGCCCTCTGTGGTCTACTCCATGCCTTCTGTGGTCTACACCATCCCCTCTGTGGTCTACACCATGTCCTAGCCCATGCCCTCTGTGGTCTACACCATTTCCTAGTCCATGCCATCTGTGATCTAGTCCATACCCTCTGTGGTCTACACCATGTCCTGGTCCATGCCCTCTGTGGTCTACATCATGTCCTGGTCCATGGCCTCTGTGGTCTACATCATGTCCTCGTCTATGCCCTCTGTGGTCTACACCATGTCCTAGTCCTTGCCCTCTTTGGTCTACATCATGTCCTGGTCCATGCCCTCTGTAGTCTACACCATGTCCTAGTCCATGCCCTCTGTGGTCTACACCATGTCCTAGTCCATGCCCTTTGTGGTCTACACCATGTCTTCTGTGATCTAGTCCATGCCCTCTGAGATCTGGTCCATGCCCTCTGAGATCTGGTCCATGCCCTCTGTAAGGCCCAGCACTATGGTCCCGCATTTATCAATCAGTCTGAGACAAAAGCTGACACATTTTTGTCTTATATAGACAGCAACCAATCACAGCCGATTCTGAAAAATGAAAGCTGATCTGTGATTGGTTGCCATTTGTCTGAGACAAAACAAACTGTCCAATTTCTGTCTCAGACAGATTGGTAAATCTGGGACAATACTTGCAGCCGATCCATGATTCCTGGGGACATAACAAGTGCTGTCCCGTCCGTCAGATCCGGTAATCGGCTTCAGCCTGAAGACTTTCTAATTTTGTTATAGAGCAGATGCCATAAGAAATAACTCTCCAGCACCATCTAGTGCTGTCACTGAAAAATGACCTGTCTCTAATAGTGGTTTTTCATCTGATGATTCCGACACTGTAACAATAGATGATATATATCTGTTGTATAAAAATTACAATCCTAAACTGGAGCAGTAAAGAAGATTGCTGAATGTACTGGAGATGTGGGGCCTAAAGGTTCCCATACACCCTATACTTTCATCAGCCGTACCTGCCGCACTGTCAGTATAAGGAGTATGGAGCCCTCCGGAAAATAACTTGACAGGTGATGGTGGTTATCGGGGTCGGGGGTGACATAAAATCACTGCCTGACCCCTTTGTTCTATGAGAAATAAGCCACAGAGAGAAAGTTCCTGTGGGGAGGATATATGGGAGAGATTACTGACATCAGTTATTGAAGGTGTATGACCACCTTTACTGTAAAAAAGAGCAACTCTATACTAATAAAGTGTTATCATCTCATCCTACAGCGAAAGATTGGTGTAAGCCCGAAGGAAGGACTGAAGTGGGGGCAAAGGTCATATCAATATACAAGCTTAAGCCTGATATGCCTGCAGAATCGGATACAGCGCTTGACTATTTATGCAAGAAATAATGTCTCGGCGGCCTCCTCTGCTACAGTGGCCACAGCCTCTACACGAGTAGTCAGCTGGCTCATGATATTGAAGATGTGATTACAAGAGAGGAACTGCTTAACAATATTACACGTATGAAGTCAGCAGCAGGTTTTGTCTGTGATCCAGATCTCCTTAAAGGGAATCTGTCAATAGGTTTATTCCGCCCTAAATGAGGGCTGCATAACCTAGTGACAGAAATGCTGAACAGATCGGTGTATTACTTACATCATTTTGTTCAGCCGTTCTCCTAATATGCAGGAGAATAGGATTCTTGCCACACCCCTCCCCCCGCCCTCCAGCTGCTGATTGACAGTTGACTGCCTATACACAGCATGGATAAATAACTGCCAACCAGTAGCTGGTGGGCGGAGTTTTCTGCTTTTCATGAATATCCAGGACTACTGGGCTCATGCACATAATGGAGAGGACTACTTATTGTCCATGTTATTCAGGTGGAGATCTCTGAATCAGCTGCACAGAACAATGTAAGTGATACATCATTCTGTTCAGCTTCTCTGTCACTAGTTTATGCTACCCTAAGATAGGACACCATAAACCTGCTCACAGGGCCTCTTTAATCTGCCTACAAAACACCTCAGATACTGACAGGAGGGACTTATGTGATTGGTCTCTGTAGCCTCACACGCGGTTATCTGCCTGCTGGACTCTGCCTGTTGAAATGCCTTTTACTTTTGTGATTTGGTTTTGGCTGTTTCTGAACTTTCTGACCTCGGCCTGGTATTGACTTTGGAGCACATGTCTAGCCTAGCGTAGAACATCAAAAAGTTGCAAGCAAGAAGTAGCACGAAGCCTCCGCTTGCTCAAAAATTGTGCAGCTTTTTGTCATTTGGTGCCCTGTTTGCCATGTGGACGAGGAGGGGTGCACGGTATTGTGCCAGGGGAGGTGTGTTCTCTTCATGGGCAATATTTATCATAATTTACACTGTTATTCAGTGTAAACTATTCCTAATCTAGACCAGCTCAGATCTGGAGTAGATTTCTAAATCTCAGATGGCAGCCTCAGAACCGCAGGACGTATCGGAAGGAAATTAAAGCTGCATAAAAAACATGGCTTCAGATGCATTCACCCCTTTGTCTTTCTTTTGTGACCAGTCTAGTCTGCCTCGCATTTTAGAAAGGGACCGTTACCCACTTGGAGTTCACCATTTACGACTGGGACAGTGGTAGGGTTTAGTTCCAGAGCTGCACTCACCTTTTACTCCTCCTGACATTACAGAATCACAGGCCCATAACATGACCCACAGATAGATTGGCGCAGGGAAGCCGGTGCCGCGGTCCATTTTTTAAACTGGAGCACTGGAGGCGGGCTGGGCCGCCCCCAGTTGGAGGAATCCCCCGCCCCTCTATGACGCAGCTGCATTGATACTAACAGAGCCGCGTCATAGAGGGGTGGGGGATTCCTCCCACTGGGGTGGCCCGGCCCGCCTCCAATGCTTCAGCCCCAGCCCGGTACCTGTGGATAGAACGGCGCTGTACACGGGAAACGGGCCGCGGTTCAAAAAATGGGCCGCGGCACCGACTTCCCTGCGCCGACACCGATCTATCTGTGTCATGTTAAAGCGAATGTACCTGATGGTACATTTGCTTTAAGGTTGCTCAACAACTGGTTTTGTCCTTGGTGTCCTTGCTGAACCACTTAGGGGTAGAAACAGTTCATCCCTTCATTGTACCCCGTCAAATCCTGTTACAGATGGGGTCACTGCATTGTGAATATTGCTTATTCTACAGTATGGAAGGTATTTTGTCTGAGATTATTTTAGGGTACCCTGGTTAGAACAGCATACTCCTGAATGAAACTGGACCACTGGAGAGTTGATGAAGTGGAGCTCTGGGTGTTCTGACCTATACTTTTTTGTATGTCTAACCAGTCTCCGTAATGAGAAAAAAGAAATACCTGATCTGTTGTTTTTGTTTAAACCGGAGCAAATATTCTTCCTCCTGACTGTCGTTATTGAATTGCTTTCTGGGACCACGTATACCAAGTCCTTAAAAGATTATATTCCTGACAATCTAGAAAAGGGGCAAATGTAAGGTTATGCACTTGGGCCGTAGAAATAATAAGTATAGTTATGTGCTAAATAATAAAACACTGGGTAAAACTACTTCCGAAAAGGACCTGGGGGTATTGGTGGACAGTAAACTCAACTTTAGTGATCAGTGCCAGGCAGCAGCTGCCAAGGCTAATAAAATAATGGGATGCATCAAAAGAGGTATAGATGCTAAAGATGAGAACATAGTTTTGCCTCTTTATAAATCACTGGTCAGACCACACATGGAATACTGTGTACAGTTTTGGGCACCGGTATATAAGAAGGACACAGCTGAACTGGAGCAGGTGCAGAGGAGGGCAACAAAGGTCATTAAGGGCTCTATTCCACAGTAACGATAATCGGCCGGATCGGGCCCATTTGGCCCGATTCGGCCGATTATCGTTCGGTGAAATAGAGAGAACGATCAGCCGATGATTGTGTCATCGGCTGATCGTTCATTTAGAGCCAGACCTAAAATCATCGTTCCCCCACCGCGCATCGCTACGGTTGAATAGCGGTGCGCGGCGGGCGACCGACGATTTGAGAAGAAACAGCAGCAGCATCATACATTACCTGGCTGCAGGGCTTCTTCTCTGCGCTGTCTTCATCCCCGGGTCCCGCGCGCTCTATCTTCTGAATGGCCGGTCAGCTGACGGAGCACTCAGCCAATCACAGGCCGGGACCGCCGCGGTCTGAGTGTGTCAGCTGACCGGCCATTCAGAAGATAGAGCGCGGGGGACCCGGGGAGGAGACGGAGCGGAGGACAAGCCCTGCAGCCAGGTAATGTATGATGCTGCAAGGGCTGCAAGGACATCGGTAACGATGTCCTTGCAGCCCTCGCTCAACGATCATCGGGCCGTGGAATAGGCCCAGTAAACGAGCGGCGATCTAGCAGATCGCCGCTCGTTTACATCGTTGATCGGGCCCTCCTCGGCCCGTGGAATAGGACCCTAAGGGAATGGGTGGGTTACAGTACCAGGACAGGTTATCAAGCTTGGGGTTATTTACGCTAGAAAAAAGACGTCTTAGGGGCGATCTGATGACAATGTACAAATATATGAATGGACAGTACAGAGATCTTTGTAGTGATCTTTTTACTCCTAGGTCTGTAACCATGACAAGGGGGCATCCTCTACATCTAGAGGAAAGAAGATTTCACCATCAGCATCGACGCGGGTTCTTTATGAGTGGTAAGGCTGTGGAACTCTCTGCCCCATGATGTTGTCATGGCCGATTCATTAAATACGTTTAAGGGAGGCCTGGATGCTTTTCTTGAACAATATAATATTACAAGTTATGGGCATTAAATTTCCGGTGATACGTTGATCCAGGGATTGTTCTGGTTTCCCTAGGTTGAACCTGATGGACTTTTGTCTTCTTTCAACCCAATTTAGGCTGGGTTCACACTACGTATATTTCAGTCAGTATTGTGGTCCTCATATTGCAACCAAAACCAGGAGTGGATTAAAAACACAGAAAGGATATGTTCACACAATGGTGAAATTGAGTGGATGGCCGCCATATAACAGTAAATAACTGCCATTATTTCAATACAACAGCCGTTGTTTTAAAATAATCCACTCAATTTCAACATTGTGTGAACAGAGCCTTTCTGTGTTTTTAATCCACTCCTGGTTTTGGTTGCAATATGAGGACCACAATACTGACTGAAATATACATAGTGTGAACCCAGCCTTACTATGTATGTTACTATCTTGCCCTCTGTTTCCCCTCCTACTAGTGAGATTCTGCTTTGTTAAAAAAAGATGATGGTTTTTGTCTTTGAATAGACTGTTATTATGGTGAAGAACCAGTAGCCTTCTCCCTTGGCTCCCAATACCGATTAATACCGACAAATTTGGGATCAAGTGGTTCCCTAAACTGGATTTGAGAGGAGCCTACAACCTCCTCTGAACAAGAGAAGGGGATGAGTGGAAAACATCCTTTAATACTGTAGAACAGGGGTCCCCAAACTTTTTACACAGGGGGACAGTTCACTGTCCCTTAGACCGGTAGAGGGCCGGTCTATATGCTGCTGCTATATCTGGTCCGGGGGGGGGGCTTTTGTAGGTGGAGGATGGTGCCAATTGGGGGGGCTTAGGATGGTGGACTTATAGTTCTACCACAGCCACACAGGAGCATGCTGGGAGTTGTAGTTCCACCACAGCCACGCAGGATGATGCTGAGAGTTGTAGTTGTACCACAGCCACACAGGAGCATGCTGGGCGCTGTAGTTCCTCCACAGCCACACAGGAGCATGCTGGGAGTTGTAGTTCTACCACAGCCACACAGGAGCATGCTGGGAGCTGCACTTCTACCACAGCCACACAGGATCATGCTGGGAGTTGTTGTTGTTCTACCACAGCCACACAGGTGCATGCTGGGAGTTGTAGTTCTACCTCAGCCACACATGAGCACTAACACACACACACATACATACACCCTCCATTAGCACACACACATTCCACTAACACACACAAACGCACACTCCACTAACACAGACATACACACAGGGCAGTTTCTAGGTCTTATTGGCAACAGGGCAAATCTTGATAAAAGCATCCCTAATGTCCCCCTGTGGTGTGCCCCCATAGTAATAATGTCCCCCCTTGCATTGCCCCCATAGTAATAATGTCACAGTGAGTCCGGGTGGTCGGGCGCTGTCAAGTGCCCCCTACCTGTCTGCGCCCTGTGCGGTGGAGAGGAGGTTTCTGCCGCGAGAAGGCAGGGGCCAGATAAATGGCCTCATTGGGCCGCATGTGTGCGGTTTGGGGACCCCTGCTCTAGAAAGACAGTATAAGATTTAGTAATGCCGTTTGGTAGAGCTCCTGCCGTTGACTGACTTATTCAGAGACTGTGTTGGTCTACCTGAAAGACATGGTTATTAGAGATGAGCGAACCTCAAGCATGCTCGAGTCCATCCGAACCCAAACTTTTGGCATTTGATTAGCGGTGGCTGCTGAAGTTGGATAAAGCCCTAAGGCTATGTGGAAAACATGGATATAGTCATTGGCTGTATCCATGTTTTCCAGACAACCTTAGAGCTTTATCCAAGTTCAGCAGCCGCCGCTAATCAAATGCAGATCGTTCGGGTTCGGATCGACTCGAACCCAAACCCGGTTCGCTCATCTCTAATGCTTATATTTTGTAAAGAGAGAATGATTCGAGAAGTAGAGAAATGTGTGTTTGGGGTCCAGGAGATTCAATTCCTTAGTTATTTTCTGACACCTGACGAGTTTCATATGGCCCCTGATAAAGTCAGGGCTAATATGGACTAGGCAAGACCTACATAATTAGATGCTCTACAATGTTTTGGGGGGTTTACTAATTACTGTTGCAAATTTATCAATAACTTTTTTTGTAATTGCAAAGCCATTGACTGCACTCACCCTTTATTATTTTCATATTATGATTCTCAGAGCCCACAGAAGGTTTGTTTGTGTAGCCATTTGTCTCAATCTTAATTTTTTTTTTTTAATTTTTAGTTCACCTGACTCCCTTTTAGGATATCTGGTACCAGCAAGTGCAAGAGATTTGTAATTTACTTCTGTTAAAAAATCTCCAGTCTTCCAGTACTTATCACCTGCTGTGTGTCCTGCAAGAAATGGTGTATTCTTTCCAGTCTGACACAGTGCTCTCTGTTGCCACCAGTAGCAAATCCCCATAGAAAACCTCTCCTGCTCTCCAGACTGGAAAGAATACACTACTTTCTGCCGGACATACAGCAGATGGTAAGTACTGGAAGGCTTGAGATTTTCTAATAGAAGTAAATGACTAATCTCTGGCACCAGTTGATTTGAATTTTTTTGTGAACTATCCCTTTAACGTGCTGCCTACACACTCCAGGAAAATTTTATTAAAGGCTCCACATAAACCTGTCCCCTCACTGTATATACCAACAAATACTGTATATCTACTAGGCTGCTCGGTGTATACACCCCCGTTTACTGTATATGTGTAGCAGTCTGGTGTAAGGGGAACTGGGGGAGGATAGAGGTTATGATGAATATCTGGAGATATATCCTGTCACAGGCCAAGTGGCAGGGCCGGACTGGCCATAGGGCACTTCTGGCAAATGCCAGAAGGGCCGATGGCCTCCAGGGGCCGGTCCCGTGCTCCTACTGACCCGGTGACTGCCGTAGGGAAAAGGAGGGGTGGCATCTATAAAGTAAGGGAGAAAGGGGGCCATCTATAAGAGGGGGGTAGAGGGGGCCATCTATAAGAGGGGGGGTAGGGGGCCATCTATAAGAAGGGGGGAGAGGGGGCCATCTATAAAGGGGGGGAGGGGACCATCTATAAGGGGGGGGGAGTGAGCCATCTATAAGAGGGGGAGAGGGGGCCATCTATAAGGGGGGACAACATAGGGGGAGAGGGGCCATCTATGAGGGGGGGAGAGGGGGCCATCTATAAGGGGGGGCAACATAGTAGGAGAGAGGGGGCAATCTATAAGGGGACGACATGGGGGAGAGAGGGCCTATAAGGGGACAACATAGAGATGTGCAGTTTGTAGAGAGATAAGGATGGTGCCAGAGTGTGGAGCCTAATATGTTTGTCTGGCAGATTCTGTGGATTCGTGGCTCGTCGAAGTTCTCATAACAGCCCAGGGCAGAAGAAGAGGAAAATGAAAAGGTAAGAACTCCGATCAGAGAAGACGTCCCCTGTGAGTCACCTGATGTAACTGCACTGTAATGTATATGGATGCTGGGTCTACCTCTATATAACTGTATAAGGTGATATTGGTCTTTTTAAAGTGGATTTTATTCAGTAGCAGTGGTGGTATTAGTCAGCATGTGGTGGTATTAGTCAGCATGTGGTGGTATTAGTCAGCATGCGGTGGTATTAGTCACTATGCGGTGGTATTAGTCAGTATGCGGGGTATTAGTCAGTATGCGGTGGTATTAGTATGCGGTGTTATAAGTCAGTATGTGGTGGTATTAGTCAGAATACGGTGGTAGTCAGTATGTGGTGGTATTAGTCAGTAGTCAGTGGTGATGACCTGTAACTGCAGCTCAGCTACACAGTGCAGAGACAGAAGCTTCTGACCCCATTTACGGTGTTATTATCTGTAATTCCAGTCACCGCGCGGCGAGTGAGCCTGTGTGCCCTGAAATGCCAGGGCTGATTTTCAGTCCCAGTCCGGCCCTGCCAAGTGGTAATAACTCTCCCTCCTCCTGAGGTAAATACTGCCACAGAGGTTACAGAGAGGGACTGCACCTAGGTGTTTGGTGATGATGGTACTTGTAGTTCCCCCTGGGCCTTCTCTATTACTGCTGCCTAAGGTGATAATGGAGAAGCTCTTGATGGTGATGAGGTGCAGAATAATTCAGACAAGGCTCACTTCACTGTGTGAACTGACAGGGTTTACTACGGCCGCAATTCATGCCAGTTCGTTGCGGCGCTGCACGGGATCCGGGCCAGAGCGTATACAATGTGTATATGCTCAGGCCGAGATTTCGTAGATCAATAGGCAGTGTTCACAGGTGCATAAAGTGCGGCCGTTGTTGCCGATGTATCTGGCTCCAAAAGTAAATTTTAAATTAACTGATGCCAGGAAGTTATACAGATTTGTAAATTACTTCTGTGTATAAAGCTGAATTCTTCCAGTACCTTTCATCTAGTGTATGTCCTGTATGAACTGTTCAGAGCAGAAGATGTTTTCTATGGGAATTTACTACTGCTCTGGACAGTTTCTGACACGGACAGAGGTGGCAGCAGAGAGCACCACGTCAGACCGGAAATAATACACCACTTCCTGCAGGACATACAGCAGCTGTACTGTAAGGCTGGGGGGGGTTGTTGTTTTTTTTTTAGATAAAAGTAATTTGCAGCCATACAGGAATTTCCATTATCTAGTCACCTCCACAATCTATGGACCTTCACAATGAAGAGACCTAAGAGAGATCTAAGCCTAAGGACCCTATTACACGGGACAATTATCACCTGAAAAATCGTTATATCATTCAAATTTAAACGATAATCTTTCTGTGTAATTGCAGGCAACGATCAAAAAATTGTTCGTATGTCCTTGATCGTTGATTTAGATCTTAACCTAAAATTAATGTTAATCGTCTGCTGTAATTCCACACTCGTTCGCGCAAGTTCCGCATTTGTTCACTAATTGTTCAGTGTAATTGCACATGGTTCATTGTTTTGCTGGGATCATATGTAATGACCATCGTTCTGTGTAAACATGGTGAACGATTTCCGGTTAATGATAAACAGTCTAGTTTGCGATCGTTTATTGTTAGTCGTTAATCGTTAAAAATCGCTCTGTGTAATAGGACCCTTAGATTCTAAGGGCTTCAACCATCTAGACAACTCCATTATATAAGTACCTCCACCATCCAGGGGTTGCCACCATATAGAGACTTTTAACAGCTAGGGATCTCTACCATATAAAAATCAAAAGACCTTCTCAATCTAAGGACCAACTAGAGACCTCCACTATTTAGGCACCTCCCTATTTCATATCCATAATGTCTGGATTTCCACCATCAAGGGATCTCTACTATTCAGGGATTGTCATGATCTTAGGACCTTCACTATTGACAGACATCCACTATCTAGAATATGCAAAAGAGGAGCCCGTGGAGCCTCATTGAAGAGTCTCAAAACACAGGACTAGCCAGATATCCCTCCAGAAAGGACCCAGCCAAGTGGCAGCTCCTGTTAGGAAACCACCAAATCCACCATATTAAGTGGCCCTATAAGTCAGTGTAACGACAAGGGATAAACCAAGGCTACGTAACCATCCACATACAGCTGATTCGGGGTGTTGCCCCTCACCAGTGTGGAGCAGGATTCTGGCTAGGTGGGAGCAATGCCTAGTAGAGCCATAAAAGAAACAGATTGCTGAACTCAGGGAGACCAGCCAAACGACAACACTACCGGCTGCTAGTGAAAGCGCTCAATGCAGTGAAGTCCTAGGTGCATTGCCCCCTGGGAAACATGAATATGCAAAAGAGGAGCCCGTTGTCGTTTGGCTGGTCTCCCTGAATCCACTATCTAGGGTCTTTTACCATCTAAAGATTTTCTTCTTTTAGGGACCTTCACTATCTAAGGGCTTCCACCATGTAGGGATCTCCACTATCTAGGTACCTCTATTATCTAGAGACCTCCTCGCACTAGATGCCTCCATAAGTAAGGAAACTCTGCCCTCTAGGGCAGATTTCCATCATATGGGTCTTTTTGATCTAGAGACCTCTACCACATAGGGATGTCCATAATCTAGGGACACCCCACCATTAAGGGACCTCCACTATCTAAAGGCTTCTACCATTTAGTGATTTGCATTATCTAGAAACATTCACCATCTAGGGACCTCAACTATCTAGGGATCTCCATATTGTGGAGACCGCCACTATCTACTGACCACCACCATCTAAAAACCTTTACCAGTTAGGGATCTGCATCATCTAGAATATTCTACCATGTAATGACCTTCACCATCTAGGGACCTGCATCATTTAGGGCCTCTACTAAGGATCTCCACTGTCTAGATTCCTCCACCATGAAGGGATCACACCTATCTAGCTACATTCACCCTCTAGGGACCTTCACCATTCACGGATCTCCACTCCATCTCTGGGCTCTCCTCCATCTAGGGACCACCACTGTCTACTGGCCACCGGTATCTGACTGGCTTTATCATTATTATATTGTATGGATACCACTTACCCCCCTGACGCTTGTCTTTTTATCGTCTCTTCTGGTATGTGATCCTCTTTATCGTTATTATACTGTATGGATGCCGCTTATCTCCCTGATGCTGCTCTTTTATCTTCTCTTTCGGTATCTAATCCTCTTTATCGTTATTATATTGTATGGATGCTGCTCATCTCCCTGATGCTGCTCTTTTATCTTCTCTTTCGGTATCTGATCCTCTTTATCGTTCTTATATTGTATGGATGCCGCTCATCTCCCTGATGCTTCTCTTTTATCTTCTCTTTCGGTATCTGATCCTCTTTATCGTTATTATATTGTATGGACGCCGCTTATCTCCCTGATGCTGCTATTTTATCTTCTCTTCCGGTATCTGATCCTCTTTATCATTATTATATTGTATGGATGCCGCTCATCTCCCTGATGCAGCTCTTCTTCTCTGGTATCTGATCCTCTTTAGCATTATTATATTGTATGGATGCCGCTCATCTCCCTGATGCAGCTCTTCTTCTCTGGTATCTGATCCTCTTTAGCATTATTATATTGTATGGATGCCGCTCATCTCCCTGATGCTTCTCTTTTATCTTCTCTTTCGGTATCTGATCCTCCTTATCGTTACTATATTGTATAGATGCCGCTTATCTGCCTGATGCTGCTCTTTCATCTTCTCTTCCGATATCTGATCCTCTTTATCGTTACTATATTGTATAGATGCCGCTTATCTCCCTGATGCAGCTCTTCTTCTCCGGTATCTGATCCTCTTTAGCAATATTATATTGTATGGATGCCGCTTATCTCCCTGGTGATGTTCGGGGATATTGTGGATCTTTTAGATATCAAAGATCTCAGGGAAGTGCTGGTGCTATAACAACACAATAACAGTGGCATGTAATGATAGAGATGATGGTGGTGGTAGTAGAGAGGATGATGGTGGTAATACATCCCCCACTCTCCACCTCTGCTCATCCTTAGATTTCAGGGGCGTCTCTTACCTCTCTCCTGTCCTTACCTGAACCTCTTCAATAATGGTAACAAAATAACCTACTGTACATTAGGAGGATGAGGGTTGTCTACAGTTGACAGCTGGTAAATACGGAGAACACAAGGGTGTATATAGGGAATAAGCTGAAGGACTACTTGGTGTAAGCACAAAACTGATGTGATGTGACCAACGTTCTAGTAGCTTCTTTCTATACCTGCCCACTCTGCTTACTACTCCTCCCCACATCCTGCCCCTGTACTCACTACTCCTCCCCACATCCTGCCCCTGTACTCACTACTCCTCTTTTCATCCTGTCCCTGTACTCACTACTCCTCCCCACATGCTGCCCCTGTACTCTCTCCTCCTCCCCTCATCCTGACCCTGTACTCACTACTCCTCTTTTCATCCTGTCCCTGTACTCACTACTCCTCCCCTCATGACTTCCCTGTATTCACTATTCCTCCCCTGATCCTGCCCCTGTACTCATTACTCCTTCCCTCACCCTGCCCCTGTACTCGCTACTCATTCTTTCATCCTGCCCCTGTACTCACTACTCCTTCCCTCACCCTGCCCCTGTATTCAGTTCTCCTCCCCTCATCACTTCCCTGTAATCACTACTCCTCCCCTCATCCTGCCCCTGTATTCCTCCCCTCATCACTTCCCTGTACTCACTACTCCTCCCCTCACCCTGCCCCTGTATTCCCCTCCTCATCACTTCCCTGTACTCACTACTCCTCCCCTCATCCTGCCCCTGTATGCCTCCCCTCATCACTTCCCTGTACTCACTACTCCTCCCCTCACCCTGCCCCTGTATTCCTCCCCTCATCACTTCCCTGTACTCACTACTCCTCCCCTCACCCTGCCCCTGTATTCCTCCCCTCATCCTGTCACTGTATTAAGATCAGTTTAAGGATAATAGGAGTGATACAACTTATGTGCGAAAGAAAGGTTAGATTGTGAGTTCCTGGGGTAAGGCATGATAGGAGTGATTATTCTCACTTGTGATTGTCCTCTCGAGAGGTCGTGGACTAGACTATGTATTGCTAATTGTGGGGTCCAGGCTGTAGCCCCCCATAACCTTTCCATCCCTTCAGGAGATCTTTTTGTATTATGGCTGCAGTCCTATCCTATCCGCCATATTTACACTGCAGCTCTGTTCCCCCTCCCCCCTCCATATTTTGTATTTCACCCTAGTGTTCTGTCCCGTCCCCCATATTTTACCCTTTACACCCCAGCTGTGTCCCGTCCCCTATATTTTACACCATAGGTCTGTCCCATCCTTCATATGTCCCCAGTCCTTCAATTTACACGCCAGCTCAATCCCATCCCCCATATTTTACCCTTTACACGCCAGCTTTGTCCCGTCCCCCATATTTTACACTATGTCCTTTCTCCGATATTTTACATTGTGGTTCTGTCCTGTCCCCCATATTTTACAATTTACCCCACGGCTCTTTGACATCCACCATGTTTAATATAGTGCTGGCCAAAAGTATTGGCACCCCTGCAATTCTGTCAGATAATACTCAATTTCTTTTGGAAAATCATTGCAATCACAAATGCTTTGGTAATATTATTTTCCCTGTCGTCCTATTGGCCTCACAATAGCTGGGGTGTTCTCACCCCTGTGGGTCATTAGGTCGAGTGGAATTTTAATGAATAAACAAACTTGTAGCTCCTCCCACCTCCGTATATAAGGCCCCTCTACCTTAGCCTCCTTAGTTCTTTATTTTCGTCCCTTGGGTTAGGGACGGGTGGATCGCCGGTCCTGGACTCTGTCGGGGCCGGCACAAGCTCCGGTGGAGCGTTCTGTCCTCTGGACAGATTACAGTGGTCTGGCATCTTTTGGTGTCCAGGCCGCTGTTGTTTTTCGAGTTGTGTCCCTGTTTATGGGCGCTGCCATTTTTGTGTGGCCTAGGGCCCCGCAGACCGGACGTGACGTGCGTACGCCGTGTTGCACTTCCGGTTTCGGAGCGCTAGAGTAGCGCTATTCTTTGTCTTTCCCTTCTCCTCCAGTATAGGTGGCGTTTGGGCTCCTCCCCCTGAGGGTCGCTGATGTGAGGTCTGAACACAAGGCACCTGTTGTCAGGTAGTTATCCTGCCCTAAATGGGCGGGAATGGGCGGTTTTGGAGCCAAACACTAAGTATTTAAACCCCCCAGGTGCTCACAGCCTCACCAGTCTGCTGGATCCCTCTCTCTGGAGTGTGACAAGCTCTTCCCTGTGCTAGAGTGCTCAGTGTATTTCTCTGCTGACTAATGTAAGTGTGAGCCGCTGGCTTAAAAATCTTTTTTTCTTTCTCCTTGTTACTCATTTTAATGTGTTGTTATCAGATGTCTTCTAAGGAAGGTTCAGACATCAGGACTTCTGAAGCCCACAAGGTGGTTGGGAAAAGAAAACATTTCTCCTGCGCTGACTGTGAAAGGAGCCTCCCAGAGGGATGGGAAATATCTAAAGTGTCAGAAATGCCGCATGACAGTCTCTAAAGATGAACCTACCATCCACGATGTGGTAAGGTTTAACCCCTCCTGACTCCTTTGGTTACTAAGTTTTCCAACCTTACCCTGTTCTGTTCCCATAGGTCGTATGGGTGAAACAGTCTCTCACTGGCATCCAGGATTCAATGTCCGAGCTTAAGGATTCCATCCAGAAATCCTCTAAGAGGCCCAGAAGAGATGATCGGCCCATGTGTGTGTCACCATCCGGGCGTGAATATAAGGTCCTTGATGAAATTGGTTCCTCTTCTGACGATGATGATGAGGACATTTAAACAATTAGAACCTATTTCCCTGTGGAGAAGGTTCAGAAGTTTATCAAAGTGGTCAAAATTCAGACCATCTACATCCAAAAGAGCGTTTGATGTTGATGAAACTGCTATGTTTATGTTAAAAAATGAATGGGCTAAGCCTGAAAGGTCCTCAGCCGTAGATTTAAATCAATGTTTCCTCTGGTAGATGAGAAGGCTAGAGATTGGCTGGCCCCTCCCAAGGTAGATGTTGCCGTAGCTAAAATATCCAAGCGTACTATGGTCCCTGCTGAAGATGGATCTAGTCTAAAAGATCCCATGGACAGGCGCATGGAGGTCTCCCTTAAGAGAGTTTATTCGGCAGCATCAGCTCAGGGTGCTGTATCTATTTCAGCTTTTGAGACTGCAAAAGCTTTAAGAAAATGGCTGATGAATGTACAGGAAGACATTGAGTCAGGGGTGGGAAGAGACGAGATTCTATCTTCATTTAAAAAGGTTAATCTAGGTATAGATTTTCTATGCGATGCCGCCTCTCAGCAGGTTAGGCTGGCCGCTAGGTCCATGTCTCTTGCCACAGCAACTCGTAGAGCTCTGTGGATAAGACCTTGGTCTGGCGACTGTCATTCCAAGTATTACCTTTGTAACTTGGAATATACCCCAGGAAGACTCTTTGGGACAGAATTAGATCAACTGATGTTGGACCTCTCGGATAAAAAGGGGAACAGTCTCCCCCATAATCAGAGAGGAGGTCGTCGTCAGTTCAGCAGGGAGAGAACCCCCTCAGCGGGTGCGCCAATTTCGTTACTCCTCAAGAGGTAGAGGTGGTTATGCCAACAAGAAGGGTTCCTCCAGACAGCAGTCTAAAGGAGGAAATAAGAAACCAGACTTCTGACTATCTCCAGCTTCCGGTAGGGGGTCGTTTAAGTTTTTTTGTGGAGACCTGGGAATCCAAGATAAAGGATCCTTGGGTTCTCGAAATTATTTGGGAGGGTTACTCCCTTCCTCTGGAGCCTCTTCCTCTGGAGAGATTTTTAGTTTCAAGCCCCCCTCCATCTCCAAAAAGGGAGATTCTAGAAAAGGAGATAAGAATCCTAATAGCCAAAGCAGCTTTAGAGGAGGTTCCCCAGTCTCAGAGAGAACAAGGGATATATTCTCCAATTTTTTTGGTCCCAAAGCCTTCTGGAAAGTGGAGAGTTATTATCGATTTAAGGTATCTAAATCGCTTTATAATAAAAAAAAAGTTCAGAATGGAGACAATAAGATCTGTTCCTTTCATTCTCTCACAGGGGGATTTCCTTGCGTCTCTAGACCTACAGGACGCATACTTTCACGTGCCCATTCACCTACAGTTCCGAAAATACCTGAGGATAGCGGTGTACCTAGATGGCCAACTGACACACCTACAATTCAAGGTACTCCCGTTCGGCATAACCACAGCTCCTTTTGTTTTCACCAAGGTAGTATCCTCGGTGGTGGCGGAACTCAGACTTCAGGGGATGCGAGCAGGGCCGGATTAAGGTTGGTGGAGGCCCTGGGCAAAAATTTTGTTGGGGGCCCCCCCCCCCCATTTTTTTCCCCCAAATATATCCCATACAGCGATCTATACAGGTGGCTACTTCCTGTAGCAGACTTAGCACCTACCCCTCCTCACTCCTGGCTGTGTGGCTCAGCATCCTCCTCTGTTTTGCATGTGATGGTCACTACAGGCTGCAGTCCAGAGGAAGATGCCAGGCACTAGAGACAGGATGGGGAGGGGTGTGTTCCCACTCGGGGTGTATTCCCACTTTGTGTTTATGTTAATAATGCAATGCGAGAACATAGCACTTCAGTACTTTCTGTGCTCTCCTGCCCCCTGTGTTAGCCACCACAGCAGCATATGCAGATGTGAATCGCTGAAGGAACCTGGACTTGCAAGTCTAAGTCCCATCTGCAGCTCCCAACCATGTACACTACCTGAAGCAGTAAGGAGCAACCAGAAAGTACTTAAAGGCTGTGTAGAATATATAGCGTATATGGTACATGTGAACGTACCCAAAGGATTAAAATACACAGCTGTGTGCAGCCCATGATATGGCATATATAGCCTGTGTGCAGCATATGACATACATAGGATATACACCATATGCTGCACACAGGCTATATACCATACACTGCTCTCAGGCTATATATCATATGCTGCACACAGGCTATATATCATCCACTGCTCTCAGGCTATACTGTATATCATATGCTGCACACAGACTATATACAGTATATACCATATGCTGCACACAGGCTATATGACATATGCTGCACACAGACTATATACAGTATATACCATATGCTGCACACAGACTATATACAGTATATACCATATGCTGCACACAGACTATATACAGTATATACCATATGCTGCACACAGGCTATATATCATACACTGCTCTCAGGTTATATATCATATGCTGCACACAGACTATATATCATCCACTGCTGTCAGGCTATATATCATACGCTGCACACAGGCTATATACAGTATATACCATATGCTGCACACAGGCTATATACAGTATATACCATATGCTGCACACAGGCTATATACAGTATATACCATATGCTGCACACAGGCTATATACAGTATATACCATATGCTGCACACAGGCTATATACAGTATATACCATATGCTGCACACAGGCTATATACAGTATATACCATATGCTGCACACAGGCTATATACAGTATATACCATATGCTGCACACAGGCTATATACAGTATATACCATATGCTGCACACAGGCTATATACAGTATATACCATATGCTGCACACAGGCTATATACAGTATATACCATATGCTGCACACAGGCTATATACAGTATATACCATATGCTGCACACAGGCTGTATACAGTATATACCATATGCTGCACACAGGCTGTATACAGTATATACCATATGCTGCACACAGGCTATATACAGTATATACCATATGCTGCACACAGGCTATATACAGTATATACCATATGCTGCACACAGGCTATATACAGTATATACCATATGCTGCACACAGGCTATATACAGTATATACCATATGCTGCACACAGACTATATACAGTATATACCATATGCGGCACACAGACTATATACAGTATATACCATATGCGGCACACAGGCTATATACAGTATATACCATATGCGGCACACAGACTATATACAGTATATACCATATGCTGCACACAGACTATATACAGTATATACCATATGCTGCACACAGACTATATACAGTATATACCATATGCTGCACACAGACTATATACAGTATATACCATATGCTGCACACAGGCTATATACAGTATATACCATATGCTGCACACAGGCTATATACAGTATATACCATATGCTGCACCCAGAGTATATACAGTATATACCATATGCTGCACACAGACTATATACAGTATATACTATATGCTGTACACAGACTATATACAGTATATACCACATGCTGCACACAGGCTATATATCATATGCTGCACACAGACTATATACAGTATATACCACATGCTGCACACAGACTGTATACAGTATATACCATATGCTGCACACAGACTACAGAATTATTATCTCATGCAGTTTTGCCACAATTTCAGCTGATACAGTAAAACTCTGCTATTAAAAAGCAGCGTGTGTATTATGGCAAAGAGCAATATTTCCCTTTTCACTTCAGGGCCCCCTACCAAATAGTTTTCTACAAAAAAACAAAGAAAAAACATGTAATTTAGTGACTCACAGGTGACGTCTTCTTTAATCTCAGGTGTCACTTTCCTTTTCCTCCAGGATGATTTCTTGCAGCTACAATTCTTCTCTTTACAACCTGCAAGACAAACATCTCAGGCTCCGCACATTTCCTTCAATTTCCTTCCCTTTTTTCTTAATGAGTGTGTGGGTTGTCCCCTGTATGTAGCATCCCCTGCTGTGCTCCCATATAGTAATAATGTCCCCTGTGCCCACATATAGTAATAATATCTCCTGTTGTGCCTCCGTATAGTAATAAAGTCCTCATGTTGTGCCCACCTATAGTAATATTGCCCCCTGCTGTGCCATCATATAGTAATAATGTCCAGCCCTGCTGTGCCCCCTGCTGTAATGTGCCCCCATAGTATATACCCCCTGCTCTAATGTGCCTCCATAGTATATGGCCCATGCTCTGATATGTGTCCCCATACATAGTATATACCCCTGTTCTGATATGTGTCTCCATCAGAATGTGCTCTGATGTGCCCCCATAGTATATGCCCCCTTACATAGTATATGCCCCCTGCTCTGATATGTGTCCCCATACATAGTATATACCCCCTGCTCTAATGTGCCCCCATAGTATATGCCCCCTGCTCTGATATGTGACCCCATACATAGTACAGTATATACCCCCTGCTCTGATATGTGTCCCCATACATAGTATATACCCCATGCTGTAATGTCCTCCATAGTATAATACCCCTGCTGTAATGTCCTCTATAGTATATACCCCTGCTGTAATGTCCCCCATGGTATATATACCCCTGCTGTAATGTCCTCTATAGTATATACCCCTGCTGTAATGTCCTCCATAGTAAATATACCCCATTCACTCATACTCACCTGATCTGGGCGGGGGATGGGTCTTCTCTCTTCTCTCCTGGTTCCTTCAGCATGGCAGCCGCTGTGACAGATCGTCCAGCTAAAGAAATCAGGTTTCCTACCACTTGAGGTCCCGTCGGCGCGCTGTCCTCTCCTCAGTGAGGTCAGAGGGGAGGAGAGGGGTGGGGGGGGTTCGCAGCAGGAGAGTGTTGTTCGGGATCCTCCAGGAAGCCTCTATCAGGGGGAAGTCTGAGGAGCCTGCCGGGCGGGAGATGTGTCAACACACAGTTAACCCTACACCCAGGCCTGTATTTAGAGTTCATGCTGCCCTAGGCACTTTGCATGCTGAGGCGCCCTCCCCCCCCCCCCCCCCCATCCCCTCGGCACTGACAGGTTACCTGCATGGTGCATACTGGGAGCTGGGTGCTGGAGGCCGGCACTCCAGCACCCAGTACTACTGAGTGGCACCCCCCGGCTGGTAGTAGTACTAGGTACTGGGGTGCCGCTTTGCTTGATGCCCGCTCTTCTCATCAAACAGACGTGATGGAGGAAGGAAGGAGGCCGGGGACTTAATTTGGGGACCACTTCTGTCCAGTGTCGGACTGGGGCACCTGGGGCCCACCAGTGTAGAACCAGTGAAATGTGACATGCTGACCCGCTCCTTTCCTGGATTCATCTGTATCTGTGACAAATCCCTTGTGGCAGATCAGAATACATAGATCTGTGGGGGCTCAGTGCAGGGAAGTGACCCCAGAACATCACTAATAGGGGACAGAACAAAAACATCTCCCCCTATCCCCTATTAGTGATGTTCTGGGGTCACTTCCCTACACTGAGCCCCCACAGATCTATGTATTCTGATCTCCCAAAAAGCCTCCAGTGTATAATGCACCCAGGACCCAACTACAACAGCTGCAGGCACTACAACGCCTAGCATTTACTGACAGTCTGCAGCCCTCAGCATACGCTGGGAGTTGTAGTGCCTGCAGCTCTTGTAGTTGGGTCCTAGTTTAAAAATTTGCGCTAGTGTACTGTAGTGACCCCGGGGCTGTGTCAGTACACTACCGCAAACGATACACTGACCCATTAAGACCCCAATGGTGCACAGGCTCTGCACACTATAGAAGTGATTATAGTGCAGTTACTAATGACTCACGGGTGACGTCTTCTCCTATTGCCGTCGCTCACACTTCGCTTTCTTCTCCATCTGGAGCAGCCATCATGAAGACTTCTCCGACCACAACTCATCTGCAGGCGGGCAGCTGGGGGTGACTGGGGAAGGAAGGCAGCTGGGGGTGACTGGGGAAGGGAGGCAGCTGGGGGTGACTGGGGAAGGGAGGCAGGGATAGCAGCTGGGGCAACAGGGGGAGGGGAAGAAGCTGGGGGGCAGGGAGAGCAGCTGGGGCGACCGGGGAGGGGGAGAATCTGGGGAACAGTGGGAGCAGCTGGGGCGACCGGGGTAGGGGGAGAACCTGGGGAACAGGAGGAGCAGCTGGGGTGACAGGGGGAGAAGATGGGAGGGCAGCTGGGGTGGCAGGGGGAGGCGGAGAAGCTGGGGTGACAGGGGGAGAAGATGGGAGGGCAGCTGGGGTTGCAGGGGGAGAAGATGGGGGGCGGCTGGGGTTGCAGGGGGAGAAGATGGGGGGGGGCGGCTGGGGTTGCAGGGGGAGAAGATGGGGGGGCGGCTGGGGTTGCAGGGGGAGAAGATGGGAGGGCGGCTGGGGTTGCAGGGGGAGAAGATGGGGGGCGGCTCGGGTTGCAGGGGGAGAAGATGGGGGGCGGCTGGGGTTGCAGGGGGAGAAGATGGGGGGCGGCTGGGGTTGCAGGGGGAGAAGATGGGGGGCGGCTGGGGTTGCAGGGGGAGAAGATGGGAGGGCAGCTGGGGTGGCAGGGGGAGGGGGAGAAGCTGGGGTGACAGGGGGAGAAAATGGGAGGGCAGCTGGGGTGGCAGGGGGAGAAGCTGGGGGGCAGGGAGAGCAGCTGGGGCGACTGGGGGAGGGGGAGAACCTGGGGAACAGGGGGGGCAACAGGGGGAGAAGATGGGCGGGCAGCTGGGGTGGCAGGGGGAGAAGATGGGAGGGCGGCTGGGGTTGCAGGGGGAGAAGATGGGAGGGCGGCTGGGGTTGCAGGGGGAGAAGATGGGGGGGCGGCTGGGGTTGCAGGGGGAGAAGATGGGAGAGCGGCTGGGGTTGCAGGGGGAGAAGATGGGGGGCGGCTGGGGTTGCAGGGGGAGAAGATGGGGGGCGGCTCGGGTTGCAGGGGGAGAAGATGGGAGGGCAGCTGGGGTGGCAGGGGGAGGGGGAGAAGCTGGGGTGACAGGGGGAGAAAATGGGAGGGCAGCTGGGGTGGCAGGGGGAGGGGGAGAAGCTGGGGTGACAGGGGGAGAAAATGGGAGGGCAGCTGGGGTGGCAGGGGGAGAAGCTGGGGGGCAGGGAGAGCAGCTGGGGCGACTGGGGGAGGGGGAGAACCTGGGGAACAGGGGGGGCAACAGGGGGAGAAGATGGGCGGGCAGCTGGGGTGGCAGGGGGAGAAGATGGGAGGGCGGCTGGGGTTGCAGGGGGAGAAGATGGGGGGGGCGGCTGGGGTTGCAGGGGGAGAAGATGGGAGGGCGGCTGGGGTTGCAGGGGGAGAAGATGGGAGGGCGGCTGGGGTTGCAGGGAGAGAAGATGGGGGGCGGCTGGGGTTGCAGGGGGAGAAGATGGGGGGCGGCTCGGGTTGCAGGGGGAGAAGATGGGGGGCGGCTCGGGTTGCAGGGGGAGAAGATCGGGGGGCTGGGGGAGAAGATCGGGGTAAATTGGGGTGGCAGGGGGTGAGGATGGGTGGGGGCAGCTGAGGTGACAGGCAGGGAGGGAAGAGTGAGCGGTGGGGGGGCTCAGGGATCAGCTGGGTGGCAGGGGGACCAGCCGGGGGTCCGGGGGATTAGCCGGCTGGCAGGGAGACCAGCCGGGGGTCCGGGGGATTAGCCGGCTGGCAGGGAGACCAGCCGGGGGTCCGGGGGATTAGCCGGCTGGCAGGGAGACCAGCCGGAGGATCAGCAGGGCGGCAGGTACAGGCTGAAAGTCTCCCCCATGCAGCGCCGGCGTGAGCTTCCGGTACAGACAGGCCGGAAGCTCACAGTGCAGCCCCGCGATGCCCGAACTTCTTCCCCGCTCAGCAGCGTGCGTGTGACGTCATCACGCCGCTGCCAAACAGGAGAGAGGTTCGGGCATCGCGGGGCTGCACTGTGAGCTTCCGGCCTGTCTGTACCGGAAGCTCACGCCGGCGCTGCATGGGGGAGACTTTCAGCCTGCCTCTGTACCTGCCTGATCCCCCGGCCGACCCATCACTCCCCTGAGCCCCCCCCCCCCCCCCCAAAACCGCCCGGGCGCGGATGTTAGCGCCGGGGCGGCGGAGGGGTCTAACAAAAAAAAATAAATTGCTCCAGAACTCCCCTTCCGGGTTCCGGCTGGTGGGGGCCCCCAAGTGGTGGAGGCCCAAGGGCACGTGCCCCTTGTGCCCCCTCTTTAATCCGGCCATGGATGCGAGTCATCCCTTACCTGGACGACTGGTTAATCATAGCCGCGACCGCAGACCTCCTGAATGCCCAAGTCTGTCTGATGCTGCACTTTCTTCAGGATCTGGGTTGGATTGTGAATCAGGACAAATCAGATCTTCTTCCAACTACATCAAAGATTTTTCTGGGATTTCGTATAGATACCCTTCTAATGAAATTATTCCTATCTCCCCAGAGAAGACTGAGAATCCTTTAGGGATGCGCCTTCCTATCAGTTCCAAGACAGGTATCTCTCAGGACTCTCATGAGATTTTTAGGTCTCCTAACTTCTTCTGCAGATGCGGTTCCCTGGGCCTTGTGGCATATTCGAGTTCTTCAGATGGAAGTCCTCAGAGCGTGGGACAGAGATCTTGCAACTCTGGATATGAAGGTAATATTGTCTTCACAGAGCAGACAGTCCCTGACGTGGTGGAAGGACCTGAAGGATGGGAGAAGTCTACAGGAGCCCTGTTGGACCATAATTACCACAGATGCCTCAGGTACCGGTTGGGGAGCCCATCTGCAGGACCAACAGGTATCGGGAGTCTGGAACAGCAGGGAGATGAAACTCTCATCCAATACCAAAGAACTGAAGGCGATATTCTATGCTCTCAGACACTTCGAAACACAGATTCTTCAGAAGGCGGTACATATTCGGACGAACAATATGGCTTCAGTTTGTTACATCAACAAACAAGGAGGTACGAGATCCCAGTCTCTTCTGCAGGAAGTAGGAAGGATCTTCAACTGGGCGGAAGGGAGGATAACCAGGTTATCCGCATCCCATATAAAGGGGGAGCAGAATGTGCTTGCAGATCGCCTCAGCCGAGGTCTAACGGTGCCAGGAGAATGGAGTCTCAATCAGGACATATTCTTTCAGATTATGAAGAAGTTCGGACGGCCCCAGATAGACTTGATGGCGACAAGACTCAATTCAAAACTTCAGAACTTCTGCTCCCTCTATCCCTCGGACAACCCAGTTATCATAGATGCCATAACCATTCCTTGGGATTACGACCTAGCCTACATCTTTCCACCAGTCTCAATGATACCGCGCGTATTGTTAAAGATGAGACAGGATCAGGCTGCTGTGATAGCAATCATTCCATTCTGGCCCAAGAGATCTTGGTTTCCTCTTCTTCAGGAGATGAGCAGAGGGAACTACTGGAGACTTCCATTGAGACCAGACCTCCTGACCCAGGGATCTCTACATTGCAACAGCCTGAAATCCTTCAATCTGACGGCATGGCTTCTAGTAGGTCCCTATTGAGAACCGAGGGTCTCTCAGACAGGGTTGGTGACGCTTTCTCACTCTAGGAGTGAGGCGACCAATAAATCATATTCCAGGATACAGAGGATCTTCCAGACTTGGGCAGTATCCAGACGTGTCGATGCCAAGAATCCAACAGTGTCACAGATCCTTTACTTCCTCCAAGACGGGTTTGATAGGGGTTTAAGACCTAACTCTTTGAGGGTACAGGTAGCAGCCATGTCAGTTTTTCTGAATAAAAAACTTTTACAGATTCAAGAAATAAGGGATTTCTGCAAAGCAGCCGACAGTCTACGGCCGCCTACGGTAAGACTGGCTTCAGCCTGGGACCTGGTGTTGGTGCTAAAGCGCCTTTGTTCAGCGCCCTTTGAACCTCTCCAGGAGGTTGACCTGAAGTTTCTTACCTTAAAGACTTGCTTTCTTTTAGCCATCTCTTCAGCGAAGCGTGTAGGGGAACTCCAGGCTTTGGGTTCCAAAGAGCCTTATGTTCTTTTTTTGAATGACAAGGTTATTCTCAAACTATTACCCTCTTTCAGGCCTAAGGTTCCATCCTTTGCCAATCTCAACCAATCTATATCTCTTCCAGCTTATACTCCTACACCGAATGAGGATGGCATGGACTATTCTTCCCTGGATTTGGTAAGATGTCTCAAGATCTACCTGGATAGAACCAAACAGTTCCGAAAGGTTGAAAATCTTCTAGTTCTCTTTCAGGGAAGTTACAGAGGTAAGAAGTCTTCTAAACCCTCCATCTCGAGATGGATATGTGACTGTATCAGGGTCTGCTATACCATGGCAGAAACTCCAATTCCTGAATTTTTGAAGGCACATTCCACCAGATCGGTCTCCACTTCCTGGGCTGAAAGGAATTCTATTCCTATGGAAAATATCTGCATGGCTGCTACATGGTCTACCCCCATTACGTTTTTGAAACACTACAGGATTGACACTTTGTTATCGGCTTCTACTGTATTTGCAAAATCAGTATTAAATTCTGTCTCTGATTTCCCACCCTAAGGAATTTGTATACTTGCTAATTCCCCAGCTATTGTGAGGCCAATAGGACGACAGGGAAGTTAACATTTATTATGTTAAATTGTTTTCCCTTAGTCCTATTGGCATCACAAGAGTCCCTCCCTTGAAGCTAAGTTACTTGTTAATAAACTAAGGAGGCTAAGGTAGAGGGGCCTTATATACGGAGGTGGGAGGAGCTACAAGTTTGTTTATTCATTAAGATTCCACTCGTCCTAATGACCCACAGGGGTGAGAACACCCCAGCTATTGTGATGCCAATAGGACTAAGGGAAAACAATTTAACATAATAAATGTTAACTTTATTTATTTTGCTTGCAATGAAAAAACACAAAAGAGAATGAAAAAAGGTCAAATCATTGATCATTTTACACAAAACTCCAAAAGTGGCCCGGACAAAAGTATTGGCACCCTCAGCCTAAGGGCCCTATTCCACCGGGCGATTATCGTTTGCATAATCGTTAACGATTAACGATCTCAAACGACCGCTATTGCCAAAGACCTGAAAACGTTCACTCATTTCCATGGAACGATAATTGTTACTTCTGATCGTAATTGCGATCGTTTCTTCACTTTTTAATCGCTATTGCGTTCGTATCTATTGCGAACGACCGAACAACGTCTTATTGCGAACGATTTGCAAATGTTTTGCGAACGAGCAACGGTAAAAATAGGTCCAGGTCTTATAAAGCGATCAACGATTTCTCGTTTGGTCGTTAATCGTTAACTGCATTTCAACTGAACGATTATCGTTTAGATTCGAACGATAATCTGAACAATAATCGTCCGGTGGAATAGGGCCCTAATACTTGGTAGCACAACCTTTAGACAAAATAACTGAGAACAACCGCTTTTGGTGACAATCAATGAGTTTCTTACAAGGCTCTGCTAGAATTTTAGACCATTCTTCTTTGGCAAATTGCTTGCGGGCCCTGAGATTTGAAGGGTGCCTTCTCCAAGCGGCCATTGTGAGATCTCTCCACAGGTTTTCTATTCTACCATAGAGTCCCTTTTCATTCAGACGCCGATGGATAGTACGGCCCGACACTGTTGTACCCTCGGACTGCAGGGCAGCTAGAACTTGTTTGGACATTAGGGTACCTTTACACAGAGAGATTAATCTGACAGATTTTGGAAGCCAAAGCCAGGAATGGATTTGAAAAGAGGAGAAATCTCAGTCTTTCCTTCATGACCTGTTCTCTGTTTATAGTCTGTTCCTGGCTTTGGCTTCAAAGATCTGTCAGATAAATCTCTCTGTGTAAAGGCACCATCAGTTAAGGTTCTTTAGCCACCATCCGCACAATCTTTCATTGAAATCTTTCGTCAATTTTTCTTTTCCGTCCACATCTTTGAAGGTTAGCCACAGTGCCATGGGCTTTACACTTCTTGATGACACTGCGCACGGTAGACACAGGAACATTCAGGTCTTTGGAGATGGACTTGTAGCCTTGAGATTGCTTATGCTTCCTCACAATGTGGCTTCTCAAGTCCTCAGACAGTTCTTTGGTCTTCTTTCTTTTCTCCATGCTCAATGTGGCTGATCGTTGTAATAGCGGTGCGCGGCCGACGCTGACAATATGAAAAGAGGAATTCATTACCTATCCAGGCTGCAGGGCTCCTCTTGCTCTGTGCTTCTTCCCGGGTCCCGCGCGCTCCGGCTTCACAGTGGCTTGTCTTACCTGACAGGCCACTCAGCCAATCACTGGCCGCGGCGGTCCTGGCCTGTCAGCTGAGACAAGCCGCTGTGAAGCTGGAACGCGCAGGACTCGGGGAGAAGCACAGAGCAAGAGGAGCCCTGCAGCCTGGATAGGTAATGTATACAGTTTAAACAAGGGCTGCAAGGACATTGGTAACGATGTCCTTGCAGCCCTTCTTAAACGATTATCGGGCCATTTAATAGGCCCAGTAAACGAGCGCCGATCTAGCAGATCAGCACTTGTTTACAGGTATTATCGGCCCCCCATCGGCCTGTGTAATACTACCCTTAGTTATTGCCACCACCTGTATGTGGCACAGGTAAGTAACGTGCTGTTAATTACACAAATTACAAGCATTACATGATTTTTCTAAGGGTGCCCATACTTTTGGCCACCCCCTTTTTTATGTTTGGTGTGGAATTATATCCAATTTTGCTTTTTGACAATTCCTTTTGTGGTTTTCCATTGAAGACAAATTAAATGAAGAGAATTAATACCAAAGCATTTGTGATTGCAATCATTTTCTGGAAGAAATTGAGTATTATCTGACAGAATTGCAGGGGTGCCAATACTTTTGGCCAGCACTTTTGTCCTTGGAGTTCGGATGTCGTCTGCCCCGCTCTTGCGAGCCAGATGCGGCTCTTTTGATGGCCACATCTGGCTCGCAGATCTCCCCGCTGCTGCTGTTCGCCTCACCTACTGGCCGCCTGTAGCGCCCGGACGTGCTCCTCCTATCCAATCAGCGGAGACCGGGAGCGTGGTGCACGCATCCAACCAACGTGTGCGCTACGGCCCGCCGCAGCGCACCACGCTCCCGGTCTCCGCTGATTGGAGGAGCACGTCCGGGCCCTACGGGCGGCGAGTAGGTGAGGCGGACAGCAGCGGCGACCATCTTGGAGGAGGTGAGGAGGAAGGGGGGGAGAGAAACCTGGGGATGGGGGAGAGAAACAGGAGAAAACAATGGGGGAGAGAAACCTGGGGATGGGGGAGAGAAGCATGGGGGAGAAACAGGGGGGGAGAGACAGGGAGAGAAGCATGGGGGAGAGAAACAGCGGAGAGAAGCAGGGGGGAGAGAAGTATGGTGGAGAGAAGCACAGGAGAGAAGCATGGGGCAGAGAAGCACAGGAGAGAAGCATGGGGGAGAGAAGCACAGGAGAGAAGCATGGGGAGAAGTATGGTGGAGAGAAGCACAGGAGAGAAGCAGGGGGGAGAAGTATGGTGGAGAGAAGCACAGGAGAGAAGCAGGGGGGAGAAGTATGGTGGAGAGAAGCACAGAAGAGAAGTAGGGGGGAGAAGTATGGTGGAGAGAAGCACAGGAGAGAAGCAGGGGGGAGAAGTATGGTGGAGAGAAGCACAGGAGAGAAGTAGGGGGGAGAAGTATGGTGGAGAGAAGCACAGGTGGGAGAAGAAAACAGGCCCAGGTTTCACACTGAGTGAGTATAAATACATTTAGAATCTATATTATTAACTATATGTATAATATGTACTGTTTTAGTGTCATTTTGTGCCATTTTGGTTGGTGGTGTGCCCCGGGATTTTTTAAGTATAAAAAGTGTGCCGCGGTTAAAAAAAGGTTGAAAATCACAGTTTTACACCATGGCTATGTTCCGTCCTTAATATTTTACATTGCAGCTTAGTCACGTACACTGTATTTTACTCCATGGCTCTCTCCCGTCCTCCATATTTTACACTGCGGCTTTCTCCTGTCCCCTATATTTTACACCACAGCTATCTTCCATCCTCTATATTTTACATTGTGGCCCAGTCCCAGGGCCAGGGGGTGCCAGAGATTCCAGCCCAGCAGCCAGGGGGCGACAGGCAGTCCAAATTAAAGGAGAACTCTGGGCAAAATCTATTTTTTAATATGTTATTTCATAATCAAAGTTAGACAAATTCGTAAAGTACACTTATTATGGGAAATGCACATATAGTGCTATTTCCCTCAATTTGGAAGATCAGGCAGGCAGTTTCTCTAAAAAAAATAAAAGAAAGTGATGTCAAGAACCAGGTCTATGTACCTGAATTGTCCAGCAGGGGGTGCAGTACATGTAAAAGTAGAAGTCTATGTCAAAAGTATACAGTATGTAGTGGAATCCTCCTCCCTGTGCTGTCCAGTGCCCGTACATCTCTCTCCCAGTGCTGCCTGGTGCCGTGTGATCTTCCTCCCACCCGATGCTGTGCATCGGGTTGAGCAGCAGATAAGGATTGCTCACCCCGCTGCATGGCACCAGGCAACACAGGGGGGAGGGAGATCGCATGGGCATCGGGTAGCACAGGGAGGGAGATTGCACGGGTACCGAGTAGCACAAGGGGGGGGGAGCTATCAGGGATAATTTCACTACATATACTTTCTACATAGACTTCTACATATACTGCACCCCCTGCTGGACACTTCAGGTAAATACACCCAGGTCTTGACGTCATGTTTTTTTTTTTTTTTAAAGAAATTGAGGCCTGCCTTCTAAATTGAGGGAAATAGCACTATATGAGTATTTCCCATAATGAGTGTACGTTAGGAATTTGTCTAACTTTGCTTATGTAATAACAAAATAAAAAAAAAACTAATAAAATAATAAAACCTAATAAAAACTATGTGTGTGTGTAATGGAGAGAGATTGTCAGCCAGCTCACCTGTAGTGCGGCCATCTTGTTAGCCCAGAGCTCCAGTCTTGTTGCCAGCACTGGCTCCTGTATCCTCACTCTGTGCTGTATATGATACTTGCAGCTTTACTGCTCCATCACACATTCACCATTGTCAGTACCTTTAACCACCACAGGTGTCACTGCTGAGCTCAGTCATTTACCTGTAATTGAACTAGACTCCTCCTGGAGCTCAGTACTAGGTCAAATGATGCTCCATCACCTATGAGGCTCCCCAGGACACAGAGCTGTAAGCTGCAGCCATAATGGAGCCTGTACTCCTGTTTACTCCACCAGGTATCTTGATCTTATTACAATCTCTTAGCAATGTTTTGCCGGGATGATCTTTTCTGACACTGGCCGGGGCACAGAACGGCCGGTGTTATGCATAATGGGAACAGCCCATAGAGGATAGTGGCAGTCTGCGGTCGTTGTTCCTATTCCAAGGAGCAACGGCAGCAGATTGTTGCTATCTAGTTCGTTTGTCTTTCAACATGTTGAATAACAAGGGCAGACAACGATCTTCCAACATCATTCATGTTGGCTGATCACTGTCTTCTATTATACAAGACAATTATCAGCCGTAATGGCCAATAACCGTTTTATGTAATAGGGCCTTAAATCATAGTGACCTAATCCCCAAAATGTCACTAGTATACAACCGCTCTGTACCATATTTTACAGCACGGCTCTGTCCCATCCCCCTTTATTTTCATCTTACACCATGGCTCTGTCCCATCCTCTATATTTTACACTTTACAGAATTGCTCTGTCCCATCCTCGATATTTAATAACACGACTCCGTCCCTTCTCCCATATTTTAAACTATTGCTTTGTCCTGTCCCCCATATGTTACACCACGGCCCTGTCCCATCCCCCATATTTTATACTTTACAATGCTGCTCTGTCCTGTCCCGCATATTTTACAGTTTACATGGTGGCTCTGTCCTGTCCCTCTTATTTTACACAATTGATGTGTCCCATGTTCCATATTCTATACCACAACTCTCTCCCTTTTCCTATATATTACACAGTGACCTCAAGTACAAGGGGACACAATCTGAGGTTAGTTGGGGGAAAGATCAGAAGCAACATGAAAACATATTACTTTACTGAAAGAGTAGTAGATGTTTGAAACAAACTTCCAGCAGATGTTAAATCTACAATAACCAAATTTAACCTGCCTGGGATAAACCTATATCTATCCTAAGATAATAAGAAAGGAAATACTAAAAGGGCAGACTAGATAGACCAGGTGGTCTTTTCTCTGCCAACAATCTTCTTTGTTTCTGTTTTACACTGCTGCTCTGTCCTCTCCCCTATATTTTTCACAGTACACAGCGCCCAATCCTGTCCTCCATATTTTCCACCAGCTTTGTCCTGTCCCCCATATTTTACCCTTTACATCACAGCTGTGTCCCATCCTCCATATTTCATACCATAGCTCTATTCCATCCTCTATATTTCATACCATAGCTCTATTCCATCCTCCATATTTTAGACCGTGACTCTGTCCTATCTTCTTATATTTTACACTGTGTCTCTGTACTGCCCTTCATATTTTACATTGTGGCTCTCTATTATCCCCTATATTTTACATCGAGGCTCTGTCCTGTCCCCCATGTTTAACACTGTGGCTTTGTTACATCCCCCATATTTTACATCTGTCTCATCCCCCGTATTTTACACTGGGTCTGTCCCATCCTCCATAATCCCATTCCCCATATTTTATATCGCGGCTGTCCTAAGCCCTGCCCTCTTATTTTACCCTGCAGTTTTGTTTCGTCCTTTATATTTTACTCTATAAGGCCATGTTCACACAACTTAAGTTTAGTATTAATCACGGCCGTTGTTGCCGTTTTGCAACAACGGCCGTGATTAAAACTTAACTAACATTGTGCTGCAGTCAGAGGAAAACCCGGTTGGGATCCCTAGCGGTTGCACGAAAAACTGAATAACAGCCGCACAAGTCTGACAGGTCAGACAATGGAGAGTGCGGCTCTGGCCACACTATCCATTGTATTCAATGTTGAATTGGGATGCGGGCGTACGCGGATGTGCCCGCATCCCAATTTAACAGAAATGAACATCATCATCTACACTGACACCGGCCGTTCTCCTACACTGACACCTGTCTCCTACACTTTCAGAGCAACCACCCACGTAGGATGTTGGAATCCCTACCGTGGAGTCAAATGCTCCGTGTTAGACGGGTAGTGGGACAAGAGGAAATTGTGGATGAGAGACTTAGCTCCATGTGCGACAAGTTTGTCGCCAGGGGCTATCCCTCGCAATTGGTACAACAACACAAAAACCAAGCCCTGTCCGTACGGAGATCGGATTTATTTACATCTAAGACACGCACGAAAGAAAAACGTATTCCCTTTATCTCTACGTTCTGCCCATTAAGTGGAAAAATTGCTAATGTCCTGAGAAAAAATTGGGGTATCCTTGCTAAAGGTTGCCCCAAGGTAGAAGAATTTAGTCTCCCTCCTTTAATGTCCTATAAACGGACACGGAACATCCGGGATGTAGTTGTAAAATCTGACATAGGAGTATCCAAAGGTTCAGTACAAACATTGCTATCCACTTGTAAAATGGGATGTTTCCCTTGTCTGAATTGCTCCTGTTGTGGGAATTTAGTCAAGGGAGACACTTTCCATCACCCGCATACAGGCCGTGAATTTAAAATTAAACAGAGATACAACTGTAGATCGAGTTTTGTGGTATATTTAATCACTTGCCCTTGCGGTCTTTGTTATGTGGGTGAAACAACTAATGAAATAAGAGTGAGGATACAGAAACATAAAAGTACTATACGTACAGGTAAAGTTGAATTGCCAGTCCCACAACACTTTCTAGAAGCGAGACATACACTTAGCCAGTTGCGTTTTAGGGTCATTGATGGTGTCCCCCCGTTGGTCAGGGGAGGTGATAGAGCACTGAGGCTTAAAAAATTGGAATTGAAATGGATTTTTTTACTTAATACTATGAGCCCTAGGGGCTTAAATTTGGAGTATAAGGTATTGCCGAATATGTGATGCATCTAGTCCGTACTTGTAATATAATATTTGTTAGGATTCAACCATTTTTGCTTTTAGTGATGGTTTTATCATCTTTTAATCTGTTGTTTCTCACTGTTTTTAGATATGTCCGCTTGTCTGCCATGGGTCCACTAAATGATGAGCGTTCAGACTACAGAGGAGTTTATAATTTTTGCATCCTGATGTGATTTCAGCCGAGCCTTCTGCCATATTTGCTCCAGCTGCCTTCTGTGATTCCCTATGGGATTTATACTGGAAGCTGTCTCATAAGAACTGACAATCATGAAGTGATACTTTGACGAATGCGGTCCGGAGTTGCCAGCTTGCTACTGTACAGGAAGCCCCCTTGCCCAGGTCTATTTGCTACATGTGTTGCTATATGGTCTGATGGTACCACTGAGAAGCGGACACATGCGGACTGAGTGTGTGCTTTTGCGCTTATGGACGGAGGGACCACAGCACATGATATTGGTGGAACTACAGTACACAGCAATATGTGATGGGTTGCAACTCATGACCTGAAATGGTGAGTGGAGAACTACATCAATAACAGTGATCTGTGATCACCAACCTGTCTGCTTGAGGAGGAGCTGCTTATGCCGTATGTGCTTCTGGAGAGGCTATGGTGTGACTTTATCCTTGAACGCTCCGTATGTGACCTGCTTTGGATGCGGTTGAAGATCGGCTGGAGTACAGGACTTTTTACCGGACCTTTCCTTGTATTGTATTAATGTTAGGCAGGAGTTAGGTTTCTGCCGTTGGCACTGGCCGGCTGACTCACGTCAGGCTGAGCGTGGTGAGTTGCTATGGTTGCGATCACATGATCGCGGCTGTCGACGCCCACCTTGCTGTGATTGGTGTTGTTTAGCGCAAGCGCAGTAAGCGCCGTGAGACGCCGACGCCTGTGCTTATCGCGCTCCTCTGTAGCTCAGATAGTGGATGCACCTGTGGGAGACTAGCGCCCTGTGAGTAGTTTTAACCCTATGGTAATAAATATAGCACTTGATGTTGTTTAAATAAAGTTTATCTGTAATTGTTGTTGAAACACGGGTTATTAAGGGTTAATATGTGTTAATTATATGTTCCCTGTTCATTGGCTGATGATCCCTTATATACTGCATGTTTGTCCTAACTCTGTATGCTTGAGAAAGACCTATAAGGTTGAAACGTCGCTCTGTTTGCCATGCTGGAATAAAATTCTCTTTTTCCGTATTTCCGCCTAAGTGAGATGCTGTTACCATGCTACTGGACTTGAACTATTTTGTCCCTATAGGACACAGGGACAGGTAACTTTTGCATCTATATACAATTTTTGTGTTTGATATTACACTTAGACCGGAGGGTCTGTGTGGGGAAGTGCTATAGTGTACATTGTTTACATTGCCTATGGTGTCCAGACTATTTTGCACCCCATTTTTGCGAATTTTTACTTTTGCAATTTTTCTGTTTTTTTCTGTTACTTACTTATTTTTGTGACGACTATGTCGATTGGACTGGACAATGGCGGACCCAGTCCGGCTGGCACTTTTTCATATACGGACGATGATGCAACACGTATTATGGCGGGCTCTATTCCAAATGGTGCCTTTTTACATACACCAACTGCTGACCTATTACGGAGGAAGTGGGAGAATGAACGCCGACACCTGATTTCTATGGAATTACATCTTTCTACGCTCTCTGAGTATTATAAGGTGAGGCGTATTCCAAGGGGACTAAGGACTCATGTCAAACCTAATTTATTACCCCATAACCAACAATTCTGCACAAGATTTGAACAAATTTGCAATAAGTTCTCCTTTGACATCATGTTACTAAATGTTGAATGTTTACAGACTGAGGTAGAGAACTGTAAAGTGAAAGTATTAACGTTTGAGAGGCAATTGAAAACTTTAATCCCTGAAACTGAGTGGACACATTTGTCTGATAAAGTGGACACAAATATGAAAAAATTTAGTACAGATTTGGAAGAAATTAAGAAAAATAAATGGTTTCGTGATATGGATGACTATGATAATGGACAGATATATAACTGGCAATCTTCAGCTGATTTCCAACAGGACAGAAGAAGGAAGCCTAAGGGACGCAAAGGAACTCGTGGCAGGAGTTCCCATCAGAGAAAAGACCGAGACTTTGGCTTTACAGGTGAATCAGATTCAACCGATGACTCCTCACAAGGAGCGACTGGAGGCAATCCGGCACCTTTTTTGGACAAAGGCAGAAAGAAAGACACAGGTGGAGGACGCGCAGAGGGGGGCGCAAACACTGGAGGAAACGGAAAAGAGAACAACAACAGAGTGACCCGCACGACGGTGAAACGCAATCAACCGAAGTAGATGATCCATCCCTTGTGGTAAATATTTCAGGACTTACATTAACTGATTTGCAAATGAAAGTATTATCTAAGGGGCTGTCCTTTTGCCCCATATATTCAATGGATTGGTTCAGATTGGACTTGGACTTGCATAGCTTCTTTCGTAAATTGAAATTGAAGGTGTTTTTTGCTGAGCAGCCTAAGAAAACTGTAGTTAAGGAACAGCATAACATACTTTGTTTGAGGGATACAGGTTTGTCTAACACTAGTACCTTTCAGCCCCCCGTATATAATCACTGTATTGAGGCATTTATACAGGTTGTCCTAAGGGAAATAGAATTGTTGAGACAGAGTGAACAGAAGGGAGTCATTAAATATAATCTTACCAGATCAGAAAAGGAAGCTCTAGATGAGCTGGTGTCCGATGCGCGTATCACCATCAAGCCCGCCGACAAAGGCGGAGCCTTGGTGGTGATGGGCACTGAGGACTACAAGCGTGAAGTATATCGCCAGGTTTATGATGAGGAGGTTTATTCTAAACTGTCTAATAATCCTGTCCTCATATACAAACAGGAATTGGAGGAGCTTGTGAAGACAGCTGTAACGGAAGGTATTATTGATGAACAATTGTGTGAATTTTTATTGCCTGCTAACCCTGTTACCCCTGTGATATATATGTTGCCCAAGATTCATAAACGACTCGACGCCCCTCCAGGACGTCCGATCGTTTCGGGCAGGGGCTCGCTGTGTTCCAATGTGGCTATTTTTCTTGACCGCATGTTGAGACACTTTGCGTTGGGGGCTGCTTCTTATGTGAAGGATACTTCAGATTTTTTGTCTAAAATTTCTACCATTGATGTGTCAGATCAGTGTATTCTTGCGTCCTTTGACGTTGTTTCTTTATACACGTCTATTTCACATGATCTGGGATTGTCGGCTGTGCGATATAAGCTGACTGGCACGGACATGCCCCCTGAGCGGGCAGACTTCCTCCTGTCGCTGCTGGACTTTGTCCTACGAAGGAATTTTTTTGCCTTTGGGGACGAGTTTTTTCTGCAGCGACGTGGGACCGCCATGGGGTCCAATGTGGCCCCCACTTATGCTAACATCTATATGGCGGTCCTGGAGGAGGAGTCTGTTTATTTGTCATCTTTCTGGGGGCATGTCCGTTGCTGGCTCCGCTATATCGATGATATTTTTTTGATATGGGAGGGGTCAGAGGAGGAGCTATTGCAGTTCCAGGTTTTCTTGAATAACCTCCACAATGATTTGCGTTTTACCCTTGTGTCTTCCAGGTTGGAAGTACAGTTTTTGGATACACGTATCTTTAAAGTTGGTAACAAACTGGAATCTGATTTATTTGTTAAGCCTACAGATAGAAACAACATCCTACACTTTCAGAGCAACCACCCACGTAGGATGTTGGAATCCCTACCGTGGAGTCAAATGCTCCGTGTTAGACGGGTAGTGGGACAAGAGGAAATTGTGGATGAGAGACTTAGCTCCATGTGCGACAAGTTTGTCGCCAGGGGCTATCCCTCGCAATTGGTACAACAACACAAAAACCAAGCCCTGTCCGTACGGAGATCGGATTTATTTACATCTAAGACACGCACGAAAGAAAAACGTATTCCCTTTATCTCTACATTCTGCCCATTAAGTGGAAAAATTGCTAATGTCCTGAGAAAAAATTGGGGTATCCTTGCTAAAGGTTGCCCCAAGGTAGAAGAATTTAGTCTCCCTCCTTTAATGTCCTATAAACGGACACGGAACATCCGGGATGTAGTTGTAAAATCTGACATAGGAGTATCCAAAGGTTCAGTACAAACATTGCTATCCACTTGTAAAATGGGATGTTTCCCTTGTCTGAATTGCTCCTGTTGTGGGAATTTAGTCAAGGGAGACACTTCCCATCACCCGCATACAGGCCGTGAATTTAAAATTAAACAGAGATACAACTGTAGATCGAGTTTTGTGGTATATTTAATCACTTGCCCTTGCGGTCTTTGTTATGTGGGTGAAACAACTAATGAAATAAGAGTGAGGATACAGAAACATAAAAGTACTATACGTACAGGTAAAGTTGAATTGCCAGTCCCACAACACTTTCTAGAAGCGAGACATACACTTAGCCAGTTGCGTTTTAGGGTCATTGATGGTGTCCCCCCGTTGGTCAGGGGAGGTGATAGAGCACTGAGGCTTAAAAAATTGGAATTGAAATGGATTTTTTTACTTAATACTATGAGCCCTAGGGGCTTAAATTTGGAGTATAAGGTATTGCCGAATATGTGATGCATCTAGTCCGTACTTGTAATATAATATTTGTTAGGATTCAACCATTTTTGCTTTTAGTGATGGTTTTATCATCTTTTAATCTGTTGTTTCTCACTGTTTTTAGATATGTCCGCTTGTCTGCCATGGGTCCACTAAATGATGAGCGTTCAGACTACAGAGGAGTTTATAATTTTTGCATCCTGATGTGATTTCAGCCGAGCCTTCTGCCATATTTGCTCCAGCTGCCTTCTGTGATTCCCTATGGGATTTATACTGGAAGCTGTCTCATAAGAACTGACAATCATGAAGTGATACTTTGACGAATGCGGTCCGGAGTTGCCAGCTTGCTACTGTACAGGAAGCCCCCTTGCCCAGGTCTATTTGCTACATGTGTTGCTATATGGTCTGATGGTACCACTGAGAAGCGGACACATGCGGACTGAGTGTGTGCTTTTGCGCTTATGGACGGAGGGACCACAGCACATGATATTGGTGGAACTACAGTACACAGCAATATGTGATGGGTTGCAACTCATGACCTGAAATGGTGAGTGGAGAACTACATCAATAACAGTGATCTGTGATCACCAACCTGTCTGCTTGAGGAGGAGCTGCTTATGCCGTATGTGCTTCTGGAGAGGCTATGGTGTGACTTTATCCTTGAACGCTCCGTATGTGACCTGCTTTGGATGCGGTTGAAGATCGGCTGGAGTACAGGACTTTTTACCGGACCTTTCCTTGTATTGTATTAATGTTAGGCAGGAGTTAGGTTTCTGCCGTTGGCACTGGCCGGCTGACTCACGTCAGGCTGAGCATGGTGAGTTGCTATGGTTGCGATCACATGATCGCGGCTGTCGACGCCCACCTTGCTGTGATTGGTGTTGTTTAGCGCAAGCGCAGTAAGCGCCGTGAGACGCCGGCGCCTGTGCTTATCGCGCTCCTCTGTAGCTCAGATAGTGGATGCACCTGTGGGAGACTAGCGCCCTGTGAGTAGTTTTAACCCTATGGTAATAAATATAGCACTTGATGTTGTTTAAATAAAGTTTATCTGTAATTGTTGTTGAAACACGGGTTATTAAGGGTTAATATGTGTTAATTATATGTTCCCTGTTCATTGGCTGATGATCCCTTATATACTGCATGTTTGTCCTAACTCTGTATGCTTGAGAAAGACCTATAAGGTTGAAACGTCGCTCTGTTTGCCATGCTGGAATAAAATTCTCTTTTTCCGTATTTCCGCCTAAGTGAGATGCTGTTACCATGCTACTGGACCGGCCGTTCTGTGACACGGCCGGGTCACAGAACGGCCGGTGTCATAAGCCGTGTGAACATGGCCTAACTCTGTCCCATACCCCATATTTTACATCCCATCTCCCTCCCGTTCCTCATATTTCACGAGGCGTCCTCCATATTTTGCACCACAGCTCTATCCTGTCCTCCATATTATATACACTCACCGGCCACTTTATTAGGTACACCTGTCCAATTGCACGTTACCACTTAATTTCTAATCAGCCAATCACATGATGGCAACTCAGTGCATTTAGGCATGTAGACATGGTCAAGACAATCTCCTGCAGTTCAAACCGAGCATCAGTATGGGGAAGAAAGGTGATTTGAGTGCCTTTGAACATGGCATGGTTGTTGGTGCCAGAAGGGCTGGTCTGAGTATTTCAGAAACTGCTGAACTACTGGGATTTTCACGCACAACCATCTCTAGGGTTTACAGAGAATGGTCCGAAAAAGAAAAAACATCCAGTGAGCGGCAGTTCTGTGGGCGGAAATGCCTTGTTGATGCCAGAGGTCAGAGGAGAATGGGCAGACTGGTTCGAGCTGATAGAAAGGCAACAGTGACGCAAATAGCCAACCGTTACAACCAAGGTAGGCAGAAGAGCATCTCTGAACGCACAGTACGTCGCACTTTAAGGCAGATGGGCTAGAGCAGCAGAAGACCACACCGGGTGCCACTCCTTTCAGCTAAGAACAGGAAACTGAGGCTACAATTTGCACAAGCTCATCGAAATTGGACAGTAGAAGATTGGAAAAACGTTGCCTGGTCTGATGAGTCTCGATTTCTGCTGCGACATTCGGATGGTAGGGTCAGAATTTGGCGTCAACAACATGAAAGCATGGATCCATCCTGCCTTGTATCAACGGTTCAGGCTGGTGGTGGTGGTGTCATGGTGTGGGGAATATTTTCTTGGCACTCTTTGGGCCCCTTGGTACCAATTGAGCATCGTTGCAATGCCACAGCCTACCTGAGTATTGTTGCTGACCATGTCCATCCCTTTATGACCACAATGTACCCAACATCTGATGGCTACTTTCAGCAGGATAATGCGCCATGTCATAAAGCTAGAATCATCTGACTGGTTTCTTGAACATGACAATGAGTTCACTGTACTCAAATGGCCTCCACAGTCACCAGATCTCAATACAATAGATCATCTTTGGGATGTGGTAGAACGGGAGATTCGCATCATGGATGTGCAGCCGACAAATCTGCGACAACTGTGTGATGCCATCATGTCACTATGGACCAAAATCTCTGAGGAATGCTTCCAGCACCTTGTTGTATCTATGCCACGAAGAATTGAGGCAGTTCTGAAGGCAAAAGGGGGTCCAACCCGTTACTAGCATGGTGTACCTAATAAAGTGGCCGGTGAGTGTACGTTTACACCAAAGCTCTGTCTCGTCCACCACATTTAAATAAAACAAACTGATGGGCACAGCTAATAATTTGTTGAGTTGCACTTCAATGTGTCCTAATCCAGGCTATTCACCAAAAACCTGTCCCATCCCTCATATTTACACCGCATCTCCTTCCTGTTCCTTATAATTTACCCCGCAGCTCTGTCCCATACTCCATATTTTACACTTTACCCCATGGCTCTGTACCGCCCTCCATATTGTACAACGTATTTAACACTGCAGCTATTTCCCGTCCCCTGTATTTTACGCAGTGACTCTATCCCTCCCCAATATTTTAAACCGTGGCTCTGTCCCATCCACCTTATTTTACACTCTATCTCTGTCCCATACCCATTTTTGTGGTCCTGTGCTGTCCTTCATATTTAACACCACGACCCTGTAACATCCCCTGTATTTTGCACTGCATCTCTGTCCTGACCACCCTATTTTATACCATGGCCCTGTGCTGTCCTCCATGCTTTACACCTCAGCTCTGCTGATCTGGATTTGCGGGTGTGCAGGGAGAACTAATGTACATTTAGAACAAGGACAGAAAAAAAAAAAAAAATATCTATCTTTTTGTTTTACACAGAGAGCAAAAAAAACAAAACAAAAAACAAAATGGTAAATTATTTTCTGAATTCGTAACAAATTGTTAATTCCATAAAAAAACTTCAATTTCTTTTGCAGAAACAAAATGCAAAAGATGAATATTTACTATTAAATACAAAACCTGTTAATATTGTCAGTGAGATCTACAGAGCACAGCCCCTCCCCCTTTAAGGCTCTGCAGGGGCGGGTCTGTTCAACTATTTTTGCAAAGATACATAAAATAATGAGAATAGCGCAGGATACATGACAAACATCACACACAGTGGCCCCAGCTGCCTTCTGGCACTGAGGGTCATACATGTATGGAGTCACAGCTCCAGGCACTGAGTGAAGTGTGCACCCCTTCCGAGGAGATCAAAGTCATGTCTAGCGCCTCTCTGTGGCATCCAGGGGCCTAGAGCAGAAAATACTTTCTTCGGTACTGCAGAGACAATGGACAGGAAAGCAGCAGCGGTACAGGAACAGTCATAGGGTATATAAGGAGCCACTCTGCAGCACGGAGACAAAAATCTTCATCCCATGACGTGAGCAGACGACACGCGAGGTAGCACTGGACTCCGCCACACTGGAAGGGCAGAGGGCTTAGACTAGAATCCTTAGAAGGAAGGAGAATCCAGCTCCAAGCGCCAGACCTAGCGACAGGAAGAATGCCATGATGGCGCCAGCGGTTTCAGCCTCGTGAACATTCACCTTCCTGCAGGGGCAAGAGAGGAACGTGAGAAGAATGCAATGTGAGATCACCCTCCCTGGGGTAACCCTGTGTGTGAGGGGACAACATGGCCCTCCCCCAAAGCCTTGACCCATCCAGAAAGAACCAAAGCAACAGTGAACCTGACTCCACTATGAGGAGACCCTCAACACTAATTACAGAGGCTAAACTCAACCACTACGGAGACACCCTCACCTCCCACTCATGAAGACACCTCACCCACCAACGGCAAGGAGACTGCCTCCTTTACCCTTGAAAGGATATCCCAATAACCTGAGGAGACCATAACTGCAAGCCACACAGAGATCCCCAATAGCCATAAGAAAACGCCATTACAAGGTGCTCCCATCAACTGCAAGACCCCCCCACCCTTCCAGCCACGAGAACCTTTGCCAGCCAGGAAAAGACTCCTTTACACCTTTGACAAGATGCCCCCTCGAACCACAAGGAGACCCATCCTCCAGCCATGCACAGACTCTCTTGCACATCATACTTACTTGGGACCGAAGCACATGCACAGACTAGCCAGGTAGCCATTGGAGACTGCGAACAGCACCATGATGATAATGTACCAGGCGTCGTGTGCCAAGTAGACGGGCAGGTAGGTGCGGGGGATGACGTTACACAGCATGAAGAGGGGGAGAAAGATCAGGCGGGCGGCCACAAAGATGGGCAGCAACTTACTATCCTTCCCAGGCTGCAGGAGACACAACACAGCAGAGAGGGCATTATAATGACATCTATGCCCAATATGTATATCAATCCCCCTTACAGGTTGTACACTGTGACCTATACCCCACGCCGTATGCTCTATGTCCTGTACCCTACACCCCATACCCCGCACCGCATACTCTACGCCCTGTACACTACACCTTTTATTCCGTATCCTAAACCCTGTATTCTGTACCCAGGTGTTTCTCATCTTAGTAACAGGTCATGGGTCAATGATAGAACTCTAGTCAGTGCATCAGGGATTCTCTGGACAGGATATCTTCACATCATGACCTGTGATAACTACTGCTGAATTACAAAACCTTACACCATGTACTTCACCCTGTACACCCCGTATCCTACACCCTGTATTACGTACCGTACACCATATACATCACACTGTGTACCCTGTATTACGTATCCTACAGCATGTACACCACACTGTGTACCCTGTATCCTACACTCTGTATTGTGTACCCTACTCCCTCTATCCACTACACATTGTATCCCATACCTTCCCTTATGTACTTTACACCCTGTATAATATACCCTACCCCATGTACCCTGTACCTTGTATCTCATACCGTACAATATTGCACCCCACACTGTGTATCCTATACACTACACAGTGTATCCCATGTAACCTACACCCTGTTTTCTACAATCTCTATCCAGTACCCTATAAGCCATATCCTATTCCCTGTATTCTGTACCCTACACCCTGTAGTGTCAGTCACCAGCAACACACACGACACATCATGACATTTGCAGAACGTCACTCTGTCCTCTCTACCTCCTGACAGATACCCAGTCATATATCCTGCAGACTATCGCACTCTCCCTCATACTCACCCACATGACCAGGGAGGTAAGGCTCCGTCCGGCCCAGTCGAAAAGATTGAACAGTAGGAAACATGAGACGGGGATGAAGTACTTTCCTGTGGAGATGAGAGCGGGTGTCACGCGGAATGGGGATAACATATAGAGTGTGTCATGTATAGTTGGCGTCACATAGAGTGGTTGTGTGTGTGTGTGTGTGTGGGGGGGGGGGATTTGTTTAGGGGGCTGCCTATTACATACTCGCAGCGGGATGACAATTCCACTGCAAGTATGTAATCCTATTGAAACTGACAGGAGGGGAATCGCAGCAGATTTTGCTACGAACTCGCAGCGCGTGAAATCCGCTGCGATTCCGTGATACATGAAGCTACCCTAAAGATTGTTTTGGCTATGTTGTCTGAGACTTGGAAGTTGGAGGAATGGACAGGATAGACAAGACATATCTGTATATTCCAAGCTTATACAGTAAGTCGTTCAAGTCATTTTTTCATAAAAGTCAGAGAAGTATTAAGACTTAACTTTTCTATCTAGTATAAGATTTTATGTATGCAATATCACACTATTTTTTTTATAATCAATTTGTTACTTTACTAATATACTATTTCCTCACAATTAATCTGTTATTATACTACTAAAATTGCATTGTATCTTAAAGACGTTCCACCAAAGTGAAAAATGCAGACAGGCAGTAGGGTGTGGGCAAATAAGAAACAATGTATTTTTACTAGAGATGAGCGAACCTCGAACATGCTCGAGTCCATCCGAACCCGAACTTTCGGCATTTGATTAGCGGGGGCTGCTGAAGTTGAATAAAGCTCTAAGGCTATGTGGAAAACATGGATATAGTCATTGGCTGTATCCATGTTTTCCAGACAACCTTAGAGCTTTATCCAAGTTCAGCAGCCCCCGCTAATCAAATGCCGAACGATTGGGTTCGGATGGACTCGAACCCGAACCCGGTTCGCTCATCTCTCATTTTTACCCATCCACGTGCCCCGTAGTGCCGCTCTAGAGACCCGTTGACAGGTGTTCTGCAGCTCTCCTAGCTGCAACATCATGTACCCAGCTGAGTGATTGCCCACTCAGCCAATCAGTGACCGGGGTGGGGCACCACCCTAGTCACTGACTGGCTAAGCAGGCAGTCCCTGAGCTGGAAGAGCAGAGGTTTCCTGCGTACCTGGTTTCCAGCTGAAGGTGACAGCCAGCGGCCATCAACGGGACCTGGGAGTGGCGCACCAGAGGCACGAGGTGACGAGTTTACTTGTTTATTATTTTCTCACACACCCCTGTCTGCCTGACGTTTTTCATTCGCTTAGGACTTTCTCTTTAAGGTGTAGCCTTCTTCAAAGATCTAGCTAAACCTGTTGAATAAAACTTGGCTAAAGCAGCAGGGTTCACATATAGCTGCGAGTGGGCTTCACATGGAGAGGAGGGTCACATATAGAGGAGATAACATATAGCAAGTGTCATGTATACAGTGGGGAAAATAAGTACTTGATACACTGCCGATTTTGTAAGTTTTCTCAACCCAGGTAACGAATTCAAACATTTGCAATTAATCCAGGTAAGGAGTGCAGAGTAGGGGGAGCTTCTTAAAGAAAAACTAAGGGTGGTATTCCACGGGCCGATGGGGCCCGATAAACGTTTACTGGGCCTATTCCACGGCCCCGATTATCGTTAAACAAGGGCTGCAAGGACATCGTTACCGATGTCCTTGCAGCTCTTGCTTAACTAGTATACATACCTATTCATGGTGCAGGGCTCCTCTTCTCCTGCTTCTTCCCGGGTCCCGCTCGCTCCTCCAGCTTCAGGGCGGCCTGTGTCAGCTGACAAGCCGCTCAGCCAATCACTGGCCAGGACCGCCGCGGCCTGTGATTGGCTGAGCGGCCTGTCAGCTGACACAGGCCGCCCTGATGCTGGAGGAGCGCGCAGGACCCGGGAAGAAGCAGGAGAAGAGGAGCCCTGCACCATGAATAGGTAATGTATATCGTCAGTCGCCGACCGCGCACCGCTATTCCACGTAGTGGTACACTGTCGGCGCCCGACAAATATAGGTCCGGACCTATATCAACGATCAGCCGATGACAACGATCATCGGCTGATCATTGTCTGTAGTCCACGGAGCGATAATCGTCCGAATCGGACCGATTCGGCCGATTATCGCTCCGTGGAATAGGGCCCTAAGGGCCCATTCTTACTACTGAATTGGCGCCGAAATTCTTTTAACGGAGGCGTGCACAAGTCCTTCCATTCAAACAGAGAAAACGCTAAATTCGGCTCCGAGTCCACGCGGACGGGTTCCGTGTGGAATTTCGCCGCAAATCTCATAGTGTGAATGGGCCCTATCAGGTCTGTGAGAGACAGAACTCTTACTGGTTGGTTAGTGATCAAATACTTATTTCATGCAATAAATTATTTAAAAATCATACAATGTGATTTTCTGGATTTTTTTTTTATAGATTCTGCCCCACACAGTTGAAGTGTACCCACTTATAAAATGACTCATCTCTCCATTGTTGGTAAGTAGGTAAACTTGCAAAATCGGCAGTGTATCAAATACTTATTTTGCCCTCTGTAGCTGGGATAGGGAGTAACATAAAGCAGGGGTCACATATAGCAAGGAGGGGGCATCACGTATAGTGGTGGGCAGGGTGAATTGGAGGGGAGAGTGGGGGTCACATAGCAGGGAACTGGCACACGAACAGTCGATAAATTACTATAGCACCTACCCCACTCAGAGTCACCGGCAATGGTTGACTTGACGTCTGCGGTGACTGATGGGAAGATCCCAATGGTGACAGTGAAGACGAGGCAGACTGATAGTGCCAGGACCCAGATCTAAAACCAGACACTGTAGGTGATATGGGCAGCAGATGGGAGGGTTTCTGGAGGGGGCCAATCTCAGACTACTCACCTTCTTTAGGATCATGAAGATGGATTGCTTCGCGGGTGTCTGGGCTTCAGACTCCAGAACGTGGTCACCTGATGGGGCAAAAAAAAAATTATAAAATGATATACCCCTTCAAAGAGCAACACATTCAACCTCCCTGCACTTCCCTCTCATGCCACACCCAGGTCACATTCATCCATCCCTTCTGCCCCAGACAGAACACAACCACCACATCCCACCCCACAGGTGAAATAAATTCACCCCACCCCCTGCCTTCCTGCCCTGTTGCTTACCCTTGGGCAGCAGATCCTTCTTCAGCTCCACATCATTGGCTGCGGTGTTAATGGCGGCATTCTTCAGATTCTCCACAGTGTAAAACTGGTAAAATTCCTAGAATAAATCAATGATATAAGTAAGTATAGATTATATAAGTATCAGATCTGGCGACCACCTAATAAATAGAAATCAGACCTGGCCTCCCCCTGTAAAATTACCAGACCTGCTACCAATGTGTTAGTATCAGACCTGGTGACACCATAGAAGTGCTAGACTGGATGTCCCCCAATTATATAAGTATCGGACCTTGGTTAGGTAAAATCTAAATCAGCAGGGGATGTGATAAAAAGCAAGTTTACAATCATTATTTTTTATAATGCTTTAAAACAAAGCTATACTTACTTGAAATCCTAGTCCAGTCTCTTAAGAGGGCCTTCACACGTAACGGATCCGCAGTGGATTTCTCACTGTGAATTCGCAGCGAGATCCGCTGCAGATCCCTGCCCTGTACACTCTATGGGAAGAAACTCGCAGCGGGATTGACATCCCCCTGTGAGTATGTCAGCAGCCTGCCCACCGCCAGAGAGTAAACAACCTTCTCCATGCTCCGGCTTGCTTCGGGGGTTCCCAGCACGTCCCTCTCGGCCAATCAGTGCGCTGCCCTGCCCATAGAGTGTACAGGGCAGGGATCCGCAAAGGATCTCGCTGCAAATTCGCAGTGAGAAATCCGCTGTGGATCCATTACGTGTGAAGGCACCCTAAAAGCAACTTTTTAGGTGGTTTGGCGCACTGCAGGCAGGACTACACTGAGTGCACCAATCCGCCCCGGTCAGCCTGCCACTTCCAATCAATAATTTTCCAGCATTTTGCAGTGATGAGTGCCGGAGTGACGTCATTGTAGAGAGCCATTCCAATATCCATTAGAAGGGGCAGTGCAGCTTGGGTGGATTGGTGCACTGAGGGCAGTAGTCCCACCCCTGCACCAAACAGTCACATAAGCAAATGGATTAAACGACAAGAAAGTACATGAAAATAGCATCCTTCATCCTCAGCGCCATGTGTGCTATAGGGACATATGAACAGATTAGATGCTTCTAACCTGCTGATAGTTTCCCTTTAAGCAGAGGCATGCATAATATATGTGCTAAGAAGCTCGTGTCAGCATTATGAAGGGAGGGTTTCCCTATTCGGGAGTTCCCTAACCAACCTAGGGCTGTAAATCAAGAGAGTAGATTAAAACTGGAAAAGCAAGTTGCAGTAGGTGGAGTGTGGTGTGGAAGGGAGTGGAGGGAAGGGGAGAAGAAGAGAGGAATCGGGAAAGGAGCTGTGATGATCAAAAGTGGTTTCTGTCCCCACTGACCCCTCGTCGTTTCGTAGTTGGACCTAACTATTTTGTGCGTTTTACATTCAGCTTCATTATTTATTTGTATTATTGTAGGTTTTTACCACAAACCGTGTGTTGGGGGTTGTCTTTCTCCTACCTTTTTTGGTTTCTAAATTTATATGTTACATTACAGGAGGCTTTACACCAAGCTGTACCCCTCATGAGCCACATGGCACAGACTGAACCACTATAACAAGGTCATCAGCTGTATGATCAGCGGCGCCTCCTCCCAGACGTTATAAAGCTCTGCCCACCGTAAAGCATTGCCTCCCGCACTCACCAGTTTATGGAGCGCCAGGTAGGATAAAAGAGCAAGGAGGATGACAACACAGGCCGTGATGAAGTATCCAAAGGCACTGTCCTCCAACGCTGAGCCACCTGCGAACAACAGAGACAGATTATTATAACACCTCCACAGGGATTATAGGAGGAGGATCCAGATTATTGTAACACGTCCCACACAGAATATAGGCGGTAAAGTGGGACTGGACTATTGTAACACCACTTACTGGCTATTGCGCAGATCATGGCGAACGCTGCAAAGGTCCCTGCCAGTCCCTGACCACTCATGATCGGAGCCGTGTAACTGGCCGGGAACAGAGCCGCCAATCCAAAGAGACTGCCCTGGAGGAGAGCGCCGAACGCTGCGGAAGACACACAAAGACATCAGAAAGAAGCAGCAATGGTCGCGGCCCTACTCATTTCTCTCCCCAATTACTTACAGTTGATGAAGACAATTTTGATCATAGTTAAAGTGAAAAAGGTGACAGGTGAGAAATCGATCTTCACAAATATGGCTGTGAGCAGAAAGACCAAGAAGATGGCGACCAGGCTGCCGGCGATACGAATATTCTGAGAGATTCTGGAAAATACAGAAACCATGAAGCCAACCACACCACATCTGCTATTTTATACCAACCCCCTCAAGTTATAATTGCCAGAGACATTACTGTTATAATCCCACCCCCTAAACTTATAATGCCCAGAGACATAACTGCTATCCGCCCCCTCTCCCCAGGGGCATAATCTCCAGCGATATTACCATTATAATCCCCTTAATTCTCAGGGTATAATCCCCAGATGGAGTTACTCACCGGCGGTGCAGAATGGAGTTCAGGCAGGTGAAGATGAGGAGGGGTAACATGGCGCACAGGGTCATCACGTTGTTGAACTTGCTCTGTAGCTGGGTACGGGGGGGCTCCATCGCTCTCATCGCGGTGTCGTTGCTGGAGACGTTGAGGAGGATGGAGGCGCTTATGTTGCCATCACTGGGGATCATTCTATCATCCGCAGGCTCTGCCAGACGACTGGTGAAATACTAAGAAAAGAAAGACGATCAGCTGCTATACGGTGTCCCACTACATATACTATAACCCAGAGGTGGGGTTACCCTATTAGCACCTCCCTATGTTGGATAATGTTGGCGGCTCCAGGCTCAGGTTGTGTAGCCCTATAGCTGTGACCGGGCCCAGATAGTCACACTGCTCACTCACCATAGTCGCCGTCATGAAGAAATTCCATGGTAACAAAGTGCCAAGTCCGAGCATGAAGAATATCAGCCAGACGCCATTGTACCTGCAGGGAGAGAGAAACACACTATTAACAGGGGTCACGGTTGTGGCCGCAACACGGCTATACTTGCAGTGCACCGGGGAAGGCTGGATGGTGACCATTGCTGCAAGGAGGCGCCAGGCCTTTGGCTACATCCTATATAATGCTGTCCAACATACAACACTGTGCAGCTTTATAGTGCTATACACTGGAGAGGTATGCCACAGAATACAACAACCTATACCTCCTATGTATAAAAGAAGCGCAGTGTGAATGGTACCTAAACTGGAGCTGAGATCCCAGACTCCTCTGGCTGGCGGACCACTCACAGAGTGAATGGGATGAGTCTGTGCTAAGTGGCCATGCTGCTAAGACCTGTCGGTCTCCTAAATCATCCTGCCCTGCTTACAGAGCAGATGGCCACATCAGTTCCAGAGCTTAACCCACCAGGTGTTGGGAACATCATCAGGGAGCTTACCTGTCCTTAGGGGGTGCCGTCATGGTGGACAGTCAGGAAGCTGCAGTCTGGAAGCCTGCAAAATAAAGGGAAACTTTGAGGGTTACAGGAAGTCACAGCCCCACCCATCTGGTAACTAAAGGTGAACTCCACCTAGTATGTATCTGCACAATATGACTTATATATACAGCACTGTGCAATGTCGCAGAACCCATGTGCTATTGCTGTTGTGTATGTATGTAGGTCGGTACTGAAGATAGCTATAGGCTGGGTATTCTGTAAATGGTTTATTGTAAGTGTTTATTGCATTTTCACCACTAGGTGTCTCTCTGTATTTCCCTCTATGGCTAAAGCACAGTTGAAGGTTTACATGTAATGGGTTAATGATGTACATGAGAGTTGGCTAGCTGGCCTATACCTGCTGAGGGTACCTCACAAAAGTGGTGAAGCAGACCGTGTGGGGGTAGTCTTTTAGTTAGTCAGTGTTAGTGAGTACCAGAGAAAGAGTGTTCCCTGCTGAGAGACTTTCCAAGGCCTTTCCAGCCAGCCAGGGCCCCAGGCTGGGCACCACATTGAGTCATACGGTGCATTTGGAGCCTGATTCTGCCAGCATCCTCTTCTTCAAGCGTTACTGCACGTTAGCTTTGTTGGCCTAGTAAAACTGAGGTGTGACTACTGTCAACAGGGACCAAGACCTATCCACGCTGAGGGGCAATCCTAAACAATCTCCTAAAAGTCCTGCAACGTTCACCAGGAGCTTCAACCAGCCTGCAGTTTGGAAAGAGCACCTATAGCCGACTTACTCAGCTGCACCTCCCTAAAAACCCCAGCGGCTAGCTTACACTTCAGTGGGGCCTGTGTTCCTGGATCGTGTCTCTCTGTCCCCTCAACCAGCATTAAGTGGATTGTCATAGCCGTGGATACAGGTACTTCTTTTCAAGTTATCGCCACCGACTCCGAAGTAGTTAAAGCCTCTTACAGCTGAGTACTTTAATATCTGGATAGATTCAGCTTAAAGTAACCATCCCAAGAACAGTGATTCTAGTATTTCAAGTATTATCAAGGATACTGTTAGCCAACTCTCAAACTAGCTCTATTGCACCTTGCATATAAAAGAACTGTGTTTACTGCACCTTTAAGAAACTGTTTTACTACACCACATAGGCTACAAATACACCTCTGACGGTGTGTTTTGTGATCCAGATAGGGCCTCTATCATCCAAAGCCCTGTGACAAGTGCCGCAGCGGTACAGCAACACCTTGCAAATACCCATTATCACCCCTGGGTTACCACACTGTTGTACATTTTTTGAGTGAAGTGGTGTGGCTAAACATTATCACCAAAGGGTTAAAGATGGGCATGACATTATACTGAGCCACATGATTACAGGCCAGTCCCTCAAGTAACCAATACTTCCTCTACCCTGATAATCTGTACTCACACCAATCCCCCCTCAAATAATGTCCCCTCCCTCAATCCCTCTGCCTCCCTCAGATAATCCCCCCCCCCGACAATCTTTATTGTCCCTCCTCAAATTTATAATTCCCCCACCACCTCCTCCAATAATCTATACTCCATCTTTGAATAATCTATATTTCCCCCTCTTCAAATAATCTATACTCACCCTCCAATACTGCCCTCCTCCTCCCCAGATAATCTATACTCCCCCCCCATACTGCCCTCCTCCTCCGCAGATAATCTATACTCCCCCCCCCCATACTGCCCTCCTCCTCCGCAGATAATCTATACTCCCCCCCCCCAATACTGCCCTCCTCCTCCGCAGATAATCTATACTCCTCCCCCCATACTGCCCGCCTCCTCCGCAGATAATCTATACTCACCCCCCATACTGCCCTCTTCCTCCGCAGATAATCTATACCCCCCATACTGCCCTCCTCCTCCGCAGATAATCTATACTCCTCCCCCCATACTGCCCTCCTCCTCCGCAGATAATCTATACCCCCCATACTGCCCTCTTCCTCCGCAGATAATCTATACTCCCGCCCCCCCCCCCATACGGCCCTCCTCCTCCCCAGATAATCTATACTCCCCCCCCATACTGCCCTCCTCCTCCGCAGATAATCTATACTCACCCCCCCCCCCATACTGCCCTCTTCCTTCGCAGATAATCTATACCCCCCATACTGCCCTCTTCCTCCGCAGATAATCCATACTCCCGCCCCCCCCCCCATACGGCCCTCCTCCTCCTTAAATAATCTATATTTCCCCCTCCTCCTCAAATAATCTATACCCCCATACTGCCCTCCTCCACAGATAATCTATACTCCCCCCTCCTCCACAGATAATCTATACTCCCCCCTCCTCCACAGATAATCTATACTCCCCCCTCCTCCACAGATAATCTATACTCCCCCCTCCTCCACTCACTTCAGCAGAACAAAGTCCATCAAATTCCCCATAGAAAGCTAATAAATGTTACAGAGCCAAAAAGCTGAGCCAGAGGAATCTGAGGAGAACGCGGAGACCTCCAAAATCTGAGAAAAACAAGAAATTAACACACAAGCGAGCGGCCATGATGATATCTGACAGGGCCCATGCAGGTGGTCAGGTCGAGGCCTCTGGCCTTCTCTGATGATATTTTGGCATTAGCCTTGGTGTTTGCCATATTTTGGTCACCATGTCTGGATAAGACCATAGATTGCTGTTTCTTGTCCATAGTCACCAATCAGTGGACAGCTTCTGTTTCTGCTGAGTAGATCACTAGATGAAAGCTGTGCTCTGATTGGCTGTTCTGTGTGACAAGAGGAGGTGTTGTCTGTTTCTGGCACATCATATGACTAATGTGATACTGGAGGGGGGTCAGGCCTGATTCTTCCAGAACATCTGCTGACAATCTGCACGGGCCAGGACAGCACTGTAACTTTCCACTCTCCGCAGCCCTAACTAGATAGGGGCCTCTCACTCAGCAGAGACCCTCATATTAAATGATGTATACAGATAGGGGCCCCACACTGTAAGCAGAGCCCCTCATGGCGGTGTATACAGATAGGGGCCCCACACTGTCAGCAGGGCTTCTCATCATGGTAATGTATACAGATAGGGGCCCCACACTGTAAGCAGAGCCCTTAATGGCGGTGTATACAGATAGGGGCCCCACACTGTAAGCAGAGCCCCTCATGGCGGTGTATACAGATAGGGACCCCACACTGTCAGCAGGGCTCCTCATCATGGTAATGTATACAGATAGGGGCCCCACACTGTAAGCAGAGCCCTTAATGGCGGTGTATACAAATAGGGGCCCCACACTGTAAGCAGAGCCCTTAATGGCGGTGTATACAAATAGGGGCCCCACACTGTAAGCAGAGCCCTTAATGGCGGTGTATACAAATAGGGGCCCCACACTGTAAGCAGAGCCCTTAATGGCGGTGTATACAGATAGGGGCCCCACACTGTAAGCAGAGCCCTTAATGGCGGTGTATACAAATAGGGGCCCCACACTGTCAACAGAGCCCCTCATGGTGGTGTATACAAATAGGAGCCCCATATAATGGCGGTGTATACAGATAGGGACCCCACACTGTCAACAGGGCTCCTGATCATAGTGATGTACATGGGCCATGTACCCCCTATAGAGACCAGAGGGTCATATAGGGAGTGTATACATAATACAGAAGGCCTTTATATCCATCACAAAGACTGTAGGGGCCTTGTCATGGGTGTGCATATAGATAAGGGTCCGCCAACCAAAGTGGGAGTAGGGGGTGCAGGGACCACTGGGACCCCCACTATTCACAAAGACAGTTGAATGGAGTAGGAATCAGATTTTAACTGTCCAATTCTTTTGTTCCTGAGGAGATAAGCTGCCACCAGAGGAACCTGACAGCACCTTTCTCCTCCTCTCTATTTAAAACAAAAAAAAAATGCTCAGCAGAGGTGAGCATCCATGAGTATGGAGGGATAGGGACAGATCGTGGTTGGCTTCCTGATGTGAATGAGCATGTTAGTCCTTCCATCCTTCTATAGACTTTAGGACTGAGTGGGCTGGAGGAAAACAACTCCTGACAGTCGTCCTGTTCACAATACTCCCAGTGACAGGCAGCTAGGGAGGGATCAGCTCCTGTAGGAACTCCCCTAGTGTTACTATTATGATGTGGCACTGTTGTGACCTTCTTCTAAACCTGTGGGAAATCCCTCTGCCCTCCTCAGAGACAGACCCCTCTCTTGTAGAGGCTGTAGTAGCCATGTCTGGGCCGGGGGCAGAGGGTAGACCCTCAGGATGGACAGCGGCACAGCAGGACAGGCTCCATAGCCTGCAGTCTCCACAACTTGGAGGAGTGCGCAGTAGGGTTTTACCACCTGTATCCAATAGGCCTGCAATACCCTTGAGCAGTAGTAGCTATCATGGAGGCAGGGCAGGCAGTTGCTATGGGGCCCGGGCCTCCCACCATGGTAGCTACATCTCACAGCACCCACATCCAGTGTGGGACTGGGCCACAGATGATTCTCTGGTGGGCCGACCTCCTAATGTAGTTACCTCTGCTAAGAGAGACGTCCCGCCCGCCCACCTGCCAGGGTCCCCTGCAGAGCAGGACTGCAGTGATTTCTCTACAATGCTTCCCCTTTCCTTCCGGCACATGTGACCTCCCACAGACTCCTCCGCCTCCTCTCCTGCCTGTGCTGCTCTATGCTTCTCTCCAGCAGCCTGGGCCTCTGGTCATGTGACCTCACACAGACTCCACCCCCTCCTCTCCTGCCTGTACGGCTCTCTGCTGGTCTCCAGCAGCCTGGGCCTCTGGTCATGTGACCTCCCACAGACTCCTCCGCCTCCTCTCCTGCCTGTGCTGCTCTATGCTTCTCTCCAGCAGCCTGGGCTTCTGGTCATGTGACCTCACATAGACTCCTCCGCCTCCTCTCCTGCCTGTGTGGCTCCCTGCTTGTCTCCAGCAGCCTGGGCCTCTGGTCATGTGACCTCACACAGACTCCTCCCCCTCCTCTCCTGCCTGTGTGCCTCCCTGCTTGTCTCCAGCAGCCTGGGCCTCTGGTCATGTGACCTCACACAGACTCCTCCCCCTCCTCTCCTGCCTGTGTGCCTCCCTGCTTGTCTCCAGCAGCCTGGGCCTCTGGTCATGTGACCTCACACAGACTCCTCCGCCTCCTCTCCTGCCTGTGTGCCTCCCTGCTTGTCTCCAGCAGCCTGGGCCTCTGGTCATGTGACCTCACACAGACTCCACCCCCTCCTCTCCTGCCTATGAGGCTCTCTGCTTGTTTCCAGCAGCCTGGGCCTCTGGTCATGTGACCTTACACAGACTCCACCCCCTCCTCTCCTGCCTATGAGGCTCTCTGCTGGTCTCTTGTAATAGTACGGACCTGAAGAATATAGATGACATGTCAGGTATATTACATGGTGAACATTGTATATGCAGTCGGGGGGTGGGGGGGGCACTTTATAAAATTATTATGGGGGGGGGTTATACGCCAAGTATCGAAATGGTATCGAGTATCAAAATAAAAAAGTTGGTATTGGTATCGAACTCAAAATTCTGGTATTGTGACATCACTAGTGTGTATAGTGTGAGGTATCCAGTCATGTGTATTTATATGTGTGTGTGTAGTATCGTATCGTCATGTGTATATATGCGTGTGTGTAGTATTCAGTCATGTGTATATATGTTTGTGTAGTATTCAGTCATGTTTATATGTGTGTGTGTAGTATCCAGTCATGTGTGTGTGTGTATATATATGTGTGTGTGTGTAGTATCGTATCGTCATGTGTATATATGCGTGTGTGTAGTATTCAGTCATGTTTATATGTGTGTGTGTAGTATCCAGTCATGTGTGTGTGTATATATATATATATATATATATATATATATATATATATATGTGTGTGTGTGTGTAGTATCCAGTCATGTGTATATATGTGTGTGTAGTATCCAGTCATGTGTATATGTGTGTGCGTAGTATCCAGTCATGTGTATATATGTGTGTGTAGTATCCAGTCATGTGTATATATGTGTGTGCGTAGTATCCAGTCATGTGTATATATGTGTGTGTGTAGTATCCAGTCATGTGTATATATACATGTGTGTGTGCGTAGTATCCAGTCATGTTTATATGTGTATGTGTAGTATCCAGTCATGTGTATATATGTGTGCGTAGTATCCAGTCATGTGTATATATGTGTGCGTAGTATCCAGTCATGTGTGTATATATATGTATATATATGTGTGTGTGTGTAGTATCGTCATGTGTATATATGTGTGCGTAGTATCCAGTCATGTGTGTATATATTATATATATATATATGTGTGTGTGTGTGTAGTATCCAGTCATGTGTATATGTGTGTGTGTGTGTAGTATCCAGTCATATGTATATATGTGTATGTGTAGTATCCAGTCATGTGTATATATATGTGTATGTGTAGTATCCAGTCATGTGTATATATGTGTGTGTAGTATCCAGTCATGTGTATATATGTGTGTGTAGTATCCAGTCATGTGTATATATGTGTGTGTGTAGTATCCAGTCATGTGTATATATGTGTGTGTGTGTAGTATCCAGTCATGTGTATATATGTGTGTGTAGTATCCAGTCATGTGTATATATGTGTGTGTAGTATCCAGTCATGTGTATATGTGTGTGTGTGTGTAGTATCCAGTCATGTGTATATGTGTGTGTAGTATCCAGTCATGTTTATATGTGTGTAGTGTCCATGTAGACTATGCATGTCAGACACGTATAGCAGAAAATATATGTATAAGGCTACGTTTTCACCTGATGACCATGCCCGGCTTCTCCCTCTTTTATTAATGTTCATCTGACAATCTATATAGCTGAGCCCTGGAGTGACGTTGTTGCAGAGCATTGCCTCACTATTTATTAGAAGAGGCTGACAAGCAATAGTCCCAGCGCAGTCCATAAGCGTTAGTTCTCCCAGCTCCCTGGTGCTCGAATAACGTCATTCGTGCGCCGGAAATCTGGGAGAGCAAAACACCACGGAACTGCACTTAGTCAGGTGAGTATGTGCATCCGAGGGGGAGGGTGGCCCGTACACTCTCTTACTATGGGGCCCCATGAATCCTAGCTATGCCCCTGCCCTTGAGCCCCTCTTATACACCACCACTCAGGGCAGGGACAGGGTTAATAGTGCCGGGTCACAGAACTGATGTATAAATAGAGAACGATCACAGCAATCATGTGACCCAGCGTAGCATCGATTACAGCACAGACAGTGCTATAAATATAACGGGAGAGAAGGGATACTGTGCAACATACAGCACCAGAGCAAAGACCTAGAGAAGTGGTACTGTGCAACATACAGCACCAGAGCAAAGACCTAGAGAAGTGGTACTGTGCAACATACAGCACCAGAGCAAAGACCTAGAGAAGTGGTACTGTGCAACATACAGCACCAGAGCAACGACCTAGAGAAGTGGTACTGTGCAACATACAGCACCAGAGCAACGACCTAGAGAAGTGGTACTGTGCAACATACAGCACCAGAGCAAAGACCTAGAGAAGTGGTACTGTGCAGTGTTTATATATACAGTATGAGAACATATACTGAGAATTACACCCAGTATACAGGACAGGAGAAGTGGTACTGTGCAGTGTCCATATATACAGAATAAGAGCAGATACTGAGGATTACACCCAGCATGCAGGACAGGAGAAGTGGTACTGTGCACTGTATATATATAAAGAATAAGAGCAGATACTGAGGATTACACCCAGCATACAGGACAGGAGAAGTGGTACTGTGCAGTGTCCATATATACAGAATAAGAGCAGATACTGAGGATTGCACCCAGTATACAGGACAGGAGAAGTGGTACTGTGCACTGTATATATATATATATATATATATATATATATATATATATATATATATATACATATACATATATATATATATATATATATACAGAATAAGAGCAGATACTGAGTTGTTCGGTGTAGTGGGGATTACTCCCAGTATACAGGACAGGAGAAGTGGTACAGTGCAATATTCATAAATACAGAATAGGAGAATTGGTACTGTGCATCCATTTGATGTCCTCATCTGACTGGTCCTTCACCCCCAGAGCTCTGACCCAGTGGGACCCCTGAGTTCCTGACTTGAGGCTTCGCCCACTTTTCCTATAATGGTGTTCGGTGACCCCACATTGTTTCGGCCCCCACACCCAGCTCTGATATGTCGCTTTTCCTGAGTTCATGAGGAAATCACATTTCCAGATTGACATATTTGTAAGCCCTTGGGGTCCTAATGATGGAAAGAAGAGAAAAACACCAGAAGACAATTAAGATAAAGGTGATTGCGGTGGTAACAGTAGTAGTGGTGGTAATGGTGATGATGATGGGGGTAGCAGTGGTGGTAATGAAGAATGGGGAAGCAGTGGTGATTCCCCCCCCCTGGTAATGTACGGAGCAGGTGCGATGTGACTCTGGTACCTGGTAGATTACAGAGCAGGTGCAGTGTGCAGGTGCTGGGTCTTCGATAATGTACAATGCAGGAACAGTGTGATTACCCCCCTGGTAATGTACAGCGCTGTAGCGGTGTGATTCAGGACCCCCCCCCCCCCCCGTAATGTACAGAGCAGGAGCGGTGTGATTCAGGACACCCCCCCCCCCCCCGTAATGTACAAAGCAGGTGCGGTGTGATTTAGGACCCCCGGTAATGTACAGAGCAGGAGCGGTGTGATTCAGGACCCCATCCCCCGGTAATGCACAGAGCAGGTGCAGTGAGACTCAGGGGACCCCCATATTAATTTACAGAGCAGGTGCGGTGTGATTTAGGACCCCCCCGGTAATGTACAGAGCAAGTGCAGCTCTGGGGGCCCCCATAGCAATGTACAGAGTAGGTGCGGTGTGACTCAGGGGCCCCCACAGTAATGTACAGAGCAGGTGCGTTGCGACTCAGGGGCCCCCATAGTAATGTACAGAGCAGGTGCGGTGTGAGGCAGGGGCCCCCGGTAATGTGCAGAGCAGGTGCGGTGTGACAAAGGGGTCTACCTAGTAATGTACAGAGCAAGTGCGGTGTGACAAAGGGGTCTACCTAGTAATGTACAGAGCAGGTGCGGTGTGATTCAGGGGTCTACCTAGTAATGTACAGCGCAGGTGCAGTGTGGCTCAGGGGCCCCCGGTTATGTACAGAGCAGGTGCGGTGTGAGGCAGGGGCCCCCGGTAATGTGCAGAGCAGGTGCGGTGTGACAAAGGGGTCTACCTAGTAATGTACAGAGCAAGTGCGGTGTGACAAAGGGGTCTACCTAGTAATGTACAGAGCAAGTGCGGTGTGACAAAGGGGTCTACCTAGTAATGTACAGAGCAGGTGCGGTGTGATTCAGGGGTCTACCTAGTAATGTACAGCGCAGGTGCAGTGTGGCTCAGGGGCCCCCGGTTATGTACAGAGCAGGTGCGGTGTGAGGCAGGGGCCCCCGGTAATGTACAGAGCAGGTGCGGTGTGATTCAGGGGTCTACCTAGTAATGTACAGAGCAGGTGCGGTGTGACTCAGGGGCCCCCGGTAATGTACAGAGCAGGTGCGGTGTGACTCAGGGGTCTACCTAGTAATGTACAGAGCAGGTGCGGTGTGATTCAGGGGTCTACCTAGTAATGTACAGCGCAGGTGCAGTGTGGCTCAGATGCCCCCGGTTATGTACAGAGCAGGTGCGATATGATTCAGGGGCCCCCATAGTAATGTACAGAGCAGGTGCGGTGTGACACAGGGGTCTACCTAGTAATGTACAGAGCAGGTGCGGTGTGACACAGGGGTCTACCTAGTAATGTACAGAGCAGGTGCGGTGTGACTCAGGGGTCTACCTAGTAATGTACAGAGCAGGAGCGGTGTGACACAGGGGTCTACCTAGTAATGTACAGAGCAGGTGCGGTGTGACACAGGGGTCTACCTAGTAATGTACAGAGCAGGTGCGGTGTGACTCAGGGGTCTACCTAGTAATGTACATAGCAGGTGCGGTGTGATTCAGGGGTCTACCTAGTAATGTACAGAGCAGGTGCAGTGTGGCTCATGGGCCCCCGGTAATGTACAGTGCAGGTGCGATATGATTCAGGGGCCCCCATAGTAATGTACAGAGCAGGTACAGTGTTATTCAGGACCCCCCAGTAATGTACAGAGCAGGTGCGATATGATTCAGGACCCCGATAATGTACAGAGCAGGTGCGGTGTGATTCAGGACCCTGATAATGTACAGAGCAGGTGCGGTGTGATTCAGGACCCCGATAATGTACAGAGCAGGTGCGGTGTGATTCAGGACCCTGATAATGTACAGAGCAGGTGCGGTGTGATTCAGGACCCCCGGTAATGTACAGAGCAGGTGTGGTGTGATTCAGGGACTATAGTTTCTGTGCCATCCTTTGCTTGGGCCCCTGGATGCAGGAGGGGGTCAGATACCTGAATACATAATAGAGATGTGGCCCCGGGAACACGTGGAGCAGCCACGTGGAGCTCATATCCTGTCTCCTTCCTTGCCTGAGGCTGAGTACACAGGAGCCCCTGCCGCATCAACTGCTCACGTATCAGCCGCCTGTCATTCAGGATCAGTGTAAAGCTGGGTGACAACCAATATGTCAGTCACTGCCGTTCCCCTACAGCCCGAGGAAATAATATAGTACAGCAGATCCTATGTGCCTTTCAGGGGCCCAGGAAAGCTTGATGACAACTAGTGGGCCCTAAGCTTTCTAGAGGACAAAGAAGGTGATGACAGTGTAGTCTTAGGGAGATGTACATGAGGATTTAAGGGGGTTAACAGGCCACTCCGGGGGAGTCAGCGGAGTCACCACACTGAGGTGTCACCTGCCCCCACGCAGGAAACTCATGCAGCAAAACAAGCAAGGGAATTAATGTCCTGGGGGCTATGTGGCAGTATTAAATGGGCTCAATGCGGCAGAATTATATGGACACTATATGGTGGTATTATATAGGCACTATGCAGAATTATTAAACAAGCACTATATGGTGAGATTTTATTGGCACTATGCAAAATTATTATATGGGCACTATGCAAAATTATTATATGGATAGTATTATATGGGCACTATGCAAAATACATGGGCACTATATGGTGATATTATATAGGCACTATGCAGAATTATTACATGGGCGCAATATGGAGATCTATATGAGGACTATGCAGAATTATGGCATGGCACTATATGGCGGTACTATATGAGCACTATACAGAATTATTACATGGGCACTATATGGTGGTATTATATAGGCACTCAGCACTTATATAGCACTATGCGGAGTTATTACATGGGCATTATATGGCGGTACTTTATGAGCACTATGCAGAATTACTACATGGGCACTATATGGTGGTATATAGGCACTATACAGAACTATTGCATAGGCTGCATTATATAGGCACTATGCAGCATTGCTACGTGGGCATTATATGGTAGTATTATGTAGGCAGTTTGTAGCAGTATTACATGGGCAATATATGGTAGTATAAGAACACTGCAATGGTATTACATAAGCACTATATGTTGGTATTCTGAGGACACTGTGGCAGAATTATATGGTTAGTATATGGCGGTATTATAAGAACACTGCAGTGGTATTACATAAGCACTATATGTCGGTATTATAAGGACACTTTGTGGCAGACTTATAGGTGATGTGAATTGTCATCAGAGGGAGTAATTTTGATTAGGTCTGCAGAGTTGCGGGGTCTCACAATGTCTCATCCATCATTGTCCCTACAACACAAGGGATCAAAATAGCAACAAAGTGAAAGGTTCCAGGAAAGTGTTAAATGTGTCAAGAGGGCGAGGCAGCATGCGACATGCCCGAGGGGGTTAATGTAGAATGTCAGCACCAGGAAACATCCAGGAGGTATGGTGTCACCTACTGATCCCAGCTAAACAGGAAGGGGTTAACTCAGACAAGCCTAGCTGCGGGGAGGGGGGCAGCAGTTCATGGCAGGTCCGGCAGGAACAGGTTAATACAGGGGGTGGTGAGAACAGGAGATGTGGGGTGTAGCTGGCATTGGCAGCTCCACGTGATGCCACAACCGGTGCTGCCTGCCAATGAGGCATCAATCCCAGCACAGGATTCATCCCCCCCCCCCTCCAGCCAGTGCATCATGCCTGGACCGCACTGCACCCGGTGCCCCCTCCGGCCTGGGCCTCATGCCTTGACCACATTGTACCCAGTGCCCCCTCCAGCCTGGGCCTCATGCCTGGACCTCTCTGCACCCGGTGCCCCCTCCAGCCTGTGCCTCATGCCTGGACCTCTCTGCACCCAGTGCCCCCTCCGGCCTGTGCCTCATGTGTGGACCTCTCTGTACCTAGCGCCCCCCTCCAGCCTGTGCCTCATGTCTAGACCTCTCTGCAACCAGTGCCCCCTCCGGCCTGTGCCTCATGAGTGGACCTCTCTGTACCTAGCGCCCCCCTCCAGCCTGTGCCTCATGTCTAGACCTCTCTGCACCCGGTGCCCCTTCCGGCCTGTGCCACACGCCTAGACCTCTTCACCCGGTGCTCCCTTAAGCCTGTGCCTCATGTCAGGACCTCTCTTCACCCGGTTCCCCCTCCAGCCTGTGCTTCATGCCTGGACTTCTCTGTACACAGTGCCCCCCTCCAGCCTGTGCCTCACGCCTAGACCTCTCTGCACCCTGTGCCCCCTCCAGCCTGTGTCTCATGCCTGGACCTCTCTGTACCTAGCGCCCCCCTCCAGCCTGGGCCTCGCGCCTAGACCTCTCTGCACCCGGTGCCCCCTCTGGCCTGTGCCTCATGCGTGGACCTCTCTGTACCTAGGGCCCCCCTCCAGCCTGTGCCTCATGCCTAGACCTCTCTGCACCCGGTGCCCCCTCCGGCCTGTGCCTCACGCCTAGACCTCTCTTCACCCGGTGCTCCCTTAAGCCTGTGCCTCATGTCTGGATGCTCGAACCTCTCTGCACCCGGTGCCCCCTCCAGCCTGTGTTTCATGCTCGAACCTCTCTGCACCCGGTGCCCCCTCCAGCCTGTGCTTCATGCCTGGACTTCTCTGTACCCAGTGCTCCCTCCAGCCTGTGCCTTACGCCTAGACCTCTCTGCACCCGGTGCCCCCTCCAGCCTGTGCCTCACGCCTAGACCTCTCTGCACCCGGTACCCCTTCCAGCCTGTGCCTCACGCCTAGAACTCTCTGCACCCGGTGCCCCCTCCGGCCTGTGCCTCATGCTTGAACCTCTCTGCACCTGATGCCCCCTCTGGCCTGTGCCACATATCTGGAGCGCACTGCACCTGATGCTCCTTCAAGCCAGGGCCAGACTACAGTCACACCACTGTGAGCTGCAGGCATACAGGATGATGAAACTACGTGGGGGGATTAGGGTGGTGGTGGGTGCTTGTGATGATCCCAGCCATAGATAATGCTCTGCTGTGTATACTCCATGTGAGGTGGTGGCTGATTTATTTCCATATAAACCTGCACCAGATCAGGCTGGAGCGCGGCCCCCAGCGCAGGAGTTACAGATAGGAGGCCGCAATAAGCCGCTCAGCAGTAACTAATCTCCTGGCTAATGAAGAATCCTCGGATCCCACCGATCACAAGTCAATGACACCAAAAGATTACCGGGCAAGAGCTAGTGTTTTCTATAATCAACCAGTGCCAGGGGAGCAATGGTGAGGATGTCCAATGTAACCTCAATGTCCTGTTACATGGGGGTATCCATGTGTCAGTGTCAATGTCCTGTTACATGGGGGTCTCCATGTCCACACCACAGCGGGGGCACAGAGTCACATATCAGCAGGACGTGACCCGTGTGTAGATCTGGCGGGTAGAAGTGTACAGCACTTGTTTGTCAGACGTGGATCAAAGTCCCAACTGTACAGGCTGTAAACTTCTGCCCGGACAATGTCAACTGAAGGTGGGGCCGGGTCCAAGAGCTAGCACTTCTATCAGGTTGCAGATTCTACTACACTCTGCACAACCTGGAGGGAAAAGCTAGGGGACAGAGGGAAAGGAAGCACAGCCTGAGGGTCTGGGGCACGATGGGAGGCAAGGACCACTGCATGAGACCTCATCATCTGGAAGACCACCACATCAGAATTGGACTTCAAAAGGTCCACCATGCAAGGCCTGCTCTACTGAAAGACCACTGCCACGTGAGGCCTCCTCTCCACAATGACCGCCAACATGTGAGGCCTCCTCTCCACAATGACCGCCGACATGTGAGGCCTCCTCTCCACAATGACCGCCGACATGTGAGGCCTCCTCTCCACAATGACCGCCAATATGTTAGGCCGCCTCTCCACAATGACCGCCGACATGCGAGGCCTCCTCTCCATGATGACCACCGACATGCGAGGCCTCATCACAATGACTGTTGACACACAAGGCCTCTTCTCGACAACGACCACTGCCATATGAAGCCTCCTCTTCATGACTACGGCCCCCACTTGAGGCCTCTTCTCTACAATGACCGCCATCACGCAAAGCCTCCTCTCCCAGACTACCACCACCATACGAGGCCTCCTCTCCACAACAACTGGTGACATGTGAGCCCTCATGTAGTATGTAATCCCTAGCCCACTGTGCTAGGATCACTTGAGATGTGTGAAGTGTGTGGTTAATTGGGGTCAACGACTGGTGTGTGTATAAACATTGCGTCACCCTCCACCCTACAACTTTACTGGACACAAGGCAGAATTGGGACCAGAACCTGAGGCCCCAGCATGTGAGACCTTATCTGCTAGAGGAGGCCTCAGCGGTCACATGATGAGGCTTATCTCTCCCCCAGACGTCTCACATCTGCTGCATCATCACCTCACACGCTCTTTTCCTCATTTCTGCTGCTTACAATTGTCTGTCACACCAGGGAACCGCAGAGCTGAGCATGACTGTATCACGAGCCGATATACACCACCAGAACAGTAGGCACCATCGCACAAGCCGATAAACACCAGCTCCGCACACAATATCGTACGAGCTGAGATACACCAATTCAGCAGACGTTATCACACATGATAAGCTTAGTTACATAGCTCACTACATATCATACATGATGGATACGCCAACTCAGCAGACACCATCACACATGATAACCTTAGGAGCACAGCTCAGCACACAGTAAGGGATTAGCTATGGCAGGTCAGCAGACAGTATCACATGTATCAAGCTTAGATACACCAGCCCAGCACACACTATTACGTAAAAACCTTGGATACACATCCGAGCAGACAATATCGCACGTGACACCTCCTGCCAGTATACAGAGAGACTTGTAATAACCTTACGTACAGTTTACACGTGTTGGATCCGGTAGGTGTGAACACGGTTTATGGACTTCAGAAAATATCCGCACAATGAAACACATAACACGTTGCTTCTTTGCAAGTGTGAGCGGAGCAACAACATACAACTGGGGACAAGATCTATGGGACCCCCGGAGCCGACACCCCCCCCCCCTCTTACCTGTGACCACATTCCTGGCCAGGACCCTGCAGGTGACCACACGAGGAGGACAGAGATGACATCACAAAGGGGAGGGGGGGCAGTCTAATACCTGTGAAGGGGCAGCACATCTATTCAGTATAAGGGGATTAATGGGGGGGTTGTCAGGGGCTCAGGTGGGGGAGGGGGACACAGTCACGTTCCGTCATTGGCTGCAGGCGCCGTGGTCCCAGAACTCCAACAGCAACAAATAGCTTTTACTTGACTTGAAGAGAACAATGAACACATGACCCCAATATGAGGGGGAGTGTGGGGAGGTACACTGAGTGCCAACTACTCTGTTCTGGGATGATGGCGGTGATTCATTGGCAGTGCCCTCTCTCTTTAGGTGCACCGCAGCAGAAGGATGGTAGTACTCTCTTTCTCCTGATGTAGTACCCTGGAAGCAGGATCGCAGTGCTCTCGTTCTGTAGGAGTAATTCCCCAGCAGCAGGATGGCAGTACCCTCTCTCTTTTTGGGTGTTGTACCCTGGCAGCAGGACGGCAGTACCCTCTCTCTCTCTTTTTTTGGTGTAGTATCCTGGCAGCAGGACAGCAGTACCCTCTCTTTTTTTGGGTGTAGTATCCTGGCAGCAGGATGGCAGTACCCTCTCTATTTTTGTGTGTAGTATCCTGCCAGCAGGACAGCAGAACCCTTTCTTTTTTGGGGTGTAGCAGCAGGACAGCAGTGCCCTCTCTTTTTTTGGGTGTAGTTCACTGGCAGCAGGATGGCAGTACCCTCTCTCTCTTTATGTGTAGTACCCTATCTCTTTTTGTGTGTAATACCCTTGCAGCAGGATGGCAGTGCCCTATCTCTTTTTATGTGTAGTACCCTTGCAGCAGGATGGCAGTACCCTCTCTCTTTTTGGGTGTAGTACCCTGGCAGCAGGACGGCAGTACCCTCTCTCTTTTTGGGTGTAGTACCCTGGCAGCAGGACGGCAGTACCCTCTCTTTCTTTTTTTGTGTGTAGTATCCTGGCAGCAGGACGGCAGTACCCACTCTCTCTTTTTTGGGGTGTAGTATCCTGCCAGCAGGACAGCAGTACCCTTTCTTTTTTGGGGTGTAGTATCAGGATGGCAGTACCCTCTCTCTTTTTGTGTGTAATACCCTGGCAGCAGGACAGCAGTACCCTCTCTTTTTTTTTGGGTGTAGTTCCCTGGCAGCAGGATGGCAGTACCCTCTCTCTCTTTATGTGTAGTACCCTGGCAGCAGGATGGCAGTACCCCATCTCTTTTTGGGTGTAGTACCCTGGCAGCAGGCTGTGGGTAGCAGAGTATCCGCCTCTGCCCTTGGGGCGACTTTCCACCCAGATAGCAGGAATCTGCCCGTGTCTTCTCTAATCTTTGTGCTGACACAGAATGGATACAAAGTCTGAGCAGATAGAAGGAGAAGACGCTGTAACAGAGACAAATACTCAGATACCCCTGCCACGGGCCCCCTTCAGCACCCACATGACACCGCTGTGTACCCCCAGCACCAACATGGCCCTTCAGAATCCTCCGCCAGCACATGGCATAAGCAAGGATATCAGATGCCAGGACAACTGGATTTAACCCTATCCTGGACACACTTAACCCCTCCAGCTGCAGAGCCCGAGCCCCTCGTCTCGTCTCTCTTGTATGTTCCTTTACTCTGACAACTCTGCTGGGCACCGCACATGTCTGTATATCCACATGGGCTGCCAAGTGGCCCCTTAAAGTATTTGTCAGGATCAGTGACTGTCACCATTGATCTACCTCCCTCCCACAGAACATGAGCCCCCCATGTCTTACCTCAGCTACTGTGGGGGTCTCCTCCTGGATGGCACAAACTGCTGCCTGCCTGACTGTGTCTATCTGCACAGTTGTAGATACATCTCAATGAGTTGTGAGCAGCTACCTCTCCCCTCCCCCTGCACAGCTCCTCCCTGACACAGCCGAGAGCAATCACCACACCAGAGAGAACTCCATTCATGAACTGCCCCCAGCCGAGACCCATGGGATGGGACACACAACTACCCCAACCTCAGGACGACTCACAGGGAACAACACTTCCCTACAACCCCCAACATCCAGCACCTGATGGAGAACATCTCCATGGGAAGCCAGAAACACCTAATACTACAACCAAATAATACACCTCAAACATGCCACAATACATACATTAGTAGTAGAAACCATATATTCTTGTATATAGGGGCAGTATTATAGTAGTTATATTCTTGTAAATAGGAGCAGTATTATAGTAGTTATATTCTTGTATATAGGAGGCAGTATTATAGTAGTTATATTCTTGTATATTTGAGCAGTATTATAGTAGTTATATTCTTGTATATAGAAGCAGTATTATAGTAGTTATATTCTTGTATATAGGAGCAGTATTATAGTAGTTATATTCTTGTATATAGGGGGCAGTATTATAGTAGTTATATTCTTGTATATAGGAGCAGTATTATAGTAGTTATATTCTTGTATATAGGAGCAGTATTTTAGTAGTTATATTCTTGTATATAGGAGCAGTATTATAGTAGTTATAGTTCAGGGTCAAGAAACAGAGTCTCGCACTCACCGGACTGAAGCTGCAAGTGGTTTATTTCCGATACATCAGAATAGGCTAGGCGGGGAGAGGGGAGATGGCAGAGCAGGTGTGTTCAGCAGGAGCAACAAATGTTTCACGCCTACAGTGGCGCTTCGTCGGGCTAGGAACGCCATGTACGTGCAGGGGAGGTGCTTAAGTAACGATGCAGTTAACAATAAAGTTGTTGAAAAACAATCAATAAAGTTGTTACAAAGAACAAAATAAAAAACAGACACAAGTACACACGGAATTCAGTTATAGCAGAGTATTAAGATCATTCCTCTCATTGAGGCCGCTTGGCCCGGTAGCGTCTAAGCGTAGAATCCATCGGGTTTCTCGCTTGAGGAGAAGTTTTAATCTATCTTCCCCGTTGCTGGGGGGATCTACTCGTTCTAAACCTATGAACCGTAGTGACTTGGTGTCACTATTATGGACAGTACGTATATGATCAATGAGCCTGGGGACCCCCTTACCCGTGCGGACAGAGTACTGATGTTCCTTAAAACGTGTCCACAGCGGACGTTTTGTTTTTCCGACATAGTACCTGCCGCACGGGCAAAGGATGGCATATACGACATGAGTCGCTCTACATGTTATAAAGTCACGGACATAGCATTCTCTGCCCCCAAGGTTGACATAAGCTTTGTTCAACATTTGGGGGCAATAGTGACAAGTGCCACATCGCTTGTTGCCTTCCGGCAAGTTGCGATCCAGCCAGCTCCTATTTTGGGTGGCTCGATTCTCAGTCAGAGAGTCTGCTATAGTGGTACTTTTTTTGAAAGTGATAAGAGGCTTACGGTCAACCACGTCCTTAAGGTCACTGTCATGTTGCAACAGGAACCAGTGTCTTATATTCTTGTATATAGGAGCAGTATTATAGTAGTTATATTCTTGTATACAGGAGCAGTATTATAGCAGTTATATTCTTGTATATAGGGGCAGTATTAAAGTAGTTATATTCTTGTATATAGGGAGCAGTATTATAGTAGTTCTATTCCTGTATATAGGAGCACTATTATAGTAGTTATATTCCTGTATATAGGGGCAGTATTATAGTAGTTATATTTTTGTATATAGGAGCAGCATTATAGTAGTTATAGTCTTGTATATAGGAGCAGTATTATAGTAGCTATATTCTTGTATATAGGAGCAGTATTGTAGTAGTTATATTCTTGTATATAGGAGCAGTATTATAGTAGTTATATTCCTGTATATAGTGGGCAGTATTATAGTAGTTATATTCCTGTATATAGGAGCAGTATTATAGTAGTTATATGTCAGGACTGGCAAGCACAGACAGGACAGAGACAGTGGGCCCTGGATCTGAACCCACCCACTGACCCTACCTACTTGCCTCGGCCGAACCTAAACGGTCGCGGACAACCACGAAGGCGTTCCCTATGCTGCGTAAGTGAAGCACAGAACAAGACGGACAGACAAACACAATAACGAATAGTAGAACAATCCGGGTCAAACCACACGGGCAACGCAGTACAAAGTCAGGAACACAAGGGATAGTCAAAAGTCAGGCGGAGGTCAGAACACGAGTAAGTCAGGTAGAAGGAATTAGGACGGGGTTCGCAGGAATAGGACAGGGGGAGCTGGGATCAGAATGAACCTAATAGCCAGCGATTACCAACTGGCTTAAACTTTACTTTATACTGGATCAGGAGCCCGGACCAGACACTGATTGGTCCGGTCACCTGATTCCAGTAACAATACAGCTGCGGCGCTGCAGGCCGAGTGGCAGGGCGATCTGTCACTCAGCCTGCACGGGAGCCGCATCAGCTGTGCCGGCCGGCTGACTGTCAAGTGAGACCGCGGCGCCCCCGGTTACTAGGGACGCCGTCGGGTCTCCGTGACGTCACTCTGCTCCGGCGGGCGGAGCGCCGGCGCACTCTCGAGCCGGCCGAAGAAGACGCCGCTGGAGCCAGGTCAAGTGAGTTCCTGACATTATATTCTTGTATATAGGGAGCAGTATTATAGTAGTTATATTCTTGTATATAGGGAGCAGTATTATAGTAATTATATTCTTGTATATAGGAGCAGTATTATAGTAGTTATATTCCTGTATATAGGATCAGTATTATAGTAATTATATTCTTGTACATAGGAGCAGTATTATAGTAGTTATAATCTTGTATATAGGAGCAGTATTATAGTAGTTATATTCTTGTACATAGGAGCAGTATTATAGTAGTTATGGAGGGTGAGAGAAATTCAGCCGGCACCAGCTGATGTAAGCACTTGGATGGAACCGGGGGCAAATAGATGCAGTAGATAGTCAATGTAGGATAACCTAGTAAACCGGGGTGCTAGGAAACTGAAGAGGTAAATATAACTGTGCAATGGAGGAAGAGGAATCCGCACTCACCGGTAAGCAGAAAGAGGAGGTTTATTGATCCAAACACCAGAGGCTGTGGCTGGGAGGGGGAAGATCTTACGCAGGTGAGCTCCTTACAGCAACAATTGTTTCTCGCCTGCTCGGCGCTTCGTCTGGCTGTGAGCTCACAGCCAGACGAAGCGCCGAGCAGGCGAGAAACAATTGTTGCTGTAAGGAGCTCACCTGCGTAAGATCTTCCCCCTCCCAGCCACAGCCTCTGGTGTTTGGATCAATAAACCTCCTCTTTCTGCTTACCGGTGAGTGCGGATTCCTCTTCCTCCATTGCACAATTATAGTAGTTATATTCTTGTATATAGGAGCAGTATTATAGTAGTTATATTCTTGTACATAAGAGCAGTATTATGGTAGTTATAATCTTGTATATAGGAGCAGTATTATAGTAGTTACATTCTTGTACATAGGAGGCAGTATTATAATAGTTATGTGGGAAGCGGTAGATACAGGTGCCGGCACTGTCTAATGACAGACCACACTGAAAAGGCTTACTAGTTCCGGGAGTGAGTACGGGCGGAGCAGAAGCAATACAATGTATCGAGGAAGAAAATAATTTCAAGAACTCACCCAATTCGTAGATCTTCGGTGGATTTATTCACACATAACAGGGAGGGAACATATTATAATAGTTATAATCTTGTATATAGGAGCAGTATTATAGTAGTTACATTCTTGTACATAGGAGCAGTATTATAGTAGTTATATTCTTGTATATAGGGAGCAGTATTATAGTAGTTATATTCTTGTACATAGGAGCAGTATTATAGTAGTTATGAATAGGTGAGATGATGGGTAGCCGGCACCACTATAGACACAAGGAGGTTAACACAGCACAATCACGAGCAGGTATAACCACGATTCAGAACGGACCCACGGAGGTGCACAACAGAATTTGCAGCTGAATGCACAGTATGAATACTGATACACACAGAAGTGGCACTCACCGCTTAGAGCCAAACATCATGTTTATTGAAGTCATGGGACACTCAGCATGGAAGGGGGAAGGTAGATAAAAGCAGGTGCGCCTCTAAACAAACATTTTCGTGCCTAGCCGCTCTTCTTCAGGTTGAGGACAAAGGAAAGCGTACCCGCAGCCCATAGACTGGCTTCCTTGCGGTTTTCCCGTAGCAGAAAACCTGCCGATGATTCTGATACAGGTAAAAGGTTTGTGTTTGCTCTTCAGAATTCACCCATGAACTAAACCATTCGTAACATTATTCATAAACATTTGTTCTTACTAGAGCAAGATACAGACCTTAATGATGTAGCCGCCCGAAAACTGCTGCTGACATAAAAGAAAAACGTCACCATAGGTGAATCTCTCAAAGCCACTCCTCCAAAACCACCACGTAACTGGCTTCCGCACTCCTTGCCTACTGGCAATAGGAGAGGTGGCCAGTGTCAGTACTGCCCTTAGTTCCTTGCCGTATCGTACATTAGGTTAGGCAGTGTTGAATGCTTCATTAGGCAATTGATTACCTGCAAGACGATGCATGTTGTGTATGCGATCATCTGCCCCTGCCTCCGTTATTACATAGGCAAGACTAAAAGAGCTTTGTGGGTACGCTTTAAGGAGCACCTTAATTCCCTTAGAACAGATAAAGGTGTCCCACCTATGATTGAGCATGTTCGATCCGTACATGCTAATGAGCTGAAGTGCTTAAAATACATCGGTCTCGAAAAGGGTAAATCCTCGTAATAATGGTAGTGATTGGCTCAAAAATCTACTAGTCCGTGAAACTAAATGGATTACTAAACTAAATGCGGTGGGTCCTTCAGGACTAAATTAGAGAAATGGCCTGAATGTGTTTTACCATAATTTTGTTTTTCACCATCATTGGTATGTTTTTCTGCACTTCCGTTTTTGGTTTTCACTAACCCGGCGGCTGAGCGTAAAAATGTTTGTTTAGAGGCGCACCTGCTTTTATCCACCTTCCCCCTTCCCTGCTGAGTGTCCCACAACTTCAATAAAGATAATGTTTGGCTCTAAGCGGTGAGTGCCATTTCTTTATCAGTATTAATTATAGTAGTTATATTCTGGTATACAGGAGGCAGCATTATAGTAGTAATAGTCTTGTACATTGGAGGCAGTATTATAGTAGTTATGTAAACAGTGAAGACAGAGGTCCGGGCAACTCACCGATCTTCAGGAATCTTTATTGAGGCACAGTATACATCAGGGAAGGGAGGACAGGTGGAGGTGCGGGCGTACGCTACTACCATTATAGTAGTTATATTCTCGTATATAGGAGTATTATAGTAGTTATATTCTTGTATATAGGGGAGCAGTATTATAGTAGTTATATTCTTGTATATAGGAGCAGTATTATAGTAGTTATGTTCCTGTGTATATGGGGCATTATTATAGTAGTTATATTCTTGTATATAGGAGCAGTATTATAGTAGTTATATTCCTGTATATAGGAGCAGTATTATAGTAGTTATATTCTTGTGTATAGGAGCAGTATTATAGTAGTTATATTCTTGTATATAGGAGCAGTATTATAGTAGATATATTCCTGTATATAGGAGCAGTATTATAGTAGTTATATTCTTGTGTATAGGAGCAGTATTATAGTAGTTATATTCTTGTATATAGGAGCAGTATTATAGTAGTTACATTCTTGTACATAGGAGCAGTATTATAGTAGTTATATTATTGTATATAGGAGCAGTATTATAGTAGTTATAGTTATAACTACAGTATTATAGTAGTTAGTGGTTGCAGGGCCGTTCCATGGCCTCCCTTCCCTGCACGTGCACGCTTTGCGGGGTTGGCGGTCGCGTAGGGACCCGTGTGGACCAGAGGACCTGCGCGGTGGTACACGGGGCAATATGGCTTGATCAATTCATATACAGACACTCTGGTGTTGATTTTTAATATAGGCCTAGCGGCATTAGTATCAGCCATAGATGGGATGTGCAGCCGTTCCATTCTCTCCAGTTCGTGTTTTACAGTTCTCCCTCTCTGAACAGCTAGCACTCCTTTATAAGACCCACATGACCAAAATTAGCAGGATATGCCTGTGCTCACATGTCTGGACCCTATGTCTTCCCCATTCTGTGAGAGCAGCAATGGTAAGTGTAATACCATATCCATACTTGTGTTGTTTGGGGGCAGCCTTCCCCGCCGGTGGTGCTGGCTGGGTTTTGGTGGGGCTTTTTGGGTCTGGTCCTGTGACATTGGGGTTGCAGGGCCGTTCCATGGCCTCCTTCCCTGCACGTGCACGCTTTGCGGGGTTGGCGGTCGCTGACCGACACGGTGTGGAGTTGGCGTAGGGACCCGTGTGGACCAGAGGACCTGCGCGGTGGTACACGGGGCAATATGGCTTGATCAATTCATATACAGACACTCTGGTGTTGATTTTTAATATAGGCCTAGCGGCATTAGTATCAGCCATAGATGGGATGTGCAGCCGTTCTATTCTCTCCAGTTCGTGTTTTACAGTTCTCCCTCTCTGAACAGCTAGCACTACTTTATAAGACCCACATGTCTGGACCAAAATTAGCAGGATATGCCTGTGCTCACATGTCTGGACCCTATGTCTTCCCCATTCTGTGAGAGCAGCAATGGTAAGTGTAATACCATATCCATACTTGTGTTGTTTGGGGGCAGCCTTCCCCGCCGGTGGTGCTGGCTGGGTTTTGGTGGGGCTTTTTGGGTCTGGTCCTGTGACATTGGGGTTGCAGGGCCGTTCCATGGCCTCCCTTCCCTGCACGTGCACGCTTTGCGGGGTTGGCGGTCGCTGACCGACACGGTGTGGAGTTGGCGTAGGGACCCGTGTGGACCAGAGGACCTGCGCGGTGGTACACGGGGCAATATGGCTTGATCAATTCATATACAGACACTCTGGTGTTGATTTTTAATATAGGCCTGGCGGCATTAGTATCAGCCATAGATGGGATGTGCAGCCGTTCCATTCTCTCCAGTTCGTGTATTATAGTAGTTATATTCTTGTATATAGGAGCAGTATTATAGTATATATATTCCTGTACATAGGAGCAGTATTATTGTAGTTATATTCCTGTATATAGGAGGCAGTATTATAGTACTGTATTTATATTCTTTTATATTGGAGGGAGAGGTGTGGAGTGCACCTAGGATGATTGTTTCGGGCTACACACCCATCTTCCAGCTATGTAACAGCACCATGTGACAAAGGTGGAGTTTAAATACAAAATATATAATACATGTCCATCATAAAAAGTATATAAATACATATTAAAACCAACTTAGAAGAAAGCGCTGTAATCATTAAGCTCATTATGTCCCATCGGCCCGGTTGAATTCAACTTTCATATCCAGATGGTTTCTTTTCTCAACAGGAGCTGATGACGATTTCCGCCTTCTGGTGTGGGGTTAACCCTTTCTAAACCCAAGAATCGCAGGCATTAGTATCACTTTGATATTGACATCTAACATGATCAATCTGGGGACTCCTTTCCCTGTTTTGATGTAATAGCAATGTTCCTTGTACCTCATGCACATTACATGCCTGGTTTTCGCAACGTAAAAATTGACAGGGGCAAATCTACGGCCCCCCAAGCTGTTGCAATACTACATTTCCCATCATGCCTGGACAGCCAAAGCTTTAGCTTTTCGGGCATGGTGGGAATTGTGGTTTTGCAACAGCTGATGGGCCGCAGTTTGGAGACCCATGGTCTACACCATTCAATTTGACTTATGCAACCTGTAGGAGTTGGTTGTGGTACAGACAGTAACCGCACCTTGAATTTTCTTGCAGGAATGTATTTCTGAGCCAGTTAGATTCTTTCTGATCACTGTTTTTAGAACTATGTTTGAATATTTCTCCTAATGTTTTGTTTTTTTCTATGTGTAATTAGAGGATTCTCTAAATCTAGTTTTTGCATTCCACAATTCACATCTATATATTTGTTTATCCTCAAATTTTGAAATTTGAAATGGTCACTATTCATAGGTCTGTGCCCTCTATACTACGTGGCTGTATTGAAGGTTCCTCTGGAATCACCTTTTAAAGGAGAAGTCTGGCGAAAATTTTTATTAAAGTAATGTATTGCCCCCCCCTCCCCCAAAAGTTATACAAACCACCAATATACACTTATTATGGGAAATGCACATAAAGTGCTTTTTTTCCCTGCACTTATTACTGCATCAAGGCTTTACTTCCTGGATAACATGGTGATGTTACTTCCTGGATAAAATGGTGATGTCACGACCCGACTCCTAGAGCTGTGCGGGCTGTGGCTGCTGGAGAGGATGATGGCAGGGGGACACTGAGGGACACAGAGCATCCCTCTGCCATCATCCTCTCCAGCAGCCAGGGCTGTGGAGTCGGTAAGCCGTAGCTCCGACTCCGACTCCTGAATTTTATCAGGACCAACTCCCGACTCCTGCTCCTTCATAAATGGCCAGTCATATACCAGGGGAATTATTTATCACACTGGCTCAGCAGCTTCTCCCTAATCTCCTACATGATCCTGAGGCGACTTCTTAAACATACAAAGGAAGCTTCTCCTGTGTGTGCAGTGGATGCAGCCAGTCTCCAGCCTCCATGTCCTGAACAACTCAGAACTAGACTAGATGGAGAAGGTGATCTTTTCCTGCTGACAGTCTTCTATGTTTCTAACTAAATATTCACCATACTTAAAAAAAACACTGCTAACAATGCCAGATACCTGTGAAATAGAGGTCAGCCATAGTGATATACAGGGGGTCACACATAGTGATATAGAGAGGGGTCACACATAGTGATATACAGGGGGCCACACATAGTGATATAGAGAGGGGTCACACATAGTGATATACAGGGGGTCACACATAGTGATATAGAGAGGGGTCACACATAGTGATATAGAAGGTCACTATGGGGGCACGCAATAGCACGCACACACACACAGCCTGCTGCAGCCATAGCATACTCACACACCCACACAGCCTGCTGCAGCTATAGCACACACACAGCCTGCTTCAGCCATAGCACACACACACAGCCTGCTGCAGCCATAGCACACACACACACAGCCTACTGCAGCCATAGCACACACACACAGCCTGCTGCAGCCATAGCACACACACACAGCCTGCTGCAGCCATAGCACACACACAGCTTGCTGCAGCCATAGTGCACACCACACACACACACACACAGCCTGCTGCGGCCATAGCACACATACACACAGTTTGCTGCAGCCATAGTGTGCACACACACACAGCCTGCTGTAGTCATAGCACACATACACACAGCCTACTGCAGCCATAGCACACACACACACACACAGCCTGCTGCAGCCATAGCACACACACACACACACACACAGCCTCTTGTAGTCATAGTACACACACATACCTCCCAACTTTTGCAAAGAGGGACATGTGCGCCGCGGTCCCCATAGCCACGCCCCCATAGCAACCCTCCATAGCCACGCCCCCATAGCAACCCTCCATAGCCACTCCCCTACAGTCACCACATGCTGCTGACTGAATAGTGCCCCATATAGTATCCAATCCTAATTATAGTGCCCTATACAGTGTCTAATCCCCCCAAAAATGCCCTATATAGTATCCAATCCCACATTATAGTGCCCCACATAGTATCCAATCCCCCCAATAGTGCCCACATAGTATCCAATCCCCCCATATAGTGTCACACATAGTATCCAATCCCTCATATAGTGCCCCACATAGTATCCAATCCCCCATATAGTGCCCCACATAGTAGCCAATCCCCCCGTATAGTGCCCCACATAGTATCCAATGCCCGCATATAGTGCCCCACATAGTATCCAATCCCCTATATAGTGCCCCACATAGTATCCAATCCCCCATATAGTGCCCCACATAGTATCCAATCCCCCATATAGTGCCCCACATAGTAGCCAATCCCCCCGTATAGTGCCCCACATAGTATCCAATGCCCGCATATAGTGCCCCACATAGTATCCAATCCCCTATATAGTGCCCCACATAGTATCCAATCCCCCATATAGTGCCCCACATAGTATCCAATCCCCCATATAGTGCCCCACATAGTAGCCAATCCCCCCGTATAGTGCCCCACATAGTATCCAATGCCCGCATATAGTGCCCCACATAGTATCCAATCCCCCATATAGTGCCCCACATAGTATCCAAACCCTAATATAGTGCCCACATAGTAGCCAATCCCCCCATATAGTGCCCCACATAGTAGCCAATCCCCCTTAGAGTGCCCCACATAGTAGCCAATCCCCCATAGAGTGCCCCACATAGTAGCCAATCCCCCCATATAGTTCCCCACATAGTAGCCAATCCCCCCATATAGTTCCCCACATAGTAGCCAATCCCCCCATTTGTGTGGCCCAACCAGAAAAACAATAAACAGTAACTCACCTGTCCGCCGGTCCCAGCAGCTCCTCTCCCGGCAGAGCGTGCACTCCCGTCATCCTCCGGGGCGGGCAGCGGGGTATACAGACACTGACTGTGCCAGAAGTAATTCATGACAGAGGCTGCAGGTCACTTCCGGTACAGTCAGTGTCTGTATACCCCGCTGCCTGCCCCGGAGGATGATGGGAGCGCGCGCTCTGCCGGGAGAGGAGCTGCTGGGACCGGCGGACAGGTGAGTTACTGGTTTACTGTTTTTTTTTCGGTGGGGCCACATATAATGCGGGACACTGGGTGCCGTCCCGGGACAGCACCCCGAAAACGGGACTGTCCCGCGGAATCCGGGACAGTTGAGAGCTATGCACTGTGGCATGGTGGGGCTGTAAGAGGCAGTTCTATGCCTCTGGAGTGGGAATTGAAGTTCAGGTGGAGCTCCTGGTCCAGATACTCCACTCCAGCCCTAGAGCTAATGAGGCTCTGAAACCACCTGGTGGAGCCCTATTAGAGACTCCAGAGCTTCCCAGGTGAGGGCTCCCAGGTGAAGACTCCCAGGGTGGGAGAACACAGGCAGCTCTAGGCCTGTGGGAGCTGCAGACAAGTCTGGGTGAGACCAGTGGAGCTGGTGATATTGAGCATTAGGCTCATAAGTGACAGCTAGAGAAGCTGTAATGTGTAGTCAGTGGCTAGACAGCGTAGGTTTTATTTTATTGGCAGTGTTGCCTATGTCTTGTGTTTTCTTTGAACGGATAAATAAAGCTGACTGAGGTCAGTATAAAGCATACAGCACTGACTGGACTGCAATTTGTGATGTGCCAACCGTCTCAGGCCCAGGAGATGGCGATCCCAGCGAGTGAGTAACCCCCAGATTGTCACAGCACACAGTCTACTGCAGCCATAGAACACTGAAGAAAAACACACAATCTTCTCCCAGAGAGAAAACAGCACACTGAGGACAGAGGTTACTACTACACTACTTATGTCTTCTCCTCCTCCTCTATATTACACAGGATATCTCCATATTACACTGCTGCTCATATACAGTCATCCAGCATCCAGGAAGAGAACAGCACAGATCTCCCCCCACACAATGGACCCTTCCAGCTCAGAAACAAACTGCCAAATAGTGACCGACAACTAGATGACCACCCTTATGTAATAGGGCCAGTGTCCTATTACTGATATATTCCCCGACCACCCTTATGTAATAGTGTCCTATCAGAATGTTGCTCATAATATATATTCATGAGCAAAACTTGTAAAATTCATATCAAAATTCAATTCTACATTTTTTTTAAAGATTTTTTTAAAGCTGGAGTCGGTACATTTTTTTCCGACTCCGACTCCAACTCCAGCCAAAGCTAGCTCTGACTCCGACTCCAGCCAAAACTAGCTCCAACTCCAAGACTCCGACTCCACAGCCCTGCCAGCAGCCACAGCCGACACAGCTGTGGGAGTCGGGTCGTGACATCACCATGTTATCCAGGAAGTGAAGCCATGATGGAGTAGTAAGTGCAGGGAAAAAGCACTTTATAAGCACTTCCCATAATAAGTGTATATTGGTGATTTGTATAACTTTTGGGGGGCAATACAATACTTTAATAAAAATTGGCTGATACTAATGCCTCTCGGCTGCATTTAAAAACCAACGCCGGGATGTTGGTATATAATTTGATCAAACCATATTGCCTCATGTACCACGTGCAGGCCCCCTAGTCCAATTGAGTCCCTACACTAAATCAACACTGTGTTGGTCAGCGACCGCCAACCCTGCAAGGCAAGCAGGAACAGGGGAGTTGTTTTTTAAATGCAGCCGAGTGGCATTGGTGTCAGCCATAAGTGTGAGGTGCAGCAGCTCCTTTCTCTCCATGTTCGTATTTTACTTTTCTCCCTTTTCTGAGTGGCTAGCACTCCTCCTTGTAAGACCCATGTGACCCCAATAAGCCGGAAGCACCTGTGAACACATGGTAAGTACCTCCTCCTACTCCCATTCTGCCTGCCGGTACAGTGGTGAGTAGTAACACCTTGTTCACACTTGTGTTGCTTGGCGGCCACCTTCTCCGCGGTGGTGCCTGCGGGGTGTGGGGGTTACCGCTTGTCTTGGGTGGTTGGCGGTCGCTGACTGATACAGTGTTGATTTAGTGTGGGCCAGGGGACATGCACATGGTACATGAGGCAATAGGGTTTGATGAAATTATATACCAACATCCTGGCGTTGGTTTTTAAATGCAGCCGAGAGGCATTAGTGTCAGGGAGCAATATATATAGGGAGCAGTATTATAGTAGTTACATTCTTGTACATAGGAGCAGTATTATAGTAGTTATAGTGAAGAGGATGAGAAAACAGAAGTGGGCACTCACCGGTGGTATGCATCTACAGATCGGTTTATTGAGGAATCACTTCAACATGCAGGGAGGGAGGTGTGTGGAGCAAACACGTCTTACGAGTAGACGTGTTTGCGCCACACACCTCCCGCCCTGCATGTTGAAGGGTGCTCCGCTTAATGGCAGAAAACATATAGTGAAGAGGATGAGAAAACAAAAGCAGGCACTCACCGGTGGTATGCGTCTTAGTTATATTCTTGTATATAGAAGCAGTATTATAGTAGTTATATTCTTGTATATAGGGGCAGTATTATAGTAGTTATATCCTTGTATATAGGAGGCAGTATTATAGTAGTTATATTCTTGTATATAGGGAGCAGTATTATAGTAGTTATATTCTTGTATATAGGAGCAGTATTATAGTACTTATATTCTTGTATATAGGAGCAGTATTATAGTAGTTATATTCCTGTATATAGGGAGCAGTATTATAGTACTTATATTCTTGTATATGGAAACAGTATTATAGTACTTATATTTTTGTATATAGGAACAGTATTATAGTAGTTATAATTCTGTATATAGGAGCAGTATTATAGTAGTTATATTCTTGTATACAGGAGAAGTATTACAGTAGTTATATTCTTTTTCATAGGAGCAGTATTATAGTAGTGATATTTAATGGAGAAAAAAAAATAGATATGATCGCATATACAAAAATGCTTACGACTGATCATCTGCTCCTCAGCAAAATTTTAAGTCTTACATCAGGAGTTAGTAACATTTTAATCAAAAGGCGTAAGCCCACACACCACGTCAAGGTTCCTGATACGTGATATTATAGTACTTATATTCTTGTGTATAGGAGTAGTATCACAATTATATTCTTGTACATAGGGGCAGTATTATAGTGTGGTGTCCCACAACTGGTGTATTTTTCTTTTCTGTGCATCTGTCTAAAAGCTTTTTTTCTCTCAGGTTAAGCGATGGATGACGTATTACGACTTACTGAAGTAAGTCATGGGTTAATGTTTTTTGTTATACCATGTGTTTTATGCTCATCTCACTTCTTTCTCCACACTCATCCCCACTACTCACACGCAGGCATATAGAAGGCCCCTGTTGGAGGAGTTTCACTGGTGGAGGAAGTACAGTTCAGTTCTAGTCTGATTCTCAGGGAGAGAGGACACACACAATCCTGCAGAAGTTAAGCCAGGGCCTGGCTGATGCCAGGACCCCTGTCAGGGACAACAGTTGAGTGTGAACAGATGCAACTAGAGAACAAACCAGTATATCTATTATGCATTGGTAAGCTTACAACAGGGAGAGTAGTCACCAAGGAACACCCTGACCCACGCCAGGAACATGTCTAAACAGAGCAGGGCAGTATCCTGAACAAGATAGGAACTAGCCTCAGTAGGACAAAGCAACCAGTATACAAAGTCTACGTATCGTACTGCGCAGTGCAGGTAACCGGAAAGACTTAGACACCTAGCTAAACCCAGATAACCACTTCTGGGACTCGTACTACCCTACTGGGACGGGTTCTACGCTACTAGAGGGCAGAAGGCGGTCAGACAGTGTGTATACATGAGTACGAGTATAATTTCACTCATAATATCTACAAATTCTGGCAGAATACAAAGCTACACTGGGTTAGGGCTCCTCTGGCAATCTCCTCCTCTCCTCTGCTCTCCTCTTCACTCTACAAGCACTGCTACAACTACCTCTCTTACTTCTCTCAAGCATGCATTCAAGTGTGTAAAGATTTATTGCTTGTGAAACCGTGTACTGTTAACTACAAAACGTCCAGTAAAGCTGTTATTTTTATGTTATGACTCTGTAATCCTCTGTCTGCACCTGCACGTATATACACGATACTTCACACTTTGGGTTATTTTTCCCCCTTCTGTGGGTGGCGGTACCGACAGTCCGGGTTGTTACCGACCATTTGAAGAACACTACTGGCCATAGAAAACAAACAGGTATCAACATCACACCTGTGTGCTGGACTAGCACTGGCATCACGACATGTAACATCCCTGGCCAAGTAGTAGACCATCGCAATAGTAGTTATATTCTTGTTTATAGGAGCATTATTATAGTACTGTAGTTATATTGCAAAGCAGTAGAAAACAAACCGGCACCAGTGGAGTTTAACAGTCCAAAATACTGAAGGAGACATCTGACAAGAAAAACCACAGGTCAGGTCACTCTGTCGTTCCTCCTGCACCTTGTTACAGCTCACTACCACTTCTCACAACTACAACTCTAGTAGTCCGTCAGTGCCGGGTCAGTTAGTCCAGGGGTGGTTATACCACTTCTGGCCACAGAGACAAGTGCCTGTGTGGTGCTTCCAGCCTTGGCGCTCCTGAGTCCCTGCGTCCCACGTCCTGCAAGGACAGTAGTGGCACCACGAACAGGATCAAAAAGTTTAACACTGTTTGGGGACCTCAAAGGTGCGTTCCAAAGCTATTCTGTAAATCTCAAGTCATTCGGAGCAACTTTGTATAATTGGGACACTGTCTCTTTAAGAAGATGCGGTACCGGAGAGTTGGCCACTTTGTAGAAGATTTCCTTGTGGATTATAATCGCTGCTGATTTGGATTATAATTATACCCAGTACTAAGGAGTTCAAGTGGGGGAGCAAGACTTTACAAGATGCTGAAGTGTTTAGTTTTGTGTCAGTACAGTGATTCATTACGACAGTTCTTGTCCGCCCCAGGAGGGATTAACAAATCGCCCACACAGCACGGGAAAAGCACTCCGCACCACCCCAGTGAAAGGAACAAAGACTTTGCCAGTACATATTTCCAGAGGCCGCATGGAAGTGGCCATCTTGGCGGAGACCACCACCATAGACTTTGCTGGACAGTACTGTCACTGCCTACCAGAAGTGACTGCAACTATGACACACGTTTTAAAGATGGTGGAGCAGATGAAACAAGTGGTGAACGCGGTTGAGACTTATCCTTACTGATCACCGGAACAGCGAACTATCCTTGCACCGCTAGAGCAAAGCATCCAGGCTTGGTCTGTGACCATCGCCCCAGTACAGATGTCTGGAAGTGCCGCAGAGTCTGACCGTCCAGCTACGCCATCACCTGTTTCAGAGATCAGCGCATCTCCACTAGAGACGCCTGACAGCAAAGAGGACTTTGACTTTTCTCTGTCTGAGGACGGATCTGCTGATGAATGTACCTGTCCATCACCGGTTAAGGTAGGCTTTAAAAAGAAACAAGATGCCTGGCCACTTTCCGCACCCACAAGCCCAGACTGGATTTTCGGGGATGAGTCCCAGCTTGCCTAGTTGCTTACTGATTTGTCATCACCTGACCTGTCACCACCTACTCTTGTACCAGAGTATACCTCTATTCCAGCACCTCCTTAGTATGCATCTCTGACGGTCCCAAGCAAAACCCACTGCACCAAGTTAGTATACCAGAGATGTAAAAAGCGTTTGTCAGATGCTTGGTGAGACCTTGTCCAGGCGAAAAAAACCCTAGAAAGGTGCAGAGCTACTGTCTTAACGTTTAAAAAGAAAAGAGGATTTGGCTTAATCCAAGACAGTCACAGTGGTGAACAGATCCCAGTGAACCGCAGAGCTGTCAAAGACTATCCACCCAGGAACAAACAACCTCCAGCCAGAAGATTCAGCTTCCAAAACTCCCAGCACTCGGCCTTCTGCAGCTGCATCGTCTGCTGCCACTTCCAAAGCACCCTTACCTGTTAGTATTGTAACTGCCCACCACGCAGGACCAGCCGCTCAAGTCCAGCCACAACGTGGGAAAACTTGTCACTATGCCTACACCACGCTCAACTACCTCAGCAACAGCATCTAACTCCAGGAGGGTTGCCACCAACTATGTCCAGGTGTGGCGGAGGCCGTACTAAGTAGCAACACTCACGTTAATGCTAAACTTCATTACTGATACAAGTGTAAAGCACCTTTACAAGGAGACTTGGTCATGTTGACCTCTGCAGTGTTATGACCCATTCATCTTCTCTTGCAACAGTTCAAAGATCTCTTTGCCCAGCATTGTTGAGAACTCTGTCCCTTCCTTCCTTTGTGTTCTACTGTGAAAGTCTGCACTTACAAGGACTTTGAATAGTAACAACAAGTAGTAACTCTGTAAAGGACTGACGTATCATAGCACCCCTGGTGCACAAAGACTGATGCATCCAGATTGTCCTTATGTCTGACTTATACACTATGGACGATTTGCACTCATTGCCTACTGCATTGCAAGTTTTATACTTTTATATGATTACTAACATGTGCCTTATAGTCTATCACACTGTCTTCTATTTGATTGGCCTTTTCAGTATTATATGTTTACCAGTAACCCATTATGTGCCTAACCTTTTCTTGTATAGTATGTTTATAGATACCTCCCTTTAAGTATGCTGGGGATGGCTTTTCTCAGTGGGGGGGTCTGCAGTGTCCCGAAGTGGGGATCCACTGTCTCTTTCTAACAAATACAGGTCGGTACCACTGTATGTGTATGTGTAAGCTCTGGCACTAAAGTAGGTGTATAGCTGCTCCCACCACCAGATGTCACTGTCTTCTCTGCAAGGCTGAAGGTCAAAAGTATGTAAGGGTTACCTAAAGTCTGTATTGATTATGTATTCCTGCCACTGTCTGATGGTTTCTACTTTGTCCAATTTCTGAGCTAGCTACCTCAGGAGCTACTGCCTTATCACAGAGGGTTATTTCATCCTTCTACCCAATCAGATCCCCCCTGAAGGCCTAAGATATATATAATGGGATGGGGATTTGTGGTCAGTTCTAGTCAGAGCTGGTATGAGAGACAGCACTACACAGAGGCTGCTGAGATACTTTCCTGGGACTGGCCAGGTGGCCAGGGCCCATGTGCAGGACTATTCTCTTTTTCTCCTGATCTCCTGATTTCCTAGCTATGTCTAGCTAAAGCACCACATGGAAGGACTCCATTGAAATACCTGATCAAACCTATTCACGCTGGGCTGTTGCCTTCATCTTCTACCTCTGAGTCTATTGAGGTATTGTAGTCAATAGTTAAGCTAAGTGCACTATTCAGCCGAGTCTCTACTGCCAAATGTCCTTGTCTTTTGTATGTATAGAGTCTCTACTGCCAGTCACTAGTGTCCCTAGAGGACCTCCCAGATAACTATCTCTACCCACTAGGTGGGCTGTAATCCCTGAATGTGTGTCACTCCGTGCCCACATGGTAGCTCAGGCGGATGCTATTTCCCGTGGATTTAGGAACTCTCCCTCACAGCCTCACAGCTTAGAATCGCAGTTTAAATAGTCTTAACACTTGCTGTATACCTAAAAGTCAGTTGCAACTAGCTATAAAGGTTATTCAAGTGTATTCCAGTGTGTCTCAAGCAACTATTGTATTCAGCTATTTATTTAAGTTTGTATCTCTATTCTCTATCTTACCCACCAGTGCACCAGCTGTGTACTCTTTGTGGATTCAAGTGAAAAACTACTTGTCCAGTATTTGTCCTCCTACTCTAACTCTGCCCAAACTGCCTATTGTATTCCAAGAGACGGTGATAGCCTGTATATTAAACAAGAAAATCCCAGCACTCACGAATTTGCAATGAATCGAAATTGTCCTTCAAATGGTTCAGTAAACTATTCGCTGGTTAAGTCATATCAGAGACTCTCACTACCACTCCTCACAACTACAACTCCTAGTAGTCCGTCAGTGTTCTGGCCACCGTGACAGACAAGTGCCCATGTGGTGCTTCCAACCTTAGCGCCTCTTGCACATTCCACTAGCTCTACTCAGTTGTGCAAACCTGGGGTCCATACTTCTGAACCCGGCACTCCATAATCTTTTTCACTAACGGATTAGTACTGGCCGCAAGTATGGTCACACTATATTTGAAGTCACGCAACACGAGCCAAGGATGTTAGAATCTCCACAGCAGAGTGCAGTGCAAATCTGGACAGGTCCCCCTCCTGGTAGTCCCCCTAGCCTCAACTACAAGTCTTCCTTCTTAAGTTACTATCAAAGATTTTTCCCAAACTCTCAAGTGGGCATACCCTAGTATATCTGCTATTGCAGGACTTCCTATATCACTTGAAGGGAACTTGCTGGTTCTACTACTCTCAAGCGCAAAGTGCAAGTTGTAATTTTGGTCACTGAAAAACGAATGTACTGTTTCTTTAAGAAACTGCCAACTAAACAGTGCACTTGTTTAAATTATATTGGACTCTGCATCTTTCTCAATTGCACTCTACAGGGGACACTAGGACAACCATTTAACGGGCACCTGTTGGGACCTAGGGAGAGCTGCTACCACTCCAAGTCCCATGACAAGTGCCGCAACAGTACTTCAACAAGAGCTCTTGCAAGTAACATCTAGCACCCTTGGGCCACCACAGTTGGATTGATAACGTTATGTGTGGGTGGTTAAGTGTGTGTGTGCATGTAGGGGAAGCTTCTCTGACCATAGTGTCCCCTGCTCCCATGTGCTTTGGGTTAGGATGTGCACACTTCCTACGTAGTATTTAGAGATCAGTGCAGACATTGTATCCTTCAGGAAATGTACGGGTCACATGATACTCAAAATTTCATGCTCAAAATGACTGGAATTTAGTTATTACTACTGTACTGTGATTGGAGAAATTAAAGATGCAAATAATGATAAGGAATCTGTGTCCGAGAGTGAAAGTTTTAGCCTCTGTCTTCAATAAGAGCTCTGAGTCCCAAGGCCATAATGGTCACAGCCTCCCCAACACCAGCAATGGTTTTGTGATAGATCCTGATGTCCATAGATTCAGCTTATTGCACCACTGTGTCCGATCTCTGGGATCAGCCACAATATTAGGCATCTGCTCGTACACAAAGGTGCAGAACCAGAGGAGATAAAAAAAAAATAAATATCTCCACTGATGACTCCAGGATTTGGACAGAGATACAGGGACGTGTGCAGCTGATGAGCTCAAGAGCAGTGATATCAAGTGGTAGTGTTATATAGAGTCTAATAATAGAGGTAATTGCAGGGAGGGGATAGAGAGGACTGTGCAGCAGTAACTGTATGAACATACAGTACTCTGTATGATCACAGAGATGAGTGCAGGGAGGGGATAGAGAGGACTGTGCAGCAGTAACTGTATGAACATACAGTACTCTGTATGATCACAGAGATGAGTGCAGGGAGGGGATAGAGAGGACTGTGCAGCAGTAACTGTATGAACATACAGTACTCTGTATGATCACAGAGATGAGTGCAGGGAAGGGATAGAGAGGACTGTGGAGCTGTAACTGAATGGCCAAATGTTCTCTCTATGATCATAGATATGAGTGCAGGGAAGGGATAAAGAGGACTGTGCAGCTGTAACTGTATGACCACGCCTTTCTCTCTATGATCACAGAGATGAGTGCAGGGAGGACTACACAGCTGTATCTGTATGTGATTCAAACACAAGAAAGCCCTGTCACCACTGCAGAAGATTTCGTAGATTTATGCAAAATTCCACATATCCACAGTACATAGAGGATGTGTTTCGGTAATTGCCTTTATCACTTGACAGTCCTGCATTAGGTCTATGTACTGTGGACATGTGGAATTATGAATGAATGTGGAATCTAAGGATTCTACTGAATCGGTGAGTGGTGCCATCATGTCTGGAAGACTGTTACACACGGGTGGGCCTATATGACATGTATGACGTTACATGTAGTATGTATTACATATATTATGTAACATGGGGGACAGTATGTATTACATATATGATGTAACATGGGGGGACAGTATGTATTACATCTGTAATGTTACATGGGGGGGCAGTATGTATTACATATATGATGTAACATGGGGGGACAGTATGTATTACATCTGTAATGTTACATGGGGGGACAGTATGTATTACATATATGATGTAACATGGGGGGGCAGTATGTATTACATATGTGATGGTATATGGGCAGGATCTTATTACAAATGTATTACATATAATGGTCCCTCTGTTCTTCGGTATCACACAAGATTAAGAATACCGAAAGTTTGTAGTAATACGGAAAGTAGAGATTATATTCATTATAATAACCAAGGACCATCTGCAGCCTATTATCTGTTATGATCGTCAGGGATGAAAACCATTTGTAACTTCCCCGCTCCCAGGCCTGTCCTGAAATCCCCGATACAGCAATACAGGCATCGTAGAGCCCCGCATCTGCCATCTTGCCCTGTGGTTGCCTTATAGACGTAAGCTAAATTCACAGATCTGCTATTATCTGTATAAGGTCGCAGAGACCACAAACCCCTCAATATTAATCTGACAACCAGGGGGTCAGCGACAATCACTACTGATCGTGTGAGGTCTGATGTTCATAATATATACAGCCCCCATGATACTGAATTGACCACCAGGGGGATCCAGGACCAGCGACATTCACTACTGATCAAGTAAGGCCCAATGTAAATTATATATACGGCCCCCACAAAACTGAACTGACCAACGTGAGATCCAGGACCAGTGACAATCCCTACTGATTGGGAAATGGAAAGTCCCAAGAATATTGGCTGCAGCGTAACCAGTGGATCCAGAGCTTCAGTCTCGTAGTCAAAAGTTTAGTTGCTGCCAAGGACAGAACCAGTAACAGACGTCAGGGAGTGAGAGCGGAGGATGGGATGTGGCTTTATAATAGCTCAACCGAGAGCGTAAGGCAATAATTATATGTCTCCGCACAAAACCCACAATCCGACCGTCAGGAACCAAGGAGAAGCCAAGAAATGTGAGGAATGAAGAACCGGGCAGGAAACAGCAGCAACAAGGACAATATATTCATACTATGAGGATACAAACCATTCACTGCCCCCCCCCCCACATGCTCATTATTTCTCTGCTTCCTCCTCAGTATTACCCTGACTCTGCATCCCCTTTATTATTACTCTGTACCGTATTGCACCGTATTAGGAGAGGATAGCCAGCACAGTATGAGGAGAGGACAACTAGTACAGTATAAGGAGAGGATAGCCAGCACAGTATGAGGAGAGGATAGTCGCTGCAGTGTGAGGACAGGGTAGCCAGCACAGTATGAGGAGAGGACAACTAGTAGAGTATAAGGAGAGGATAGCCAGCACAGTATGAGGAGAGGATAGTCGCTGCAGTGTGAGGACAGGGTAGCCAGCACAGTATGAGGAGAGGACAACTAGTAGAGTATAAGGAGAGGATAGCCAGCACAGTATGAGGAGAGGACAACTAGTACAGTATAAGGAGAGGATAGTCAGCACAGTATGAGGAGAGGACAACTAGTACAGTATGAGGAGAGGATAGTCGCAGTGTGAGGACAGGATAGCCAGCACAGTATGAAGAGAGGACAACTAGTACAGTATAAGGAGAGGATAGCCAGCACAGTATGAGGAGAGGACAACTAGTACAGTATAAGGAGAGGATAGCCAGCACAGTATGAGGAGAGGACAACTAGTACAGTATAAGGAGAGGATAGCCAGCACAGTATGAGGAGAGGACAACTAGTACAGTATAAGGAGAGGATAGCCAGCACAGTATGAGGAGAGGACAACTAGTACAGTATAAGGAGAGGATAGCCAGCACAGTATGAGGAGAGGATAGTCGCAGTGTGAGGACAGGATAGCCAGCACAGTATGAGGAGAGGACAACTAGTACAGTATAAGGAGAGGATAGCCAGCACAGTATGAGGAGAGGATAGTCGCTGCAGTGTGAGGACAGGGTAGCCAATGCAGTATGTGAAACTTTTTTTTATCTATACATACGAGCACCAAGAGAGGAGGAGAAGTTAGTAATTGTGATCAATTTCCCTCTCCCCCTGCAAGATGCCGGGTTTTTAGAAAACACAGGACTTCTCCTTTAAGTACTCAGTCTCCCCCTATCAATTTGTTCACCCAATACCAAAATGGGGCATTCTCTTTTCCTTTTATTATACCCAAAAAGCATCTCCAAGACTTCTGATTTAAATCTGGGAGGAATATACAGGAGTGCCAGTATACATACTATGCCTTCTATCCCACAATCAAAAAATATGCCCCCCCCCCCCATCTTTGTCTAGTTTTGTTTATGCAACTCCCATTTTACCTTTCTATGAATTTACTCGAGAATATCCAGAGAAACAGGAGTGACATTACTGCGACCACCATAACTTAGTTTATACAAAAAATGCCTTTTCAACCAGGGGAGTTTCAGCAGAACAATGCATGGTAGCAGATTCCTGACATAGTTCATTATTGTCAATCGTTTCACCTTGTCTCCCCCTGACATTCCAAACTATCACCTTAGTCAGCATTAAAAAAAAAAACATACCTTCCTGTCCACCTGGCTGCCCCCTCCCCTCCAAACCCCTTTATCTCTTGTAGCTTGTGCTATCAGAGCTTCTGTAATTGAGCATTTTTCACGATGGACCTAACCTAAGCCCCTATTTACATGGGGCGATGTGGAGAGCAAGCGAGCGCCAACCTGTCAGATCAGTGCTCGCTTGCTCCTCTCCCCCCAGCCCACTGCTGGCGCTATTGCACGCGCCGACAGCGAGCGAGGAGGAACGGGTAAGAACTGGGGGGGCTGCCCAGTGGATTGTCAGATTATCCAGACAGCCCATAGTCTGGACCGCGGCTCCTATTACACAGAGCGACGGCAGCAAATCTATTACAGGCTGATCGTTGCCGTTTAAGCCTGTTGAAAGACAACGATCAGCTGACACAAAACGATTATCAGCCGTAATGGTTGTATCGGTCGAATACGGCCGATAATTGCTTTGTGTATTAGGACCTTTACAGTTTCATTACAAAGATTTCTATTATAGACCTTAAGAATTCATTGATAAAGCAGCCTCTTCTTACCAAAAAAAGTGTTTTTTTTTCATAGACTACTCTAAAGGCCCCATTATACCAAGCGTTTATCAGCCGTACTTGGCCAATAATCACTTGGTGTAATAGCTACTGTTAAAAAGCAACAATCAGCCAACATGCACAATGTCGGCTAATCTTTTTAACATTAAGGACGATCTGCTGGCCATCGCTCTTGGTAATAGGAGCAGCAGGAGCAGACGCTATCTCCTATGGGCTCCCCATAATTTTATCCCTCGGGAAGTCCCCTACTGCAGCTCCCCGCTGCCCCTCTGCTCCTTCCCACTGCCCCCCAACTCCTCCCTGCGGCCCACTGCTCTGACCCATTCGCTGATGGCGCGTGTAATAGCGCCGGCAGCGAGCAGGGAATGAAGAGCAAGTGAGCGCTGATCTAAAAGGTCAACACTTGCTTGCTCCTCCTGATCGGCCCTTGTAAAAGCGGCTTAAGTTTTTTTCCTAGAACAAATGAGACTCTTTTCTTTTGTGTCTCTACAGCATAGTTAGGGAAAAGCAAAATATTACCATTGTTTTATCACTTGTCCCCAATCTCCTGCCCCTCCTTAAAACACATCTTTGTCATGGCAGCAGAGAAGTTAAACAGTTATAGCTCTCCGCCGACTACTTGGTTTAGCAAGGACCATGGGGAAAATTTCTCCTTACCTACCACATGTTACTGGATCCTTCCCCTCCGTTCCTTTGGGCATACCCACTATCCTTAAATCGGGTGAGCTCTGTCTTTCATATCTGTGACTTTTAATCTTAGGGCCCTGTTACACGGAACGATTATCGTGCGAAAAATTGTTATATCGTTCGAATTCAAATGATAATCGTCCTGTGTAATTGCAGGCAACTATCGAAAAATCGTTTGTGTGTCGTTGATCGTTGATTTAGATCTGACCCTAAAATCATCGGTAATCGTTGTAATTCCATATTCGTTCGCTGTAATTTCTGCATTTGTTCACTAATCGTTCAGTGTAATTGCACATTGTTCCTTCTTTTGCTGGGATCAGATGAAGTAAACGATCGTAGTAACAATTGTAACTAATGACTGTCGCTCTGGATAATATGGTGAATGATTCCACGTTACCGATAAACAATCTTGTTTCTGATTGTTCATTGTTAATCGCTAATTGTTAAAAATTGCTTTGTCTAATAGGACCTTTATACTCCGATTCTCTCTTCTGGTCCAGCCCTCTTTTTACCGTTACGTTTTTCTTTCTCGAACCTTGACCCAACCTGAGACCCACCTAAGGGCCTTTCACATGGGCTGATTATCGAGCAAAAAATTTTGAAATCTTTAAAATTCAAGCAAGAATCTTCTGGTGTAAACGAGGCAACGATCAAACGACAAATAAAAATTCGTTCATATGTCGTCGATCGCATGTTTTGAGCCAAAACCAAAACAATTGTCAATCGTTCTCATGTCTTCCAATGTAAACACTCATCGTTCACAGAACTTCACAGTATATAGATCCGAACGTAATTACGATCATTCACAGTATATATATGAACGCAATTACGATCTTATTTACAAAACGACTTTCTAGCGCAATTTATCTTATCGTCTAAACAGCTTTCGAGTAAAAGGATCTTTACACAGGATAGGTTCCGGGTTCTTTTGTCAGTGTTCTATGATTATCCCTTATGTCTTATCCCCCCCTTGCCTTGTGACCATGCAGAGAACCCGCACACAGGACACGTCTGACACATCTTGACCTGGATACACATCCTGCTCTTTGTTCTGGTGACTTTACCTCCTGCGGAGGAGAATTCCTCCTTAATACAGATCCTAAAATAAACATAAAATTCCGGAGAAGAAAGAAGCGGGAGATGTGAATGAGGGGCAGCGGGGTCAGGAAACACCTTGTACCCCAATACTCCTCTTGTCATCCCTGCCGCTCACAGATAACCCCCAGGTGACCCCACCAGATCTCACCTGCATGGAAGGTCAGTGTTGCCATTGTGCAGAAAAGTGTACGCTGTCCATAGAAGAAGAATAGGAGCAAATGCTGTGCTGTGTCCATATATACAGAATAAGAGCAGATACTGAGGATTACACCCAGCATACAGGACAGGAGAAGTGGTACTGTGCAGTGTATATATATATATATATATATATATATATATATACATACACACACAGAATAAGAGCAGATACTGAGGATTATACCCAGTATACAGGACAGGAGAAGTGGTACTGTGCAGTGTCCATATATACAGAATAAGAGCAGATACTGAGGATTACACCCAGTATACAGGACAGGAGAAGTGGTACTGTGCAGTATATATATATACAGAATAAGAGCAGATACTGAGGATTACACCCAGTATACAGGACAGGAGAAGTGGTACTGTGCAGTATATATATATATATATATATATATATATATATATATATATATATACTGAGGATTACACCCAGCATACAGGACAGGAGAAGTGGTACTGTGCACTGTCCATATATACAGAATAAGAGCAGATACTGAGGATTACACCCAGTATACAGGACCGGAGAAGTGGTACTGTGCACTGTATATATATATACAGAATAAGAGCAGATACTGAGGGTTACACCCAGTATACAGGACAGGAGAAGTGGTACTGTGCAGTGTATATATACAGAATAACAGCAGATACTGAGGATTACACCCAGCATACAGGACAGGAGAAGTGGTACTGTGCAGTGTATATATACAGAATAACAGCAGATACTGAGGGTTACACCCAGCATACAGGACAGGAGAAGTGGTACTGTGCAGTGTATATATGCAGAATAAGAGCAGATACTGAGGATTACACCCAGTATACAGGACAGGAGAAGTGGTACTGTGCAGTGTCCATATATACAGAATAACATACAGAGGATTACACCCAGTATACAGGACAGGAGAAGTGGTACTGTGCAGTGTCCATATATACAGAATAACATACAGAGGATTACACCCAGTATACAGGACAGGAGAAGTGGTACTGTGTGTGTAACCACGGCTGGGATCATATCTGGGCTGTGGGCTCACTATGTGTACGTATGTCTTGTGATAATAACCTGTGGGTAGTGTCTGCAGCCGTAGAGATAAAACTTGTGATGTCATTCAGTCTTGTGACATCACTAGGGAGGGGGCGGGGCACAAGCTGTATCTGTTACACTACTATACTGAGCAACTTCACCTCAAACCTAGATCTTGTGTGATAATAAATCATGTTTGCCCATCGCTTATTCCTTAGACATTTGTCTTATCCTAACACTGACACTAACATGGTGAGCTCAATGTCCTTTACCCGATGGTCACTAGAGGCGCCAGTGAGTATTAGCATCGTCCCCCCATTCTCCTGGGCAAACTATGAATGGGGGTCCAACTCCTGTGCAGGACTATGGAAGGGGGTCCAGCTCCCATGCAGGCCCAAAGATGGGGTCCGGCTCCTGTGCAGGACTATGGATGGGGGTCCAGCTGCTGTGCAGTTTGTAGAGACCTCTTTTGGGGCTACAGAGGGTCCCCCCAAATTTTCTATCCTTTTCACTTTCAGAGCTGAGGCATTACAGTCCCTCTGATTATGCTTTCTAGCTCACCAGCACCGATAATCATCATTCATGACAGGCCAGGGTGGTCTTGAGTGGTAGCCTTAACCCCCTATTCGACATAAGGACAGGGTTTCAATAGTCAGCCCCAAATTTCTTTCTGGTGACCCCACAATATGGCGGCGATATCAATCACAGCGCTCCCGGGCAGCTGCCAGGTGTCTACGGTGCCCAGAATCACAAGGATGAGGAGGGTCTCGCATAGGGCACCAGTCACCCCAGCGCAGGGTCTATGTGACAGAAGGAAAGGTGTAATGCCCCGTTAAGGAGCGGCACCCTGGTTGCCCTGGTCTCCGTGCAGCAGCAGGTGACGTTCCCCAGGCACATGTCATCCTGACACTTGTGATGGTTCTTTGGCAGCGCAGAGAACACAGCGCTAAATATAGATTACTGGAGGTTGCTGTGTTAACCCTTCAGTATTCCATGTGATAATAGATGAGTATCACTCAGCAAAGTATCCGAGCCATCACTGATCTGATCAGAACTGACCGAAACACGTGGGGGCCCAGCAGGGAGGCCTTAGTGATGTCATCAGTGTGTTTCCCCCAGTGGTCAAGGATCGTTCTGTGACGTGTAATTGGACAAATCCATGACTCCTCCCCCCTGTGCCTAGGCTTAAAATAGGCTCCTCCTCCATCCTCTTGTCATGGTCTCTGGTGGGTTTTTACACCATTTTCCTTACCCCAGTATATCTCCCAATATGTTATCTCTCTATTCAGATGCTATTTCGGAAGACAATATTTATAGAGTCTGATCTGGAACCTCATGGAAACAAAAATAAACTATGGTTGCAGTGTCCCGGGGCCTGTATCTCTGCTGCTGGATGTGTTGTATATTGTTGGGAAGAAACAATGTACTTTGCTCAGGCCTTTATTTTGTGAGAAACTGTATAATCTGTACTGTATTTCTATTCGTTGACAGCAAGCATGCATCAAAGTTTGTTAAGCAAGGATTACAAAGTCTTTTTCTGCAAAGTCATAAAGCCACAGTTTAGGGCCTTAGGGCCCTATTACATTGAGCGATAATAGTCCGAAGTGGCTGATTATCGCTCTGTGTAATAGAGAAAACGATCAGCTGATGAAACAATCATTGGCTGATCGTTCCTTAAGTCCAGACTTAAAATCATCAGGCACGCATCGCTACATATAATAGTGATGACTGTAGTATAAAATAATAAAGTATTAACTCACCTTACCACGCTCCCCGGTGTCCTCAGGCCTTCTCCAGTGTCTGCAGCTCTGCCTTCTGTTCCGGTCAGAGACTGGAGAAGGCCTGAGGACACCAGGGAGCGTGGTAAGGTGAGTTAATACTTTATTATTTTATACTAAAGGCAAGGGCTGCATGGACATCACTAATGATGTCCGTGTAGCCCTTGTGGCCGATAGTCGGCCCGTGTAATTGCTCATTAGACGAGTGCTGATCTAGCAGATTTAATCTAGCACATTTACAGTTTATGATCAAGCCATGGAATAGGACCCTAAGAGACAGTAAGTCTGGTCATCTCCCTCTTCTAAGCCAATTAGAACATTCCATGTATCTCCCTATCTCTCTGAGCCAATCAGGGTGCAGTTTACCTCAGGCCTCTTTCCACCAATGGGAAACCTTCCCTGTAGCATAAAAAGGGTGGAATGAGACCTGTTGGCAGTACTTATTCCAAAGTTTACTTCAGTGAGAGGCAGAACAAGTGTCAAGGAGTTTAAGGCCTTTTACACCAACCGATTATTGCACAAAAAAAATTGCTCAAATTTAGGCGTAAGGGTACTATTCCCCAAAGAGTATATCGTACTTGGGTGATTACCGGTCGTTCTGGCTGATAATTGTTTCATGTAATAGGTCATGTTTAAATCAACAATAAGCCTAGATGCACAATGTCGGCTCATTGTTGGTTTAAACCATGAACTAAAATCCTGATAACGATAGTGACAGTCTGCTGGTCACCGCCCCGTGTAACAGGAACGGCGGCAACAGACCCATGCTGTGCCCTATGGGCCACCCGGACAATCTAAGGCAGTGATTTTCAACCTTTTTTGAGCCGCGGCACACTTTTTATACTTAAAAAATCCCGGGGTACACCACCAACCAAAATGGCACAAAATGACACAAACAGTACAAATTATGACAAAAATAATGACAAAAAACAGTACATATTATACATATAGTTAATAATATAGATTCTAAATGTATTTATACTCACTCAGTGTGAAACCTGGGCCTGTTTTCTTCTCCCCCTGTGCTTCTCTCCTGTGCTTCTCTCCACCATATTTCTCCCCCCTACTTATCTCCTGTGCTCTCCACCATACTTCTCCCCCCTGCTTCTCTCTTGTGCTCTCCACCATACTTCTCCCCCCTACTACTCTAATGTGCTTCTCTCCACCATACTTCTCCCCCCTACTACTCTACTGTGCTTTTCTCCCCCATGCTTCTCTCCTGTGCTTCTCTCCACCATACTTCTCCCCCCTACTTCTCTCCTGTGCTTCTCGCCACCATACTTCTCCCCCCTACTTCTCTCCTGTGCTTCTCTCCACCATACTTCTCCCCCCTACTACTCTACTGTGCTTCTCTCCCCCCTACTTCTCTCCTGTGCTTCTCTCCCCCGTACTTCTCTCCACCACACTTCTCTCCCCTGCTTCTCTCCACCATACTTCTCCCCCATGCTTCTCTCCTGTGCTTCTCTCCCCCATGCTTCTCTCCTGTGCTTCTCCCCCATGCTTCTCTCCACCATACTTCTCTCCCCCCTGTTTCTCTCCACCAAACTTCTCTCCCCCCTGCTTCTCTCCGCTGTTTCTCTCCCCCATCCCCATGTTTCTCTCCCCCCTGCTTCTCTCCCCTGTTTCTCCTCCATCCCCAGGTTTCTCTCCCCCATTGTTTTCTCCTGTTTCACAGGGGCACCATAGTTTGGGGAACTTTCCCCGCGGCACACCCGACCATGTGTCGCGGCACACTAGTGTGCCACGGCACACTGGTTGAAAATCACTGATCTAAGGGGCCTATTCCACGGAGCGATAATCGGCCAAATCGGCCCGATTCGGCTGATTATCGCTCGGTGGAATAGAGAAAACGATCAGCCGATGATCGTGTTATCGGCTGATCGTTTATTTAGGCCCAAACCTAAAATCATCGGTCACCCACCTCGCATTGCTTCATGGAATAGCGGTGCGCGGCAGGCGACCAACGATTTGAGAAGCAGCATACATTACCTAGCAGGGCTTCTCTTCCGCTCCGTCTTCCTCCCCGGTTCCTGCGGCGCAACATCAACTCCGAAGCGGCCTGACTGAGCTGTCAGACCGCTCAGCCAATCACTGGCCGTGGCGGTCCCGGCCAGTTATGGGCTGAGCGGTCTGACAGCTCAGTCAGGCCGCACGGAAGCTGATTCTGCGCCGCGGGACTCAGGGAGGAAGACGGAGCGTAGGAGAAGCTCTGCTAGGTAATGTATGCTGCTTCTCAAATCGTCGGTCGCCTGACGCTGCTATTCCATGAAGCAATGCGAGTGACCGATGATTTTAGGTTTGGGCCTAAATAAACGATCAGCCGATAACACGATCATCGGCTGATCGTTTTCTCTATTCCACGGAGCGATAATCGGCCAAATCGGCCCGAGTCGGCCAATTGAGAAGCAGCATACATTACCTAGCAGAGCTTCTCCTACGCTCCGTCTTCCTCCCCGAATCCCGTGTCGCAAAATCAGCTTCCATGCGGCCTGACTGAGCTGTCAGACCGCTCAGCCAATCACTGGCCGGGACCGCCACGGCCAGTGATTGGCTGGGCAGTCTGACAGCTCAGTCAGGCCGCTTCGGAGTTGATGTTGCGCCGCAGGACCTGGGGAGGAAGACGGAGCGGAGGAGAAGCCCTGCTAGGTAATGTATGCTGCAAGGACATCGGTAACAATGTCCCTGCAGCTCTCGCTAAACGATCATCGGGTCGCAGATCGGCGCTCATTTACACTGTTGATCGGGCCCGTGGAATAGGGCCCTAAGGCTTGTTGTTTACTAAATGAGCGATTAAGCGATTTATCTGTGTGTGTAAAAGGACCCTTTGTCTTTCCAGGAGCCTGGCCACTGCCCAGGGCCCATGCCTGTGCACTGTACTGGAACCCATGTGCCACTGCTAGGTCTCTAGTATTGTCAGTCAGCACTGAGGTATATTGTGTCTGGTTCTCTAATGCTTCCCTATCACAGTAGCAGTATTACTTTTTCACCACAAGATGATCACAAGTGAGTATTATCCTTATATAACAGCCAGCACGTTGAAGGTAATAGGGGTTAATGCTCTGCATCTGTTGTTATATTGTATGTGCGAGAGACTAAAAGCCAATAGCGTCCCATTCTCTTAATGTATCAAGGGCCTGTTCCAGAAGGTTCTACCCTATGGGATGTCAAGTTACCACAGGCTGTCCTCCATCAATGGGAAACTAGCTCAGCTTTAGTCCCCCAGTGGTGGAGAAGTTTGCTGATTTTGCCAAAGTACCCCGCTAACCTTGCTAAATCTCCTTAAGTAGTCTTAGGGATTATGCTCACCTGGATGAACACTCCCAGGACCCCCATTTTCCTGGACCTGGCACTGTGTAATCTCTTCCAGGATTAGGTGGTTCTCTCCAATACTGTAAGGGTTATCCTCTTACAAGAGTCACCCTGACAGAGTACTGCACTACTTAGACAGGTCCCTCCTGGTAGTCCCCTACCCTCACTACAAGTCTTTAACTAAAACCTACCTCAAAGACTGTTCAATTCAAGTATAAACTGTCACCAGTATTTCAAGAGCGCAAACCGCTTTATCTGAAGTCATCAGAATTGCACTGTACTGTTCCTTTAAGAATTCTGCCAGTAAAGGGCATATACCACTAGGAAAGGCATATACCACTCTGAGCCCCATGACAAGTGCCAAAGTGCTACCGCAACACCTGCTCTTGCAAGCTCTACCTAGCATCCCTGTGTTACCACATCTTTGCCAGTGGTGCAGCCAGTTTGTTCCTGTATGCCAGTTTTGCAGTGCTAACCACCAAGAGTGTGACTACCTTTGAGGTGGCCAGTCCACACTAGCAGGTCCATCATCATCATCTACATCCTCATCCAGGGTTGGAGAAATTGTGTTCTTGCTTACAGGCCCCCTGGCTCCTTGTCTTCCTTTAGGCCTCCAGTCACAGATGGTACAGATCAGTTTCCACCTCGATGGTTGTGCTGCTGCATGGATGTCATGTCATGGGACAGTTTCGACTGAATTCCCTGTGAATACAATTTTCTCTCTCTTCTCACAGAAAGCTGAACTGTATGGATATTTGTCAGCAGAGCGTAATTCTATTTGGACTGGGTACTGCTTAAGTAGTCGCCTATCTCTCTGTCAAGTCAAGTCTCTAAAAGCATAGCTTTTTCCCCATCCAAATTCGCTCAAGTCTAAAACCTTCAGTTTACTTGCTACCAGCACAATCCTATTTAAAGGGACAGTGACCAGACTAACCAACTCTCAGCCTATTGAGTTATCTGCACCTTGTAATAAAGGGACTGTATACTGGATTAACTTCATAGAACTGTTCAGCAAAGTTTTAGTTATCTCAAAAACTTTAATTGATGTCCTTCACCAACACACTGCGTAACAGGGATAACTGTTCTTGGTAGAAGTGTTTGTTTGGCCGGCAACAACAGCCATGACACTGGTACTACAACAACCAGCTGGTCTGCACTACAACACCCTCTGCAGACCTTCCAGTCCACCACAAGGTCTATCATGGGTTTTCTACTGGTGTTCCTGGTACTTGACTGCTGTGTACTTGACTGCTGCCGCCATGTGCTCATAACCTGTGAGCCCTCTATGTCGTGTACAATTCCTGGTCTACAGTCAAATTGTAAACTGTCCACAACCCTTTTTCTTGGGGGAGGGATCCAGAGGATGTCCACAGTCCTGTTCCTGGTGGTGGTGGGGGTCCTGAGGATGTCCATGCCTGTGTTCCTTATGGGAAGGGTCCTGAGGCTTTCCACTGCCCAATTTCTGGTTGGGGAGATGCCCAAGGGATGTCCACAGCCCTATTCCTGGTGGTGGGGAAAGGGATCCTGAGGATGTCCATGGTCTTGTTCCTGGTGGTCCTGGTGGGGTTCCTGGAGATGTCCAAGGCCCTGGTAGCTTTAAATAGTCTTCAGTATATTCAGTCACCCCCCACCCCTAATTCCCCCGCCGGATTCAGGTTAATTCTTTGGGCAGTGGTGTAATCTGTCTGTGCATAGAATGGAGTCATGGAGCGGTGGGTCATCCAACTGGATTCCTTAGTGTGAACATACCCTAGGGCAAGCAAGGGATACAAATGGCGTACGCCACAGTAAAGAGGTGATTTTGCCCCTTTCCTGTGGCGTATGACAGTGGCGCATTTTGATAAATGTCCCCCATAGTTCCTCTGGTACCTGGTATTTCCTTTGTCATATCTTTAGTTGGATATTGACTTCTGTAAGAAGACCACCAAAACCAACGTATTGAGTGGCCCCCACTTAATATGGTGGTTTTGGTGGTCTTCCAATAGAAGTCACCCCTTGGCTAGGACCTTCCTTGGAGAGATATCTGGCTAGTCCCATGTTTCAAGACTCTAAAATGAGGCTCCACTGATTATTTTTTTTGCAGACACATATGTGAGCACTGCTTCATGTCCATGGCCGTGATTCATCCAAGCAGTTTATTTCCTGGACCTCACGTCCCCGTCCCCTTAGCCATGTTACTTCTGCATTGTAGCTATGAAGATATCAAACATCAAAGAAAGAGACCCCCAGAGGGCGGGGGGGGGGGGGTCACAGCAAGCTCCGCAGAGGCGGCCATGATTGTTACACATGGAGACTATGCTCACACCACAGGGCACAGTGCAAACAAACCAGACAGACAATACCAGAACTCATGCCTCCACACTACAACCCTGGGACTTTACATGATTGTGAGTGTGAAATACAGATTGGGAAAGCAGCATGAAGTACAGAAACTGCAGATAATAATAGTGATGGGGAAGGACCTGACTCGGGAGCTGACCATCAACAGATGAAGCTGCTGTGATACATCACATGACCAGGACAGAGCCTGTCTGATGCCCGACCTAGAATATACATCACTATCTGCTGCTACATCATGTCTTATTCTTCACTCACCTCCAGAGCTGCATTCACTATTCTGCTGTTACATCATGTCTTATTTTTCAGTCATCTCCAGAGCTGCATTCACTATTCTGCTGTTACATCATGTCTTATACTCCAGTTGCCTACACATCCTTAGGAAATTGATTCATAATAGTGATTCATAATAGTCAGGAACCTCTGTGGTTGTCTCAGGCTCCTGACTGTAAACAGCAACTATTAACCCTTAAGTGTCTGCTTTTCTCCCCCGTACTCCACCACTTCCACCTCACTGTAGTATATGGCTGCACAGTATGACAGTCACAATACAAGATGGCCGCCTCTGGAGTTCTGTGGGAATGGAATGACTGCCAGCAGGGGGTAGGTGGATGTTTCCTCAGCTGCATAAATAATCTGTACATTGTGTGGAAGTGGCAGAAAGTGCTGTGAGATATTCTATACAGAGGGGATGGAGGTGGCGGTGAGAGCCCTCCGACCCCGCAGATGAAGGGAGGAGCCTAGGAAAGGAAAAGTCTAGTTTATCTTTGTTACATTAAACTTTATTCAATCAGGAGCAGGTAAAATGGAGGAAAAAAAATAAGAAAAAAAACAGGAGAAGTCATGGGAAATGTAGGGGGGGGGGGGGGGAAGTAAAAGGGAAGAGGATGAGGAGCAAGTGAAAGAGTAAGGGAAACAGGAGGAGGAACCAGTGGAGGAATAAGGGAAACAGGAGGAGGAACCAGTGGAGGAATGGAAAGGGAAGGAGGAGGAACCAGCGAAAGAAAGAGGGAAACAGGAGAAGGAACCAGTGGAGGATAAAGGGAAAGGGAAGGAGGAGGAACCAGCGAAAGAAAGAGGGAAACAGGAGAAGGAACCAGTGGAGGAGTAAGGGAAAGGGAAGGAGGAGGAACCAGCGAAATAAGAGGGAAACAGGAGAAGGAACCAGTGGAGGAGTAAGGGAAAGGGAAGGAGGAGGAACTAGCGAAAGAAAGAGGGAAACAGGAGAAGGAACCAGTGGAGGAGTAAGGGAAAGGGAAGGAGGAGGAACTAGCGAAAGAAAGAGGGAAACAGGAGAAGGAACCAGTGGAGGAGTAAGGGAAAGGGAAGGAGGAGGAACCAGCGAAATAAGAGGGAAACAGGAGAAGGAACCAGTGGAGGAGTAAGGGAAAGGGAAGGAGGAGGAACTAGCGAAAGAAAGAGGGAAACAGGAGAAGGAACCAGTGGAGGAGTAAGGGAAAGGGAAGGAGGAGGAACTAGCGAAAGAAAGAGGGAAACAGGAGAAGGAACCAGTGGAGGAGTAAGGGAAAGGGAAGGAGGAGGAACCAGCGAAATAAGAGGGAAACAGGAGAAGAAACCAGTGGAGGAGTAAGGGAAAGGGAAGGAGGAGGAACCAGCGAAAGAAAGAGGGAAACAGGAGAAGGAACCAGTGGAGGAGTAAGGGAAAGAGGAACCAGAGGAGAGGTGAAGGAAAGAGTAGGAGGAGGAACCAGTGAAAGAAAGAGGGAAACAGGAGGAGGAACCACTGGAGAAGTTTGGGTTTATTCACACGATTCATGGTTCGATCCGGAGAAGGATGGCGGCACGGATCCCCTTGGCGGAGATCCACCCCCCCGCCGCCCAGCACGTGCAGACTGGCTACAAGCGCTCACTGGAAGTGGCCTGGACTACGCTGCAAGGAGGAGGCAGGGTAGTCCCGACCACTTTTGGAACATGTACGCCAGTGAGCACGGGGGAATATGTGAGTAGTAGATGCGATGACAGGGGAGCACATCATGCTCTACTGTCATCTCTGCAGCTGGGTGGCGGGGGGTGGGTGATCCGTGCCGCGATCCACACTAGGACATGTCCTATTTTTTCGCGGTGCGGGTCGCAGCACGGATCATATGAATGGCTGCATTCACTTCAATGGTCCCTAAAATTGTCTGTGGTCGTGGATCCGCGACCACGGACAATTTTACGGGCAGACAAAGAAAGGAGCAGGTAGAAGGAAGGGGAGCAGGCAAAGGAAGGCCTTCTGATCAGCCTGGCTGTATAAAATCACACTTTACTCTCTGTTCTGCAATTATAAGACACTTCTCAGCTGTGTGGCTGCCGACTCCTCCCGAATCACAATAACCACTAATCTATTATAACATGAAACTGCTGTCACTGGGGATATCACAGCCAGCATTAACCCTGAAACTGATGGAGAGTAAGAGACGTTGTACTGTGCGGTGTCCATATATTCACAATAAGAGCAGATACCAAGGATTACACCCAGCATACAGGACAGGAGAAGTGGTACTGTGCACTGTCCATATATACAGAATAAGAGCAGATACTGAGGATTACACCCAGCATACAGGACAGGAGAAGTGGTACTGTGCACAGTATATATATACAGAATAAGAGCAGATACTGAGGATTACACCCAGCATACAGGACAGGAGAAGTGGTACTGTGCAGTGTCCATATATACAGAATAAGAGCAGATACTGAGGATTACACCCAGTATACAGGACAGGAGAAGTGGTACTGTGCAGTGTCCATATATACAGAATAAGAGCAGATACTGAGGATTACACCCAGCATACAGGACAGGAGAAGTGGTACTGTGCAGTGTATATATATATATATATATACAGAATAAGAGCAGAGACTAAGGATTACACCCAGTATACAGGACAGGAGAAGTGGTACTGTGCAGTGTCTATAGGTATTAAGGAAAGTGGTACTGAGCACTATCCAAATAAGCAATAAGAAAAGTGGTACTGTTCAGATCACTTAGAGAATTCCTGTTATATTTGGGTCCTGTCTTCCGTGAGTCATTCTGGAGACTTTACAGAAGGTGGAGTAAGGAAGCAGTGATCCCAATAATAACAGGAATTAATATTTATCGAAGGGCATGGTGGAGGGTGCGGCCCACAGAGGAGGCGGCCAGGGCATGACTGATGTTCTCCACACTGCACTATTCTACTGTTACATCATGTCTTATTCACTAACCACCTCCAGAGCTGCATTTACTATTCTGATGTTATATCATGTCTTATCCTGCAGTCACCTCCAGAGCTGCAATCACTATTTTCTTGGCTGCTGTGGAAATGAAGATAGATAAAGTAGATGAATTGTCAGAAGCTCCAGTGTATGTGGGCAGAGGATTGAGAAGAGGGGCCGCATTCTCTGCTGTGCATAACATTACACTGCTCGTACCAAGGAGCCTCTTATGTTCAGCTGCTGCCCTCTAATGTTTGTCAGTGGTATCGCAGACTATCCAGCTACTGGCAGCATCAATATCCACAACATACAGGACTTGAATCACGTAAAAGACTCAGGAGAGAAGTGATGAAGCATCCATAACAAAAAGACCCAAACCCCTCCATCCCTATCACTATACAGATACCTAACCCCTCCACAACTCTCAAAATAAAAAAAATCGCTTTGTCCAAGGGTACGTGCACACTAGGGATTTTCCACAGGGACTTCAAGCGGACTCTAGGGTGGACAGCCGAATTTGCCAGCAAATATCATTAAGTCTATGGAACGGGCGGAACCTCATGCAGAGGCCGCCCGGTGGAATCCGCTTGAAGTCCCAGTGGAAATTCCATAGTGTGCACGTGTGGTGTCCCCACCACGGGTTTTGCTAGTCTGTTCTCCCCTCGCAAAAGCCTGTACTCTAAGTAAAGTGGTAATGAAGTTGTGCCTAAGTTTTGCCACTAGATGTCGCTATTATTTGTCTATGCACTTGTATATTGCGCAGTTGTAGTGAACAAGGGGTTATTATTTGTTTGTAATCTGTGCACCAATAAGAGCTCTTTCTCTTCTCTACCTATCTCTATTCTCCTTTCTTTTCATACACTCTCTTCTCCACCACTCACAGGAAGTATTACACACCCTGAAGGAAGTTGTCACATGGGGAGAGGAAGTACACACCCACACTTAGTGAGTCTTATCCAAGTCTTGGTAGAGAGAGGTCGCAAGACAAGACGGTCCCTGCTGTAGTTTAGCTGGGTCCTGGCTCGGCCAGGTCTCCTGTCAGGGACAGAAGAACAAGTCCAGTGTAATCTAGTCTGGAGTGTGGCAGTAGACAGACACACATGGGAAACACAGAGACTTTTACTTCTCAAGCAACCCCTCTTCTTACGATGCAGTGTTAAACCACTTAGGAGAGGACAAGTCAGAGACCACCCCAACCTACGCCGTGAACATCTTTAAAAGTGCAGGAAACAAGAGGAACTCATCCTCATTGCTACAAGCCTACGTACTCTATCTCGAAGCGCGGGTGTAACCAGGTAATTTTGGCCACACTGCTCAACAGGTAACAAGGTCTGGGGCTTGTGTCACCCTAGGAGGACCAGTCACCCGACACTGTAGGGCAATAGGTGGTATCACGAAATAGGTCAAAACACGGGCACAAATAGCCTTCTTCTTTTAAGTATTCTTAAGTATCCTACTTCTTCTTCTAAAAGTTCCGGAAGAGCACACTTCTACCCTGGGTTGGGACTTTCAAGACAAACTCCTCTTTGCTACTCTGAATTCACTCCACTTCTCAACGCACAACCAAGTCAGCACAGCTCTTCTGTCGGAAACCTATTGTCAGCTGGTGTACTAAGTATTCCTGCAGTGAGGGTGCGTTCACACCTACAGGATCTGCAGCAGATTTGATGGCGCAGATTTGAAGCTGCAGATTCAAAGCAAATCAATTCTAGGCCATCAAATCTGCTGCAGATCTATTGCAGATCTGCTGCAGATTCAAATCTGCGTCATCAAATCTGCTGCAGAATATGTACGTGTGAACGCACACTTAAGGGTACAAACACACACACCGTATACGCAGCTGATCTGCAGCAGATTTGATGCTGTGTTCAGTTATTTACATCTAATCTGCTGCGTATCTGCTGCGTATCGCAGCAGAAAATACACTGCGTATACGGTGTGTGTGTTTGTACACTGAGGGTACAAACACACACACCGTATACGTAGCGTATTTACTGCTGCGATACGCAGCAAATACGCAACAAAAACGCAACAGATTAGATCTAAATAACTGAACACAGCATCAAATCTGCACCATTAAATCTGCTGCAGATCTGCTGCGTATTTGCTGCATATTTGCTGCATATCTGCTGCGTATACGGTGTGTGTGTTTGTACCCTTAAGAAGATTTTATTTATGATAACAGGACTCAGTGATTATTGTTCAGGCAACTACACAGTTGTTACACCATCCTTGGGTCATCTCCCCTTTCTGTGGTGATAAGGCTAGGTGATGTGATTTTACCTACTTGCTTCGTACCTATATGATGACTACACCTATATATACTGCCCTCTGAGTTAGAAGATGATCAGAGCGTGATCAGAGGGTGACACAGAGATGTTCTGAATGAAGAAAAGGAATGCTGGAAGCACGTCAATGAGAAGAGCTCCTGGAAAATTATCATTTGTAGTCACAATACCCAAGGAGAAGAAAGCCAGTAATCTATAAACAATTTATGGAAAATAACACATTGTACTAGCCTGACTGCGCCGTACAGGAAACTGCTACCATTTATGGTCTGGCCTATCAGAGTGTGACATGTATGTGTCTTGTGACTTGGAACCCCGCCTGTATTAAATGTTTACATTTCTTATGAATACACTACGCATGAGTAGTACCGCCCCATATTCTGTCTATAAAATGTGATTACCATAATAAAACGTGGCCATTTATCCAGGCTTATAATCATGATACATTGTCTTATCCGTGTCTGTGATTTATAAGTGACGAGTTGGTTATACTGCAGGTTACAGCTCTAGATATATTCAAAAACCATCCATCCTGGGAGGACCTGGCTCCATAGAGTCAGGTCAACATCTAAATTTAGACTTATCAGTGGGTGGCAGTACCAATAGTCTGGGTGGGTCATCCGGCTGAGCTACCATCCGGCTGAGCTATATCTCGACCAATCATTACAGTAAAGGCTACAGGAATATCAACTGCACACCAATTGCCATCAATTTTTATATTTTTATTTTATGCACTTTGAGGCTGGGTTCACACTACGTATATTTGAGGCTGTATGTTTGAGGCTGTATAGCAACCAAAACAAGGAGTGGATTGAAAACACAGAAAGGCTATGTTCACATAATGTTGTAATTGAGTGGATGGCCGTCATTTAATGGCAAATATTTGCTGTTATTTTAAAACAACGGCTGTTATATTGAAATAATGGCAGTTATTTACTGTTATATGGCGGCCATCCACTCAATTTCAACATTGTGTGAACAGATCCTTTCTGGGTTTTCAATCCACTCCTGGTTTTGGTTGCTATGAGGACCTGACATGAGGACCAAATACAGCCTGAAATATACATAGTGTGAACCCAGTCTAAAGATTTTTTTTACAGTTTCCAACACAGGTAGCGAGGATTTATAGGAGACACCGTGTGTGGGAACTACATAGGAGTAAGTGAGAGCCTCCGGCCGCCATCTCTTCCTCCTATGCAGTTCCCACACACCATGTTGACAAAGGTCGTAAATGACTGAAACGTCCAGTGAAATGGTACACCAAAACTTATGTTAAATCCTCGCTACCTGTGTTGGAAACTGTAAAAAATCTTTTAAGTGCATAAAATAAAAATATAAAAATTGATAGCAATTGGTGTGCAGTTGATATTCCTGTATTCATGATAATCGCGTCAACTGGCACCCCCTACTCTGAGTGCGCAGACATAGCATCAACTATACCACAGTAGTGGCGTCACACAGCACCATCTGGCAAGTGACTGGCTGAGAAAACACCCCACACGCACCCTTATAGCACCCTAAGAGACCAAGACAGGCAGCAGTGGAGAGACAGGCAGTGGTGGGAGAGACAGGCAGAAGTGGGGACAGGTAGTGATGGGGAGGCAGGCAGAGGTGCAAAGACTATCAGTGGAGAGACAGGTTGTGGTGCAGAGAGAGACTGTGGTGAGAAGAAAGAAAGTGATGGAGAGACAAGAAGAAGGCAGGCAGAGGTACAAAGAGAGTTATAGGTGAAGAGACATGAAAAGGGGGAGAAACAAGCAGGTGTAGAGAACAGACAGGGGGTAGAAGAGAGAAAAGTGGTAGAGGAGAGACTAGTGGTAGAGGAGAGACTAGTGGTAGAGGAGAGACTAGTGGTAGAGGAGAGACGGGGGGGGGGGGAGAGGAGTGACGGGGTAGAGGAGAGACTAGTGGTAGAGGAGTGACGGGGTAGAGGAGAGACAAGTAACAGCAGAGAGACGGGGTAGAGGAGAGACAGGGGGTAAAGGAGAGACAAGTGACAGAAGAGAGACAGGATACAGGAGAGATAGGATACAGGAGAGACAAGTGGCAGAGTAGAGACGGGGTAGAGAAGAGACAGGGGGTAGAAGAGAGGAAAGTAGTACAGGAGAGACTGGGAAAAGGAGAGACAAGTGGTAGAGTGGGGTAGAAGAGAGACGGGGTAGAAGAGAGACAAGTAGTACAGGAGAGACTGGGGTTAGAGGAGAGAGACGGGGTAGAAGAGAGGAGGGTAGAAGAGAGACAAGTGGTAGAGGAGAGACGGGGTAGAAGAGAGGAGGGTAGAAGAGAGACAGGGGGTAGGGGAGAGACAAGAGGTAGAGGAGAGACAGGGGGGGGTAGAAGAGAGACAAGTGGTAGAGGAGAGAGAGATGGTAGAAGAGAGAGACAGAGGTAGAGGGGAGACGGGTGGTAGTTAAAGAGGTTTTATGGGCAAAATGTACTGATAATGTCTCCACAGAATCACACAGTCACTGATTGGAGAGCTGCATGCACCAGCAGGGAAGAGACAGGCAGCAGTGTAAAGATGGGTGGTGGGTGTGAGACAGGCAGAAGTAGGGAGACAGGCAGTGGATTAGAGACATGTAACAACTGACAATGGATGCAGCCAGAGGTAGGGAGACAGGTAGCAGTGGTGAGACAGCCAGAGATGAAAAGCATGAAATGGTAAGAGGAGACGGAGAGGCAACGATGGAGAGTTAGGGGTGGAGCGACAGGCAGGGGTGAAGGGACAGGCAAAACTAGAAGCACAGTGAGGGGTGGAGAGACAGGCAGAACTAAAGAGATAGGCAGGGATGGGAGAGACAGGTGGTAGGTAAGAAACTAGCAAAGATAGAGAGGTGGCCAGGGGTGGAGAGACAGGCAGAGGATGAAAGCAGGTGTGGTGGGGAGACATGATGAGACAGTCAGTAATGAAGAGACATGAAGACGGAGCCAGTGCGTCATGGATAGACAGTTGGTAATGGAGAGACAGTCAGTGATGGAGAGACATGATGTGATCGACTGTGATGAAGAGACATAAATAGACAGTAAGGGATGGGAAGACACAATGAGACAGTTATAGATGAAGTTATAATGAGATAGACAGTGATAGAGAGACATGAAGAGATAGCATTGTAGAGACACAAAGGGACAGCCAGTGATGAAGAGAGATGATGAGACAGACAATGATGCAGAGACACAATAAGACAGTTATAGATGAAGAGTTATGATGAGATGAGACACAAAGGGACAGCCAGTGATGAAGAGAGATTATGAGACAGACAATGATGCAGAGACACAATGAGACAAACAATGATGGAAACACATGAAGAGACAGCCAGTGATGTAGAGACCTAGGTAAACAACTGGTGATGGAGAGACAGTCAGTGACGGAGGAGTGCACTCTTTCAAGGTCAGCAGTGATTCCTCCAGCTGTGTGGGGCTGCGCTCTCTTCTCCTCCTGTATCTCCTCCTCTTCCTCCCTCCTCCTCCTCCTCCTGTCTCCCTCCCATCTTCCCTAGGAATCTCTCCCATCCTCCAGCTCCTGCAGCATCCTTCCCTGTCATCCCTCCTGCCCCTGCCCCCTCCCTCCTGCCCCTGCACCGTTCTGCTCCGTGTGTGTCTGTGTGTCTTGTGTGTGTGTGTCCTGTGTGTGTGTTATGTTTACCCTATGTGTGTGTAGATGTGTGTGGCAGGTGTGCACCTCATCCCTGACACGCAGTCGTACACATGTGTGAACAGCCGGCATTGTACCTCCCTGCACCAGAGATGTGACATGGAACCTCATACTCGCCACAAGCCCCAGATGTTTAGGGGCTCCCGGTGGATGGTGGGGGTATGACTCTCCCACTGGATTACAGCTGGATCTTAACTCCATCCTCCTGGATTGGGCCTGGGACCGGGGACTTTCCTACAGACCTTGGCCATGTCGCCACCAGCATCAGCGGCCAGCGAAAGCAGCACAGGGTCTGTTCCGCAGGAGAGCACCGATGCTGTACGAGAACTGGTAAGCAGATGGGGGGTGAGGGGCCTGTAATAAATATCACCCCAACATTACCCCACTATAACACCCTGCCATCTCCCATTACAACATGCCACCATCGCCCCATTACAACTTACAGCCAATGCCCCAGACAGAACCATTGCCCCACTACAACGTCCAACCAATGCCTCATACTAAAACACAGCCACTGCCTTACTACAACACACAACATCAGACCACTACACCACTACAACCACCATCTATAGCCTACTACAACACACAGACATTTCCCCAGAACATAAAACTACCACCCTATGACAACACCAATCCTTAGCCACACAACCATCACCCCACTACAACACACAGCCATCATCTCTGTACAATACACGGCCATCACCCCTCTACAGAGGTGTCAACACTGTAATAGACAGTTGTCACCCCATTAGTCACACCAGTTAAATTTAGTCATCACCCTGGCATAACAGTCAACCATTACCCCACTCCAATACACACACACACACACATAAACTTATGTCACCCTGATATTATAGACAGCCGTCATAACTCTACAACACAGGTTTCACCCTGACATAGCAGAAAGCCATCACCCCACTACAGCACTCATCATACTGCTGTCAACCTGACATAGTAAACAGCTTCCCCCCTCCCCACAACATACAGCTTTATCTCCACTACATAACATAGATGTCACCCCTCACACACTGCTGCCATCCTGAGATAACAGATATTTGTCTCCCTGCCTACTTACGCAATACACAAATCTCACTATATACAGCATACAACCTTGACCCTAAAACTAGACTGTCAACAAATTAAAATGCAGCTTACACCACAGCACAGCTAACACCCCACTATAACAGACAGCTATCACCAAACTACAGCGCAACTAACACCACACTATAACAGACAGCTGTCACCCCACTATAACAGCTATCACCAAACTACAGCGTAACTAACACCCCACTATAACCGACAGCTGTTACCCAACTATAGCGCAGCTAACAGCCTACTATAACAGCTGTCACCCAACTACAGCGTAACTAACACCCCACTATAACCGACAGCTGTCACCCAACTATAGCGCAGCTAACAGCCTACTATAACAGCTGTCACCCAACTACACCGTAACTAACACCCCACTATAACAGACAGCTGTCACCCCACTATAACAGCTATCACCTAACTACAGCGTAACTAACACCCTACTATAACAGACAGTTGTCACCCAACTACAGCGCAGCTAACACCCCACTATAACAGCTATCACCCAACTACAGCGTAACTAACACCCCACCATAACAGACAGCTGTCACCCAACTACAGCGCAACTAACACCCCACTATAACAAACAGATGTCACCCAACTACAACGTAGCTAACACCCTACTATAACAGACAGTTGTCATCCAACTACAGCACAACTAACACCCCACCATAACAGACAGCTGTCACCCAACTACAGCGCAACTAACACCCAACTATAACCGACAGCTGTCACCCAACTACAGCACAGCTAATACCCCACTATAACAAACAGATGTCACCCAACTACAACGTAGCTAACACTCTACTATAACAGACAGTTGTCACCCAACTACAGCGCAACTAACCCCCCACTATAACAGGCAGTTGTCACCCAACTACAGCACAGTCACCCTATGATATAGCAATCACCCTGTATAATACACAGCTGTCACCCAATGATATAGCAATCTCCCTGCATAATACACAGCTGTCACCCTATGATATAGTTATCACTCTGTATAATGCTGCGAATTCGAATGATAATTGTACGTGTAAATGCAGCGAACGATCAAACGACGAGCGAGTAATCGTTCATTTTGATCTTTGAATTTGTTCTCAAATCGTCATTGATCGTTCGCAAAAAATTTACAGATCGTTCCGTGTGAACAGTCGTTCGCCGATTTTACCAATGTGTGAGATAGGCTTAAGTAGGGATGGTCCGAACCTGCCGAGGTTCGGGTTCGTATGAACCCGAACGCTCGGCAGCAGAGACCCGCTGTCTGACCGCTCCGTGGAGCGGCGGATCCAGCGGAAGTAACGACTGTAACGCCTATGGCTATGGCTGTATCCCAGTTTTTCAGGCGGTCCTCCCGCTGGATCCGCCCGCTCCACGGAGCGGGCAGACAGCGGGAATCATTACCGAGGGTTCGGGTTCGTACGAACCTGAACAGAACTCGGTTTGGACCATCCCTAGGCTTAAGCGATCGCAAAACGAATTTTCCATATGATATATCATACCGTCTAAACGCTGATCGTTATTAAAAAAAAAAATCGTTAATCGTACGATCGGGCCAATTATCGTTTTGTGTAAATGCAGCATAACACACAGCCGTCACCACATCGTATAGTTATCACCCTGTATAACACACAGCTGTCACCCCATGATATAGTTATCACCCTGTATAACACACTGCTGTCACCCCAATATAACACCAATTTGTCACCCTGAATATAACACACAGCTGTCATCTCTAATACCTCTCATGGATTAGGACAGTTTTATTTACATCTATGGTTTTAAAGTAAATCTGTCAGCTGTGATTCATGCTCCAGACCGCTGACACTGTTAGATGCTTGTTAGGTCAAGGAGACACAAGGTACCTTTTATATATCCATCTGTGCTTCCAGAACATAGAAAATGCTTTTATTCTCCAGTGCAAAGTGTCAGAGAGGTGTTCCCAAGCTCCTGATCATCTGAGGGCTGTACTGTCTCCTCACTCCTCCTCCCATCACTGACTGGGAACAAGGGAATTTATAGTTGGCCTCTGTTCCACACCACTTTTCTAGCCTGCACTTTTCCCCTGATACTGATAACAATTGCTCAAAATTCATTAAAGGGGTATTCCACTTAAACAAAACTCTTGATATGTTGATGCTCATGGTGAGACTAACAATTAATTTCATACTTGTTATAATCTATTCAGTCTCCTTCCCCTAGTTCTCAGCTGCTGGTTTCTGTTGAAAATACAAAAATCTGCGTGTGAGCTTTTCTCTCTGTCTGCCCCTCCTCCCCCTTCCTTCTGAGACGCCTCATGTAAACTGACTGGCTTCATCTGCAACATTGTAGCTTCTTTGTAATGCTGGGAGGGATAATCACAGTGAGTTCATTAGCAACTTTATTAGCAAAGAAGCTAGAAAGTTGCAGATAAAGCCAGTCAGGGACTTGTTTACATCAGCTGTCTCATAAGGGAGGAGTAGACAGAGAGAACAGCTCACACACAGATTTTTATGTCTTCGGTAGAAAGCAGCAGCTTAGAACTGGGAGAAGGAGACTAAATAGATAATAACAAGTATAGAAGGAATTGTTAGTCTCACCATGGGCAGCAACATATCAAAAGTTATATGTGAGTGGAATACCCCTTTAACTGTGTAGTGGGCAGGTCTCCTTCACTCCCAGGGGGTATAATGTTATTCAGAATATCCTTTCCTTTAGGTGATCGATTACAGTCTCCTGCAGAATAAGGGCCACATCCAAGATCCTTACTGACAGATTGCATAGCACTTCCATCCTAAAACTGTGATGCCATAGAAGGATTTCTATGTATAACCTCACCATAACATCTCTCTACTATATAAATAAATATATATATATATATATATATATATATATATATATATATATATATACACACACACACACCTACATATACAATCCTGCATATGTATAACACCATATATAGTCCTATGTATAACCTCACTGGAATATCTCTCTATATACCCCCATATACACAATACCCCTATATGTATAACACCATATATAATCCTACCTGCATATCTCTCTCTATAAACCCCTATTTAAACAACCCCATCATATGTATAATAATGGATATAAATGTTTTAAACATAACATTTTTTGGAGAGCTGCAATATTCTTCTGGAGGTACTGTATATTTTGCACTTGTGGTCACAGGAATGCTTATAACAAGGCACCATTGCTATAGTATATACTGGAGTGCTGCAAACCTGTTTTTGTTTCTCTATATACCCCTATATACACAATTCTATATGTTTACACCATATATAGCCCCGCCTGCATACGTCTATCTACACACTCTCACAAACCTCCCATATGTATAAAACCATATATAACCCTACCTGCATATCTATATATACCCCTACATACACAATTCTATATGTTTACACCATATATAGCCCCGCCTGCATACGTCTATCTACACACTCTCACAAACCTCCCATATGTATAAAACCATATATAACCCTACCTGCATATCTATATATACCCCTACATACACAATTCTACATGTTTACACCATATGTAGCCCTGCCTGCATATCTCTATATATACCCCTATATACACTATCCCTCTTATGTATAACACCATATCATATTTATATACCCCTAAATACACAATTTGTATTACACAAAATTTTATCCTACCTGCATATTTCTATATATACCCCTATATAAATAATTCCATCTGTATAACACCATACATGTATACACCTTACCTGCATATTTTTATTAATACCCATATATACACAATTCCCCCATATGTATATCAATATATATAACCCTACTGGCATATCTCTATATACACCCATATATACCCCCCAAATATATAACAACATAGATAACCCTATTGTCATATCTCTACATGTACCACTATATACACAATAACCCCCATACGTATGACACTATGTATAATCCTATAAACAGAATCCCTGATATGTATCACACCATACTGTATATAACCCTATCTGCATGTATCTATACACCACTAGTATACACAATCCCCCATATGTATTACACCATTTATAGCCCTACCTGCATATCTCTCTCTCTATACCCCTATATACACAATCCCCCCATATGTATGACATGATATATCCCTACATACACAATCCCCCATATGTATAACGTCATATATACCCCTATATACACAACCCCATATGTATTACATCATATATCCCTATATACACAATCCCCCCATATGTATAACACCATATATAACCCTACCTGCATATCTCTACATACCCCTATATACCCAATCCCATATGTATAAAACCATATATCCCTATATACACAATCCCATATGTATAACACCATATATCCCTATATACACAATCCCATATGTATAACACCATACAGTATATCCCTATATACACAATCTCTCCTATATGTATTGCACTATATATAGCCCTACCTGCGTATCTCCCTCTCAGTCACATATGTATAACACCATGTATAACAGTGTATGTATATTTCCCCTATGATTGGCTGCTGCAGTGTATACGGTATATACAGGTAGCGCCTCTCTCGCTGCTATTTATGAATGTGTGAGGTAATTGGTGAGGATTCTGTGACTGACTCCACTAAGGAGTGGGCACAATTATCTACATACGTTGTTCTCACCTCTACTCAGCTGCCATCTATTTATATGTACGGAATACCCCTCCCCCATTATTTCTTTCTTTCTATTGTTTTAAAACATAAGGAGGGCTGATCAGCCAAACCAGAAAGCCCTCTAAAAGAAAGAGCCCCCCCCCCCCAATCTGTAGACAGCTGCCTCTCATCAGTACAGAGCAGGGGCCGGCCTGGAGAGACATCTGAGGGGTGATGTATCTCAGTGAGGAAACCTTCACATGACCCCCTCAGGCCTATTGAAGAAGTCATAACAGCAAGCTCTTCACTCTTATGTCTATTCACACCCTCCTCACATCCCGGCCAGCCCACTACAACACGCTCCTCATAACTCAACCAGACCACTACAACACCATCCTCATATCCCAGCCAGACCACTACAACACCCTCCTCATATCCCAGCCAGACCACTACAACACCCTCCTCATATCCCAGCCAGACCACTACAACACCCTCCTCATATCTCAACCAGACCACTACAACACCCTCCTCATATCCCGGGGAGACCACTACAACACCCTCCTCATATCTCAACCAGACCACTACAACACCCTCCTCATATCCTGACCAGACCACTACAACACCATCCTCATATCCTGACCAGACTACTACAAAACCCTCCTTGTATCCTGGATAGACCACTACAATGCCCTCCTCATATGCCAACCAGGCCACTAAAACACCCTCCTCATATCCCGGGGAGACCACTACAACACCATCCTCATATGCCAACCAGGCCACTAAAACACCCTCCTCATATCCCAGCCAGACAACTACAACACCCTCCTCATATCTCTACCAGACCACTACAACACCCTCCTCATATCCTGACCAGACCACTACAACACCCTCCTCATATCTCAACCAGACCACTACAACACCCTCCTCATATCCTGACCAGACCACTACAACACCCTCCTCATATCCCAGCCAGACCACTACAATGCCCTCCTCATATCCTGACCAGACCACTACAACACCATCCTCATATCCTGACCAGACTACTACAAAACCCTCCTTGTATCCTGGATAGACCACTACAATGCCCTCCTCATATCCCGGGGAGACCACTACAACACCCTCCTCATATCCCAACCAGACCACTACAACACCATCCTCATATCCTGACCAGACCACTACAACACCATCCTCATATCCCGGGGAGACCACTACAACACCCTCCTCATATCCCAACCAGACCACTACAACACCCTCCTCATATCCCGGTGAGACCACTACGACACCCTCCTCATATCCCGGTGAGACCACTACAACACCCTCCTCATATCCCGGTGAGATCACTACAACACCCTCCTCATGTCCCGGCCAGACCACTACAACACCCTCCTCATATACTGGCCAGACCATTATAGCACCCTTTTTATACTCTGACCAGACCACTGAACACCCATCTCATATGCTGGCAACATTACTACAACATCCTCCTTATATCCCAGCCTGACCACCACAACACCCATCTCGCATCCCAGCCAGACCCCTACTACACCCTCTTTGTGTCCCGACCAGACCACTACAACACAATCCTCATATACTGGCCAGACCTTTATAACACCCTCCTCATATCCTGGCCTGACCACTAACACACGCTCCTCATATACTGGCCTGACCACTAACACACGCTCCTCATATACTGGCCAGACCTTTATAACACCCTTCTCATATTCTGGCCAGACCACTACAACGCCCACCTCATATGCTGGCGACATTGCTACAACACCCTGCATATATCCCAGCCTGACCATTACAACACCCTATTTGTATCCCGACCACAACACTAAAACACCTTCCTATTATTCTGGCCTGACCACTACAACACCCTCCTCATATACTGGCCAGACCATTATAACACCCTTCTCATACTCTGACCAGACCACTACAACACCCTCTTTATATTGCAGTCAGACCACTATAACACCCTTCTCATATACTGGCCAGACCACTATAAGGGTATGTGCACACTGAGGAAAAGGCAAGGAATTCAGCTTGAAATTCAGCTTGAAATTCAGCTTGAAATTCCTCCCGTAAAATATGTACAGAGCAAAGTCCCATTGTGTTCAATGGGTTTTCTGCTCTGTTGTTCACACTGCAGAATTTCAGAGCAGAATTTTCTGCTGTAGATCTGCTAGAGGAATCCTATAGAAGTCAATGGGGGGGGGGGCTTAAATTCTGCTTGAATTCTGCCTGAAAACTTTCAGCTACAATTCCTCAAGAATTGCTCAGTGTGCACATACCCTAAGGGTGCGTGCACACTACGGAATTGCCGCGTATAACCCGCGGCGTATTCCGTCTCTTGTCCCTGCACGCATATCCGCCTGTGCCATAGACACTATTCTATGTACGGGCGGATTCCGCGTGCCGTCGAAAGAAGTGACATGTCAATTCTTTCGACGGAACGTGGAATCCGCCCGTGCACAGAATAGTGTCTATGGCACGGGCGGATATGCGTGCAGGAACAAGAGACGGAATACGCCGCGGGTTATACGCGGCTATTCCGTAGTGTGCACGCACCCTAACACTCTTCTCAAATCCTGCCCAGACCACTATAACACCCTCCTGGTATCCCAGCCAGACCACTACAACCCCCTCCTCATACAGCTCTACCACCCCACTCCTATCACTAACACATCAGAGCACTACAACTTTACTATGTGGACACTACATCTCCGTAACACCAACCCTCTCCACTATTATGGATGTGCCTTCCAGTGCCTGTTTGGAGCTGTGCTGCTGTATCCGTGAGGCTCCTAGATGAGATGTTTTACTGTGAAATGTAAAGACATGGAGAGAGCTGCAGAGGATGCTGGGTAATGGGATGTGATGATAGCGAGAAGATGCTGCTGCTCACTGCATTATTAAAGTGTTTATAACACAGCACTTAACCCTGTATCACCCAGTTACAGAAAGACACTCCTCTCACTGTCATCAGATCCACATCTGGGTGTCAAACATAGCGGCTCACATTACCAGATAATCCTAAACCATTTGTGGGATTACATGTGAGATTACAGGCCACGGATAAGCACAGCAATTAGGGAATTTAATATTGACGAGTCTGGAATATCCTCCCCTCTGTGGTGAATGAAGGTGTCTTCCTGATGTCAGGAGGGTGCAGGACATGCCAAAGCGCTGCCAACCCAAAAACTCATTATCACAGTAAGGTGCCATCTTGGATAGACTCGAAACCTTACTTACAGAATTGTACCCGAAGTACTATCGTTAGTACTGCCTGACATCAACAAAATGTTTAGATGCCTTGATTTCTAAAATAAGTGAAGCAATTATGTTCATCCTGAGCTTCCTGGTTACATGCCAGAACACTGGCACTTACACAAGCAGAGCAGCGGGAGAGGCTATAGGGTTTACACTCCATCCGGATACTGTGCATGCGTCACACATTGCAGATTTGTTGCAGAAATTTGCATCCCATACATATGACATGGGTTGTTTCACGATAATAGAACAATGGCGGACACTTCTGCCCTTTGTGGACATACAGAGGGGAAAATAAGTATTTGATACACTGTCCATTTGTAGTTTTCCCACCTACAAAGAATGGAGGGGCCTGTAATTTGTGTGCCTTTGCACCTGTTTGAACTCGTTAAACATGGTCAAGACTAAAGAGCTGTCTAAAGATACCAGGGACAAACTTGCAGACCTGCACAAGGCTGGGATGGGCTACAGGACAATTTGCAAGCATCTTGGTGAGAAGGCAACAACTGTTGGCACAATTATTAGAAAATGAAAAAAACACAAGATGACTGTTAATCTTCGTTGGTCTGGAGCTTTATGCAAGATCTCGCCTCGTGGGGTAAGGATAATTCTGAAAAGGGTCAGGAATCAACCCAGAACTGCATGGGAGGTACATTAACCATATCAAGGTCCAGGAGTGGCCTAGCCTAGTCTCCAGATCGGAACCAATAGAAAATGTTTGGAGGGAGCCGAAACTCAATGCTGGACAGCGACAGCCCCAAAACCTGAAAGATCTGTATGGAGGAGTAGGACAAAATCCCTGCTGCAGTGTGTGCAAACTTGGTCAAGAACAACAAGAAACGTCTGATGTCTGTAATCGCAAATACACCAAGTTTTTATTTCTTTATCAAATACTTATTTCATTCAACAAAATGCTAAATAATTACGTAAACATCAAACAATGATTTGGGGGATTTTTTTTTATATAGATTGTGTCTCTCACAGTTGAAGTGTACCTATGATAAAAACTACAAACCTCTCCATTCTTTGTAGGTAGAAAAATGTACAAAATCAGCAGCGTATCAAATACTTTATTCCCCCACTGTATCTGTATAGTCAAATGCGACTGCATATAGTACACAGCTTCTCTCCTCGAATCACCTTATGTCCTTGATGATCTCTAGAGGCAGGGCGTAAAAGGAATTCTATCCGGCTGCTGTCGTCAGCTGAAATCTCCCATCCGGTTACTGCAGGTCCATATCAGGACGGGGCATCAGATTTTATTTGGCCTCTTGAAGTGTGAATAGAGGTGACAGCCCCGTAAATATAGGGGAACCTGCAGATACCTGTCAAGTGTTTTAAAGATATTGAACAAAATTTGTCCGAAAATTATTGAAGCCCATTTGATTGCCAACTGCTGTTGGCCAAATTCTTGTTCAGCTGACATCTTTATCTACTAATCAGTCGAAAAATGTTCCTCCCGATCTCTACCAGTCCCCCCAGCCCCATTCACATGAACACTTGATCGTCTGACCGCTATCTCTCCCAATCCCAACATATACACGAGGACTCAATTGGCAGACAGCTCTCTCTCCCAATCCCCCCCCCATACACATAAGCATTTGATTGGTTGACAGTGATTTCTACCAGTCCCCCTCCCCCCATACACATGAACACTCGATGGAATGACAGTGATCGCTACCAGTCCCCCATACACATGATCACTTGACCAGCTGACAGCTATCTCTACTAGTACCTCTATACATATGAACACTAAGGGGCCTACTCCACGGCCAAATCAGAGCAATAATCGGCCGATTATCGCTCCATGGAATAGAGAGTGGAATCATTCATTTAGGTTCAGACCTAAAATCATTGTTCGCCACCAGCGCATCGCTACGGTGGAATAGTGGTGCGCGGCGGCGACCAATGATTTCAGCAGCAGCAAACATTACCTGTCCGAGCTGCAGGTCTTCTCTTTCTTCCTCCCGGTCCCGCGTCACAGCAGCTTCGGAGCAGGGCTGTCTGAATTGACAGACCGTATAGCCAATCACAGGCCGGAACCGATGCGGCCAGTGATTGGCTGAGTGGTCTGTCAGTTCAGACAGGCCGCTCCGAAGCTGCTGCGGCGCGGGACCGGGAGGAAGAAGGAGAAGACCTGAAGCCCGGACAGGTAATGTATGAAACAAGGGATGCAAGGACATCGGAAACAATGTCCCTGCAGCCCTTGCTTAACGATCATGGGGGCCGTGGAATAGGCCCAGTAAACATTTACATCGTTGATCAGGCCCTGCTCGGCCTGTGGAATAGGTCCCTTAAACGGCTGACAGCAATCTCTAGCAGTCCCCCCATGTCTATGAACACTCAGTCGGCTGACAGTGGTCTCTACTAGTCCTCACATACACATGAACACTCGATTGGTTGATATCTATGTTTACCAGTCCCCCCATACGCATGAACACTTGTTTGGCTGACAGCTATCATTTCCAATCCCAATATACTGATAACCTGACTGACAACATCCAGTTAGTGCAATCTGATAATCTCTATTGTAAAGCCAAGTGCAGAATCATTTTGACCCTCATGGGGTATTTGTCAAACATTATACTTTGCACTCACTACCATTCCCTGCATCCATCCCCTCCTCATATATCCCCCTTCCCTGCATCCATCCCCTCCTCGGTTGAACTTAATGGACATGTGTCTTTTTTCAACCATATTAACTATGTAACCAGTCTTCCCATACCCATAAACACTCGATCGACTGACAGCTTTCTTTACCAGTCCCCCCATATTCATGATCACCTGTTGGCCTGACAATTATGTCAACATCAAGCTTTTCCTGTCTGTATTCTAAATGGAGAGGGCAAAGCTGCTGTTAGCACCCTACTACACACAGCAATAATCAGCCGAATCGGGATGATTATCGCTCTGTATGATGGTGCGTTTACACAGAGAGATTTATCTGACAGATTTGTGAAGCCAAAGCCAGGAATAGACTATAAACAGGGAACAGGTCATAAAGGAAAGACTGAGATTTCTCTTCTTTTCAAATCCATTCCTGGGTTCACACTACGTATATTTCAGTCAGTATTGTGGTCCTCATATTGCAACCAAAACCAGGAGTGGATTAAAAACACAGAAAGGATCTGTTCACACAATGGTGAAATTGAGTGGATGGCCACCATATAACAGTAAATAACGGCCATTATTTCAATATAACAGCCGTTGTTTTAAAATAACAGCAAATATTTGCCATTATATGGCGGCCATCCACTCAATTTCAACATTGTGTGAACAGATCCTTTCTGTCTTTTTAATCCACTCCTGGTTTTGGTTGCAATATGAGGACCACAATACTGACTGAAATATACGTAGTGTGAACCCAGCCCTAACTTCTCTGGTGGTAGATTCAATCTTTCCTCCCCTGAATTCACCTGTTAGAGAAGATCCAGGAGGCCTAAAAAGTTGATCTGACACATACTGTATGTAATGTGCATTGGGGCCCAATGACATATGTCTCAAAACCGGAAATGACCAGGTGTGATATTTCTTTACTATCAATGCGAGAATGACTGAACATTGACCAATGCTTTCTAAATATTTTTTCGTCTCCTTACTTGCAGCAAAGGCCAGTGAAGCAGTCCCTGAGCAAGTCCCTATGTCGTGAATCCCACTGGAAATGTCTCCTGTTGTCGCTCCTCATCTATGGCTGTATGGGTGCAATGACCTGGTGCCACGTTACCAAAGTCACTCGCTTGACCTTTGACAGTGCCTACAAAGGCAACTCCATGATGTATCACGACAGTCCTTGCTCCAATGGTTACGTGTACATTCCCTTGGCCTTCCTTGTCATGCTGTACGTGGTCTACCTGGTGGAGTGCTGGCACTGTTACACACGGAATGAGCTGCAATATAAGGTAGATGTAGAGAGTGTGCAGGAAAGGGTGCAGAGGATGCAGCAGGCGACTCCATGTATCTGGTGGAAGGCTATCAGCTATCACTATGTACGAAGGACACGTCAGGTTACACGCTATCGGAATGGAGATGCGTACACAACCACGCAAGTCTACCACGAGCGGGTCAATACTCATGTGGCGGAATCAGAGTTTGACTACAACAACTGTGGAGTGAAGGATGTCTCCAAAGACCTGACTGACCTAGACAGCTATCCGGTCACCCGGCTGAGGTTTACCAAATGTTTCAGCTTTGCGAATGTGGAGTCAGAGAATTCGTATCTAACACAGAGGGCTCGGTTCTTCACAGAGAATGAAGGTCTGGACGACTACATGGAGGCTCGAGAAGGCATGCACCTTAAAAATGTAGACTTCAAGGAATACATGGTTGCTTTTTCCGATCCGGATAACCTCCCGTGGTATGTGTCCCACTATGTCTTCTGGGTAGCTGCTCTCCTTACACTCTCCTGGCCACTGAGGGTCCTCAATGAGTACCGCACTTCGTGTGTTCATTATCACGTAGAAAAGCTGTTTGGCTTTGACTTTACACCAGTCACACCAGCCGATGATCGAACAATATGCCGGAGAATGCCACGTGTTAACACCATTGACAGTACAGAGCTGGAGTGGCACATACGGTCCAACCAGCAACTGGTGCCCAGCTACTCTGAGGCTGTCCTGATGGATCTAGTTGGCATTTCTGCAGGGTACACAGCCTGCCGGTACACTCGTGGGTATCGCCAAAACTGTGATCGGTGCCATCGCACCATGAGCAGCTCCTCCATCTTTTCTCGTAGTGCACTCAGTATCTGTAATGGCAGCCCCAGGATCCCCTTCAGCAGTAGCCGATTCTCTCTGGGACGTTTATATGGATCCCGCCGAAGCTGCCTGTGGCAGAGCCGCAGTGAGAGCCTCAATGAGCAGGGCTGTCCAACAGAACAGACACGACTGTCCAGCCAGGTGACTGTGGAGGAGGAAGAGCCTCCCCCATACCAAGATGCTCTCTACTTCCCCATCCTCATTGTCCATCGCAATGAAGGCTGTACAAACCATGACCATCGACGTCTTCACCGCAATGGCTCCTGTGTAGAAACCTCACTGTGATTGACCTATTACAAGGAATCCAGGATACTTCTGTGTTGTCACCACAACAGGTGAGATGTTACATGTGATGATCATGGACAGCTCAGTATCATGCAAAAACCACAGCACAGGTGCAACCTCAGAAATACTATCAGGTCTTTGCATGTGTGAAGCACACTGCAGTAGAAGCAGACAGATCTCTACATGATCCCTGAGGAAGCTTGGGCACATGGTTGTACAAAGACACAACACAAAGACTTTATGCGAAGACCTAGATGTGGATTGAGCCATAGTGAACTGTACTGTCCATATGGGACTGAGCATCAAAGACCAACAGATGTGACCAAAACACTGGAGAATCCAGTAACTGTTCATCCTGATCTTTAGTAAAAGCCTGGCCGAGATATCAGTGGCGGTCAGGTACTAAGTGGACCAGTACAGGACTAAGTATTTCACGTTCAGTAGCAAACAATTAGGCAATATTCCATGCATCAATGAGCATTGTCCATTCATCAGCAGATCATCCTCCACAGTGATAGGTTCTGCCCACCAGTGAACAGTCCATGGCGGAGTCGTCACACTGAAGGACCACGAGAACTGTTCACATAGACTATACAAATCACTATCTGGACTATGTGCGGCCTGGTGCATGTGCGATGACGGTGGACTCTTCACTCTCACTTCTCTCTTCTTTTTACATTAACACCAAACATACAATGCATTTAATATTTATGTCCGGTCAGTGTAAGGACGCATCTGCTCTACGTATATTCAGCATGAAAAATTTCAGGTTGTATATACACAAGTATAGTTCTCATCTCTCGTAAATAAGTTTTTATTGCATGTCACATTTCTTCTGATTTCTGGATGTAAGACACGCTGGGTACATGTGTACATGTATGTGATATGATCCCCGAGGCTGCAGGGCATCTATTCCATGCACTGCGGCTGCAGGAATCATCAGGGTTGTACATGTCAGCTGAGTGTATGGGCTAGCTTTAGTCCAGGTGAGACCATGGTCAGTGGATGAAATAGAGAGTTCAGGCCTAATACTATAATCATATAATACCTCACTAGCCAGAAGCCCGGACTCCTGGACCCCTCCCCATAGTTCTTTAGGTTTGGGCTACATGTGAATCTCTGGGAAACTGGGTCATAAATCAAAGGGATTCGTGATGAACAATTTCCAGCCGTGTCCAGAATTTTGTGATATTTGCCAAGTTTCTTGGACAGAGGTTATCACAACTGGTGATTTTCCTATGACTTTTAGGAACCATGGAGCCCAAGGCCTATTGTTACATTCAGTTACAGAAAGCCCCATATCTTACATTCGCCAATGGTCCTATTGGTTACATTAAATTACCATTAATCCAGTACTGTTTACACTCAGCTACTGTCCTTATCATTATAATCAGCTACTGACAGTCCTTATTGTTAAAGACTGAAATATTGTTACATTCGGTTACCGACAGTCCTTACTGTTACATTCAGCTACTGACAGTCCTTACTGTTACATTCAGAAATTGACAGTCCTTGTTACTACATTCAGCTACTGACAGTCCTTGTCAATACATTTGGCTACTGAGTCCTTATCATTAAATTCAGCTACTGACAGTCTTGTAGTGTTACCGACAGTTACGTATTGTTACATTTAGTTACTCACAGTCCCGTATTTTTACATTCAGTTAGAGACAGTCCTATATTATTACCGACAGTCTTGTATTGTTACATTTCGTTACTAACAATCCCATATTGTTACATTTAGTTACTGACAGTCCTTATTGTTGCATTCAGCTACTGACAGTCCTTATTGTAACATTTCGCTACTGACAGTCCTTGTTTCATTCAGTTACCAGCAGTCCCGTATTGTTACATTTATTTACTGACAGTGCTTATCGTTACACTCAGCTACTGCCAGTCTTGTAGTTATTCAGTTACCGACAGTCCCGTATTGTTACCGACAGTCCCATATTAATACATTCAGTTACTGACAGTCCTGTAAAGTATTATTTACAGACAGTTCCATATTGTTTACATTTAGTTACTAACGATGCCGTACTGTTAGTTAGGTACTGACAGTCCCGTACTATTACATAAGGTCACTGACAGTCCCGTACTGTTAGATTTATTCACTGACAGTCCTGTACTGTTACATTTAGTCACTGACAGTCCTGTACTGTTACATTTAGTTACTGACAGTCCCATATTGTTACATTACGCTACTGACAGTTCGTATTGATAATTTGAAGACAACAAATTTCTATTCCAATCCCAACAAATCCAGAAATTTGGACTGAAGTAAGAAATTTCCCACATTGCGGACAGGTCAGAGGTCGTGTTATCAGCTGCTGCTGCCTGTATCTATTGATCGTTCCTCTGAGGGATAATTTACAAGGATATAATTTCTGGGAGTTGTGTTGATTTGTACATAGACTGATGGATGGTTGATGGATTCACACAATCTCATCGCATTCTTCTTATGTGAAGAGTAATACCTTACTTAGAATCCATTCTAGTTCCAGTGAAAGATCACCCCCATCATCCCACACCAGGGACGCATGCACGGCCTGCAGTGAGGAGCTCCACCTTTTACTGAAGAGTCCGTTTCCTCTTAATATCGGCCTCTTGTGACTCTATATATCACAGGGGATTCCTGGGAAAAAGTCATTCTGTTGTCACAATGCCAGGCTACAATGATAGAGTTGGTTTTACTAGCCTATAAGAAATGCCATTCATATCCCACAGACCTTCAGATAATGTCTAGAAGGTACCCCAGATATGACACCCACACTATAGACTGTTATATATATATATATCAATACTGCAGCAGGGGTTACAGAGAAATGTGCGGCCTGTTACTGAAATCCAGTACAAGACACCTCACAGGTGATATGGTTACTGCTGTGCGGGATCTATAACCTGACACCCAGACTGAGGAGGGTGAAGATACTAGGGAGGCAGGAGGTGTTATACATGCAGGAAATATGACCTGTGGATGTGTGGATCAAAAGTAGATACAGGTAGAAGGCTGTAATGTAACAGATATAGATGGGTGGTGGGAACAGACTGTAGTGGAAAGGACATAGGGCCCTATTCCACCGGACGATTATGGTTCAGATTATCGTTAAATCGTTCGAATCTAAACGATTAACGACCGAACGAGAAATCGTTGATCGCTTTATAAGACCTGGACCTATTTTTATCGTTGCTCGTTCGCAAAACGATCGCAAATTGTTCGCATTAAATAAGACGTTGGCCAGTCGTTCGCAGTAGATACGAACGCAGTAGCGAAGAAAAAACGATCGCAAATACGATCATAACGGTTATCGTTCCATGGAAATGAGTGAACGTTTTCAGGTTTTCAGATAATTGTCCGGTGGAATAGGGCCCATAGACAGGTAGTGGACACAGGCTGTAGTGTACAGGAGGTAGATGGGTGGTGTCACAGGTTGTAGTGGACAGGAGGTAGACAGGTGGTGGTCACAGAATAGTGTACAGGAGGTAGATGGGTGGTGGTCACAGAATGTAGTGTACAGGGGGTAGATGGGGGGTGGTCACAGAATGTAGTGTACAGGAGATAGATGGGGGGTGGTCACAGAATGTAGTGTACAGGAGGTAGATGGGGGTGGTCACAGAATGTAGTGTACAGGGGGTAGATGGGGTGGTCACAGAATGTAGTGTACAGGGGGTAGATGGGTGGTGGTCACATGCTATAGTGTACAGGAGATAGATGGGGGGTGGTCACAGAATGTAGTGTACAGGGGGTAGATGGGTGGTGGTCACATGCTATAGTGTACAGGAGGTAGACAGGCTGTAGTGTATGGTGGTGGTGGTTACAAGCTGTGATGTATACAAGGACGACAGGCTGTGGTCACAGGCTGTTGTGTAAAGGAGGGAAAAGAGTGGTGGTCAAAGGCTGTAGTGTACAGGAAGTAGAAAGGTGGTCAAAGGCTGTAGTGTACAGCGGGCAGACAGGTGGTGGTCACAGAATGTAGTGTACAGGAGGTAGAAGGTTGGTGGTCAAAGGCTGTAAGGTCATATACAGATTTCCCCCTCTGACAACCCCCTGATCTCCAGCCATAGTGGGTGAGATGCCCAGAAGCACACCTGCCACCTTTGACGGGGCAGCCATCACTGGGAACTGTTTCATAGGCTTTAGCGGTGTGTTTGAGGTCCTCCTTCGATTCTCCCATCAGAAATAGTGTGAGGATGAAGCAGCGTCAGACATTCTGTGTAGTGATAATACGTTATGTTATAGTCAGACCAGAAGTGTTTCCACGTTGTCTTGCCTGTGTGTGCCTGAACCGCACGGCGTGATGCCATCCCTGGCCTTTATGGCAATAATCTCATCACAAATCACCCCCTACTTCTCTCCCACCTTCAGTATCATGTGAGCCCTCTGCGGGGGTCACCACTCCAGTATCTGCACTGCACATCTACTTTTACAATATGTTTTGTGAAGATTTTTTATGTCTTTTGTTACGTATCTGATGATATTATGAGGTATATACATGTATATAGCTTTTACCACAATGTTGCCTTTTGGCTGCAATATTGAAGATTGTAAATGACATCTGTGTAATAAAGTCACAGACCGATCACGGACACTTCCATGTCAGCTTCTGGTGTCTTCATAAATTGCTGTGTCGGTGAGAACCAAATGTAATATCCTTCAAACTCTACAAAGGCAAAATAAGTCTTAAAGGGGTTATCCAGGATTACAAAAAACAGAGTTACATTCCTGAAAATAACGCGCCACCCCAGTCCTCAGGTTGTGTCTGGTATTACAAGCTCCATTCACTTCCATTGAAATGAGCTCCAAAACCACAACCAAACTAAGGACAAGATAGGCGCTGTTCATTACACTGATATAACCCCCCGAGTAAGGACCAGCAATGTCCAGTCTAGAAAGTGTAGAGTAAAGATATAATGCTTTATTTTCATCTCAGAAATCATGTGCTACATCGTTTGTACAGTCTTTGGTGGAGCTCTGATGTCACATGACCCAGGCCCGGTCATATCTGGCTCCATCTCTTTATGGGTGTAACATCTACTTACTGGTGTGGCAAAATCTGTGTCATGGAAATAGGATCCAGGAGCTGTAACCACAATGGTGGTGTAACGCAGATACACAACACTGACGGACAATGGAGCAGACTACTCTTATCACCATCCACATTGTTTTCCTTGAATCTGCTATGAGTGCATCACGCTGTCCAGCGAACATAAGAAAACAGGGTTTATTGAAAAGAGACCAATGAAGGAGGTAATGACCAGGATCCGGGCTCCTCTCCAGCTTACCGATCCAGCCCTGATGTAGACAACTGCTTCTGCTGGGCCAGGAGACGGGTACGCTCCTGGTTACCCCGGAGAACCTGATTCATGTAGAATTCACTCTCCTGCCCCACGTCAGTCAGACGAAGATCAAACTCCAACATCGTCTTGTTTTGAGACATTCCTTCCAGGAGCTGCTTCCCGCCATCCTGTAGATCACATGACAAATAAGAACACATGACCAGCGAGGAGGCAGATCACATGACAAATAAGATCACTAGACCAGAGAGGAGGCAGATGACATGACAAATAAGAACACATGACTAGGAAGGTGGCAGATCACATAACAAATGGATAAATGAGAATACAGGACCAGGGAGGAGGCAGATCACATGACAAATAAAAAATAAATAAATCTGAATTAAAAAAAAAAAAAAGAAGAAAAAAAGAAAAAGAAAATTGCTTTGGTTGAGTGTTGGCATACCAGGCCTATGGGGTTGCAGGAGATATTGATGCTCTTTAGAGATGTATTTTGTGAGAGGACTTGTGCCAGGAGGGTGGCGGTGGGTTCAGACAGCTCATTGCTCCCGATGTGAAGCCACTGCAGGCTGTTGTTCTGCAGCAGAGCATTGCACAAGGCCTGTCCACCCTCATCCCCTATGTGATTCAAGCGTAGGTTGAGGACCTGGAGTCGGCTGTTTTTGGTGAGGGAGTGAGCAATGGCCTGTGCCCCGTGGGGACGGATGTTGTTGTTGCACAGGTTGAGGGTCTGGAGTTGGCTTTGGTTGAGCAGCTTCCCCATCGCGCGGGCTCCTCTGTCAGAGATCTGGTTGTGCGACAGGTCCAGTTGGACGAGGGTTGGGTGGTCAAGCAAACTTTTAATCAGAACGCGAACCTTGTCGTCATCGACCTTACTCCTGTGGAGTCTGAAGACCTTCCAAGAAACAAAACCAGAGACTTTAGAGAAATAAATCACCACTCTGTTATACCTTCTATAAGGACGGACAGCTCACCGATGCCGGACGCAAGACCTCTCTCTTAAGGGGTGTAAGGGGTCTTACGGGTTCTGCATATGTCCCTTTAACTGAAAGTACTCCTGAGGTGCGCTTGCAGTTATGACTACACTTGATGGCTTAGTGGTCAGTCCGGAAGGAAGAGCCCAATCAAAAGTTTGCTAGTTATGCCCCTGTCTGCCTTATATAAAACACTGATGTCAGCAAATCCAAATTGAGTCTGTAAGGACCAAGCTGATCCCTTTTCACATGAGACAAAACTAGAAAAAGACAAGAAAGGGGTAATAGGACCATTTGGGGAGCCATAGGAAGCATAGACATGGGGGAGACTGAATCACCAACCTGCAGCTCATCAGCTGTTTAGTTACACTCGTCCCCACTCCAGACAACGCTCTGGTCCGGTGATCCCTAAAGGCCCTATTACACCAAGAGATTTATCTGACAGATTTCTGCAGCCAAAGTCAGGATTGGATTCAGAAAGAGGAGAAATCTGAATCTTTCCTTTATGACACGATCTCTGCTTATATTGCGTTCCTGGCTTTGGCTGCAAAAATATGTCAGATAATCTGTTGGTGTAATAGGGCCCTAAGCTGTGTCTCTCCGGTTACTGCAAAACTACAATTCCCAAATGATGTTATGGTTTTGAAGCTTGGGGATTACTAGTCTAGACAATCCTCTGAGAGGTAAACAGCCCAGACTGATACACTGTAACAAATATAGGCTTTCAGGCCATGCTGGGAGTTATAGTACTGCTGGAGAGTCACTGGTTGTAGACAATCCTAGACCCTACATTGTAACCAACTAGAAGCAGGAGAGATATTTGTGCTGTTGCAGTGTTCACCACTGTGACAAACCCTCAGCTGTGAAAAAAAACGTGCTGATTCCAGTACATTCAGTATATATGTTACAGGCCCTGTCCTGTTACCTTCAGGTTCCTGAATGTCTGGAGAGCACTGGCGAGCAACGTACAATCCCGAACGGTGAACCTAAAGAGATTCCACTCAAAGTTCATGCCGCAGCCTTTAACCCCGTACACGAGGTGCAGCTCCTCCAGGTCACATAGAGAACTGGCAATAAGGTTCAGATCAAAGTGGTCCATGGAGGGTAAATCCCCACCGGCATCACTGCCTGAGTCAGAGATGTCATCAGGGGTGTCCTCCCTCCTGATCTCCACCTTTACCGGAGGCAGCAGCTGCTGGATGTCCAGTCTGCGGATGTAGTTCTTGCTGAGCTCCGCCATGTTACAGATAGATCCGGTGTCTGTCAGGTCCGGGATGAAGTTCTCTATGAGGTTCTCCAGGTGCTTCTCAAAGAAAAGTCTCTTCCAGCTGAAGCCATAGTGGGAGACGTCACAGGTCGGCCATCGCTCAGTGCAGCAGCGCCTCCAGTAATCCTCATAGCTGATCAGGTTGGTGGTCACTGGCAGGGGCAGCGAGGTGGACAGACTGTCCAGAACCTTGGATTGGTGCTTGGGAAGAAGCTGATCCAGAATGGGATGATCTGCAGGATGGGGAACAAGGAACAATTATGTCTCTAATTAAATTTATTTTTGTAAATTGAAAAAAAAAAAAAAATCTCCCCTCCACCTGCAGATCTGGTCACAGATGCAATGTCCCTCCCGCCAGCAATGCGCCAGATGGGTAGACTGGGTAGACACAGGTAACCCCAACACTGCCGCCCCTGGTGTAACCCCAACACTACCAAATCTGGTGTAACACCAAGACTAGCACGCCAGGGAAACCTCAACACTGCCACCCCTGGTGTAACCCCAACATTGCCAAATCTGGTGTAACCCCAACACTACCAAATCTGGTGTAACCCCAACACTGGCACCCCTGGTGTAACACCAAGACTAGCACACCAGGGAAACCTCAACACTGCCTGCCCCGGGAAACCCCCACATTGCTACCCCCGGAAAAGCTCAAAACTGACGTCCCTGGTGTAGCCCCCAACACTTCTGCCCCTGGGGTAAATCCCAACACTGCCGGCCCTGGTGTAACCCCAACACTGCCTCCCCTGGTGTAACCCCCAACACTGCAGAACCTGGTGTAGCCCCCAACACTGCAGAACCTGGTGTAGCCCCCAACACTGCAGAACCTGGTGTAGCCCCCAACACTGCAGAACCTGGTGTAGCCCCCAACACTGCAGAACCTGGTGTAACCCCAACACTGCAGAACCTGGTGTAGCCCCCAACACTGCCGCCCCACCTGTGGTGAGAGTCTCATCCATAAGGACAGAACACTTTAGTATAACAGACACCCCAGAGATGGCAGGGTGACCCACCACAGAGAGAGTGACCCACCACAGAGAGAGTGACCCACCACAGAGAGGGTAACCCACCACAGAGAGGGTGACCCACCACAGAGAGGGTGACCCACCACAGAGAGGGTGACCCACCACAGAGAGGGTGACCCACCACAGAGAGGGTGACCCACCACAGAGAGGGTGACCCACCACAGAGAGGGTGACCCACCACACACAAACACGACTCACCCTGGAAGTTGCCCACGATGTGGCGCAGGCAGAGGTCGCTGAGCGGCGGGATGAGCGCCAGGCTCCAGGTGCTGTCCTCCGTGATGATCCGCCGCATCCTCCGGGGGTCTCCGGCCGCATTCCTCTGATGGACGGGCAGCGGCGCTAAGGAGGCTGCGGGGTCCGGCATCATGGAGCCCTCCCGGGGATTCCTCTGTACGGACACCGCGCTCCCTCACCGGCTCTGCTGTGTATACAGTCTCCATGGCGGCCGGTCACTATGGATACAGAGCAGCGGCACTCACCTCACGCCGGACCCGCCCCTTCTCTGTTTCCCGCCTTTACCTGACGCAGTCACTATATAAGGAGAGGAGAGCGGCAGAGTGTGAGGAGATCGGCTGCTGAGGTGATTTGTGGCGGAAGACTATCACCGATAGGTACACGGTTACTACGGGATTTAGCCGTCTCTGCAGCGGCTGGCTCTATACTGTGACTGGTAAGGACCTCTCTGCCCTCTAGTGGCCGGTCCTGAGCACATGTAGTGGTTAGCCTGTGTACTGGGAGCTGTCTATGTACTGCTCAAGATAAAGTCCACAAGAAAGCTGCTCAGCTCCAATAAATTGGATGAAACAAGCTTATGGTGCGTTTACACGTAACGATTATCGTGCGAATTTGCGTGATAACGATCAAATTCGAACGATAATCTTACGTGTAAACGCAGCGAATGATCAAACGATGAATGAGAAATTGTTAATTTTGATCTTACAACATGTTCTCAAATCGTTGTTCGCCCGCAAAAAAATTGCAGATCATTCTGTGTAAACAGTCGTTCGCTGATTTAACCAATGTGTGAGATATGGCTTAAGCGATCGCAAAACGAATATTCTGTATGATGTATTGTTCCATCTAAACGCTGATCGTTATGGAAAAAAAAAACGTTACTCCGACATCGTTAATCGTACTATCGGGACAATTATCGTTCCGTGTAAACACACCATTAGACCAGATATCTCCTTGACTATAGTCCTACAGTCCTAGGAGGAACAACATTTGGTTACATCAAATAGTGTATATTCCATAAATCTGCTCTGGACAGAGGTGGCAGCAGAGAGCACTGTGTCAGGCTGGAAAGAATATACCACTTCCTGCAGGGCATACAGCAGCTTATTAGTACTGAAAGAGGGGAGATTTTTAAATCACAATTTTCAAATAAATTGCAAACCTCTGGCACCTGTTTGAAAGAAAGATTGTTTCACTGGACTACTCCTTTAATGTTAATCAGAATTGCTGCGGGCAGAGAGCTGTGACTTGGTATGGGCAGGATGACGCCCAGATGACTAGTTCCCGCCTTTCTCCGTGATGGAATAAAAAAAAAAGTTTTTATTTGATCTCCACATACCAATCAAGGCATAGCACTGTAGCTACGTACGAGCTGTATTTGGTGTACCTGGAAGCTATTTCAGCATGATCGTGCTGATTGGTTTCCTTTAAAGGACAACTCTTAAATAAAACAAAACACAGACACACATACGTTTTATTCTCACCATCCCTTTGGTGACAATCGCTGTTTGAATCTCCCATCAGCTCCGGTTGGCATCTTCGGATCTCACACTTTTGGGTTCCTGTAAACCCGATTTGGACCTGTTCAGCCGATCAGGGCTGAGCAAGCCGGAAGCAATGTGATGCGGTCCAGCCAATAAAAAAGGCTGCCTTCATGCGCACAAGAAGCCTTTTCTCTCCCATTCAGTTCTACAGGCAGACGCTGAGGAGGAAGAAGATCAAACCCCCCACTCTGCTGACACCGACAAAAAATGGCGCAAGGAGAAGAGGACGTGGTCGACAGGTCAAAGTTATATAACCTTGCAATGTTTGTTAATTAAGGAAAAAACCTTAAATGTTGGCGTTGTCTTTAACGGAGAAGTTCGGGAAAATTTTCATTAAAGTATTGTATTGCCCCCCAAAAGTTATACAAGTTACCAAGATACACTTATTACAGGAAATGCTTATAAAGTGCTTTTTCCCTGCACTTACTACTGCATCAATCACTTCCTGGATAACATGGTGATGTCACTTCCTGGATAACATGGTGATGTCACAACCCGACTCCCAGAGCTGTGCAGGCTGTGGCTGCTGGAGAGGATGATGGCAGGGGGACACTGAGGGACACAGGAGCACTGGAGGGAAACTGAGCATCCCTCTGCCATCATCCTCTCCAGCAGCCACAGCCCGCACAGCTCTGGGAGTCGGGTCGTGACATCACCATGTTATCAAGGAAATGACATCACCATGTTGTCCAGGAAGTGACATCACCATGTTATCCAGGAAGTGAAGCCTTGATGCAGTAGTATCAAGGGGCTTCAGGGGGCTCCTGGCGCTCAGACGATCAGTGCACTGTGGCGGGTTGAGGGCCGGGAGACGCCGGGAACCCCCAAAGCAAGCCGGAGTGGGGACCCGGTAAAGTATGTACCTGGGCCATGGGGGTTAAGGGTGCTGACTTTGACATACTCGCAGCGGGATGACAATCCCACTGCGAGTATTTCATCTCATTGAAGTGAATGGGCAGGTATCTGCAGCGGATTTTGCTGCAAACTCGCAGTGTAAAATCTGCTGCGGATGCGGTACGTGTGAACGCACCCTTAATCAGTAAAACACAGACCCATGTGATCCAAATTAGCAGGAAGCACCTGTGTACATAAGGGGAGGATCTCCTAGTATTCTCCCATTCTACCTGCAGAGGAATGGAGAGAAGTAAGAGCTTGTTCACACTTGTGTTGCTTGGCGTCCACTTTTTCCGCCTGCGGGGTCTGGGGGGGCCCTTTAGGGTCTCATCCTGTGACAATGGGGTTGCAGGGCCATTCCGTGGCCCCCCTTCTCTGCTTGCGCACGCTTTGCGTGGATTGTGGTCGCTGACCGGCACAGTGATGTTTTTTGGTTAGGGACTCATGTGTATCAGAAGACCTGCACGTGGTACATGAGGCAATATGGTTTGGCCAAATTATATACTAACTTCTGATGTTGGTTTTAAATGTAGCTGAATAAGCTTTAGTGTCAGCCATGGGTGCGATGTACAGCCATTTCTGTCGTTTTGGCTTGTGCATAAAACACATGTATATTGATGGGGTGTTAGGCTATTGTTTGGACTTGGACTAGTTATGGTATTCTCCTCCTGACTTTCAGTGTATAACCTCCTATATGGATTTCTAAGTCCCAATATACAGGATATCCCTTTACACTAGGAAACTACATAAACATGGGATTCTTGAATCCTGGAGATTTCTAATAACGATATGTTTTTAGTCTCTATAGCGTTACCACTTGCTCAATATGAAGGACTGTATTGACTGGTCGAAGCAGATGTCTTCATTTTGCAGTAATAACAATGGGTGCTGTGAACTATATGGATTACCTACGTCTTACACTTTAGACAAATACTCGATAGGACCATATTGTATTATAAAATAAAACATTGAAAAAAAGCGTCCTCCTTCTTTGAGGTTAAACCTCGAACATTCTGAACTTTTTCACATTTGTTTCTAGTTAGGAAATTCTCTGGAACTAAACAGAGGTATTTATGAACCAGAAGTGCTGAACAGAAGATTTTAAGGTCTTCTATGGTCTCCTTTGGTCAGCACTAGCATTTGATTTTTAACCCTTTCCTGCAGATGGGCATAGCTGTACGTCCATTTCTGTGGTCTATTCCTGCATTTGGGCATACAGTTACAACCCATGGAATGATACAGCACAGAAGGAGTGCCTGGGTCATCGGCGGAGGGTCCCAGCTGTTGGTGATACCCAGGCACTAGTGATATAACGATACCAGAATTTTGATTTCGATACCAATACCAACTTTTTTTTTTCAATGCTCGATACCAATTCGATACTGAATAAATTATATTGAAAATTAGAAATGCCCCCCATCAGGTCCGTAACAAACCAATTCACATTCCTTTAATTTTATTACTTTAAAAAAGTTTCCATTATTTAAAGTAAATGTGCTTTAAAAATTGCCCTATTCTCACTCCTAACACTGCTACCTGACTGGCTGTGGTGTGAGGAGTCTTTTTTTGTGCCATGATCTGTAGTTTTATTTAGTACCATGTTTTTATGTGCTACTGAACTTGGTGTTTTTATGCGCTTGCTCTGTTTACCGTTTGTGATCAGGAAGGTGATAATTTTATAGTAAGGACATTAACACTCCAAGTATCTGGGGACAATGGGGGTTGTAGTCATGTAACACACCATCTATCAGGGGGATGGAATGATATGGGCTGTAGTCATGTAACACTTCGGCTATCTGGGGGATGGTGGGGGTTGTAGTCATGTAACACACACACGCTTTAGCTATCAGAGGATGATGAGGATTGTAGTCATGTAACACACACCAGACATCAGGGGGATTATAGTAATGTAATACACTTCAGCTTTAAGGGGATAATGGGGATTATAGTCATGCAACACACACTTGTTTATTTGTGCGCAGGGTAATCAGGTTACAGCCCCCCCCCCCTCCCTTCCCAGTCAGAGCACGACCGACCCCCCCTCCTCACCCGCACTGATGTCTGCCCCGGGAGTCTCCTGACGGCCCGGCCTGCCGCTCCTCCTCACAGTCCTGTGCTGCCAGATGGCCGCGTCTCCTCCAGCCTCCCCCTCTGTCCTCCTCACCCGGATCGCGCTGCGCTCTCTCTCCTGCCGCTGACCCTGCTCTGCCCTTTGGATGACCTGAGCTATGCAATGCTATATATTATTGCTGTAGCATTGCATAGATCAGTATCAGTGCTCTGCTATCAGCAGAGACACCGGGAAGGTGAGTGCGGACCTCGGGCTGTGAGGTGACTCATCAGCCCCCGCACTCACATTGCGGGGGTGCCGATCGGACACTTCACAGCCACCTGTCAATCATCCATTTTAATGCCACGATCACATTACATCGCGGCATTGAAAAGGTTACATGCAGTCATTAGCAGCCGGGGTCTGTTACACATAGTAGCCGACCCCTGCTGCATATACAGCGCGCTCAGGATGGGAGAATGCCGCTGTCAGTTGTGACAGCGGCATGTATACAGTTACATAGCCGGCACAAGCCATCGCTGTGTGCCGGCAATTTGAATTTGGCGCCACCGGGGGCAGAAGCTGCGCGGGACCGAAGACATGACAGGTGGGAGCAGGGGGCGGCACACAGAGAACACGGCCGGCGCTCAGATAGCCGCTGGCTGTGTTCTCTGCTTTATACTTTGTTATACTGCGCTATTATGCAAATTAACATAAAATATCGATACCAGGAAATCCTGGTACCGAATCGTTTTTTGCCCCGGAATATCGATAGTAGTATAGATTTTTCGGTGCATCGTGCAACCCTTCCAGGCACCCGTGGCAACTGTCAGGACTGGATCCGCTCTCTGATCCAACAGTTAACCTTATAGATGCTTCAGTCAGCGCAACCACAGCATCTATCAGGGTAACAGAGGGATAAATATCACTCTGCAAATTGATGGTAGAGTCCTGAAGGTAGCCATGCATACCAAAACCCCTCACTTCTAAAAATGAAATATAAAGGGATCAGAATGTGATGTGCCCAGAAATGTCACCAATGGAAACATTGACTCTGCTTGCAAAAAATAAAAGGGACTTTGTATCCATTAATTCACCCCACCAAACCACTAGTACCATACGTTTGTTGAGTAAATCCTTACCGGTCATGTCTTTTAAAATGCGTTCGGTGCCTAGGTTAGAGCAAAAAATGAACTTTTAAACTTGCAGCACTGTGTCATACTGGGGTGACCTAGAGCGTCTGTGCCCCAGGTCTGGAACACCTCTCTTTTCTTCCTTCTCATCATTAGGAACGCCCTTAGGCAGGATTTCTATTCATTGCTGGTCTAAACAGTACACCTGTGTCGTTATAGCACATGTGAACTGTTTAGACAGTGCTATTCATTGGGACGGAGGCATAACTAACAGGGTATTACCTATAGTGGGGTGCCTATAAAATTGGGGGATACTGTTTTCGTGCATGGTGTAAAGTTTTAGGGTGCGTTCACATGTACAGGATCTGCAGCAGATTTGATGTGCTTTGAATCTGCAACTTCAAATCTACGCCATCAAATCTGCTGCAGATCCTGTGCGTGTGAACGCACCCTAAGGCCATGTTCACATGTCGTAAGAAATCGGCTGTTCCGTCTTTCCTTGCGCAGAGTTCTTCATAGTGTGCACTGAATAGCGGCCGCAGAAAACTGACATGTCAGTTGTTTGCGGCGCCGCTAGGGGTCCCAGCCGGAGCGTATACTATGTGTATACGCTCCGGCCGGGATCCCATAGACACCTGGGCAGCGTATTTTTTTTGTATTTATACGGCTGTTGTCGCAAATTGCAACAACGGCGGTATAAATACGAAAAAATACGTTGTGTGAACATAGCCTTAAAGTGACTGTACCACCAGACCCAGGCTGAAGCACTGGAGGCGGGCCGATCCACCCCCAGTGGAAAGAAACTCCAGCCCCTCCATGACTTGACTCCATTAGAATCAATGGAACCCTATCATAGAGGGGCTAGGGTTTCCTCCCACTAAGGGTGGGTCGGCCCGCCTCCAGTGCTTTAGCCTGGGTCTGGTGGTACAGTCCCTTCAAGCAACATTTATGAAGGTGTTTGCGCTATTTCGCAGCAGATTTGATGCTGTGTTCATTCATTTAGTCAAATCTGCGGATCTGCTGCGGATTTGCAGCTGAAAATCCGCTGCAATACGGTAGGTGTGAAGCTACCCTTAGCCAGATTTATCATGAGCAATTTTTGCGCAAAAAAAATGTGCAGCAGTGCTCAAGTCAGACCCTAGTTTTTTTTAGCCAAGCTGTGTAAGGCTAAAAACTTGCACAAGATCTATCAAGGCCTGTGTTCCTAATGAAAAATTTTGCACATGAACCAGAAGTTTTAGCTCCGCTCAGGAAAACTGCAAGTGCAAAATTACTTTGCACAGATGATAGACATTCCTAATCTGTTGACTACTGCCTGATCCATGTATGATCCCCTATATACAATCCCTAGAAAGGCTATAGCCATTGATGGGAACTCTATTGAAACAACATGTCAGTAAATTGCCGGGCTCCAGCAGAGTAATAGAGGGAATTGTCACCCAGTAATAATACTAAGTATATTAATAAGTAATATTGCATGTCCTAGTACAGTAAAATACATATCTGACATACATAATATTTAGTATAAGGAGACACAGGACTTTTCATTCCACCAGAATAACATTTTCCCACCAACATAAACCCCCTCACTTTGGATTGCTCGGCATCAGCAAATTTCCAGTCTAGCAGAAAGCTTGGGAAAATGTATTTGTTTTCTGTACGGCTCAAACTAAAGAAACAAAGAGCAGCCAATGGTATGGCAACAAAATATCAAGCACGAAGCATCCATAAATATAAAGGTATCTGCTATTCCTGCCCTGATTTCTTCATACTGACCAGTCATGGAAGGATATTTTCACTTTTCTGTATATTACATAAAATGTATTAAGTGCCTATTCAGCTAAGGCTGGATCCACACAATGTTTTTGTCTCTCTCACTGTTCCTGTTATAGGATGTTTATCTTTTACAAACACAAAAACATGGTCAACCTCATCTTTTGTGTATATGAAAAAATCACATACACAATTGGTGGGACAGTGCAGTGATTGGATGAGCAGGCTGTCAGCGAGTCGGGACCCCGATAAGCAATTGGAAGCGCACCAGAGGAATAGGGGCAACTAACCTTGGTTTCTTTACTATTTTTACCATCCCGGCATAGAAGTATTGAAGAAAGTTGCCCAGTACCTAGTGGTAAATACGGCCCTGCATATCACTATAACATGCTGCCTACAGAAGACTGCATGTTCTTAGGGACAGATACAAGAGAAAACTTAGAAATCATTTCTTTTAGGTCTGAGGATTCACAAAATTTTGCTCTAGTTGTTTGTTTCATTCATGGAATAACAAAGAGACATTCAGAGAATTATAATGTGAGTGCCTCTGAATTGTATCTGTCTATATCACTGAAGATTGTTTGTCTTCTGTGCAGCAGACACATTTGCATAAATTGTTATATAAATAAAATTGAGGTCAGAAAATATGTTTTTCTTATATGCAATCCTACTGAGGTCTTACACATTGTGACCTATCAGCAAATTGTCAAGTACTAATCTGTGGAAAAGTGAGATAACGAGACCCTGAACATACAGATGTCCCAACGTCTGTCACTGAGTCTTAGAACAGATGAAGCCATTCACATGGACTTCTCATCATAAGCATGATAGGTATATTATGCTGGAACATGCTGGTGTATTCCAGCTATAACACTGGCAGCAGAATGAAGGTTGACTATCTTACCTGTGTTTTTTTAAATTTGGTTTAAAGTGGTATTCCCCCCAAGTGTTAAAAAATGAAAACCTAGTTGATCTTACCAAGTCCCCCTGAGTATTTTGAGCCGCCTCCTGTCTTTCTAGCTGCTGCCGTTCCTGAGAAAAAGTTTTTCTAAAAGCCGATATAAACATGCAAGATGGTGCTGGCCAAGAAACTACATTTCCCATCATGCATTGCTTCCTGCTGATTGCTGCTTGCTGGGACCTGTAGTTCTACAGAAGCTCTGTGACCTGATATATTGTGATGTGGATGGATAGCAGCTTACTGGGACCTGTAGTTCTACACAATATATTAGGTCACAGAGCTTCTGTAGAACTACAGGCCCCAGCAAGTTGCTATCAGTCCAAATCAGAAACTGTGTGACCTGATATATTGAAGGTAGGTAAAGAGATAGATGGGAGGGATGATACAGAGCTAGACAGAGGAGAGAGAAATATCATCCAGCTTACAGCGGAGAGAGGGACGCTGCAAGGGGAGGCTGAGGAGGGAGGACGCACATGGCCAGACAGAGGTCAGAGGTCACCACACTGCCCGGGAATCGGCCGACCTCCGCAGCTGACACACACACACACACTGAGTGATTTATGACCTGATGACACACAGGTCGGTCGGCTACAGTGTTCTCTTCACACACGCTGCTTCCCTGTCACAGAACACTTCGAGGGAGCAGGCGTGTCATCCCATTGAAAAGAGAGGAGGACATGTGATCCCGACTCCAAAGGTGGGGGCCAGGAGGAAGGAGCGTGTCGGACTGGACTCCAGTTAGCTCATTTTGTGAATACTGAGGGGGTGAATAGGCAGGAATAGTTTCAAAATGCTAATTGGTAATTACTTGAGCTAGGGGTGGGCTATTTAACACTGCAAAAAAGATTTTGGGGTGAATACCCCTTTCAGTTTAAAGACTATGAAGACTTTTGCAAAGTCATGCTTTGTGGTTATTACTATGAAGCAAAAATATTTTCTTTAGAGGTCTTTATTAAAAATGCTGCTTCGCTTCTCTTCTACAGTCCCTACAGTTTGCTATGGGAGCTTCACTTTTTATTTCTAACCCTGAGAAAGCAGAGACTAAATTTTGGGGCAAATGTATCATTCATTTTGCGCCATTATTTTGCTGAAAAGGCGTTTTTGCGCGTGGCATAGACTTTTTCACAGCATTTATCAAGCCGTTTGCACTATTTTTGAGCCGTTTAAGCCAGCTGAGCCTTTTTAAAATTTTTAATTAAAAGGGGGTGTGGCTTATATTAGCTACATTTTAGCCAGATTTTTTATATGTGAATTTTATTTTAGGTTTTTGTGCAACAAAATTCACAGCAGTACTCCATTCAGATCCTGGCGTAGATTAGCTAAGCCAAAAAATGGTGTTCAAAAATTGTGCAATATTTATCAAGGTCCGTGCTTGTGCTAATGATACCTACCCCCCATTTATCCTTTCCTGGGTCTTTAAATTGTTCTATTATGTAGATGTGAAATTCAACTGGTTCAGACCATTGCAAGACAAAATACAATATATGTGTCAGGAATGTGCAGTAGCCTGGTGTGAACTGGGCCTGGTGTTCACTTTTGTGTGCCACACCCGATTGCTTCTCAGCTTCCGGCAATGCAGGAGTTAAGCTGAGAAGCTTCTGGACTTGATTATGCACCTGTGTTGTCTGTGTAATTGACGGGTTTCTCTGCCTGTCTTCAACCTGGGAGATCAGAGCGCTGGTCCAATTGGGATCCGGACCGGGCTATTGGTCAGCATAAAACAAAGCTGAGGCAGTGTCTCAGCATTGGCTAATTAGGTTTAATCCCCTGATCCAAGACTCCCTTGTCTATTCCTGCATTCCCCGTTCCTAATCCCTCTGCATTGCTCGACTTGTTATCCGACCTCCCGCCTGACCATTTGACTATCTGATTGTTTACTGATTTTTGTACCACGTTGCCCGTTTGGTTTTGACTTGGCTTTTCTGACTACCCTTTATTGTGTTTGTCCGTCTGTATTGTTCTGTGTTTCACGTACTCAGTATAGGGAACGTCTTCGTGGTTGTCCGCGGCTGGCTAGGGCCGATTGAGGCAAGTAGGTAGGGACAGTGGGCGGGTTCAGACCTAGGGCTCACTGTCGGGTTTTGTCTCTACCTGTCCCGTCCTGACAATATATACCAAATAACGGCCAACAGCGCATCCTCTGCCATTCTGAAGCCTGCATAGGCATGGATGTTGCAAAATCATAAAAAAATAATGTAACTCTGAGTTCACACTTGGTCCCTCTAGTCTATGCCTGGACTAATTATGTTAGTAAACCTCATAGTGCTGCTACAATAACATGAGGTAGATTAGCCTTGTGTGGAGTTTGAGCCAAGATTTCTAAACTTCTAAAATAGAATTTCAGGTTTTTGGCTGATGACTAAATGCTTAATATAATATTGAAGACAGCACTTCCCAGAATTGTGACTATAAGAGAAAATGCATCTACCTACTGCCAGGACAATGGCCTTGTTCGAAAAACACAAGTGTTGGCGCTGACCGTGTGTGTAGCAGAGGCAACATTGTTCTTCTTGAATGGGGAAGCATTGTTCTTCTTCAACTCCCCCCCCCCCCCCCTTTCCCTCCCGGTTGGTAAGTACAGGCCACAGTGCCCTCCACAGTATAAACAATTAGGTGTCAAATCCCACTCTAATTGCCCCCATATCTAAATGCCTTAGCATGACATGTGGTCATCCAACCACATGGTGGCAGTATGATCACTACAAACAAACACAGGACCATATATAGTAAACAAAGATTTAATATAAATAATATCATTTATCATGTATCATGTAAAGATCATAGCATATGGTTATGCTGGAGAAATAAGCGAATAATTCTAGGGGTGTCTTGGTATTTGTTAGTGGATTCTTTGGATATATGATAATGTAGTATATGGCATACCACCACATAGTATGAACAAATTTACCTCAGGTCTCTTATACAGTAATACTATGTATAGCCCTACAGAGGGGGGAAATAAGTATTTGATACACTGCCGATTTTGCATGTTTTCCCACCTACAAAGAATGGAGAGGTCTGTAAAGTTTATTGTAGGTACACCACCTGTGAGAGACAGAATCTAAAAAAATTGCACTCACGTTGTTTAATTTTTAAATAATTATTTAGAATTATTATATAATGGACTAATAGTTGATACAAAAGAAACTTTATATTTGAACGTTGAATTTGGTACAGAAACCTTTGCTTGCATTGGTGGGCCCCCAGGATCATTTCCTCTGGTGGGCCCCAAATACTCCAGTCCGACACGGTCTACCTCCCTGTCAAATCCCTGGAATAAGTTGACCCTTAGTTTCTTACCCTAAAGGTAACCTTTTTGTTGGCAATCACTACAGCCAAAAGAGTGGGAGACCTCCAGGTGCTGGGTTCTAAGGACCTGTATATTACATTCCTGTCTGATAAGGTGAAACTCAGTTTGCAACCGTTCTTCAAGCCTTCAAGAATTCATTCTTGGCTAATAAGAACCAGAATAATATTCTGCCCAAGTTCAATCTTGTTTCCTTGGAGGAAGAACATTTGTATTATTTATCACTGGATGTCGTAAGGAACCTAGAAATATATTTACAGTGTAGTGAACCTCCTAAAAATGTTTTAATTTACTTATCTTATTTCAGGAATCGCAAATCTAGGTGTAATCTGATTTTTATTGACAACCACACAGCATACAGTAAATACAAAGCCATCAAATATTGGAACAAAACGACCTGCAAGTCGCGTGGTGTCATTCATTTTTCGAATATATAAAAAGAACAGGAGAAAAGCAGTGTAATGCTAACATATCCAGACATAAGCACCACCTACACAGTAGCGCCGCTCAAACGCAATGCTAATCACACTAATAGTGGTGTAAGATGCAGGAAAGAAAAGAAGAGGAAAGAGACGAGAGAAAGAGAAAAGACCAGGAGAAAGGCAAGGAGACGGACGTGGAACAGATACCAAACCATACATAGCCCCCAATACGGATCTGCAGAATCTAGAACTTCCCACCACTAACAAGTGAGAGCAAGGAAGTCCTCTGAGTCCATGAACAGTCGCCATGGATACCACACTTTATCAAATTTGTCAGACTGCTCGTGCGCCTCTGCTATCAATTCTTCCATTCTGCCCAATTCCCGAAGCTCACCTAGCCATTCCGCTATTGAAGGTACAACAGGTGTTTTCCAATGTCGGGGAATAACCATCCTCGCTGCAGTGAGAAAATGTCGCAAAATCCCTTTTTTAACCGTAGCGAGAGAACCCGGGATCTGCGACAGGAGGGTCAGTTGTGGGGAGTTAACGACAGTCTTTCCAGAATACGCATTATAAATGACAATGATCTTGTCCCAAAATTCTCGGATGCTCGGACAGGCCCACCAGATATGCATCATGTCACCAGCCTCAGTAAGGCATCGCCAACACCTGTCCGAAACCTCCGGGAACATGGTATGTAAGGAGACTGGGCAGTAGTACCACCGCGAAAGGATTTTGTAGTTCTTCTCCTTAGCCTTAGCGGCCATGGAGATGCCATGAGAAAGGTCACAGGTCTTCTGGAGAGACTGACCGTCCCAAGGAACACCCAGGTCACGTTCCCATTTGTCAAAAAAAGGAGCTCTGTCAGGGCGAGCCCTACTCAACAAGAGCTGATAGAGCACCGATATGCAATGCGAGATAGCAGAGGCGGAAACAACCAAGTTGTCAAAATCTGTGAGTGTCGGGGTGTACGAGCTCCTAGGAAAAAGAGCCCGTATGAACGAGGCTAACTGCCCATACTCCAGCCAAGACAGCAGACGATCCGGGGACTGAGCCTGAAGGGTCACCAGAGAAGAGATGACATCACCAGTCATACAGTCCCGGATTCTTGGGCACGCGGACCTCTCCCATAGAAGGAATCCATGCGTCTGCAGGCCCGGCTGGAATGATGGGTTGTGGAGTATCGGGGAGAGTGGTCCCGGCACCACTGACAATCCGTGTTTAGTGACCCATTTATCCCAAACGCACAACACATGTGGGACAAAAAAGGACAGGCGTGACAGGGACTGACGGTCTCCCGAAGAGATCCATGGTAGAAGAGAGGGTGCAATCGGACAAAGCGAGAAGTCCAGGTCCACCCACCTCTTAGAGCCCTTATAGTGTACCCAATCCAGGACTCCGCGCAGGACAGCCGCCTCATGATAAAGACGTAGATCAGGCAATCCCATACCACCCATACACTTAGATTGAGTGAGAGTAGAATATGCAATCCTGGGTTTATTGTTCCCCCAGATAAATTTGGAGATAGCCCTGCGCAGAGTCCTAAAGAAAGCAACCGGAACCACAATGGGGACAGCTTGAAAAACATACAGTAGCTTAGGAAGAATATCCATCTTAACGACGGCCATCCTTCCAAACCACGAAGTCGGTTTCAGGAAGTAAGATGTCATATCTGAGAGGACCCTGGTCAGCACGGGTGTATAGTTCAGGTCAAACAGAGAGCCAAGAGACAGCGGGAGCCTAATTCCCAAGTAAACAATGGAATCCGTGTGCCACTGGAAAGGAAAGGAAGCTCTAACCGCATCAAACACATCTCGAGGAATTGAGATATTAAGCCCCTCAGTTTTAGCCAAATTGACCTTAAAATTACTGAGGTCGCCAAATCTCTGGAACTCCTGTAGAATAGAAGGGAGCGACGTAGAGGGGGATGAGATATAGAGTAGGAGGTCATCTGCATATAATGCAAGTTTGTGATGGTCCTGACCAATCGCAGCCCCCCGGATCGTAGGATTATGCCTGAGGGCCACCGCCAGGTGTTCCATTGATAGAATGTATAGCATGGGAGACAAGGGACAACCTTGACGCGTACCGTTGTGGATCTCAAAAGAGCTAGATAACAAACCATTAGCCCGTACTCGAGCCGAGGGATTGGAGTACAACGCCATTATTCTGTCCACGAGAAGCGGTCCAAATCCCACTCCCCGTAGGACCAGCCGCAGGAACCCCCAATGCACCCTATCAAAAGCTTTCTCTGCATCGATGGAAAGAAGGCACAAAGGGGACTCCGTACGGGCGGCCCAAGACATCAAAGTGAGAGACCTCAGCGTATTGTCCCTTGCCTCCCTGCCCGGAACAAATCCCACCTGGTCGGCATGAATGAGTTGGGGAATGTGAAGGCTCAAGCGATTGGCTAACATCTTAGAGTAAAGTTTGAGGTCACAGTTAATGAGTGAGATGGGGCGGTAATTTTTACAGTATTTAGGATCCCGGCCTGGTTTGGGCAGAACCACCACATGTGCCTCCAACGACTGGCGGGGAAAGGGGCATGTTGCTGAGATACTATTAAAGCACTTAGTCATGAATGGTAGTAACAGATCTCGAAATGTTTTGAAAAAACAAACGGTGAAACCATCCGGTCCCGGACTTTTTCCACCCTTTGCATCGGCAATGGCACCTCTGAGCTCGCTTTCAGTGAAAGAAGTCTCTAAGTCCTCAACCGCCTCCGCAGGAACACTAGGCAGCTTCGTGTCTGACAGGTACGCAGATATCCTAGACTCCAAGTCCTTTGCTGGCATCTCTGAGTAACGCCCCTTAATGTTATACAGAGATGAGAAATAGGAACAAAAGAGATCAGATATCTCTCTGGGATTGTGTATGGCAGTACCAGTGTGGTCAAGGAGGCTCGGAATGTGCGCAACCTGTGTCCTCGGATGGATCAGTCTAGCCAGTGTTCTGCCACACTTGTTGGCATGCTCGTAAAGAAAGCTGCGATAGCGCTCCTGTTGGGAGGAAGACGACCTGTTAAGGAGGTCCTTCAATTGTTCCCTAGCCAATGTTAAAGCCGTCAAAGCTTCGTCGGTGGCATTTTGTTTATGTGCTTTGGAAAGAGCTTCAACTTTGCCTGCTAGGCTGACAATTTTAGCACCCCTGTCCTTTTTGAGCCTAGCCCCCTGTTGAATCAGGGTCCCCCTAACAACACATTTCAGGGCCTCCCATTGCATAGGTAGGGCAGTATCATCGTCAGTATGGTCAAGTAGGAAGTCAGATATTGTCTGAGTAACAGCCGCTTTGCACCCTACATCTCTAAGGAGCGACTCATTCAATCTCCACGACCATTCCCTAGACACCAACCCCGGCAAAGTCAATGACAGAAAAATAGGAGAGTAATCTGACCACAAGGCAGTGCCTATTGAGGCCTTGGGGTTAAACGTTAAGGCATACTGAGCAATAAAAAACATATCTAGTCTGCCATAAGTGCGATGTGCATCCGAAAAATGTGTAAAGTCCTTATCTTTAGGATGAAGGATGCGCCAGACATCCACCAAACTATGGAGACCAAGGACCGACCGGGCAAGCGCATAATCAGAGCGTGGTACTGCAGTTTTGCCGGAGGAGGTATCCAGGGATGGATCCATAACTAGATTGAAATCCCCCCCCAAGATCAGCACGCCCTCTATAAATGTAGAGGCCGCTCGGAGCATAGTCCTCAGGGCACTGCCCTGATGGGAGTTAGGGAGGTAAATGTTTCCAATAGTATAAATCCGCGCTTGGATTTCTATCTTAATGAAAACATATCTCCCCTTGGGACAAATCAAGGAATCCAACAGTTTATGCGACAAGGTCTTATGCAACGCTATGGAGACCCCTTTAGACTTAGCGTCGGGGTTGGTGCTATGTGTCCACACATTATAATAATTAAGTCGCATATGAGGGGCACGAGCAGTCTGAAAGTGTGTCTCCTGTAGTAGTAGGACATGTACCTTCTGTCTATGCATGGAATAGAGGATCTGAGATCGCTTGTGTGGGACATTCAATCCCCTAACATTAATGGAGGCAAATTTGACGTCTGCTCCCGCCATGTCCCCACCGCCACCCCCCAGAGAGGGAGAAGAAGAGAAGAAAAGCAGAAGAGAAAGAAGAGGAAGTAGAGGAAAAGAAAGAAGAAGAAGACGGCTGAGAGAAAATATGGCCAGTAAGAAAGACCAAGACTGAACCGGCAGCCAGGAAAAGAAGGTTATCAAGGTAGACAACCTCCGCATCCAGGTAGTTTTACACTACCGGGAAGGACCCAAGTGGGTACAAGAACGCGTCAAGCGTCAACTCTAGAGAGGGACGGACTAACAGATGAAGGTCTGTAAGCCCGCAACAGAACACCAGAATGTAAGCTAAACATATAACATAAAACATAAATGCACCCCACAAATATATATAATATGCTAAATGAAGAAGCACCCCGTAAGAGAATAACAAAACAAGCTCACCAAAAAACCCCCACCTCCCACCCCCCAGACCCGTCTATATGTAAACCAGCATACCCATATAACCATGTTACTATAACTAGATGAGCGTAGGCCGCAACCCAGCAAACAGAAGGAAACTTGACGCGGTGTGCAAAAAATGAAAAAAAAAGGGTACATCCCGCGTCAGTAAGGCATCTTCAAGGGAACAAAATACCACGGCTCCCATCTTCCGCAACAACTTCAGTCCCCAGAAGCTGCCATGTCAATAGGGCGAGAAGGCCTGCCCTGTGTTATCAGCGGGACCTGATCCCTTTCTGGCAAGGTCATCTGCGGCAGATCCAAAGCAGTTAAGAAGGCCGGTAAATCCTCGGGTGTATGCAGCTCAAATCTTCTCCCACCTCTACGGACGACCAGTTGAAACGGAAAGCCCCAAGAGTATTGGATTTCACGCTCTCTTAGCAGCTCCAATAGGGGTTTAAGGGCCCGTCGCTGCGTTAAGGTAGCTCTGGAGAGATCTTGAAGAAAAATCAGTTGGGCACCATCAAAATCAACATAATCCATGTTGCGCACCGCTCTCATGATTTCCTCTTTCACTCTATAATGATGAAGCCTACAAATGACATCCCGAGGCCGATTGACATTGGTGGAAACGGGACCCAGAGTACGGTGAGCCCTGTCAATTTCAAACTCTGCTCCGGGTGGACGTTTAAGAATAGAGGCAAACAGGTCCTGGAGTGACGGGATAAGATCAGCAGCTCTAGTGGCTTCAGGGAGCCCTCTGATACGGATGTTATTCCGTCTGCCACGATTTTCCACGTCGTCATGAAGCCTGTAAAGATGACGAATATGCCTCTCCTGGTTAGCAAGAGTAGCCTGAACATCATCCACTGTGGTAGTCAAAGAATCCTGATCAGCAGCAATATCAGAAACTTTTACCTCTAAGGCATGCACATCAGATTTGAGAGAATTGAGTTCTTGCTTATATGAGGTTTCTAGGCGCTCCACAAACTTTTCCATATCCGAGCGTGTGGGCAGCAATTTCATATGCTCTTTCCAGTCCCAATCTGCTCCATCCTGTATGGGGTTAATAGACTTAGCAGAGCCAAGGTTGTGTAGCTCGGTGCCCCTAGTGGAGGAGAAGGGAAGTGCAGCAGGGGACAGAGAGGACATGCTGGCTGCCAAATTAGGGGCTGATGTTGAGGAACTATCCATGTCTCCACAGGGAGCAGGGTTTATGGCCACCTCTGTTTCTCTCTGCCCAGGACAGGAATACACTGTGGCTCCGGAGCTGAGACCAGGGATCCCCACTAAGCCAAGATGAGACCTCAGGGAAGCAGCCACCCTAATGCAGGGGCCGGGGGACACTGTCTCTGTCACTGTCCTGAGGTGAGGGCTCAACAGGATCACTCCGGTAGCAGGGGGGCAGACAGGCACCGCTTCCCTGCTGTGGGGACCAGGAGGCTCTATATCACCGGCTGCAAGCTGCTGACTCCGGTGAGTTAGAAGGGCAGAGTCTGAAGGCTGGTGGTGATGCTGGGCTGCGCCGTGCTCCCGTCGGCTGCCGCGGCCCGGGGGGGCTGGTACGGGGGGGGTCGGGACCGGGGCTCCTACTACCTTCTCTGCCGGCACCGGGGTCCACTCCACACCGGCGGCGGGCGGCTGTAGCTCCGTTCCGGACGGGACCGCGGCGGCTGCTGCTGCGGCGGCGGCCGCTCTTGTAACTCGAGAGCCGGGGATCTCGGAGGCTGCAGGCCCAGCAGGTAGGCCGCGACCGGCGGGCGAGAGATAACGGTCCAGGCTACCCCGGGCGAGCCGGGGCTGGGGAAATTTTGTGCCTGCCTTAGTCCTCCTGCGGCTGCCAACCATTTGGGGTGCAGTTGGCCAAATTTGGGGTGCTTTTTCAGGCTGTCTGGTGTCCCATTGCAGGAGCCCACAGAAGGTGCGTGCTTACTCCTCCATAGCCAGGCCACGCCCCCAGGAATCGCAAATCTAAAGCCTCTAAACCCTTCATCTCCAGATGGATCTGCGGTTTGTATCAACATCTCTTATGAAATAGTTGGACTAACACCACCTGACTTTGTAGGGGCTCATTCTACCAGGTCGGTTTCTACGTCCTGAGTAGAAAGATACTCTGTCCCTCTGGAACTCCATATGCCAATCTGCGACATGGATGCTGCCACTCACCTTCATGAAGCATTATAGAATAGATTTACATTCTGCCTCTCTGACCGCCTTAGGGCCCTATTCCACGGGCTGATGGGGGCCCGGTCAACGATGTAAACAAGCGCCGCTGGTTTACTGGGCCTGTTCCATGGCCCGATGATCGTTGAGCGAGGGCTGCAGGGACATCGTTACCGATGTCCTTGCAGCATACACTACCTGTGAGGTCTTCTCCTCCGCTCTGTCTTCCTCCCCGGGTCCCGCGCGCTCTAGCTTCAGAATGGCCTGTCAGCTGCAGGCCACTCAGCCAATCACAGGCCGCGGCGGTCCCGACCTGTGATTGGCTGAGCGCTCCATCAGCTGACAGGCCACGGGGAGGAAGACAGAGCAGAGGAGAAGCCCTGCAGGTAATGTATTGTGCTTCTCAAATCGTCGGTCGCCCGCCGCGCACCGCTATTCCACCGTAGTGATGCACGGTGGGGGAACGATGATTTTAGGTCTGGCCCTAAATGAACGATCAGCCGATGACACGATCATCGGCTGATTGTTCTCTCTATTCCACCGAGCGATAATCGGCCGAATGGGGCCGATTCGGCCGATTATCGTTCCTATGGAAAAGGGCCCTTAGCCAGGTCTGTGTTAAATTCAGTGGCTATTGGGGGCGCTCCCTATAGGGGTCCTTCTCACCATCAGTTGTGCTGCTAATGGGGTTGACAGGGAAGCAGGGAATTAAGAAAATTAATGTGTTTTCCCTTAGTCCCATTAGCAGTACAAGTATCCCCCCTCTAGGATGTGCTTTATAATTTACTCAGGGAGGAGGAGTCAATAGGTCTATTTGTATCAAGGGGGCGGAGTTTCTTTGTAGTCATTAAAATATTCCCACGTTCTGAGGGCTGACAGGGGCGGAGACACCCCATCAGTTGTGCTGCTAATGGAACTAAGGGAAAACATATTAACATTCTAAATGTTAGCTTCTTTTATTGTAAATGTCTGTGGTGTTTAGTTGTACAATATATCTTTATAGTGGTCAGAACTTTGTGTTTCTAGTACTTTCCAGCATGGCACCAATAGAAGAACTATAACCAGCGTGCCCATAGGGGAAATGTGGTGGAGGTTATTAGCATTATGTTGTGGCACCTTAGTTTATTACTACTGAAAGTCCTATTTGATCCCTATTGCTAATATTGTTATGTAGTCACTTGGGTTAGCTTTATTATAGGGCCACTACCTAACACTTTTGGGGTGCACTGTGCTGTTATAGACAATGCACATAGGAATGTTTGTTCTTCACACACTCTACAATTGTCAATACGATGCATACTCATCTCTGAATTAATTGAACTTTAAAACGTACGGTATAGCACAAAAAAGTGCACCCTCTTTGTAATTCATACAACAAGGGCATATGAATAGCTGAGCCCAGAAACAGCACAGAGGGAAAGTCTCCATATCCGAGCTTTCCTGTGAAAGGGAGAACAATAAATCTTCACTGACATTCAATTATCATGTAGGCCAAAAGGCAGAAGTAGTCACAGAATGATGGGCATAGCATGAGTGAGAGAGCAAAGACTTGGGGGGGATATTTACCAACAAATCTAAAAACACGATTTTGTCAAAGATGTTTTTTCATAATTTCCAATCTAATGTGTTTAGTCAAATTTATGTAAATTGTCTAATAGCATAGTAAATGTGTCTTAAAAATAATGGTCTTTTAATTAGTCTAATAATTTCACCTGGTTCGGAGCAGACGTAGCGATGCGCCAATATATGCGAAATTTTTAAAAATTGCGCAGTTAATAAATTTAGCTAAAAAAGAATTCTGGCGCACTTTCGATCCAATTAACAACAAAAAATCTTAATTTAAAAAGTCACATCTAATTTGGATAGTCTTGTCTAAAAAAGCTTCATAAATTCATATTAGATTTATTTTGAGCGCAAACTAGATATATTAGACTAAAAACAGGCGCATTTAGTTTGATAAATGTCCCTCTTGGTTTTATAAGAGAAGAGATGAGAGGGTTAAATGCACATTACTCTATATTGGGAGAAAATGGAGAAATATTTCAATAATGAAAATCATGAATATACAACATTCATAATCAGACTTAGGTCATGTTCACATGGCATATGAGACCAGCCATTTCACGGAGCGGCCGGTCTCTGAAAAGATCATCCCGGATGGTACTGCAGGTACTATGTGTATACACTCCGGCCGGGATCCCATAGAAAGCAAGGTAGCGTATGTTTTCGTACAAAATGCGACCACTGTTGCCGATAGCAACAATAGCCATACTTTTATGAAAACATACGTTGTGTGAATATAGCCTAATATGAATCAGCTTATCATGGAAATTACCAAGCAATTTTTTTTCATGTATTTCATTCTCTGTAATCATTTTATTCTGTAGTTGTCTGGCTTGCTTTTTGCAATATGAGTAGTATTTTACAATGACACTATTTTTTTTTTTTAAAAGAGAGGGCTATTACTGAAGAGATGAATTGCATCTGGAAGAAATTGTCACCGTGGTCTGGGTCACATGGAGAGGAAAAGGGAAAGAGATGCCTTAGATCAAAGAAGATGTCACCTGTGAGTCAATGAATGAAGTTTTTGTATTTTGTAGAACATGATTTGGTAAAAAAAAGTTTGGGCTCTGCTCTAAGCCATAATACATGCACTGCTTCTGTCTAGCAGCCGCCCCCTGGTGTGATGGTATATGTATAGTGAGTATATATTTTTTTTTCCCCTGTATACTGGTGGCTGGGGAGGGGGGTAGGTGCACCATGTCATTCCCTGCTTTATGTATTGTGAGAGTATTTGTTCCCGGTTTACTGCCATTATTTGGTAGCTGTAGGTACAGAGGTACAAGTTTCAGTTTTTGTTTCAGGTGGCAAAAAAGCTAGTAGCAGCCATGCGTGTGCCACCATCACTAAATCATCGAATTTCCGCGTGTGGGGCGGGGCTCGGGTTGCGGGTCAGATGGCACTGCTTGGGGGGCCCAGATTGACCTCTTGCACCAGGGCCCATGAGACATTAGCTATGCCCCTGACTTACCCTATAATTCCCTTCTACCCACTGTTACTTCTAACCCACTTCTCAGGACCATTCAGAGGCTTGGCAAATATTAAGAAAAAAGAACCAACTATCGCCTACTTACTCATTATCTTTAACACTTGTCTATGACCCAGCCTTCCAGGGAGGTAAGGCAGATATAATCTACTCCACGTGGGTGAAAAAAGGGATTTATAATCTTTTCCACCTGACTAACATAACACACAGACGACGTCTCATGATGGAGGAACTTAAATCCATATAGCCAAATATTCCTATATTATTCTTCACATACTTATAAATCTGCAGCTATGTTCAGTGCTCCCATCGCTCTCACCTGATGAATGGGACCTCACCCTCCACAAATGCCACCCTACACGAGCCCAAGCACAAGAAGACATATAACCTGGCATGATTATGCAAAAACTGATTCTGGTGTAGCCTGATGGTCCCACAACGTCCCAGATCTGGAAACTAAGGGTCCTATCAGACAAGGCGATTTTTACCGATTGTTACACCATTGTTTACTCCATCGTTACAGCGAACGATATGCGAGCGATTAACATTGATTTTAGGGTCAGATCTAAATCATTGATCAACGACACAAACAATTTTTCAATTGTTGCCTGCAATTACGCAGGACGGTTATTGTTTAAATGCGAACGATATAACGATTTTCCGCATGGTGATCGTCCAGTGTAATTTGGTGAACCTCAGGCAAACATATACCAATGCTTGTGGTCCTGCTTACATACCCAAAGGTTCTGGCAGATAGTTTATCAATTTACTAAAACCCATTTTACTAATTTTGTGCCTATATGGGCAATCTTCGGTTGGCTAGATCCTACAAAATACAAGTGCTCAATGGGCTGCAGAAAAAACACAGTATTGTTGAAGCAGCTAAAAAGCTGTCCCAAAAGTATGGATGGGGATATCACCAGATACCACCAAGAAAACTATTTTTGGAAAAATTAACTTATGGACCGGGTGGAGGCTACTATTTGTAAAGAGGAAAGAGCCATAAACTTCTTTTAATAGTTGGTAAAGTTTTTTTCTCCATTCTCCACAGATGAATCCAAACGCAAATAAGGTCTCACTTTCAGCTCATTTGGTGTTTGGAGAGGAAACTAGGTAATGACTAGGGATGAGCGAACTGGCTGAGGTTCGGGTTCGTATGAACCTGAACTATCGGCTTCTGATTCCCGCTGTCTGCCCGCTCCGTGGAGAGGGTGGATACAACCTTGAGGACCTCCTGGAAAACTGGGATACAGCCATAGCCATAGGCTGTATCCCAGTATTCTAAGTAAACAATCACAGTGACCATTATAGTACCTAGTGACACAAGCTATAAGGGCACTCGCCTATAATAAATCTATATTTTCATTAAGGGGTTAAAGGATTTCTCTATAATTGTTTCATGGTTTCCATACAGAAACTGCATGAATCTGCATAACAGTAGGATTATATACTTTCAATGAGGAAAGTACCTAACTTTACCTATTTTTGACACTAATCACCAGTCAATTGAGGAAACTTTGTAGGGAAAACTTACAACTAGCTCACCACTAAAGGGCCTATTACACAGGTAGTTTAGAGGAGCTGTAGCGAGCAAGTGAGTGCGGGAGGGGGCGGCGGGGAGCTGCGGGGGGGCTGCCCGGGGGCTCGCTGATCGTCCGGGCAGCCCATAGGATATAGCAGCGTCTGCTGCCGACGCTCCTATTCAATGGAGTGACAGCAGCAGATCGCTGCTATATCAGTCGCTTGTTTTTCAACATGTTGAAAAACAAGCGACTGCAACGATCAGCCGACATGAACGATGTCAGCTTATCGTTGCACTCTATTCCATGGGACGATTATCGTCCGTAGCGGCCGATATCGGCCGAATACGAACGATAATCGTTCCGTGGAATAGGGCCTTAACTCACCACTAGCATCTTGTGACTGTCTGTCTATTTTCTGCCTGTAGTAATGCAGCTGGTCAGTCCCTGACAATATACTGTCATGTCTAATGGCGGGTCCTTCGGCTCCAGTCTTTTCTGGAGAACCAGCCCACCCCTGGGCACTGGGGGCGGGCCTACTGACCCCTGTTGTGATGAACCCCCCCCCCTCTGTGACGCGGCTCCATTGATTCTAATGGAACCGCATTACAGAGGGGAGATCATCACACTGGGGGCCAGCGGGTCTACCAAAAGTATTGGCACCGTGTGCAAGAACCAGGTTGCCATTCAAAAAAAGGACTGTGCCACCGGCATCCTTGTGCCAGCGCCGATCCATTAAGGTATAACACCAAAAGCAATGTACCTGATGATGCATTCGATTTAAGAACGCAATTCCTTTAGCGGAGACGAGATTTCATCTAGATACATCTGGAGTTACAATGACATTAGTATTGATATATGTTCAGATAAGAAAGCTAAAGCATTATTATAGGGGAACCATCATTTATGGCATGTTTTTTATTTTGGTATTTCTATAGTTATTCTACACATCACATCCTTTGTTTGCGCTAGCCATATTTGCCATGCTCATCCATACTGTTACTTGGCTTATTATAGCCAGACGGTGCACAGAGAATAGAGGGCTGGTGGGGAGGACTTGGCACACACAGGGAGCAGGAGGGAGGGATATTCAGATAGAGATGGCTGGGTGGGAGGGAGAGGAGGAAGCTCTGTTGCATCAGCTTTAGCTGCAGCTCTTTTAGTGGTTGTGAGAGCCTCATGAGTTGAGCAGAGAGTATCTGGAGCCGGAGACCTAACAAAGCCCTGACGGCGGCGTAGGCTTCTATTCTACACACCCAAGTGTGGACACAGCTGGTCCTGCTGCAACCACTCCTCAAACATACCACACCAACTAATTATGGAGAAGCCCTGCGAGACCAATGGCCACATTGACAAATACCCAGACTACACTGTGTGCCAGGTGGAAGATGCTGGGAAATCTGCCCAAAGTAAGAGAGGACAAAAATGTGCCCAATTCCTTCGAAAGAATGCCATAGTGATACTCACGGTGTCTGGGGTGCTGGTCGGAGTTGGCTTGGGCACGGCAGTCAGGAGAATGAACTTGACCAAAGCTCAAATGACCTATTTTGCCTTCCCTGGAGAATTGCTGCTGAGGATGCTGAAGATGATCATCCTCCCATTGGTGGTGTGCAGTTTGATCTCTGGGGCTGCCAGTTTGGATACCAGATCATTGGGCAAGCTGGGTGGTATTGCCGTAGCCTACTTTCTTGTGACCACTCTTATGGCTTCAGGTTTAGCAATCGCCCTGGGATTCATCATTCAACCAGGGGCAGGGGCAGGTGCCCTAAACTCCAATGCTCTGGGTATAGAAACCACCTTCACTACTAATAAAGAGACTGTGGACTCTTTCCTGGACCTTGCCAGGTAACTTTTTCTTCCATTATTAAGTATAAAGTTGAACCAGTGCAGTACTACTTTAGGACACTGGACAGGGATAGAGTTAGGCTACTAGTACAGCGACTGGAAAGAAAGCATCATGCTGTAGTAAAGTCAGTGCATGCTGGTCCTTACAGTTCATCAATGCCTAGACTAATACATATTCGGAAGCTGCATTGTTTCTACATGGTGATAACGGAGTTTAGATAACGCAATAGTTTTTTGTTCCATTTTGTGTAAAGTCAATGTTAACTCTTACTAATATCCTGATGAGTGGGGTCAGATAACAAACTCAGTTCTGCTACATGTTCCAGCACATTCATGTACACACTTTCAAATTTGATGTCTTTAATCACCGTAGACGTATTCTACAATTTACTTCTTCTTCATATACTAAAACACCTAAGGAATCCGTCTACTTAGTAGTTTAAATATACAGTATTACCTTATACAGCAATGCAGCCCTGCAGACGGAGCTGCACACTCCTGCATTTAGTGCTACTATATAAAGAACATTATCGTAGCTGGCATGTGCAGCCTTTCTCATATGATGCAACACTACCAGAGATTTACATGCCCATTGTGTGGGCACTGGCTCGTCCGTATCTCAGGAGGCAATATCTAGGTAGTGGTTAGAGGTAGTTTGCATATATCCTGTGCTGGTGTCTAGACAAAACATAAGGAATCTGGAATATATATAAGGATTTTATACAAGCTCTAACAATGTTGAAGATCGAATATTAAACTATGGACTATAGGATACTTTACTATATCTTGATTCAGACAGAACAAATATGAACCATTAAACCGAAACAATAGCTGGTAATTTTTTTTACTTCTATATTATTATTATTATCTGCCCCCTTGACTCCAGAGTGCTGTACATACCAGAGATTACTATATAGAATGTAACATAAAATCAAGAAAAACAACAATAATAAAGTAACTGAGAGACTGATACATAGGGAGAGGGGACCCTGCCCCCGAGGCTTCCAATCTACAAGGTGATTGGAAGAACTAGTTCTGTCCAACAAAAAAAAACCTAATTGGACCTGATTTAAACATTTTCTTAGTTGTTAAAGGGTAACGTTCAACTATTTGGCCAAAAGATTTACTTGTGAGTCAGTGCTCAAAAGGGAAGGTCGGGACTATTTCCTCACCTGTTCAGGGATGTCTTGTACCTAATGGGTATCAGTGGGGCACAATTCCCCAACATGTGGCTCTGAAGCTGGTGCTAATCTGTGACTCCTTTGACTGCCAAGACATGATGGGAGTGGTAGTTTTGCCACAGCTGGAGAGCTGTAGGTTGCGAAATACAACAGTAAAGAATAAAATATAACATTAACATCTTATTGTCAGTGGGGCTCCATATCTGTATAGATTTAGAAGTAATATTCAGAATATACAGTATTATAAAACGAGTAACTATTCCTCTCCAACTTATTAAAGGGGCAGTTTCACCATTAAGACTTGTTCCCTATTTATGGAACCCATCAGAGGTCAGCACGCTCCATTGTGTACTGCTGAGAACTCTGATGCGGGCGCGCACGGATGCGCCCGCATCCGAATTCAGCAGCAGTAAAGATCATCTGGCCGGTGCTGACAGGGTCACTGAACGATTGGTGTCATACAAAGAGGGAACATAGCCTAAAGCTGTGTTCCCCAACTCTGGTCCTCAACAACAACAGGTCATGATTAGAAGACTTCCTTAGTAGTTTATAAGTGATATAGTTAGTGCATCAGGTATTACCACAAATGTTCTTAATTTAGGATATCTTCAAATCATGAACAGTTGGTGGTCCCTGAGGACTGGACCTTGAAGACATGGGTATAGAGCAGCAGGTTAAAGCATCCTTAAAGAGATACTCCAGCATAAATCATACATAGGTGATAAGGTTAAAAAAGGACAAGAGTCCATCAGGTTTACCCTATAACCCTACTGTGTTGATACTGAGGATACTGAGGTATGAGGCAGATGTTAATTGTCCCATTTTTCACCCTGCAATTGGCATCTGCCTCATAAGGGTTTCCGTCTTCCTCTGGATCAAAATGGACTCTTGTATTTTTTTAACTTTACTATGTTACTATTTCTATTCTGGTGGTGAGACCTTCTTTCCTCTAGATGTAGAGAGAGCCCCCTTGTCCTAGTTACAGACCCAGGTGTAAGGGCCCACCAGCCTCTGTGTCATACTGGCAGTCTATGGGAGGCTTGTGCGCCTCCTCTCTCTGCGTGGAAGAATTGACATGTCAATTCTTCCGAACGGAGAGAGAAGGCGTCAGTTTTACTTCGTGGGAACTGGTCCTTAGGAGATCACTAGAAAGATCTCCATACTGTCCATTCATATATTTGTAAATTGTGATCAGATAATCTGTCAAGGAACTGTAGCCCACCCATTCCCCATTAATTCTTTCAGCTGAGAGCTGTGAAGAACGGAGGAGCCCTATACTTAACATTGAGGCAGTGAGGCAGAAGAAATCCCAAGCAGAGTCCGTGGCAGGGATTCCGCTCGAAATTACCACCTGTTCTCCACAGTGTGAACGGGTCGGTTGCCCTCCTTTGCATCCGCTCCAGTTCAGCCATATCTTTCCTGTATACAGGTGCCCAAAATGTATTCTATGAGTGGTCCAACCAGTGATTTATACAGTCAAAAACCGTAACGTCTAATCAGCGTAACATACCCAATTAGCCCATCTCAGTGGGTTAGGGTGGTCTAACCTGCTGGTATTCTATTTTAGCAATTAAATTAAACATGACCTTGGTTGTGATGAGAGTGTGAGAGAGATGGTTTTGTCATGTGATGAAACAGCGCAGGAAAAGAACTTTTTATCTAGATAATATAAGAGATTGCTAAAGCTCCGCTCAAGCTTTCGCCATTTTCACAGACAATTTTAACCAGAACAGAACTTCTGGGTGCAAAATTTTTTTTTTTTTTTAATAATATTTTACGGTAGAAAACAACAGGTGATTTGTAGGTGCTAGATCTCAGCAAAGGGACTGAGCACCCAGTAAGTCCCCTGAGACTTTAATTTGGGTATCATACTTGCCTGCTTGGTGTGTTGGTGAGCAAAGAAGAAATGTTATGATCCCCTGTACCATACATCTTTCTCTAGATATCTATTCTAAAACTGATGTATAAAAGCACATAGCATGCTGAAACCTTCTAGACACTGTCTTTAAAGGGGTACTAAAGGGGTGGGTGGGAACATAATAAGGAAGCTATACTTACCTTTCCCAGTGCCGCTGCGTCGCAGCGTCAACAGTCACCCACCGGGCTCCTGAAGCTCCCGCTCCTGTGATGTCATGACCACACTAAGTAATGGCTGGGACATCTCTGCAGTCCCTGATTGGCTGAGCAGGTAGTTCCTGTGGGGCTGTGATAGAATTCAGGAGATTTTGGAGCCTGGTGGGTGACTGAATAGTGACGCTGTGTTGGGGTTGGCACAGAGACTGGTAAGTATAGCTTCTTTATTATGTCCCCTCTACCCCCTGCCCACTTTGGATTTTTATCTTTTTATATTTGGCACCTAAGGGCTGATCTATCTTCTAAGACTCTTGCTGAAAGGCGAGATTGTTTGCCCATATTCTTTATCAATGGAAAGGGAATCAAATCTATGTGTGTGTCCTTCAGCCGTTTGTTGGCCCTGGATGAAACGAATGTAAATGAACAACGTCCCCATTAGCCGAGGTCTCCAAGATCACAGCTTAAAGGCTAAATTGTAAAAAGCAGTACATTACTGGAGCACATTTTCTGCTCTTTTTCAATTAGACCCATTTAAGCAAGTCTGGCAGCATTATGTGGTAAAACAAATTGTTCCCAAAATATTTCCAATGAATGCAGGTTTGGTTCTGGAATATCCGACCAGCCTTTATGGAGCTGTGTATTTGAATTTTTTTTTTTTGCTTATATTGATGGTATGCTCTCCCTTAGAATTCTCTCGCTTAGTACCCTGGACAGATCACTCTTCATTGCATCATCCAACCATTGCATATATATAATGCAGCTGCTCGGCTCATGCTAGGGTTTAGTTATCATACCAACTAGGCTGTACCTAATTGGTATGATAACTAATAGGGGAACATAGACATGTTTTATATCTACTTTTACTTTTTACTTCTTCTTTGCTTTACTAACCACTTGGAAGAAAAATAAGTCGCGCAGGGGGCCTTTCCGCAAGCCCATTGACTTGAATATGAGATGTGTAGAGTGTAACCACATAGAAAAGACTTGACTCTTTCTCTTCTTTTTTGCATGGTTTTCCTTTCTTCCATTAAAGTCAATGTGAATGTTTCTTTTAAGTGACACCAGATGCAGAAATCGGTGCAGTTTCCATGTTAAAAACCATGTGGATCTTGCCCATGTGAACATAGCCTAGAGGGCATACATCTGATGAAATCGAGCACTTTGCCCGAGCAGCCTTTTGTAATTGCAACTCCACTTTCTACCACCATTGGAAAACTTATCAGGAATTGTCCTTTTATACTATGTTATGTCATTTAATATATTCAATAATGTGTATTAATAATGTGTAATGTATTAAGGCTGGCAACCAAGTAACTCTATACAGGACAAAACATTATAAAATACAATTAATATCCAAACTGCTGCATAATATCTGTTTGTAGAACAAAAAAAGGGAGTTTAAATTAACTCCTTGAAGGCTATGGGCACCTTTTTTAAAATTATTTCTTTGTACTTCTTATAGTGCTAAAATGTCTCCATAGGTCTCTATTAAGAATTCTGTTTAGTTTCTCTTTTACAGCCTTCCCAGTTTGCTGTATGAGCTCTATTTTCTCTATATACATCTCTTTTATATTCTGACCAATTTTGCATCCATATCTGCAATCTGAAAGCATCTTGGATGACCCTTTAAACAAATATCATACAGATGCTATAGTCCATTCCTTCTGGTTTATTCAATGGCCAGAAAAGTGTACTGTAGTCTTCTGCTCTACTAGCTACTGTTAAAAAAGAAGTCAACGTGATCTATAATGATTTACTATAGTCATCATAATACTAGTATGAATAAAGCCTCAGGCTATGTTCACATGGCGTATGAGACTGGCTGTTCCGTGACCCGGTGTTCTGATCCGGGCGCATCAGAACTCCCCACAGCACACAATGAAGCGAGTGGCCGGAGCTGCTCGCTTCATTGTGTGAGCTGACAGAGTTTCCTACGGCCGCCATTCACTGAATGGCGGCCGCAGAAAAATGACATGTCAGTTCTCTGCAGCGCCGCTTGGGACCCCCCTGGAGCGTACACTATGTGTATAAGCTCCGGCCGGGATCCTATAGAAGACCATGTGGCGTTCCTAGACGTACAAAGTACGTCCGTTGTTGCCGATTGCTACAACGTCTGTATTCTTATGCTGTGTGAACATAGCCTAAGCCAGTTAATAAAGATGACATATTTTATTATATGAATGCTATTGCTTTATTATTTTTCTTCTGTTTTGATTCCCAAACTATTGTTTCTCATAAGATACAAGGATTGCATCATCTCTACCTAATCATCAAACTTCAGCATATCCTCATCTATCGATGTTACGGTTTCCTGCACATTCCCATAATGATTGGCTGGGTGGCTGGAAGTGTAATGATGAAGGGATTTTTTTTGTTCATTGACACAACTGTGTACAGTAATGTGCAGTAATTGATTTGTTCTGCGGACTAGAACCAGGCTCCTGGTAGGGAAGCAGGAATCCCAGGAAGAGTGTCGCATTGAGTAGTATTTTATTATTTATCAGCTCCCAGCAGTCACTGGCCGGATCTCCCATCGAGTGTTGCTTAATGGTAGAAACTGAAATGCACCAGCAGCACATCTTCAACAGTTCTGTATGTGTATATATATAATATAATATATTTCTCTTCTTGAAGGGAACCTGTCATCACTCTCATGCTGCCCAAACCACAAGTCACTGCGGCAGTCCCCATTAGTTTCTCCCCATCCTACCAGTTTAGATTTATATATCCATCCCTGTCAGCGATATATCCATCAATTCTGACGGGACACGCAGAACACCCTGATGACTTTTGGTTCATGCAGCATGAATGGGCTCCCTTTAATGTTGTTTTAAAGAAAAAACTACAAAGTTTGCCAGCACCCAGAATCTGCCAGCACCCAGACCTGGCCTGCGCTGTAGGTGGTAGCCCATTAGTTAGCCCACAGGTTACCTGTGGCTATTCTGTCGGTGGAGGGGATGCTGCACTTTATCTATTTTCCAGCTGTAATGGAGTCACAGAGGAGTCAGGGTGAAGCGCCAGTGCTGCACTCTCACCACTCCCTCCTCCCTCTTCTCCATCAATATTCTGAGCTGCCCTGCATGATCGCACCATACACCGCTCACAGGCTGTGCACCTCCTGCATTTGCTGTCATTGTTGACATCAGCGGCGCATGCACAGACCAGAAATATGGTGCAGGAGGCCAGACAGTTCAGAAGAAGTAGTGAGAGTGCTGCACAAGTGCTTTACCATTATGATTCCACAAATTTGCAGATAAAGCCTGCCGGGGCCAGCTGTCTCAGAAGGGAGGGGGGAGACAAATAAAAAAGCTCACACACAGATTTTTGTGTCTTCAGTAGAAAGCAGCAGCTCAGAACTGGGGGAAGGAGACTGAATAGATAAGTATGTAAGGAATTGTTAATATCACCATGGGCAGCAACATATCAAAAGTTTTATGTTTAAGTGAAATACTCCTTTAAGGTTCTAAAAATATGCTCTACAATATAAGAATAGTTAACAGAGCTCCCACTGCTTTGCACTTTAGACTATAGTAAGAAAGGAGAAAATATGAAGTACCACAGAATAAGAGCAACATGAGTAATATTGCAAAGTGTTTACAATGGTATTTATCTCCTTAAGGGGATTTTATTTCTGGAATGTTATAAATTGTTCATAACTGCAGTTTTCTCTCTCTGGGCCGTGAGTGTATTATTTACGACCACCCACAATTTCCCACTTATGAGTTCCAGGTGAAGTTCCTTTCATTCTGGGCTTGTGTTCCTGTAAAAAAATACTGCAAGAATCCTTGTGTTCCTAGCTTAGCTATGGGGAACATGATATCCTCTGCTTAGATGGGATATCTCTGTCCTCCATTCTGGCGTATAGATGGAGTTCTTGAGCAGGCAACCCCTCCCCATCACTTCCATATGCCAGAGCACATCGGAGCAGCGAGGGACTTCAAAGTTGGAAACAATGTCATACTTTCCTTTAAAGAAATAAATAAAACATTTATCATAAATAAATATCATTTAAATTCTAACCCTGTTTCACCGTCTTACGATAGATTTAATTTATTTGTCTTTAGAACATTAAAGGGGTTATCCAGCGAAAATCTTTTTCTTTCAAATCAACTGGTATCAGAAAGTTATATAGATTTGTAATTTTCTTCTATTAAAAAATCTCAAGTCTTCCCATGCTTATCAGCTGCTGTATGTCCTGCAGGAAATGTTTTATTTTCAGTCTGACACTGCTCTCTGCTGACATCTCTGGCTGAGACAGGAACTCTGTCTTGGTTTTCTATGAATTCCCATAGAAAACCTCTCCTGCTCTGGACAGTTCCTGCCTCGGCCATGTGTCAGCAGAGAGCACTGTGTCAGACTGAAAATGAAACACCACTTCCTGCAGGACATATAGTTGCTAATAAATATGGGGAGACTTGAGATTTTTTAACAGAAGTAAATTACAAATCTATATAACTTTCTTACACCAGTTGATTTGAAAGAAAAAGATTTTCACTGGACATCCCCTTTAAGGGTAAATCCACATGTAGTAAATGTATTGCAGTCATTTTGAGTAAGGGTGGGTTCACGCATACTAGAATCGCAGCAGATTTCACACTGTGAGTTCTGCAGCGAAATCCCCTGTCATTCCTGTACTGTCAGTTTGAATAGGTTTACATTTTCATTCCACTGCGAGTATGTAAAGCTCCATCTCCCTAAACCGCCGCAACCCATTTATTACTTTACCGGTCTGCGCTCCGGTCTGTTTTGGTGGCTCCCGGCTCCCTGACATCCCGGTCAGCCAATCAATGCACATAATGTTAGGGTATGCACACACTACAGAATCCCAGCAGATCCCCCGCAGCTCGCCCCCCCGCTCACGGACGCTGGTCTCTTAGGCTTCATTCTATGGTTTGCCAGATTCAGCCATCCGCCCAAAGAATGAGCAGGTTCATTCTCTGAGCAGACGGCGGAATCTGGCAAACCATAGAATGAAGACTATGGGACCAGCGGAGATGCATGCAGCCGAGCTGTGGAATCCGTGGCGGGTGATCCGGTGGGATTCGGTAGTGTGCACATACTCTTATACAGAGTTTTGGAGACAAATGAAGGGTAGACTGAGCAATAGTTTTTATTTTTGCATAGACTTTAACCACGAATGGTGAGCCCTGGGCAATACTTTGCTCTGCTGGGTGAGGCTCAAGTAGAAAAGTTTGAGGAGCACTGCTTGAAAGCATGGTAATATAAGACCTCAGTTAGTATTGGACAACAGTAACATATGCCCGCATAGCCCATTGGCAAGAATAGTGCCGAAAACCGGCCATGCAGCCATGTAATGTTGCAGTTGTACAAATTTTCTAGCTTAATAAACTCCTGATTACAATATGGAGAGGAGAAGCAATAAACGTCCTGTTTTCTTCCCTTCCATCGCTTGTGGGGGAGTACCAAGCCTTGACCCTCGACTCACTGCCTCATTGGTTGGTTAATGTAATTCCTATAGTGTGAAGGGGGCGCCCCGTGTAGATTCTGGGATAGCCCATAGCAACCACAGGAGCTACTTCTATGGTATGTGCGGCCTTCCTTACTAACATGGTTTGATATTGTGAAAGTCCAAGAAGACTCTTTCACTGGAAGACATCTGAAAAGGCTGTTATTGACTGAACCGGTCCAGGTTTCCATAGTATGTATACATATATATCAGTGTCTTAGGACATCTGGATATCTGTATAAAAAGAATGCGAAGAGGACAAGAGACCTTGGGATATTTTAGATCTTTAAAAGGAGAAATTGTGTGTAAAGGGGCCCCCTGACAACTGCAGCACAGGAACACAAATGCTTCCTAGCCAGAACGCAGCGAGGACCGGGCAGCTGATAAAGAGTCTTTCAATGAATGGGAAACTTGCCAGATCGCTGCAAAGCTTCCACTCTTTGTTCACTAGAAAGCAAACTGCTACTGTATGAATAGCTGTCCAGAAGACTGCTGGGAACATCCAAACTTAGCAGGAGAAGGATAAAGTCTTATAGAAACTTTCATAACGTTTGATAAGTTTTATAGAATTCTAGTTCTCCACTGGGATCCTTTCTTTCTGTATTACACAAGGGTAGCAGAGCTGTGTTTGTCACTTGAGGCTGTGTTATGTGTCATGCATGAAAACACCCTGAAGTTAGATAATAGTAAAATGTGATGCATGACAAGAATGGATGGCCTTGTAAATCAGTACAGACTAAATACCCTTCCTAGAAATGAGCTGCAGAAGGCCAAGGGAAATCAATTGGAGACTTGAGTATTCAGACAGGTGCCCGCCACTCGGCAAAGCAGAGGGTACCTGGTTAATCTGAAAGTGACAGTCTGGCCCCCAGGGGGTTGAGAGAGAGACCCCTATGGGCCAGACTGTGCTCTCCTGGTGGGAAGGGAAGCAGAGAAATTATACTTACCTCTCCAGTCTTCCTGTCTTCACTATTGCTGCTTAGCCAAACAGCGCCTGAGGCGGGACACCACTGATTGGCTGAGTGGAGTCTGCTCAGCCAATCAGCAGCTGCAGTCCCACCTCAGTTGCTTATTAGCTGAGCTGCGATAGCGAAGACAGCAGGAAGACCACTCCCCACCCATGCGGTTTAAAGTGTACCTGCCACAATCGGATCTTCTGGATCAGTAGTGAGATCCTCTGCTATTCTGGAAGGTCCGATCTGCATGAATACGGAGACGCAGACGTCAGACGATAATGCAGGTACACTTTATTAAGGCTGTGGAAGTGCATTATACATTTCCACAGCCTTAAAGCTTGTTGAAAGGCCGATCAGCAGCCTTTTAACAAGCTTTTTGTACACAAGCACAAAGTACTCTATCAAATATAGAGTACTTTTCAGTGGCCCAATACTTGAGCGAAAACTATATTTGTGTATCGTGCTCGCTCATCATAATATAGGAAGTTACCATACAAACTCTGCTCCTTCCATATTTACTTGACTATGGTTCCTTGCTTTGTTGTGTTATTTGCATTAATAATGTCTGGATATTATAGCACAGGAACAGCAGATGTTGAGAGCACAGATGTTCTGTGCCCGGACAGTTTCGATAACACTGATCTTACATCTCCTGTGGATAAGAGAGCTAGTTTTTTGGAACATAGGGCTCTGAATAACAAAGTAGACCCCTATGGTGGGGCCAGGCTCTGACACAGAAATGAGGCCTAAGGTTTCAGCAAAACACAATCCTGTTTGAACCTGACTGCAAAACTGTCTTTCCCATTTGTCAGGGTAGGCGGATGCCCGGGGGCCCAATGACTCATAGGGGGCCCCTCTGCATTCTGAACTGACGGGACACACTGAGATAGAGAGTTCGGATGTGGCTGGGTAGGCGGGAGGGGTCGCAAAGTTGGGGGGGGGGGCATAATTCTTCAAAAAGTGCCACAAAGGAGAACACAAGATGTTGTTTCCCTGTAGGCTTGTATAATAATAATATTTTGTTCTGCTTTGTCTTTCAAGGTTAAAAGTCAATGATAAACTAGGAGGCTCAAAAACAAACATCACAGCCTGGATGAAATGTTTTACATCTGGCGATGTTCACATTTGGTCCTTTCTATTTTGACGTTATACAGTTCGCTGGCCAACACTTTCTTGTACTATGTTCTATAGGACATTACACAATCTCCTTCCTACCCAGTAGTACAACACTGCATCTAAGATATAAAGGAGAACAGTGTTAAAAGGTGAGCATTCACTTAAAGGGATTGTCCATGAAAAATATTTTTTATTGTTAGATCCAGCCCCAAAATCTGAACTTTTTTGTATGTACACATAGAAAGAATACACATCCTACTAGATGTTCCAGAAATAATATTAATATCGTACCTCCTGCTGTTTCATTGTAACAGGTTTACCGTGTCTGCCTTAGTAAGTGTCAGGTGGACGCACATGTTTAGTTCTGGTGTTCAATAAAGATGTAGGGGAGCAGGATCTCCTTTATTATGTGTGTGCAGTAGGAGACATCATAGCAGCTAGTATACATCCTCTAGCTCAGGAACAACTGAAAATTAGAGATGAAGCCTGCAAACCGGGGAAATATGCCATATGCAGGTTACATAATGGCCAAAAATAGAGCTTGTCCTGATGTACTCACACAACAGCCTGTGACAGGTATACTTTTCATTGAACTTAACCAAATATCTAAACACCCCCTATGTGCTACACGTAGCTACACAGAATATTATTTTGTAACTCTATGATGCTGCATAGAAAAAACATAGCTTTGACCACTATAAGGATATGTTAAAGCGAAGTCACACTGGGGGCTGGTGGGCCCTTCTCCAGTGCTTCATACTGGGCCAGTGCTCTGGAATAGACCAGCGCCATGCGTGGGAATCGGGCAGCAGTTGAAGAAAAGGACTGCTGCACCCACATTCCCGGGCCAGCGCTGATCTATTTATGTAAAAAACTTAAAGCGATGTACCTGATGGTACATTCGCTTTAATTAAGGGGATACCGGTACATTCTAATAAGAAAAATAACAAAAAAACTATTAAAACGTCGGTTAATTGACATTATAACTTTTGTAGGCCTAAATAGTGTGTGACAAAGAAAGTAGAATAAAAAAGTGCCATAAACTATAAATACAAGTATCGTATATATATATATATATATAATATATATATATATATATATATATATATATACACACACACACACACACACTAAACCATTCATATTGTTTCAGCATGTTGGGTCTGTAGTAAAAATCTATTCTCTCATTTTCAGAAACCTGATGCCGGCAAATCTCGTGGCCGCAGCCTTCCGATCGGTAAGACAAATACTTAATTGTAATTGAAAAACAAGATACGGCTGCAAATGTTCCCCTTCATCTAATATTGGGATAATCCATTGCTGTCACTCTGAATAATTCAGGCCTTTAGAATGTAATCTTTCTCTGCTATGTGTTTGCACAGAAAGATCTGGTTATCTCATTGGAGTTTAGACATTGCAGGAAGTTTCTTCACGAAGGTGTGAATGCAATAATATATATATATGTTTATCAGGCCCTCACCATTAAGAGGATTCACTGTATTATATCAGTTTCCTGTTATATACAGGAAACTGATATAATACAGTGAATCCTCTTAATGGTCTGGGCCTGATAGCTGGAGATTATAGAATGTACTTACAGCCTAAGACTATGTTCACACAACATATTTTTTCGTATTTCTACGGCCGTTGTTGCCGATTGCAACAATGGCCATAGTTAATACAAAAAAATACGTTGGCTTGCTACCTATGGGATCCTGGCCGGAGCATATACACATAGTATACGCTCTGGCCGGGATCCCTAGTGGCGCCGCAAACAACTGACATGTCAGAAAGCTCCGTCCGCAAGCTTCATAGTGTGCTGTGGTGAGTTCTGATGCAGGTGCGCACGGATGCGGCCGCATCAGAACTCTGCGGGCCAAAAGATCATCCGGCCAGTACTGCAGTACAGGCCGGGATGATCTTTTTTTAGAGACCGGCTGCTCTGGGTCACGAAACGGCTGGTCTCTTACGCCATGTGAACATGGCCTAAGGGCCCTATTCCACCGGACGATTATCGTTAAATCGTTCGAATCTAAACGATAATCGTTCGGTTGAAATGCAGTTAACGATTAACGACCGAACGAGAAATCGTTGATCGCTTTATAAGACCTGGACCTATTTTTATCGTTGCTCGTTCGCAAAACGTTCGCAAATTGTTCGCATTGAATAAGACATCGTTCGGTCGTTCGCAATAGATACGAACGCAATAGCGAATAAATAACGAAGAAAAACAATCGCAATTACGATCATAAGTAACGATTATCATTCCATGGAAATGAGTGAACGTTTTCAGGTCTTTCGCAATAGCGGTCGTTTGAGATCGTTAATCGTTAACGATAATACGAACGACAATCGTCCGGTGGAATAGGGCCCTAAGTGTATCTGCACACTACGTAATACCGATGCGGATTTCACGGCTCGCCCCCGCTTGTGGATGCACGCATCTCCGCTGGTCTCATAGGCTTCATTCTATGGTTTGCCAGATTCCACCGCTCATTCTACGGGCGGAATGCGGAATCTGGCAAACCATAGAAAGAAGTCTATGGGACCAGCGGAGATGCGCGCGACTGGGAGCAGCGGCGAGCTGTGAAATCTATGGCGGATGATTTGCCGGAATTCTGTAGTGTGCACATACCCTAAGGGCTAATGTACAGCCAGCAAGTTGTATGAGCTGTATGGTGGACTATGAATTAATATGGCACCACTATTTGGCCTATGACTCTTTAGTATGATGACACAGAGACTCTAGCAGTGATCTCTAAGAAAAATTAGACATTTTTCATCCTGGGCTTAAGGAATTTTAGTGACGCAAATTAAGGGTCAATGAAGTGATATTGTCACTCCTGCCTATCTCAGCAGCATGAGGCACAGCGGCTGCTGTATGTTACACAGTTAACTTTGTTAGGGATGTGTGTGTTGAGCCTATTCGTGAGATATCCACTCAGTTCCTCTACCGATCACTTTAATGAGAACAGAGCACAAGTGGTGGTCTCTGTTCCCTTTGTAGCACTAGCATACAGAAACCTCAGATCCTATTCACTTCAATAGGAGTCAAGGCTGCAGCACCCTGGGAGCAAACTGCTTCTGGCTCTGTTCTCACTGTAGTATGGGTGGCTGGTTGGCGTCGGAGATGGGTGGTTATCCTGTGGATAGGCTATCAATTGTTTTATCGTGGACAACCCCTTTAAAACTTTAATAACCTCGATCCTTGTACTTGTTGTAGAATCTATAGCCTTTCTTAAGGTGGCCGATCATTCGCCCATCAGTTATCAATGCCAGTCGTTCCCCTGGCCCCCTCATACACATTCTCTATGGGGAGGAGTAAGCTGCATCCAGAGCACTCTGATTGCAGTTTATCTCTCTCTGGGCAAAGGGGTCTGTTGGTCATTGTTCGGGAGAGCCCCCTGATTGAAAGCTGAACCCGCAGTGGGTAGGGCCAACTAAAGTCTAAGGTGTTTTAGTCCAAAATCTATTGGAACCTTTAGAGTATTGTAAATGACTTGTATTGTAAGCCCTGAATTTAGTAAGTGCTGGTGGTGATTTGTGTAAGTGTAGTCTATAGACTGATGTTGACGGGTTTAATACTAAGTTGGTAAAAGTAGAAGTGAATACTATTATAGCTAATACTGTATGTGACACAACTGTTCTGTGTGTTTTTTAAACTAATTTTTAATACTTTTTTTACAGTATGCAACTGACTATGTGACATACACAAGGAACACAACTGATGGAAATGTCACCATCGAGCGGGTGAGTTTCTGTAGCTTCTTTAGGGTGACAAAATACAGCAATAACTTAGCTCAGGGAGATCAGTGAAAAAAATCCAATGAAGTCCTCACTCAAGAGTCTCCATTGATATATTGCCCCCTATAAATTTAAATATGCAAAAAAAGGAGTCCATGGAGCCTCAGTTATGAGTCTCAAAACACAGGAATAGCCAGATATCCCTCCAGGGAAGGAAAACCTGTTGCCAAGGGGTGCCTGCTAGTGGGGAGATCACCAAACAACCCTGATACATAGCTCCTTAAGTCCCACTCGGTTGTAAGTATTGGAACATTAATAGGGTGGCCCCTTTTGTGTCAAAGTCTAATTCAGTAACGAGTATTGCGACATGACAAGGGATTACCAAAGCCAGGCATACATCCCCAGACAGCTGTTTCGGGGTGTTTGCCCCTCGTCAGTGTGGAGCAGGATTCTGTCTTTTTTCACTGATCTTCCTGAGCTCAGTGATTGCTGTGTTTTGTTGGTCTACTTCTTATTGCTCCTGTTAGCCAGAAACCTGCTCCACAATGACGAGGCCTTTGGCCTTGACTTAACCAAGTGGGACTTAAAAGGCTATGTATCAGGGTTGTATGGTGATCTCCCCACTGGGAGGCATCCCTTGGCAACAGGTTTGCCTTCCCTGGAGGGATATCTGGCTATTCCCATCTTTTGAGACTCATAACGGAGTTTCTGCAAGGTACTGTGTTATTTAAGTGAAAACGCTGCAACACTGCAACATAACTGAAATGTGTGAACACAGCCTAACAGCTGACCCCCAACACTCAGCTCAGATCATGGTGTTCTGGATGGATATCCTCAATAATACCTATAAACGTATTGATACAATTAATTAGCGATTTATAAAGATTCAGGTTTATTATTCAGAGAACAGAATGTACATAGAAATCATCCTCCAATAACCATGTACTAAAACTAAACCTCCCGTGTCCCTTGATTCACCTCTTGATCCCAGTAGACGCCTTGTATCTGCATACTAATGTCTACTCAAGAGCACAGACCAACATCACAAATATCTCATTAGAACCTCCTCTAATGAGCCAGTGTCTGGTATGTTACAGGAAACCCGGAATTACCATGCGTTTCATAGCGTTCCGTGATGTTCTTGTTTTCCCGTCATTATAGATTAGCCAGTCATTTTTATATTAACAAGAGCTGAAGAGTTCAAGGAAGCTGCACCACAGATTACCGCACAGGATAATTTGTTCTTCTCGTGATTGTCTTAATTATTTGAAACCTCTTAAGAATTCCATTTCCTTATCTATCAAGCTTTGAAGTGACGACTCATTTAATAAAGCTAGTCATTCAATGTCCAATACCAATTATAGAGCATTGAAGAACAAACATCTTCAGATGCATTCGTAACACTCAAAAGGGGTTACCGAATCAGATCAAGGGGATACATTGGGCCCTGGCTGTGTTGGTGCCACCATCACAGACCTCCAGCTGGATTATGGGGTGTAAAGATACATATTAACTCTATACTAAAGTTAGCCAAACCTGGCTCTGGCTGTGGGTTCTGCCAACAGTATAAGGCATATGGTGACCTCCTGACTTTCCCCCAACGGATGATTTTGAGGGAAGGAAGGGTCAGGATTAGGGATGGTCCGAACCTGCCGAGGTTTGGGTTCGTACGAACCTGAACTCTCAGCAATGATTCCCGCTGTCTGCCCGCTCCGTGGAGAGGGTGGATACAGCGGGAGGACCGCCTGGAAAACTGGGATACAGCCATAGCCATAGGCTGTGTCCCAGTTTTCCAGGCAGTCCTCCCGCTGTATCCACCCGCTGCACGGAGCGGGCAGACAGCGTAAAATCTGATGCCGAGCGTTCGGGTTCATTCGAACCCGAACCTCGGCAGGTTCAGACCATCCTTAGTCAGGATTAGTGATGAGTGAACATCCTGATGTTCAGTTCAGATCCTGAACACTAACATTAAAAAAAATAATCATGATCGGTTCGTGTTCCCTGAACATTCACGAACGAATAACAAACATACTATAGAAGCGTACATTTTGTTCTAGCGTTACGTACATGCGCACAGATTATCAGATGCAAATCGTAAAATACGTAATAGCGGAGCAATTACGAGGTGCGTAGCATATTCACACAAAGTATTTTGTTCATATTGCAACCAAAACCAGGAGTGGATTGAAAACACAGAAAGGCTATGTTCACACACTGTTGAAATTTAGTGGATGGCCATCATTTTATGGTAAATAATTGGCGTTCTTTTAAAATATCGGCTGTTGTTATGAAATAACAGCCATTATTTGTCATAAAATGACCCCCATCCACTAAAGTTCAACATTGTGTTTGCTTAGCCTTTCTGTGTTTTCAATCCAATCCTGGTTTTGGACCAAAATACTGAGCAAAAGTACTGTGTTGTGAACCCAGCCTAATATACGTAGCATATAATATAATATAGCATATACGTAACATTCGTAATGACTAGAGATGAGTGAACCTGGAGCATGCTCGAGTCCATCTGAACCCGAACTTTTGGCATTTGATTAGCGGTGGCTGCTGAAGTTGGATAAAGCCCTAAGGCTATGTGGAAAACATGGATATAGTCATTGGCTGTATCCATGTTTTCCAGACAAACTTAGAGCTTTTTCCAACTTTAGCAGCCCCAGCTAATCAAATGCCGAACGTTCGGGTTTGGATCGACCTGAACCCGGTTCGCTCATCTCTAGTAATGATGCTAATTGTACAGCCAATCACATTAATGCCAGGAGTAAACATGGCTACTACATTGTCTGATGTGCCCTTCCTTCCCCACACGTTCATTGGCTCTTTCAAATTGGTGGGTGGCATTGGTGGCTCTTTCAAATTGCGCAGTCGTGCATGCTTGAATATGTTCGAAAATGGTTGTTATAACCATTCCCATCATCTAACAAATTGTTCATGATCGACAAAACACGAACAATTAGCGCCATGTTTGTACAAAAATACAAACATTTACGAACATGTTTACTCAGCCCTAGGCACGATGTAATTTTACTACGTGAGCCTTTTGGTCTCAGAAGGATAAGCCGGCACCGCTGTCTGTGAAATTCACAGGGGCAAATAGGATTTATATGTAGTTGACATAGCCTAAGCCTTTCAATGTTGTCAATTCACATAGAGAAATTTTTTGCTGATTCTAGGTCCCTGTTGGGATGGAAATTGAAGGAATGAACATTCTGGGTCTGGTCCTCTTTGCACTAATATTGGGAGTGGCCTTGAAAAAGTTGGGTCCAGAAGGGGAAGAACTGATCAGATTTTTCAATGCGTTTAATGAGGCCACTATGGTTATTGTTTCTTGGATTATGTGGTAAGTTCTGTAAGTTAACTTTTATAACACCCAACAGTGGCTAAAGAAGGGACAAGGAACCTTCGTCCTGCCAGCTGTTGCAAAACTACCATTCCCATCATGCCTGTACAGGCAAAGCTAAAGCTTTCGCTATCCAGGCATGATGGAAATTGTAGTTTTGCAACAGATGGAGGGCCGAAGGTTCCCCATCCCTGGGCTAAAGGGACCAAATCCTTTGTGTAATTACTCTCACGTCCTTATGTACCAGCAGTGCATTCAGTCAGGCAGCTATATCTGGTAAATCTTATGGTTGGCCTTCAAGCCATAGTGATATAAATGAGCTAAATACAATTCTAAATATTTAAAAGGCTTGGAAAACCCTTTTACCAAAACGATGGCCTCCAAATAATAAGCTTGACAGGTTACTTGACTGCTCTGATCCCCAGCGTTAAGCTGTAATCTCTGGGGGGATCCTAGCATCAACTGTTTAATTCCTCTGCAGCACCCCCACAGGAGAAAAGTATGCATTACATGGTGTTCATTGAATTTAATGACCTGAGCATGTAATGCAAGAAATGTTAGCTGCTCCAAGAGATGTCTAAGGGTCCTATTAGACGATTAGCGATTTTTAACGATTAACTATTGCAAACGAGAACTACCCAAAATCATTCACCATATTACACAGAACAATAGTCGTTAGTTATGATCATTTACTCCATCTGATCCCAGCAAATGAGTGAATGATGTGAAATTACACTAAACAATTATCATTTAAATTAAAATGATATAACGATAATTTGCACAAAAATCGTCCCGGATACTCCCCCCATACGTTATGTTATCTTATAAATGTAACAGTCTATTCTTGTCCTCTCGACAGCCGTTACAATGCAATAAACCAAGCTGTATTGTTCTCATTCAGGTACGTCCCGATCGGAATTATGTTTCTTGTTGGAAGCAAGATTGTCGAAATGGGAAACCTTGTGCTCTTGGTAACCAGTCTTGGGAAGTACATCATGGCCTCCATATTGGGTCATATCATTCACGGAGGAATTGTTCTTCCACTTATTTATTTTGCCTTTACACGCAAGAACCCCTTCACATTCCTGCTAGGACTGATAACTCCTTTTACTACAGCATTTGCAACATGTTCAAGGTAAGCAAGTCTGAACCTCCTAAGCCTTTTAGTAAGTTGCTGGAATTTTGTAAGAGTCAAAGGGACTGAGGGAACTTAGCTCTGATGGCCTATTCTTCCAAGCACAGTCACTATAAAAAAATAGTGTTTTGATGCATAAACAGTATAAGGCTATGTTCACACAACGTAAGTTCCGCAGTAATCATGGCCATTGTTACAACGGGCGTGATTTCTGCGTTACTTACGTTTTGCTGCAGGCTTAAGGAATCCCGTCCGGAGTGTATACACATGGTACTGACATATGAGTTTTTTGTGGCCGCTATTCAATGAATAGTGGCTGCAGAAAACCCTGTCAGTCTACACTATGGCGCGTGCGGCTCCAGCCGCCTGCTCCATTGTGTGCAGTGGAGAGTTCTGATGTGGGCGCGCATGGATGCTAAAGATCATCCGGCCAGTACTGCAGTACCACGGAACGGCCGGTCTTATACAGTGTGTGAACATAGCCTGCAACTGGAGGCAAACAAAGAAGAGGCTGCAGGGGCAACCTGCACAAATAACCTTTCCTAGATCGTTTTGATTATATGTCCTGCACGTACAATGATAGCAGATAAGTACAATGTCCTGCACGTACAATGATAGCAGATAAGTACAATGTCCTGCACGTACAATGATAGCAGACAAGTACAATGTCCTGCACGTACAATGAAAGTAGATGAGTGCACACACATGTCTTTTTTTGGCTACCTTCTCAACCTGTTTAAGTATTTGTATCTGTCTGCAGCTCTGCAACCCTTCCAACTATGATCAAATGCATCGAAGAAAACAATGGTATCGACAAAAGGATCAGCAGGTTCATCCTTCCAATCGGGGCCACAGTGAATATGGATGGTGCAGCTATATTCCAGTGCATGGCAGCAGTATTCATTGCCCAGATGAATAGCTACGAGCTAAATGCTGGACAGATCTTCACAATTCTGTAAGATATTTGTTGTTCTATTTCAATGAGTAAAATGAAGTCCCACCCTCAAAATGTTAAGCGGCCGCATAATCCTAACTAGTCCCAACCTAATAAAGCATTGTGTATTTAAGTAATGGTCACGTTATTCCACCAAATTATTATGGTGTTTCCTCAGAAGATTGCTTAAAGGGGTATTTCACTCAAACATAACTTTTGATATGTTGCTGCCCATGGTGAGACTAACAAATTCTTCCAAAATTTTTATTATCTATTCAGTCTCTTTTTTTCCAGTTCTCAGCTGCTGCTTTCTGCTGAAAACACAAAAATCAGTGTGTGAGCTTTTCTTTCTGTCTCCCCCTCCTCCTTCTCTGAGACAGCTAAGGTAAACAAGTCCCTGACTGGCTTTATCTGCAACATTGTAGCTTCTTTGTAATGCTAGAAAGATTAATCAGAGTGAGTTCATCAGCAACTTGACCTCAGAATACCCCTCCCAACATTACAAAGAGGCTACAATATTGCAGATACAGCCTGCCAGGGACTTGTTTACATCAGCTGTCTCAGAAATGAGGGGAGAGGAGGAGACAGAGAGAAAAGCTCACACACAGATTTTTGTGTCTTCAGCATAAAGCAGCAGCGCAGAACTGGGAGACTGAATAGATAATAACAAGTATGGAATGAATTGTTGCACTCACCATGGGCAGCAACATATCAAATGTTATGTTTGAGTGGAATACATCTTTAAATTCTTTTGTAATATTCTTTTACTAATTTTAACTATATTTGTTCATCCACAGTGTGACAGCCACTGCCTCAAGCGTTGGTGCTGCTGGAATCCCTGCAGGGGGTGTTCTCACTATAGCAATTATTCTAGAGGCCATTGGACTTCCCACAAATGACTTGTCATTGATACTCGCTGTGGACTGGATAGTGTAAGTGAATAAAATGGGTTCTTTAGCTTATGTCCATCTTCCAACCAATGGGTTTAATTGTACCTACTTATCTGCAATGAACAAATGCAGCAGCTTTGCAAACAGTGTTTGAAATGATCCTATATACTATTATGTGAATATAGCCACTATGCAGACCTATGTGTCTACAAGAAAGATTGCACCAGAGATAGGTTCCCACTCACCATGCCTACGCATCTTGGAACGTATGGACATGCAGGGCAACACTTGGAAAGCAGAAAGATTAAACGCAGTTCAAAAACAGGTCACCTAGCACCAACATGTTTTACCCTAAGTTATAGGGGGACATTTATGAAGGTCCCACCCGGGGCGTACGCCAGAGAGAAGGCGCAGAGGGAGAGAGATATTCTCAAACTGCTTGGAACGCAAACTGTATTTTTAAGGAAAGTTTGCTTTGGTTCTCAAACACTTTTCGGACACCCAGTCTTGAAGTACTCGGTATCTGAACATTTTTGTGAGCGTGGATGGTGGGTTGTACCTGGTGAGTTTAGCACTGGTGAGGATTCACATACAGTACAGTGCTGTATAAGACTGCCGGAGTACATATACAGTACAGTAGTAGTAGTACAGTCAGTGCACCACCATCTCTTATCCTGTACAGTACAAGATTGCTGGAGTGCATATACAGTACAGTAGTAGTACAGTCAGTGCACCACCAACTCCCATCCTGTACAGTACAAGACTGCTGGCGTGCATATACAGTACAGCAGTAGTACAGTCAGTGCACCACCATCTCCCATCCTGTACTGTATAAGACTGCTGGAGTGCATATACAGTACAGCAGTAGTATAGTCAGTGCACCAACATCTCCCATCCTGTACTGTATAAGACTGCTGGAGTGCATATACATTAAAGTAGTAGTCCAGTCAGTGCACCACCATCTCCCATCCTGTACAGTGCTGGAATGGGGGGGGGGGGGACTCTATACAGTAAAGGAAGAATAAGGAGTTAGTGACTACTGTACTATAATTGCTGTTTTTTTAATGTTTCTTATGTATAATGTACTGTACAGTATAGTGCTGTTCTGTATTGTATTGTAGAGATTAAACTGGGCACTTTTCAATGTAATATATGGGTATTGTAGGTAATTATTGGTGGGTGCTGGAACCAATTAAACACATTTACATTATTTCCTATGGGAAGACATTGCTCACTTCTCAAACTCCCTTCCTGAACCAATTAAGTCCGAGAACCAAGGTACCACTGTATGTATGTACAGTGGTGCCTTGGATTACGAGCACAATTTGTTCCCGGGACCGCGCTTGTAATCCAAATCCACTCCAAACCAAAGCAAATTTTCCCATAAGAAATCATAGAAATGCAGACAATTGGTTCCACACCCCAAAAATAATGATTTACTATTCTGAATAACATAAAACTAATGAAACAAACATTCAGAAACAGGAGAATATGTGATATTATAAGTTACTGTACAGTAATGGAGAGGATGGGAAACACAAGGGCGGACAGAGCCTGCAGGGAGCATGAAGGAATGAGCAGGACAGATGTGGGCACATACATGCAGCGCTCTCTGTCTGGGGAGAGAGGGGTTACAGCTATGGAGAGATTACCTCCACAGTCCTGTCCCCTGATGCAAGCCCCAACCTGAAGTGGTTCTGCCATGATCTGAAAGGTGAGGGAGACTTTCTGGCAGGGCCGATTCTAGGATTTCTGCTGCCTGAGGCGAGACCTGAAATGGCACCCCTCTTCTTATGCTCACACTGACTAATTGCCCCCCCCCAGCCTATCGAAAATCATTGGTGGGTGTGCACAAAACCTGTAGCTTTTAATAATAAGTGCATCCTGTATACACAATCCAGCTCCACCATAAATCACCCTGTCCCAGCACTACCTTCCATCCTTGGTGAGGACAAGACAGAAAATGTTTCCAATTCCACCAAAGTGTGAACACGTATAACAATACCTGCAAAGTGTTTGCAGTCCTGACTTCCTTGCATTCTACGTCTGTGTCCAGCTATCATCTGCAGGTCATGGGGTCAATGCAGTCAGTGGTATGTAGAAGACAGTATAATTTATGACCACTCCATAAAATCTGCCGCTCTTCAAAGCTGCTGCCCTGAGCATTAAACTCATCTCGCCTCATGGCAGAAGCGGCTCTGATTTCTGGGTCAGAGTACAGTGCTGTAAACCCCGCTATGCAGACCATGCTCCTCACTCCATCAAGCTCCTACCCAGTACAGGGAGCTCTTAAACCGAAGCAATGCTCCCTAACCAAGTCACAATTTTGAAAAACTGAGAGCTCTTAAACCAAAACGCTCTTAAACCGAGTTACTGTTAAACCAAGGTACCTTTTTGTGGGCCCTTGGGCGACAGAGCCTCGGCGGGCCTCTTTGAGGAGCAAATCATGGAGAGACAGGCGAGGAAAGATTTGCAGCAGAAGAAACATGCGGCTGCTGCATATCTTTCTCCTCCTGTATCTCCTGATCTCTGCAGTAGTCAGGACTCTAGAGGAGTCAGACCCAGTCACAGGATTATATATATATATATCATGCTGGTGCTGCTAGTTCTCTAGTATACAGCTCCTTCTGTGTGTGTTTGTGTGTGTATATACATACACACACACAGAGCAGGAGCTGTATACTAGAGAACTAGCAGCACCAGCATTATATATATATATATATATAGTATATATATATATATATATATATATATATATTTATTTATAATATGAACATGGTGAGACCTCTAGTTCTCCTATATTCAGGCCCTGCAGTGATATACAGTGTGTGTATATATATATACACACACACACACACACACACACTGTATATCACTGCAGGGCCTGAATATAGGAGAACTAGAGGTCTCACCATGTTCATATGATAGATAGGAGATAGGGAAATAGATAGATAGATAGATAGATAGATAGATAGATAGATAGATAGATAGATACAGATATCTAGTTGTTTTGTGTATAGAGGTCCTGCTGTAATATATATATATATATATATATATATATATATATATATATATATATATATATATATCCTGCTGTAATAGATATAGATATATTACAGCAGGACCTCTATACACAAAACAAGTAGAAGAACCAGCACATACAGGACACTTAGTTTGCAGAGCCTACCTGCTGCCCTCAGGTCATGTGTCCGATCACATGACCCGTGACATCATCAAAGGTCCTTCAGACTCAAAGGTCCTCTTTCCTACTCGGCTGTAGGGAAGATTTGTGATGGAAGACAGGTGCTCGGGGGCCCCAGTATGGATCGGTGGGCCCCTAACTGTCACATGCGGCCTCTAGGGGCCCAGTCCTCTTTGTTACTACACTTTTTTTTCTTTTTTACTAACAAAAAAAATGTAGTAACAAACGGGAGTGGGCCCCTAGAGGAGCTGGGGGCCCCGGCATTTGCCCTACTTAGCCGGGTGCTGACGCCGGCCCTGGTTACTCTCCTTAGACTCTCAAAATATCCCAAAACATAAGGTATGATGATTATACTGTAGGATGATTATACTGTAGGAACATGACTCTTTCTAATACATCACTTTATTGCTTTATATAAAGGGACCGAACCACTACAGTGGTAAATGTGGAAGGTGACGCTCTGGGAGCAGGAATCCTCCATCATCTCAACCAAAAAGAAGCAGCAAAGCACCAACAGGAGCTGAATGATGTTTATGTAGAAGCCGTGCCAAACTGCAAGTCTGAAGAGGAAACCTCACCCCTTGTAATGCACAGGGACCAGATGTCAAACCCTCACAACATATCTGTGCCCGAATCTAAGGAATCGGTTCTGTAATCTGCCACGTTGTACTAATTTTTTGGTTAGACTGCTGGTCGGTCCTTAAGACCGGACATAGCTCACTGCCAGTATGAGCTGCTAGAGTCTAGAATAGTGATTCCTTCCCAAATCCGTAAGAAATCCCCAATCAATGTAATCTTGGAAGATAACTACTAATAAATCTCACTGTAGCTGGATGATGTCCATGTTGAAAAAAAAAAAAGTTTGTTCTCTCCAGTGGGCCTCATTTATTAAGGCTATGTTCCCACTGTGTAATAATATCGGGGAAGGCGAACGTCTATGTTACAAGATGGCCGCCTTCTCTGATATTGTTAAGAACATAGCCTCAAACGGTGTTTTAATGCCATAGCAACCAAAGTTAACATTTAACATTTAACATTTTATTTCCTAAAGGGAATCTGTCACTAGGTTTTTGTGGCCTTCAATAAGGACAGCATAAAATAGTGACCTAAATTAAGAACAGATCAGTGTATTAATTACATCATTCTGTTCCGCCGTTCTCCTAATATGCAGGAGAATAGGATTCATGCCACACACCCCTCTCCCGCCCTCCAGCTGCTGATTGACAGTTTACTGCCTATACACAGCATGGATAGATAACTGCCAACTAGTAGCTGGTGGGCGGAGCTTTCTGTTTCTCATGAATATCTAGGACTACTGGGCTCATGCACATAATGGAGAGGACTACTTATTGTCCATGTTATTCAGGAGATCTCTGAATCAGCTGCACAGAACAGAAATGATACATCATTCTGTTTAGCTTCTGTCACTAGTTTATGCTACCCTTAGCTAGGGTAGCCTAAACCTACTGACAAAAAAGCTACAATTTGATTGGTTGCTTTAGGCAACATGGCCAAACAGTTTTTTTAAATATCTTTCTAAGTGTACGTTCACACTTACTGGATCCGCAGCGTCTTTTCCGCTGCAGATCCGCAGCAGATTTCATTTAAATAACTGAACACAGCATCAAATCTGCTCCATCAGATCTGCTGCGGATCCTGTAGGTGTGAACGCACCCTAAATCATATTATCTTGTTGGGGCAAGTACAAGACCTGGGTTATTATGACATCAGGAGAGAAATGGTAGCAGCCACACCCAGGTTTTTTTTTGAGTTGGTGTAACGCCCCTTCTGCTACATATGAGAGACCAGTATAATAAATGGTACATGGTAGGCAGTGACCCTGTTTTACATTTGCCAAAAGTGCCCGCTTTGGTGGGAAAATCCTGTAAACTGGGTTGCAAAAAGGAGCAGGGTTTATGGAAACCCTGTAGAAAATGGCTGTTTTGAGGGTGATCCTGGGCTTTTCAGAGGGGTCACGATTTTGGCGATAATTTTGTAAATACAGTATTTACATTGGGGTCCAGGAGCTTGAGATACACCTTTGCATGACCTTTGACCCCTTTAAATCGCAGGCTTGGAGGTCTGGGTTTTCCAAGGGCTATGGTTTTCCCTTTAGGGATTACAAAACTATGTTACATTTACTTGAATCTTTTTGCCAGTACTAGACCATACTTTGCCACACATTGATGTTAAGGTTAGTAGTATTTTACTATGGGACCCGGGATATAGAGAATTTTGTCTCTCCATTTATGTTTACCATTGTAATGTTTTACTGTAGTTGGGATTCCTGTGTATCCACAGTCTGTGTTACTTTCTAACTGTAATCCCTACACTTACTGTTGCAGTCGGGGCAGTGCCTCGGCAGCATTGCTGGAGTCCTTGTCATCCCATGAAGAGAACCTGTTCTCACATTCATGCTGCCCATACCTCAAGTCACTGGAGTGGTCTATGGCGGCTTGTCCTCACCTCACCAGCCTTCAATCAAGGCCAGTAGGGCAGGCAGAATCCAAAGGGGATTACCCTGATAACTTGCAGTTCAGGCAGCATAAAAGTGATGACTGGTTCCCTTAAAAAAACACAATGAAAACTTGTACTATTGTTTTATATTCTGTGTAAAGAGAATTTATGTCATTTTCAGCTTTGTTAACTGTATTAGCATTGTTGTCATTTTCAGCATTGTTAGCTGTATTATTGTTGATGCCATTTTCAGCATTGTTAGATGTTTAAGCAAGATAGACAAGAAATCTTTTAAGGTCACTCCATAAGAACTGCTTATTCGTATTGTTTTCTTACTTCATCCTTCATTTATCTGTGCAGCCAAAAAACCCCAGTAAAGCTGTAAGACCACCGGATGTTCTTCAAGTTTCAAGGTACTTGCCATCTACCAAACAAACATTTCTTTATTAGCATGGCCAACATTAGTAAAGGTGGCCAGTATGGTCACTTAAAGGAGAAGTCCTATGTTTTTTGAAAGGGGTGTCTGTGGGAACATAATAAACAAAGTATTCTTACCTGTCCCCAGCCTCCTTAGTGCTGCTCCCAGGTCTTATTGACAGCCGCCGGCCTCCTGCAGCTCTTCCAGCTGCAACATCACGTACTTGGGTGAACGACTGCCTACTTAGCCAGTGAGTGACTGGGGCAGGACACTAACGTCACTGACTGGCTGAGCAGGCAGTCACTCAGCCGAGCTGTGCCATTGCAGCTGGAGGAGGTGGGTACGTGACATACCTTTTATTTCAGCTGGTGGCCGTCACCGAGACCCAGGAGTAGCACAACGGAGGAACAAGGACTGGTAAGTATACATGGTTTGATAATTTCATGCACCCCCGTCTGCCTTTTTATTTTATAGGACTTCTCTTTAAATGATTTTGGGTTGGTCCACATCAATAAACAGTACTTTCTTCTAAGTCCCATACTGAATATGGCATACTATGTAAAACCACTATTTCTAACATATACCGTGAAACAAAGCTTCATAAATGTGCCCCGCAGGTTTTTTTGGCTCAGAAGACTAAAATGAGTTGTGAAAAGTGTTGTTATCACTGGATTGGACCTTTGCTCATTTGGAAATAACAATTGACTAGGCTGCATGTCAAGGAAATGTTACAAATAACAAAGTGACCTTAAATGTAGTGAACTAGAACTGTGATGATATTGGGAATGCCTGTTTGGGGCTTGTGCTCCCCATTTTATACTATGTGTACAATGTAGCATTTCAAATAAACAGAAGCTTTTCTATGGTGCTGGTGCCTTATTTACATGCTACAAGGGTACGTCGCATGGACAGGGTTCTGCACCTTTTTCCTATGTTTTAGTCCTTTTTTAGTTCCTTGTTTTGTTGCAATACAATTAGGGTACATGCACACTGATGAACTGAATTATAATCAAACACCTATAGGCAGGGGCGTAACTAGGATTCATGGGGCCCCATAGCAAGAAACTGTATGGCCCCCCCCCTTCCCCAACATACTCAGCTGGCCCGGTGCGTCTCTTGCACACCATGCTGGGAGATGTAGTCCTATATATTACCACACAGCATGCTGGAAGATGTAGTCCTATATATTACCGCACACCATGCTGGGAGATGTAGTCCTATATATTACCACACAGCATGCTGGGAGATGCAGTCCTATATATTACCACACAGCATGCTGGGAGACATAGTTCTGCAGCCTACCCTATACACTATGATGGGCCATGTAGTCCTGCATATTACCCCACACAACATGCTGGGAGATGTAGTTCTACTGTGCCACTGCTTCTCCCTCCTATACTGTGTCATCCTCTAATCTGTTGCAGAACTACAACTCCCATTATGGACTGTCAATAGGGCATGATGGGGGTTGCAATTCTGCAACTTGACTGTCCACAGGCTGCAAAACTACAACTCCCACCATGAATTGTTAACAGGAAATGGTGGGGGTTGTAGTTCTCTGGGGGTAATCTCACCTGTCCTGGTTCCTGCCCCGTCCTCCGGTTTTGTGTGACTGCTTTGCCCGCCTTCCTCTTCTCTCTTGTCGGGAGGGGGGGGTGGGGGTGGCGCAGGTCGTTAAGTTGGGGGGGGGGGGTGATACAAACTGCACAGGGGCCTCTGGGACATTGGGGGACTGGCTCTGGGACACTGTGGGGGTGGGTGGGGTGGTCCTGGGACATGGGGGGAGGATTGGCTTTGGGACACTGTGGGGGTGGGTGGGGTGCTCCTGGGTCACTGGAGGGGGGGGGATTGGCTTTGGGACACCAAGGGGGTGGGTGGGGGTGGTCCTGGGACACTGGAGGGGGGGGGGGGCGACTGGCCCTGGGATGCTGGGGAGGGGGGGGGTGCTGCTTGAGACACTGCATGGAGGGTGGGGGACGCTGTACGGGAGGTGGAGGGGGAGGAGGTGGAGGGCTGCAGGGGACACTGTACGGGAGGTGGAGGGGGCCGCAGCAGACGCTGTATGGGGGCGGGGACGCACGGGAGGTGTGGGGGGGGGACACGGGACGCTGTATGGGGGCGGGGACGTGGGGGGACGTACAAGTCACTGTACGGGGGTGGAGCCGCAGGGAGGCACGGGACACTGTACGGGGGCTGCTGGGGACACTTTGTGATTGGCAGGGCCCGGAGACATTGGCTCCTAACCCTGTCAATCACGGCCCTGCATTTACCTGTGAGCGCTCACCAGGAGCGCTCACAGGTAAAGTCCCTCACGTTTAGATGGGCATCTGCAGGTGTTTGCTCAGGGGGCCTGGGCCCCCTGATGTGGCGGGCCCCATAGCAACCGCTACGGCTGCTATGGCGGTAGTTCCGCCACTGCCTATAGGCGTCTATAGGCTGTTACTGCCCTTCCATAAGTCTCCTTTCACATTGAGGCCTTTTCTGTAGGGTCTTCTACAACACAAATCCATGCATGCTCCATCAGATGCTATATTGTTGAGTTATTCTTCCTTAGAACAGAAAAAAAATTGTTAATACTACACATAGCATCATATTGTCCAGTGGCCCCTTAACATGTGATATTAAAGGGGTTATCCAGCGCTACAAAAACATGGCCACTTTTCCCCCTACTGTTGTCTCCAGTTCAGGTACAGTTTGCAATTAAGCTCCATTTACTTCAATGGAACTGAGTTTCAAAACCCCACCCAAACTGGAGACAACAGTAGAGGGAAAGTGGACATGTTTTTGTAGCGCTGGATAACCCCTTTAATTGGTTCCATTGAAACCATTGTATGTTGAGTCCACTCTATGGAAAACTGGTAATTGGTTCTAAAACTCCTAAAATATCCTCCCAAAATAAGAAAAAATAAAGATTTAGGGTGCCTTCACACCTACCGGATCCACAGCGGATCTCACTTCTGTGGATTCAAAGCGAGAACTGCTGCGGATCCGGTACCATTCACCCCTATGATAGCACATATTCGCAGCGGGATTAACATCCCGCTGTGAATATGTGCTTTAACCCCTCGCTGTCCGCAGCCCCGCCGCCCCATTAGCCCATCCTCGGTCGCATCCCCCCCCATCCCCGCCGCATCCAGCAGCCCGCATCCCCTATCCCCGGCCGCATCATGCTGATAATGATCATGATGTTAATCCCGCTACGAATATGTGCTATCATAGGGGTGAATGGTACCGGATCCGCAGCGGTTCTCGCTTCGAATCCGCAGAAGTAAGATCCGCTGTGGATCGGGTAGGTGTGAAGGCACCCTTAAAGGAAAATATTCAGATAACTTATATGGATAAAGCAAGTCCTTACATACAACAGTCAGAAAGAGCTACTGGAAACTGTACATTACTTTGTATGTAGAACACTGGAGTGTTTTCAGGGTCCTGTACAGATCACACAGGGTCCCAGAAAAATCGAACAATCCTCCCCAGGTGCCCAAAGGAGCAACTCATCCTGGCAGAGGTAAAGAGCAGCACAGGACATGTAGTATCACACTGTACTGTAGGGAGGCGCTATTAGACAGCCAATCAAAGCATGTTTTCAGTAATACTAGGGTTTTAGTAGTAAAATGGCCACTTTTATTGGTTGATCATCTACTTATTCACATGTGCCGCAGATCCTGACTGTCTGTAGCATTGTATGTTGTGTCTGGTCCCAAGTTACAATGATCCAGAAAGGACCATTGTATGCTGAAAATATTCGAGTTGAGGGATCACTGTGCACATTTCTGCAGGGGTTTTATAAATACAGAACATTGGGGGGAAAAAGAAAAAAATTGGGATAATACAGACTGAAAATTTACACTGTAGATCTTTCGACAATTTTTTTTTTTTACCTGGCATAAGAATGTAGTGGATATGCAAAATAAACATCTGTTTTTTAGCCCTAGGTGGCAAAACACTTCTCCATAATAGGTGACTAGTTTTATATTTGCTAAAGGGTCGCTTATTTTCTGTGTTTCCTATTCTTGCTTCCTCCATCATCCATTCCGCTCATTGATAAAAGTGCAGAAAACTTGTAGGAGAGACCTACAATATGCTGCAGAATATCACAGCTATGTTTTATTATACCGACCATAGTAGCGATAATTCCTTACACTTTCTCACTGAACGTGTATGATAAATGTTCTCGCTTCAAGGCTGTGACTTGGGGGTAACCCAAACATCATGGGGTATGTAGTGGTTCACAGCTCTTTGTTCTCAAAACAACATTCTGCAGGTTTGAAACAATGATCAGCACTCCCCTCCATGCTGTCTGTGAAGCTAGATGTCACCACCAAGAGCTGGTGACATAGGACGTGCCGTTCTGGATCATGTGAAGGACTCTACTGAGCTTTTATGATTCTATTTGTCACATAAGTCCACAACATATTGCTCAATTGAGTCTGCCTGACCCCGAAATGGGTCGTTTCAGGTAATGGTAGGTTGTTTTGTCTGGCAATGAAAATGTTAAACAAATAGTTTATATAAAAGACAATTATCATTTCTAAAAATAGCATGGATCTGGTCAACACATAACTACTGGTACCTAATAGCTGTCCCTATGTGACCCTTTATAGATGCTGCACATGCAGTTGTCTACAGCTGAGCAGATATCCCTAGACATGCTGCAAGGTACTATTACCCTGGCTGTATTAGCCACTAGGTACCCAAGGCCTGTGCCTAGGGCAGCATTGTGAGGAGGGCAGCAGATCAGCAAGAAAATAAAAATCACATCCAACAAAGTAGGTCCACCTCTCAACCTTAATTATGCTTAGTTTATCATTCAAGCATACCTGTCCTGGTTGTGTTTCAAGACCGGGAGGTGCACACAGCACCCAGGAGCTTGCTGGGTTTTAGTAATCGGTCCAAATCCACAAGAAAGAAATCCGTGGCACTCGACCCCATAAATAAATGGTCCTTTATTATGGTGCGTTTACACGAAACGATAATTGGCCCGATTGTACGATTAACGATGTCGGAGTAACGATTTTTTTTTTTCATAACGATCAGCGTTTAGACGGTACGATATATCGTACGGAAAGTCGTTTTGCGATCGCTTAAGCCTATCTGGCACATTGGTTATATCGGCGAACGGCTGTTCACACGGAACGATCTGCGAATTTTTTACGAACGACGATTTGATAACATGTTGAAAGATCAAAATGAATGATTTCTCGTTCGCCGTTTGATCATTGGCTGCGTTTACACGTACGATCGTTCGAATTCGATCGTTATCGCGCAAATAATAATCGCACGATAATCGTTACGTGTAAACACACCATTAGTTCACAAGTATAAATGCAATCCACTTAAAATAGTGTGCACAGCTGTGCACACTATTTTAAGTGGATTGCATTTATACTTGTGAACTAATAAAGGACCGTTCATTTATGGGATCGAGTGCCACGGATTTCTTTCTTGTGAATTTGGAATGAAAATAAAAATAACTATAAATACTTTTAATGTAGCTGCTGTGACCAGGAGAAAAATAGCAGTATGGTTTAAACCACATGGGTCAGAACTGCTTTTTACCTGCAAATTTTTAGCCACAGGCGCTCTGGTTGGTTTCACCACTTTTTGTGTATAGGGGTGAAATTCATGGAGAATCTGCAACAAAATCCACATGTAACACCTTTAGTTTCTTATGCATATTTGTGACAGATCCGACTTGTACCCAGTCCAAGCACCTAGGGTAGCATGAGCTGTAAAGAGACTCCATCCATGTACTGTATGTGGTAACTGTCCACCAACAAATGACATTTGAGCCCTCAGTAGGCTTGTTTTAATGGATCTTTTTGGGGATCGTACCTTTGTGAACCCTAAAATGAGTCACCAGTGCAACCAGGCGGTGGGGAAAGCAAATCGTATGCTGGGGTGTATAGCTAGGAGGTATAACCAGTAGGATGAGAGAGATTGTGATCCCGCTGTATAGAGCTCTGGTGAGGCCACATCTGGAATACTGTGTCCAGTTCTGGAGAAATAACCTACAAAAGGATATTGATAAAATAGAGGGTGTGAGGCATAAACCATATCAGGAAAGACTTAAGGATTTGAATCTGTATAGTCTGGAGGAAAGAAGGGAAAGGGGGGACATGATTGAAACCTTTAAGTATGTTACAGGACTAAATAGGTTTCAGGAGGAAAGTGTTTTTATTAAAAAAAACTGAGCTCAAGAACAAGAGAACACAAGGAGAGGTTATCTGGGGGAAAGATCAGAAGCAACGTGAGAAAATATTATTTTTACTGAAAGAGTAGTAGATACTTGGAACAAACTTCCAGCAGATGTGGTTGGTAAATCTACAAAAACAGAATGTAAACCTGGGATATACATATATCTATTCTAAGATAATAAGAAAGAAAATACTAAAAGGGCAGACTAGATGGACCCAGTGGTCTTCTTCTGCCGACAATCTTCTATGTTTGTTAAACGGAAGGCAAACATATAGGTCAATGTACCTATTTGACTTTAGTCCAGTCCAACTTGGCGCCCATGACCACGACATGAGTTGCACAAAGATTGCTGTATTGTTCATCTTTAATCATGTTACACCATAGTTCATGTCAATAAAGTCCCACTGTGAAAGAAAAAAAAAAAAATGACACAATAAATTAGGCTGGGCTCGCACTATGTTTTTGCAATTCATTTGCAATCCATTGCAAAAAAACTAATGAAAAAAACGGATGCAACTGTGTGCATCCGTTTTTCCATTGACTTCCATTATAAAAAAAAAAACACGGATCAAAACTGATCCGTTTTTTTTAGCGTACACAAAAACATGGTCGACCTCATTTTTGTGTTCGTTCAAAAAAAAAAACAGAACCATTTTGATCCTTTTTTTATAATGGAATCTGGGAAAAACTGATCAAAACGCATGCACATGAATTGCATCCATTTTCTCATCCGTTTTTTGCAAAAAAACGGATTTCAAAACATAGTGTGAACCCAGCCTTAGTGAATGTCAACCTGCCTGGGATAAACATATATCTATCCTGAGAAAATAATATAGGGGCGGACTAGATGGAGCAGGAGGGCTCTTTCCGTTGACAACCGTTTATGTTTTTCATGTAACCTGCTGCAATAAATTTATATGTGATGGGGGTTAGAATTGACTTTGACTCCCTTGACTGATTATGTGGCTAGTTCCTGGTTGACCCTGCTCCACATATGGGCTGTTAACTAACTGGCAGAACACGGATGCAAGAATATAAATAGTGCAGAGATGTATGCAGCACGGTGCACACCATCCATAGCAAGACCCAATGCTCCTGTGCATTAGGAGTACACTGGCACTAATTGGGAAACCCACAAGCCGTGTCTGTACCACCAGTCCCCATTGCTGCCAGAACTCACAGGCCAGACATCAATGTACAATCACTGGAAGCCCAAGGGGGATTTAAGATTAGGAGAGGTTATTTGTGAGCCCTACTGCACTGAATCTATGGGCAGATGGAGTCAGTGAGTACAATGCACATTTGGGTCTGTCAGCCCTATAAACACTAAATGGGCAGCAAGGCTTAATACACCTTGATCCAAATCTCTCTATACTGGATCTTGCAATGAGCAGGAACAGGCAGTTCTGGTCAGGATGCCTCATGTCTCCCATGTACTGTGCCTCTCATGAGCTTTCTAATGGCAGCATACAGCGCCCATAACATCACAGCAGCATCACGCCATGAGATCACTAAAGTTACACTTTCCCCTAATTTCTTTTTTTTTTTTATATAACTGTATTTTTATTGAATAAAATTTTTGCAAATTTTTAGAAGAGACATAACAAAGGAATACAAAACATATATGGAATAATATACAAAACAATAGGACAATGGGGTATCAGTAGTAAAAAACATATCAGGCACGGGTACAAGGTAACAGTGGTAACAATTAGCTCTAACATGATCATAATGGCACCACGTATTGCTACAGAGAAAGGTAGCATATAAGAGCAATGCGACAGCTGTCAGCAGAAGAAAAATTACTGTTACTCACGGCTCAGGTAGGGGGTTGTATCCTTACTGTAGCCCAATAAAGAAACCCTTTGACACACATACAACACAGAGAGACTGACACAAGACTCAATACAAAGGAGGTGGGGAAAGGGAAGGGAGGTGGGGAAAGGGAAGGGAGGGGGGGTGGGGGAGATGGAGAAGCTAGGGTCTGCTGTCAGAAGAGGAGGTCATGTCAAAGGCATCCCACGGAGACCATGTGGATTCAAATTTATCAATGGCATTATTAAGGGAAGCAGTAAGCTTTTCTAGGGAGCGCAACTCCCGAATTCTGGTAAGCAAACATGGTCGGGAAGGAGGGGACGTCTGTTTCCATGCACGAGCAATCAAGGACTTGGCCGCCGTTAGGACAGTGAGTAATAACTTTGCCTGCCGTTTCCGGATGGTCTTCGGGAACAAATTCAACAGACAAAGTCCTGGGTCCCTATCAATGGTGGTGCCCAAGACTGTCGAGGCCAACCCGCAAACCTCCACCCAAAATGGACGTATAAGGGGGCAGTCCCAAAATATATGGAGGAGCGACCCCACACCACCTGAACACCTCCAACAGAGTGGAGGGATGGTATTATTTAGCTTATGGAGGAGTTCCGGTGTATGGTACCATAGCATTAACAGCTTATAGTGGGATTCCTTATATGTAGTGCAGATAGAGGATTTTGCCGCCCTCTCCCATATCACAGCCCAACATTCAGGCGGGAGCTGTCTGCCCAATGCTGCTTCCCACTTATCCATGTAGCGATGTCTAGCCTGGGAGCCATCAGAGGGTGAATTAAGAATTCGATAAATATCTGATATCAAACCAGACGTAGAAGTGCCTCCTCTCACTAATTGTTCGAAAGCAGATGGTTTCGAGACTATGAGGGATCCCAGGCGAGACAGCATAAAATGGCGGATCTGCAAATAGGTATAGTGCTCTGAGGACGGCAGTTCAAATCTGTCCGCAATCCTAGGAAAGGGGAGAAGGGTGCGTGTAAGCGGGTCTACAATGTCAGCAAACTGGAACAGCTTTTTTGAACCCCATAGCCTGACTGTGTGGGACTGTAAACCAGGCTGGAAATCGGGATAAAGAAGGAAAGAATTTAGGGGGGACGTCTTGGAGTAGAGTTTGAATCTAGAGGAACAGGTGGACCAAATGTGCAAAGTGAAGTTAGTGGGGCCAAGTAGGTTTAAATGAGAAGAGGAGGGCGGAGAGGGGTGCCAAAGAAAGGAGTTAGGATGAAAGGGCGCTAGCCATATTTTTTCAATCTCGGCCCACTTCTTATAGGCCAGGTACTTAGACCATGCAGTAATTTGTCGTAAGTGAGTAGCATAATAGTAATGCAGGACATTTGGAACCGCAAGACCTCCTTGAGTTTTACTACTCATCATAACCGAAGCTGGGATACGATGTCGCTTTGTCGCCCAAATGAATTTAAAAATGTCCCGTTGTAATGCTTTTATCTCGGAGAGGGGTATGCGAACTGGAAGGGTTTCAAAGAAGTAAAGCAACTTCGGGAGAATCGTCATCTTGACCGAGGCTACTCTACCCATGAGGGAGATGAAATGAGAGTTCCATTTGGACAAAAGGGCCCTGAGTTCTTTAAAAAGAGTAGGGTAGTTGGCTGTGTATAGAGAAGAGTACGTAGGTGTAAGATGAATTCCTAGATATTTAATAGAGGACTCAGACCATTTAAACCGGAAAACCGATCGAAGATGTGTTATTGTGGATTTGGGGAGGTTAAGTGGCATGATTTCGGACTTAGAGGTATTTACTTTATAACCAGAGAGTACCCCAAACCGGGAGAGTAAGGCTCTAAGCGCCGGCAGGGTCGTATGTGGGGACGACAGGGTGAGAAGGACATCATCCGCGAAGAGCATGATTTTGGACTCTCTGCCTCGGACCGATACACCACGGATGTCTGGGCAATTCCGGATGGCCGCCGCCAGGGGTTCGATACAAAGGACGAACAAAAGAGGGGAGAGCGGGCAACCCTGGCGGGTGCCATTCCGAATTGGAAAGGTCCCAGACATCATATGTGGGAATTTGATGGCAGCCGTAGGTCGTGTATACAAGGCCTCAATCGCAGCCAGAAAGGGTCCCCGAAAACCACAGCAACGGAGGGTCTCGAACATGAATGGCCATCCTAGGCGGTCAAATGCTTTCTCAGCATCTAAACTAAGTATCAGGGCTCTCTCTGACTGCTGATTGACTGCATCAATGATGTCAATGGCACGTCGGGTGTTGTCCCCCCCCTGCCGTCCAGGCACAAAACCTACCTGGTCAGCATTGATAAGCGAGGGTAGCCAATAACCTAGGCGGGTGGCAAGTAATTTGGTAAAGATTTTAAAATCCGAATTCAAAAGGGAAATAGGCCTGTAGTTGGCACATTCTAAAGGGTCCTTTCCAGGCTTGGGGATAAGTGTAATGTACGAGTGGGACAGTGTTGTGGGAATAGCAGAACCTTGCATAAAGGAGTTAAAGAGTGAGAGAAGCCGGGGGGATAGCTCAGAGGAAAAGGTTTTGTAGTAAAGGTAAGTAAATCCGTCTGGCCCAGGTGCTCGCCCCGACGGAAGAGATTTCAGTATTTCCGAGAGCTCCTCTTCTGTAATAGGTGCATTTAAAGTCTCCAAGGCATCTGCAGATAAGGTCGGCAGGTTGCAGTCAGACAGGAACTCTACGATGCGCTGAGATCGAGCAACTGGGTCAGAGGGTAGGGTAGAGGGTAAAGAATAAAGATCAGTGTAGTATTGTAGAAAGAGAGAGGAAATATCAGCAGGGTTATAGTGGAGTCGCCCACCGGAATCCCTAAGGACCTGAGGAGACTGAGCTAACGCCCTATCATTTAGCATTTTCGCCAGTAGCGTGTGGGCTTTATTGCCCTTCTCATAGAATCGCTGTTTAGAATAAACAAGTAGCTTTTCAACTTTGGAGAGTGACAGTTCCTTCAGGCGGGCTCTCGCCGCTACAAGTTTCCTCAGTGTCCGAAGGGAGGGGGACTGGGCAAGGGAGCGTTCTAGGGTCTGAATGTCACGTTTAGCATTGCACATTGCCAACTGGGAGTCTTTCTTCTGTCGTGAACTAAGGGCTATGCAATGTCCCCTAATGACAGCCTTATGGGCTTCCCATAGAGTCGATTCAGAGGTGACTGTTCCACTATTTTCTAGAAAATATGTGGCAAGGCATGACTTGATCGAATCACGGGAAAGCGGATATTTTAGCAAGCTCTCATTCAAGCGCCAATGACACTGGCGGGTGGGAGATTTCAAACTTTTAAGGCATATCAACACCGGACCGTGATCCGACCAAGAAATCGGGTCGATAGAAGCACTTTCGAGGAGGCGCACAGTAGGGACATTGCCAAAGAAGTAGTCAATTCTAGAGTGTACGCGGTGGGGGTGTGAATAAAACGTGTACTCCCTCTCCGTAGGGTGGTCAACACGCCAGAGATCAAATAGATGGTGTCTGCGGATAAGCTTACGGAATTCAGCTGACAGTCTTGCCTGATCAGCAGGTACTGGACGACTCAAAATTGAATGTCTATCTAACTTCTCAGAAAAGGACAAGTTGAAATCGCCTCCCAGCACTCTGGGGGCTGGCGGGTATCTTGCGAGTTTATTGAGCACCCTACGGAGGAAGGGGATTTGGTATTTATTGGGGGCGTAAACATTACAAAATATAAGGGGTTTCCCATGCAATTGACCTTCCACTATAACAAAGCGACCTCCCGGGTCTGAGAAGGAGGAGGAGATTTGGATGGGAAATGAGCGGGAGAAGAGAATCGCTACACCTGCTCGCTTAGAGCCACTAGTTGCAGCTATGACTGTGGGGAAGGTATGCTTAGCAAAAGCAAATGTAGCATCCCTATCAAAGTGGGTTTCCTGGAGGAACGCTACGTCAGCCTTTGCTTGTTGTATTTCCCTCAGAGCTAATCTACGCTTTATGTTAGAGTTAAGGCCTTTCACATTCAGTGTCACACACTTAGCCATAGGGGTAGTATGCTGTCACGGCCAAGCAAATGTGGTAGCTTACCCATCCAGAGGGTGTCCTACGGCTAGCAAGTCCTGTCTGTGTCATGACCTGTAGTGCAATTTCTTCGGCAGGAACCCTAGAGAGGGAGGGAAGGAGACAAAAGGGGGGGGGAGGGTCGACAAGGACAACATAAACACAAGACAAACAAAACATGAACCCCATAGGGTTCAAAGCACTCGGCTCGGGCCCTGGGTATATGGCGCCAGGAAGTGGGGAAGAACAGAAAAGGTAGCGGAAACTCAGTGTTGAACATAAGATAAAACACAACCAATAGGTTGAGCAACAGGATCCCCTTAAGGGGGGGGAAGGAATCACCAACAAAAGATACGTGGTGATAAACAACATCAGGTATGGAACTCAGGCCATCCAGCTATGGAGGGACTCTATAACTCTAAAATAAGCCAGGTGAAAGTAACAAAGCTTCTCGGCAACAGTGTGACAGGACCAGCAGGGGACCACAGATAGCACGCCAGGTCCTTGCAGGGGACTCAGGGAGCATTAGACAATTCTGCCCCTGGGTCAGGGCCAGAATTTCCAGAGCGGGGACGTCTCCTCTTCTGACGTGTAGACTGCCACACTGGTGGAGGAGGTGGGGGTGGAGGTGCAACAGTCCAGTCCGAGATCTTAGGAACCGGAATGTCAAGTAGATCACAAAACTTCTGGAGGTCTGCTAGGTTACGCAGGACAGCGGATCTGCCATCTCTACGAGCAGATAGGGCAAAGGGAAAGTTCCACCGGTATGAAGCGTCATAATCCCGTAGGGTGGTCAGGAGAGGGCGGAGAAGGCGGCGCTTCTGCAAGGTTATCCATGACAGATCGGGGTAAAGTTGTAGTGACGCACCATCAAAGTCTAATTCGCGGAAAGAACGTGCCTTCGCCATAATTGCATCTTTGATGGTATAGTCGTGTAGGCAACAGATGACATCTCTCGGTGACCCATTGGTAGGCTTAGGCCGAAGAGCCCTGTGAGCCCTATCAAATTTAATTTTGTGACTGGGTGGTTCACCTAATATGGTGTTGAATAGGCCTTCCAAAGTGTCCATCAGGTCTGTATCCTGAGTCGCCTCAGGGAGACCCCGTATGCGGATGTTGTTGCGCCTGCCCCTATTATCCAGATCCTCAATATGGCGCTGCATATCATCAAGAGCAAGAGCCTGGGTGGAAACAGTGGAGCATAGGGCACCGATGTAGTCCCTGGTGGAGTCATGGTCATTTTCAAGAGTATCCACTCTCAGGGATATATGCTGTAAATCTTTCCGGACCTCTGCAATTTCCACTCTACAGGCCTCCTTCACCTCAGAAATCAGGGACTGAAAGTCCTGTTTAGTAGGTAGCTGAGAAAGGATAGCACGCATCTCTCCTTGGGACCTGGATCCCACCCCAGAAGTCTCGGAGTCAGAGTCAGTGTGAGGCCAGTCAGCTTCTCTTTGTGAGGCAGAGCGAGTATTAAGCTCAGATGACTTAGATGCCAATGTCTGTCCTCCCCTCTTCCCCTTGTCCCCTTTCTGAGATTTAGTGGTGGCAGCCATCATGTACTGTGATATACGCCGCTGGCCCTTTAAAACGGAAGGATCTCTAGGCAGTGACCCAGGTATGGTGGGGGGATGGAGGGGTATATGAGGGCTGAGGGCCTTATAGATCTCCAATGTGCCGGAGTGAGTACCTGCGGTAGTAGGGGGAGACCCAGGAGGGACACCGATGGAGCTGTGGCGTAGTAGAGGCATGCGGTGTAGGCCGCAAGATGGCGGCGCCTCACTTCTTCTCCCGGTCTCACTTGCGGCCCTGTGCAAGCTGGGGTGGTGATTGCTGCACCGCTCTGTTCCCCGGAGGCTGCGGACACGGGACAAGCTGCGGGTCCGGCCCGATGCACCTCTCGGACCGCCAGGGGTAAGGAGATCTCGCCGCCACGCGTCACGAGGCCTGGGGCGCAGCACCACTGCCGAGCGCGCGGTGTCCGGGGGGACCGCTAGAAAGTCGGGGTCCGTCTCCGGGGGCTTACAGGATGGTCCGGGGGTCTCCCTGATCCCCCTCTCCATACATGGGGGTAAATCGCCGGTAACGGCCTATGTTCTGGCTGCAGATGTAGCTGGATGGCCGGGAGCTCTTCTCCTAAGCTGCTGCTCTCATCGGCGGTTCGCCACGCCCCCCCCCCCTAATTTCTTAATATGTCAAAAGTTTTGAACGATCCAGGTCTTTAGACCCGTACTGCTCCCTGCTCTGTGTGCGTGGGGTTTCATAGACTTACATTAGGAGCCCCACTCATCATGTGCGCTAAGTCCAGTCTTCTCCCAGTTCTTTCTCGCGATCAGTATGGGTGTGACGTCAACAGGGCCGGCCTTTGGGGTGTGCGACCTGTGCACTTGCACAGGGCGCCTCACTACCGGCCAGCTAGGGGGCGCTCTGGCAGACAGAGAGCTGCACTGCACATCTATGGACGTTAGATGTGCTGCCTGTCTGCTGGAGCGCCCTTCCAGCTGGCCGCCCGCCCTCTTTCATGCCTGGTGGGCTTGCTGAGGGCCCCTGCTGGATTGAGGAGGCTCCAGCAGCTGCCAGACATAGGGAAGAGACTGGCTCCATCCCCCCTCCCCCTCCTGCACTCTCCGTGGATGCCCCCCCTCCCTCTCAGCAGCTCCCAGGCTGGACATACTCACAGAAGATCCAGTGAAGAGCTGTGGCCCCCCTCTTCTCTGTCCTGGTCCCCCTCCCCCTGCAGTGATGTCTGCCCCCTCCTTTATACAGCTCTGCAGTCGGTGCAGAAGGTAAGGGGGAAGGCCTGCAGAGTCTGGAGCCTGGAGCCTGAGGCCAGCATGAAAAGTAAGTGTCTGTGAATGTCTGTGTGATGGGCCTGTCTGTGTGTGTGTGTGTGTGTGTGTGTGTGTGTGTGTGTGTGTGTGTGTGTACATAGCTCTGTCATGTGTGTGTGTGTGTGTGTGTGTACATAGCTCTGTCATGTGTGTGTGTGTGTGTACATAGCTCTGTCATGTGTGTGTGTGTGTGTGTGCATAGCTCTGTCATGTGTGTGTGTACATAGCTCTGTCATATGTGTGTGTGTGTGTGTGTGTACATAGCTCTGTCATGTGTGTGTGTGTGTGTGTGCATAGCTCTGTCATGTGTGTGTGTACATAGCTCTGTCATATGTGTGTGTGTGTGTGTGTGTACATAGCTCTGTCATGTGTGTGTGTGTGTGTGTGTGTACATAGCTCTGTCATGTGTGTGTGTGTGTGTGTACATAGCTCTGTCATGTGTGTGTGTGTGTGTACATAGCTCTGTCGTGTGTGTGTGTGTGTGTGTGTGTACATAGCTCTGTCATGTGTGTGTGTGTGTGTACATAGCTCTGTCATGTGTGTGTGTGTGTGTGTGTGTGTGTACATAGCTCTGTCATGTGTGTGTGTATACATAGCTCTGTCATGTGTGTGTGTACATAGCTCTGTCATGTGTGTGTGTGTGTGTACATAGCTCTGTCATGTGTGTGTGTACATAGCTCTGTCATGTGTCTGTGTGTGTGTACATAGCTCTGGCGTGTGTCTGTGTGTGTGTACATAGCTCTGGCGTGTGTGTGTGTGTGTGTGTATACATAGTTCTGGCGTGTGTGTGTGTGTGTATACATAGCTCTGGCGTGTGTGTGTATACATAGCTCTGTCATGTGTGTGTGTACATAGCTCTGTCATGTGTGTGTGTGTGTGTGTGTGTGTACATAGCTCTGTCATGTGTGTGTGTACATAGCTCTGTCATGTGTGTGTATGTGTGTGTGTGTGTGTGTGTACATAGCTCTGTCATGTGTGTGTGTGTACATAGCTCTGTCATGTGTCTGTGTGTGTGTACATAGCTCTGGCGTGTGTCTGTGTGTGTGTACATAGCTCTGGCGTGTGTGTGTGTGTGTGTATACACATAGTTCTGGAGTGTGTGTGTGTGTGTATACATAGCTCTGTCGTGTGTGTGTACATAGCTCTGTCATGTGTGTGTGTGTACATAGCTCTGTCATGTGTGTGTGTACATAGCTCTGTCATGTGTGTGTGTGTGTACATAGCTCTGTCATGTGTGTGTGTACATAGCTCTGTCATGTGTGTGTGTGTGTACATAGCTCTGTCATGTGTCTGTGTGTGTGTACATAGCTCTGTCATGTGTCTGTGTGTGTGTACATAGCTCTGGCGTGTGTGTGTGTGTGTGTGTACATAGCTCTGTCATGTGTGTGTGTGTGTGTGTGTGTGTGTGTGTGTACATAGCTCTGGCGTGTGTGTGTGTGTGTGTGTACATAGCTCTGTCATGTGTGTGTGTGTGTACACATTTCTCTGTCATGTGTCTGTGTGTGTGTACATAGCTCTGTCATGTGTCTGTGTGTACATAGAAGAAGACATTTAAAGAGAACCAATTAGCCCAATTGGGCTGATATGGTTCCCAGGAGCGCTGTATGAAGCTCCTGCAGCAGCCGCAGGACGTACCGGCCGCAGTTGCTGCAGAATATTTATACTGGAGAAAAATGAGTTCTATTCCCCAGGCGCACAACAGGCAGAAGCGGGAAGGTAGTCATCTGGGCGGAGGCCATAGAGGCCAGTAACATACCTCTGCCTGTCAATCATCCCTCCGAGCGTGCTGACAGGCAGAGAGTGGTGACTAGACACAGACGGTGAGCCACCCAGGTGACTACCTCCCTGCCTCTGACTGTCAAGCACCAAGAGAATAAAACGTGTTTTTCTCTGGTATAAAGCTTTTGCAGCAGCCGCGGCTGGTACGTGCCCCGGCTGCTGCAGGAGCTTTATACAGCGCTCCTGGGAACCATATCAGCCCAATTGGGTTGATTGTTTCCCTTTAAGTTTCATTTCCACTTTGCTGATAGACTGCAGATTTTCTGCACTCAAACCTGCAGAAAATCCTTAGTGTACCTGCCCTTGTATGAATAGACCCTTGGCGTGGAGGCTTATGTGTGTGTCTGCATGTACTGTGTGTGTCTGTGTGTATTTGTGGGTAGCTGTGTGGGGGGCTAGGGTGGTAGTTTGGGGAGCTGAGGGTGGTAGTTGTTTGGGGGCTGGGGGTGGTGATTGTGTGTATGGCTGGAGGGGGTAGATGTGTGAATGGCGGAGGGGTAGTTGCATTTATGGCTGGGGGGCAGAGTAGTTGTGTGTATGGCTGAGGGGTAAGGTAGTTGTGTGTTTGGCGTGGGTAGTTGTGTGCATGGCAGGGGGGTCGGGTGATGGGTGTTGTCTGGACGGCAGGATGCTTTATGTTACTTTAAAGGTGTCGGGGGGGGGGGGGGGACGGAGCGCCGAAAGAAAGGTTTCGCACAGGGCGCCATTTACCCTAAGGCCGGCCCTGGACGTCAAAAGTTTTTACAAACGACAGTGACAATTATCTGCCAGCCAGTACTGCAGTTCATGCTTTAGCCACCAGAGGGAGCACATACACACAGCCTGCAGGAAGATTATAATCAGAGGAGAGCTCACTAAATACTGCTAAATTTGACTAGGTCTAAATATTAATAATCATTGTATTTTTTCACCCATAACCTTTCCCCTTGTACATTTTTAATCCTCTTTGGTTGACCTATATGGATAGGAGTCTAGTTTTATCTGTTCTAACCATGTACAATCTATGGTTTTACTATACACTTTGCTGACATCCTTAGTGGATAAAGTGTATACTGCATGGGTATATTAAAGTGTCACTATTGTTACAACTTTCTAAATCAACAGTAGATGCGATATAAAGCAAGATTGCAGCAAAATACATTCATTTTTTTTTTTTTTTTTTTTTTTATCATGCTGTAAAACAAAGCTATACTTACCAGAAATCCAGGTCCAGTCTCCTGAAGCTTTTTAGTCTTGTGCTGGTTGAAAAAAAAAAGACTTAACCAGTGTCAGACTGGGGTACCTGGCGCCCACCAAAGGAAATGATCCTTGGGGCCCACCAGCGAGACATGACATGCTGACCCGCTCCTTTCCTGGATTCATCTGTATCTGTGACAAATCCCCTGCAAATAACATTTTCAGTCGAACTAAAACTCTCAGAACCCCCTACATTTATACAGCTCTCAGGTTATGCTGGGAGTTGTAGTTTCTGAGTGGACAACACTTTAACCTCTTAACGACGCATGACGGGTATACCCGTCATGCGGCCGTTAAGAGTAAACAGAGAGGGCTCCCGGCGTGAGCCCTCTCTGCAGCGCGCGGTCCCCGGTTGCTAAGTGCAGCCAGGGACCGCGTGTATTAGCCGGCGCGGCCGATCGCCACGGCCGGCTAATTAACTATTCAAATGCCGCTGTCAAAGCTGACAGCTGCATTTGAATAGCAGCTGTGCCCCCCTTCCCTGGGGTCCAGTGGGGGATCTCCACCCCGCGATGCGATCGTGGAGGGGAGATCCGTTCTAATGAGCCGGCCGGGGCTCAGCGTCGGAATGACGCTGATCCCGGCTCGGCAATCTATTCAGATGGTCTGCAGCAGACCATTATAATAGAGCACCGATCTGATGGATCATTGCTCTATTATATACACAGGATTGATCTCAATGGAAGATCAGTTCTGTGTATATAGAAGTCCCCCAGGGGGCTTCATATTACTGTGAGTGAAAGTTAAAAAAAAGTGTTTTTATTAATAAAAAATCCCCTCCACTAATAAAAGTCTGAATCACCCCCCTTTTCCCATTTTACAAATAAAAATAAATAAATAAACATGTTTTTTATCACCGCGTGCGTAATCGCCCGAACTAATAATTAATCACATTCCTGATCTCGCACGGTAAATGGTGTAAGCGCAAAAAAATCCCAAAGTGCAAAATTGCGCATTTTTGGTTGCATCAAATCCAGAAAAAATTTAATATAAAGCGATCAAAAAGTCGCATATGCGCAATCAAGGTACCGATAGAAAGAACGCATCATGGCGCAAAAAATGACACCTCACACAGCCCCATAGACCAAAGGATAAAAGCGCTATAAGCCTGGGAATAGAGCAATTTTAAGGAACGTATATTTGTTAACAATGGTTTTAATTTTTTACAGGCCATCAGATACAATAAAAGTTATACATGTTACATATCGTTTTAATCGTAATGACTTGAGGAACATATATAACAACTAAGTTTTTCCATAGGACACACGGCGTAAAAATGAAGCCCCCCCAAAGAAAAATAATTGTGTTTTTTTTTTCAATTTCACTTCGCATATAATTTTTTTTCTGGTTTCGCAGCATATTTTATGGAAAAATCCAGCCTGTCATTGCGAAGTACAATTAGTGACGCAAAAAATAAGGGCTCATGTGGGTCTGTAGGTGTAAAATGCAAGTGCTATGGCCTTTTAAGCACAAGGAGGAAAAAACGAAAACGCAAAAACGAAAGTTAGCACGGTCCTTAAAGGGTTAATAGACCACTGTGCGCAGAGTCTCCTGGTGGCTGCAATCTGTGGGTGACAACCAACAGCCCTAAAGGTCCAGCAGTACATTTGTCTACAGCACCAGCTGTTATCAGAGGATTGTACTACTGTACTACAACTCCCAGCATATCCTGAGGGCTGCAGACTCTCAACTTGGGCCTTGACCGAGCAATGTATGTGTATGTGTATATATATATATATATATATATATATATATATATATATATATATATATATATATATATATATATATACACACTCACATACATACACTAAGACCGACATTACTGACCAAATCCTGTATACTGACCAATTTTGCCAATAATACCAGTATACAAGGGGGAAATATTACCGCCACACCATAACCACTACCATCACCACCATATTGTTACTGACCAAATCCAGTATACTAAGATCAATAAAACACAGTAACAGATCAGAAGTAACAAATATAACCACCACATACTGACTAACACCCCCACATACTGACTAATACCACCACATACTGACTAACACCCCCACATACTGACTAATACCACCACACACTGACTAACGTCACTGCTGCTACTGAAGAAAATCCACTGTACACATATCACTATCTCATACCGTCATATAGAGGTTGACCCAGCCCTACACAGGCTCTGTACACCATATACATTACAGTGCAGTTATATCAGGTGACTCACAGGGGACGTCTTCTCTGATCAGAGTGATTTTCATCTTCTTCTCCATCTGTCCTGGGCCGTTATGAGAACTTCTCCGAGCCACGAATCCACAGAATCTGCCAGACAGACATATTAGGCTCCTCACTCTGGCACCATCCTCATCTCTCTACACACTGCACATCTGTATTGGCCCCTTTACACCCTCATTTAGCGGGTAGGCTGACTCTATGTGATCCCCCTTATAGTATATGCCCCCCCCTTATATCCTCCTTATAGATACCCCCCTGGATTGTTCCCCCACAGATGGCCCCCCGTATTATGCTCCTTATAGATGTCGTCCTGTATTATCCCCTTATAGATTCCCCCCGTATTATTCGCCTTATATATGCCCCCCAGTGATATCCCCCTTATAAATGCCCCCCTGTATTATCCCCTGTGTTGTCCTTCTTATAGAGGGTCCTCCCCTGTGTTATCCCCCTTATAGATGGTCCCCCCCGTGCTATCCCCCTTACAGATGGTCCTCCTTGTTATCCCCCTTATAGATGGTTTTCCCCCTGTTATCCCAGATGCCCCCCCCCATGTTATCCCCCTTAGAGATGGTTTTCCCCCTGTTATCCCTCTTATAGATGGTCCCCCCCCCGTGTTATCCCCCTTATAGATAGTAAACACCCCCCCCCCCCCCGTGTTATCCCCCTTATGGGTGGTTTCCCCTGTGTTATCCCCCTTATAGATGGTATCCCCCCCATGTTATCCCCCTTATATATGGTCCCACCCCCCGTGTTATTCCCCTTACAGATATTCCCCCCCACCTGTGTTATGCTCCTTATAGATGGTACACCCCCCCACCCGTGTTATCCTCCTTATAGATGGTCCCCCCCCTGTGTTATCCCCCTCATAGATGGACCCTGCCCCTTATAGATGCCCCCCCCCTGTGTTATCCCCCTTATAGATGGTGTCTCCCCCCCCCGTGCAAAGCAGATTAAAGAAAAAAAAAAAAAAACACCACACAACTCACCTTACAACACGCTCCCCCATTGGCCGTCTTCTCCTCTGGCTGCTGACCAGCTTCTGCTCGGCTCCCTGTGTCCCGGCCGGTGCACGCATAACTGAGCTCAGGGTGCGCCAGGGCTGGTACTTCCGGCGACAGGGAGCGTCTGTAATACATGCTCCCTGTGCCGGAAGTCTCCGCTATCGGCACACACTGAGCTCAGTGATGCGTGCGCCGGCCGGGACACAGGAAGCCGAGGAGCAGCCGGGGGCCAGGGTACCTCTTGTGACCGCAAGCGAAAAACTGCTTGCGGTCACAAGAGGACGGGAGCAGTGTGGCGGAGGCTCAGTTTTGCCACGGGGGGGGCCTGGAGAAAGGAAGGTTTGCTGTCACCTGACTGGAAAAGTGAAGGCCCAGTCAGGTGACAGCATTTCTAGAGGGGCAGCATTGTCACTGTCGGGGGGCCCTGTCGCTCGACAGTGACAGTGTGTTAACTGTGTGGGGGGCTGGGGCCTACCGGAGGATCCTCCGGTGGCCCAGTCCGACACTGGACTTAACACATGAAGTCGCAGCCAATACAGAGAATCACGGCTCAATGTGTCCATCAATCACATGGCTGCCTTCTCTGTGTGCGCAGATGACCTAGGAACCCCAGGACTTCCTGTGTTTAGACTATTTAAGAAAAAAAAAAAAAAAAAGAATAAACACAGGAAGTGCCATGTTTTCCACAATAAAAAAATAATGAATGTAAATTGCAAACTTGCTTTATATCACATCTACTGTTGATTTAGATTTTGAACATTATAACGACAGGGACTCTTTAAGTCAGGGATGGGGAACCTTGGGCCCTCCAGGTGTTGCAAAACTACAATTACCATGATGCTTGCAGTTTTGCAACAGCTGGAGGGCCCAAGGTTCCCCATCTCTGCTTTAAGTCTATACTTATAGTCTTCCATGTAGAGGCAACCCCTCAAATACTAAGACACATCTATATCAGTACACCATATATGATATTCTTATAGGGTAACAGAGAAGCAATATAAGAGGTCCTTGAGCTCTCCGCATGATACTTCCAGTAGATATACATAGACCTCCTGTTATAGCCTAAAATATGAATTTTGGCTGAATGAATGTATAAGTCACGTATATAAAGCTTGATATCATATTAACCATAAAACAAAAAAAAAAGAGGTCAATACACTGCATTTTTCAAAAAGAACACACATATATATATATATATATATATATATATATATATATATATATATATCTGTAATATGGAGCTATAAACCACACAATGAAATTATACAATAGCCTTGCCAGCATCCTTTGCTAATCTATACTTATGACATCATATATATGTATATAGCTTTGACATCATAATTGTTTAGAACTGAGCTGTCTGCCAGGCACAGGTCCAGTTCCTGCCTTATCCACCAGAGGGACCACACAGCCAGCAGGTGATGTGGAAGATGGGAAGATGACATGGGAGAGGTATCCAAATTCTAGTTATCAATCAGAATAGACCTAAGTTCTACATTTGCAAAACTTGCCTAATGGTGTGTTTACACAGACAGATTTATCTGACAGATCTTTGAAGCCAAAGCCAGGAACAGACTATAAACAGGGATCAGGTCATAAAGGAAAAACTGACATCTCTCCTCTTTTCAAATCCATTCCTGGCTTTGGTTTCCAAAATCTGTTAGATAAATCTCTGTGTGTAAACACACCCTTAGTCTAAATAATAAAGGGGTTATCCAGCGCTACAAAAACATGGCCACTTTCCCCCTACTGTTGTCTCCAGTTTGGGTGGAGTTTTGAAACTCTGTTCCATTGAAGTAAATGGAGCTTAATTGCAAACCGCACCTGAACTGGAGACAACAGTAGGGGGAAAAGTGGCCATGTTTTTGCAGCGCTGGATAACCCCTTTAGGGTACAAACCCACTTGACGTATTTGCTGCGTGAATCAGTCTTAAAAATAAGCAGGCAAAACGCAGGTTGGCTTTATACGATTGTTCTGCGTTAAAATATGCAATTGCGTATTTTTGAAGCGTGAAGCTTGTTGTTAGCAAAGCATCAGTTGTTAACAACCTGTGCGAAAAACGCATGTAGCTTCACGCTTCAAAAATACGCAAATGCGTATTTTAACAACTGATGCTTTGCTAACAACAAGCTTCATGCTTCAAAAATACGCAATTGCGTATTTTAACGCAGAACAATTGTATAAAGCCAACCTGCGTTTTGCCTGCTTATTTCTAAGACTGATTTACGCAGCAAATACGTCAAGTGGGTTTGTACCCTTAATGTTCATTGTTCATTCTCATTGTTTAGAACTCAGTTTTAAAGTTCTTGTCTTATCCAGCAGAGGGAGCACACACAGCCAGCCAGAAGGTGATGTGGAAGATGAGAAGATGCCACAGGAGAAGTATCCAAATTCTAGATATCAAACAAAATCTGAGGTTATGTCCTGCAGGTTCTGTTACATGTTCTATCCCAGTTATATAAATGTATACAATCCTTTCCATTTATTTTTAACATGAAATCAAGTGATAAAGAATATAAATATATATTTGAATAATACAGTAATACCTACAGTAGGTTCCCAAACATTTCGGTATTCAAACCACATATCCCCCAGAAGTTTTGTTCAGTTTGGCTCGGTTTTTTTCTCAAAAAAGTTTGACACAATTTCCTGTTTTCTTGTTCAATTTCACCACACATTGAATTTTTTTCTGGTTTCGCAGTGTACTTTATGCAAAAATTCAGCCTGCCATTGCAAAGTACAATTAGTGACGCAAAAAATAAGGGCTCATGTGGGTTTCTAGGTGGAAAAATGCAAGTGCTATGGCCTTTTAAACACAAGGAGGAAAAAACGTAAACGCAAAAACGAAACTTGGCTCCGTCCTTAAGAGGTTAACCTACTCAACTTTATTAACTAGTGTTGTGCAGTCAGTACAAAAAACGGATTTTACGGAAATACGAATGCAATATGGATGCCCAATCCGGAATTTTTAGCGGATTATACGGGTCGTATTTAGGGACCAGAAAAAATTACTGAACGTGTGAATAAGGCCTAATACTCTCTATAGCAGGAACAAAGATAATATGATCACAACTCTTACTCCAACATGAAAAAGGAGGATTACAAACATAGGGATCAGGAGAAAGAAAAGGCAGGACAGGTAATTATTCTTTTATAGACATCATCTATTGTAACACAACATTATTAACATACAGAGAGGAGGAACATTTATCCTTAGTTACTGGCAGGTATCTCCTTCCCTTTTTTTGTTTTTTATAGAATAGGATTGACTGACTGCAGAGTTTGCACTGGAGGGTGAGAGGATAAACCACAGGATTTACACTGATTGACTTTAGAATTTACAGTATACTGACTGACCATAGCTTTTAGAAAAGACAACAGAATGACTGACTGCAACACTTACACAAGACTGCACTGACTGACCACAGACTTCAAGGGGTTATCCAGCATTAGAAAAACATGACCACTTTCTTCCAAAGACAGCACCACTCTTGTCTCCATTTTGGATGGGGTTTTGCTACTTAGTTCCATTTAAGTTAATGAAGCTTAATTGCAAACCACCCCTGAACTGGAGAAAAGAGTGGAGCTGTCTCTGGAAGAATGGAGCCATGTTTTTTTTAAATGCTAGACAATCGACTATTGTCTAATGCTGAGTTTATACAGACAGATTTATCTGGCAGATTTTGGAAGCCAAAGCCAGGAATGGATTTGAAAAGAAGATAGATCCCAGTCTTTTCTTTATGACCTGATCCCTGTTTATAGTCTGTTCCTGGTTTGGGCTTCAAAGAGCTGTCAGATAAATCTGTCTGTGTAAACGCAACATTAGGCTGGGTTCACACTACGTATATTTCAGTCAGTATTGTGGTCCTCATATTGCAACCAAAACCAGGAGTGGATTGAATACACAGAAAGGCTCTGTTCACATAATGTTGAAATTGAGTGGATGGCCGTCATTTAATGGCAAATTTTTGCTGTTATTTTAAAACAGCAGCCGTTATATTGAAATAATGGCAGCTATTTACTGTTATATGGCGGCCATCCACTCAGTTTCACCATTGTGTGAACAGAGCCTTTCTGTGTTTTCAATTCACTCCTGGTTTTGGTTGCAATATGAGGACCACAATACTGACTGAAATATACGTAGTGTGAACCCAGCCTTAGGGTACTATTACACAGAACGATAATCGGCCGAATTGGCCCGATTCGGCTGATTATCGCTCCGTGCAATAAATACAATGATCAGCCGATGACAACGATCATCGGCTGATCGTGGATATAGGTTTGAACCTATAATTGTTGGGCGCCAACCGCGCATCACTACGTGTAATAGCGGTGCGCAGCCGCGGCTGAAGATATACATTACCTATCAAGGCTGCAGGGCTCCTCTTGCGTTTCTCCGGGGCCCGCACGCTCCAGCTTCAGAGTGGCCTGTCAGCTGAGACAGGCCGCTCTGAAGCTGCAGCGTGCGGACCCGGGGAGAAGCGGACCGCAAGAGGAGCCCTGCAGCCTGGACAGGTAATGGATAAAGTAAAAGCAAGGGCTGCAAGGACATCTGTAACAATGTCCCTGCAGACCTTGTTAAACGATAAACGTGCCGTGTAATAGGCCCAGTAAACGAGCGCGGATCTAGTTATTATTGGGCCTTCATCGGCCCATGTAATACTACCCTTACTGACTGACTGTATATTATTCATTCAACTGTGGACTGACTGAAGTTTTACCTAACCTGTTAATAGGACTGACTTAAAGGGGATGTCCAGTGAAAAAAAAATTCTTTCAAATCAACTGGTGTCAGAAAGTTATATAGATTTGTAATTTGTTTCTATTTCAAAATCTCAAGTCTTCCCATACTTATCAGCTGCTGTATGTCATGCAGGAAGTGTTGTTTTATTTACATTCAGAAACAGTGCTCTCTGCTGCCACCTCTGTCCAAGACAGGAACTGTCCAGAGCAGTAGCAAATTCCCATAGAAAACCTCTCCTGCTTAGGACAGTTCCTGTCTCCCACAGAGATGTCAGCAAAGAGCACTGTGTCTGAATGTAAATAAAACAACATTTCCTGCAGGACATACAGCAGCTGATAAGTATGGGAAGACTTGAGATTTTTAAATAAAAGTAAATTACAAATCTATATAACTTTCTAACACCAGTTGATTTGAAAGAAAACATTTTTTGCTGGACAACCCCTTTAACAATAGACATGTCTGCAGCAGTTGCATTGGAGTTTTTATTGATTGGTGTATTGGACAGCTCCACTAAGCCAATCGTATAGAACACCAACATGCTTTATCTTATTTAGGGGCAGTCAGGCATGTGACAGTAGGGTTAGTAGTTACAGTGAGGCTGGATCCTTGAGCTAAGTGTGCTGGAGCCTGGCGGTAAGTGTGCTGGACCCTTGTGGTAAGCAGGCTGGAGCCTGGCGGTAAGTGTGCTGGACCCTTGTGGTAAGTGTGCTGGACCCTTGTGGTAAGTGTGCTGGACCCTTGTGGTAAGTGTGCTGGACCCTTGTGGTAAGTGTGCTGGAGCCTGGTGGTAAGTGTGTTGGAGCCTGGTGGTATGTGTGCTGGAGCTTTGTGGTAAGTGTGCTGGAGCTTTGTGGTAAGTGTGCTGGAGCTTTGTGGTAAGTGTGTTGGAGCCTGGTGGTAAGTGTGCTGGAGCCTGGAGGTATGTGTGCTGGAGCTTTGTGGTAAGTGTGCTGGAGCTTTGTGGTAAGTGTGCTGGAGCCTTGTGGTAAGTGTGCTGGAGCCTGGAGTTAAGGTTGCTAGAACTTGGAGGTAAGTGTCCTGGAGCCTGGAGGTAAGTGTTCTAGAACCTGGAGGTATATTTGCCGGAGCCTGGAGGTAAGTGTGCTGGAGCTTGGAGGTAAGTGTGCCGGAACCTGGAGGTAAGTGTACTGGAACCTGGCGGTATGTGTGCTGGAGCCTAGAGGTAAGTGTGCTGGAACCTGGAGGTACATGTGCTGGAGCCTAGAGGTAAGTGTGCTGGAGCACGGAGGTAAGTGTGCTGTTGCCTGGAAGTAAGTATGCTGGAGCTCGAAAGTAAGTTTGATGGAGCCCGGAGGTTAGTGTAAGCACCATAACATCTGGACTTTTAAGTGCGCCACGATGGAAGACCTCAAAATGGAGCAGTCAAGTCCACCCAGGTGCTGAAGCCTGAAGGTAAGTGTGCTGGAGCTATGTGTGCTGAAACCGGGAGGTAAGTGTGCTAGAAACTGAACGTATGTGTAAGTGTGCTGGAACCTGGTGGTAAGTGTTCTGGAGCCTGGAGGTAAGTGTGCTGGAACCTGGCGGTATGTGTGCTGGAGCCTGGAGGTAAGTGTGCTGGAACCTGGAGGTAAGTGTGCTGGAACCTGGAGGTAAGTGTGCTGGAGCCTGGAGGTACATGTGCTGGAGTCAGGTGGTAAGTGTGCTGGAGCCCGGAAGTAAGTAAGCTGGAGCCCGGAGATACGTGTGCTGGAGCCCGGAGGTAAGTAAGCTGGAACCCGGAGGTACGTGTGCTGGAGCCTGGAGGTTCTTGTGCTGGAGCCTGGAGGTAAGTGTGCTGGAGCTCGGAGGTAAGTGTAAGCACCATAACATCTGCACTAACAAGTGAGTTCTGATGGAAGACCTCAAAATGGAGCAGTCAAGTCCACCCAGGTGCTGAAGCCTGAAGGTAAGTGTGCTAGAGCCTGGAGGTATGTGTGCTGGAGCCTGGAGGTAAGTGTGCTAGAGCCTGCAGGTAAGTAAGCTGGACCCTGGTGGTAAGTGTGCTAGAGCCTGAAGGTATGTGTGCTGGAGCCTGGTGGTAAGTGTGCTGGAACCTGGAGGTACATGTACTGGGGCCTGAAGGTCAGTGTGCTGGAGCCGGATGTAAGACTTGAACCTGAGGGTACATGTGCTGGAGCCTTGAGGTAAGTGTACTGGAACCTGGAGGTACGTGTGCTGGAGCCTGGAGGTAAGCATGCTGAAGCCTGGAGGTAGGCGTGCTGGAGCCAGAGGTAAGTGTAAGCACCATTACATCTGCACTTTCTTCTGTCCATATAATAGTAAAAAACATCCTCAAGTTCAGGGCAGCTCCATCTTTTTGTGCTGTATTGGGCAAAGGTGCAATGTTTCACCTTTCACATCCCTATGAGTATTTTGGACTTCTTCGCACTCATGACAGCACTAACATGGGTGATGGGGAAAAAGGTGTGTGATGGTTGGCTAATGAGGAGAAAGGCTGAGTGTCAGCCGAAACGTTGCGGGAAGTAGGATGTGAATTAACCACACATTTTTTCACCTGAGTGCTGTCTCCACGCTTTCATTGGTTGGCTAATGAGAGTCAAGGAGGAGGCTGATTTAAAGGGATTATCCAGGATCAGAAAGACAGGCTGTTATCTTATGTTAAAAACAGCACCATTCTTCTTGTCCTCTTCTTGTGTGTGATATTACATCTGTTTCATTCGTCCCGTGTTTCGGGCCGCCGCCGCAACCTCTCTCTGCCCCATGCAGCCGCTGGGGTCCATGTGCAGGGACCCGGCGTTGCTACCAGTTCGGCCCGGGGGGGGGGCGCCTTACCTCGCCCCGCTCCTGTCTCCGTCTGTGCCGGCCGGCGCACGCGTCCCCACCTCCTAGGGCGCGCGCGCCGGCTGTCTCAGATTTAAAGGGCCAGTCCGTCCCTAATTGGAGGTTTGCACCAATCACTCCCTATAAATCCCAGCATGCCCTGTCCCTCGTGTTGGAGCCTCTACATGCTTCCCATAGCGTTTGGCCCAGCTCCCTGTTGTTCCTGCCCTCAGTCCTTGTTCCTGTCCGCTGACCCGGTCCCTAGTCCTTGTCCACTGCCTTCCTATCGTTCCTGAGTACTGTCTGCCACCTGCGATTACGCCTACAGACCTCTGCCTGCACTATCTCCTTCCTACTGCTCCTGCCACGCCTCGCCTGCCGTCACTAGCAACCAAACCAGGGGTAGCGACCTGGGGGTCGCCTGCTGCAGCAAGTCCATCCCACCTTGCGGCGGGCTCTGGTGAAAACCAACGTCCCCTTAGACTCCGCTCCCTGGTGAGGTTAGTGCCATCGCTAGTGACGGTTCGGTGGATCCACGACTCCAGGCGTTACAGCACCCTAAAGGGAGGTCTCACCTGGACGTGGGTCTGAGTAGTTGTCTGTATAAAGAGAGGAATCTCAGCTGTGGTCTTTATAAATATCGCCATCTGGTCAGGAAATTTGTATAATGGGGTCTGGCCAGGGGCGGACACAGACTGCAAAGGGCCCCTGTGCAAAAAATGTGTTTGGGCCCCCATAACCTATTTGTTTTTCCACCTTTCTGCCTTAAAGGCGCACACATATATACACCCGGGTATCCGGTGTCCTGATTTCTCGGGGGGGGGGGGGGGGGGGCACAGATGCCAGGGCCCACTAGAGGACTGTAGTGTAGTCTGTGCAGGCCCCAGTGTGGGACTGGGGTACCTGTGGCCAACTAATAAAGCTGATCATGGGGAGCACCCAAATAAAGAGCCCGTCAGAAGCCACATGCTGACCTGGTCCCATCCTGTACTGATGTATCTGTGACCACAAGTCCTGGAATAACAATAACTACAACTCTCAGAATGCCTTACACTTATGAAGCTCTCAGAAAATGCTGGAAATTGTAGTTTCAACCCCTTTGGGGACATTTATCAAAGGGTGTAAATTTTAGACTGGTGCAAATTACCCACAGCAACCAATCACAGCTCAGCTTTAGGCAGTGCTGAAAGGAAAGCTGAGCTGTGATTGGTTGCTGTGGGTAGTTTGCACCAGTCTAAATTTTACACCCTTTGATAAATCTTCCCCCTTGAGTTGTCTTTTCATTTGTACTTCAAATCCCAGCATATCCTGAGGGCGGCAGACTGCCGTAAATGCTGGGAGTTGTAGTGTTTGCAGCTGTTGTACTTGGAGGGCCCTGGGTGCATTGTACACTAGATGCTGTGTGGGGGATGAGAGTATATAGCTCAGAGTGTGGCAGTGACCCCAGAACAGCACTAAGGGCCCTATTCAACGGGACGATTATCATTCGCATAATCGTTAACAACCGCTATTGTGAAAGACCTGAAATTGTTCACCCATTTACATGGAACGATAATCGTTACTTATGATCGTTCTTGCAGTCGTCTTGTCGTCGCTATTGCGTTCGGCACTACTGTAAACGGCCGAACGACATCTTATTCAATGCGAACGATTTGCGAATGAGCAACGATAAAAATAGGTCCAGGTCTTATTAAACGATCAATGATTTCTCATTCAGTTGTTAATCGTTAACTGCTATTCAAACAAACGATTATCGTTTAGATTGGAACGATTTAACGATATTCAGAGCGATAATCGTCCCGTGGAATAGGGCCCTAATAGGGGATAGAACAAATGGGCCCTAATCACTGCTGGGGCACAGGGGGGGTACATGTACTGTATGTGGCTGCACAGGTGGGATACATGTACTGTATGTGGCTGCACAGGTGGGAGACATGTACTGTATGTGGCTGCTTAGGGGGGAGACATGTACTGTACATGGCTGCACAGGTGGGATACATGTACTGTATGTGGTTTCTTAGGAGGGAGAGGAAATAATACAAAACCATGCTGCAGGGGGGAGGGGGGCACAGGTGGGGTACATGTACTGTATGTGGCTGCACAGGTGGGAGACATGTACTGTATGTGGCTGCTTAGGGGGGAGACATGTACTGTACATGGCTGCACAGGTGGGATACATGTACTGTATGTGGTTTCTTAGGAGGGAGAGGAAATAATACAAAACCATGCTGCAGGGGGGAGGGGGCACAGGTGGGGTACATGTACTGTATGTGGCTGCACAGGTGGGAGACATGTACTGTATGTGGCTGCTTATGGGGGAGAGGAAATAATACAAAACCATGCTGCAGGGAGAGGGGGGCACAGTTATTGGCAAAAAAAGGCATAAACGTACAATCAAACATCAGCATCACAGGGTGGGGGGCTCTGTGCTTACATAGTCCACCCTCTATCCTACAACTTCCAGCAGCCTGACAGAAACACTGACAATAATCTCTCACTGTTAGAGCTGCTGCTGCTGTTGCTCCTCTTCACAGCCCTGTACCTGGCAGCCGTAACCCTGCAGGATCCCTCCAAGGGGCCTGCACTTCCCAGGTGCTGATACTGCCTGGGGGCCCACTACAGGCATGTGCCATGCTAAGCTGGCACTTTAGAGTCTGAACCTGGTGGGCCCCTCTATTGGCCTGGCCCCTGTGCAGCTGAACAGGCTGCACAAGTGATAAGTCCACCTCTGGGTCTGGCCTAAAATCCTCATTAATGAGGGTCTGGTTTGTGGTGTTCTTAAAGTGACTGTACCACCAGGCCCAGGCTGACGCACTGGAGGCGGGCAGACCCACCCTTAGGGCTCGTTCCCACTGAGCAAAAGCAGCTGAATTTCTGCGCTGAATCAGCGCTGAAATTTCAGCCGTTAAAATAGGTGCAGAGCTAATTTCCATTGTGTTGAATGGAAATTCTGCTCTGCAGTTCACACAGTGGAATTTCCGCACTGAACTAATCCGCTTTCCGCCAGAAGAATGAACATGTTCATTCTTCCGCTAGCGGAAGCCTATACAAATCAATGGGGCTCTGATTTTCTGTTTCAGCGCGGATTCAGCGCGGATTCAGCGCGGAATACAAGCGTAATACAAGCGGAAATTACTCGCTGAATCAGCGCGGAAATGGGGAAAAGGGGGGGGAGGAGGATTCTAGTATATGTTCTGGTATAGTCTAGTTTACTCACCAAATACTCGCTGAATTTCAGCGCTGAATGCATGCGGATTCAGCGCGGATTCCTCGAGTATTCCGCACTGAATTTGTCAAGAGCTGATTACGAGCTGAACACTTTCCTAGCGGAATACGCAGGGATTCTGCTTGCATTCTGCTTATATTCTGCTCGGAATTCAGCGTCAGTTGATTTCAGGCGGAAATATTTCCTTGCGTAATCCGCTCCTTTTGCTCTGTGTGAACGTAGCCTTAGTGGGAGAAAACCCTAGCCCCTCTATGATAGGGTTCCATTGATTCTAATTGAGTCACGTCATGGAGGGGCTGAGGTTTCTTCCCACTAGGGGTGGGTCGGCCGCCTCCAGTGCTTCAGCCTGTGTGACTGATGGGAGGTCTGTATACAGGGGTTGTGTGGTTTCTATAACTGTCTGTTGGGAAGTCTGTATACATGGGGGGTCTATATCTGTGTGTCTGTTGGGAGGTCTGTATACAGGGGGTATGGAGGTCTGTATACAGGGGTTGTGTGGTTTCTATAACTGTCTGTTGGGAAGTCTGTATACATGGGGGGGGTCTATATCTGTGTGTCTGTTGGGAGGTCTGTATACAGGGGGTATGGAGGTCTGTATACAGGGGTTGTGTGGTTTCTATAACTGTCTGTTGGGAAGTCTGTATACATGGGGGGGTCTATATCTGTGTGTCTGTTGGGAGGTCTGTATACAGGGGGTATGGAGGTCTGTATACAGGGAGTGTGTGGTTTTTATATCTGTGTGTCTGTTGGTAGGTCTGTATACAGGGGGTGTGTGGTTTCTATAGCTGTGTATGATGGGAAGTCTGTATACAGGGGGTATGGAGGTCTGTATACAGGGGGTGTGTGGTTTCTATAGCTGTGTATGATGGGAGGTCTGTATACAGGGTATGTGTGGTCTCTATAGCTGTGTATGATGGGAGGTCTGTATACAGGGGGTATGGAGGTCTGTATACAGGGGGTGTGTGGTTTCTATAGCTGTGTATGATGGGAGGTCTGTATACAGGGTATGTGTGGTCTCTATAGCTGTGTATGATGGGAGGTCTGTATACAGGGGGTATGGAGGTCTGTATACAGGGGGTGTGTGGTTTCTATAGCTGTGTATGATGGGAGGTCTGTATACAGGGTATGTGTGGTCTCTATAGCTGTGTATGATGGGAGGTCTGTATACAGGGGGTATGGGGGTCTGTATACAGGGGGTGTGTGGTCTCTATAGCTGTGTATGATGGGAGGTCTGTATACAGGGGGGGGTGGTAGTCTGGTATAACCAGTAGTACACGGTCCCCTCCTCAGTGAGGTATAACCCCACGGCTTCCAGTCACATAAGCGCCCAGATAATGGTGGGCAGTGACAGTCCTCCTCACAGTGACGAGCACCACTGAGGCGCCACAACCTCTCCACACAGAGGAGGGCGGCCGCCATCTTGTGACTGGCCAGGCAGCCGCTGGAGGGAGTGGCTGCTGATGGCGTCACACCATGCACAGGAAGGGGTGTTGGTTTTGGATAGAGGACTTGTCATGTCTGGGTGAAGCCGCTGCTCTGTTGTTCCCGCTATCAGACTGGAGAGGTGATAAGGTAATGTGCGCTCTTGTATACAGACTGCGCTGTATGTGGAGGTGAGCGCTCACTGTGCGCCTCCTGAGGTGATTTATGTGTGTACAAGTGACGGTTCTGCTCCGGGTACATTCAGCATCCAGGGACGGGACCAGTGTACATCTATGGTGGCTTTACATCTGCGGGTGTCCCCCAAATGTGACACAGAAGAGGCTGCTAGTGTAGACTGAGGGGAGCGCAACAACCAATCACATTCCAGCTTTCATATATGCGGCGCCGGTATGAGGCTACAAGACGCGACGTGATTGGTTACTGTGTCAGTGCTGGTTTCTGCTCCTGAGTGCGGTATAGTGTGTACAGGGTTATATATGGGGCTGCAGCGATGTCTATGTATATGACTATGTGTCTCCCCCTCTTCTCCTGGACTGCATGTGACCATAGTGGCTGCAGGTCCAGACCCATACTGGATCACAATGACCTGTGTAGGAGCAGGGGGCAGTGTTATTGGGGCACTGTGCAGGGGCTGTAATGGGGATACTGGTGGGCATTACTTATGGGGACACTGCCATGTGTACAGGGAATTTTACACCATTTTGAAGTGAGAATATATATATATATATATATGGGATACAACTAGCAGCTTCATACACAATGTTGTCTTGGAGACATAGAGGACTGTGAATCACTGTGTACACTTCTCTCCTAGACAAGATAGGAGAGAGTAATGTTATCCATAGCTATGTGCCCTGGTATGTACTCAGCTATGTCTGTGTGTTGTGGGCATGTGTTTGCGCATATGCATATATATATATATATATATATATATATATATATATATATATATATATATATATATATACACACAGTGGTGCCTTGGATTACGAGCATAATTTGTTCCGGGACTTTGCTTGTAATCCAAATCCACTCTTAAACCAAAGCAAGTTTTCCCATAAGAAATCACTGAAATGCAGACAATTGGTTCCACACCCCAAAAATAGTGAATTTATATTCTGAATAACATGTAAAACAAAACAAACATTTAAAAACAGCTGCATATGTCCCATTATAAGTTACTGTACAGTATGGAAATCAGCATGTGGTGTATAATATATTATAGAGTAAGTGCAGAAACCTGAAAAACAGCCGCAATTTGTAGATACAGGATGGAACTGCAGATGCCCATAATGCAGGAGCGTAGTACAACAGGCTCGAATAGAGAAGGAGGGCTGCTGTCAGAGGTCTGTGTGGTCACATGACAGCAATGGGAAAGGGGGTATTTTCAGCATGGACCAATCAGAGCTGACAGAGACTGCAGGGAGTATGAAGGAATAAGCAGGGCAGATGTGGGCGCATACATGCAGTGCTCTCTGTCCGGGGAGAGAGGGGTTACAGCTATGAAGAGAGAACCTTCACAGTCCTGTCCCCTGATGTAAGCCCCAGCCTGAAGTGGATCTGCCATGATTTGTAAGGTGAGGGAGACTTCCTGGGTCAGAGTACAGTGCTGTAGACCCTGCTATGCAGGCCATGCCCCTCCCCCACTCACCCTCCCGCCCAGTACAGGGAGCTCTTAAACCAAAACAATGCTCTTAAACCAAGTTACTTTTAAACCAAGGTACCACTGTGTATATATATATATATATATATATATATATATATATATATATATATATATATATAATCTATATCTAATGTCCACAATAGAGCACACTCCCAGTTTCAGTGCTGGAGAAAAGATCCTCTGTGTAATTGCTGACAACGATCGAAAAATCGTATGTCATTGATCGTTGATTTACATCTGAACCTAAAATTATCGATAATCGTTCGCTGTTATTCCACATTCGTTCGCACAAGTTCCGCATTTTTTCACTAATCGTTCAGTGTAATGCTGCGTTTACACAGAACGATTATCATTCGAATTTTCGCTATAACGATCGCATTTGAGCGATAATCGTTCCGTGTAAACACAGCAAACGATCAAGCGACAAGCGGGAAATCGTTCATTTTGATCTTTCAACATGTTCACAAATCTTTGTTGTCGTTCGCTGAAAATTCGCAGATCGCTTCGTGTAAACAGTCATTCAAAGATTCACCCTATGTAAAAGATGGGCTTCTTGAAAAAAAAAACGATCGCAATAACGATTTTTCTTACGATTTTTCTAACGATCTATTTGTCTAAATGCTGATCGTTATAAAAATCAAATCGTTGCTTCAAAATCGTTAAATGATCGATGGGGCGAATTATCGCTTCGTGTAAACGCAGCATAATTGCACATTGTTCCTTGTTTTGCTGGGATCAGATGGAGTAAACGATCATAGTAACGATCGTAACTAACGACCATCGTTCTGTGTAATAGTGCGTTTACACAGACAGATTTATCTGACAGATTTTGGAAGCCAAAGCCAGGAATGGATTTGAAAAGAGGAGAAATCTCAGTCTTTCCTTTATGAACTGTTCCCTGTTCATAGTCTGTTCCTGGCTTTGGTTTCAAAGATCTGTCAGATAAATCTGTCTGTGTAAACGCACCATAATATGATGAACGATTTCAGGTTAACGATAAGCAATCTAGTTTGCGATCATTTATCGTTAATCGTTAAAAATCTCTCTATGTAATAGGAACATAACCTTAGGCTGAGTTCACATATCCGCCTGGGCTTTGTTTAGGTGCCATTGGAAGTTTATTTTGCATGATCTGAACAGCATAGATTATTGCGAGAAGTAATTTATTTATTTATTTATTTTTTTTGGTCGGCTCAAACTCTTCAAAATGAAATGACACTAGATAGAAACCTGATGGATCCTATTGAAGTCAACTGGATCTGTCAGCCTTACATATAATACACATAATACATATATACAAGATGCTGGCTGGCCAGAACTGACCCAGTTAGAAGCTAGAAACATAAAGCTTTTTATTGGTCCTTTTGCTTCTATTTTGCTGAGGAAATGCAAGTGGTTTATATAGGAATACATTAAATGTACACCAGCCTCTAAGAAGTGGCCAAGCTGCCTAGTTGTGCACCCGTTGCTGTATAACTAGTCAGATATTTGTAACTTTTCTTGCACTTTGCACAAAACATTTGAGAGTGTTGCACATAAAATTACAATGTTGCTGTAAAATTTGCTGGTAAAAGCAATTGTTACCCCCCCCCCCCCATAGGAAATGGAACACAACACCATAGCAATTGTGGACATATGGATGTATAGTATATAGCGGCAGAATTCTTCTCTGTAATAAGACTTTGGCTCATTGTTCGTATTGAAGAGCTTGGTCCATAATTGTGACCTCTGAAGAGTGTCAGGGTGTGGATATAAAGGACCTATTGTGAGGGTCATGCTAGCCTGACTTGCCTCTCTAATCTGACTGTGTGAATGAATAATAGATGAAACTAGTAAAAACTAGAGAAAGTCATTGTCATTTATCATCCTGGATTCCTTCAGAGCCTTTTATTAATAATTTCTTTATTACACAGCACTCCCGTGTGACATTGCCGCCCTCCACTATACAGAATAGGTGCCAGCGCCCAGTGTTGGAGTCCAGAATACACCTGTTACTGGTGGGAACTGGCCAGTAAAATCCTCCCAGTTTAACCAGCCAGAACAGATGATACCTATAATTATTCTAATGATACCTGTAATTGTTCTGTTTCTCTTTGCCCCATAGCACCTAAAGCAGCCTACTTAGGGAAAGTCGCTGGGACTGGTCGACTGTCTAATGTGTATGGGGGACGCCTGGCTTTCTCCCTACAGATACCAACATAGATCGAGGAGCTATCCACATCCTTTGATCAGAATGGTGTCAACACCTGGATATAGGACAACGCTGCTGTACAGTAAATAAAGACACTGCCCTCTTCACTATTTAGTGTGGGTACCTGTACCCTGCTGATCAATCCATTTTGTCCATAAAAAGCCTTTAAAGGGGTAGTCCGGCGGGGGGGGCTTTTTTCCGATCTGGCCAGGGAGGAGGTGGCTGAGGGCAACGACATCCGCTCACCTCCTCGGTTCCAGCGGCGGGTCCGCTGCCCGGCCGCTCCCTGGTCTCTGCCGCAGGCTCGAGACGTTTCAAGTCGCCTCAGCCAGTAAGTGACGGAGGTAGGATCCCACCTCCCCGGCCAGATCCGAAAAAAGCCCCCCCGCCGGACTACCCCTTTAATGTTGAGACGACCGCCAGTTGCTAGATATAGCCTGTAGAAGCGCATGGCTGAGTGCTTCACTCTCCGGGTCGCGGCTGATTGTAAGTCTGTGGAGTCAGATTTAGCAATGAGCCAGGGAGTGAAGCGCGCATCCGTATACTTCTGGTTATATCTTGAGATTGGTGGGGGTCATCTAGGTGCAGGGACCCAACTAATTAAAACTTTTGACATGTCTGTGTGACATGTTAAAATTATTTATCTATTTTTCTCAATCATTATAATGCTTTAAGGTCTCTCTGAGGCCTTTGAATATACTGGATGAGCATGCATGTGTACTCAATAGCAAAGAGACATACAAGCTTCAGCCCTTTATCTCTAGACAGAACCAGCTCTGGCGTGTTGAACTTCAGCAAAGAGAATCCTTGTTTCTACCACCGGGAAACAGACAAGAGACCCCCATAGACTCAGGACTCACCAATATTAAAGGGGTTATCCAGCGCTACAAAAACATGGCCACTTTCTTCCAGTGACAGCACCACTCTTGTATCCAGGTCAGGTGTGGTTTGAATTTAAGCTCCATTCATTTCAATGGAACTGAGTTACAAAACCCCACCCAATGTGGAGACAAGTGTGGGGCCGTCTCTAAAAGAAAGTGGCCATGTTTTTGTAGCGCTGTATAACCCTTCTAAACTTATGTGTAGCTGTGGTTCCGGAGGACAATAACATCCAGTAATGTCGTATTATCATTGTTGTAGTGAGCCTGCTCCCCTTGGCTGTAGAATAACCAGTGTCCCATTGACATCACAGGCAGATGAATAGTTATCTTCCCCTTGCCCTGTAGGCTGAGTCGTCCATACCACAATGTTGTATACAGATCCTATGTACTCCATTGTATACAGATCCTATGCACTCCATTGTGTGGATACAAGCAGTAAGCTGAGAGTAAGGGCTCGTTCCCACTGAGGAAAGGTAGCGGAATTCCGCGACGGAATTGTCCGCCGCGGAATGCCGTTAGCCTCCCGCTCATAATGGGAGTCTATGGGAGGCGCGCGCTCCTGCCCTGTCCGCGCTGAAGAATGAACATGTTCATTCTTCAGCGCGGACAGGGCAGGAGCGCGCACCTCCCATAGACTCCCATTATGAGCGGGAGGCTAACGGCATTCCGCGGCGGACAATTCCGTCGCGGAATTCCGCTACCTTTCCTCAGTGGGAACGAGCCCTAAACATGACCCCAGTGATGAGAGAGAGCTGACATAGATGGCTCCGCTTACCTCACCATAGTGACCCTACAGATCAGCCGTCCCATCTGTGTCTGCTATAAGGAAAGATTACTCCGCTAACTATGTACATAGTTTTCCTGTGGTCTTTCAGGGTATATGCACACTGAGCAATTCTTGTGGAATTCCGTGCAGATTCTGACGCAAAAAGCGGGCGAAATCCGGCCCGTGTAAATGCAACATTGCTCCTTTCCATAGGGAACAATGGGATTTACGAATGCGCGTGCACACAGAGTAAATTTCCGTTCGGAATTAAGCGCGGAATCTATGTTCCGCCCAAAGAATTGACATGTCAATTCTTTGCGCGGATTCCGCTAGAGGAATCCTACAGAAGTCAATGGGGCTTGAATTCTGCTTGAAATCCGCTTGCATTCCGATCGATTTCTGCTCAGATTCCGCTTAAATTCCACTCAAATTCAGCTCCTATTCTGCCAGAGCAGAATAGGCGTGGAATTTCAAGCAGAAATCTTTCAGCTACAATTCCTCAAGAATTTCTCAGTGTGCATATATCTTTAGGGTACAAACACACACACCGTATATGCAGCGTATTTACTGCTGCGATACGCAGTAAATACGCAGCAGATTAGATCTAAATAACTGAATACAGCATCAAATCTGCACCATCAAATCTGCTGCGTATCTGCTGCATATACGGTGTGTGTGTTTGTACCCTCATACTTGTTTTAACTTTTATCCCTACAAATATATTTTTTAGCTCCCTGTATAGAAGGTCCGGACCCAATTGGACAACCCATCTCTAAATGAAGTTACCCAGTGCTCCCCTGTCCCCTGAGTATGTTCACACACCAACGATTTTCTGCAGAATTGATTTGTTTCGGTGCAAAAACACGTCACATTTTTTGCAGCAAATCTGCAGTGTGTGAACAAGCCCTTAATAAGGACCATCTCTTCTAGTAATGGGTGAACATCTAAGATGTGGATTGTTGTATTACTGTAGGTATGTATATAAAACCATTGGGATAATACCCCTCTGTGAGTGTGGATTCACGCACTACATCTATAAAAAAATTTAACTTGCAGACATACGTGTAAAACAACCTCATTTAGATGAATGGAACAGCTTCTCAGTCTCATTTCTGGAATAAAATCTGCCGTGTGTGAATCCACCCTAATAAAGTTAGGTGTGTTTGCTGGTGTGGTAGGTTAGTAATTGCACAGATTCAGTGAGGAGGAGCAATAAGTAATGTTTTAGGTGGCAGACATTGTCTGTCTTGTTGGGACTTGTCTGGCGAGGACACAAATAACAGGATGACCTCCTGGAAGTTCAGGGAGAGAACTAGAGACGGTGGGTGTGCATTCCCTGATTTAGTCTAGTGATCATAAGGACATCTCATTTATTTCTAGTTCCTTATAAAAATGTTTCCTGGGAAAAACAGTAAATTTCCTTGGGCGCCCCCTGTTGTCTGATTGCATTTTTTTAAAAGAATTTTAAGTTTTTTTTATTTTATTTAAATTTGTCACACCGTACAAGTTAAAGTACAGCAGTTACAATCAACATAAAAAAAAGAACCAATAGAAGATGCACAAAGATACTAAGTGTGTGGAGCGATCCCTCTGCAAACACCAATGAAATTCATGTAGCTTTTAAAGTGTCACTGTCGTTTAATTGTTTGTTTGTTTTTTTGCAGAAATCAATAGTACAGGCGATTTTAAGAAAGTTTGTAATTGGGTTTCAACGTAGAAAGAGATTTTCCACAGCTCCTTAGGATAGTGCGAATTCTTTATTGGTACATATACGGTGAAATTAAAAACTGGTTAAAATCACGCCGACGCGTTGCGGAGGCAGCCCTCCTTAATCATGGCAATGTAACTACTATACAAATAAGCCTTATATAATGTGTAGGATGTACCAAATACCACTGACTCCACCCCCACAAAGGTGGGAGGGAGAGGGAAAGGGAGGGGGAAGGGGAATTCGTGCGTATTTGCTGCGTATCTGCTGCGTATACGGTGTGTGGGTTTGCACCCTAAGGGTACAAACACACAGACCGTATACGCAGCAGATACGCAGCAAATACGCAGCAGATCTGCAGCAGATTTGGTGGTGCAGATTTGATGCTGTGTTCAGTTATTTAGATCTAATCTGCTGCGTCTTTGGTGCGTATTTGCTGCGTATCGCAGCAGTAAATACGCTGCGTATGCGGTGTGTGTGTTTATACCCTGAATCTCTCCCCTGTCTTCATTCTTGTCTATGGAGAGGGGAGGGGTGGAGGGAGATGAGATGAGGCACCAAGACAGGACAAAAAAGGAGTTAATTAACAGCTAAATCACAGGGCTATCTCCTCTGAAGTCAGCACTGACCTCTCTGACCTCTGAATACCGTCTTTCACGCAGCTCCCACTGTTAATCCTTTGTTCTGTGCTCTCTGCTGGCGACTAATTCCCCCCCCCCCCCCCCTCTCCATAGGTTACACAGGGCCCGACTGATGTAAAAGAGTCAAGATTTCCTGATAATGAGCAGTGGATGAGAGAGAGGAGGGAGGGGGGACCTGGGGAAAGTCTTTTTGGATGCAGATAATGGCATATTTGCCTAATAAACCCAATTACAAAGTTTCTTAAAATCGCCTGGACTATTGATTTCTGCAAAAAAAAAAAAAAACGACAGTGATACTTCAACAGTAGATGAAGTACAGGTTCCTACCTGATTTTTAGGGATGTTGGGGGTCAGGCATCCACTGATATGTGTCTTCTGCCAAGCTCCTTTAATTCTCCTAATTTTAAAGTTATTCAGCAAATGTCTAACTTTCTCATTTCTTCTTTTCAGGTATAAAGTAGTTTATATTATGCCTGAAGGAGATTTCACAGACTGAAGAAAATGGATTCCTGTAGAGTGAAGGTCTTGCCAACAAATACGTCCGAATATCCGAACGTATACAACTTAAAGCATAAGCCTTCAAGATCTGAGCCTGCCAGGACCGTGTCTGAAGACAGTGATGATCTCCAGCAGGACACACCAAGATCTAGGACTATTGTAGACTCTTTGTGCTCAACATGTGATTTTTCAGAGGCTCATTCTAAGAATAGATCACATTTAGGGGCATGTAGATCACTACATCCCAATGTTACTGATGATAGTAATTCTGAGAAGTATTCAAGAAAATCCCAGTCATTGACAGAACAGTATTGGGCCTGTGCAATACCAAACTCCCTCCCACCACGTCCTGACCGAACGTCTCCGCATTGGGATCCAAATAAAGAGTATCAGGACTTGCTAGATTATACATATCCCTTAAATCCAAAGTATTGTATTAATAAAGATGAGGAGGAAGATGAGGTTAATGCTTTTTTGCAAGACTCTGGTATAGACCTTGATAGCTATAATGCTTCTGGTGAGAGTAAGTTTGGCTCCTTTAACACTACCTTAAGAGAAAATCACAAAGCAAAGACTGATAGATATTCTCATGCAAATAATCAGAGTTTACAATTTGCCTTTTCAACACCTTTGCTTAAAAAAACGGGTTATCATGGTTTACAAAACCCACCGGGGCCTTCGAATATTACTTGGTGTAAAGAGTTCTCTCCTTTTGCCAGTAAGTTGGATCTCGCCAAGGAGTGCACCACTAGTGAGTCCCCTTCCAGATACAATGTGCTCGATGGGTTCTCTGAAGATGAGTATTCTAGAGAGTATGCACAGTTTCTACCTACATCTAGTGTCCTCCCACACCACAAAGTTTTGGACACTGATGAGGAATATCTTTCCTTACCCCCAACTCTAAAAGAGTTGGAGACCCTGGCTACACATCTGAAGGACCTATCTTTAACTGTAGTTGACAGAGACCAAGGATCCAGTGCCAAAGCCAATGACCGAGCCTCTGAAGATAGCTTCAAAGACCCAAACTATGTCTATGACTTTTACAGTTACGATGAATCTAAAATGAAAAGGTATTCTTCACTGAGAGACATGCTGGATGGGAGGGCGTCAGCAGAGGTTTTTGAAGAATCTGCATGTGCTTCAGTCAAGGAAAACGATTCTCTTGTCCAAAGAATTCAGGTAAAATTTTTATATTTATTTTCATGATATGTTGCCATACACAAATAGTTGCAGTTGCTTTAAATCTTTTGAATAACCACAGACGATAAGGCCACCCAGTGCTCTCCTGTGGGTGTAGGATACCAGAAGGTTGTTGAAGGTAAGGTGCCTATACTATTTCAATAGATGCCGGCCTCCTGTTCTATGCCAGACAGTTCTGTCAGTGACTTATGCTCAAAACAAAATGTTTGGGCAGCGGAGGTCCTACATGCCTGATCCTTCTTACTCTGACATCATCTGGTGAGGGAAAGTCAGGAGGCCTCCATACAATACAGTAGACAGCCACCTGGTCTCATCAACTTTTTACTAATCTGTGTCTTAATGTTACAGGAATAATTAATATAGTATATACCACAGGTATCAAACTGTGGCCCTCCAGCTATTGCAAAACTACAATTCCCATCATGGCAGGACAGCTAAAGCTTTGGCTGTCCAGGCATTATGGGAATTGTAGTTTTGCTACAGCTGCAGGGCTAAAATTTGACACCCCTGGTATACAGAGTTCTGAGGGGGCAGTGCATGACTAAGATCCTCACACCATTGTCTATTCCATCTCTGTGTCAGGCACTGGCCCCCTCAGAGCCTATATTAAGCATGACACAGATTTGCCTGACACCTCAGTCTGTATTAATGTGTAATCTGCTTTTCTCTATTGCAAACAGAGGTTCTGCCAACATCTAGACAAGCTGATTGAATGGTTGTACAGCGTTGCAGAAGTAACTGAAAACTGGACCGCTCCGAAGCCAAATGTGGAGAGTATTCAGATAGCACTCAGCCTTTACCTGGTAAGAGCCCCCCTACCAATGCACATTTACTGAATGAGTACGTGCTACTATAGTCCTACACTTCTACCTTCTTATCTATGTAATCAGGGATTATTTCTATCTAAAGATTATAAACTGCCTTAAAGGGATTGTTTGGGTTTCTACATGGCCACTTTTGTCCAGAAACAGCACCACCCTTGTCCTCAGTTTGGGTGTGGGTTTTGCAGCTTACAGTGTTATTAGACAAAGCAAGTTTTAATCATTAACCTAAAATCGTTCACCATACTGTATTACATAGCACGATAGTGTGTATAATGCGATTGTTTGCTTCATCCATCTAATGAACGATTAGCAAATGAGTGCGGATTACAGCGAAGATTAACAATGATTTTGGTGTCAGCACCAAACGAACGATGAACGATTTCTCGTTTGATCGTTGCCTGCATTTATACAAAACTATTATTGTTAGAATTCAGATGATATATCGATAATTCGCACGATAATCGTCCTGTGTAATAGGGCCCTTGTGCTGAATTGTAACATCACACACAACCTGTAGGCAGTGTTTTTGCAAGAAACTAGCCATGCTTTTCTAATCCTGGAGAACCCTTTTAAGATGTTTGTCTGAGCGGTAAAGGGTCCACTGACCAGCTAGTTATAGATATTTATTGCTTGGACCCACTAGAGATCTCTTCTAATCCATGATAGAAAAGTGTTTAGTTTTACTACAGTGACTTCAGAGGGAAAATTAGGTATTACCTTGTTCCCATGGACATCAACAGACTGCTTGTGTAATGCATTGACATAGCAGGTCCTTCAAAGGAAAAACTGGTCTGGCCAATAAGATGAATACCCTTTATTCATTCAGAATTCCCCTAGTTTTAACCAGAAGACCCTAAAACATTACATATTGATGTTTTAAAGTGGTTATCCAGCGCTACAAAAACATGGCCACTTTCTTCCAGAGACAGCACCACTCTTGTCTCCAGTTTGGGCGGGGTTTTGCTGCTCAGTTCCATTGAAGTGAATTTAGCTTAATTGAAAACCGCACCTGAACTGGAGACAAGAGTCGTGTTGTCTCTGGAAGAAAGTGGCCATGTTTTTGTAGCACTGGAGAACCCCTTTAAGTCACAAAACCTGCCTGGGATAAACATGTTTCTATCCTAAGATGATAAAGGAAATATAAGGACAGACTAGATGAACCAGGTGGGCTTTTTCTGCCGACAATCTTCAGTGTTTTTTCAAGGAGGATTATTTTCAAGGAGGATTATTACACGGACAGGAAGTACAGGAAACAGACCGGAACAGTAGGACAATGGCTTACATGAAAGAGAATTACAGTACAGTAGATGTTATATTGATCTTTGCTACTATTGTTCTCTGTGCAAGTGCCTGCATGGTAACTATGTGTTAACTCTTCAGAGGCCCATGGTGGATGTAACCGTCTGCATTAACATTTTACAGCAGAACTACTACTTTGTGTTTTAGTGCTGTATTCTCAGTATTTCATCCATTTCTTGTTCCAGAAACTGAGGAAAGATGTAGCAGAGCAGCAAGTCCTTGCCGACACAGTTATGAAGGACGGAGAGTCACTGGTGAGATGTATGACCCTCAATTCCTCAGGTAGGTGCAGATTATTGTGTTACTACACATAGAGCCACAGAGTATTGCATGGCACTATATGCTGGTCAGTGTATCACTTTCTTTGACTCCCACATAGATAACCAGTCCTGAGGCGCTCATACACTGGGGACTTATTCACTGGAGGAATGTCCAAAAGAATGTTTATTCCTTATTATTGCTCCATGTAAAGAGCCCATTGATCAGCCAGTGCACAAGCAAACTCTTTTTCATTGGCTGAGCACATCTTTTGGGCAGGCTTGAATATATTTGGAATTGAACAGCTTTACTTATGGTGCGTTTACACAGAGATTTATTTGACTGTCTTTTTAAGCCAAAACCAGGAACAGACTATAAACAGAGAACAGGTCATAAACGAAAGACTGAGATCTCTCCTCTTTCCAAATCCATTCCTGGCTTTGGCTTCCGAAATCTGTCAGATAAATCTCTGTGTAAACTCCCTATTACTTATGGTGCGTTTACACAGAGAGAGATTTATCTGACAGATCTTTAAAGCCAAAGTCAGGAACAGACTATAAACAGGGAACATGTCATAAAGGAAAGACTGAGATCTATCCTTTATTCAAATCCATTCCTGGCTTTGGCTTAAAAAATTAGACTAGACAATCTAAAGATGAGCTGATCTTGAAACCACATGAGCCACTAAAATAAATCTGGCATAATCTAAGAATCAAAATACCCCATGACACATTCAGTAAAGGCCCTATTACAATAAGGAATTATTTGCCCAATTGGAGCCAAAGATCAGCCGAAAAGCGAGCAAACACTGATTGCTCACTTTTAACTTATGAAAAAATAATCTGCCATTCACCGCATTTCTTGTCTTGACAGACAGTGCTTTTATTTTTCCACTTATGGGGCTGGTTGCGGTGTAATTTTTTGCGCCACGATCTCAAGTTTTTATTAGTATAATATGTTATTTTTTTTTCATTACATTATATTGCAAAAAATAAAAAAAAATATTTAAACAAAAATCAGCAATCCTGGCTTTTTTTGTTTTTTTTGCTTTTTTCATTTACTCCGTTCACACTGTTAAATTTTATTAGATCAGACGCACGCTATGATATATAATGTTTATTTTTTTTATATATATAATGGTAAGGGGAGTATTTTAAACCTTTTATTTGGGGAGTGTCCCTCTAGGGCACTATTACATTTATTCATTACATTGATTTCATTGGTCAATGCTATGCCATTGCATATCATTGATCAATGTGATCTGCAATCTCTCCATAGAGTCTGCCTCAGGCAGACTTTATTAGCAGATTATCGCAGTTAGGGAAAATTATTGAGACCCCCCGGAGTCACGCTGGGGGGGGGTCCTAATTGTTTAGTGACAGGAACGTTCTGTCACTGAGCAATGGCCGATCAGTGGCATTTAAGGGGTTATTGGCAGTTGGCAGCCTGATCGCCATTGTCGGGGACAGCAGCGCTATTAGTTCTTTGCTTCTTCAGCCATTTCTGTGTAGTGACCTTTTCTGTAACCTTGTATTAGTTTTGAAGGACACGTTGACACTAATTTCCAAGCAGTCCGGGGAGCTGGAGAGACACACGGAGCGTCTGTACGCCTCTGTTCTTGAAGCTATGGATACCATCACTGAGGAAGGCTTGACGAAGAATGGTAACCTAAAACAACGTGTTTCCCTGACGATGGAGTCAAGTTAGGTAAGAAAGAGGACAGCAGAAGCAGGGGAGGAATGTCGTCTGACACATGCCACCACTGAGGGAAACATAGAAACATGAGGACTTGTAGTACACAGATGCTTCGAGGAGTGTCCGCATACAATTACAGACTGCAGGCAACATTGCTACATTGTCTTTACATATAGGGGCTGTATACTTTTTGGTTTGGATTTTTTAAATACACGACAACAGTTACATCCAGACATGTACAGGATTCATCCATGATTTCTCCAACAACCTGCTCATATATACACCCCCAGGGTATACATGAGTATTGACATGATATGCCATAGTAGGATAGGTGAAGGCTGATGTCTGGGACTCCTGCTGATCTTGATCAAAATGCTAAACTTGATAATGGTCCCATAGTTCTTAGGTCGACCCCTAACCCAACCTATCTGAAACTGATAGAATATCTTACTGGGAAGAGGAAGGTGCTTTTTTTAAAGGGGTTATCCAGGCTTAGAAAAAAACGCTTTTATCCAGAAACAGCACCAGACTTGTCCTCAGTTTGGGTGTGGTTTTTGCAGCTCCGTTGCATCAAAGTGAATGGAGGTGATTTGTAATATCACATACAACCTAAGGACAGATGTGATACTTTCTCGCAAAAAGAGCATCTGGATTTTCTTAATCTTGGATAACCCCTTTAAATATCAGAACTATTGTTATAATTCACATTTCCACAGGGAGTTGTTCTCTTGAAACCATGGACATCTGGCTCAAGTTTTTCATACTCCCATCAGTTTGTCTTAAGATCCACCGCTCCGGTCTGTAGTTATTTCCATTTTTCAGTATATGTAGATGAGCATGTTTGGTGCGCTGGAGACACTAAATTCTCCTCCCATTGATGACACAACTCGTTCTATTCATATGAGCTGTATCATCAATGGGTGGAGAATTCAGTGCACTGAACCTACCTCTAATGCACCAGACATCTACATATGACACAGACTGGCCATAGAACAGGGCAGCGAATATCCAGACAAGCGGCACCGCTGAGAATGAAAAACTTCAAGCGGCATATGTGCTGGTACATTTACTTTAATATCTATGCTTAAGCCACAGGCAACCTAGATGTGCAGTATGAGGCGTCTTTACGCCTTGAACAATTCTTCGCTACTGTAACAGGCCGTGCACTTGCAGGCTAATTATATATTGTGTAATTTCCCATTACCATGGAGCTGACAGAACACATAGTTTTCCTGGGCCTGTCTGGTATGCCCCTCATATAGCTGTAACCACCACCATGTGGTCACTAACCTCTCCAGGCCTTGAATATAGCAGCTGCTGGCATGGTCACATCATGCATATACTGTGTAAGTAAAGCTGTTGCCTGTGTAAATGTGTATTTCTATCTGGATATTATATAGCGGATCATCAGGATATGCCATAAATGTCTGATAGGTGGCATTTTGAGATGGAGAACCCTTCAGCCTGGTTGCAGCTGTAGAAAATGGCTGAGACGTCACAAACAACCCAGGCAGCTATTTCACTCTGACACTATGCAGCTCCAATTTACATCTATGGGAATTATGTAAACTGCATAAAAAAGCTCCCTCAGCTCGGCGAAAGCAACCGGAAGTGTGATCTATATCTGTTGAACATTTGTGGCATGCCCTGTGGCAATCGATAAATGTCAAGATAAAAAACCCATTTAAGTCTCGCTAGTATTTAAATATTTTATAAATTACTTAAATTCTTATTCCTAGCTGATTCTTCCACCGCACTCCATTCCGCACTAATTCCAACGTTCATGCATTTTTACTTTATTTTATTTACTTTTTGCCAAAGCAGCACAAAACAACTGACCCTTAAAGGAAAAGTCCAGCAGATTCTAAAATCCTGCAGCCAGCTGGGGGGATATTGATTGCAGGTACTGATTTACCCCTCCCTGTGCCTGCGGGGAGCAGCACGGCCGGTCACAGGACCCCCGCCAGAAAGCATTCTCCCCTGAGTTATGATGACATCACGACTTGGGGGGGGGGGGGTGAGGGAAAGTTCTGTTCTGGCTGATGGACTGGCCGCTCAGCCAGTCAGTCCATCAACCAGGTCTTGACGTGTCAGGTCTGGAGTTCCTGGAGCCGGTGGGGGTCCCACCGCTCACCACTGGCATGAGGAGAGGTTTAGTATTGGTTATCAGTAATTTCCCCTCTGCCGAGTGCAGGATTTTAGAAGAAGTCCCATAAAAGAAAAACAACAAAAAAAAAGCAGAATGGAAAAGGGGTGCGGGAACATAATAAACAGGGTATACTTATATAGTTCTCGTACCACCACTCCCGGGTCCAGTTGACAGACGCCGGCTGTTATTTTCATCTGAAAACCAGGTACATCACACACCCGGCTCTTCTAGCTGCAACATCACGGCCCGGTGAGTGATTGCCCCAGTCACTCACTGGCTGAGCAAGCAAACTCTCATCCGGGTACATGAGGTTGCAGCAGGAAGAGCCAGGTGTGTGATGTACCGGGTTTTCAGACAAACTAACAGCCGGCGTCTGTCAACTGGACCCGGGAGTGGTGCCACAGGATAGGTAAATAAAATATGTTCCTGCATCCCCCTCCCGTTCCGCTTTTTTATTTTCCTGGGACTTTGTTTTATTCACTTTCTACATGTAAGGTATCCATGTATATCTAATATTCCTGCTGATTCAGCTTGGGAGATCTGTTTTATGTTAAATATTTCCATATCACCTGCTGAGCACACACGGTATAAAATAGTGATGGTCAGCAGCTGCCACTAGAGGGAGCCCACAGCGTATGGATAAATCTGTAGCATGCAGGATTTTAATTTTGCTAAAACTATAATTGCAAAGCCTAGACAGGAAGGAGGGAAGATTGAGCCCTTGGTGAAGATGTACAAGCTGTGCTTATGATGCCCCACATATTGAATGACCACATCTCTATGATATTATGTGTGAGTTAGTTAGGCTAAGTTCACACACAGTATTTTGGTTCATTCTTTGGGCCCTTTTACAGATCAAAGAACAAAAAATGGGTATTTTCGTATAATACTTCTATTGAACTTACTAGAAAATGGCTGCTAATTCCCATTCAGTAAAATGTTATGGCAAATTATACAGATTTGTAAATTACTTCTAGTTCCAGTACTTATCTGCTGCTGTATGTCCTTTCCAGTCTGACACAGTGCTCTCTGCTGCCACCTTTGTCTGTGACAGAAACCATCCAGAGCAGCAGCAAATCCCCATAGAAATCCTCTACTGCTCTGGACAGTTCCTATCATGGTGTCAGACTGGAAAGAATACATCACTTCCTGCATGGCATACAGCAGCTGATAAGTACTGAAAGACGAGCTTTGTAAATGGAAGTAAATGATAAATGTACATAACATTCTGACATGAGTTGATTGGAAAGATTTTTTTTTTCCTACCAGAGTACCCCTTTAAATGGGCACGGACACCAGAAGAAAAAAAAATTGTCAGAGACATATAGAGAGTTTTTATTGGTCAGGGTGTTCAGACACTTGACCGATCATGAGAACAAACCAGGAGAGGAGCGCCCCCAGCTCGTCTTCTGGATCTGTGTCACATGACTGAGATAGCCGCATAGATACAGAATGGGGTAAGAGATGTGTGGCAGCGTGAATCTCTCCTTACTCGGATGTTGGCTATCTCTTCCACCTCCCCTCACCCCTCAAACCCCTGGATGCTCATGATGGTGGTTTATTTCAATGAGAACAAAAGAATAATGTTGGACATTGGAAATAAAACCTACCTGATCCTTCTCTCCCCGACATCTAATGTCCAGGCAGAGGCAGGAGGCCCATATATACTGCAGATAGCCAGCTGGTGAACCAACTCCTATCTAAGGTGTATGGTTAGTTTAAAGTGTCACTGTCGGTTTTATTTTTGCAGAAATCAATAGTCCAGACGATTTTAAGAAACTTTGTAATTGGGTTTATTAGGCAAATATGCCATTATCTGCATTCAAAAAGCCTTCCCCAGGTCCCTTCTTCCTCCCTCTCAGTCACTGCTCATTATCAGGAAATCTCGACTCTTTTACATCAGTCAGGCCCTGTGTAACCTATGGAGAGGGGGAGGAGGGAGATTAGTCGGCAGCAGAGAACAAAGGATTACACAGTGGGACCGGTATTCAGAGGTCAGTGCTGACTGTCAGAGGAGATAGCTGGTGATATAGCTGTAAATTAACTCTTTGTTGTCTTGTTTTGGTGCCTCATTTCCCTTTACCCCTCCCCTCTCCATAGAAAACAATGAAGACAGGGGGGAGAGCTTCAAACTGCTTTCTCATGATAAAAATGCATGTTCGGTTAATAAAACCAATTACAAAGTTTCTTAAAATCGCCTGTACTATTGATTTCTGCAAAATTTAAATGACAGTGACCTTTTAAGAATAACATGGAGAGAATTCCTGGTAGATCTAGAAGTAGCACAGGAGGAGTTAAATGTTTCTTCCACAGGAAATCTTAAAAATAGAAACTAGGCCAAACTCCTGATAATTTATATACAAATGGTATACGACAAAAACATGGGAAAGAAGGGTTAATCCACACCAAGAAATGTCTCCATCTGCTCTTGCTTACCATTCCTTAGAGATTGATAGCATATGTAGTTGTACAAGTAACAAGGAAAAATGTGTTGGAGACACTAAACATCAACCATGTTTTATTTAGTGTGGGGGGGGGATCTGTATAATATATATATATATATATATATATATATATATATATATATATATATATAATTATATTTAGCTGATTGTTAAAATGTAGTTTAATATGTACCTGTCAGAAGAGCCATGACCCATGGCCACATTGGGCTTGTCAGCATAAATGTAGGCATATCTTTTTTTTTTTTTTTTTTTTTAAAGTGTCCCCTCCAGAGCTGGTGTCAAGTAGTTGTTTGTTGGCCGCTTATATTTCAGTGTAAACGGTAAGGGGCGGCCATCGTGAATAAAGTTAATAGGCCGCATGATTGACTGAGACTTGTAAAACCTCTGCATACAAGCGCTGAGTGGTGCTTGGTTGTGTAACTGCATCAGCCTGTGTAAAAGGTCCCTTACCGCGATAAATCTGCCACGTTTAAAGGAGAAGTCTGGCGAAAATTTTTATTAAAGTATTGTATTGGCGATTTGTATGACTTTTAGGGGCAATACAATACTTTTGCTGTTCTTCGGCTTTAAAGAGCACCCATCTGTGTTTCCTGTTAGTATCTATGGGCCACTTTGGGTCTGACTCCCCTTAAAACAGGGATGGGGAACCTTCAGCCCTCCAGCTGTTGCAAAACTACTATTCCTATCATGCCTGGACAGCCAAAGCTTTTTATGTCCAGGCATGATGGGAATTGTAGTTTTGCAACAGCTGGAGGGCTGAAGGTTGCCCATCCCTGCCTTAGGTTGTGGAAAGGTACTGGACAATTAGAGTAAGGCGGTGTTCAAAGCAGTAAAAGCAGCCACCTGGACACACCATGTATAAAACAAACCATAGTCTTAGGGTCCCTTTACAGAGAAAGATTATCTGCCAAAGATTTGAAGCCAAAGCCAGGAATGGATTTGAAAAGAGGAAAAATCTCAGGCTTTCCTTTTATGACCTGATCTCTGTTATAGTCTGTTTCTGGCTTTGGCTTCAAATCTTTGGCAGATAATCTGTTAGATAATCTTTCTGTGTAAACGGACTCTAACTTTGAAGATAGTTGAATTATATGGCAGTAGCGAATTTCCCAGTTTTGATCTTTTTTTTTTATTGTATGACAGCTTGTATACATAGATGGAACAATACACGGAACAATAGAATAAGATTTTACAAGCACATTCATTTTCATGGGAGTCCCTACTGAAACGCTTACAGTCTAAAAGATAGTAAAATAGTATGAACAGTTATGGTAGACAACATCGGTGGTGCATTGAGGGTCCATGATGATCAATGCAGCGCCCCTATGAGGGCATTTCCCATCATTACTATTATGTACAGGCAAAATTAAAATAAAAAAAAACTGGGATTTGCATGCAAACTGCACCAGTAAAATGGGGTTATGATACAAGGTTTATAAAGTGCCGTCTCAAGCTTACAGTGAACTAGGAAAAGAGTAGTAGAGGTCTGTGCTAGAGATGAGCGAACCCGATCATTCGGCATATGATTAGCGGTGGCTGCTGAAGTTGGATAAAGCCCTAAGGCTATGTGGAAATCATGGATATAGTCATTGGCTGTATCCATGTTTTCCAGACAACCTTAGAGCCCTATTCCACCGGACGATTATCGTTCGCATAATCATTAACAACGACCGCTATTGTGAAAGACCTGAAAACGTTCACTCGTTTTCATGGAACGTTAATCGTTACTTATGATCGTATTTGCGATCGTATTTCTTCGCTATTGCGAACGACCGAACGATGTCTTATTCAATGCAAACAATTCGCAAACGTTTTGCGAACGAGCAACGATAAAAATATGTTCAGGTCTTATAAAGCGATCAACGATTTCTCGTTTAGTCGTTAATCGTTAACTGCATTTCAGCCAAACAATTATCGTTTAGATTTGAACGATAATCGTCCAGTGGAATAGGGTCCTTAGAGCTTTATCCAACTTCAGCAGCCCCAGCTAATCAAATGCCGAACGATCGGGTTCAGATGGACTCGAGTATGCTCGAGGTTCACTTATCTCTAGTCTGTGCACACTGGTTATTCATCCTGACCCTCCCATAGTATCAGGATAAAGTACAGTTGTTCAAGATAAAATAAATTGCTGTGTTCTTCCAGAAATCCCTCTTGTCCATAGGGTTGCTCTGGTATTAGAGCTGCAATCCTACAACAGACCATAAGCAAAAATGGTAATGTCCTTGGAAAAAAGCTGCCATTTTTTCCCCTCATAAAAACCCTTTTAGTATGACCACCACAAATTTCAACCCAAACAGGTTTGATAACCACCATCATAGATCTCTACAATGCTGTTTGGGTCACCAGAAGGATGTGCCTAATCCCGGATATAAGGGCAGTGTGCACATCCCTCTGAATATTAGGCAGACACACTGGTGCATTTTCTAACTACACATTCAGTGGACTCCTGTCATTGTTCCCCATTGACTATAACACAATATTACTTACAGTTGCTATACATTATTATTCAACTGTGGAGTAAAATTACACATGTTTAACTGAAAACCCCCAATAAACATTGATAGGCCAGAGGTGGTTTGCATGGCCATGTTCCAGGTCCAGAACCCAGCAGGAGGAACATGAGCCGCTTTCATTCATCTCTCATAGAACAATGTCGATAAGCCCCAGTAGTTGTGGAAACTTCTACATGTCAAGAGAACTGGAGAAGGTCGCATACCCTGCGACTGAAAACAAACTATGCTTGACTGCAACTTAAAGGGGTTATACAGCGCTACAAAAACATGGCCACTTTCTTCCAGAGATAGCACCACTCTTGTCTCCACTCTTGTCTCCAGCTTGGGTGGGGTTTTGCTGCTCAGTTCCATTGAAGTGAATGGAGCTTAATTGCAAACCGCACCTGAACTGGAGACAAAAGTCGTGTTGTCTCTGAAAGAAAGTGGCCATGTTTTTGTAGTACTGGATAGCGCCTTTAAAATCGCAGATAAGTATTGTGAATCTAGTAGTAGGCATACTGTCATGGTACTGTCTCAGTAGAGGAATAGACTGCAGAAAAAGTACTACTTTTGCCTTAAAGAAGTTGTCCAGGTATTCACCAGGCGCAGAGACATGCAGCAGCCAAGATGGGTCAGGTTGCAGATGCAGTCATTTGGCGCCAAACAAGTTTTATGTACAGACTCTATTTTGTGGCACCTGTGCACTTTGAATGGCTGGGATTGTGTGCTTGCAAAAACAAACTAACCATTAAAGCCTTAAATAACCCATAATCTGCATAAATGCTTTTGAGATCCTGGACAGGGTTCAGACAAGTCCCATTGTTCAGGAAAACCATAGCAGATACTTGATCACTAATTTCTATAATCAATATTTCATTGTTTTTCAGAGTGGGGATTTTGGCGGTCAGCATCAGACAGGACCAACGTGGAATCGTTCCTAATATGTTTGAAGATTAAGTGCACGAACTCCGACAGGCATTATTCTTCACCGATGTACAGTAGTGAAGAGATCCAGACAGCTTTATACCATATATTGTTACAAGCCATGCTCAGGACTAGAGGGGCACAAAACCCACCAGAGTGAACAGAGGGCCTCGGCTATCAAGCTCTCCATAAGAAGTCTGTGATTCTTGTAGAAAACCCCTGTGCGCTCCCCCTTCCTTCTACACCGACTCCATTCTATGGTTGGGCAGATTCCGCTGTCTACCCAAAGAATTGACTTGTCATTTCTTTGGGCGGACAATGGAATCTACCTGAGCATAGAATGGAGCCCATGTGACGGGCAGAACTTCTAGTGGGAGCGAGCGGCAGATTCCGCAGGCTGTTTTCCGTGAGAATTACTCTGTATGCATATACCCTAATTCTGAATGAAAAGCCTCCCAAGTTTCTAGTAATAACAGAACATTATAATCTCTTTACGAACACTTGCAATAGGATTAGTCCACACAAATTGCATTTTTCGATTAATTTGAAAAAGGGGTGAAACATCTGAAACCTGGCTTTAAATGGGTTATCCAGGCTTAGAAAAAAAAATACATGACCGCTTTCTTCCAGAAACAGCACCACTTATCCTCAGTTTGAGTGTGGGTTTTGCAGCTAAGTTCCATTGACTTGAATGGAACCAAATTGAAATACCACACACAGCCTGAGGACATACACAGCCTGAGGACATAGGTGGCACTGTAGCTGTGTTTTTTTTTTTTTTTTTCCTTTTATCATGACTGACCCCTTTAAAATCTGCACAGCAGGTTACTCTCCATGGCATGTGAATGGGATTTGTAGACCCTTATCCCCCTGCCCTGTGGACTTATCCTTACAGTGTGCTCAGAAATGGCTACCTCTAGTATTTGCCGGTCTAAACGAGCATGCTGCAATGTACCGCTGACTGATCCCTGTTGTGTATAATGCATAGTCATCTGTTCCAGCCTGACCACAGAATGTTATTTTGTACGACCACACATTTGTATGCATTTTCAGACTACCTTTTACATTTTTGTGAATTTGTATTTAATCTGTCTGTTTTTATAGCAGCCATAAAAAGTTGCACACTCAAATGGCTAGTGTCAATGTGTTTTATTGGCGGCAACATACTGGATGGAAAGGAATGTATAAATTTGGTTGGAAAAAAAAAATTATATAATTATTTGCACTTAGATCATTACAAAATGTCCAGTAACAACTCATCAATAGAGCAAATTCAGGCAACAATGTTTCCTCATTCATTCAGAGAAAAGTAACACAGGGTGATACATAATCTGGGGACGGGTTTTGCCACACACCGAAAACAAACTCCTATCTATTCTAAACTGACCGGGCTGTGATTTAAGAGAGTATTCCCATCTCAGGACTGGTGGCATCTCTCAGAAATATCCCACAACACAGATTCAATACTCAGCAACCCTTCTTTCTCAGGCTTGATGTACTATATAGCTTACCCTAACACAATGCCATTGACCTATGAGATCAGGATACCCCTTAAATGTGTCACAATCTACAAAGAACAGAAATAGGGAGAGGGGAATAGTGTATGCTTCTGGCTGAATATGGCATCTTAGTTACTCTACACATACTCAGCCTCACTCCACACCCCTGGTCCATCCTCAAAAAGCATACCGATCATTTGGGCAATTTTCTGACATAAGTTTGTAATAATGGGGATCTAGGTACAGAGACCCTGATGGACCCTATAACGAGAAAGCAGGACATATGTGCAGATGCTGCACCCGTTATCTTCGCTCTAAAGAACTAAAACAAGTGGTACATGGTTACAATGGAAGTCTATGGGATTTTTGTTATACAGAAGTCTCATACTTTAATTATAATTTTGTATACCACTTGTTATAGCTGTTTAGAACAGAGACAAAGTCATTCACTTCTGCCCCCCCCCCTTATTCTAGCAATTGGTAAGGTCTCAATACCCAGACTCCCATGGATACAAACTTCTGACTTGTCAACTCTAACAGGTCAGAAGTTTGCCCAAATGATAGATACAACTGAAAGAGGACTCGTTCACTCTTATGATACAAATATTAATAGACTTGTCTCAGGATCCATTTACACAGAAAGATTTGAAGCCAAAGCCAGAAACAGACTATAAACAGATCAGGTCATAAAGGAAAGCCTGAGATTTCTCCTTTTCAAATCCATTCCTGGCTTTGGCAGATAATCTTTCTGTGTAAATGCACCCTCACACAGATGTATTATGGACACAAGTCCCAACCCGACTGAATCAGCTGACCTGAACTGGTCCATGTAAAATTAGCCTTATTTAAAACGGATGTTAGAGATCTCTCAAGTTTAGAGCTGAATTTTGACACATGTTGCTCATACTACTTAAAGTGATACTGTCACCCCTCTTAATCCATGTTCAGTTCTCTGCACCATCCACACGATTAGAAGCTGCACATTTGATATAAACCTGTATAACACTTGTCTGCATCTTTCTGCTCTAAAATCGCTTATTTTCGTCAGTGGACAATGTAACCAAGGCGGGGAGATGGGGGACCAACTGCTGTGAAGCCCCGCCTAGGTGACACTTAACCGATGAAATGAAGTGAGAGTAAAGAGGGGTTACAGTATCACTTTAAGGGGACACTCCTAAAAAAAAAATTATGTCTAGGACAGGATTAGAGGGCAAAGCAAGAACAATGCCATGGAAGTCACGCTTCACCCCTTGTGCATTAGGCATTATGCATATCAGTTTTTTTCCCTGGAGTGCTGCTTTACCCATAACTCAAAGACTTTTGAAATAAAGTGTATAGAGACTCATACACCATTCACTTTTAATAGGAAAATCTGTTAGAATAGTGATAAGTACGTTCATTTTACTGCAACAGTCACCATTGACAGAATGTTACATGAGCAGTGCCATTAAAGGGGTATTCTAGTCTGAAGCTGGGGAAAATAAGGTCCTCAAGGTTGGAGGATGGTATAGGTCCCAATAGGTGTACCCTTACCCATCTAGCATTTATTAGCTACCCAGTGGATAGGTAGCAGCAAATACTTCAGGGCACAATACCCTTGTAAAGGGGTTATCCAGTGCTACAAAAACATGGCCACTTTTCCCCCTACTGTTGTCTCCAGTTCAGGTGCAGTTTGCAATTAAGCTCCATTTACTTCAATGGAACTGAGTTTCAAAACCCCGCCCAAACTGGAGACAACAGTAGAGGGAAAGTGGCCATGTTTTTGTAGCGCTGGATAACCACTTTCAGTAAAGGGCATGGTACAGAGTTAATAAGACACATACATACAAAGGCTCAGTGTCCCAGCGGATGCTGTACGCCATGACCACGTCTGACTACACATTCAGTGTTAACATGTTTTATTTTCAGTAAGACAAACACACGGATTTCCAATTTCCAACCTGTATAGGTAGCATAAGTTAGCAGATTTAGACACCATCCACAGAAGTATAACTGCTATATACATAAGATAGGACTGATTATCCGATATCCAAAACCACCGTCAAGTACACGTTGTCCTCCCTGACTACATACAGTGATTTCTCATTTTCTCTATAATCTGCGAGCTTGCTAGGTCTAGAACATGTATTCTTACAGATGTCATATGAAGCTTAGGACAGAACCGGCATTAAGCGTCTGGGATGAATTCTCTGAACAAAGTGAAACAGTAAAGTGTCCTGGCGGCTACACACGGAGGGGCAGCTGGCTTGTGGGTGGTAAGTCTCATAAATAATGGCTTGGACAAGACAAGATGTCCGCCATCACTGTGCGGGTATATATAATATATATATATAGATAAAGGGTACACTTTCAATGAGAAAACAAATAGAACAGCATAGACTTAATGGCAATAAATGAGATCACCGTCACACTTGCACTGCTGTACGCCTCTTCAGAATCTAAATAAAACCAGTGGATCGAGGAGGAGACTGTACGCCCGAATGGAGAAAATAGGGCAAACACTGCACATTCACTAACACTTCTCCCGCTCGTACAAATTGACTAAATTCACCTACTTTTTTGAGATTACCATAGAAACAGTTGAAGCAATAATAGTGGTTGCAAATGATTGGGTTAGTTAAGCACTTGTTAGTTTGGTATACGAGTACCCCATATGTAAACTTCCATTACATGCAGGGCAGTGTTGGCCAATAAAGAAAAGAAAAAAAACGTAATACCTTCATATTCCCCATTACTAAGACAAATTAAGACAATACTTATCACCATACAGTTCGATATTACTTCCAATAAGTACAATATTTATTCAACATTTCTTCGGTTGTTTTGTTACATTTGTTGTGCAACAAATCACAATGTTCTGCAGCCACAAATTATATGCTGAGTATGAAGAAAACTAGTCACGCGTCAATTGTCGGAGGGGCTGCGGGAGGGCCGCTTTGGGCCAATCATAGTGTAATCTTTTCATATACAGCTCTACGAGAAAAGAACTAGCAAAATCAGATCTTACATATAACATCTCACTAAACTTTATTGATGCATGGAAACTGACAGACACTGGTTGTGCTGTTTGATACAAAATGGCTGAACTTCATCTTCAGAAGACTAAACCCGAATCCTAAACTATGCCAATTGGTATGGGGGGGGGGGGGGGGGTGAATTAAAAAACAAAAAAAAAATAATATAATATAATATAATGGTGGGGAGTGAATAGATAGCTTAATCACAGGGGTGGGGGAAGGGAGACAGTCGGCCATTAGTAAAGCAACAAAGGTTACACACATTGAGAGACCAGCACACACGGGTGAGGAGGGGAAGGTTTAAAACAGTTCTGAAAATGAAGTTAGCGCTCTTGAGTCAAGGGCATAAAAAAAAAAGTCAGTATTGAGCGTTTACAATCGCTGACCTTTGGGGAGACGGTAAGATTCTGTTGTAGTGCGGCTACATACAGTACAATTCAGGCAATTTTTTTTTTGTTTTGTCACTTAGGTTCAGATTGAGATTTCACTGCTGTGAGGAGGGAATGGGGTGGTCGAGAGGGGGGGGGGGGGGGCAGGCCATTTTAGCAGCATCCTCCACCGTTCTGCTTGACTGGAGTGCTGGAGTTGAGTTTGACATTGGGCTTGTCTGGACCGCCAGCTGTGGCTCCAGGACCCATTCGCTTTTTGATCTCGGCAGCCATTGTCATGAAGGCCTGCTCTACATTTGTCGCATTCTTTGCACTCGTTTCCAAGAATGGAATTCCCAGAGAATCTGCAAATTCCTGGTGGAGCAAAGAAAAAAAAGAAAATTTGATGTGTGAGGAATTGAATGTGTCTTTACATTGATTAGTATGAGCCATAGATTCTCCATAATATATATCTATCTATATATATATATATATATATATATATCTATATATATATCTATATATATATATATTTATATACACACACACATATACACGTACACATACATATATACACACACACACACATATACATACATATATATACATATATATATATATATATATATATATATATATATATATATATATATATATATATATATATGCTATATAGATTTTTTTTATTTTTTTTTGAGAAAAAAAAAAAATGTAAGCTACAAGAACCAAAATAAATTGACAAGAAGCCCACTACTCACCTTTGCTGTTGTGTAGTCAACTACTTTCTTTGTGGTCAGGTCACATTTGTTCCCTACCAACAACTTGTTGACATTTTCACTGGCATAACGGTCTATCTCCTGAAGCCACTGCTTTACATTGTTGAAGGATTCCTGCAAAAAGAGAAAAGAAATAAACTCTCCAAACACACTTGAGTATAGGGACCAATTAGTATAAGAAGTGCATATACACTATAAGGCTATGTTCACACTATATTTTTTTTTAATGACAAGAGTGGCCGTTGTTGACGATTTAAAACAGCATTGAAATTGAAGCAACAGGCAACGGCTGTTGCTCAATACATCCGTGAAATAATTGACCTGTCTAAACAGCAGCCAGGAACAATTGACTGTTCGCACTTTGTGACTGTCTTGCGGCCGTAGTGTGACTGAGAATCGATGCTTAATTGATTCTCGGTTACACCCATACAGCCAGTACAATTCAATGCATTTAAATAATGTTCCTGAGGCCAATATGGCAGTATCGACCGCAGGAACATGTAAAACAACGGCCATTGCTTGTACACAGTGTGAACATAGCCAAAGGCTGTGTGTAGGCGACTTGTAAGTTCGGGTTCACAAAAATTTCAAACAAGTTTGCTTATCAAATATGTACACAATAAAACGTGAATAACTCTCGCCCCCAGGTAACAAAGGTGACATCTGTCAGTATGTTAAAAACATTTCAGAAATTCTCATTTGGGGTACGGCTCCCTGGACACCCCCCGACCTTCAGAACTAAAGAGTACAGATGTACCATGGCTTTTAGGTCTGAGACTGAATAAGTGCTCTGCATTTGTAACCCCTTCCTTCTAAAATTGGGGTAGCAGGACCCCATCCTCCCACTAACAATCAAATATCGCCTCCAAACAGATTACAACATACAACTATAATGCACAACCTAGAACTCCAGGTGCCCCTCATATACTTATATATATATACTCATACTCATATACTCATATAGTACAGGCGATATTAAAAAACTTTATAATTGGGTTTATTAGGTAAATATGCCATTATCTGCATTCAAAAAGACGTTCCCAGGTCCCTCCCTCCCTCCTCGCTCTCATTCACTGCTCATTATCCGGAAATCTCGACTCTTTTACATCAGTCGGGCCCTGTCTGTTCTATGGAGGGGGGGAGGAGGGGGATTAGTCAGCAGCAGAAAACAAATTATTACACAGCAGGACCTGTGTGAAAGCCGGTATTCAGAGGTCAGTCCTGACTTCAGGGGAGATAGCCTGGTGATGTAGCTGTAAATTAACTCTTTGTTGTCCTGTTTTGGTGCCTCATCTCCCTCCACCCCTCCCCTCTCCATAGAAAACCATGAAGACAGGGGGGAGAGCTTCAAACTGCTTTTTCATAATAAAATAAATTTTTCGGCTAATAAACCCAATTACAAAGTTTCTTAAAATCCCCTGTACTATTGATTTCTGCAAAAAAAATTTAAACAGTGACATTTTAATGTTTTTATGGGACAGACCAAATACTATGCAGGACATGGTTCTAAGAAAATCTGTTTACCTGGTCTGTAACATCGTACACAACAATGATACCGTGGGCGCCCCTGTAGTAACTTGATGTGATAGTTCGGAATCTTTCCTGGCCGGCTGTATCCCACTGTTAAGGAAAAAGGTTATACATTTAGTACAATTATTAGCATAGATCTCTTATGCTAGACAGCAGCTGATATTCAGGGTATATATTGTGTCCATAAATCCAGCAACACATTCTCGCTCCATAGAGATATTTTTTTTTTTTTTAAGTAAGATTAGGAGTGTGTGCATATCTGTATCTAGACTAAGGGCTCTACAGCACAAAGCTTGCATTGTGGTAGTAATATTAACCATTGGGATTACTGAACTTTAAAATATATATATATTTTTTTTTTTATTAAACATGGCACATCTGTTTACACCAGTTCTGTACTACTATATAAAAGGCTGTATATGGCATCTTTAGATGGAGAGTCTACAAGCAGGCTGTATAGCATACATAGGACTATACTGCCACCTAGTGGATATATTGGTTTCCACAAGATAGCTGACTAACAGATATATTACAGACCAGACTGTACACTGGGAAGACTTGTAACATATGTGTCCATAGACTTTCCTTGCCAAGTGGAGGCCAAGAAGTGTCCAGCATGGAATCCAACAGAATAGTAAACTGCACTAATCTATGCGTTTCGGGGGTGGGGGCAGAACATAGATTAGTCGAAGGCCATTTGTGTGATGTGAACAAAGCCTATGAAACATACAATTCGGACAGGCGTGGTGAACCTTCGGCCCTCCAGCTGTTGCAAAACTACAATTCCCATCATGCCTCATGCATCCAGGCATGATGGGAATTGTAGTTTTGCAACAACTGGAGGGCCGAAGATTTCCCATGCCTGAATTAGAAGAATGGATCTTTTCTTTTGCATCGTTTATCGTATAGATCATTTTCCGTTATTTAAAAGCCATTATTTCAGAAAAATTGAGAGCACTGCTGTTTACTACACAGCGTATGTATGTATATGTCTCAATACCGAGGAAATGTTCCTACAGCATAAGAGATATGTGACAGAAGTCCGAGGCAGACTTCTGCCTTATACTTCATCCCATCTGCGTCACTTTTGGATATGGATTAGTCCCCGTTCAGTGGGGCTTATTCACATCCTGGCAAACCAATGCATGAAATGAACAAGAGACATGTCATTTATTGATAGATTTCCAGCGAGTCCAGGGGTCACTAGCCCTCCAAATTGTCCAATAATTGTAGACTGCACTTGGACTTTACACAGCCAGGTGCCAACTGCAATGAATAAAGCGTGCAGCATGCGTAGTCTATTACTGACGCGTGCATGTGCATTGCAGGAATCCTTATACCTTGCTGCATATAAAGTGGATTTCTGGAATGAATCTGCCGCTTGTGCGTATAGCCATAGGTTCTTTATATGCCCTTTGACCTGCTCTCATCCATCACTAGTACACACTTATATATATATATATATATATAAAGGATTTGTCTGAATAGAAGCCAGCTGCGGCTAAGCTCAGTATTAGCAGTCACATCTCCTCCTATAAATCAGCCTCCTCTTTATTAGGATTCCTCTCTAGCCGCCTCTCTAATGCATGAACGAGCAGATTCCTCTCAGACACTGGTGCGATCTGGCCGCTTATCGCGGGTACAATAACGTCCGTCCAGGATTGGAACAATGTAGCAATTAGCGGCTCGGCGCTTCCACGTCTTCGCAATAAACACTCAGCCATTACTTACTATCTGAAGTTTAATTGTTTTTCCATCTAATTCTATAGTCCTGATTTTAAAATCCACGCCAATTGTACTGATGTAACTTTCTGTGTATGTGTCATCCTGCGGAGAAACAGAAAGGTTCTTCATTAGTATCGCAGTTACTACTGATGACGCATGAAGCATTAATAAGTCACAATCGATTCTGAATAGACGAAAAACAAAACAAAAACATATTAAAGGTTTCGTATAAGAGTCTTTTTAAAACTTAAAGAAACAGCAGCACCCATTCCCATGGGCCGTCGCCGATATTGGCCACTGTCTATACTTTTAAGAGGTTATACACGTGATCTTCAGGGTGTTAGGTAGTAGTAGTAGGATTCAGACTCCCACCTATCAGCTAAATAAAGTGGCCATGGCGCTTGTATAAGCGCTGCAGCTTCTTCGATGTTTAGAGGTGCTCTGTAGTAGTGATAAGCAAACATCCCGATGTTCGGTTCGGATCCCGAACACAAACATAAAAAAGAAAAAATGATCGTGACCGGTTCGTGTTCCTTCACCTGACAATAGACCCCGGTAAGCGGACCTTCACTAAAAGTTGTTTAGTACCCCTGCTGTATACAGTGTAACAGAGGGGGCCCTCCGTGAGAACCACATGGTTCTGGTTTGGTTCTGATTAGTTAAATCTCTAATACTCTATTATGGGGAAGCAATATAAACTTGCACCTTTCCTCTGAGCTGCACCATCCAAAACAAACAGACCAAATGTTTAGGTTTTCTTTCTTTATGCCTGATGAATTATGTATGTGTGTACCGATACCTGATCTACCGGGAGTGGAAGACGATCCCGCTACCTTCTACTCTGCTGTAACCTTAATCCTTTTATCCTTCATTTTATAAAATAAATACACCTCCGCTTCCAACCAGAGCGTCCCAGATAAAACCGAGGACAATATTATACGAGAGACAGACCAGGAATCCAGGGCAGTGTATAGTTAGCATGGAAACCACTAGGACACTGGGATTACTGGTAAACCAGCACTGTCCTGAGCGCAGGCTTCTCAGAAGCATATCCATTCTTACTGGAAAGAGCTTGTCTCACCACAGACAGCGGTGGCATCACTAACATACGTCACCAGTATCAGGTGGGCAGATGCTGTACCCCCTGTGGTCTTACTTAAATCTGTCATGCATAAATAGTGAGATACAGACATCACTGCATTATTCTCCCCACATCATATGAACAGCATAGTGACTATATATCATGTGTATGGCAAAGCACAGCAGTACATAACGTGCCAGAGGGGGCACTCGGTAATACCATTCACACTGTATCCATATACAGTCCTATGGCATAGCATGCCCTCCAGTGACTACAGAAACCTTGGTGTCTGTCCTAGTTCACCCATATAGCCCAGGCTAAACCAGTTCCTCCATCTTTCCCAGGCATCCAGTCACTCACATTGTCAGCTGCTTAAATAGTGATTTAGAAGATTTGGTAAAATAGTGAGTCAATGACAAGTATCTACATGGGAATCCTGCGGTGATCCACTGTATAGCATCTGGCTGTGTGCTGCTCCTACTTCTTATACCAGGTTCAGACTTAGGCATGGAAATACAAGTGCAAGTACCAGTGAATCCCCCTTAGGGTTACACCACCACACTATGTACAGCACTTCTCAATCACTAGTATCGAAGATCACCAGTCCTGCTGCCCATTGCTTCCAGGGTCAGCACCAGGAATTGCCTGCTCAGCCAGTCAGTAGGTGAGACAGGACACCACTGCGGCCACACGAGCAAGCAATTCTATGTACTGACCACAAGCCCGGAAGTACTGCCAAGCAGGGCTGGAGCTCCATGATAGCAGCAAGTAAGTATAGGCTCCTTTTCTATCTAGCAGGAACCTGAACACAATTCTAAAAGAAAACCCCTTTAAAAAGATAAATCAGTATTCATTGCTCAGGATAGGATGGGCTCATTCATATGTATTTTAATACTTTTGTTTTTTTGCTATATACAAAAACATACTCAACTGTACTTTTTGTACAGTAAAAAACACAGAAAAAGGGATAGCAATGTATAAGTCAATGGGAAACCTTCCCCACTGCATCACATACAGCAGCAATCCTTTACGGAGATATGAGCGCCCGAAGCCCGGCGCACGCGCTCACAGGAGAGTCCGATGCCCATAGAGAATGACGGAGCATCGGACTCCCCATTCATTCTCTATGAGCGTCGGACTCTCCTGTGAGCGCGTGCGTGCCGGGCTTCGGGCGCTCATATCTCCGTGACCCGACCGGATCAGGAAGCGAGACCCGGCGGGATGAGGTGAGTATAGGGGGCTGTAACGGGGGGTCGAGAGCCTGTCATCACAGCAAGGGGGGGTGACAGGTCTCCTTTAATGTACACATTTTACTACATTTCAACAAAATATAATATATACATTAAACGTACACCAAAAAGTTGTCAGTTTATTAATTGTGGTTGAACTCTGGAACCGCTGTCAATCAAAAGAATGAAGCAACCACAGCAGGTAAGATACTGTACAGGTGGGTTGGCTTTACCTGATAGAACTGCAACTACCATGTACAGCTTGCTGACTGTATGGATGCTACACTTATTTGAGGCCTTGTTGATCACACTACCCACTGATCAATGTTTTCCTGTCCTAAAAGTGGCCATACAGTTGTACCTGCTGGCCCCCATATACATACATGCTTCAACCTTACATACGGCTCACTCCTTGGCTTCTCTGGTGTCAGCTTATCTCCTTTAAGAATGAGGAGTTAAAATTTAACATGCCTGATCCTCTGTTCTCATGATCAGAACGGGTCCTGGCAGTCTGCCCCAATGATCAGCTACTGATCACCTATCCTATGGACCAATTTAAATCTTAGCACAACCCTTTTAAAGATTGGCCATAAAAATTTTATAACCACCTGAAATCTTGCAAACCCCTAAAAAATTATGATGCAATTTAAAACATCCAAGTATATCTATCTTCAGCAGCGATTACACATGTACTCCTAGTCATCTATTAGAAAAGTGGATATAAGGAAGAATTATACTTACTGCAAACCTAAGCAGAAGGCAAGATTTCCCCACACCAGAGTCTCCAATGAGAAGCAACTTGAATAAATAGTCACTGCAAAGAGAAGGAGGAAACATATTAGAAGCCAGAAATCAGCCATTTTCTGTATCACAATCACATGACGGAATTTCCAACGCTTCGTCCAAGCGCCTCAAAGCCAAGCAGCCGTACGTTTTAATAATTTATTCTCCTACAAGGTATATGTCAGCATCAGACTACGACTAACCCGGAAACCATGTGGTTATTATGGCTAGATGTATATGAGAGCCGGCGTACGACTGTATACACACTGCGAGGGACTTAGAAATGTGACACTAAGTGATAGAGCAATATAAAAACTTGCACAAATGGGTTAAAATGATGTGTATGGGCCCCAGTGAGAGCCCTGGCCATCCAGCCACAATAGGCTTCTTCTAGGTAGGGGGAGAACAACAAGTCCATGTCATGACAGCTGTGAATCCGCGACGGTGACCTGCCCCGAGCACCGCGCAGCAATAATGAGGTATGACACGGTTACCATGGCCACCGAGGGGCCCTGTCACCTGTACGGAGCACATGGAGAGCGGGCGACAGCCCAGACAAAGCTCCGGGACTCTTCTAAATGGTCTCTCCACAATAGAGAGGTGCACCAGGGCTTGTTCTATGACGGCTACAGATGTCTCCGGGAGCCACGGCCATGATGTGACAGCACAGACACACAGGGCTATAGACACTCTATGCAGGGTAAAGAGTGCTTATACAATATCAGTGGTCAGCGACTAGTCAGATTACAAAGGCCAGGTGTAATATCTCATCCCCGTGGCTGGACCTGTAACCCACTGCAGATATTCTTAATGTAACAGGGTGATGTATAGATGGTTCCATTTCTAGGAAGGCTCAGATGTGCCGTCATGGAGGTGACGTGGGAAATGAACATGTGCACACCTATATACATGGCGGTCATGTGCTGCACAGGATATAACCCACACAGGCTCTTACCAGGGCTCTGCAGCACATAACCACTACGTGTAAGGCGGCGCACAGCTGCATTTCTGTTTCCTCATAGGAAGAGAGAAAAGAAAATGATGGCAGTGCTGGATCTGTCACCCCAGCATCCTACCAACCTCCCCGAGGGCCCGAGCTGTCACCCCAGCATCCTACCAACCCCACCGAGGGCCCGAGCTGTCACCCCAGCATCCTACCAACCCCACCGAGGGCCCGAGCTGTCACCCCAGCATCCTACCAACCCCACCGAGGGCCCGAGCTGTCACCCCAGCATCCTACCAACCCCACCGAGGGCCCGAGCTGTCACCCCAGCATCCCACCAACCTCCCCGAGGGCCCGAGCTGTCACCCCAGCATCCCACCAACCCCACCGAGGGCCCGAGCTGTCACCCCAGCATCCTACCAACCCCACCGAGGGCCCGAGCTGTCACCCCAGCATCCCACCAACCTCCCCGAGGGCCCGAGCTGTCACCCCAGCATCCTACCAACCCCACCGAGGGCCCGAGCTGTCACCCCAGCATCCTACCAACCTCCCCGAGGGCCCAAGCTCCCATCACTGTGTCACCCCAACATCCTACCAACCTCCCCGAGGGCCCGAGCTGTCACCCCAGCATCCTACCATCCTCACCGAGGGCCCGAGCTGTCACCCCAGCATCCTACCATCCTCACCGAGGGCCCGAGCTGTCACCCCAGCATCCTACCAACCCCACCGAGGGCCCGAGCTGTCACCCCAGCATCCTACCAACCCCACCGAGGGCCCGAGCTGTCACCCCAGCATCCTACCAACCTCCCCGAGGGCCCGAGCTGTCACCCCAGCATCCTACCAACCTCCCCGAGGGCCCGAGCTGTCACCCCAGCATCCTACCAACCCCACCGAGGGCCCGAGCTGTCACCCCAGCATCCTACCATCCTCACCGAGGGCCCGAGCTGTCACCCCAGCATCCTACCAACCTCCCCGAGGGCCCAAGCTCCCATCACTGTGTCACCCCAGCATCCTACCAACCTCCCCGAGGGCCCGAGCTGTCACCCCAGCATCCTACCATCCTCACCGAGGGCCCGAGCTGTCACCCCAGCATCCTACCAACCTCCCCGAGGGCCCAAGCTCCCATCACTGTGTCACCCCAGCATCCTACCAACCTCCCCGAGGGCCCGAGCTGTCACCCCAGCATCCTACCATCCTCACCGAGGGCCCGAGCTGTCACCCCAGCATCCTACTAACCTCACAGAGGGCCCGAGCTCCTATCACTGTGTGATCCCAGCATCCTACTAACCTCACTGAGGGCCCGAGCTACCATCACAGTGTGCCCCCAGCAGCAGCATCCTACCAACCTCACTGAAGGCCTGAGCTACCATCAGTGTCACCCCAATATCCTACTAACCTCACCGAGGGCCCGAGCACCCATAACAGTGTCTGTTAGCCCAGCATTCTACCAACCCCACCGAGGGCCCGAGCTACCATCAGTGTCACCCCAGCATCCTACCAACCTCACTGAGGGCCCGCGCTACCATCACTGTGTCACCCCAGCATCTAACCAAATCCACCGAGGGCCCGGGCTCCCATCACAGTGTGCCCCCAGCAGCAGCATCCCACCAACCTCACTGAGGGCCCGAGCTACCATCAGTGTCACCCCAATATCCTACCAACCTCACTGAGGGTCCAAGCTCCCATCATCATGTTTGTCACCCCAGAATCCTACCAACCTCACCAAGGGCCCGGGGCCACCATCACAGTGTTTGTCACTAGCAAAGAAGCTAAACTGCCTAAACCTTTTACAATGGTTCTGGAAACCTCCAATACAGAATAGCTGACTACTGGTATACAGACACCCCCCTCAGGGTAACATTTTGGTATAGTCGGTGTATACAAGTATTTGTGCTTCCCACCTGGTCACACGCTTATAGAACTATAGGCAGCCTGTATTTCAGGTTTGGTGGTCCCGTAGATATGGTGCGGCAGACAATATGGCAGCCACCCCCCCCAAAACCTGCAACACAGACAGGACAGGAATATCCTGCTGCCGCTGCTGACCGTCCCTGATTGTATCACCATGTTCTCCTAACATGACCTCTGATCTGTAGTCACCACCCGGGCACACATAAGATGTATATGGATTACAGGGCAGAGTCCAATGACAAGCCACGTCCTATGCATATGAATAGAGGTTCAGCCACATCGCTCATTGTCCCGGCCAAAAGCCGCACAGAAAACTTTGAATCTATGGCAGATACATGGTGTTAAAACGTCGCATGAACGTCCAGATTTTTGACATTGTATCTGTATTACAGTCCTATTTAAAGGGGAACTTCTATGTCATACGGATATGTTGGGTGAGAGATGCTCTAACCTCTTGCAGCTTCTGTGGGATTCTGATAAATAACAGAAGTCCTGGTGATGGTATCCAATAGTCATATTTCCTGAGCGCTGACCGCAGACTGAACCCGCCGGCTGTCCCCATATATTACGGCCAGGTCAGGGAGATGGCAGCTTCATGTATAAAGTCCAGCTCGGTAATACACCCTGTCATCCCGGGGACCCGGCAGACGGCACAATTCACTATAGTGGCTGACAAAAGCGTCATGCCTGGCCAGTTACTGCTATAATACAAGCACTAACTCCATGTTATATAGCAACAAGGAAAATCTAGATTTCCCCAGCTTATAAATTATTTAAGGGCAATGAACGACTGATGTCTATATGTACGGTAAGGGTCACATCAGGCCATACATAACACACTTACACCACTGTATTTCAATATCACCCAGATATGATGCGACAACCCCAGTGTCATATACATCGGCTCTGTAAGTTCATAGGAGTCAACGGGGCTCTCTGACTCTGTTCTATCATAACTGGGGGGTGTTAGCACCAGGACAACGGACACTTTTGATAAGTCTGCGCGTCGTGTTAAAATGTCTTAAGTGACAGTAACACTTTAAGGAGCCACACACTTATGTGCACTCCTGGCTCAGCTGATAGAGAGATCGAAATGCTTTACCACCTCTACCCACACCCCTCTCTAGAATGGGGGTCCCCTGTGTCCTGTGAAGTATATACTACAGCTACACCATATATGCAGAAGGATATACCCTTTAATACATAAAAAAAAAAACTCTGTGTATAACATGAAACACTGTTTTTCACCCAGATTTCTATGTGCTTTTATGTTCCAGTATAATTATACTATCCCCAAAATCAGTTCAGTTCTAAACCCTATGACCCCACAACCCCCAGAAGCACCTGAGATTCTCACAGGGAAGATTTCCAGCAACGGAGTCACGTGTCGGATGCACAACCCGACATTGATTTTTATTCCACATCGACCTACTGAAACTACAAGGGAACTATGGTGGGTTATATGCAAAACCTAAACCTCAATTTAGTGAAAATTAAGTGCAAATGAGGATTCTGTTTTGATAAGAGTGTGGAAGCATATAGTGGTAAGACTTGCTAGATAGACTCATCCCTGTTCATATAATATATTGCACTGGAAATAAAGTCAATGAAAAACAGGTAAAAGAATAAAGGGTGCTGTAAGAGATGGCAATGCATCACCATATCCCTGACATCCCCCGGCACTGGGGGAAGGGAGTACCAGCCACACACATTGCTCACATAGCTAAACATACAGGCTGCCGCCCTGAAGAGTTACACATAGTAAACACATTCAGAGGGATCGGAACCATAGACTCACATTCAGATATAAAACTGCATTCAGTACTGCACTTAATGTTATACCGCCATATGGATGAGAGCTTCTCCTTGGTTGTGAGCCGTATGCATACCGTACCTGGCCGTAATACAGATCTATACGGCCGCCAATAAGTATCAGAACACAATGTTTAACAACCTAACTTACTGCATCATAGATCCCTATAATATTGTTAGTCTGAGTCATTGGTCTGGGGATGGGCGCGCGTGTTATTCTTGTATAAAAACAGTAAAACTTTAGGACACAACTTTCTCCACCACATAGGTCAACCAGAAGTAACGTATCTTACACATAGTTAATCCCTATTACTGGAATTAGTTATCAATATCTAATCGGGAAGGGTGCGACTCTCAGCGCCCCTACTGATCTGCTGTTTGATGGGGCAACAGATCTCACCCCAGTGCTGCAGCCTCAATGGTAGTCCTTGCATGGCCGTGCATGGTACTGTAGGCCGTAGGTAAGTCTCAGCCCAAAAGTGGATCCAAAGACCCAAACTTGGATGAGCGGTTATCAGATCGGCAGTCAGGCCGGGACTTGCAATCAAAATATGAACAGAAAAATGCATCTGCATTGTACTAGTGTGAACCCAGCCTTAGGGCCCTATTCCACCGGACGATTATGGTTCAGATTATCGTTAAATCGTTCGACTCTAAACTATAATCGTTCGGTTGAAATGCAGTTAACGATTAACGACGGAACGAGAAATCGTTGATCGCTTTATAAGACCTGGACCTATTTTTATCGTTGCTCGTTCGCAAATCGTTCGCATTGAATAAGACGTTGTTCGGTCGTTCGCAATAGATAAGAACGCTATAGCGAATAAATAGCGAAGAAAAAACCTATCGCAATTACGATCATAAGTAACAATTGAACGTTTTTGGGTCTTTCGCAATAGCGGTCGTTTGAGACCGTTAATCGTTAACGATTATGCAAATGATAATCGTCCGGTGGAATAGGGCCCTAAGGCTCCGTTCACAAGGAGCAAAACTGGCGGAATCCTGCCAGCCTCCCTGTCATAATCACAGTCTATGGGAGGCTCGCGCGCCTCCTCTGTTGGGCTGAAGAATGGGAAGCCTCCCATAGACTGATTATGACAGGGAGGCTGGTGGGATCCCGCCAGCTTTGCTCCATGTGAACGGAGCCTAAAGTGCCCAGTCAAAATGAGGACGAAGGCCGTACTCCAGTTGTATATTATGATACATCAGTGAATACAAGACCCTGAATTACATGTCAGATTAACGCGGCATCATATGGTCGTAAATTAACCTCCTATCAAGATGCTTTATAGTCCCGCCATGTGGAGGACATCATGCAGCTTGGATCCTGGTAACAGATGTGCTGCTTTTTTTGCACAAGGTCACTAATAAAGTTAGGCAATCGATACGCTGCATACAGGTTTTGCCTGCAAAATGTGTGTAGGTGGGAAGTGCAGGTAACACTCATCAGCCAAGAAAGGTAACCTAATGGTACAGTCTTCAGATGAGGAGAAGAGCCGGGTGAGCGCCCAGCATGATGACAGCCGATTAACACAGTGAGACAGATGGACGGCAGCCAAACCTTCTACCAGATGACAAGATAGACAGCCGAAGACCTTCCCACAGCACAAAGGGCCGACATCCTGCCCTGTCTTCCTCTTACCTGATAAATAATTAAGTCTCCTCACACTGAACGGCCACATCTTCTCCTCACTCCCCGGAAATTATCTCTAATTTCCACAAATAACATGCACCCGCGCATGGATTGTGCAACCCGATCCCTTCTCCTGCAGTAAACTTTGTCCGCTTTGGAATTATTTATTAGGGAGTCCTCCGGTCCGATCAATTACTCATTTATTTCTGCAAACACACATGTAGGCTGTCGCCTAGCAACAGGAACGGCAGCCGGCAGGTGACTACGCGGCTTCTGCATGTTAACCAACTATACTAAAGAAGACATCACATATTGATGAGCTGTCAGGGTTAGTATTGGGCTACTTTCACACTATGCTTACTATACGTCAAATGTATACACAGGCCCCTATCTAACTAACGGAGGCCAAGAGTGACCTTATGACCTCCGTTATGGTCTATATATAGGCATATTTTTCTCCTTGCTCCCTCGAATATCATATCCAACTACACTGCTCAAGACAGAGATGTACAGTCTATTTGGTCTATATACACACTTTTTTAAATGACCTGCTGAAGATCCATGCTGCGTTGGCTGCACATCTCCCCGTGTAATGAGGGATGTGTGGCTGATGGCCGATTACAGGAAAGGGCCGCAGAAGCAATCCAGCAATGGTCAGGGGTTACCGAGATCAGTGCTTGTTTACAGACATGCTCGGGCTATCCAACATGGCCCTAAGTGTCCTATTAGACAAAGCTAATTTTCGCCGATAAACAATCTCAAACTACCTGAAATAGTTTACCCAATCACACAGAACGATAATCGTTACTTATGATCGTTCTTAGTCGTTTTGTCGTCGCTATTGTGTTTGTCACTACTGCGAACGACGTCTTATTATATGCAATCAACGATGAAAATAGGTCCAAATTCTATCAAACAACCAATGATCATCGTTTGGACAAATAAATTGTTAAAAAAATACTTTGAAAATTCGTCAGAAAAATCGTTATTGCGATCGCATCTTTCAAGACTGTTTACAAGAAGCGATCTGCGAATTTTTAGCGAACGCCGATTTGAGACCGTGTTGAAAGATCAAAATGAACGATTTCTCGCTTGTCGCTTGATCGTTCGCTGTGTTTATACAAGTCGATTATCGTTCAAATGCAATTGTTATTGCGAAAATTCGTGTAAACCGCACCATTACACTGAACAATAAGTGAACGAATGCGGAATTACAGAGAACGATTAGCGATGATTTTAGGGTCAGATCTAAACCAACGATCAACGACACGCAAACAATGAATTAACGATTTTCTGTACGATAATCTTCCCGTGTAATTGGGCCCTATGGCTAGGTTCACACCTGCGTTTTTTCCATTCTACTCCATCAAAAAAGTATGAATGTCCCAACCTGTAGTAAAATGATAACTCCCATCAAGCCCCAGACAGTGGTATAATAGGAGTCTTGCGACCCCTGGGTTGGGGACCACTATAAAGGGCCTTAGGGCCCTATTCCACCGCACGATTATCGTTCGCATAATCGTTAACGATTAACGATCTCAAACGACCGCTATTGCGAAAGACCTTAAAATGTTCACTCATTTCCATGGAACGATAATTGTTACTTATGATCGTATTTGCAATGGTTTTTTCTTCGCTATTTCTTTGCTATTGCGTTCGTATCTACTGCGAACGACGTCTTATTCAATGTGAACGTTTTGCAAACAAGCAACGATAAAAATAGGTCCAGGTCTTATAAAGCGATCAACGATTTCTCGTTCGGTCGTTAATCATTAACTGCATTTCAACCGAACGATTATAGTTTAGATTCGAACGATTTAACGATAATCGTCCGGTGGAATAGGGCCCTTACTCTCACATACCGACAGTTTTAAGCCTGAACATAAAAGGGGGGGAAAAAAAAAAGTGCATTTTTTGTTTCATGTATTTTTTTTTTTTTCTTGATAGTCAGGTGACTTAAAAGATTTCAGTTTAAAGGGTGAAAAAGCCACAAAAGGAAGCAAAGACATTTACACATTTTGTTAATCTATGGAAGGGAAAATGGCGTAAACTTAGTTAAAAAAAAAAAAACACTGTACCCAAATACACTGACCCAAAATACACCACTAACAAAAGGATTGTAGGTATAGTGTTTTATATTCCTGCATTGATTCCCCCATAAAATCTGGATACAGTTGTAAAATTTTAAAAAAAGTGTGTACTCCATGGCTTACTTTCCAGCATCTCTCTGCCAAGTGTAAAACCAGCCGTAGTGTATACTATTTCAGAGAAATAATCTGTCACCAATTACGACCAATGCTAATTACCAGATGTGTAAAAGGGAAAACGTAAGGTTATCACCACCATTAGAGGGAAGGGAACCGCACACGCCAAACAGGAGTGACCGGAAAAGTGTGAGGCTAAAACGGATCCCACGGTAAACCCCAACCAGTTCTACAGGATCCGCCGCCCCGGGGAGGGTTGGATCAGCAGCCTTTGATATTTGCACACATTGTGAAATAAAAGTTGTTTGCATTAAAAATATCAACTCTAAGCCTCCAGAAAACGGCCAGCGAGCTGGAGTGCTAACACAAGGAGACTCACACACATGTGTAACACCAGCAGCTTTTATCTGTCATTGCCTTGCAAATGTCTTTCACAAACGGTTTGCTTAGCGATTAATTATGAAAATGGCTGCGTACACCTGCCGTACTTCACACACATGTTATACAGTATATGTCACACACACACACACATAGATCTTCACACATACTACTACAGAGGTCCCTGATACAATTATCAAGCAGGAGGGTGAACAGCGGTGCCATCGACCCATCAATCTATTGGGAATCAATCAAAAATTGTTTAATAATGTATAAGTAATTATATACTTGAAGAGGGTCTACTATTTCTGCAAACCTAGACAACCCCTTTAAAGGGGTTGTCCGGCGAAAAAAATTATTCACAGAATAACACACATTACAAAGTTATACAACTTTGTAATGTATGTTATGTCTGTGAATGGCCCCCTTCCCCGTGTCCCACCACCCCCACCCGTGTACCCGGAAGTGTGGTGCGCTATACATTACCTGTCACGTGCCGACCACGGTCTCCGATCTTCAGTAGTGACGTCTTCTTCGGGAGGCCAGCGGATCTTCCCGAGTGCTGGCCGCCCTCTGCAGCGTCATCCGAAGCTCAGCCGCGATTGGCTGAGCATAACTGTGCTCAGCCAATCGCGGCTGAGCAGCTGATGACGTGGCCGCGTCATCAGCCGCTCAGCCGCGATTGGCTGAGCATAACTGTGCTCAGCCAATCGCGGCTGAGCGGCTGATGACGCGGCCACGTCATCAGCTGCTCAGCCGCGATTGGCTGAGCACAGTTATGCTCAGCCAATCGCGGCTGAGCTTCGGATGACGCTGCAGAGGGCGGCCGGCACTCGGGAAGATCCGCCGAACTTACGAAGAAGACGTCACTGCTGACGATCGGAGACCGTGGACGACACGACATGCGGTGAGTATAATGCACCACACTTCCGGGTCTAGCGTGGGTGGGGGGAAACACGGGGAAGGGGGCCATTCACAGACATAACATACATTACAAAGTTGTATAACTTTTTAATGTGTGTTATTCTGTGAATAATTTTTTTCGCCGGACAACCCCTTTAAGCAACTTGGTAAAGGCAGCCATGGAGGGAGCTTTATACAGAATTTTAGTGCATACTAGCAAAGGATTAACCATCCCCAAAAGACCCATATTACCTAGGAGGTAATGCACGGACTGCTAGGGAAGTTTTCCGGAAAACATTAAAGGGTTTACCCAGCCTTACTAAAGTAATGCTACATTTACACGGAGCGATAATTCACCCAATTGATCGTTTAACAATTTTGAAGCAACAATTTGGTTTTTATAACGACCAGATTTTAGACGAATAAATCGTAAGAAAAATCGTTATTGGGATTGTTTAAGCCTCTCACACACATAGGGTGAATTTTTGAAAGACTGTTTACACAAAGCGATCTGCGAATTTTTAGCAAACGACCAACGATGAACCTGGAGCATGCTGGAGTCCATCCGAACCCGAACTTTCGGCATTTGATTAGCGGTGGCTGCTGAAGTTGGATAAAGCCCTAAGGCTATGTGGAAAACATGGATATAGTCATTGGCTGTATCCATGTTTTCCAGACAACCTTAGAGCTTTATCCAAGTTCAGCAGCCACCGCTAATCAAATGCTGAACGTTCGGGTTCGGATGGACTCGAACCCGAACCCGATTCGCTCATCTCTAATCACAATGAATGATTTCTCGCTCCTCGCTTGATCGTTCGCTGTGTTTACACGAGCCGATTATCGCTCAAATGCGATCGTTATTGCGAAAATTCGAACGATGATCGCTCCGTGGAAACGCAGAATAATGGTTAGCAATAACCAGTTTCCCAGTACAGAATCCAGCTTTTCCAGCACCTGCGAGGGAGCGGCGAGGAGCAGACTTCAAAGCCTCCCAGCCCGCTAAGTGGAATACAGATAGGAACGTCGTTTCGCTTCATTCCTACTGTAAAGTCACCGTCCCTAGTAATGTTAGCAATATTAGATCAGAGGGGGTCACAGCTGTCTGTAGGGGCCATACCCATCCACTAGGGCTAATATTGCCGGCTCTTCTGTCTGTTCTTACAACCATCATACTAGGTAACAGTGGATGATACTGGAGGAGCACCTTATAATGCTGCTACAACACATTGCATTGAGGTCTATGGTAGCAAGGTGCATGAGACTTGCGACCACAAATCCAATTTATATAAAAGAGGGAGTGCATCTCCTGAGGATAACTATTATTGGAGCCATTGTCCTGGTGGGAGTGATCCAATAATAGAATAGGACGGCAGCTGGGAAATTCTCTTTTCCCCTGGAAATCCATTAGCAGAATAAATCCATCATATGACGACCACAGGACAGCGGAAAATAGCCGATGCGGCCACCAGGGCTGCGGTGATAAATCTAAGATCCCCCATGGCCTCCTTATTATCTGATCATTCCCACATTTATGAGAGTATACCATGCTGCCCGTAATCCTTTAGCTAATGGTTAATATTAAGGATATGCGCAAAAGCTGAAGGATCAGAACAGAAAATCCACATTTCGAGTGCGGCAGGGTCAAGGGCTTTCCTAACCTCCTTCATACATGTAGATTTAGTGCAATATGTGGATTTCCACCATGTCTTATTAGCAGGGGGATCTTGCAGCAAATTTTCTACAGCGGGGATGGGGAACCTTCGGCCCTACAGCTGTTGCAAAACTACAATTCCCATCATGCCTGGACAGCCAAAGCTTATTCTTCCCTACACTGCAGGCTGGCACATATACTTACCATTATGGCACCCCTCGAATCCCGCTGGAGCCCACGTGACCTCTTCAGCAGGCCATAAGTCAGGGTCTCCAATGCATCTCTATTAGATATGCATTAAAGACCCCGACTTCCGACCTTTAATAGACCTGTAGAAAGAAGAGGGTCAGAAGAGCCGTGATGGCACCGCCAGTGGGATCCAAGCAGCGTCATAGGACCGAAAAGAAGCCACGCTGCGAAACACTGATCATCATTGTAAGTCTATGTACCAACGTACAAACCAGGACTACTTTAAATATGCCTCCAATTGCTCTGTATTGGAGCTATGGTTTATCTGCTGGAATCGAAATTCATGTTTTGGGTAAATAGGCGATTCCACAGGGAAACCAGATGTGGAACAGCACCACTGAACGGAACTAACAAAAACCTGAACCCGTAACACGGGGTGTCGCAGTCCCTCCAGCTGTTACCAAACTACAATCCTCATCATGCCTGCTGGACGGCCAAAGCTTAAGCTAGGTAGCTTTAGTGCATCATAAAGCTTTGGCTGTCCAGGCATGATGGGAATTGTAGTTTCACAACAGCTGGATGGCCTGCGAGATTGACAGCCCTGACCTTGGGTTTCATATGCATGGTTGGGGTGCAGTCTCTCTTTATGCAGAATAAATTCTAAAAATTTATACAACAATGGGTGGAAGAAAAGCAAAAACCTATCAATAGTCAAAACAAAGGATGCTAATAGTAGAGCCGCACACAGCGGTGATCATTATAGTGTTGGGCCTTGTTATAACGCGAATTGTTAATGGCCGCCTGGGTTTGCTGTTTACCTGTACAATCATGTGGCTATTATCAATCTGGAGCCGTGTTCTCAGCCGGTGCTCCGTGCGTCTATACCCTTATGTAGAGGTCATCTAACATGCTAATTTCTCACAGGTCACATGTGAAACAGGTCGGGAAGGGTATAGCAGCTCCATGAGAGATGTGTAAAAGCAATCGCCCTTTCATCAATAACAGTCTAGGAAAAAAATAAACCTGGAAACCTTTTTCCTAATGTAAAGCACTTAGCATTTCCCCAACCCGGGCTGGAAGAAAACAAAGTGAAGTGTCACCGGCCGAGCACTGCTAGGCAACAAGCCAGCCTGCCCTGCGAGATTATTCAAAGGCAAGATCACTTACCACAATGCACCTTCTGGCAGGGCTCTGTTAGCATGCTCAACGCCATTAACCGCTTAGCTGCGAGCGAGCACTGTGAAAACGGGACTGCCTTATATAAGGAAAACTCTGCTAACTTTAGAGAGAGTAGTGAGAAAAGTCTTTGTATCAGGCCTGGATAGAAACAGAAGCACTACCAATGTGGAGCGGTACTGCAACAAGCAAGCTTGTGATACCAGACGTACCGTTCTGTATTATTAAAAAATTCTCAATGTAAAACGCTGACAGGACTTCCAGGACGTGGAATGATGACACATGCAAGACGTAGGCAAGAGGTGGCCCAACCCTATTGTGAGGCAAAGCATGACTGCCGGGTTGCAGCAGTTTAGATCCCTGATGAAGGATTCATCTCTTACGCCGCACGCCAGCATCCTGGAACAATGACACGATAAAGACGTAGATATTTAGAGAGGACCGCAGCCTCCCGTCAGTAGGCGAGACCTCATCCGAGAGTGAAGCTAGCTTACACTGGGTGATTTAATATACAGGGAAATAAAACATTCACGTAAGGTTTTAGGATGACGCCCAGGCCAATGTATCCTGTGATTTAGACAATTGAATTGGCTACTTCCACATACATAAAGATGTATGATCTTGCCTACTGATATGCATGCTGGTCCCAGCAAATCTATCAGTACTTGCCTAATGCATAAGGAGGCCTTCTACATGGCCGAATGCGCCATCCGGATGGAGCCTTGTAAACTATCACTCGGGCGCTGCAATGGTCCTTAGCTTTGGATAAACGTTGGCTAAACCCAATAGTATCAGTAAGAAAAGTTGACCATTTGATGGGCATGGGTTGTCCCAAGTCTTATCCTAAACTTTATGGGCTTCAACATCCGATTCTTTTGTTCTCAAGGTAGATAATCCACCACCAGTGTATACGCTCATCCTATAGAGCAGGGATGGGGAACCTTCTGCCCTTCAGCTGTTGCAAAACTACAATTCCCATCATGGGAATTGTAGTTTTGCAACGGTTGGAGGGCTGCAAGTTTGACACCTGTGATAGATATGGCTGCCTGTTTCGGGGGCACAGGATCAATGGGAATCCCTAAAAATCACTATATTCACTTTATAAAGTAAAACAAAGTATTTGTTGTGAAGTCCCTAGAGAAGGCAGAAACTGATCTCGGCCTGTCAGTGACCTCTAAGGGACACGGGCATTACTAAGGCGTGAATGACAGTTTTCAGATGTAACTTTTGCACAAGTCACAATTTCCTAGTAAACTTTTCACATATTTTGTTAAAAAAAAAAAAAAATTGCGCACATTGCACAAAATTCAGCTGGTGTGTAAAGGCGCGTACTACGACTCTGGGATCTACACCAAAGTGTGCACGTCCACAGAGAAGAACGCTGTACTAAACAAAACTGAGAAGGACGGATCAATTACATCTATCCATTGATCCGTCGATCTGTACAGACAACAAACAGGTAACAAAAACTACAATATGTTAATAGAACAAAAGCAGCAACAACAGGAGGCAAAAAGAGATGAGCCTGTGCATAAGAGCTTACAATCTAAAGGAGAATACATACTGCGTGTGCAGTGTATGCCGGATATGTCAGGCACATTTCAGGACATATACCTCTAGGTCAGGGGTCTCACACCCGCGCCCCTCTAGCTGCTGCAAAACAACAATCCATCACTAACAAGATCCCATAAACTTATCGAGTATAAAATAGATTTTTTTTAGATGGCTTCCTCTGGATAGTAGAGCATTGTCACCTATCCTATTCAGCCAATAAAAGGTATAATAACTAAAGATGAGCACAACTCAAGCGTTCTCCACTCCAATCGTTCAGCATTTGAATACCGGAGGCTAAAGAAGTGGGATGCAGCCCCAGATAGTCGTGGGAAAACATGGATGCAGCCCTAATGCTACCTGGAAAATATGGATACAGCCATACGCTGTATCCATGTTTTCCTAAACTCCCTAGGGCTGCATCCAACTTATTAGAGATGAGCATGACACAAGCGTTCTCCAGTCCAGTTGTTCGGCATTTGAATACCGGAGGCTGAAGAAGTTGGATGCAATCCTAGGGAGTCCAGGATAACATGGATACAGCCTATGGCCGTATCCATATTTTCCAGGCAGCATTAGGGCATATGGATACGGCCATACACTGTATCCATGTTTTCCTGGACTCCCTAGGGTTGCATCCAACTTCTTATTAGAGATAAGCACGACTTGAGCGTTCTCCAGTCCAGTTGTTTGGCATTTGAATACCGGAAGGTAAAGAAGTTGGATGCAACCCTAGGGTGTCCAGGAAAACATAGATACAGCATATGGCTATGTTCACATTGCGTATGAGACCAGCCATTCCGTGACCTGGCCAGGACACGGAACGGCCAGTCTCTGAAAAGATCATCAAAGATGATCTTTTCGGCTGAAGAGTTCTGATGAAGGCGCATCCGTGCGGGCCCACATCAGAACTCCCCACAGCAGATTGGCCAGATTCAATGGATAGCGGCCGCACAAAACTGACATGTCAGCTGTTTGCGGCGCCGCTATGGATCCCGGTCGGAGCGTATACCATGTGTAAACGCTCCGGCTGGAATCCCATAGAAGGCTAGATAACGTATATTTTTGTAATAATCACGGCTGTTGTACAATGGCTGTGGTTTTACGAAAATATACGTTGTGTGAACACAAGACTACGGCCGTATCCATATTTTCCAGGAAGCATTAGGGCTGCATCCCGGTTTTCCAGCACTATATTGGGCTGCATCCCACTTCTTAAGCCTACAGTATTCAAATGCCGAACAATTGGAGTAGAGAATGGTGTCTATGGAGCCGGCGGAAAGGCGCGCGGATATTATCCACGAGAATTCCTTAGTGTGAGCCCACCCTTTAATAATGACATATACCAAAAGGGCGCAGGAGAATAGCAGTCTATAAAGACCACAGTGTGAGTGTAGTGCAAGGGAGGTGGCAATATGCTGTAACAGACACTCATATAATACACCCATTTTTTCACACCTCAGTATATTTTTGACTAGGAGATTACTAGTAAGAACGCAACTATAGGGGATCGTATGTGGAAATGGTTAGAAACTATAAAAATTATATACATTTATATTAAGGTGTAAAAATAGCCTTCAGAAAAAGAACAGGAAAATCTTTGTTAAAGCCAAAAAAAAAAAAAGAAAAAGCTAAGTGGACTGAACTAACCCTTGTTCTCCAGAAACTAAATCTGCTGAGTGGTACAAAGTGCTGGAGGTTGATGTCTGAGGAGGAATGCGGGGACGATACGTGAATGAATAAGACGTATGCCGTGGCCGTTGTGGAGGTGCCGTCAGCAATCACTTGATCTGGGCAGGAAGTGCTAACGGCGGCTCTTGGCAGAAGGTTGCAAAATCTACAGTCCCTCTAATAAGTGTTTTGCAAGAACCATGTGACAGACATATGACTCGCTGGTGAAACGCAGGCCGGTTCCAGTCCCAGAGGTTGTTCTAGCACGGATCTCCTAGTGCCGGCCATCTGTGCACCTCTGTGCACTGCAGACAAAGCCTCGGTGCTGCAGTATACTCACACATCCCCCCTCCTCCCCATCCTTCACCCCCGGTACAGGACGCCACTTCCTGTGAGGCCCAAGATAAACAGCTTTCTCTTTCCCAATCTCTGACTTACTAGTAAGGGCAGAGTCCGTGGTGACAGCTCAGTATACATCATATACAGGTCATACTAACAACATGACATGGTAACAAGGCTGCGGACTATGCAGATCATCAGGATAATAACTCATTACGTTGCAGACCTGGATACTGGAATCAGGGCGGGGGAGACCCGGGAGGATTTATCACCGTGCTTAAAGAGGAGGAATTTCTTATGTCCTTCATTAAAATAGACCACACACCTATATACCTCCACCATGTTACATCAGGTCACTACAGACACTATACAGGTGACCCACAACCTAAGGTGCTTCGGCTGTTGCAAAACTACAACTCCCAGCATGGCCTTACAACATGGCAGTAAAAAAAAAAAAAAAAAGTGATCCTCCAATCTGCGACTCTGTAGCTCTTGCAAAACTACTACTCCCATAATGCCCTGTCACTAAACCAACGATCCGCAACTTGTGACTTTCTACCTGCTGCGAAACCACAACTCCCATCATGCCCTGAACCAGTGACTTCTAACCCATTTCTTTCCAGCTGTGGCCAAACTACAACTCCCATCAAACCCTGACAGCATGACATCCCCAACCTTTGACTCTCCACATATTGCAAAACTACAACACCCAGCTTGCTCTATGCTGACCCTATATCTGTGACCCCCAGTGGCTCTCTAGTCGTAATACTACAACTCCCAGCATGCCCAGTATTGGGAGTGAAGCCAGTCGTAATTCAGGCAGCCATCATTATTATTTAATGGTCTCATTCACAAGAATGTCAGAGCCATCCCCACCCCCATGATCCCTACTTTTTTAAAGTGGTCCATTGTTTCCAGCCATTTCAGCTTCTCAATGGGATCATCACGAAAATCCACGACCCTAATACTAATTCTTCAATGTAGGTTACAGTTGCAAAACTACAACTCCCAGCATGCCCCAACCTCCACAGAGCCTACTGAGTTACTAGTCTTTCCATTGGCTGTGAAGCTGAAGCAAGTCTATTATTCCCTGGTATCAGCCAACAGGAACTCTAGGCCGATCCCTAAAATCCCCCACTTCTTAATGTTCTCTGTTATCAGCCATTTCAGGAAATGATCTTAAAAAAAAAAAAAAAACATCCCCAGCCCCCCACAATACACTCATTGTACTCTACTGTTCCCTGGTATCAGCCATTTGGGCAGGCATCAATCAATGGCATCAGTATCACCAAGTACAGGAGGCCAGTCCCTACGATCCCTACTTTACGATGATATCCGCCATGTCCAGCCTGACCTTATGCATGTCTATGTAAGTGTCTTTCTCTATATAACAACGTAACCAATTGTTCTCTGTTATCAGGCAAGGATCACTCACAGGAAGTCCAGGCCCAGCCCTGATCCCTACTTTTCCTTATAGTCTTTAGTTCCCTATTATGAGCCGGTTACTATTCCCTCAATACTAATAAAGATGTATTATTATTCTATTATTCTCTGTTATCAGCCACTTCAGGTGGGGAGGTCCAGAATAAGGCCTTCCCCCCACATGATCACATACGTCCCAAGATATAGGTATATAATTATATAAAATTAAGCTGACACGTCCGCCCGATTACTACTACTACCCCCATCAGATCTCAATTGGGGGTGTACAGGAGCCCGTCACCTTACCTGTAGAGTCAATGTTACACAGTCAGCTCTGCTAGGGGTAGGGAACCTTGGCTCTCCAGCTGTTGCGAAACTACAACTCCCAGCATGCCTGGACAGCCTTCGGCTGTCCAGGCATGATGGGAGTTGTAGTTTCGCAACAGCTGGAGAGCCAAGGTTCCCTACCCCTGTAATAGGATGTCCCCAAATCCATGGCTCTCCAGTGGTTACAGAACTACAACTCCCATCATGCCCTGGCAGTGTTGTTGCTGGGGAGGCCTCTCAGCCTAGGTGGTCACCATGGAGACAGGCTGAGGGTTAATGGCCTGCAGCATGACAGGGCAGGGAGCAGGCAGTACAGTGAGCCCCCCGCCCTCCCCCACACACACAGCCCCCCGCATACTTACTACTCGGGATTCATGCTGGACATGTCACTGAGCTCCCCTCCGCCTCTGAAGAAACACACACACCGAACACCGGAGACCCGACGCCTGCCAAGCAAAACCGGGTCCGAGAGCCAAGGAAGAGAGGGGGGGACAACAAATAAAAAAAATAAAAGAAACAAAAACGTCTACACGGCGCTAACGTAAAAAAATCTACTGACAAGTGCTATATACCCCCCAGCAGCCCGGGAATAACCCCCCAAAAGCAGCAGAGCCACCGCAAGCCCGAGCTCTCTGTAACCCCAAAATGGCTGCCAGCCGAAACCAGGAAATAGTGAATTCTCCAACTCAGGAAGGCTTCGCACTGCTGACTGAAGGCCGGCCCCGCGTCGCCTTCTGGGAAATGTAGTCCCGCCGTGCCCGCAAACTCTAGTCATTAGCGAAGGAGATGGGCGGGGATTAAACTGCATTTCCCAGGAGTCTGCGCGGCGGCTCGCGCAGGCGCACGGGGAACGGGCTTCACCCCTCCCTCCAACCCAGTCGGGCCGGCCCCTCCCCTGCTCCTTGTCCTGGTTCCTGGAGGAAGCTCCGGCTCCCCCTAGCGGATCTGGCGTGATTGGGCTGACGTCACCACTGAAACGTGGCAGCTGCCGGGCAGGTCCAGGGATAAGCCGGGCCAGTCACGGGAAGAGGAGGAGGAGGGGGGCACAGATACCAGCTGGGGCAGAGCTGCAGGGTTGTCACTCTGTACTTATTGATCTTCCTCTTAGATATATCTGGAGGTGACACTGGGCAGATCCTGGGAGCGGTTCACATTGTGCATTTACTGATCCATTGCAGATGTTCCTGGGATCTGGTAGATCAGTCAAGTACTGCAGCAAATACCCATCATATAAAATAATATCTATCTCCTATCTATCTATCATCTATCTATCATCTATCTATCTATCTATCTATCTATCTATCTATCTATCTACTATCTATCTATCATCTATCTCCTATCTATCTATCTATCTATCTACTATCTATCTATCTACTATCTATCTATCTCCTATCTATCTCCTATCTATCTATCATCTATCTATCTATCTATCTATCTATCTATCTATCTATCTATCTATCTATCTATCTATCTATCTCCTATCTATCTATCTATCTATCTATCTATCTATCTACTATCTATCTATCATCTATCTATCATCTATCTATCTATCTATCTCCTATCTATCTATCTATCTATCTACTATCTATCATCTATCTATCTATCTATCATCTATCTATCTATCTATCTATCTCCTATCTATCTATCTATCTATCTATCTCCTATCTATCATCTATCTATCTATCATCTATCTATCTATCTATCTATCTATCTATCTCCTATCTATCTATCTTCTATCTATCTATCATCTATCTATCTATCATCTATCTATCTATCTATCTCCTATCTATCTCCTATCTATCTATCATCTATCTATCTATCTATCTATCTATCTCCTATCTATCTATCTCCTATCTATCTATCTATCTATCTATCTATCTATCTATCTATCTATCTATCTTCTATCTATCTCCTATCTATCTATCTATCCATCTATCTCCTATCTATTATCTATCTATTATCTATCTATCTATCTCCTATCTATCATATATCTATCCATCATCTATCTATCTATCTATCTATCTATCCATCTATCTCCTATCTATTATCTATCTCCTATCTTTCATCTATCCATCTATCTTCTATCTATCTATCTATCTATCTATTTCCTATCTATCATCTATCTATTTATCTATCTATTTATCTATCTCCTATCTATCTCCTATCTATCTATCTATTATCTATCTCCTATCTATCTCCTATCTATCTATCTATCTATCTATCTATCTATCTATCTATCTATCTATCTATCTTCTATCTATCTATCTCCCATCTATCATCTATCTATCTATCTATCTATCTATCTATCTTCTATCTATCTATCTATCTATCTATCATCTATCTATCTATCGATCTATCTATCTATTATCTATCTCCTATCTATCTATCTATTTATTTATCTATCATCTATCTCCTATCTAGCTATCTATCTCCTATCTATCTATCTATCTATCTATCTATCTATCTATCTATCTCTTATCTATCTATCTATCTATCTATCTATCTCCTATCTATCTATCTATTCTATCTCCTATCTATCTTCTATCTATCTATCTATTTTCTATCTATTCTATCTCCTATCTATCTATCTATCTATCTATCTTCTATCTATCTATCTCCTATCTATCTATCTATCTATCTATCTATCTATCTATCTATCTATCTATCTATCATCTATCTCCTATCTATCTATCTATCTCCTATCTATCTATCTATCTATCTATCTATCTTCTATCTATCTATCTATCTATCGTCTATCTCCTATCTATCTATCATCTATCTCCTATCTATCTCCTATCTATCTATTTATCTATCTCCTATCTATCTATCTATCTATCTATCTATCTATCTATCTATCTATCTATCTATCTCAAATGTGTATTTTATTATGTTTTACTGCTTTTGTATAATATAAAAAAGTTTTGTGTCACCAGTGCTAGAATAATAAGGGAGAAGCATCCGGCTAAGAGCTTCACTTCCCTTTTTTTCACCTCACTGCAGGAGACGATACTATAGGAAGTCTAGCAAGTTTAAAGGGGAACTCCATAAAAAAAAATCTTTTTCTTTTGAATCACATGGTTTAAGAAAGTTATATAGATTTGTAATGAACTTCTATTTAAAAATCTCCAGTCTTCCAGTACTTATCAGCTGCTGTATGTCCTGCAGGAAGTGGTGTATTCTTTCCAGTCTGACACAATCAGGATAGCAGCGATATCCTCCTATGTAATAGGGGCGGCGGCAGCAGACTGCTACTATCGACTATGGGTTGCCCTGACGATCTAGCAATCACCCTGGCAACCTACACAACATGTTTTATCGGTGAACGACTTATTACACAAACAAATATGCGATAGATCAGCGAACTCCCATCAATAATTTTTCAACATGTTGAAATACCAAAATGAACGATTTTTCATTGGCCGTTTCATCGTTGGGTGTTATTACACGGACAGATCATTTTAAACAGTCGTTTCGTGGAATAGGGGCTTTTAGTGAACCTGGGAACTTTCTAGAAAAAAATCCCATTTGTGTAAAACCTGTTGAGATAAGGTCAGTAATGGAGATAATGGAGGGTGGACGCTGCATTACCATCACAGGGCTCCTTTGTTGTGTGCCAGTCACTAGTTACATGAATAAAACACCTGTCCAGCCAGAAGGGCAGCTTGTAAGGGGAGCATTGCTAGAAACGCTCCTTCTGATGATAATCGGTCAATGTAAAAGTGTCAGCGACCAGCCGAGGAGCGGGAAAACGCCTCATCCTCCACGGCTTCAACATTTCTTTCAGATCAGCTGATGCCAGAAAGTTATATAGATTTGTAATATACTTATATTTAAAAGTCTGAAGTCTTCCAGTACTTATCAGCTGCAGCATGTAGTGTGTACTGTATTCTTTCCAGTCTGACACAGTGCTTTCTGCTGCCACCCATGTCCGAGACAGGAACTGTCCAGAGTAGTAGCAAATCCCCATAGAAAACCTCTCCTGCTCTGGACAGTTCCTGACACGGACAGAGGTGGCAGCAGAGAGCGCTGTGTCAGACTGGAAAGAATACACCACTTCCTGCAGGACATACAGCAGCTGATAAGTACTGGAGGGCTTGATATTTTCAAATATAAGTAATTTACAAATCTATAATCTACCAGTTGATTGAAAGAAAAAGATTTAATCCCTATAATCCATGATAGCCTAGGTCCCTGTCATTCTGGAAAAAAAATCTCTGAAATGCTACTCAAATGAATGTTTCTCAGTTTGTGACCTTCTCCGCTGCCCGAGACAAAACCAGGTGATTTTCAAGTAAAATTGGTCTGTAGTGAGAGCAGCCTGGGGCCCTATGGGCTCTCATGTAAGTGTTTGTACCTTTGGTGCACTCCTTTCTTGCGAGGGTTAAAGGGAATGTGTCCCTTAGATTTTATTTCTTATTGATTAGAACCTGTACCTGTATAACCAGTAATATTTTTTTTTTGTTTCTAATCTGTTTCTATTTTGATGATACATTGTTATATTTAATGTTTTTGTACATTATTATGGGGGCAGCCATATTGGCTAGACTGTAGCTGATTCAGTGACGACTTCAGGAGAGACATCTAGGTTTGCTGTGCGACCTGTGCAGGGAGGGAGAGGAGGTGAGCTGTGACCATCACCTATTGTGAATGACTCAGTCTCAGCTTATCTATGCACTGATGTCACCTTTCTCTGTAATCTTACCTGTGATGATGTGTCCAGGTCTCCCATCCTCAGGCTCCGCCTCCTAGGGAATAATTGACAGCCAGAGGCGGCGGGGTGTGAGGATACAGCCAGCAGACAGGAGACCTGGATGCCAGATCATAATCAGCGTGGATGCAAGTATAAACTGCTGCTTGTGATGTTTAAAGTGACAGCACATATACAGTATATACTTATCTGTTACCCTCTGACTGTCTACAAAGCTGGCGGCATCACTGAATATATATTAATAAAAGCATTCAGAACCTTCCTCCATATGTATCCATAACCTAGAAAAATGCTTTTATTCTTCTGTGCAAAGCGTCTTCCAAGTCCCTGAATTTCTGAGAGCTATAGTGCCTCCTCGCTCCCCCTTCCAGCCCTGTACCCACTAGATTTACAGTCACCTGGAAGCTGAGCAATAAGCAGGTTCAGCTATAGGGGGAGGTATTCCAGCTTGAGGCTTGCAAAAGGAGAATAAAATAATTTTTATAAGTTTTGGAAGCACAGACAGATATATGAAAGGTACCATGTGCCTCCTTGACCTAACAGCTTCTAACAGTGTCAGCAGTTTGGAACCTGAATTGCAGCTGACAAATTCCTTTTAATATTAATTTCACTTCCTAGTGATAATCATTGGCATCTAGGTAAAAAAAAAAACTAAGGGGGAGATATATCAAACATGGTGTAAAGTGAAACTGGCTCAGTTGCCCCTAGCAACCAATCAGATTCCACCTTTCATTTTTCAAAGAGTCTGTGAGGAATGAAAAGTGGAATCTGATTGGTTGCTAGGGGCAACTGAGCCAGTTTCACTTTACTCCATGTTTGATAAATCTCCCTCTAAGGGGTTATATATGGGAAACAGTCCCTTTAAGAGTTTTCCTTAATGGTTTTCACTTCTCAAGCATCTACACCCAGCCCTGTCTAAACTTGACCATCAAGGTGGTGGAAGATCAGCAACATGTGGACGTTCGGTAACTTGTCTGTAATGATGATATAGAAGTACCCATTGGGGCCCATATGACTTGTATACCATGGTGATTACCTCCAGTAATTGTGTAACATAGATGAATAGGGCTCCACATTATATTCAGCAATGAGGCCTCTTAGCCTGGTCACTAGACCATAATACTGCAAACAGAAGAGGAATTGTGTGTGATGGATAGTAGACACTAAAGGGGGTTTCTAGCGAAAATACATTGATTGTTTGTCTCCAGGATAAGCCACCAACTTTGTGGTTAACACCCGACACCCCCACCTTTCAGCTGCCGCACCTGCACTTTATAGTGAACAGAGCTGGAAGCAGATGGTTCCATACATTGTGCAGTAGAGTAGCAGTAAAATGTAGTTTTTAGACTTGGTCTTGCCTGTGCACATGATCAGTGAGGCCAGAGACTGGTGACTGAGTCATGTGCACAGTGTATGGTGATGTCAATGGGGCACTACCACTGCAGATTTAATGCTGCAGATATCAATGTAACAAAATGACTTAACAGCATCAAATTCTGCTGCGGATCCTGTACATGTGAACGCAACCTAACGCCATGTTCAGACAACGTATATTTAGCATAAATCACGGCCGTCGTTGCAATTTGCAATAACGGGCGCGATTTATGTCAATTATATGTTATTTTGCAATTAATGGAATCCAGGCCGGAGTGGATACACATAGTATACCCTTCGGGCGGGATTCCATCCATTCGCACATGTCATGTCAGTTTTGTGCGGCTGCTATTCATCGAATAGCAGCCACAGAGACATGTTAGTTCACACAATGGAGTGTGCGGCGGTGAATTGGGATGCAAGCGCACACACGGACGTGTTCACACTACGTATATTTCAGTCTGTATTGTGGTCCTCATATTGCAACCAAAACCAGGAGTGGATTGAAAACACAGAAAGGATCTGTTCACACAATGTTGAAATTGAGTGGATGGCCGCCATTTAATGGCAAATATTTGCTGTTATTTTAAAACAACGGCTGTTATATTGAAATAATGGCCGTTATTTACTGTTATATGGCGGCCATCCACTCAATTTCAACATTGTGTGGACAGAGCCTTTCTGTGTTTTTAATCCACTCCTGGTTTTGGTTGCAATATGAGGACCACAATACTGACTGAAATATACTGTGTGTGAACCCAGCCTGAAGAAGAATTCTGGCCAGACAAATTTTTTACAAAAGGGGAGGATGAAAAAAAATAACATGCACGCACCTCCCTATCTCCAGCGCTGGTGCCCGCTTACTGATGCTCTGAACCATGGACCATAGATGCAGGGCCGGCGTCAGCACAGGGCTTACCTGAGCCCAAAGCCCCTCTAGTAGCTCAGAGAGGGACAGGGGTCTGGTGCTCTAATATTCAACCTGGTCACTGTAGTGCAGGGTGAGCACTGAACATCAGAAGACACAGGAGCTGGAGCAGGACCTGCACAGAGATAGAGAAGGGTGAAGGACCTGATCACATGACCTGCAGGTCCTCAACCTTACAGTATGGAGAGCAGCCAGACAGAGACATAAAGAGAGAAGACTGAGCTATAAGTGCTGTGTGTCAGTGTCGGAGTGTGTCAGGGTCTCAATCAGCGTCAGTCAGGCAGTCAGTGCCTGTGTCAGTAATGTGTTTGTGTATGTTAGTGGTGTCTCAAGTGATTGTGCATAGTGTGTGGATGATGGGTGCATAGTGGATGGATGAGGGGCCCGCTGAGGCTGTGTCACCCAAGGGCCCACAAAAGCCTGGAGCCAGCCCTGCATGAATGTGATGTTCCCGGCCCGCTCAGTCAGTCAGCAGCTGTAGCGGGGTCCTGCCTCTGAGGCTGAGTGGGCCTGACACATTACATCCTGGTTCCCCTTCAAGACCAGGAAGTGATCAGAGGACCAGAGCATTAGTAAGTGGGCACCAGCGCTGGAACCGGGGAGGTGAGTGCATGCTATTTTTTTCTTCTTCCCCGACCTTTTTGTAAAAAATCAGTCTCCCTGGAATTCGCCTTAAGGGTAGCTTCACACGTAGCAAATCACATCGGATTTCACGCTGCGAGTTCCGCAGCGAAATCTGCTACTGTGAGTTTGAATGGGCTTACATAGTCGCAGTGGAATTTTCATTCCGCTGCGAGTATGTAAACGCCAACCCCCTTAACCAGCAGCCGCCCGGAGCATACTGTACCTGGTCCGTGCATCGGCTGCATCTGAGGGTCCCGGTTCCCATAGGTCGCGCACGGCCCCATTGCAGTCCCTGATAGGCTGGGCATCAGGATGCCGGGAGCCCGCGAAGCAGGCCGGAGCGCGGACCAGTAATGTATGCACCTGGTTGCTGCAGGTTAAGGGAGCCGGGGTTTACATACTCGCAGCAGGAGGATAATTCCACCGCAAGTATTTAACCCTATTCAGAATGACAGTTAAAGGAGAAGTCCGGCAAAATTTTTTATTAAAGAATTGTATTGCCCTCCAAAAGTTATACAAATCACCAATATACACTTATTACGGGAAATGCTTATAAAGGGCTTTTTTCCCTGCACTTACTACTGCATCAAGGCTTCACTTCCTGGATAACATGGTGATGTCACTTCCTGGATAACATGGTGATGTCACTTCCTGGATAACATGGTGATGTCACAACCCGACTCCCAGAGCTGTGCGGGCTGTGGCTGCTAGAGAAGATGATGGCACTAAGGGACACTGGGCACTGGAGGGACACTGAGCATCCTCCTGCCATCATCGTCTCCAGCAGCCACAGCCCGCACATTTTATCCAAGAAGTGACATCACCATTTTATCCAGGAAGTGACATCACCATGTTATCCAGGAAGTGACGCCTTGATGCAGTAGTAAGTGCAGGGAAAAAGCACTTTATAAGCATTTCCCGTAATAAGTGTATATTGGTGATTTGTATAACTTTTGGGGGGCAATACAATACGTAAATAAAAATTTTCGCCTGACTTCTCCTTTAAACCTTAGAATAGAATAAAATATTGTTAGAGTTCAGTCTGTGTGTGTGAACTCGGCTGGAAGAATCAGCCGACGCCCGATTTCTCTCTGACCTGTTCACACTTCTTGCTCTGCTGCCAGGGAGCCGACACCCGGCTTCATGCTTCTCCTGACTCCTCTCTGGTGCTCGTGGGGTTAAGCCTTCAGGTGTTGCATTCTCCTGAGGCTTGCTCCTGTCTGAGTACAGGGGAGGGCTCCCTGGCTGCTATTGGTGTCTCATGCTGCTGTCAGACTCCTTGCTACTATCTGGGGCGGGAGCTCTGGTAGCATTTAAGCTGGTGAATTACACCTTGTAGTTGCCAGTGTATGTTTGGTCTCCAGCTACACCAGTGTATCTTATTGTTCTGCTAGAGATTTTGACACTTGGACTTCACTTTTGCCTCATCCTCTGTACTGCGTTACCTCTCGTGTTTGACCTAGGACCGGACTCTGTTTACCCCTTGTTTGCTGATTTGGATTTTGTCGTGACCTCCCGTGCTGACTCGGACTGCCTGACCTGTTTTTTATATACCTGTCTGTGTCTACTGTCTACCTCCCCTTATCCCTAGGTAAGTTAGGGACTGTCGCCCAGTTGCTGCCCTAGGGGTTAGCCTAGGGGGGCAAGCAGGTAGGGACAGGGGTTGCGGGTCTAGACAAGGGACTTCCATCTTCCTGGACCCCAGGACTCCCTGACAAATATACTTAGAAAGTATTTTACTTACAGAGACATGGAAGGTTTTTACAGGCATTTTTGCAAAAGTGACAACAGGAAGTGGTTGTCACTTTTCAAGTAGCTTCTTGGAGACCGACAGTCAAATGTTCAGAATATCAGTTCTGTCAGTAACTAGATATTTCACTATCAGTCTCTTAGAATATAATTCAGGAATTACAATATTGGTAGCAGAAACTGAAAGTAAATTATTGGATTTCACAGAACACCCAGAAAGCCGACAGTACATCACATATAGTGGATTTTTTTTTTTATTTCTCAGTGGAATTTACAGACCATACTTTTTTTTTAAATTATAAATCTACATAATTTTGAGAATTTAAAGTTAATTTTTAATTGACCAATTTGCTTTAAATCATGCTGTATTCTTGAGTTTAACATTGGGAGATACATGCCACATTGAAACAAGCAGAATTTCTCGTCTGCCCTGTGTGAAGTATGACCAGCTCAACAATTAGATGGTGCACTACATGTGGCGGTGGTGCTAGCAAAGCTAACAATTTGGGGCGCTGCTGCGTAAAGGGGTTATAATATATAAATAAATATATATATGATATTATAAGTTACTGTACAGTAATGAAGAAGATAGGAAACACAAGGACTGACAGACTGCAGGGAGTATGAAGGAATGAGCAGGACAGATGTGGGCACATACATGCAGCGCATGGGGAGAGAGGGGTCACAGCAGGGGCGTAGCTAATGACTCCTGGGCCCTGGTGCGAGAGGTCAACTTGGGCCCCCCAAGTGATACTATTGGTATATATATATATATATATATATATATACATACATACACACACACACCAAGACAGATATTACCAATAACACCAGCATATAGGAAGAGAAAATATTATCACCATTACATATTACTAAGACCAATAAAACACAGTACCAGATAGCAAGTAACAAATAATTCCACCACATACTGACTAACACCACCGCTGCTACTGACTAACACCACCACTGCTACTAACTAATACCACCACATACTGACTAACACCTCCGCTGCTACTGAATAACACCACCACATACTGACTAACACCGCCACATACTGACTAACACCAACGCTGCTACTAACACCACCACATACTGACTAAAACCGCTGCTACTGAGTAACACCACCGCTGCCACTGACTATTACCACCACATACTAACACCATCACTGCTACTGAGTAATACCACCACATACTGACTAACACCACCGCTGCTACTAATACCACCACATACTGAATAACACCACCGCTGCTACTAACACCACTGCTGCTACTGAATAACATCCACTGTACATGTATCACCACATCCAGTCATATAGAGGTGGACGCAGCTCCACACAGGTTCTGTACACCATGTACATTAATGTGCAGTTATATCAGGTGACTCACAGAGGGCGTCTTCTCTGATTGGAGTTCTTCCCTTTTCATCTTCTTCTCCATCCGTCCTGGGCCATCATAAGAACTTCTCAGAGCCACAAATCCACAGAATCTGCCAGACAGACATATTAGGCTCCTCATTCTGGCACCATCCTCATCTCTCTACAAACTGCACATTTATATTGGCCCCTTTATGCCCTCATTTAGTGGGTAGGCTGACTTTATGTGACCCCCTTATAGTGTATGCCCTATATGTAGCCTCCTTATAGATGGTCCCCCTCTGTGTATCCCCCCTTATAGTATATGCCCCCTACTATGTAGCCTCCTTGTAGATGCCCCCTCTGTGTATCCCCCCTTATAGATGGCCCCCTCTCCCCCTATGTTGCCCCCCTTATAGATGGCCCCCTCTCCCCCCTTATAGATGGCCCCTTCCCCCCCTTATATGTTGCCCCCAAAGATAGCCACCTCTCCCCCTTATAGATGCCCCCCTCTCCCCCTCTTATAGATGGCCCCCTCTCCCACCCTCCTATAGATGACCCCCTCTGCTATAGATGGCCCCTTCCCCCCCTTATAGATGGCCCCCTCCTATAGATGGCCCCCTCTCCTCCCTACTTACATAGATGGTCTTCTTTCCCCCCCTTATCTAGATGGCCCCCTCTCCTCCCTCCTTATATAGATGGTCCCCTTTCCCCCCCTTATATAGATGGTCCCCTTCCCCCCCCCTTATATAGATGGTCCCCTTTCCCCCCCTTATATAGATGGTCCCCTCTCCCCCCCTTATAGATGGTCCCCTCTCTCCCCCCCTTATAGATAGCCCCCTCTGTTATATATGGCCCCTCCCCCCCCTTATAGATGGCCCCCTCTCTTCCCTCCTTATATAGATGGTCCCCTTTCCCCCCCTTATATAGATGGTCCCCTTTCCCCCCCTTATATAGATGGTCCCCTTTCCCCCCCTTATATAGATGGTCCCCTTTCCCCCCCTTATATAGATGGTCCCCTTTCCCCCCCTTATATAGATGGTCCCCTCTCCCCCCCCCTTATAGATGGTCCCCTCTCTCCCCCCCCCTTATAGATGGTCCCCTCTCCCCCGCCCTTATAGATGGTCCCCTCTCCCCCCCTTATAGATGGTCCCCTCTCCCCCCTTATAGATGGTCCCCTCTCACACCCCCCCTTATAGATGGTCCCCTCTCTCCCCCCTTTATAGATGGTCCCCTCTCCCCCGCCCTTATAGATGGTCCCCTCTCCCCCGCCCTTATAGATGGTCCCCTCTCACCCCCCCTTATAGATGGTCCCCTCTCACCCCCCCCCCCCCCTTATAGATGGTCCCCTCTCCTCCCCTTATAGATGGTCTCCTCTCACCCCCCCTTATAGATGGTCCCCTCTCTTGCCCCCCTTTATACATGGCCACTTCTCTCCCCCCCCTTAATAAATGGCCCCCTCTCCCCCTCCCTCCAATAGATAGCCCCCTCTTTCCTTTATGAAAACAATGCTTGCCAAACAATGCTTGCGGTCACAAGAGCGATTGATGAGGGGGCCTCAGGGGCCCCTTGTGGCGGGCCCGGTCGCAGCGGCAACCGCTGCGACCCTGGTGGTTACGCCACTGGGTTACAGCTATGAAGAGATTTTCTCCACAGTCCTGTCCCCTGATGCAAGCCCCAGCCTGAAGTGGATCTGCTATGATTTGGAAGGTGAGAGAGACTGTCTGGGTCAGAGTACAGGGCTGTAGACCCCACTATGTAGGCCATGCCCCTCCTCCACTCCCCTTCCACCCAGTACAGGGAGCTCTTAAAGCAAAGCAATGCTCTTAAACCAAGTCACAATTTTGAAAAACTGAGCTCTTAAACCAAAACGCTCTTAAACCAAGTTACTCTTAAACCAAGGTACCACTGTATATATATATATATATATATATATATATATATATATATATATTTATTGCTGCCCATGTTATGCTTACCTCTCAGCATACCTATTTTCCCCCAAAATTTTCTGATACATTCATAATTGAGAAAAAGGCATCACAGACATCAGTATGGATCACAGTCAATGCCATCCATGTGGCTGCCCTGAAGAAAGCTTACCTATGACTGACGGTCCTCCAGCATAGCTTATCTCTCTGTGGTGTCGCCAGTGATCCCCGCTTACTGCAGCCCTGCTGCTTCAGAGACGGAAGTAGCGGTAGTGACAGCCCGCTCAGCCAATCACTGTCTGAGATGGGGCAACGCCACGGCCAGTGATTGACCTTGTGTCAGAAACAGCGGAGGACACCGGAGAAGCCAAATTTACCCACAATGCAGCAATATGTAAAAAAAAAATGTTAAACCCTGCCAGGAATTTGTGCAACACACCCCTGGGGCTTTTTCCTACCTACCTTCCCTCCCTATCTTATTTGTATTATGTATTCTTATTGTTATGTCTAAGGCTGCATTCACACATTCAGTGTTTTTCCCGGTCCGTGATTGTGGTCCGGCAGCAACCTCCGTGATCCGTGCAAAACAGTCCGTTTTTCATCCGTTTTGTATCCGTGTCCGTTTTTTTCATGGATCTGTGTTAAAGCATTTTAAATTACATTGATTACATCACATCCGTGTTTTTCACGGATGAACACGGATGTCACATCCGTGTACATCCGTGAAAAACACGGATCTCATTGATTTTTATGGGGAAATCCTTTCCGTGCATCCGTTCCGAGTAATGACATGTCCTATTTTTTAACGGAACGGATCACGGATCCATTAAATCACGGAACATCTAAATAGCTCAATAGAAAGCAATGGGCTGTAAAATTGTCCGTGCGCACAGATCCGTGAGCACGGACAACTTCCCGGAACGTGTGAATGCAGCCTTATTGTTGTTGCTGGAAGGTGGCGCAGGGGAGGACCTTACAGAAGAGGAAGGTGAATGACTGGTGAAGTAAAGGGCGTAACAACAACATACCCACCTCTAAAGCTGTGGCCTAGCATACTGGTGACCTCGCAAAAGAAGGGCGACAGTGCAAGGTCCTCCTGTTTTAATAATGGTTTGTTGAATGAATAGACAATCTTATCCTCATGTCCTCTTCTGATGTAGCAGTTGTTGTAATAAGTGGGTATGTAGTTAACATAGAATGTGAGCAGCGTCGGACTGGCCCACCAGATTCTCCGGTGGGCCCCCAGCTTTAGCACTAACACTGACTGACATGTCATTTCTCATTGGTCCTTCATTGGTGGGCCCCCAGGATTATTTCCTCTGGTGGGCCCCAGATACCCCAGTCCGACACTGAATGTGAGTGTATACATACCAGCCCAAGGTTTTATTGGGTTACCGTCAGTCCTAGGTAAGCTTTCTTCTGGGCAGCCACATGGATGGCTTTACCTGTGATCCATACTCATGTCTGTGATGCTTTTTTCTCAATTTTTTATGTATCGTAAAAATTTTTGGGAAAAGAAATACTTGCTTCTCATGCAGCGCTTCCTCACTACCAAGTGAGAGTACCCCGACTATGTCCCCTTACACTGGGAGACAGCACCCAATCATTGCCAAGACCAAGACAATCTAAAAATACATCAAATTTATCACAGTGGATCATGCAGAGCTTTGGCCTTAAAGGGGCACATTTGTCAATGGACGCCCCTGGTGTACGCTATGGAAACGGAGCTGATTTTTGCCTTTTCTGTGGTGTAAACCATGTCAGAAATCTATACTTGCTCCAGAGCAGATGTAGATTTCTGTACAAGCCCTAGCAACAGGTTCAGGTCCTGCCGGACTCACCAATAGACGTGCCCCTCTTAATAAATCTGTCCAGGTGATTGGGGGGGGGGGGGGCTTGATTTAGGACTGGTGTATGAGTATGCCAGTCTTAATTAATCCCCCCCCCCAAGAGGCAATCCAACGTATTTCCCCCTTTATGTTGCTGACTCTGGTCACCACTGCAGTGCCGATTCACAAGGTATGACAAACAACATTGACTATCAGGGGCAAAAAGAGGTCTATGGGACCTCCCGGAAAAAAGAAATAATCAGCCCTGTGCTTCTTTTTCCACTTGTTCTAGTGATCGTTCGGAGTCAGAACGCTTATACAATGACGGATACAAAAAAATGTAACATGTTCCTAGGACATTTTAAAGGTTTCTTAAAGTGACAAGTCCTCTTTAAGTCCTTAGTAGACATCCTTAACCTCACAACGAAAGACAGCGGAAGCAGTGGTCTTTTGGGAATATCCCCACCCATGACAACGTACAAGGGTAGTGTATGCTCGGGGATATAGACGAACACTTGTTTCTGTGTAAGGGCTAAGTGGAAGATAAGCATAGCTACATTCCAGTGCATTTAACAGCATAGATACTAATATGTCTGGAATGTCACTCATCCATCTGGACAAAACTTGTAGAAAGTGATAATATCTAGATGTGTGTCCTTTAACCAGTGATGGGTGAATGAGATGTGATCAACGGGCTGAGGTCCGATCCAGAGGTGAGAGATAAGAACGTTTTTTTAGATACACTGCTATATGTCTAAACATCGGAGAGAAAAAGGTGGGTTTTGGAAATGTGGGTGTTCATGTTACCCTAACCATGATAATAATCCCCCCAAATTAGGTAGAAGCCCCCAGTAGGTAGGTAGTCCCCCATTCGTTAGAAGCCCCCAGTATGTAGGTAGTCCTCCATTCTGTAGAAGCCCCCAGTAGGTAGGTAATCCCCTATTTTGATCTTGCTACTCAGCATGGATTGTTCTGTTGATTTTAATATTATGATTTAATAAAGTTCATCTATTTTAAAACGTAATTTGGAGTGCCGCATCCACACAATCTTCTCCCTACCGAATCCCCTATTAGGTAGAAGCCCCCTGTAGGTAGGTAGTCCCCCATTAGGTAGAAGCCCCCAATAGGTAGGTAATCGCCCATTAGGCAGGGCTCCAGACTAAAAAATTTACCTAGGAGCCATTGGCTACTAACCTGAAAAAATTTAGGCGCCAAATAGAATATTTGATTGACAACATTTTAAAACATGTAAAATTAATGTTATGTTAAATGGGACTTACTGTGTGCAGAGGCCGCGGCAGCATCCTCCTCCTTTAGATCCTTTCTTTTCTTAGTTTGAAAACGTTCAACATGGAAACTTGCAACTTGCAGTGTATACATACACACACACTGAGGGAAGTGGTACTGTGCAGTGTATATACATACAGACACTGAGGGAAGTGGTACTGTGCAGTGTATATACATACAGACACTGAGGGAAGTGGTACTGTGCAGTGTATATACATACACACACACTGAGGGAAGTGGTACTGTGCAGTGTATATACATACAGACACTGAGGGAAGTGGTACTGTGCAGTGTATATACATACAGACACTGAGGGAAGTGGTACTGTGCAGTGTATACATACACACTGAGGGAAGTGGTACTGTGCAGTCTATATATACAGACACTGAGGAAAGTGGTACTATGCAGTCTATATATACAGACACTGGGGGAAGTGGTACTGTGCAGTCTATATATACAGACACTGAGGGAAGTGGTACTGTGCAGTCTATACATACACACTGAGGGAAGTGGTACTGTGCAGTCTATATATACACACTGAGGGAAGTGGTACTGTGCAGTCTATATATACAGACACTGAGGGAAGTGGTACTGTGCAGTCTATACATACACACTGAGGGAAGTGGTACTGTGCAGTCTATATATACAGACACTGAGGGAAGTGGTACTGTGCAGTCTATACATACTGAGCTAGACATATGACTGCAGCCATAGTGACACATAGTGATGTGTATATAGATAGATATATCTCTCACCTAGTGACTAATGCAAGTGACCCCCTACAATACAGACACCTGAGGGGCCCTGATAATAATAATTGTGCATATATCTATCTCCCAGTGTCTGCAGCCAGTTTGCCCTACACTTATATATATATCACCCAGTGCAGACATAGTTACCCCCCGGCTCTCTACCCTGACGTGCTGACACTTGATGCTGCAGGGAGGCCATGCTGACATCTGTAGTCCCCCCGCAGCTCTGCGCCCTTACCGAGCTCTCCAGTAGTGAGGTCCGAGTCGGGTCCTCCGGGTCCCCCGCTATACGTGTGCTTAATGTCCCGCTTAGTGCTTGGTGCAGCCTTCACGCTAATTGGTTCTTCTTTAACCCCCTAAGGACAGAGCCAATTTAGATTTTTGTGTTTTCGTTTTTTCCTCCTTGTGCTTAAAAGGCCATAGCACTTGCATTTTTCCACCTAGAAACCCACATGAGCCCTTATTTTTTGCGTCACTAATTGTACTTTGCAATGACAGGCTGAATTTCTGCATAAAGTACACTGCGAAACCAGAAAAAAATTCAAAGTGTGGTGAAATTGAAAAAAAAAAAACGCATTTTGTTTATTTGGGGGAAATGTGTTTTTACGCCATTCGTCCTGGGGTAAAACTGACTTATTATATATGTTCCTCAAGTCGTTACGATTACAACGATATATAACATGTATAACTTATATTGTATCTGGTGGCCTATAAAAAATTCAAACCATTGTCAACAAATATATGTCACTTAAAATTGCTCCATTCCCAGGCTTATAGCGCTTTTATCCTTTGGTCTATGGGCCTGTGTGAGGTGTCATTTTTTGCGCCATGATGTGTTCTTTCTATCGGTAGCTTGATTGCGCATATACGACTTTTTGATCGCTTTTTATTACAATTTTTCTGGATTTGATGTGACCAAAAATGCGCAATTTTGCACTTTGGGATTTTTTTGCGCTGACGCAGTTTATCGTGCGAGATCAGTAATGTGATTAATAAATCTGGGCGCCATTTGCAATATGTCAGTCGCATTGGCGACCATTTTGGTCACCATCTGGAGCCCTGTTAGGTAAAATCCCCCTGTAGGTAGGTAATCCCCCATTAGGTAGAAGCCCCCTTTAGGTAGGTAATCTCCCATTAGTTAGAATCCCCTTGTAGGTAGGTAGTCCACCATTAGTTAGAATCCCCTTATAGGTAGGTAGTCCCCCATTAGGTAGAAGCCCCCAGTAGGTAGGTAATCCTCCATTATGTAGAAGGCCACTGTAGGTAGGTAATCCCCCATTAGTTAGAATCCCCCTGTAGGTAGGTAATCCCCCATTAGGTAGAAGCCCCCAGTATGTAGGTAATTTCCTTTAGTTAGAATCCCCCTGTAGGTAGGTAATCCCCCATTAGGTAGAAGCCCCCAGTATGTAGGTAATCCCCTTTAGTTAGAATTCCCCTGTAGGTAGGTAATATATTAAGTAGGTAATCCCCTCTCCAAATTTGATGTCCCCAATAGGTAGACAAGTCTCTAATCAGGTAGGTAATCCCCCTAGGTAAATGCCTGCAGTAGGTAGTTAACCCAGCACCAACTAACCAATTAGCTAGATGATTCCAGTAGGTAGCTACGCCCGCCACCTCAAATAAAGAGGTATTACCATCTGAGCTTGTTATCCCCTCCCCTATCCAAACTCTACCCCATAGAGAAGGAATGGAACACCAGCCACGGTGACCAAGCAGGAGTGCTGAGAGAATACCCCTTTAAGTAGATGCCCCCAGTAGGTAGTTAAACCCCCCTCAATTGTTGATGTCCCCAGTTGCTCCCCAGGATGCCCCTGGTAGGTCCCTAGCAAATAAAACAAAACAAAAAAAATAGAAATTTCCTTCACCCTCCCTTTGCTCCAGCGATGACGTTGGGCCCCCTCCTTCTCCTGTGCAGAAGATGGGCACCGCTCTACGATATATCCAATGTTTTTTAAAGTGACAGTGCCCATTAAATACATGTGTACCTTTGTTTTTTTATGGATGTTTGCTGTATATAATGGTGGTAAATATATAAAATGAATAATAGACAGTAGCTAATATTTGTATTCTGTTTTCGTTTCTGACTTGGGCAGACTAGATGGCCCAAGTGGTCTTTTCCTGCTGACGTCTTCTACGTCTCTCTGACTTTGAGAGTATCAGGCTCATGGATTGTTGATTCCTTACCTGGACTGTGAGTGTTATACTTCTATACCTGGCAAAGTTTTTTTTTATTTTTTTAATTAGACCTGTTCATGCTTAAACAAGCATTACATCTAAATAGATAGTGTGATTCATGGTTATGGTGTAACACTCCTCTCCCGTCATAGTGAATCTGCATGTCGACTGTATAATGAAGGTGAATCATCATCTTAGACATATATAATTGTTACTTACAAAATCATTATGCGACTAGGGAGGAAGCAAAAATGTGGTTCCAGGTAAGACCCTGTTCACATTGGCATGGCAATTATTATGCATATGTTGTGTAACAGTTAAAGGGGTCAAACAAGTTTCCAAGCAGAATCCTAAAATTACTGGGAGGGCTTAGTAATACATCCAAGGGTATGAACGTCCGCCTAATGCGGTCCATGGGCAGAGTGACACAAGATCCATAAAGGCCCCAGCTAGTGGGTATAGCTAGCCATCATTGGGGGGGGGGGCACCTAAGGAAACCTAGCAGTTTACAGCAGAGTTCTCGGCTTCAGTTGTGCTTACCTATCTGCTGACATTTACTTCTGTCAAGTTATCAGGCAAATGAAGAGGATAGCTACCCAGTATGCATATCGGCCTACCGCACCCTCACCTCATTACTCACTAGCCAGACATGGTTAGGGTGAAGGTGCTTGGGTAAAATAAGGATAGTCTTTCGTTAATAGTCCCTACAAATGGGTCCTGGCCCCCAGATCAGGCCCTGGAAAATCACTGCAGCAGGAACACTCTCTTGTACACCCTTTCTCTGGAAACACTCTCACAAAACACCCCCAAACTAGCTCCACCCCCTCTATACATACCTCTCAGGGGGCTCAGTGATTGGGCAGGAACATACCATAAACCAACTAACTCTAGCTTCTGATTAGGAAACAGAGGAGGGACATCTGTGAGGTACCCAGCTCAGGGATTGGCTCTCTGTCAGCTGAACATCAGTGGCATATAGAAAATACCTGAGAAAAAAAAACACATTTACAGTTTAGTTATTCTTCCCTTCAGCTGTGCTAAGTTAGAACAAAGTATATAGTGACACCAAGTGGTGGGAGTACAAACTACTACCTTCCATCCCAGAGTATGTATAGGCAATAGTACCAACCTACAAACGTGCTACATAGCAGTGGAACATCCGCTCTGGGGCACTGCGATAGTGTGTTGTAGAGACATATGTAGCAGTCAACAATGTCACCAAGAGGTAGACTACCAAAAAAGTAGCCTCTAAGAGGCTTTTTGTTAGGCTTCATTTCCCTTTTATAAGGCTTAATTCCCAGGATTCACGGAAGCTACAGAGTGTGAAGCTGCGTAGTGGAATAACAGACCTTCCGGCATCATTTGTAGTTATGATGCCGGAAGCGCCAAAAGTGTTTTAAAATGTTTTTGGTACTATACTGATACAACCGCGTGTGTCAGTACAGTCCCGCAAACATTTAAACACTTTTGACGCTCCTGGCATCAAAATGACCTCTGCACCAGATAGTGAATGTACTCTCAACACCACCTAGAAATCATCACTTACTCTTTTTGTCAATCCTAGAGCTCACCTGGCCTTCAGAGTATTTCTTCATGAAGAGGAAGCAGGTTAAAAGACAAAACTGGTTAAAGATAGATGCGAAAACGTTAAACACTGAACTAATTCTTTGACAGTAAAAAAATTATTTCACAACAGTATTTCAAAGACCACTGGATTGCACTAGATTACACAAACCGGGCCATTACAGAAGAAATACAACAACCATGTACAGTAGTAGAGTTCTTGCAGTGGCATAATCTTAGTAATATAGGGGAGATTTATTAAACATGGTGTAAAGTGACACTGGCTCAGTTGCCCCTAGCAACCAATCAGATTCCACTTTTCATTCCTCACAGACTCTTTGGAAAATGAAAGGTGGAATCTGATTGGTTGCTAGGGGCAACTGAGCCAATTCTACTTTACACCATGTTTGATAAATCTCCCCCATAGTCCATATGTATAGAAGGCTTCACAATGTATAAAGATTACAGAGGCTTCACATTAGTCATTTCACTCTAAGGGTGGTATTACACAGGCCGATGGGGGCCCGATAATACCTGTAAACGAGCAGCGATCTGCTAGATCGTCGCTCGTTTACTGGGCCCGATAATCATTTAACAAGGGCTGCAAGGACATTGTTACCGATGTCCTTGCAGCCCTTGCTTAACTATATACAATACCTATCCACGGTAGACCGCAGAAGCTGCCCTGGAACGTGGATAGGTAATGTATATCGTCAGTTTCCGGCCGTGAACCGCTATTACACTTAGCGGTGCGCGGTCGGCGCCCACTGAAAATAGGTCCAAACCTATATCAACGATCAGCCGATGATCGTTGTCATCAGCTGATCGTTGTATTTATTACATGGAGCGATAATCGGCCGAATCTGGCCGATTATCGTTCCGTGTAATAGTACCCTAAGTGTGGACAGCTCTGTTTCAGCTAAGTTTAGTACTTAAAGGGGTTATCCAGCACTACAAAAACATGGCCACTTTTCCCCTTCTCTTGTCTCCAGTTCAGGTGTAGTTTGCAGTTAAGCTCCATTTACTTCAATGGAACTGAGTTTGAAACCCCACCCAATCTGGAGACAAGAGGGGGAGAAAAGTGGCCATGTTTTTGTAGTGCTGGATATCATTTTGTAGCGCTGGTACATTAGGGGCCACATAAGAGAGTTTCCATGGAGCCAATGAGCTTCAAGTTACGCTTCTTTTACTATCATAGCTTTATTGTACATTACATCCATTGCTGCCAGGCCGTCATCTATATGTTACATAGTATAAGACTCTTTCAGGACTGTCAGTATGATGAGGGACCCTGCCTACCACTACAAGCTCTTCCATTGAGGAAGGAAGTAATTATTCTTTCCCTGAAAGGAAGTGACAAAGTCCTCAGAAGATGAAAAGGGGATGGCATTACTTCATCAGCTTCAAGGGGAAAATGGTTGACAGATTCAAAACTTCAATTTATTGGTAATTTTTTTTCTGATACCTGATGGCTTTTACATTGATTTATTCATTTGCATATGTTTAGGTTCATTGGATGCTTGTGATAAGGCAAGATTTGCTTTTTATCTGCCTTATTCCCAAGTGGCTATCCCTGTCCAATTAAGTAAGCTGAACGCTAGCAACGAGGAATTGACACTAGGCAAAAAGACGGTATAACCTCCTCCCTCAGCTGAGTTAGGAGTGCACACTCATGCTTTATTTGGTTTCATGTGAAATATATAAACTTTCAATACAGACGGGGTTTCAATTCACAAGACACATACATATCACACTCTGATCTGTGATCTGGTCAATCCACAGCTGGTCAGCAGTCAGGCTGGTACAACGTGTTGTTTACCATGTATTGTTTATATAACAATGTCTCTTTCTTGCGTCTGTATTGTGGCTGCAATGTAAGTTCGAAGGTGCTGTGCTCATTGGCGTGCTGCCAGCATTCCTTCTTCCAGAAACAGAGACAAGGCTGAAGCCATTTTAAGGATTACAATGTTTTTACCCAAAGTAACATCACCTGGTCACCTTCACACTTGTACATGTTACATTTATTATCTCCATTAATGTGGCCTAGTACATGGGGGAGCCCCATCGATTGATGCATATTTCCCCATTTGTCCATACCAGGGGCCATTTTTTGATATTAACAATGTACATTTGCAAATTTTCTGTAATTTCATTTCAGTTGGTTGATTCTTTACAGTCACAGCAGTGCTGACCCAGGTGTTGCACATCATTTACAGTCCTCAATTTACCAAGGGACATCCAGGAATCTCACCCTCTTTTTCTCATTTTGTGATTCTGTCATTGATTCTTATATATTGTTATAATCTTTGTATATATACATTTTTTGCTATAGCTTTGCCTTTTTAGGCTATGTTCACTCTACGTAAATACCGTAGTAGTCACAGCCACATGCTCCATTGTGAGCAGCAGGGAATTCGGATGTGGGCACGCACGGATGCATGGAATTCCACGCTGCTGTAAAGATCCCAGCTTTTCCAACAGCATTTAGTGATATGCGTTACTGCAAGACTCATGGACATAGACTACAATAGACGGACTCTGTCCCCTTGAGATGAATGTGAAACATTACTGAGCGTGCTCTGACCTGTGAAGAGGTCATTCCACAGGGAGCTGCTATTGTCTCCTCTATCTACTGGTGTCACATGTCACTGCAATGCTGTACAGATCACTTTACAGCAGCCTCCTCTTATCTTTAAAAAATATGTTTAACATAAAAACATTATTTTATTATTTACATTGCCTTTAATAGTTATTTGGTATAATAGATAGGCCACAGACATGGTATGAACCTAGCCTCACATTTTTGTATGTTTTTGAACCACGATGTATCAGATCATTGATAACATGGTTACTTTGAGCTATTCATCTATTTCATCTGCCTTGGTACAGAATTGCTGGTAGAACTGAAATGGCACAACACAAGGGGCAATGTGTCTTCCTTTATTGTGCGGCTTTTATTCCCAGAATATCCATTCACCTTCTAATAACCTAACAAAATAATTTACAGCACAAATCTTAAGTTCCTCCAAGTCAGAGGATTTCTCTCTGAGGAAACAATGGTGGCAGGTAATCATAGAAAACATATGCCCTATGAAGGAAATCCTTACTACATGACTTCTTGCAGAGGGACTGGAGTTGGACACTGCTTGCCTAGCACCTAAAAGATGACATCTCATTAAAATGTTAAACATGTAGGTCTAACAAATGCTGGAATTCAAAAGATGAGTAATTGAACTCCACTTTTTTATACGACAGACCGAGGCAACATTAGAGCACATGATAACTGGGGCTGCACCAGCTGTATCCTGAGAAAGAAGCTGTGCGGGAGCCCCCATTGTGCTGATCATGTGGTATCCCACCACGGGTGTTGCTATTGGTTACACCCTTTGTAAAAGCCTGTACTTTGTAAGTATAAGTGGTGATGTAGTAGTACCAAAGTTTTGCCATAAGATGTCGCTATTGCAAGTGTGTGTATTCAGTTATTGCACAGCTGTAGTACTGAAGGGGTTATTGTTTATTTGTATGTCACATGGATCTGTAGGCCAATGAGAGTACTTTCTTCTTTAAAATAAAAGCAGGTGTGCCACCTTACCTGTGTGCCCAACCGGCACTGGCGTCACGACATAACATCTCGGCCAACCACCATAGCACTGGCATCACACTTCACCATCTGGCAAGTCACCAGCCTGTGGCCTACACACCGGGGGTGTACCACACCACAATCACAGATCCCCAGAATGTACCCAGCATCTTCTTTAGAAACTCTATTATTTTAATGTTGGTCCATTGTTAAAATTGCTTCTATTAAAGGGATACTGTATTTCTGTGTTATAACAATGGGTGTCCAGGGGTTAGGGAACATGGGGTGAATCCATCCAAACACGATGGATTATTTTCCCACTACAATACAAACTGATGTAACAGGGATGCAGAACCTTCGGCCCTCCAGAAAAAGTACAATTCCCATCATGCATGGACAGCCAAAGCTTTAGCATACCTGCCACCACGTCCACTGGCCTGATTGATGGTAAATTCCACTTGATGTCTGGAAGTTTGGGTATTTTTGAAGACGGCCACATGAGGATAGTGCATGCAATCACCATTCTGATCCAATTGGGGTCATGGGCATTACTCGGCCTGGTTATCTCCATGGATATCCGAAAAGTTGATATGTCATGGATACAAATTTGGACTGTTCAGAATTTTAATGCTAAGATTCTTAGGGCTCTATTACACGGGACGATTATCGTGCGAAAAATCATTATATCGTTCGAATTTAAACGATAATCTTTGTAATTGCAGGCTACGATTTGAAAATCGTTCGTGTGTCGTTAATTTAGATCTGAACCTGAAATTATTGTTAATCGTTCGCTGTAATTCCACATTCGTTCGCTCAAGTTCCGCCTTTTTTCACTAATCGTTCGGTGTAATTGCACATGGTTCATTGTTTTGCTGGGATCAGAAGGAATAAATGATCGTAGTAACGATCGCAATAACGATCATAGTAACGATCATAACTACCGATTATCATTCTGTGTAATATGGTGAACGATAAACAATCTAGTTTGCGATCGTTTGCCGTTAAGAATCGCTCCGTGTAGGGAGAACAGCCCAGCAACGCACTTGACTCCACAACTTGGCTCTTGTTCCAGCTCATGGCAGGAGAAGTCTCCGTTATATGTATGTGGAGCTTTTTTTCTGCAATAAAATGGATTGAGCACCAACCAGAGGAGTGATGTGCATTGCCGTGCGCTTCTCCCAGCTGTGTCTAGTGACTGTGGGGGTCTAAGGGCCCTTTTACACAGAAAGTTTATCTGACAGATTATCTGCCAAAGATTTGAAGCCAAAGCCAGGATTGGAATTGAAAAAAGGAGGAATCTCAGGCTTTCCTTTATGACCTGATCTCTGTTTATAGTCTGTTCCTGGTTTTGGCTTCAAATCTTTGGCAGATAATCTTTCTGTGTGAAAGGGGCGCTGGGGCCCTAAGTAAAAAGATTTTAAAAAATCTGTTTACAAATCTAATCCATATGTTTTAGAAATTTTCCACTAGGAAACTGCCTGGTGCAGCCAATTTGAAAAGCCTTCTAAACCAGTAAAAATAAATAAATAAATTAATTAGTATAACAAACTTATGGTGCGTTTACACAGAGAGATTTATCTGACAGATCTTTGAAGCCAAAGCCAGGAACAGACTATACACAGGGAACAGGTCATAAAGGAAAGACTGAGATTTCTCCTCTTTTCAAATCCATTCCTGGCTTTGGCTTAAAAAATCTGTCAGATAAATCTGCCTGTGTAAACGCACCAAAAGACTGTCTTTTTATTAATATAAATTAGTCCGGGTACTGCAAAAATAAATATCCAATACTTACATGCCCCGATCCACCGCCATGCCTCCTTGATGTACCAAATAAACATTTTTTTCTTTTTTAATAAAAGAGACCTATTACACAAAAAAAAACCTGTTGAATCCTATATTCTTTGCTGACGGCTTTCAAAAAGACGTCCAATGTTTGCAGATGACGGCCATCTATAATAATCATGATCATTAGAGATGGCCGTCAAATATCGGACGTCTTTTTAATAGCCATCAGCAATAATGGCTGCAAAATCTCGCAGTATGAACCTAGCCATTGGGTAGATTCACAAATGGCGGCCATCTTTCATAACAACGGACGTCATTGTGCAAATAACACCTGTTATTTTGAAGTAACGGACATTATGCACAATGATGGCTGTTGTTATGAAAACAGACGGCATTTTTACATCGTGTGAACCTAGCCATACAGTATTAAGGATATTAATTTACTTCCACGATTTTATTTACAAGGAAAAGAATTAGGGAAAACATAGTATTATAGCAATATGTTTAACTAATACATAAAAAACACAGCTGTGCACATAAAGTTGCCTATTGCACATGTATATGCTAAAGGGACATTAAAATCATGATGTGATATATTCAGTGTTACCACTAGAGGTCTCCAATGTGCAGGGAAGATGATGTGACCTCATACCAGAAGACCCAGTCATCAGGCCTCTGCACTGTGTTACATACTATAAAATTAGAAGGAAACAGGAAGGCACCACAATAATATAAAAAAAACTGAGTGCGAATCTTTCCAGCTCAATACAAGATACTAACACAAACAACAAAAGAACAGGAAAAATGGGCTGCACCTCCAATAAACAAGTAATATACTTTATTATATAATACAAGGCACAAACTTTAAAACCTCTTAAGGCTATGTTCACACTGCGTATGAGTCCGGCCGCATTTCGTACGCCGCCGTACATGTGCGGCTGAAACTACGGGCGTGGGAAAAAAAATCGGCATGCGGCCGATTGCGTTCGAACCGCGAACATACGCCCGCAGTACAGTTATGCTTCCCTAGCTTGTTTCGAAGCGATCTGAAACGGGTCATTTACTTGGAAATCTTCGCCCAGCCCCGTAAAACTCACAGAACCTTTTGGATCGAAAAATCAAGTTCAATTTGGCTGAAATAAGTACTTCGTACGGGACCGCATGGGAATCCACGGCCGTGAGTTGGAACATTTCCGTCCTCAAACAATGGTCTTGTTCATTTTTCACGGTGCCGCATGCGATCCGGCCGTAAGCTCATACGCAGTGTGCACTGTGCGGGCGTATATCGTATACTTTCAAGCGAACGCATCAACCTCAAAACTACATGCATATATTCGCGGTTCGCACTACGGACGGACTCATACTCAGTGTGAACATAGCCTAAAGGATTAGTTTGGGATCTGATTTTTTTTTTTCCAAAACAGACGGGGAGATGGGTGAACATAACAACATGCACTGACCTCCGCGGCTCCAGCGCTGGGATCCGCTGTCATCCCGGGTCCCTCCTCGGCCGCTGACTAGCTGAGTGGGCCTGACACTTCACGTCCCAGGGTGATAGCACTGGAGTCTGGGAGGTAAGTGTTGTTATTTTCACCCACTTTCCTCCTTTAAAACACAATATGTAGGTTTGGACTTGAATTGTCCACTTTCTCAACAGGTCGAAAGGGGAAAAGCACCCCAAAATTTGTTACACAATGTGCCCTTAGTACTGCAAAATCCCAACTGTACCCAGACAGGACTCACAAGGTTAGAAGCACCCTTTGGAGTGCAGATTGCACTGGAATTATTTAAAGGTACCATGTCGAGTCTTTTAGGCACGACACAGTTTAACTAGTATCCAGGCAATCACAGGTACTAGGCCTCACTCGTAACCAGGCAACCACAGGTAGCAGGCTTAACTGGTATCCAGGCAACCACAGGTATTAGGCCTCTGGTATCCAGGCAACCACAGGTACTAGGCTTCACTAGTATCCAGGCAACCACAGGTACTAGGCCTCATGTGTAATCCGGCAACCACAGGTAGCAGGCCTAACTGGTATCCAGGCAACCACAGATACTGGGCCTCTGGTTTCCAGGCAACCACAGGTACTAGGCTTCACTGGTATCCAGGCAACCATAGGTACCAGGCTTCACTAGTATCCGGGCAACCAAAGGCCTCAATGGTATCCAGGCAACCACAGGTACTAGCCCTCTGGTATCCAGGAAACACCGGTACTAGGCTTCACTGGTATCCAGGCAACCATAGGTACTAGGCCTCACTTGTAACTAGGCAACCACAGGTAGCAGGCCTAACTGGTATCCAGGCAACCACAGGTACTAGGCTTTACTGGTATCCAGGCAACCAAACGTACTAGGCTTCACTAGTACCCAGGCAACCACAGGCACTAGACATCACTGGTATTCAGGGAACCACAGTACCAGGCTTTACTGGTATCCAGGCAACCAAAGGCTTCAATGATAGGTACTAGGTACTAGGCTTCACTCGTATCCGGGCAACAAAAGGCCTCAATGGTATCCAGGCAACCACAGGTACTAAGCTTCACTGGTATCCAGGCAACCATAGGTACTAGGCTTTACTAGTACCCAGACAACCACAGGTACTAGGTCTCAATAGTATCCAGGCAACCACAGGTACATAACCCACATAACTAAGCCCACCCTCATAACTACCACAATATGGCGGTAATAGGTGCTCATGGTGTGGTGGTATTATTTGCTTTGTATATAACTGCTCTCAGTACACTGGATTTGGTCAGTAAGTATGATGACATTATGCATGGTTATGATATTTTTCTTTGTATTCTCTATAGACTGTAGACTTTGCTGGTACCGGTTTACATTACATGCGGCACATTTTAAAAGCATTTGTTTTGGTGCAGAAATACCTGTGAGCCAAAACAACAAAGTTCTCAGCAGGGCAGATTGCATTGCCATATTTTTATGGTAAGGCCAGCAGTGAGAGTTAATTATGATGGAAGAGGTTAGGTGGGCTAAGGGGGGGGGGGGGGGACTTGGGGTATTGATTTTGGTGTGTCTTAACAAAAATGGCTGTTCACTCCCACCAATAGTTTGGAGGTATGCATGCAAGTGTATGAATGGAGATACATGGGGGGGGGGGGGGGAGTAAAGAAGGTTGCACTTATTCTTGATTTTATAATGATGAAATGTATGCAGGACCAGGCGGACACCAACCTATTATTTTCACTTTTAGGGTAGCTTCACACGTACCGACTCGCAGCGTTGATAACGCTGCGAGTCGGCTAGGTCCTGGCAGATCACTTTCACTACATACACACAGCGGTCTGAACAACCGCTGCGTGTATGTAATTCTGCCGGTCGCTTAACCCCTTCAGCTGCCGCCCGGCTCCCGCTCTGTATACATTACCTGTCCTCGCTGCACGGGGTTCCGGCGTACTGCTCTCCCGCCCGGCCAATCAGTGGCTGCGGCAGGGCAACACACTGGTTGGCCGGGCGGGAGAGCAGTATGCCGGGACCCCATGCATCGAGGACAGGTAATGTATGCGGAGTGGGAGCCGGGCGGCAGCTGAAGGGGTTAAGCGGCCAGCAGAATTACATACACGCAGCGGTCGTTCAGACCGCTGCGTGTATGTAATGAAAGTGATCTGCCAGGACCTAGCCGACTCGCAGCGATATTAACGCTGCGAGTCGGTACGTGTGAAGCTACCCTTATACAAGATCTTGCATTGTGTCCTCCACCTCACGAGCAAAACAAAGATCACAGATGTGCGCACGACGTATAAAGAGATTTTACACATTCAAGTCCTGTTAAAGGGCCATCTTTTTGAAGTCACATCTGTGGCTGTGTGTGAAAAGGAGAAGGTGAATCTGCTGCAGAAGGCTGGCAGCTTGTAATAAATGACAGTCTTTGATATACAATCTTGTTTGCTTCAAGGCAAAGGTAGTATAGTGTATAGACATGGTGAAAAATCATTGTCAGATGTGAACGGCCTCCAAATAAAAGGAAACTTCTTTTGAAAATTATTCCTCTATTTGACTATGTGTTGATGTTTAGTGTTCAGTCACATCCTGTAACACTGAAATCACAAAATCACTAGTGTAAAAAATAAAAAAATAGAATTTTGTGTGTTTTTATAGCTTATTAAAAGTCAGGGGGGAAACACATTAAAGAACCTGTAGCACATTGAGTAAAAAAAAATTAAAAGCACTACAGTCGATTTTGTCCAGACAACTTATGACAGGAGTGACACGTGGAAGCTCCAATTGACATCGGGAAGAATGAGCACATTCTGTTACATTTCTTCCTCTGTATAGAAGTAAATATAACAAAAACTTTATAATATCTTATCAGACAAAAATGCTTCCTTCTCCTGTTATCAAGTAGGTCTTGTGCTGATTGAAAAAAAGAGACTAAACACATGAAATCCCAGCCATTACAGACAGTCACAGCTCAATGTGTCCATTAATCACCTGACTGCCTTCTCTGTCAGTGTGTAGATGACCTGGGAAACACTGGACTTCCTGCATTTAGTCTATTTTTTTCAACTAACTTCAGGAGACTGGACCTGGATTTTCAAGTAAGTTTAGCTCTGTTTTACAGCATGATAACAAAAACAACAACAAAGTCCCACAAAATGTAAAAGTCACTTGAAGACAGTGGGTGCAGAAACATAATAAAGAAAGTATACTCACCCTTTCCTGCCCTTCCATAGCACCACCCTGAAGTCTCTTCGGCAGCCACCTGATGCCATTTTAAAGGGGCTGTCTAGGATTAAAATGTCTTATATATTGTTATATATCTGGTCTGATAGTCACCTACCCCGATCCCCAATAGCTGCCATTTGATGCTCCTGGGCCTCACTTGTCACCTCCACTTCTTCTTGTGTTTCATCGACCCCACAGGAATTGTTCTGCTCACTCTGGTGGCAGCAGTGACTTGTCTCTGTGAGCTGCAGGGGATTGGAGTATGTAAGTATAACTTTAAAGCAGCACTACTAGGAATTTTATTTTCTTTCTCTTAGAACAGTTTTGATAACAAATGCAATGCTGTAAAATCCCATACTGGCAGCTTTATTGTCAAGATGAGAGCCCTGTTGACTGCACATTGGACTTGCTGAATGCCACAGCATCCCACTGGCGTCCGATGTGTACTGGTGTTATGGTGACCCAGGGGTGCAAGGTGTAGTATGCAAGGCTTAGTGTGGTAATAAAAGCAGCTATGTTTCCCCTTGAGTTTCCTTTGAGAGGTTATGCTGAGGAAGCCAAACAAGAGACAGCGGGGCACGTCGGCATACTGCAACTTCTCCAGCTGCTTCAGATAAGTCCTTGTGCAGACTGGTAGGATGGAGATAAACTTGTGAGCCATAATTCCCTTAGCGTGGACATGTTCAGCAGCATAGACTTAATTAACTGCAGGCACTGGCCAAAGGGCCAGGTACTGAAAGGAACCCCCTCTGATACTTTGCAGGGATCAGGCTTGTCTAGAAACTGACTGTAACTGGATCTCAGCTAGACTAAATCTCTATATATAGACAACAAGGGAGCTACCTATTGGTGGAGAGAAGCCTGAGGTAGCCCAGCGCAAGTTTGGCCACAAGTGGAGGGAAATTGTTTTTGGGCTATGATAGGCCCAGAGGAAGGGAGCTGGCTGTCAAACCTCCTCTCAAGCAGGTTCAGATTGTCACATACACAGTTAACCCTTTGAGCATGAGCTTGCCATACCTGAATAGAACCACTACACAATAGACAATCAACTACAGTTTTATACACTTTGTTCACAGATTAAAGGGGTACTCCGGCGAAAACCTTTTTCTTTCAAATTAACTGGTTTCACAAAGTTATATAGATTTGCAATTTACTTCTATTTAAAAATCTCACGTCTTCCAGTACTTATCAAGAAAAGGTGTATTCTTTCCAATCTGATACAGTGCTCTCTGCTGCAACCTCTGTCCATGTCAGGAACTGTCCAGAGCAGGAGAGTTTTTCTATGGGGTTTCCTGCTGCTCTGGGCAGTTCCTGACATGCACAGAGGTGGCAGCAGAGAGCACTGTGTAAGACTGAAATGGAAACACCATTTCCTGCAGGACATATGGCAGCTGATAAGTACTTGAGATTTTTAAATAGCAGTAAATTACAAATCTATATTACTTTCTGAAACCAGTTGATTTAAAAGAAAAAGGGGAGTACCCCTTTAACCCCTTAGACCTGGAATAGAGATACAGTGATCAATGCACCCCTCCCTTGTGTTTGGGGAGATAATTGTCCTCTACTCTCAGGATCAGTGGTGGTCCCCTACCAATCCGCTAGTTATTCCCTATCATGTGAATAGAGGATAACTTGTTGGGGTGATCATTATAATGTATTTATTCTGTATAGTAATACATGTTAAAGAAAGAAAAAAAAGTGGGGAAATGAGACAGGAAGCATATTCATAAGAAACTGAATGCAAGATCAAGGAGCTGCGTCCATGACCATGTAGTGTCTATTAGCCAATCAGTGTGGGGATGTCCTCTAGCACAGGGGTAGGGAACCTTGGCCCTACAGCGGTTGCAAAACTACAACTCTCATCATGCCTGGACTGCCAAAGCTAAAGCTTTATTTGGCCAGGCATGATGGGAGTTGTAGTTTTGCAACAGCTGGAGAGCGACGGTTCCCTACCCCTGATCTATACGCATAGACTGTCTGCTATGTGACGGAGTGGTGTAGTACATAATTTTGAGGTGCTGTAGCTGTAGGATGGCTCTAGGCTAGCTCTATTATAGGGACACTATGTATAACTATTAGTGATGAGCGAATAGTATTCGATCGAATAGCTATTCGAAATAATAGTACGCTATTCGTGCTATTCGATTGCGCTTGAGTATTCGAACGATAACGCAGTAAAAATTCAATTCGCCTTCCCACATTCCCTGGCGCTTTTTTCCAGCCAATAAACATGCAGGGGGCGGGAGGGACAGTCACTAGGAGTAGGCAGGACTTAAAAAAAACCCTCTAACTGTGATTGGCTGGCTAAACTACATCAACTCCTGAATATAAGAATAGTGATTTCAGATTTGTGTCACTTGCTGGTTGGAGCTAGAGAGGGACAGACTGTATACCAGGGAGAGAAAGCTTTTAGGTGAAGTTAGGTAGGGATTGACCCCCAAAAGCCCTTGTTAGGGCTAAAAGTATAAAAACCATATATTAAGAAGCTGTTGTGAGACAGGCAGCGTGTTCAGACATCTACTGATGAGTGTGATATACTGTGAGTGTAGGATAATAGCTGTTATCTTGCTTCTACTGATTTGCGCAGTCTGCGTCCTGTAAAGGAGTTGAAGGGCTCTTTCATTTTATTATTGTAAAAAACAATTATATATCCGGTATACGGCTGTATACTGTGAGTGCAAAATAATACCTGTTATCTTGCTACTACTGATTTGTTTTTGTTATTACGTATATTACACTGCACCTGACCTGATACGTATGCAAATGCGTACTGCTAGACCAAAACGCTTCTACTTTATGTTCATAATTTGTTCGGGACTCTTTGGCGTACACTTGGGAAAATTGGGATATTCGCTCATCACTAGTGTTAGATGCACCCAGGCATGCTACCCCTGCTGTCCTATATGCATCCGGAGGTGTTGGCATCATTTCCTGAGGTGTTATTGTGCACTTGGTGACCTCCTAGTGGTCGAATATTGATTTCCAGGTCCCAAGTATTTTTCTCCTATAGACTATAATGGCATTCGATATTTGTTCGAATATACGAATATTGGGAGCTATTCAAAGCGAATTTTGAATTATCAAATATTTCACTATTCGCTCATCTCTAGTGATGATCGAATAGTGAAATATTCAAATATTCGATATTCGTACGAATATCTCCCGAATATTTGAATATTCGACCCCATTAACCCCTTAAGGTCAAAGCCTATTTTCGTTTTTGCGCTTTTGCTTTTTCCATTTTATGTTTAAAAGTCCATAGCGCTTGCATTTTTTCACCTAGAGACGTATATGAGCGCTTATTTTTTGCGAAACCAATTGTACTTTGCAATGACAGGCATTATTTTTCCATAACATATGCTGCGAAACCGGAAAAAAATCATTTGCGCTGTCAAATTGAAGAAAAAACGAATTTGTTTTGATTTCGGGGAGTTTTGCATTTACGCCGTCCGTCCTATGGTAAAACTGACTTGTTATGCATGTTCCTCAAGTCGTTACGATTACTATGATATATAACATGTATAACTTATATTGTATCTGATGGCCTGTAAAAAATTCAAACCATTGTTAACAAATATACGTTCCTTAAAATCGCTCCATTCCCAGGCTTATAGCGCTTTTATCCTTTGGTCTATGGGGCTGTGTCAGGTGTCAGTTTTTGCGCCATGATGTGTTCTTTCTATCGATACCTTGATTGCGCATATACGACTTTTTGATCGTTTTTTATTACATTTTTTCTGGATTTGATGCGACCAAAAATGCGCAATTTTGCACTTTGGAATTTTTTTGCGCTGACGCCGTTTACCGTGCGAGATCAGGAATGTAATTAATTAATAGTTCGGGCGATTACGCGCGCGGTGATACTAAATATGTTTATTTATTTATTTATTTATTTATATTTATAAAATGGGAAAAGGGGGGTGATTTGGACTTTTATTAGGGGAGGGGGCTTTTTATTAATAAAAACACTTTTTTACTTTTTTTTTTTACTGTAACTAGAAGCCCCCCTGGGGGGCTTGTATATACATAGCACTGATCTCTCATAGAGATCAATGCTGTGTATATACACAGCAAAGATCGATTAGATCGGTCATAGATTACTATGGCCTGCTGCAGGCCATAGCAATCTATTGCCGAGCCGGGATCAGCGTCATTCCGACGCTGAGGCCCGGCACGGGCAGAAGAACGGATCTCGCCCCCGCGATCCGTCCCACTAGACACCAGGGACGTGAGGTCTGAAGCCTCTAAGTGCAGCTGTCAGGTTTGACAGCTGCACTTAGAGGCTTAATTAGCCGGCGCGGCAACGGGACCCGCGCCGGCTAATAGAGGCACTGCCCGGCTGCACGTGTCAGCCGGGATCAGCGCCGTTCAGAGCGGTGAACACCCCGAGCGGCACCATGACGTATCAGATACGTCATGGGTTGCTAAGGGGTTAAAGTCTATGGGAACAAGGATTCGATTATTGAAAAACATCTATTCGACCACTTGGAGGTAAAAACCGGAAGCTGGGGGATTTGAACGCTTATCGAATATTTGGCGAACTATTCGATAATATTCGATAGATCGAATGCCTTACTATTCGATCAAACAGCATTCACTCATCTCTAATAAATATGTTATGTGTGCATTATGGCTCTGTCTATGGCAAGAAAAGGGAACTTGCCGCCCTCCAACTGTTGCAAAATTACAATTTCCACCATGCTTTGTCAGCCAAGGCAGGCATGATGGGAATTGTAGTTTTGCAGCAGCTGGAGGGTGGCACTTTCCACTCTCAGGCTCCATGGAGACACTGTCCAGGAATCATGGGCGTGGTCACAGTACACAAGGGTGGAGCCTCAATATGAAATATGTACAGCGCCACGCCCACTTTTCTCCCTTCAGCCATTACGTGCTATTACACAAATCACTGTACGTGAGAACGGCGTTATCCACCCCCGTACTAATTACACGCCAGCAACAAAGATGGCGTCCGACGCTTCATTGCGCTTTTTGAATGGAAGACAAACCGGCTTCCTGGCCGCGGCGTCCAATCATCTCGCCCGCTCGCCCACTCTCTCCACAGGCGTCTCGCGCCGCTCCCTGATTGGCCGCATTGGGGCGGAGGGCTGGGCCTGACGCGTCAGATCACGTGCCCCTGACTTACCGGAGGAGGAGAAGGAGAAGTAATAGTAGGTGTCGGGGCGGGGGGAGCGCACTTCCGGTTTTGCCAGTCATTGAGAGCTTGGCGGCTCGGGCGGAAGGAGGCACCGAGGAGATGGACAGCCAAGGCAGGAAGGTGGTGGTGTGCGACAACGGGACCGGGGTGAGTCGGGAAGCCCTCCGGGGGGGACACACACTGGGCGTTGGTTGTCACCTCCCTCCGTGCTCCCCCTCAGTCAGTGGCCATCTGCAGCAGCACACCCAGTGCCAGCGGCGCCCACACAGCAGCCTGCCTGTCATCTATGGATGGCAGCCTCTCCTAGCATCATGGCCCGGATCTCTATGGCGCCCGCATATACCGCAGCTGCCCTCTGCCTGGATGCATGGCACAGGGGGGCAAATGCTGAGGGTCTATGGGGAAACCAGGGGCCCCTAGTCTGATCGGGTCCAGGGGCCCCACTGTTCTATCCTCATGTATACTGCCCTATAGATGTATATACCACTGCTATATCCTCCTGTATAATGCCCTATAGATGTATATACCACTGCTATATCCTCCTGTATACTGCCCTATAGATGTATATACCACTGCTATATCCTCCTGTATAGTGTATATGGCCCTATAGATGTCTATACCACTGTTCTATCCTCATGTATAATGTGTATATACCCCTGTTATATCCTCATGTATAGTGTATATGGCCCTATAGATGTATATACTACTGTTATATCCTGCTGTATACGGTATATGGCCCTATAGATGTATATACTACTGTTATATCCTCCTGTATAGTGTATATGGCCCTATAGATGCCTATACCACTGTTCTATCCTCCTGTATACTGTATATGGCCCTATAGATGTATATACTACTGTTATATCCTCCTGTATAGTGTATATGGCTCTATAGATGTCTATACCACTGTTCTATCCTCCTGTATACTGTATATGGCCCTATAGATGTATATACCACTGTTCTATCCTCCTGTATACGGCCCTATAGATGTATATACTACCGTCGTTTGCCGTATTTCATTCATTTATAGCGCTGTTCCTCATCCCTGGTTTGTTGGATGTTGCAGAACTACAACCCCCATCATGTCTATAAAGCCTTCAGCTCTCCAGGCAAGGTAGGAGTTGTAGTTGTGCAGCTGCTAGAGCGCCACCAGGTAGGGGAACCTTAATCTATGAGGGTGTTTCGGTATTTCCCTAACGTGATCTGGCGGTTCAGGAGTTAATAATGTCTTCCTGCCTGTCCCCGCCTGCTGGGGAGGGAGGGGAGCTGCAGGCCCCAGCCTGATCACAGAGCTGCATACCTTGACATGTGTTGAGGTGGCAGCAAAATATTTTATGGTTTCTTTTCTAATGTTTAATCTCATCAGAAAGTCTGTGAGCGCTGATTCCCCCCCCCCCCCCCATCACCATGTGACCAGATCGGGATGATCTATGAATTGATCTATGTGTCTGCTTAAAATATTCACAAAATCTAAATAATCATCAACTAGTTCCTTAGATTTCCCTGCTGCCCGGTTGATACATCGATCTAGTTGTGCGGCGATATTGCCAGTGATGCATAGGGTGCAATACCAGATGCAACCTGTGCGCAGGAATGGCGCTGTTTCTGTGGTCACCCAGAACTAAGATGCTGAAATCTTTAGTCGTTTGACTCAAGATGTTGATGACTCAGACTACTGGCTAACACAGGGGAAGTGTTCTCGGTGAGCTGACCCTGCAAATTCGCCAGAAACTGAGAGGCTGTGCAGGACTGGGCTGCCGTCTATTAGGTACAATGACAGGAAGAGGCTGGATGGCTGCGAGATAAGAGAACACTACGGGCTGTGTCGCTGCAGGACGGACGGCTGACGTTTACACTTAGTACAAGTGCTGAGAGTTCTCGATTTATGGTCCACATCATGTTGTACTGTGTCCCCGCTTTCTATCGATGATTATTAGCCGGTCGGCAAAAGTTCTAAAACTTTGTGAATTTGTTCCCTTGAAAGTGTCACTGTTCAAATTTTTTTTTCAGAAATCAATAGTACAATCAATAGATTTAAAGAAACTTTGTAATTGGGTTTATTAGCTGAAAATGCATTTTTATCATGAAAAAGCAGTTTGAAGCGCTTTCCTTTTCTATGGAGAGGGGAGGGGTGGAGGGAGATGAGGCACCAAAACAGGACAACAAAGAGTTAATTTACAGCTACATCACTGGGCTATCTCCTCTGAAGTCAGCACTAACCTCTGAATACCGTCTTTCACTCAGGTCCCGCTGTGTAATCCTCATTTCCTGATAATGAGCAGTGAATGAGAGAGAGGAGGGAGGGGGGGGACCTGGGGAAAGTCTTTTTGAATGCAGATAATTTGCCTAATAAACCCAATTACAAAGTTTATTAAAATCGCCTGTACTATTGATTTCTGAAAAAAAAAAAAAAAAAAATTACGACAGTGACACTTTAAGCAAATATGGCCTCTAAACCGCCATCTTGGAGTGTATATCTGTGTGGATGTGCTGTCCGCCTACATACGTGATCTCTGCCCATATACAATGTATAGATGTCCTGAAATAAAGGGGGCTTCCTGGCCATGGCTGGGAATGGGGGTGGGGGGCAAATAATTAACAATCAAACTTGACCTCTTGAGCTCGATTGCTCCTGACGGCTCTGGCTAAAAGGCCCTAATGTCACTATAAATACATGTGTGTGTGTGTATATACAGCACCGGCTCCTGGTCACTGCCACTTCCTTGTTCCTGTGATGTGTTGCACCCCCACAGTACTGCCCCGCTCAGCCTGAACAGGCATTTTTTTGCAGGGACCTAACACTGAGCAGCTGTGGGGGAGCAGGGGAGGTGAGTATGTATGTATATATAATTTTTTTTTTTAGTACCCCAGCTATTTTATTTTTTCATCCCTGGACAACCCTTTAAAGGAAACTATCAAAAGGTTAGACAAATCTAACCTGCTGATAGCCCCCTATTACGCAGACAGAGCTGAGGATGAATGTATTTCTCTTACCTTCTTCCTCAGCGACGTCCCTGTGCTGTTAGCAGTTTAATCCTGTGTCTGGACACCATTAGGAGCACTGCCCTGTCCCCATCATGCAAGCCGAATTGGCGCTCTGGGGGCGGGGAAGTGCTACTAACGGCGCTCCAGGACAGGGATGGCGCCAAAGAGGAAGGTAAGAGACACGGGGAGATTTATCAAACATGGTGTAAAGTGAAACTGGCTCAGTTGCCCCTAGCAACCAATCAGATTCCACCTTTTATTTTCCAAAGAGTCTGTGAGGAATGAAAGGTGGAATCTGATTGGTTGCTAGGGGCAACTGGGCCAGTTTCACTTTACTCCATGTTTGATAAATCTCCCCTACAGTGTCCTTCTCGGCGCCCTATTTGCAATAGGGGGCTATCAGCAGGTTAGATTTGTCACACCTGCTGATAGTTCCCCTTTAAGCGATAGTTGTTTACTCTCCTGACCTCCAAGGAGGAGGATGCTCTATAATTGTTATATGGGTCATTCATGTATTTACTATAACAGATATAAATTACACCCAGAGCTGCATTCACAGTTCTGCCAGCATCATTTCTGATGTAGGAAAAGCTACAGGAGTCCATACATCTTGGACAGGTGACTCCTGTAATCTCCGTCGTGTGATCGGCCAGGCATTCTTACCACCAGGATGAGTACTCGAGTATTGAACGGGAAGGGCTAATATAGAAAATAACTATTTGTCTACTGAAAACAAAGTTTCACTGTTTCCCATAGCAGGAAGCGGCTTGTAAATGTGGCAAACTCTGGATCAGTGCAAGATCAGTAATGCAAAATACTAACAAAGTTACTCAGCTTTTTTTTATGATGTCAATAAACTTCTTAAATTGCTGGTCAAAGGTGACTGTAAGCTGTAAGGCGTCTTCTATTCTTCCAGAAGTAAGGACGCCATAAGTGAGAAGGTGTCTGACTCTCCAGGATCTGGTTTATGGAGGCCCCCCAAAACGCCAGGGGGAGATGGATGTGGCACGTTGGATTTCAGCTGTACGCCCTTTTATTTTCAGGGAGATAAGCCACCACCGGAGGTGTCTGGCAGCGGCATACTCACATACCCATCTCCTCTCACCATTCTATACATGTATACTCAGTCAAGCTGAGGGTTCATGTGTATGTGTTGAATAAGATACATGGCTGTAGGCTATATATCATCTGTTGAAGACCAGGGATGGGGAACCATCGTCCCTTCGGCTGTTGCAAAACTACAATTCCCATCATGCCTGGACAGCCAAAGCGAAGCTTTGGCTGTCCAGGCATGATGGGAATTATAGTTTTGCAACAGCCGGAGGGACGATGGTTCCCCATCCCTGGTCTATAGGCACAGTGGCCAGAGCAATCTAGAGCCATTGCTTATTAGGGGGAAGAAAACTAGTCCCAGATAATCCTGAAAGTTTTTCACAATTTTTTTTTTTTTTTTTTTTTTTTTTTTTTTTTTAGCACAAATTGACACTTCATGCGCTGTTATATTTTCTGAAACGACTTTATATTGAAATTTTATTGTCTGGTTTCTCTTTTAATACTTGAACCCAACTTCCTGTTAGATCTGGGCGACTCTTGTTCCTTGTCAGAGGAAGTGCGGTGACAAAGGGGAACTTCAGCCGTGTAGCATTCAGTGCGGAGTGCCACTTCTATAGAGGAGAGGCGGCCTTGTGCAGCCTGGGAGGACCCGACCGCTGAAGTACTGTGTTCTCTTCGATCAGCTGATCAGTGGGGATACTATTATACAAAGGGTTTTTTTTTTTTTTTTTTGGCGAACGAACGGCCAGAAACCGTTCACCTAATTACGCGGAGCGATGATCGTTACTTTTGATTATATTGCGTTCGTCCTGTCGCCGCTGCTGCAAACGACAGAACGGCATCTTATTACATACAAACGATCAACGATAAAAATAGGTCCAAATTCTATCAAAGGACCAACAATTTCTCGTTGGTCGTTTAATCGTTGTCTGCTATTACACTAAACGATTATTGTTCAAATCCAAACTATTTAACGATTTTTCGAACTATAATCGTTCTGTGTAATACCACCCTAAGAGTTGGACTCCTAACAATCTGACATTGATGACCTTTCCTAGGGCCAGGCTGCCGTCAGTCTTAAAGTCTGGAATACCCCTTTAAGTGTGCAGTATATGAGTTGTCATTGCTGTAAGAGTCTGTTCAGGATTTTAGATGCTGTTTTTGGACGGCTGCCCGAGTTGCACAATCTCCATACTTACGGACAGTATCCCTAAGATGCGATGGAACGCGTTCTCTGTTGGATCTTTATTGAATCCAATAGGAAATAAAAAAAAAAAAAAAATCTATATGACATTGAAAGCATATGGCAATACTCCGGCTGCCATAGTCCGGCTGTATGAGCCCTGGCTAATGACACCGGGTATAATTGTGAGAAGACTTTACTATCCATTACCTGCGATATTAAGTTTCACTAGGCCGCTGAATGTTACTAATTGTTTCGTAATATGTTGCTGAAATTTCCGGGTTGAAAATTACCATCTCCAGTGCCAGGCATAATGACGGTGTACGCCTCACAATGCACCTGTGTACAGCCAGGGCATCTCCTGCGGCGCCCCGGGGGAGTACCTCGCTCTCACATTGTTTTGGAAAGGAAGAAATGGTCCAGCATGTAATGGAAGAGATAGATGGGCTTGTGCAGCCTGAATGAGAATCTACCATCCTGCATGAAAGCTTCATGATCAGCAGCACTGGGACCTTCAAAGTAGTAGTCTTTTCGATGCTGCAGGAAGAAAAATATGTACAGAACTTTAAGGGGTCTTCCGGTTCTTTAAAAAATTTTTTAAAAAATTGCTGCACATAGAACATAATAAAGAGACTATTGTTATCTAACCACGCCACCCAAGGGATCCTTCTGCAGCGTTTTCCGGTCTATCGTTGACCAGTCTTGGCAGTGGCAGTCCGCTCTGCCAGTCACCGGCCACAGCGCTGTCCCTATTTAGCAAGTGATCGGCTGAGTGGTCTCTTGCAGCCGACACTAGTTCATCTCAGTAGTGGCAGGCAGTGTGTGTGTGTGTGGGGGGGTCAGTAGTGGCAGTGGGGGGGGGGGGGGAAGACACTGCTGGAGGACGGCAACAAAATTTTGATTTGTTGTGGAAATCTTAAAGGGGTGGGCCACTTTATAGTAAAATAGTTGTGTACAGTATTAGTAAGTGTACTCTCTGTATATACCGACAGCAGCTCCCTGTGTACCTAAAATCAGACTCCCCTCCTCCAGGCTGTGCTGTCCTGCTCTGTGGTGAGTCTGTCCACAAGATGGCCGACATGGAGGAGCATGTGACCATGTTCCATGCCCAGTGTTCTCTATTGGTAAATACAGGTTCAGTGGTGGACACTTAGGGTTGGGGCATGCATTGCCATCTAATGGACAGACTCACCACAGAGCAAGACAGCATAGCCTGGAGGGAGGGGAGTCTGATTTTGGCTCTGAGGTACGCAGGGAGCTTTTTTCTTCTTACAGATGTTATCCAGTTCTAGGGAAACAAAAGTAATACGCTTACCTTGATTTCTCACAGTTACCATTCTGACCGCTCCCGTCACTCACTGCTTCTTCTTGTGATGTCTCAATCCCGCTGCAACTTCCTGCTCAGCCAACGCCTGGTTGATCGGGGTCGGGGTTAATCACTGTGGCCAATAACTGGCTGAACAGGCAGTTTCTGCAGGGTCCACAAATCACAGGAACTAGGAAGTAGCAGTGACTGGTGGGAACCGGGAAAACAGCCCCAGTGTTCTCTATTGGCAATACAGGCTCAGTCGTGGACACTGGGGGGTGGGGCATGGTCACATGCTCCTCCATGTTGGCCATCTTATGTACAGACTCGCCACAGAGCAGGACAGCACAGCTTGGAGTAGGGGAGCCTGATTTTAGCTCTGAGGTACACAGGGAGCTGTTTTTACAGGTGTTATCTAGTTATAGAAAAAAAAGTAACTCTCTCTTACCCTGATTCCCCACAGTTACCATTGCATGGCTTTTATGGTTTCCTTTATTGCTTTATGACTACAGGTATTGGTGGCTCCCACCATCCGCTGCTTGTATTCACTACATGGGTTGTGAGTGACCGATATGACGTATGTGATAGACATGTTGGAAGTTGTTGGGAAGCCATCTAACCAGTCTGGGATCGTATGGTCCCTTTGTCTGTAAGCCGCACACGAGTAGTTTTCTTTTCTTTTTTAGCTGATGGAAATAGTTGACTCATCTTTCCTGTCCAGAACTTCAGCAGATTTGCAATTTCCCCCAGGATCCTGTGTACTTCTCGGTTTAGCACTTGATGGTCCGTTGCCAGCCCAAAGTAACCCATTCCATTTTCATTTGGCAAAAGTCCATATTCTAAATAAAGTCTGCAAACCACAAGTATTTCTTGTGCACATCTGGTTGCGCGGCTCTGATGTCTGCTGACCGCTTTCAGGCCTTTTGTTCTGATAAAATGCACAGACCTCATCTACTTCCTTTAACTTTGTGAAAGCTCCTAGTAAAAGGGCTTATCCCATGAGGCGTTCTCATGGCAAAACTCCCGAAAGGCCGGTTATAGCTATAGGAAAGTAGCTTGCAATGTTTATTCCATATACTTATAGCACCAACATATTCCGAAGCGCTGTACAGTATGCACATCTGCCACTCTCCCCATTGGGGCTCACAGTCTACATCCTTTTAAGTATCCGAGCCCTGAATGTTTTGCACTTGTCCAAGCGATTGGTCAGAGTCAGAGCACCCTGAGCGATCAAAGTTTTGGACATGTTTCTATGACACATCAAGTGGTATATTAAAGGAGGAGTCCGGCAAAAAAAAAAGTATTGTATTGCCCCCCAAAAGTTATACAAATCCCCAATATACACTTATTACAGGAAATGCTTATAAAGTGCTTTTTTCCCTGCACTCACTACTGCATCAAGGCTTCACTTCCTGGATAACATGGTGATGTCACTTCCTGGATAACATGGTGATGTCACTTCCTGGATAACATGGTGATGTCATCTGTCATCGCCGATCCATTAAGGTAAAAAAAAACCAAAAAAAAAACACGGCGATGTACCTGATGGGACATTTGCTTTTAAGTGCAGCTATTAGTATTTCTGGTCTTCTTGGGATAACCCCTTGAAGCCGCTGTCGCTGATCAGTGCAGGGCCGAGCGGTCAGCATAGTGCGCTCTGCCCTGCGGTAGGGACCTGCATATAGTACTGAAGCCTGGAAGCTTAGCTCCAACCACACAGCAGCAGTGTCGCTCCAGCTTTAATAGCTTCTGTCTATGTTTATAGGAATCCTGCCCACTAATAACTACATACAGAACCACAAGCTCCTCTCTGTTGGTTAGAGATGACGGTCTATGAGGCCAGTCCTTATGCCGCTAGTGCAAGTGAAGATGTGCACATTCAGAACCTTGGTGAACCCGCAGTTGTGTAATATCTGCTTATCTGAAATTGATGATTTATATACCGCAGATTTTATGGGAAGAATAGCACTGCTGGCGGCCATAGTCCTCCCATTTATTAGGCTAGGTTCGCACCATTGCTTAGGCTGGGTTCACATTATGTTTTTGCAATCCGTTTTTTGCAAAAAACAGATGGAATAAACGGATGCATGTGTGTGTGTATCTGTTTTTCCATTGAATTCCATTATTAAAAAAATAAAATAAAATCCCAGTGGATGTTTTTTTTTTTTTTTTTTTAACGGACACAGAATGAGGTCAACTACGTTTTTGTGTACGTTAAAAAAAAAAACTGATCACTTTTTTTTTTTTTTTTAAAGGAATTCAATGAAAAAACTGATGCACACACGCATCCGTTTTTTTGCAAAAAGATGAAAAAACGGATTGAAAAAACGTAATGTGAACCCAGCCTTACCTTTATTTTTTTCAGCTCCACTATAGGGGACAGTCACTAAAATGGACTATAATGGGGTCCATCTGGGGAGCTGCCTTCAGCTTCGGTTCTGGATTAGGGTATGTTCACACTACGGAATACGTGAGGAAATTTCACGCGGAGGCCACTGTCAATTCTTTGGGACGACTGTGGATTAAGCTTGAGAATATCATTGAGTCAATGGGACAGGCGGAACTTCTAGCGGAGACCACGGCACGGCCTCCGATGGAGATTTTCTTGCATATTCCTCAGTGTGAATATACCCTTACCCTCCGAGAACAAAAGGGACAGGGTGCAAAAATCCCACCAATGATGACGTCTGTTGCTGGGAGGCGGCCATACACCGCATACTGCTGGCACTTTTTCTTTTCGGGTGTGCATGTTGGTTGAATGGAGAGGGAGGAATAAGCTGCTGTCACCTCTGCCAATAGGTTATTATCTCCCATTAGAACAATTAAATTTGGAGTCATTCTTGATAGATTTTCTAGACAATGAGCTGTCGACAATGGGAGGGAAAGAGTGGCAAAATCTGTAGTATGAACGTACCCTAGAAGGGACTGCTATCTATCTGTCTATGACTGCCTCCTGTGTCTCCCCCTGACAGAGGGTTCCTTTAATTGGAAATAAAATTTCCTGGAGGATATGCTCCCTGTGATAGAACAGAGAGGCCTCCTGCAGCCCGGCATGTCATGTTCTTGTAATGGAAGACACATTGCTGCAGGTCTCCAGTCTTACACCTCTCAGCACCCCCACCCCCTGAGGCTGCGCACAGACAGGTATGCATGGAATGAGCCAATGTGCTCTGTGATATGCAGCGTAACATTGTCACCCAGTTATCTCAGGAACAGGTTACCCTTCTCCAGAGAGCACTTTACACACACTAACATCATTCACCATTGTAAAATGGCCGGGCCTAACCATGGCGCACACCAGGAGAATGTCCTCCTTAGCTGCACATAGAGGAACAATCCACGATCTGTAGTATAGACCTCAGTACTCCTCTATGCTTTACAGTGCAGTCAGGATCTCCAATCCCAGTAAATGCTTTACAGTGTAGTCGGGATCTCCAATCCCAGTACTAGTCTCCTGTATGCTTTACAGTGCAGTCAGGATCTCCAATCCCAGTAAATGCTTTACAGTGCAGTCAGGATCTCCAATCCCAGTATATGCTTTACAGTGTAGTCAGGATCTCCAATCCCAGTATATGCTTTACAGTGTAGTCAGGATCTCCAATCCCAGTACTAGTCTCCACAGGACTCCTCAGACTCTCCTGTATGCTTTACAGTGCTGTCAGGATCTCCAATCCCAGTATATGCTTTACAGTGTAGTCAGGATCTCCAATCCCAGTACTAGTCTCCTGTATGCTTTACAGTGCAGTCAGGATCTCCAATCCCAGTATATGCTTTACAGTGTAGTCAGGATCTCCAATCCCAGTATATGCTTTACAGTGTAGTCAGGATCTCCAATCCCAGTACTAGTCTCCACAGGACTCCTCAGACTCTCCTGTATGCTTTACAGTGCTGTCAGGATCTCCAATCCCAGTATATGCTTTACAGTGTAGTCAGGATCTCCAATCCCAGTACTAGACTCCTCAGACTCTCCTGTATGCTTTACAGTGTAGTCAGGATCTCCAATCCCAGTATATGCTTTACAGTGTAGTCAGGATCTCCAATCCCAGTATATGCTTTACAGTAGAGTCGGGATCTCCAGTCAATACTAGTCTCCAGTATGTGTTACCGTGCTATCAGGATCTTCAGTCCCAATATATATGCTTTACAGTGTAGTCAGGATCTCCAATCCCAGTAAATGCTTTACAGTGTAGTCGGGATCTCCAATCCCAGTACTAGTCTCCTGTATGCTTTACAGTGCAGTCAGGATCTCCAATCCCAGTACTAGTCTCCTGTATGCTTTACAGTGTAGTCAGGATGACTACCCTGCGCTTTCAAGACAATTTAGTGTTTGGTCTTCCTGGTGAGCAAGTCCTTCCCCTCCCCCGTTCTGAGCTGGTTACGTCCTGTGTAATATCACTCTTAGCAATTTCCTCCTTTTGAATCTCTTCTTCCTCTTTTATGTCAAGATTATTTTTTTTTTCTATTCTTCCCCAGACATTTTTTTTTCTTTTTAGTCTAGAGCTAAAATTTTAAATGTATTTGTACATCTATATAAAAGTTAAGAAGTTAAGTCTTCCTCTTTGAATAAAACTTGACTGGAAAAATCCTCCCTTTCCCTGCGGCGCCACCACAGGAAGAGTTGAAGCATTACATATTGTCCGTTCAAATCAATGAGTTCCCCGTTCAATGCCGGACAGGGCAGGTCTTGAGGGACACTGTGCAACTGCTGATCATGCTGACCTAGGGATAGGGATGCTAAACAGGGGGCCTCCCACTCATAGATTTTCATAACTGGACAACCCCTTTTAATCTTTGTGTCGTATATGTAGTATAGAGAGAGAGTCACCTATGGTAGTTTAGCCCATTGCATGTTGGTTGTCTGAGATTAGAAAAAGAGTCAACCTGATGCAGCGCCACTCCTGTCCACAGGCTGGGGCTGGTAGTGCAGCTTGGTTCTGTTAAGTTAAATAAAGTTGAGTGCTATATATGTATATGTGTGTGTAAAATATATATATATATATATATATATATATATTATAATTTTACACTAGCATGTGAATAAAATACCATATTAGACTTATGTATGAGCCGTCCCTCCAGTATGAGTCTGCTTAAGATCTTGGTTCCTTATCTGAGCTCCAGGTATCACCATGGTGCCCCAGCCCTGCTGATCAAATGCTGCGGGGGACTTTGAGCTCTGATAAGACGCTGATCCGGAAGCCGCTTTACTCGATTACCTTAGTGATATTAGGACGTGCTGTGACTTCTTACAGACTCTGAGATGTCACCTGACCCCATGTAAACAGCAGCACAGCTTCATACAAGTGAAAAGCGGCGGTGTAGTGCCCTGTATGGCGGGGTAACCAGGAGCGCTACCGTGCAAGAAAAAAAACTGAATCTGCATTGGGAAGTCACTGACTTATACATCTGGGTTGTTTGGGGGTTCAGAGATCAGAATAACACCAACCATGGGCTATCCTAGTGATTATGCTGTCGCTTTTTCTGTTTTCTTCAGTGGGGCAATGCTGCAGTACCTTGTACGGCCACTAGGTATGAGCGCTGGTAAACGCTAAGGGCTTTTTCCTATAGCACTGAGCCAACGGACGGGGAAGCCCTGCAGTGGACTCTTTCTCTGGCTGTGCGGATGTGTTATTAGCGCACTTTCCCCACTCCCAGTTGATAGATGATGCTGGGAAAGAAACAGAGCTGACTACTTCGCTTCCCCATCCATAGGTTCCTTGTTATACAGAACGTAGGAATTAGGGCTAAATAGGTTGCGGCGATTGCTTGAGTGCCACCGCCCCTCCATACAGCTGAATGGTGGCCATATTGAGTCAGACCCCTGCTGACCTTATATTGATGGTCTATCCTACAACTTTAAGTGTCACTGTCGTTTACATTTGTTGCAGAAATCAATAGTACAGGCGATTTTAAGAAGCTTTGTAATTGGGTTTATTAGCCAAAAAATTTATTTTTATTGTGAAAAAGCAGTTTGAAGCTCTCCCCCCTGTCTTCATGGTTGTCTATGGAGAGGGGAGGGGTGGAGGGAGATGAGGCACCAAAACAGGACAACAAAGAGTTAATTTACAGCTACATTACTGGGCTATCTCCTCTGACAGTCAGCACTGACCTCTCTGACCTTAATACCAGCTTTCACACAGCTCCCACTGTGTAATCCTTTGTTCTCTGCTGCCAACTAATCTCCCTCCTCCCCTCTCCATAGGTTACACAGATTTCCTGATAATGAGGAGTGAGAGAGAGGAGGGGGGGGTGGGGGAACTGGCAAAGTCTTTTTGAATGCAGATAATGGCATATTTGCCTAATAAACGCAATTACAAAGTTTCTTAACATTCGGAATTACATACACCATAAAATTATTAATTTGTTGGAAATCTTTTAGTCCGCTCAAAAGGTGTGATCAACATACCAATGAATTTTCATTAGTCATTTGATCATTGCCCGCATACACAGGGAAAGATTAGCGCTTAAACGACACTCCGGAGAAAATTTATTATTATTTTTTTTTTTTCAACTGGTTTCAGAAAGTCATATGGATTTGTGATTTACTTCTATTTAAAAAATCTCAAGTTTTCCCATACTTATTAGCTGCTGTATGTTCTGCAGAAAGTGTACAAATGTCGTGCAGGAATGAAAAATTGTTACATTGTTCCAAAATAAAGGGGTACTATAGCGAAATTTCTTTTTTCAGATCAACTAGTGTCAGTTATAGTGACTTGTGATTTACTTCTATTTAAAAATCTCCAGTCTTCCAGTACTTATCAGCTGCTGGATGTTCTGCAGGAAGTGGTGTTTTTTCCCCCCAATCTGACACAGTGCTCTCTGCTGCCACCTCTATCCATGTCAGGAACTGTCCAGAGCAGGAGAGGTTTTTATGGGGATTTGCTACTGCTCTGGACAGTTCCTGTCTTGGCCAGAGATGTCAGCAGAGAGCACTGTGTCAGACTGGAAAAAAACACCACTTCCTGCAGGACGTACAGCAGCTGATAAGTACTGGAAGACTGGAGAAAATTACAAATCACTATAACTTTCTGACACCAGTTGATCTGAAAAAAAAAATTGCAGTAGTACCCCTTTAAATTGGAACGATATAACAATTTTTCACACAATAATTGTTCTCTGTATTTGTGTGAATTTATATATATATATATATATATATATATATATATATATATATATATATATATATATATATATATACTAGTGTGTCTGAGGTGGGGATATAGTGTTGTGAGCCCCACTGGGGGAGGGGATGCCATATACTTTGCAGGGTTACTACACCTCTCACAGGGCAATCTTCCTGCCTAGTTTAGACACGTTCAGGTTCCTGTGGAATGCGTGTGCTACATGTTCACACTCCCCGCCTGACCTCACATTGCTGGTTCTACATGTTTTTCTTATCTCTGACAATTCAGGGCCTTGATATTTGTTGTATCCTATTACCATACAATGTACAGATCCGTGCACACTCCTGGGCTGTGTGGATGGGGGTGCTGAGGATTTTTTCCAGATTTAAAGGGGTTGGCCACTTTAGGGTGCGTTCACACCTACAGGATCTGCAGCAGATTTGATGCTGTGTTCAGTTATTTAAATGAAATCTGCTGCAGAAAATCAGCTGCAGATCCTGTAGGTGTGAACGCACCATTATAGTAAAATTTCTCAGTGTATTCACATTACTTACTGACAGCAGCTCCCTGTGTACCTCCTAGAGCTAAAATCAGACTCCCCTCCTCTTGGCTGTGCTGTCCTACTCTGTGGCGATTCTGTCCATAAGATGGCCGACATGGAGGAGCATGTGACCATGCCCCCAAGTGTCCAACATGGGCATATACAGGCTCAGGGGTGGACACTGGGTGGCAGGGCATGGTCACATGCTCCTCCATGTCAGCCATCTTATGGACAGAATCGCCACAGAGCAGGACAGCACAACCTAAAGGAGGGGAGTCTGATTGTAGCTCTGAGGTACACAGGGAGCAGCGGTCAGTAAGTAATGTGAATACACTGAGAAATTTTACTATAAAGTAGCTAATCCCTTTTAGAGGTCTATCATTTGTATAAACCAGGGACAGGGAACCCGTGGCCCTCCAGCTGTTGCAAAACTACAATTCCCATCATGCCGGGACAGCCAAAGCCGAAGGCTTTGGCTGTCCCGGCATGATTGGGATTGTAATTTTGCAACAGCTGGAGGGCCATAGGTTCCCCGTCCCTGGTATAATCCTTTTAAACTTTTTATATCAGAAGTTTTGTCCGGTGCTTAAGCTCTCCGAGCATCCATGGCGGTTTTGCAACCGCTGGAAAGGGCTGCAGTTTCCCCCAACCTCACTTTATGGTATTGACATAAAATCCTTGAACACACTTAATGCTTTTGTGTGCAGAAATGGCGCGGTGCCCTGGGAAGCTTCTCTATTGTGCAGCGTCCACGAGAGGTGACTGGCACAATGCTCACACACCATCACCAGACAATGGGCAGCCTGCAAGGTTTTCAGCTAAAATGTGCAGTAAGCCGGTACTGTGCTGAGCATGACTCAATAGGAAGTGGGAACCACACATTTCTATATATGGGCTATATACCGCAACCTGCAGTTCATGCTCCTTCGTGCTTTGTGTCAACGGAAAAGACAGCGCTCAGTGCCCACGGCCGACACTATAAAAGCCTTAGCTGCAAGGCGTCTGCACTGCGGTGGGTGTATCACATAATACTGTGGAGTCTGGCTCTCTGGCTTCATGTGCTTACTTGTCAGTATATTAGCACCCACCCTGTAGGCCACCTCTGACCTCTAGGTGGGTTGGTCAGTAATCTTCCTGCAATTCTGTTTTATCATCCAGATCTGAAGATCATTCCAGTCCTTACACAGTGCATTGCTTTCAATACTTTTTTTTTTTTTTACTTGCTGTGTAGTTATTTTTATGCCCCAGGGTTTATGGTTCTTTTTTGCTTTTCTGACCTGAGCTGCAATCACACATCCTGTCAAATTTTAGGAACCATTCATATCAATAAGTTTTATTCACACAATCCGTGCCACGATACCCACCTCAAAAAAAAAAAAAAAGAAAAGACATGTCCTAGTGTCGGGGAGGATTGCAACACGGATCGCCCAATAGAAGTGCAGCCCCCCACTATATGGGGTGCAGCGGGGGCTTGTCTACTACATGGGGGGGCACAGAGTTGGCTTGTCTATTACATGGGGGCACAGGGGAAGCACTGTTACACTGGGAAGCAATACAGTTGTCTCAAACGTCATTAAAATAGTATTTGCCGATCCTTGATTCAAATCTGGAATCATCCCCAAAAATTTTGGGGGGGGGCTATATTGCCCAGCCCTAACATGTTCATTAGGCAAACTATATAGAAATGCACATTGCATAGACTTCTTGCTGTGTCCATGCCACAATTATGGTCCGCAATAGGACATGTCCTTTTTCTCTTTCATTTTGCGGCAAAAATCCACAACAACTGCGGATGTGTGAATATGCACGTAGAAATGAATGGGATATTAAAGGGGTACTCTGTTAATATGACAAATCTATATAACTTTTTTAAACCAGTTGATTTGAAAGAAAAACATTTTTGCCAGAGTACCCCTTTAATTTGTCCATAATGTGTTAACCTTGGGGCCCTGGTTTTCAGTAGACTGTGCTATAGTATATCTGTACAATGTATTATGCATACTTGGTTCCTCTGCGCTCTAGCTCTGTGCCTATGTGCTTAGCGGTGTGTTGTCACCCAGCATGTGGTACATACGGTGCACTGTACGCAGGTCTGGGACTAGAAGGAACGTCCATCTTTATATACAGTCGGTGATGATCTGCCTCCTGGAAGCGTGAACATGTGTAGCCGCCATTGTCTGATCATAACCCTAATGTGCGATGTACCTGCAGAAACCTTGCACACATTACCTAGCATTTGTCTTAGAAGAACATGGCGCTGAGTTTCCACCCACTCCCAGTGTCCCTCGTGCTACTTCTCGCTCTGGTTTGTGACATCTTGTGCGATTGTTAATCTTTGCCTCTTTTCTTATCTTACAGTTTGTGAAATGCGGCTATGCCGGCTCCAACTTCCCAGAGCACATTTTCCCGGCTCTGGTTGGGCGACCTGTTATCCGTTCTACTGCCAAAGTGGGAAACATTGAGATCAAGGTAACTACTCCATAGAAAAGCATAGACTATATTTCGGATTATCCACTATGATAATTGAATGTGCCATCTCACTTCTCTCTGATGCTCTTGGCTTTATCGGGCATTATTAGATCTTTAGTCATGACATCATTGGGATTCATGTATAATGCAGAATCTTCATACAGTCTTTGTGCTCAATCCTCTTAGTCTTGTGCAGACCCTGTAAGGTACCAGGATGCAGAGTATATAGGAGTGTACAGGTCAGCTGAATCCAGACATGGGGTACAAGGGAGCCCTGAAGACTTTCTTGTTGGAAATGCAAACTCTTTGGAGGAGTCTCTAAAGGCGCCAGCTACTGTCCATTTGTAGTCTGCATCCCGCTTAGATAAAGACTGCACTAAATAAGTAGAGTAAGGGCCCTATTCCACGGGCCGAGCAGGGCCCGATCAACAATGTAAACAAGTGCTGATCTGCAAGATCGCCGCTCGTTTACTGGGCCTATTCCACGGCCCGATGATCGTTGAGCGAGGGCTGCAGGGACATCATTACCAATGTCCTTGCAGCATACATTACCTGTCAGGTCTTCTCCTCCGCTCTGTCTTCCTCCCTGGGTCCCGCACGCTCTGGCTTCAGAATGGCCTGTCAGCTGACAGGCCACTCAGCCAATCACAGGCCGCGGTGGTCCCGGCCTGTGATTGGCTGAGCGCTCCGTCAGCTGACCGGCCATTCTAAAGATAGAGCGCGCGGGACCCGGGGAGGAAGACAGAGTGGAGGAGAAGCCCTGCAGGTAATGTATGCTGCTTCTTAAATTGCCGGTCGCCCGCCACGCACCGCTGTTCCACCGTAGCGATGCGTGGTGGGGGAACGAAGATTTTAGGTCTGGCCTTAAATGAACGATCAGCCGATGACACGATCATCGGCTGATCGTTCTCTATTCCACTGAGCCCTATTACACGGAGGGACAATCGGCCAGTGATCATGATCTGACAATGCTAATCAGTTGATTTTGTCAAATGGTCTGAGACCACAATCATCGGCTGCCGACCGCGAATCAATACGTATAACAGCAATGCCTGACGGCTAACGATTGAGTAAATTGTTATACATTATCTCCTCACGCTTCCTGTCTTCTCATGCCAACTGCTTGCTTCCCAGCGCTGCAGCTTCAGAGCAGTTTCTGAGCTCACAGCCCACTAAGCCAATCACTGGCTGTAGTGGTCCCATCCATTGATTGGCTAAGTGGCCTGTGAGCTCAGAGACTGCTCTGAAGCTGCAGCCGGGGCGACCAGGAAGCCAAACTGGAGCGTGGAGAGGTATTGTATAACAGTTTAGGGCAAGGGCTGTAGGGACATCACTAAGGATGTCTGTGCCGCCCTTGTTAAACGATTATCGAGCTGTGTAATAGGCTCAGGAAACAAGCGTCGATCGGCGATGGTTTACATTATTGATCGGGATATCATCTTATAGTACCCTAAGGGTCCTATTACATGGACTGATGGGCGCTCGTTTCAATATTCATCTGGCCCCCATCTGGTAGATCGGCACTCGTTTACATAATCGTTTAGCAAGGGCTGCACGGACATCATTACCGAGGTCCTTGCAGTCCTTGCTTAAACAGTATACGTTACCTATCCACGCTCCAGGGCTCCTGTGATCTGCTTCCCGGGTCCTGCATGCTGCAGCTTCAGAGTGGCCTGTCTGAGCTGATAAGGCTACTTAGCCACTCACTGGCTGGGACCACTGTGGCCAGTGATTGACTGAGCAGCCTGTCAGCTCAGACAGGCTGCTCTGAAGTTGCAGCACGCGGGACCTGGGAAGAAACAGACCGCAGTAGGAGCCCTGGAGTGTGGATATGTAATGTCTAGCATTAGCGAATATAAAAGGTAAAAAACAAAAAGAGATACAGCTCACCGTAGAATGTTTGTAGCAGCAACAGGTTAGGCTGAGAAGGGTGCTCGATCTTCGAGGCATTGGCCAGACGCCTCATGCAATGCTGAGTTGGGAGGAAGGGGTGTGGAAGTCGGCACTCCGGGACGTAGAAATATTAAAACATAACTTTTATTCGTGCATGTTAAAATACAGCGGGTGGCATAGCAGGTCCTGCTATGCCACCCGCTGTATTTTAACATGCACGAATAAAAGTTATGTTTTAATATTTCTACGTCCCGGAGTGCCGACTTCCACACCCCTTCCTCCCAACTCTGTAATGTCTAGCGTTTGCAGAATGGTCAGCCGTGCATTGCTATTACACGTAGCGATGTTCGGTTGGCGCCCAATTTTAGGTGTTGGCCTAAAGCAGCGATCAGCTGATCATTGTCTCTTACACTGAGCGATAATAGTCCGATTTGGTCAATTATCGCTCCGTTAAATAGGGCCCTAAGACTACTGCAAAAATAACTTGCATTTCCAAAACAGGTTTTCAGAGGACAGGCCCTATAACACAGGGAGATTATCGACTGAACGGGCTGATATTGGTCTTTGTAAGGGTACGTGCACACTACGGAATCGTGACAGAAAACCTGTCGGGATTCCGTAGTGTGCACGTACCCTTATAAGGCCAGTGATCGGTTGAGGAGCAAGCAGCCATCTATATGCATTGTTTTCAGTATCTATGTGCATTGTAATGCGCTCTAGAAACAAGGACACTGTAAAATTATAATCTGCTTAGACAGCGAGATGTGAAAAGATTCAATCAGCCGTTTCAGGTTCCGTAGATCTTTCCATGTTGTGTTAATATCAAGCTATGGTGTAATTGCTCTATAGCAGCGATGAAGCCGGACCCTCCTATAACTACAGATATGTAGCAGCTGCACCTAGTTCTTAACATTGTGTTCAGTATGAAGCATTGTGGCTAAAAATAGTAATGGTGCGGTCACTATCAAAACGGCAGACAGAATCTGACTGACCAGTGTGACAATAGTGCTCACACTTCTACTTACTTAGCACATAACTTTAAATCAGGGTGGCGTTCACACTCGCAGGAGGAGTTTTTGTATATAGGGAAAAAAACTTGAAGATGACTGTGGAAAATAAATACTTGCAAAATAAAGTATGTAGATGCATAGATATGTGGGTAGGTTTCCATTAGGTGCTGTGGATTTCTTTAGTTTGGGATCTCTGACCAGGAGAAGTGGTGGAGCAGGGAAGGTAAGTATGACTTATTTTTTTATATTTTATTTTTGTATCACCCCCCAGCCAAATAATAAAATGTTATGTCCCTAGGAAACTCCTTTTAGGTCTGGTATAGTGAGTTGTGTTCTTCACATTCACCTCTGACTTCCTCTTCTCCTTAATGTTTCTCCCCCTTTACTGAAAACTTCAAGTAGAATAAGAAAAAGATGGTAAGTGAGGCCTATGAGGTTGCAGGGTGATGATTGTGCATATTCTGCTGTGTAGATGATCTGGCAGATCCTGTGTTCTTCTGCATGTTCTCACAGCATGTCTGGTTAATACTCTTATAATAAAGCCATGCAGTGCTCTACTATACTATACTTTACTATACTATTATAGTCTGTCCAATATGTATGAAAAACCTGACGTCCATTACTGACCGTAATTGTACTGAATTTACATGTAGAATGGGATGATTTTTTTTTTTTATACTAACTTGTATTACCTGTGTATGTACCTGGTATTCTGGATGTAGTTTAGCATGAAGGCTTCTTGGCTAATGGAGTGTCTAATATTCTCTACAGCAGTGGAAGACTATTTTTTTAGGCCATTCTTTAGAGGAGAAGTCCGGCGAAAGTTTTTATTAAAGTATTGTATTGCCCCCCAAAGTTAAGAAATGGTTATAAAGTGCTTTTTTTCTCTTCACTTACTACTGCATCAAGGCTTCACTTCCTGGATAACATGGTGATGTCACTTCCTGGATAACATGGTGATGTCACTTCCTGGATAACATGGTGATGTCACTTCCTGGATAACATGGTGATGTCACGACCCGACTCCCAGAGCTGTGCGGGCTGTGGCTGCTGGAGAGGTTGATGACAGGGGGACACTGAGGGACACAGGGCACTGGAGGGACACTGAGTATCTCCCTGCCATCATCCTCTCCAGCAGCCACAGCCTGCACAGCTCTGGGAGTCGGGTCGTGACATCACCATGTTATCCAGGAAGTGAAGCCTTGATGCATTAGTAAGTGCAGGAAAAAAGCACTTTATAAGCATTTCCTGTAATAGGTTTATTTTGGTGATTTGTATTTTTGGGGGGAGAGGGTGGGGGGGCAATAAAATACTTTTTATGTTTGCTGGGCTTATCCTTTTAATATAAATTGTTGTCTTTTTAAGTGTAAGATGCCATTTCAGAAATCTTTTCATCAGTGGGGGTGCTGAGACCTCCAGTCATATAACTAGCAGGGAGAAGCCTGCAGCTGAGGGCCCTAAGGCCGGGTTTACATTCGTCTGACAGCGTTTCCCTTCATCGCAGTAGAAAAGCGTTGGAGGGAAACACATCTTTGAACTGATCCTATTCATTTCTATGGGACAGTTAAAAGTTTAAAGGGGTAGTGCGGCGGTAAAGAATTGACAGGGTAACACACATTACAGTCTGTGAATGGCCCCCTTCCCCGTGTCCCCCCACCCGTGTACCCGGAAGTGTGGTGCGCTATACATACCTGTCACGTGCCGACTCGTCTCAGATCTTCAGTCTGTGATGTCGTCTTCAGACAGCCAGGCCGAATCCCTCCGAGCGTCCTGAGTGCCGGCCGCCCTTTTCAGCGTCATCAGATGCTCAGCCGCGATTGGCTGAGCATAACTGTGCTCAGCCAATCGCGGCTGAGCATCTGATGACGCTGAAGAGGGCGGCCGGCACTCGGGACGCTCGGAGGGATTCGGCCTGGCCGTCCGAAGACGACATCACAGACTGAAGATCGGAGACGAGTCGGCACGTGAAAGGTATGTATAGCGCACCACACTTCCGGGTACACGGGTGGGGGTGGTGGGACACGGGGAAGGGGGCCATTCACAGACATAACATACATTACAAAGTTGTATAACTTTGTAATGTGTGTTATTCTGTCAATAATACTTTACCGCCGCACTACCCCTCTAAATCCCTTGGAGATCTCCGTATCGGCCCCCGACTGAGTTACAAATGGAGTCGTGGGTACAGCATGAGACCCGCGGCTCTATTCATTTCTAGGGAGGTGCCAGAGAGAGCAAGGTAAGCACTCTGCCGGCTTACTCGGCTCTTTCTGGAGGCTCTATTCATTCCTATGGAGCCACCAGAGAGATCAGAGTACAGCACTCTTCCTGCTTACTTGGCCCTTTCTGGCACCTGCATAGGAATGAATAGCTCGGCCATAATTCCTTGTATACACGTGTAGTAAATCCCAGAAACCACATGTACAGGAAGGTAGTCTGAACATAGTCTTGTTATATGGTTATGGTATTATAGAGACTCCTTTTCCGTCTCAATATATCAGTGTTTGAACAAGTCCCATTTGTGTTTTTAGGACCTCATGGTTGGTGATGAAGCCAGCGAGTTACGTTCAATGCTGGAGGTGAACTATCCCATGGAAAACGGCATAGTGCGGAACTGGGATGACATGAAGCACCTGTGGGACTACACATTCGGACCTGAGAAACTGAATATTGACACCAGAGACTGTAAAATCCTTTTAACTGAGCCTCCCATGAACCCAACCAAAAACCGAGAGAAGATTGTCGAGGTGAGGTCTCTGTCTGTCATGCCTTTCCTATAGGTGATAAATATGTGTTTGGCCTATTTAACCGGGCATATGATGCAGTAGCTAAAGAAATCGGATACAGCCCTAGGGGGCCCTAGAAAACATGGATACACCCTATTGCCTATGGCTGTATCCATGTTTTTTAGGCAGTGTTAGGTTGCTTCCAATTTCTTCAGCCACCACTAATTGAATGCCACTCGCTCTGGTTTGGACAGATCTGGGCAGGTCCGAGTTGCGCTCATCTCTAATAACCATTAATCTGAATAGCCTTCTTGTAATACTACATTGCAGCTGCATCATCTGCTGCCAGGGAAATGCCTTCCTATCTGCACCTTATCCAACAACTTGTAAAATCAGCCATTTTCTGGGGGCGATCCTTGGGTGATGAGCAAAGTCTTCTATATATATATATATATATATATATATATATATATATATATATATATATATATATATAAAAAGTGCAAAGACAACTGCTGTTTTTTTTTTTTAAATTTTTAAAGTGATCCTGACAGCATGAATATGCATCTACCCATCCTTCCAGTTACCTACTAAGTGGACATCCAATAGATACTTTTAGCTTGGTTCTGTGATGCCCACCCCACTCTCTGGCCACCGATGTGGTCTTCAAGCCGCCTTCACCTCCATGAGAATAATTGACAGCTGGCTCATCTGCAGCTGTGCTGGATTTCAATGTGGGACAGCTGTCCGTCTTCCTGGAGGAGGCAAGAGCGACCCAAAGACAGAGCAAAGCAGGGGAGTGGAGGGCGCACACAGTCGCGGATCTGCCTCCTTGACAAAGTAAAGATAGTTCCTTCCATAGATCTGAGATTATAGAGCCAAGCTAAATCAACCTACATGATGCCCGCCTAGTAGTAGGTAACCGGAAACTGCCGGCACAGATGCATATTTATGCTGTCCGTTTCCCTTTAAGTATTTTGACACCTTTTTGAAGCTGACTTTTTATTGTATTGTTTGCATCACCATTTATGTCACTTTATATTAAAACATCTGTTTATTTCAGGTGATGTTCGAGACGTACCAGTTCTCAGGTGTTTACGTTGCTATCCAGGCTGTTCTTACACTGTATGCACAAGGTGGGTACACGACTAAGATTACTTTGTCTACTGGCCTAATCCAGATAAAACCACTAAACAAGCTTGTTGGCCCATAGGTCTAGATGGATTACAGCTGGTTCATATACATCAGAGGTAAGGAACCTTGGCTCTCCAGCTGTTTCAAAACTACAACTTCCATCATGCCTGGACAGCCAAAACTAAAGCTTTGGCTGTCCAGGTATGATGGGAGTTGTAGTTTTGCAACAGCTGGAGAGCCAAGGTTCCCTACCCTAGGTATACATGGATTCTCTCTTTGGCCAGAGCGTAGCAACCTCCAGCTTTCAGGGCATGATGGGAATTGTAGTTTTGCAGTGGGTAGAGAGCCACAGGTTGGGGGGAACCGTGATCTAGTCACTGACTATTTTAGTGCACAGTTAGGTCACCCCTAGGCTTGGCCAGCTAGAATCTGTATGCAAAATGAATGAAGCGATAGTTGAATTGTTCCTGGCTTTCTTTCCCCCCTTGTCACCAGTGTTACACAGGAGCGTGACAATGTATAATTACGGCTCATCCTACGCAGTTAACTAGTCCTCTTCAAGAGCCGAGCGCGCGTGAAACCTATCCAGTTACCATGGCAACAGCAATTTACTCCGTTACCCCAGCGAGCAGGGATTCTACTGCACATATGACACTGTAGGGACGTCCTGCCAATGGCCCCTCATGGTATCTTCATCTACCAGTCATGACGTCTGCAAGAGATGATGGAAACTGGGGGTACTGGTGAGAACTACACAGGGCAGGACTAAGGGCCCTATTCCACCGGACGATTATCGTTTGCATAATCGTTAACGATTAACGATCTCAAACGACCGCTATTGCGAAAGACCTGAAAACGTTTGGTCATTTCCATGGAACGATAATCGTTACTTATGATCGTAATTGCGATCGTTTCTCTTCGCTATTTATTCGCTATTGCGTTCGTATCTATTGCGAACGACCGAACGATGTCTTATTCAATGCGAACGATTTGCGAACGAGCAACGATAAAAATAGGTCCAGGTCTTATAAAGCGATCAACGATTTCTCGTTCGGTCGTTAATCGTTAACTGCATTTCAACCGAACGATTATCGTTCAGATTCGAACGATTTAACGATAATCTGAACGATAATCGTCCGGTGGAATAGGGCCCTAAGGCAAATCATGACTGGGATCATAGGAGACTAGAGAAACAGTTTGTAAGACTGAAAAGATGTATGTCCAGCCAGTTCAGCCCACTAACATGCAGTGTTGATCCAGAGGAAGGGAGAAATCATCACAGGGAGAAAAGTTCCTTTAAAAAGGCACTGTCACAATTTTATTTTTTATTTTTTTTAAAGAAAATCAACAGAGGTTGTGATTGCAAGCAGTTTCACAATAAACTCTAGTCTTTTTTTTTTTTTGGATGTTTAAATCTACGTTATACATATGGCCACTAGGTGTCTCTCTTCCTGTCAAACGGTGGACCATGCTCCCTCTGTGCTGATACTGTTTCCCCGAAAATAAGACACCCTCCTAAAATAAGACACCTCAACTACCCTACCCTCTAGCCTAAAGTAAGGCACCCCAAAGTAGGCCTCCTGCCCTGATGCACAACGCCGCCACCTGTCCCCCAAGGCTGAGAGTATTCCGGTGAGGTCCGGGGGGGATAATAAAATAAGACATACCCCATAAAATAAGACACACTGCCTGTTTTTGATTAAAAAATAATATTAAGCACTTAGTCTTATTTTCTGAGAAACGCTGTATTTAGTCTCTTCTGTTTTTTTTGTTTTTTTTAAAATCTGTTTAAAGAGAAAAAAAAAACAAATAAAGGAAGTCTCAGTCCTTTGCACGCTCATGAACACTGCTTGGTTTTGATTGACAGACTTTCCTGAGCATGATGGATGGAATCGGACAGGTCCTCACTGCTATGCGACCACTGCTGTGCTACCACCAAAATCATTAGCAGAGATTCCTGGGGGTGCTTGCATTGTATGGTCAGCTCTCCTATCACACAGCACCAGCCTCTTTAACGCCACATTTGTCAGAATAAACCCTTGCATCTACTATCTATAACTTGTACCAATAAGCCTATTGTGTTGATTCTTTTAAAGCTCCATACTCTCACTGCTATTACAGTAAAGAATCACCACCTGTGTTGGTGTGAAAACATTCTTACCTCTATACCAATGTGGTGTAAAACCTGTGGCCCTCCTCTGCGGTCTTATAATTTGGGGACCGCTGGGGGGGGGGGGGGGTATCCTTTCTAGAGGAAAGAAGGTTTGCACAACAACACAACAAAAAAGGATTTTTTACTGTGAGAGCAGTGTGAGTATGGAGCTCCCTGTCATGGTAAACTCACTACAAGGACCTGGAATCATTCTGGAGTGTAATTATAATACAGGTTATAGTTACTAGGGTCTAGAAAAGGGTCATTGATCTGAGGATTTGTTCCAGTTGCCAGATTTAGGGTGGAGAAGTTGTTCTCCATGAGGAGAACCGATTTTGCTGTAGTTTTGCAACAGCTGGAGAGCCACAGGGCAGGGAACACTCATCTGTAAGGTTTTCCTAGGATTCTCCTAATATTACATCATTGAGCATAATATGTTCCACAGTTTTCTGATTGCTGGCAACAGACTACAGCTTGGTTTTCCCTTAAAACCAAGACCTCCATAATTTGGGGAATTTTCCATGGCTACTTCTCGGCTCCACACTTTTTCCATGTTTTGAGAAATCTGTTCCCCCCCCCCCCCCATGGATTTGGACATGGATCACATGATCACAGCTTCAATATGTATTTCCATTGATGTCCCATAGTTCTCCTAGATCATCCAGTACTTGCAGCATGTGACCTGCTAATGGACACGGCGCGCCAAGGAGGACAGTATGTCTCTTATCTTCCTCCTCGGTGCTGTTTCCATTTAGTTGTTAGTTGAATTCATGGTCCGGAGCACCATTGGGAGCCAGATCGGTAGATGAGGGCTGGGCAGTGTTCTTGATGGTGCTCCAAGCCCTGGATTCAACTACTAACTGTGCCGATGAGGAAGGTAAGAGACAGACCTTCCTCCTCGGTGCCCTTTGCACATTGGGGGGCTATCCGCAGGTTAGAGAACTTTAACCTTCTGATTGTTCCCCTTTAAAATGATGGCTGTCTGTGCAGACAGCCATGGTTTTAGCACGAAATCATGGCTATCCGTAATGACAGCTGCAAAGAGCGTTTATGATCGCTATTTGTGGCCGTCTTTTAGCGATAAAAAGGTGGCCGTCATTTTAACATTGCGGGAACGTAGCTTGGATCTGTAATGTTGCGTGCCAGGATGCAGTTTCCAGCATTAGGGCACGTGCACACTATGAAAGGGCGACAGAAAACCTGTTGAGCATTCCACAGCTCGCGGACTGTGGCGGGCATGCGCGTCTCCATCCGTGTCGTAGACTCTATTCTATGCACGGGCGGATTCCGTCGTCCGTCCAAAGAATGAACAGGTTCGTTCTTTGGATGGAGGGCGGAATCTGATCGTGCATAGAATGGAGTCTGACACGGACGGAGACGCGCATGCCCGCCACAGTCTGCGAGCTGTGAAATGCTCAACAGGTTTTCCGTCGCCCTTTCGCAGTGTGTACGTACCCTAATGGAAGACGAGAAATCTGAAAACCGAGCCGCAGACTCCTGACTAATAAGTATATGACCTGACTGCCCTAGTTTGCATTTCTATTTGGGAGGGGGGGGGGGGGGGGGGGGAGGGTTGCACTTGGGCCGTTTTCATACAGTTCCTCAGTTCCTGCTAGAAATGGGTTAAGAAGGAGAATTAGATGAATTCCTCTATATTATCCCTCCCTTTGTTATTAACGTCTGGCAGGGCTTCAAAACAATGTGTTTTTGTGATATGGGAAGCCCCTTGCTTCCTTCTGTCTCCATTCAGAGAAGTAGGCCAGTCTGCTGCATGTGCCGTCAGCCCTAATCTGTACAGTGAAGAAGCTGCTGTGTACACACAGTATATCATACAGGGGTGTATCCCTCATCCACTACATTTCATTGGACAGCACAATATATGGCCGGGGGTCAGAAGGTCCGGATAATGCCGTGGTTCTTTGTCTCTTTTACACAAATGACTCCACCATTAGTCACCTGGCTAATGTATAACCAGCCATTGTATCCCCTGCAGGGGCCCAGCCCAGTCATCTCCTTCTAAACCTTTTCCGGCTTCTCTTTTCAGGTTTATTGACTGGTGTGGTGGTGGATTCCGGTGATGGAGTCACCCATATCTGCCCAGTATATGAAGGCTTCTCCCTGCCTCACCTCACCAGGAGACTGGATATCGCCGGCAGGGATATTACCCGCTATCTCATCAAGGTGAAGTCTAAGGGATTCTACTTAGTAGAGTTCCATTGGAAACTTATATATTTAGACCCACAGTATTAGTGTCCCTGTCAGTAACAAAACTTTCAACATAACACAGACGTGTCAAGGTTTTAATCTGGGGTCGTTGTCTGGGTTTTCAAACCCTTAAAGGGGTTATCCAGCGCTACAAGAACATGGCCACTTTTCCCCCTACTGTTGTCTCCAGTTTGGGTGCAGTTTGCAATTAAGCTCCATTTACTTCAATGGAACAGACTTTCAAAACCCCAGCCAAACTGGAGACAAGAGAGGGGGGGAAAGTGGCCATGTTTTTGTAGCGCTGGATAACCCCTTTAATAAAAGCTCCGTGAGAGGGAAAGGACTGGCTCTTCTGACCAGTGCAGCTAGGAATGTACAGCAGCTGCGCCCCCTACTGGCTGACGGCAGCACACGCAGCCCAGGGAAGATATGTTGCCTGATCCTATAGCATCGTGTACCGTAGTGTAAAAACAAACAAACAAAAACCTAATCAGGTTGGTTAACAGAAACCATACTCAGTGTTTTTTTTGTTTTTTTTTTTTTGTTTGTTTGTTTTTAAACGATTAATCAGCCATCCCTAGTTAATGTCCTGCAATGCCTTTCAACCTACTGGTCTTTATCACTGCATGTATATGTACATGAGAGGTATAATCCTGCAGGGATTGGCTTATGATATTACATATCCATCTATAATAACACCGTCTGCTTTTCTGACTAACTTATTTTAACTTTAGGAAAGCAGCAAGATGTCTGTACAGCAGAAAAAAACAGCTCTGTAGCGCCATCTTGTGGCCGTACTCCAAATATGCCCTAGAATGACTGTAGGAATAAGAAATGGGGAGTTATAGATTCAACACTTTTTTTATTTTGACAACTGGAAATGAATATAAAATGGTATTGACCACCGACTTTAAAACATTTTGGTATTCTGAATACAAACACGGTATTAAAGTGTCACTGTCGTTATATCTTTCAAACTCTAAATAAACAATAGATGTAAAATAAAGCAAGTTATCATGCTGTAAAACAAAGCTGTACTTACCAGAAATCCAGGTTTCTTAAAGCTTTTTTTGTGCTGGCTTGAAAAAGAGACTAAACACATGAAGTCTGGTCTGTACAGAGAGTCACTGGTCAATGTGTCCATCAATCGCATGACTAAATATTGCAAACTTATGACAACAGTGACACTCTAAAGGGCATTTATCACCTAAATTTTATTTTACCGACTAGAATCCGATACTAAAACTTGTTCTTTTATTTCAGTCTGTTTTTCTATTTTCTGACTAATAATTTTATTTCACTCTTGTCACATGTCGCTGTAATGCTGTACAGATCACTTTACAGCAGCCTCCTCTTATCACCAAAGACACAAAAGTGGTAACAGTAATTTTAGCCCTAGTGGTGAGAATGAAAACTGCAAGATTTCCGCACTATTTTAAAACATAGATAGAAAAATAGAAAATTAGATGACGCATTCCCTCTAACTTCTCCCAGACAGTGTTTTTACTTTATTAAACTTGATGATTTGTTGATTCACAATAGATTATAATAGATGTGTTATAATGGATGTGCGTTCTTGCAGCTGCTTCTTCTTCGTGGATATGCATTCAATCACTCCGCAGATTTTGAGACTGTTCGCATGATCAAGGAGAAGCTCTGCTATGTGGGATACAATATAGAACAAGAGCAGAAACTGGCATTAGAGACCACAGTCCTGGTGGAGTCCTACACAGTAAGTACTAAGCAACTGATACCATATATACGGAGGACTGATGGCTGAGGTTAGTGTGTCTGTAACTGGGGGACGTCTCTGTGACTATTGAGAGTTTCGTCTTAAAGGTTGTCTGTTACACTCCCTGGGTTGATACTGAAAAGTTTGATAGTGCCCTATCTCTTCCTTCACTACTACTTACACAACACTACAATTTCCCTATCTAAAACACTAATATAGTTCGTAAGACAGAGTCCAAAGATGACCGTTCTTTATAGACTCTCCTCCATACAGTCCACATGACAATATTGCTTACATTAATAACTATACCTAGTGCTATATTCCAAGTACTGCGGAAACCTTTTGTAAAATGGCGAGATTATCTGTTTATCTATTATCTATGCAGTTGTATAGTATTTATAGTTGTATAGTGTTGATAGGCTGTGGCGTTGAGATGTCTGTTAAGGACAGAGGCCAAAATGGCTTTAAGGACTGGGACGATTTTCCATTTAGCGTTTTCGTTTTTTTTTCCTCCTCGTCTTCTAAGAGCAATAACTCTTTTATTTTTCCAGATACAGGGCCATGTAAGGGCTTTTTTTCAGGAACAGGTGTACTTTGTAAAGGTGCATTTTGATCTACTATACTATGTATGACAGAACCCCCAAAATATAATTTATGGGGTGAAATTGGGGGAAAAAAAATACAATTCTGCAAATTGTGTGTGTGTGTTTGTGTGGGGTCCCTGTTTACATAATGCACTTTACAGTCAAACTTACATCTTTATTCTATAGGTCAGCCTGAATACAGCGATATGCAGGTTACATAGCTTTTTTTAAATGTTTAACTATTTTTATTAACAGTAAAACTTTTTTTTTTTTTTTTTTGCAAATAGGTGTGATTACAATGGCCCTATTGCGTTTCTATTTTTTCACGTACACAGCTGTTTGGGGTGTCATTTTTTGCGCCATGATCTCTAGTTTTTATTAATACCATATGTGTGGAGATGAGACATAATTGATCAATTTTTATTCATTTTATTTCAAATAAAATGTAATATAAATCAATCCTGGTGTTTTTTTTTAAACCGCCTATTTTTTTTTTTTTTTTTTTTTTTTTACACCGTTCACTGTGCGGGAACAATATTTATTTTATTAGATCGGAAAACGGTATATTATATGTTTATTTTTATGTGTTTTATTTATAAAATGGGAAAGGGGTGATTTAAACTTTTATTAGGGAAGAAGCTATGGTATGGTTTTTTAAAACTTCTTAAAAACATTTTTTAACACATTATATGTCACCTTAGGGGACTTTAACATTTTTAATTTGGATTTTTAACACTGATCATTTCTATGCCATAGCATAGCATTGATCAGTGTTATCTGCAATCATTGCATAGAGCCTGTGCAGGCTCTATACAGTGATCGCCGATCTGACTGCCGGGAGAAAGGTAAGAGGCCTCCGGCAGTCAGATACAAGGATCGGAGACCCCCGATTGGTCAGTGACAGGAGCACAGCTCCTGTCACTGATGTAAGTGCCGCAATCGTGGCACAGCAGGGGTTAATTGCGGGCGGCCGCGTGATCGCAGCAGCCCGTCAATAACAGTGAGGACCTGGCTGCATATAGTAGCCAATCCCCACTTGCTTTGAAGTGAGCTCAGCTCTTTAGCTCACTTCAAAGCACCGACGGACTACATGCCGTACGGGTACGGCATGGGTCCTTAAGGGGTTAAGGGTGCCTCTACACAGAGAGAGTTAACTGACAGATTTTTAAAGCTAAAACCAGGAATGGATTTGAAAAGAGGAGAAATCTCAGTCTTTCCTTTATGACCTGTTCTCTGTTTATAGTCTGTTCCTGGCTTTGGCTTCAAAAATCTGTCAAATAAAAATCTCTGTGTAAAGGCCCCCTAATGCTAGCTTCAGCTATTCATCTAAACTTAAACCAACTTCTGAAGTAGTCAGCGCCGCTTTAGATTTTAGCTGTGAGATCTGATGTCCCTTATGGGGTGGCCTGGGACTCGTAAGGTTGGGTCACACTGTATACACTGGGAGATCCCCTGCTATATATTCATAGGTCTGTCTTCCCCAGCAGAGGACAAGAGTAGGTTGTATTGGCCTTATGGCACCTTTATATGTCATTGATGCCTATGGATGATTGACGTGACTGTTTGTCTTGTTTGAAAAGCCTCGGCTGGACACTGCAGGAATCTAGTGTGATGGTTGCCTTAGAATCTAGCCATTTATTTGGAGGTCGATACCTATGTCTAATCTTTATAACTAGCCATGCAACATGACTAGAGATATCGGTCAAGTTAGAATCCCATACAGCTATGTTATCCAAGGCATGTGTTCCTAGTTAGTCAGGGCAGGGGCTGGGCTGGATTATACTACTTTGACACAATTCTGGGAGGGTGCGTGAGGACATCCAGTTTAGCTATGGAGTAATATTGGCAGTGATCCGCTCCTGGTGAATAGTGTTGAGGGGAATTGTGGAACTGTTTGGGTCCAGCAAAGTTCTCCTAACCCGGAAACTCTGCATTTGACTCCCGCCATCTTGAGAATTTGGATGTCGTCCTAGGGAGTACTGGAAAACATGGATACAGCCTATGACTGTGTCCATGTGTTCTGGCAGTGCTAAGGCAGCATTTGCCTTCTCCAGATGCCGATTCCGGTTCGGAGAGCGTTGCTAAACCCAAACAGTTCGGCATGTCCGCTCAACACTACTGGAGACGACATATGCAACATAGCTTCGCTCCAGAAAAGAAGATTTGCATACTTTCCCATGAAGCATTGCCATTAATGGTTCGTTTGTAAATATGGAGCATTTTCCCATCAGAATTCAGATTGGTTTAATAATCTGTAAATCCTTAGAGAGCAGGGTGTGTATGTGTGACTGCAGGGGGCGCTGTAACCTCCTTACTAACTCCTCTGTCAGGGGTGACACCATTAATGCAGCCATGTTTGCTTCTTATTGTCCAGCTCCCAGATGGCAGAGTTATTAAAGTCGGTGGAGAACGCTTTGAAGCCCCAGAAGCCTTGTTCCAGCCCCATCTTATCAATGTAGAAGGTGTCGGAGTTGCTGAGCTGCTGTTCAACACCATCCAGGCAGCTGATATTGATACCCGGTGAGTACCGTGATATATCCAACGTCACTTGCCCTGACTACACTGAACTCTTCCATGTCAGGCAGGTACGACCCCCCCCCCAAATGTATAGACCTGCAAGCTGTATTTACTGTAATGCCAACAAATTACTATAGTGCTATATATGATGCACTCACCGTTCTGCCTTCTCGTTGGGGAAGCAGTTTTCCTCTCCTAACAATCGTCTTGTGTTTGCAGGCCAGAGTTTTATAAGCACATTGTTCTTTCTGGAGGCTCCACCATGTACCCCGGCCTGCCGTCTCGCCTGGAGAGAGAGCTTAAACAACTCTACTTAGAAAGAGTCCTCAAGGGAGATGTCGAGAAATTATCGGTAAGGATTATAATTGTCTTTCCTGCCATCAGTAGATTGTGTTACTGATGATTGTAACCAGTCCATTCAGATATTTCAGGACCTATAAATGATAATCCAGTGATGTTGCCCCCCAGTAAGGCTGCATTTCCACGTTCTGTGTTCCTCACAGAACACGGACGTTGAATGCCTGTAACGGACTCTCCCCCGCCCGGGCAGAATCTCTGATAAGATGCTGGGAGCAGGGAAACTGTACAGATATGCGCACGGCTGATTCATTACAGCGCAACGTATATCTGTACAGTTCCCCCGCTCCCAGCATCTTATCACAGATGCTGCCTGGGCGGGGGAGAAGTCCGTTACAGGCATTCAACGTCCGTGTTCCGTGAGAATGCAGCCTGACCCTTTATGCTACAGACACATTAGAGGGCAATTTGGCATCTGGGTGGGATGTTCCCAGTAATGCCATGGCTGCAGTCCTTACATTGTCCACGAAGCAAACATGTCATCATTCTAAGCATTTGGTATTGTATACAGTGGGGGCATTGTATTGCATGTACCACATATTTGTCGGTAGTTACAGTATCCTATACCTTGACCATATATTGGTAAACACCACCACCCATACTCACCTGGCTACAAAGCATTGCCCTGGCATCAGTGACGTCACTTGTGCACTGGGCTGCAGGAGAAGAGAAGCAGCCTCGGCAGGGTGGGGAGCCAGTGGCTCTTCGCTCTGTCAATCTGAGCGCTGCATTGAAATGCAGGTGCCCATTAGGAGCACTTACAGTTAAAGGGATGGCACAATAGCAGCTTCTAGCACCAGCCCTGACAAACAGCCCAGGATTTGTTGTGTGGTCGGTGGCCGCTCCTGGGCTGGGATCTTCTTTCACCTCCTTTGCCACTCTCTTCTGACAGCAGATGGTGCTACCTGAGGCAGACACTTCAACTGGCTTAATGGCAGAGGCGCCCCTGACCCTGTATTTTACAGTTCTGGCATCCGGTACTTAAAGCGCCACCTTCACTTAATAAAACATTTGACATATGAGGTGGACATGTCAACGTTTTTACCCATCTTGGTCCTGAGGCCCACACTCATGTTTTGATATAGCCAGGAGACGTACGCAGCTGTGCAAGTGTCACTGAGAAAAAGCTTTTGTGTCGGGGAATGTGACTACTACAAAACCATATTTAGAGTGTTTTTTTATTGTGCAGAAATGGCAAAGCATAAAAGCCATATAAATTCAGTGACATAGAACTGACCCACAGAACAGTTATCATGTCACTTACTGATCATAAAGATTGTATAGCACAGCATGACACCAAATATAGTTAGGTTGATTCAGAAATAATGTCACTGTCCCTTTAAAAAAAACACAACCTGCCATTAAACCTGTACCTGTCATTAAAAAAAACTTTTGACACGTCATCAGGCTTACCAAAAGTGAGATTAGCAGATATAGCTAGGGAGAAAGCATGGCGGCCTTGTCAGTCACTCCCTAGACACTTGCTAATGTTAACAGTTTAGCTTCATAAATTATAATGAGGCTAAACTAAAATTTATTTTTAATGATGGTACTCTTACCTTTATAGTACAAAGGTGGAATCCTATGACCTTTGCTGATGGCTTAAAACAGAGGTGGGAAACCTCTGGCCCTCCAGCTGTTGCAAAACTACAATTCCCATCATGCCCGGACAGCCAAAGCTTTGCTTAAAAGCACACATTTTAGTAATTTTTTAGACTAGTTGAGAAATTTCATTGAAAAGATGTAGTTCTTTGAGGTTTCTAGCATTGGCTTTTTTTATGGTATCCTGAGGATCATTTCACTATTCCGCCACAAGATGGCGCATAGTTACCTTTTCTGGAGTTCAGTTTCCTGATACAAACTTCATCCTTTCTGTATGAAGACTCGCTAGTCTATTGTGTCTACAATGTGCAACATATATATATATATATATATATATATATATATATATATATATATATGTATGTATATATAATTAATATATATATTAGTGTGTGTGTGTGTGTATAAGTATATATAATTAATATATATATTAGTGTGTGTGTGTGTATAAGTATATATAATTAATATATATATGTGTATGTGTATGTATATATAATTAGAGAGAATATTTTTTTCTTTTTGTTGACCTTAGGTCATTGTCATTAAACTGTCCCCCTTTTTTTCTTTTTTTTTTTCCTTGCAGAAATTCAAGATCCGCATTGAAGACCCCCCTCGTCGTAAGCACATGGTATTCCTGGGGGGCGCAGTGTTAGCAGATATCATGAAAGACAAAGACAACTTCTGGATGACCAGGCAGGAGTACCAGGAGAAGGGGGTGCGCGTGCTGGAGAAGCTCGGCGTGACTGTCCGATAAACTCCCCCCGCCTGTTCTGTTGCTTCTCTAAAGCTTTCCTTATATTTCCTTTATTGCCAATCTTTGAACTCATTCAGCTACTCGACTTGGAAAAGCCTATTGACGTTAGAGGTCGGGGGGTGTTCATATACCTTTTTTTTTTTTTTTTGTCCGGGGTGGGGGGGAGCTTCCACGTTTCCATGTTATTAATGTGGCCAAGTTTGATTTATCTCTGAATTGCCCAACTGCTCCAAGACCTATCTACCCCATTGTCTGTCCTGGTGGGCACTGGGCTATACACGGTAGGCTTTTTCCCCCCTCTCTCCATATAGTATTCTGCTTTTAAAGCTGCTTTCTCTCTTCTGATCTTTGGGTGATTTTTGCTTCTGTTACCATCCGGGCTCCTCACTGCTTCCCAGCTCTCTCTGCACCCCACACTGCCCTGGTCTCAGCAATACCATCATCTCTCCTTATTGCAGGGACCCACTCGGCTGGGCTTCACGCCACCACCCGCACCACCCTTTATTTTGTTTTTATTTTTTATGTTTTGGAAATATTCATGGTACATTTCCATATATAATATACTGTATACTGGCTGCAGCCCCCTCCCCCCCCCCCCCCTTTACTCTGTGGCCTAACCAGAAAGCACTTGTCCAGGCGATGAGGAGGTCAGAGGACGACGAGATTCTTAATAATCATTCCCAGGAACAGAAACAGTTACAAATGTGTATGTGATCATTTCTAAATATAGAGAACTGTATCTATAAAAGAGAACAAAAAATATCTTGTGTTTTTTTTTTTTTTGTTTTTTTTTTTTTAAATATCCCCATTTTGATTTGTGGTGTTTGGTCTCCATCTGCTTCATGGCACCCATGTTTCTTTAAGAAGCACAGAAACAAACAAAAATTTAGTGCCAATTGCATTTCTGATGACTGAATAGAAGAGGTTAGTTCAGCGCAAAGTCGGGAGCGCTCAGTGTTAGGCACTTTCTGCAGATACACACGTCATACATCGCCCACGCATCATCGTCTTTGACCCAGTAAGGTGGTAGTTTACAAAAAGTGTTGCTATATGGTAACTAGTGTTACACCTTTTTAAGTAGCATTCCAATAGATAGCATTTGGTTTGCGTCATCTGTGCTTTTTGCCTGCTGTACTTGTATAATTCTGCTCATTCGGATGTTGAGTTTGATCTTGGCCAAGGCCATTGAGGGTGCAGATAGTGATATCTATGTCAGCACTCCTGACATGTATTCCCCATGAAATTACAATTCTGGAACAACTTTGCTTTGTGCCGTTCCTCTGTTGTTCCCTTTGGAAATTCCCACCTTGCCAGAATCCTGCTCCACACTGATGAGGGGCAACACCCCAAAACAGCTGTCTGTGGATGAATACCTGGCCTTGGTTTTTCTCTTGTCATTACATTGACTTATAAGGGCCACTTAATATGGTGGTTTCCTACAGGAGCCACCCCTTGGCTGGGTCCTTCCCGGAGGGATATCTCTCTAGTCCTGTGTTTCAAGACTCTTCAATGAGGCTCCACGGGCTCTTCTTTTGCATATTCATGTTTCCCAGGTGGCACTGCATTGAGCGCTTTCTCTAGCAGCCGGCGGTGTAATTGTTTGGCTGGTCTCCCTGAGATCAGTGATCTGTTCCCCTTGGAAATGTGTTAGTAAGTTGACCAATGGGTGTTACCAATGGAAATGGTAAAGTCTTATGCTCACTGCTATATTATAGGCCTTGTCCCACCTCAGAACACCCATAGACTACTTAAAGGGGTATTCCAGGAAAAATCAACTTTTCCCCTGTCCACAGGATAGGAGAAATGCAGGAGATCGCGGGAAATCCGACCTCTGTGTACCCCTCATGATCTCCGTATCAGGCCCTGGCTTCTGTATTATGAATAGAGCCACAGGTACGGCACGTAACCCGCAGCTTTGTTTGTTCATATGGAGCAACAGCTCTTTCTATTGCCTCCATAGGAGTGCGGATCACATACCGTTCCTGCGGCTCTATTTGTTATGCAAAAGCCGGGGCCTGATATGAAGATTGGGGGGGGAGGGGCGGGGTTGTAGGTCAAACAATACCCCACCCGCGCGTGGTCTCCTACTACTTTCCCCTATTACACATAGTGATGCCCTATTAGATTCAGCCACATAAGGATGTATTGTACTCTTGAAGCATTGCGTATAGGTGGAGGCATCTCCAGCACACAGAGGGGGCTGCATAAATCTTAAGATTCACTCAGTTTCTTCATACATTTCCAGGAGGAATGACACAGTATAGAGATGTCAGGAGTGTTAACAGGTCATCTCTAATGTCTAAGCATAAAAGCCCAATAAAAGGGTAAATGTAACTGGTTCTCGCTGGTTTTGCGCCACCACCAGTATATACAACTATAAGTATTGTAGTAGTTGTGCACTGCACCAGTTATATTGCTTTCCTGGCTTTCTATGCAGCCCTATCCTATCCCTCCAGGTTGCCATGATCCCTGGATTGCTGTATGTACTAAACCAGTGGAAGGGAATTAAACTCAGGAAGTTAAGGGTCTTTCTGGAAATTCCCGTTATACAATTGCAGCTTATAGACAACATGGCCGATATCCGCTTCTAGGTTATTTCAGTTTTTTTTTTTTAATAAATAATTTCTATGTCATTAAATTTTAAGAATTTTTAAAGTAATTTGGAATAAATTGGTCATTCTCTCTCAGCGGCTTGTGATCATCTGTTCATTTGACACGTGGAAGATGGAACCGAGGAAATTCGGAACATGTGATGTCAGTTTTTGTGAGATACAACTGCTTGTGGCAGGTTGTGAGATTTAATAAATTGTGAAGTGGAGACTTCTGGGAGTATGTGATTAATAGTAAGCGTGACAGCCTGCTCTATAGCCATACAAGGATCAATTGCTGTTTTATAGCTACAAATCCTAGCGGCGGTATATATTTGGCACCAAGTCACCTATCTGCTTATAATATGCTTAATAATTCTATTCATTGAATACAGAATGGGAAAAAATGGTAACTTTTGCCATTTACATGCTGTAAACCCAATTCCAGGAAAGAACTGTAACATTTAGGGCCACATGTATCATCCTGCGAACGGATGATTTTCGGCGGAAAGTGCCGATTTGCGTATTTTTTTTTTTTATACGCAAATGGCCGATTTGCGAATAAAATATTCGCAAATCGGGACTTTCCGCCGAGTACGCCAGGGGGAGGAAAGGGGTGTGTAGTGGGCGGAACGGAGGGCGCGGACTCAGAGTCCGCGCGATTTACCATCCGTTCCGCCCAAATATACGCTGAAAACCTACTTCAGTCCTCAGCTGGCGTAGGTTTTCGGCGGTGCGCACCGGCGCGCACGGGATTTGTGTAGAGGCAGTCCGCCTCTACATAAATCTCCGTAGCGCCGGAGCTGCGGGGGCATTTTTAAGTCCAGCGTAAAAAACGCCGTACTTAATAAATGCCCCCCTTAGGGTTCAAACCCACTTGCCGGATCTGCAGCGAGTCTCCATGCTGCGTTTTTGCAGCGAGACTCGCTGCAGATCCCAGCCCTATACTTTCATTAGCAGAGAAACTCGCAGCAGGGATGTACATCGCCCCCCGCACCCCCCGGCCGCATGATCGCCCCCCGCACCCCCCGGCCGCATGATCGCCACCCGCACCCCCCGGCCGCACGGGCTGCGGGGGGCGATCGTGCGGCCAGGGGGTGCGGGGGGCGATCATGCGGCCGGGGGGTGCATGGGGCGATCAAGCAGCCGGGGGAGATCGGGGCTGCAGGGGGGACGGGCAGGATATACATTACCAGGTCCCCGTTCCTGCTTGCTTCGGCGGCTCCCGTCACGTTCTGCCTGGCCAATCAGTGCGCTGCCCTGCCGCAGCGCACTGATTGGCCGGGCGGGCCGTGAAGACACCGGGAGCCCCGAAGCAAGCAGGAACGGGGACCCGGTAATGTATAATGTCCGGCGGCTAGGGGGTTAATGGGGAGGGCTGCAGACAAAATCGCAGCAGGGATGTACATCCCTGCTGCGAGTTTCTCTGCTAATGAAAGTATAGGGCTGGGATCTGCAGCGAGTCTCCCTGCAAAAACGCAGCATGGAGACTCGCTGCAGATCCGGCAAGTGGGTTTGTACCCTAACTCATGGTATGGCACCACCTGGTGTTCAGAATGTATAGCAGTGTGCACGCCCACTTACTGAGCTGAGTGCTGGTGGACACACATGCTCCTTCACTCTTTTCACAACCAAGTCTTTGCATAGAGTTCTGTCTGGGGAAGGGTATGTGCACATTATGGAATACTTGCAGAGACTTCAAGCTGATTCTGCTCTACTTGAAGTTCCACTCGTCCCATAGACTCAATGATATTCACAGACTAATTCCGCCATCTGCCCAAAGAATTGACGTGTCCATTCTTTGGGCGGATGACTGAATTCTCCGCCAAATATCATAAGTGTCACTGTCGTTTAAATTTTTTTTTGCAGAAATCAATGGTACAGGTGATTTTAAGAAACTGACCACTGACCTCTGAATACCGGCTTTCACACAGGTCCCGCTGTGTAATACTTTGTCCTCTGCTGGTGACTAATCTCTTTCCTCCCCTCTCCATAGGTTACACAGGGCTTGACTGATGTAAAAGAGCCGAAATTTCCTGATAATAAGCAGTGGATGAGGGGGGGACCTGGGGAAAGTCTTTTTGAATGCAGATAGTGGCATTTTTGCCTAATAAACCCAATTACAAAGTTTCTTAAAATTGTCTGTACTATTGATTTCTGCTAAGAAAAAAAACAGTGCCACTTTAAAAGTTAAAATACAGCCATATTTTCATTGTAGTAATGTGCTGCATTGACTGTCAGTGCACACACTGCATAAAATGTCCGTAATTGATAGACCGTCCAAATAATGAACGTGTACATTAGTTACCACCTGCTTTTGCAAAGCATGTTTGTTATTTTATCATTTATTTACTATTCATTTCTATGCAGCTGTTATTTCTATCCTTACTCAAAGGATTTTTTCTTTTTGTAATGCTGTCATATATATAAGGGGTCTCTGTACCCAGTGGGTAGACTATATCTCTTTGAAGTGCAGGAATAAACCAGGTTACACAGGAAACTTGAAGAAAATGTGCTCAACACATCGTCGATTGAAATCCAACCAAGAGCAAGGCAGCATTACCAACCCCTGAGATGCCTTCACACCAGGTTATGTTCACACATGGCAAATAAGAAATCCATGGGTCTGTCTCTAAAACAACCCTATTCATTTGATTGGAATTAGAACTGGTTTTAAGAGTTGCCAGGTAGTGAATATTTAGGAGCCCCTTTGTGCTTATCCTGCCTTTCTAAATGTCTTCAAAATATGAGCGAAACGTCCACGTCCAGATGTCTCACAGCACTGACATCCACTGTCCATTTAAAATGGGATGTGCTGCCCCTCTCTACTCCCTGATCTGACATTGGGTGTTGCCAGAAATTGCTAAGTCCATCACCTGATGCCCGGCAAGTTTCATGCCTGTGTTCTGTACTATGTAGCTGGTTGTCTCTGCAATGTCTCCCGTGTCACCCAGAGCCCTATCGGACAGAAGAGATGACGCCTGAATAATTCCTGGAGGGTGGTCTTGCACATTCTTTTTGTGGGGCATTTTCCCCATGCATTGGCATTTTTCCTGACGCAAATGATCTTTTTTTGGTGTTTTTGTGTGCCAAACTTTTTTTTTTTTTTATTTCCTTTTTTTTCCCCTCTGCCATTACATGACCTAGTTGCTGGAGCAATGATGTTTTTGAGACCAGAACAATTTCAATCTTTATGGTAGAAAAAAACACCACAGTTTGCCGCAAAAAGAAAAGCCACAACCTCAGCGTGCTGCGTTTTGGAAAAACTGCCAAAGAGCCTCAAAGACGCCAGAGAGGAGAGATTCTCCCCCCCCCCCCCCCCCCCCCACACACACACACACACAAAAAAAAGTGCCATGGATATAAGGCATAAGGTAAGATAATAAACTTCCATTGACCTCCAGCTAACATCTGGCCGCTGGCGTTTTGCATAAAGAAAAAAACACTCCATGGCGCTTTTATTTATTGGTGTTTTTCTAAGATTTGAAGGCAGTGTGAATCCAGACTCAGAGTAGTTGCCTAGAATTAGAAAAGCATTCTTCCAAAAATGGTGGTGTCTCTCCTACATGTGGGAATAAGGGGGGGGGGCACTTGTCAAAATGTCAAGTGTTTTTTTTTTTCTTTTTTATTAACAGTAACACTATGGTGTGAGTGGTGATGCACAGACCAGGCCTACTCCCTAGTTTCTCTGATTTGAACACCCTGTCATGGATGGCACGTCCTAAAGCCTGTGTGTTCTATAATTTACCATTATCCATAGCTGATTAGTTTCCAGGGTCACAGCCGCGTGAAAGAAGTGAATGTTCTCAAGGGTTTCAATGGGAATCTTAGGAGAGCATAGTAAGTGCAGTGTCACAATTTGGACTCTGTCCCTTCTGGCTCCTGAACTTGCTGCAGGATGATCAATGCTCCATCGCTGAAAGTAAGAATTTATTGTTAAGCAAACTTCACTTTATGACTTGTAAACGGGCCCGACCTTCCTTTCTATCATTTCCCTGAAGCTCTATGGACCTTGCCAGTTGTAGGATGTAACCACTCATCTGTTCAGCCATTCACTGATCCTGTCACCTATTAACCCCTGTTCCTTCCCCCGTTATGTCTCATCTGGGAATTGTTCCATTTCAAACACTTCTGTCTGTAACTTGTCTCATTCATGGTGCCCACTCCGGCTTCTTCCTAAAACCACAACGTATTAGTGCTCCATGCCCGGCACTGGTTTGCTTGGTTTGTTTTTTAGCTTTATACGACGTGCTCGTGTATTTCGTTCGGGCATTGCGTGAGTTTTATTTCTGTACATTTTCCATAATCTCTTCCATACGCCCACTCCATTCTGCTCCTCTATTCTCTCATCTCTGGCGTCTGCATGATGCAACGAGGAGCTGGATAACATTCTATGCAGAACGCTCTTCACGGTCTCCATCTTCTGTCCTCATCTGCATTCACAAAAGTCTGGATTGATATAGATCAGAGGTCCCTAAAGGCCCTATTACACGAGGCATGTATCGGCTGTATTTGGCCGATATCGCTTTGTTTAATAAACTGCGACGATCGGCTGACTAGCACGACGTCGGCTGATCGTTGTCTTTCAACATGAAAGACAACTATAGCAATGATCTGTTGCCTCCTCTCAGCAATAGGAGTGGCGACAGCTGACCACCGCTATCTCCTATGGGATGCCCAGGCAATATCAAGATCGTCCAGGAAGTCCCCCGCATGCGCTATTAGCGCCAAAAGCAAACTGGGAACGAGAAGTAGGCGAGCGCAGACCTGACAGGTCAGCACTCTTGCTCCCTCTGATCGCCCCGTGTAATAAGGGCTTAAATCAACGACACGCAAATGATTTTTTTTTTCTTTGTGATTGTTGCCTGCAATTAATTTGAACAATTATTGTTTAAATTCGACCAATATTTTCGACCATTTTCCACACAGTAGTTGTCCCATGTAATAACCCTTTATGTGGCATAAGCCACCTTCAAACGCAACAGATGGCGTTGGGCCATCCAAAGCAATTCCTTTAATTGGGAGCCGCTAAATCATCTGATTGCGGTGGTTCTAAATGGAGCATTACATGATGGCAATTTAAAGAAATGGCTACCTGTGTAACAAATGGATGGACCAAGTTCAGAAGTGGGTGCTTCTTTTACAGAGCAGCTTTTTATTCCAGCAATAGGTGGCGCTACAGAGACTATCTTCCTCTTAAAGGAAAGTTTATTAGCTTATTTTTTTTTTTCCCCCCATGAAACATTGGAAGACGTCATACATAACTGGATCTCCACAATGAGAATCAGTACCCCCTGGAGCATTGTAGTCCTTCTCTATAGTGTCCTAATATGCAACCTTAGACAACCTGTATTATGTATTAGGGCCCTATTACATGTGCCAAATCAGACAGATATCGGCTTGTGTAATAAAGACAATGATCAGCAGAGGAGCCAGTCATCTGCTGATCGCTGTCTTTAACGCTGTTTAAAGTGTATAGAAAAGAATAAAGTTATACTTACCTGTCTAGGCACCAGAGCCGAAGATTGGCTGAGCGGCCTGTCACTGCAGAGACTTGTTAGCAGTAGCTGCGATAATCGGGACAATCCAGGAGGACACCGGAGGAGTTTTTGCATCAGTTCTTTCATCCGTCCCCCCCCCCCCCCCTAAAAAGTGTGCGTTAAACTGCAAAAACGCAGTGAGAACCCAGCCTGATTCCATTACACACCTGATGCAAGTAGTATGCAACAGTTAATGCGTCCGGTAATATTAAGGGGATATTAAAGTATCATATTGGCAGCTCTGTGTTAGGAAAAACTTCAGAAGAGAAGGATTTAGGGGTAGTGATTTCTGACATCAGACATCAGTGCAACCAGGCGGTAGGGAAAGGAAATCAAACTGTATGTTTGGCTGCATAGCTAGAGGTATAACCAGTAGGAAGAGGGAGATTGTGATCCCACATCTGGAATACTGTGTCCAGTTCTGGAGACCTACTCCAGAAAGATATTGATAAAATAGAATGGCTACAAAAATGATGACTGGTCTGAAGCATAAAGCTTAAAGGGGAAGTTACAACAGGTTAGACGAATCTAACCTGCTGATATGTCCCTAATGCACAGGAGATACTGAGGAGGAAGGTATGTGTCTTACCTCTCTCCTCTGCGACGTTCGGGTGCAGTTAAGTCTTTTGCTCCACAATCCGGTAAGACACTACTGTAACTAGTAAGCAGAAGTGTACTACTATGTCAGCAGACAAAGAGCAGCAGGAGAGAGTAACAAAAGCATTATAAGCCCCTGTAACCGAAAACCAAAGCCATCACGTTAAAGTGTGTGAGACATGTAGACAAATATTATCTTTATGCTTTCGCAGCCCCGATACAGGACATTCTCAGCTGTGTCCACCTCTTCTCTGGGCTTCCTGTTAGTGGTGCTCCGCCACCTGTCAGGGTCTTAGTGAGGCAATAGTCTACATTTCCATATGGACCTGCTGCACGCCACATACCCCGGTGCACACCAGCAAAATGCACAGAAAATTATTCTCAGCCAAGTGTATGAATGTTTGTTCCTTAAACGTGATTCTTTCCCGAGTTGCCAAGGTAACATCGGAAAGTTTAATGGGAAAATATCTCAGTAAAATACTGAGAAGTTAGTTAATGCACGTGCCCTGAATTAACTGCGTGGATAAACAAGGAAACGCCACCGGCAGAAAATCACCCAGAAGTAGTCATATAGCTGCATTATATTTTGTAGTGCACTATACAGAGTGTCAGTTTGTATATAGGCTGGTTCAGACGACATACATGACCACATCAGGTGTCTACTTAAAGGGAATCTGTCACTAGGTTTATTTCGCCTTAAATGAGGGCAGCATAAACTAGTGATATAAATGCTGAACAGATCGGTGTATTACTTACAATCATTCTGTTTAGCCGTTCTCCTAATATGCAGGAGAATAGGATTCTTGCTGCACCCCTCCCTCCAGCTGCTGATTGACTGCCTATACATAGTATGGATAGATAACTGCCAATCAGCAGTTATCTGCTTCTCATGAATATTTTTAGCTAGGTTACAGCCTTGTGTGAAAACCATACATTTACCTGTTATTTATGGGGAGGGTAAGCAGCCATACAGCTCTGCCAGCAGCTTGCCTTCCCGAAAACAAAGGGGTCGGGCAATGAAAATCCTTAACGCCTGACTCCAATCTCCACTAACATCATCTGTTGGTGGAGACTCAGGAGGCCCCCATGTACTTTATACTAATGTTAAACTGTTGAGCTTCTAGTGGCTGGTTTCGTTGACATTAAAGGACAACTCCGGCAGGACGGCAACAAAAACCACAGACACACACGCACACAGATCATACTCACCATCCCTCCGGTGATGATCGGCACTTGAATCCCTCGCCGCCCGCGACTCCGTCACCTCCGGCTCCGGTCTTCAGAACTCCCTTACTTCCGGGTCTGTGTACACGCACCAGCAGCCTTTTCATTGGCTGGAGCGCATCACATGGCTTCCAGCAAGCTCAGCCAATCAGGGCTGAGCAAGCTGGGAGCCATGTGATGCGGTCCAGCCAATGAAAAGGCTGCTGGTGCGCAAGTGCACCAGCAGCCTTTTCATGTCCCATTCACGCCGACGCTGAAGAGGATGAAGACCAGGCCCGTCCCCTGCTGTGACGACATTGTCACAAAATGGCGCCCGGGAGAAGAGGACAGGGTCGACCATAATCGGGTATGTATATTTTATTTAACTTCCGAGGGGGATCGGAGCCAGATAGGTTATTTAGACACATTACAAAGTTATATAACTTTTTAATATGTGTTAAATAAGCTAAAAAGAAAATGCCGGAGTTGCCCTTTAAAGTGTTCGGTGACCTTTAGGGTCGAACATTGATTTGAAGGGGAGCTATGTCCACTACGGCAAGTTCTTTTTTGCTAGAAAGAGAGCTGCTTTACATAAGTTCCTCACATTTCCTAGTCGACGTAGTAGTTACAACAATTCCCGTAATTCCATAAGGACCACCCCACCTCATTGCTATTGCACTCGGTCTATTCACACGTCAGTATATTTTTCACTCCGCAACTTTTCATCCCCAATCTGCAAAATTCCATCCGTATTGCATGCGTAACTTTTGCTGATCTGAAAAAAAGTATACTTAATAATAATCTAGTGACTATTTGCTGATTCCGGATCTCTTCCGCAAAAATACAGATCCCATAGCATTCTATTGGTGTGTCCGTGGAGGGATTTCAGTCCGCAGTAGGGCCTTTTTTTTGTCTATAATACTATAGACATGATGGGGGAGATTTATCAAACATGGAATAAAGTGAAACTGGCTCAGTTGCCCCTAGCAACCAATCAGATTCCACATAGACTCTTTGGAAAATAAAAGGTGGAATCTGATTGGTTGCTAGGGGCAACTGAGCCAGTTTCACTTTACACCATGTTTGATAAATCTCCCCCGATATCTTCCCCTTTAAATACCTGCATTAGTAATGTGCATAGGCAAAGTCTGGTTTTCAAAGTGCCCCATTGTGTAAGTACGGCAAAGAAATGAAACCTGACGGGTATATTACACCCCGAGCTAAGGAAGCAGTCAGCAAACAATGCAGCTATACCGTATCTGAACAATTTCACGTCCTTGTGTTTACACTACGTATAGAGCGAGATGGGAGGAGGAGGAGGACACCTTTCACGCTGAAAAATCTCAACTTGTGGCCTCAAGCTTCATTTCACTATGACTAGGCAGAAATCTTTAACCCCTTTTTTCCCCGAAAGAACAGACTCCACCATTTGCAGTTGTCTGAGGAAACAAAGACGGTCACTGTGATGGCGGAATAGAGGAGCTATGTTTTCCACAGACTATAGGACCTATTCTCCTCCATGGTGAAAAACCAAGATGGCCACTGAACAGAGTTAATGTCGCATTTTCTGGAAGCAACCTTCATGCCAAACAACAATATGGAGTGATGTCATGTATAGGGTATCATGGTTATAAAAGGGAATGTATAGAAGATACTATGCTGCTATAAATTACAGCACATGTATCCCGGGACACATACACATACTTTTCTTGTTAGTAATCCAGCAGTAATATAGTCAGTCTCTTCCCCTGATGAATATGGCTGCTAACAAGAAGGAACAGATTGTATTCAGCTTTGACGATCTGATTTCTGATCAGGGGCTGCAGAGGTAGCAGTTGCAACCGGACCCAACAGTGTTCTATATTATAGCGGATGATCCAAAGTGTATGTTAGGGTATATGTGTCTAAGCTGGGACTAGGGATGAGCGACTTTAGAGTAAGAACGGAGAGAATCGCTTCAATTTCTCGGCAGTCAGGGGCCAGGAAAAGCTGGATCCAGTCCTGGGAATTTTTTCCCAGTTTCCCAAGACTGGAACTAGGGTTCTCCCTGCACACAGGGAGGAACGACACAGAGTGATAAACGGCCAAATCAGGCCCATGCGGCTGATTTTCATTCTGTGTAATAGAGAAAACGATCAACCGATGACAGCGATCATCGACTGATCACGTCTTTAGGTCCGGACCTAAAATATTTGGACAGCCCTTGTAAAACGATCATGGATCCGTGTAATAGGCTCAGTAAATGAGCCCTGATCTAGGAGATCGACGCTCATGTACATTATTGATCCGGCTGCCAGCGGCTTGTGAAACGGTCACTGGAATGAACTTATCGCACCACCCAAGAAAGGAGAGGAACGAGCACGGATCTAAAACATTTAGAAGAAAAATGCAAAAATTTTGGTAACTTACAGCTATTTGGTAATTGGTAATTTACAGCAATTGTGCAATTCACTAAAAATAATTCTTGAAACATATACATAGTGGAAACATAGTGGTAGAAAGCACAAAAATTGCAACAAAAATACCATGAGTGAACACAACCTAAGGTCATATCTCATCACCCAAACAAAATCCTCTAAAGGTCCTATTACACGGGCAGATTATCTGTCAAAAAACAGCAGAGAAAAAAAAAGACTTTGCTCACACCCTCTTGCACGACGCGACGTGTAATTTAGCCCTTTTGCAAGTGTGGTTTACAAGGTGTCAAAGTGCTCTCTTCACTATATGTATCTGGGTAATAAAGCAATCAAGTGATAATGATAACAAGGGTATCAATCAGTTAAAAAACCCCAAAAACTAAAATTATCATACCGAAGTGATCAGGCCAACATCACCCCATGTAATATAGTAGATCAGTAGATCGGTAGTAGAGTGAATCGGTTAGTAAGTAAGCCCCCATCTATATCAATGCTCCTTTACAGTGTAGCTTGACCTTCTAATAATATTTAAAAGAGAACTCCGGACTTATACATTCACTAAATTCTAGTAAAAAAAAAAAAAAAAAAATCTTTAGCCTATGCTTCCAAAATCTTTGCTACCACTGTTTATGATTTTCCTCTTTTTTTTTTTTTTATTTTAACCTGTAATTAATATCCCAAGTTCTACCAGCAGAGGGCCCCTTGACTCTCCTAGGAGATAGAAGTTGCTGGCTCTGTCAGGGAGCTGACAGGGTATTGGGGAATATAGGAACTACTTCTATGGGCAAGGTTTGCAACTACCTAGTAGATGTGGGCACGGAATCCCATCATCTGGGCACTGGCAAAGTAGGGCGCTAACTATATAGCTTATGTATCTTTATAGCTCTGTGTTTGTAAAGTAGGACACTAGGTGGGCAGTTAAGGTGGAGACACTAAAAGGGACAATTGTGGCTATCACTCACTTTTATTGGAGGTTCTTACCAAAAAAAAATGGATGCATGGCGCGTCATGATATTTACAGCATGACAGGATGGAGTGGGGCATGACTGTAAATGTTATAGGATATAAGGCAGTGTTTAAAGGGGTACTCCAGCAAAAATTGTTTTCTTTCAAATCAACTGGTTTCAGAAAGTTATATAGATTTGTAATTTACTTCTATTTAAAAAAAAAAAAATCTCAAGTCTTCCTATACTTATCAGCTGCTGGATGTCCTGCAGGAAATGTTTTCTTTCCAGTCTGACACAGTGCTCTCTGCTGCTACCTCTGGGGATTTGCTGCTGCTTTGGACAAATCCTGTCTCAGACAGAGGTGGCAGCAGAGAGCACTGTGTCAGACTGAAAAAGAAAACAATATTTCCAGCAGGACATACAGCAGCTGATAAGTATGGGAAGGCTTGAGATTTTTAAATAGAAGTAAATTACAAATCTATATAACTTTCGGAAGCCAGTTCATTTGGAAGGAAAATATTTTCGCTGGAGTAACCCTTTAATCCTCACAATCCTGATACTTGGAAGAATACCTGGCCTCCAATGGTGCATGAAAGAAATTCTGCCCCACTTGGAAAACCCAAGCACCATCCTTATGTGTATTCAGGGGGTCTCATTGCATTACACTGTATAGTTTCTGATTATATAGGCGGAGTGATCATTATGTAACCCAGTTATACTCGCTGTGTTACTTTTGCATGTTTCTGTTTTCAAAACAAAAATAAATCGCACTCATCATCGCCTGTATCAGATGTCTGGTGATGTCATCGCAATTTACTCTTCAACACAACGTTCCAGCAAAGTATGAGGGGATTAGCAAAAAATCAAGTTACAACAAATCTTGTTTCAAAAACAAAATTATGATATGAAATGTGGAGCAAAAAGTCACATAACAGGGCCTAACCCAAGGGTGCAAGTAGATCCGCCCTTACCACCAATGATAATAACAACAATGCCCTCCAGCTGTTGCAAAACTACAATTCCCAGCATGCCTAGACAGCATCCAGGGGCCTAAAGAATTGGACCACGCATCTGCCCTAAAGCTTGGGGATCTGGGCCTGAGACAAGTGAGGATTCCTTAAGAATACAAACGTCATGACTCCCGAAACATCTTGAATTTTTCTCGATATGGAGTATCTTTGAGCGATATAAACGTATTATTTTCCATATGCCTTCGTTTTGCCCTGTTGCCCTTGGTTACGACCATCTTAGGACATCCACTAAGATGGTCGAGCATGCTCAATTCAACTGCACATTAATTATTCATCTCTACTTTGTAGTGTGTGCTCTGTCACATGGCAACGGCAGGATCATGATTCAGGGAGGAAACCAGGAAGTGATCTGTTTCTTAGAGGAGAAGAATAGTACAGAGATGTAAGTCCCTATACATTTACAGGGTGGTCCAAAAGTAGGTGGACAGTATGTGTAATAGGGGGAGATTTATCTAACATGGCATAAAATGAAACTGGCTCAGTTGCAGTAGTGGACTATAATAGGCCAGTTTCGGGTCGTAGCCCGGGGCCCTTAGCTATTGGGGGGCCCATGGCCAACCAAAAAGTTTTATACTTTTAGTTGTGTATTGTCTCCTGGCTGCAGTTCCGCCACGATTTGCAAAAAAATGCTGCTTTTTTACCGCATTTTTGCACAAATCAAGGTATCATGACATTATCTATCCTGTACTATGACCACCATGCTAGTGCTGCATAGTAAGAGTAGGGTGAGGGGGGCCTAAGCTTGGTGAACAGCCCTGGGCCTATGGTAAAGTTAATCCGCCCCTGCTCAGTTGTCCCTAGCAACCAATCAGATTCCACTTTTCATTCCTCACAGACTTTGGAAAAAGAAAGGTGGAATCTGATTGGTTGCTAGGGGCAACTGAGCAGGGGCGGATTAACTTTACCATAGGCCCAGGGCTGTTCACCAAGCTTAGGCCCCCTCACCCTACTCTTACTATGCAGCACTAGCATGGTGGTCATAGTACAGGATAGATAATGTCATGATACCTTGATTTGTGCAAAAATGCGGTAAAAAAGCAGCATTTTTTTGCAAATCGTGGCGGAACTGCAGCCAGGAGACAATACACAACTAAAAGTATAAAACTTTTTGGTTGGCCATGGGCCCCCCAATAGCTAAGGGCCCCGGGCTACGACCCGAAACTGGCCTATTATAGTCCACTACTGCAACTGAGCCAGTTTCATTTTATGCCATGTTTGATAAATCTCCCCCTTCATAACCCTATTACACATACTGTCCACCTACATTTGGCCCACTATCTATCTATCTATATATTACATATCTCCCATATAAATGTAAAACGGAACGTTTCTGTATTTTGGAGGCTCAGGGCTTCCTGTGACACCATTGCTTCACCAGGAATAACCTGTGGGAGCCCCAGACATGGCAGCATCAGGCCTGAGCCAGTTAGGGGCAGAAAGGGTGAAATAAGTGATATAGTAGGTGTCAGTCCTGAAATTGCAGAGTTGATGATGACGCTATTACATGATCACACAGACCAGGATGGGATTTTCATTGTGGACGACTTTCCAGTCCCGCTCAATGGGTGTCTAAGTTGTTTACATTTTTTTAAGTCAGATCGCACGTTTCAAGCAGAGGTTTCCATGGCGATGAAAAAAAATCTTTATGTAAATCTACTTCTTTTATTCTCCTTCTTCCTGTCGCTGTTTGAGGATTTGTCCAGCCAAGCAAAACAAATTGTGCATTTCACAGGACTGAGCGTCTTGTTGCTGAGGAAGTGAGATATTCTTCGTACTGTACTATGGTTACAGCTCCCAATTCCCAAAGGTTTATGTTAAAATCTAGAATCAATCAACTTGTCCAAGGTCAGAGATATTAACCATATCATTAGTAAACTGGGAAGCACTGGTAATGCTGGAGGTTTGTTAAGTAGTGCGGCTAGGATTCATGGGGCCATATATGTGGGGCCCTGTGAGTCCTGTATACAACCCTCTAGCACACACACATACTCACCTGGCCCGGGAGAGTCCCTCGGCGTTCCTTCATTCTCCCAGCTCCCTAGTGCACAGGTGACGCCACTTGTGTGCCCGGGAGATGGGAGAACGCCAGGGGACTCCGACAGGCCAGGTGCATATGTGTACCCCCTTTATGTGTATGCCTCTTATGGCTGGAGGTGCAGTGCTGCCTCCGGCCACAAGAGAGGCTGGCAGAGCAGGAAGGTATTGGTTTCTTGCTCTGTCAGTCAGAGCGCCACAGAATTTAACTGTGAGCATTCATTGCAAACACTCACGGTTAAAGGGCCAGGGGCCTGCGGGCACGGGCCCCATAGCAGTGGCATGGTCTGCCTTTATGGTAGCTACACCACTGGACTTGTTCTACAGACTCCCAGCAATAGCAAGGTTTCCTAATTTACCACTTACAGTGGGGAAAATAAGTATTTGATACACCGCCATCTTTTCAAGTTTTTCCACCTACAAAGAATGAAGAGGTCTGTAATTTCTTATTGTAGGTTCACTTCACCTGTAAGTGGCAGAATCTGTAAAAAAAAAATTCAGAAAAACACATTGTATGTTTCGTAATAATTATTTTGCATTTTATTGCATGGAATAAGTATTTGATACTATAGAAAACAGAACTTAATATTTGTTGCAGAAATCTTTGTGTGCATGTACAGAGGTCAGAGGTTTCTTGTTGTTCTTGACCAAGTTTACACACTGCCGCAGGAATTATGTCCCATTTCTCCATACAGATCTTCTCCAGATCTTCAGGTTTGGGGGCTGTAACTGGGCAACACTAAGTTTCAGCTCCCTACAAAGATTTTTTTATTGGGTTCAGGTGTGGAAATGCTTAGTTGCCTTGGCTGTGTGTTTCGGGTCATTGTCATGCTGGAAGAGCCAACCACGATCCATCTAAAATGCTCTTATTGAGGTTGTTGAGGAAGAAGGTTGTTGGCCAAAATCTTGTGATACATGGCCCCATCCGACTTCCCTTCAATATGGTGCAGTCATCCTGTCCTCTCTGCAAAAAATCAATCCAAATTATAATGTTTCCACACCCATGCTTCATGGGGTTGTATTGATCCTTCTTCTTCCTCTAAACACGGCGAGTGGAGTTGATACCAAAAAGTTCTATTTTGGTCTCATCTGACCAAACGTCCTTGTGCAGGTCTACAATTTTGTCCTTGAGGTCCTTAGACAGCTCTTTGGTCTTGGTTATGGTGGAGAGGTTGGAGTGTAATTGAGGGTGTGGGTAGGTGTTTTCTTTTATACGGGTAACAAGTTCAAACAGGAGCAATTAATACTGGTAATGTATGATAAGATTGTATAATATTTTGTATGGAAATAAAGAATATTTAATTAAAAAAAAAAATACTGGTAATGCGTGAAGAGTAGGAGGAGCTTCTTAAAGAAAAATGAACAGGTCAAAGAGCCAGAATTCTGGCTGGTCGGTTGGTGATCAAATACTTATTAAATACTTATACTTAAATACTTATAAAATGCAAAATAATTATTTAAAAATCAAACACTGTGATTTTCTGGAATTTTCTTTATAGATTCTGTCTCTCAAAGTGGAAGTGTCCCTTTGATAAAAATTACACACCTCACCATTCTTTGTAGGTGGGAAAACTTGCAAAATTGGCAGTGTATTTTATTTCTCCACTATCTATGGTAGTCAATATTAAGATTTGATACAAGAAGCATTCCTGTATTTTCTAGGAAGCATATAGGGCTATAGGTTACACCATCATATACACAAAGGCAAGCTTATAAGCAATTTATTTAGAGCGGTATTACCATACCATAAATGTTCCCACCTTAGGTGGAGGTCCCACCTCTGGGATCCGCATCTACTTTGAGATCCTTGGACCACTTTGTGAGTTTGACCTGCTATGTGTTCCTATTAAAATCATTGTTTCCAGATGGAAATACAGTTCCCTCTACTCAATGTCTTGTTAGTTCACCTACAGCAAACCTGTTAAAGGACATACAGAATTTTTTGGTGGAGAAAACACTTTTTATACTCTATTGGGACATTTTAAGACCCTCCTCTGGGAACGTTTTGAGACATCTGTTGCCCCTGAGTACTTTACACATTTATTGATTAAAGAGATACCCCTGTAATTGATATTGATAATATTTAATTTGACCTTGATCTACCCTTAGGATAGTCCATCAATGATAGTTGGGGATTGGAACTTTGGGGCCCACACTGATCAGTAAAATAACCTCCTTACCCATGTAACTGTGTCTGATGCTGCACAGGTCCTGTTAGACGGCCTGATAATAAACTGTAAATGAGTAGCGATCTGCTAGATCGGCGCTTGTTTACTAAGCAATTACACGGCTGACTATCGGGCAGCAAAGGCCCTGGTGTCCTCGGATCTTCCCCTGTGTCCTTGGAGGCCTTCCCTGGTCTCTGCATAAGCATCTACTGGAGGCCTTCTGTTCCGATCTCTACACTGACAGACCGCCGGACGCTCAGCCAATCACTGGCCGCAGCCTGTCTTGGCCAGTCACTGGCTGAGCAGCCGGACAATGATTTTTGCTCTGGACCTGAAGAAACGATCAGCCGATGATCGTTTCATCTGCTGATCGTTCTCTCTCTATCAAACAGAGTGATAATCCACGTGATAGGGCCCCAACTCAGCCCATTCAAGTAAGTAAGCTAAATGGGGCTAAACTGTAGACACACCAACACAGGCCTCTCTGCCCCTTACTTCTGCTAATAGAGGGTAGAAGGAATTTTTACTATCCCTAGATTCCCATATTTCAGTGGCGTAGCTACCATAGAGGCAGGGTAGGCAGTTGCTATGGGGCCCGTGCATAAGGGGGGCCCGGGGGAGAAGGTAAGAGCACGTGTCCTTCTGCTTAACCCCTTATGTACTGCAGTGTGTAAGTGACCCAATGTTTACTTACATGATGCTTACATGGTTAACAAGCAGAAGACAGAGATCTCTGCTTCACTGCTTTGTTCTCCAGCTGTGCAATCAAGTAGGATAGGAAAATGATCCGTGCAGAGGTCAGGGGTTATCAGTGCACCAGCAGTAGAGCATATACACATACAGTGCTTCGTGTTGTGCGTAGGGGAGGGGGCCCCTTAAAAAATTTGCTATGGGGCCCCATGAATCTTGTTACGCCTCTGCCAGATTTCATTATAATAACTAGTTAGTACAATGGATGAGATTTACTAAAACTAACGCAAAGTAGAGCTAGTGCAACAACCGATTCAGTTTTTGATTTTGACTCCCCAAATCCCCCCCAATTGTGAAGAAGATACTGGGCAATAAACAATAATAATAATATTCTGGATCTTTCCAGTGCAATAGTCTTTGATTGTGGTTCTGTGATCCTGAGAGACGCTGTCTCCCCGGCTGTGTATACAGTACGTTCCTTTGCCCTCAGGCAGAGATCGCTTCTGCTAACATTTGCCATTAGTTGTAAATAGTTTGATGCTTTAAATCTTCAAATACCAAGATCAATGGAGAACAACATGTTGCTTTTAATCAACCTCATTATCCCGTAATGTTAACCAGATATCTGTGATCAAAAAGAATGAATTATGGCCTAATTTGATAATTACGCCGCCTGAATCAAATCTCTGGGTGCAATTTTCTGACTTTAAGTGCTGTTTTTTTTTCTTCATTTAACACTCGCACTGCTGGCCCGTCTGTATCAGTACAGATGTTTTCTAATACAATCAATAAGGACTTAAGCAATACAAGTCTGTCTACTATGGGGTCCCTAAGTATTTGAGAGTTCTTGTTGTGTTCTGCTATTTTAAGGGAGAGCAAAAAGTTTATGTGTTGCTGCCCATAGGATGACTAACAATTCCTTCCATACTTCCCACAGTTCTCAGCTGCTGCTTTCTGCTGAAGACAAAAAAAATCTGTGTGTGAGCTTTTCTCTCTGTCTCCCCCTCACCCCCTCCCTTCTGAGACAGCTGATGTAAACAAGTCCCTGGCAGACTTTATCTGCAACATTGTAGCTTCTTTGAAATGCTGGGAGAGTTATTCTGAGGTCAAGTTGCTGATGAGCTCACTGTGATTAACCCTCCCAGTATTACAAAGAAGCTAAAATGTTGCAGATACAGACGGCCAGGGACTTTTAAATCAGCTGTTTCAGAAGGGAGGGGGACGAGGGGGATACAGACAGAAAAGCTCACACACACATTTTTGTGTTTTCAGCAGAAAGCAGCAGATGAGAACTGGGGGAAGGAGACTGAATAGATAATATGTATGTAATATGGAATGAATTGTTAGTCTCACCATGGACAGCAACATATCAAAATGTATGCGGCCATTGCTGTTCCTCTGAAGAGGACAGAGCTTCGGTACTACACACAACAAATATATGGTGCTATTAAAGGGGTTATCCAGCGTTAGAAAAACATGGCCACTTTCTTCCAAAGAAAGCCCTTCTCTATCATAAAACACAAATGTAACCAATTGCTTACAGAACAGATATGATTTTCTTGAGTAATATATAACCTAAAGAAAAATACTTATAAAACACAAAGGACAAGATTAAAGGGAAACTATCAGCAGGTTAGAAATATCTAACCTGCTGACTGCTCCCCACAGTACATGGTGCCATAACTTTCTTACCTTCATCCTCAGCGCCATTTCCGTGATATTAGCAGTTTATCTTCTGTGATAATTAGGAGTTTTAAACCACTGGGGGAGGGACTACTGCGCCTTGTGCACCATTCCGTCCCCCAGCCGGCCCACCCCTCGGTGCACTGTGGGTGGTAATAACGCCCTGTGCCCCAAAATGTCTAACTTGCATAGAAGATAAACTGCTAATATCATGGAAATGGGATATATAGGGAGATTTTAGCCCTATAGGGAGATATTAGCATGTTAGATATTTCATGAAGTATGATAAAATATATAGAAACAGCACTGCGCACTAAATACATGTAAATTGGGCATCAAAAAATAAATAATATACAGTTTACCCTCATTACCCTATGTGCGTATCTGTTTAGTGGATAGTGTCACCTAGGCGAGGCTTCATAGAAGCAGGGCCCCATTTTCTCAGGGGAGAGAGGGTCCAACTGCCATGAAGCCCCGCCTAGTTGACACTGTCCACCCATGAAATGAAGCAATTTTAGAGCATTAAGAAGTTGTATACAGGTATATATTGAATGTGCAGCATCTAAGCTTGTGGGTGGTGCAGAGGACTGTACATAAAGTAAGAAGAGGAGTGACAGTATCACTTTAAACATTTTTGCAAATACAATTATTTAGCCTCCTTCTCCTGATGTGCTGCTCTTTCCCTCCCATTGTTGACAACTTGTTGTCTAGGTAACTGACCACTACTCTGCTCTACAAGCAGTTGTAGTTGTAACCCCTTCAGTAGCAAAATCTATCACAGATGGATTTTTTTGTGAATGTAAGGTCAGGGCATGCGGTTGCACTGCAACCCCATTCACTTGAATGAGTGATGGAGTCCCGCAACCAGGTAGCATGACAGGCAGGATCACTCAGTGGCGTCCCAGGATTACCCCAGGGTCCAACGGTTTTAAGAAAGGGGAACAGTGATGAGTTGTCAGATGCCCCTATGGTGGGTAACCTCTGTGAGTGTTTAGGGTCACTTGGGCACTTGTCAGGGTAGCCTGGAGTGGTAGAAGACCCACTCCTGGTTGTTGGTACCGCCACTCACAGAAAGGGGAAATAACCCAAGTATATGATAGTGTGCAGATGCAGGTGCTGAAAGCATAAAAGAGAGTCCTGTGCGTTTAGTAATAATATAATGCTTTACTGGATAATAGCTCAAAATGAACAGTACATGTGACAAATACAGTGCAATTCTTTAACACGGAATGCTGGTGCTGACAGTGGGGTAGAACCAGTGCTTGAGTAGTAGGTGCTTTTTAGAGAGAGAGAAGAGGAGTTGCCAGAGGAGCCTTGCCCAAAGTAGTAAATGTGCTCTGCCGGAACAGGAGTAGATACAGAAGAGATAAGAAGATACTCATACTCACAGATGCCAATAGTGGTTCTGAACCGCCTTAAGCCCACTAGTTGCGGGATACCTGTCCTAAGTGGGTAATACAAGCCCCAGTCGTCGGTTATCTGGGTGTAGCAGACTTCTGAGGTTTCCCAGTCATCCTGCGCTGTAGGATACGTAGACCTTGCATGGTAGCTTTGTCTTACTGGGGTCAGTTCCTCTTGCTTCAGGTAACTGTTATGCACTTTTTAGAGAGGTTTCTGGTGTGAGCAAGGTGTTTTCTAGGTGGCTTCTCTCCTCTAAGTAGAGTTTAGCACTGCATACTGATCGGATCTAGTAGGAAAACTCACACATCTGTCCACTTGGACCTCCAACTACTAACTCTCAGTTTCCTCCCACCAGGAACTAACTCCTCCTCCCAGAGCTAATCTAAACCCTCCTGTGAGTGGTGGGGCTGAGTGTCTGCGAGAGAGAGAAGAAAATAGATAGGTCAGAAAAGAACAAGCACCTCAGATTGGTCAGCACATAACACATGGTATAAAACAAATAACCCTTTGTCTCCTTCAGCTGTGCAATAGGTTAGACAGAACAGTAGTGACACCTAGTGGGAAAAACACAATACTACCTCTCCCACTCTTGTGAACCTGAGGGAGTGACTTACTAAGGTGCCATAGACAGCACCAGTGGTGGGACACCACAGACCCTAATCTGTTAGACTGGAGCAGCAGGTCACACATGCGTATTGCCTAATCCATTCTATACCCATGTTGGAACCGCAGAAACTGCAGCCCAAAGAGAATGAATGAAGTGTCATTGCACATTCCAACAGGAGACTGGTTCTCCATTGTCATGATTGTGGGGGGCCCCAGTGGTTGGACTCTGTGATCAGCTAGTTATTCTCTGTCCTGTGGATAGGGGGATATCCTTGTCAGATGGGAATCCCCCTTTTACTGTACATGTGCTGTTAACAATTGCGGAAATTATGTACAGGAAAAGGGCCCGTATTGGAATATCCAAGTTGTCCTAGTAGGAAGGACTTTATGCCGCATTTATATAAAGATTTTTTTTATGGGAAATGTTTACAAAGGAAAACGTGCTGGCAAGATATTGGTGGGAAGCAGATGACGGCCAAATGTCACATGAAATGTGGATAGACATAGTAGGGAATTCCTGAGCAATGGCTATAAATCCCTCACACCAGCTAACTCAGCCATACATCCTGTACGTAACTTACCTCACACCCTCCAATACTGCATGGGAAATTCTGGATGGAAATGACTTGCGTATCTAATGGCACCGATATAGGAGGATGATAAATTAATTCAGTCTGCCAAAAAATGAAAATCTGCAATTCACAAGAACAATGAGGCCGCCCCTAAAACAGCTGCTATAGGAGACTCTACAGCTTAGGGGTCTTACCTCCATTCACAAATGAGGTAGTGTTAGGGTCCTATTACATCATTTTAGTAAACGAGCCCCGATCTGGTGCGTTTACTGGACCTATTACACGGCTCGATAATCGGGCAGCAAGGGCTGCATGGACATCGTTAGTGATGTCTGTGCAGCCCTTGCTCAAACATCTGACACCTTACCTCTCCCCGCTCCCGGTATTCTCTCCTGTGCTTCGCCTCTACCTGGTCCCGGTGGTAGCAGCCTCAGAGAGGCCTGTCAGCTGACAGCTTACTGGATGCTAGGATGTTAACAACCCACTCTACTTGGGTGTTTTCAGAGTTTGGTCCTATTGCTATAGGCTAATTTCTTTCCTACCTGAAAACATGGCAGGTATTAACTGATATAAAGTATTTGGTTGTATGAAACACAGTGGCGTAGCTACCATAGAGGCAGTGTAGGCAGTTGCTATGGGGCCCATGCAGAAGGGGGGGCCCGGGGGAGAAGGTAAGAGCGTGTGTCCTTCTGCTTAACCCCTTATGTACTACAGTGTGTAAGTGACCCAATGTTTACTTACATGTTGCAACACAAAAAAGGGTTAACAAGCAGAAGCCAGAGATCTCTGCTTCACTGCACTGATAACCCCTGACCTCTGTTTTTGGCTGCAGCAATCAAGTAGGAAAGGAAAATGTGCAGAGCTCTGTGCAGAGGTCAGGGGTTATCAGTGCACCAGCAGTCAAGCAGATATATATATATATGCAGTGCTTTATGTTGTGCGTAGTTCAAATCAACTCGTACCAGAAGTTATACAAACCTCTATTACTCTGGATAGTTCCTGTCACAGACAGAGGTGGCAGCAGAGAGCACTGTGTCATACTGGATAGAATACACCATTTCCCGCAGGACATCCAGCAGCTGATAAGTACTGGAAGTACTACATTTTTTAAACAAACATAATTTACATATCTGTATAGCTTTCTGCCACCAGCTGACTTGATTTTTTTTTCCTCCAGAGCACCCCTTGGGTTCTACTCATGACGGTTTTAAGGTTTTGTGATATTTTGCAAAATAAAACGATAAAATAAGTATAACAAGTTATAATCTCAATATACTTAATATATACACATGCGATATCTCAATATTTACTAATATATCTAAGGTGGAGCATCACTTTACCAGTTTTTTATTCTTCTACTCTTGGCAAAATTCCAAATTATCTGAAAATTCTAATATAAAATATAAACACTTCTAGACAGTGCTAGGCTGCCGGCATTTGCTTGTTTGTCGGCTGATTGCTGACCCTATTAGATAGAGAGACGCCCTGTGTGATAGGGACATAACTGATGATGAGACATCTCCAATATATCTATAGCGGGGATGGGGAACCTTCGGCCCTCCAGCTGTTATAAAACTACAATTCCCATCATGCCTGGACAGCCAAAGCTAAAGCTATAATATTAAAAGGGGTATTCGATTATGAATTAAAAAATAGAACAGAAGAATATAGCATTTCATACCTGTACAAGTTCTGGAACCTTCCAAAATCTACTTATTTGTGTGTTTGTTAGTCTCTTCCTATGTCACATATCATTGTGTTTCCTGGTAACACAATTACCAGAATGCATTGCTTTCCCTCATTTGTTTATCATAGCCCTCCCACCCTGCTCACCCCCTTCCCACAGCACTCCTACCAGTTTCCCACCCCAGATGCTACAGAAAACAGCAGACTATCTCTCCAAACAGCAACTGCTGTATTTAATGTCAGCAACTGACTGCTTTTACTATGTACTGTAGTCTTTTCCATTTCACTTGACTGGTTCTGTGCTACAGAGAGCCGCTGTACCAGTCACAGCCACTACTAAATGTATGGAGCTGTGCCTAGTAAACAATGGAGAGGCTGCATCACTCCCTAGAGGGCCAGAGCCCCTTCAATCAGCTGATTCATCCCCCCACTACTCTTATTCTTAGTCCTGGAAAAACCCTTTAAGGAACCAAAGCCTACAAGCTCTTTAATGTAATGATCCTGCCATACAACTCCCTATACCTCAGCTTCCTAAATTACTCTGATTATGACATGTAGGGTACTGCATGTTACCAATGAATTGTCTAAAAGGGACTAACAAAACCCTTTAATTCCTCTAAATCGGTAAAGTGTTATTAAGTGATCAGTGTGCTTTATACACAAGTACATGGTCCTTGTAGATGATCTCTTGCCTTATTCTTTCTCGGTGTGAGCTGTTGCTGGGCCTGTTCCAGCAATTTCCTCAATTGCTCATTGTTTTCATGGCTATTTCCTGAATTGCTCATTAGTAAACGTAGCCTGATCTGATTGTGATCTGGGAAGGGCTGCCTATATAAATAAATACTTAAAGTATATACGAGAAAAAAAAACGATAGTGAAAAATCAAAGATAGCAAAAGGAAGAGGCGAATGTGATAGAATTATTCTGTCTAGATATCAGCTAAATATATCCGTCTATAAAAATAAAGCGGGGTCACTCATTTAGTAGGGTCAACTTGTCTGGAGTACATGCGGCTAATGTGTGTTTGAGACGGTCTAGTCTTGTCTCTCTTTTCCTAAGGTTCTTCGGTTCCTCCCTATCTAATTTCCTAATGGCATGTCCAATCGTATTTGCCTTATCGTAGTCACAATAATCTTGTATTCTATTTTAGTATGGGATGGATAAAGAAATTAGGAGAGCATGGAGTGATGCTATTCTAAATATAGTATATAAGGCACGGGTGATGTGTCATTCATTGTAGGAAGGGAGTAGTGTGGTGTTCAATGACATGGGGCCTACCTCGCGGACATTGTGAATCCAGTGGGTTGCCCTAGATTTCACGTGGGAATAAATGTGTGAGGAGCACAGTCTAAGAGATTCCCTAATTTCACCCCTTAATAACTCTACAGGGATCTGGATAGGGTAGTCACAAGGTCAGGACAGGCAGGAGCTCTTTCAATATGTAGGACAGCCAGGAGGCCAGGGCAAGCAAGAGTTCTTTCAATATGTAGGACATTCAGGAGGCCAGGGCAAGCAAGAGTTCTTTCAATTTGTAGGACAGTCAGGGGGCCAGGGCAAAAAGGAGTTCTTTCAATATGTAGGACAGTCGAGAGGTCAGGGCAAGCAAGAGTTCTTTCAATATGTAGGACAGTCAGAAGGCCAGGGCAAGCAAAAGTTCTTTCAATATGTAGGACAGTCAGGAGGCCAGGGTAGGCAAGAGTTCTTTAAATTTGTAGGACAGCCAGGAGGCCAGGGCAGGCAAGAGTTCTTTCAATTTGTAGGACAGCCAGGAGGCCAGGGCAAGCAAGAGTTCTTTCAATTTGTAGGACAGCCAGGAGGCCAGGGCAAGCAAGAGTTCTTTCAATTTGTAGGACAGTCAGGAGGCCATGGCAAGCAAGAGTTCTTTCAATATGTAGGACAGTCAGGAGGCCAGGGCAAGCAAGAGTTCTTTCAATTTGTAGGACAGTCAGGAGGCCAGGGCAGGCAAGAGTTCTTTAAATTTGTAGGACAGCCAGGAGGCCATGGCAAGCAAGAGTTCTTTCAATATGTAGGACAGTCAGGAGGCCAGGGCAGGCAAGAGTTCTTTAAATTTGTAGGACAGCCGGGAGGCCAGGGCAGGCAAGAGTTCTTTCAATTTGTAGGACAGTCAGGAGCCCAGGGCAAGCAAGGGCTCTTTCAATATGTAGGATAGTCAGGAGGCCAGGGCAAGCAAGAGTTCTTTCAATTTTTAGGACAGCCAGGAGGCCAAGGCAGGCAAGAGTTCTTTCAATATGTAGGACAGTCAGGAGGCCAGGGCAGGCAAGAGTTCTTTCAATTTGTAGGACAGCCAGGAGGCCAAGGCAGGCAAGAGTTCTTTCAATATGTAGGACAGTCAGGGGGCCAAGGCAAGCAAGAGTTCTTTCAATATGTAGGACAGTCAGGAGGCCAAGGCAAGCAAGAGTTCTTTCAATATGTAGGACAGTCAAGAGGCCAGGGCAAGCAAGAGTTCTTTCAATATGTAGGACAGTCAGGAGGCCAGGGCAGGCAAGAGTTCTTTCAATATGTAGGACAGTCAAGATGCCGGGGCAAGCAAGAATTCTTTCAATATGTAGGACAGCCAGGAGGTCAGGGCAGGCGAGAGTTCTTTCAATATGTAGGACAGTCAGAAGGTCAGGGCAGGTGAGAGTTCTTTCAATATGTAGGACGGTCAGGAGGCCAGGGCAAGCAAGAGTTCTATCAATTTGTAGGACAATCAGGAGGCCAGGGCAGGCAAGAGTTCTTTCAATTTGTAGGACAGCCAGGAGGCCAGGGCAAGCAAGAGTTCTTTCAATTTGTAAGACAGGAGGCCAGGGCAAGCAAGAGTTCTTTCAATATGTAGGACAGTCAGGAGGCCAGGGCAAGCAAGAGTTCTTTCAATTTGTAGGACAGTCAGGAGGCCAGGGCAGGCAAGAGTTCTTTAAATTTGTAGGACAGCCGGGAGGCCAGGGCAGGCAAGAGTTCTTTCAATTTGTAGGACAGTCAGGAGCCCAGGGCAAGCAAGGGCTCTTTCAATATGTAGGATAGTCAGGAGGCCAGGGCAAGCAAGATTTCTTTCAATTTTTAGGACAGCCAGGAGGCCAAGGCAGGCAAGAGTTCTTTCAATATGTAGGACAGTCAGGAGGCCAGGGCAGGCAAGAGTTCTTTCAATTTGTAGGACAGCCAGGAGGCCAAGGCAGGCAAGAGTTCTTTCAATATGTAGGACAGTCAGGGGGCCAAGGCAAGCAAGAGTTCTTTCAATATGTAGGACAGTCAGAAGGCCAAGGCAAGCAAGAGTTCTTTCAATATGTAGGACAGTCAAGAGGCCAGGGCAAGCAAGAGTTCTTTCAATATGTAGGACAGTCAGGAGGCCAGGGCAGGCAAGAGTTCTTTCAATATGTAGGACAGTCAAGATGCCGGGGCAAGCAAGAATTCTTTCAATATGTAGGACAGCCAGGAGGTCAGGGCAGGCGAGAGTTCTTTCAATATGTAGGACAGTCAGAAGGTCAGGGCAGGTGAGAGTTCTTTCAATATGTAGGACGGTCAGGAGGCCAGGGCAAGCAAGAGTTCTATCAATTTGTAGGACAATCAGGAGGCCAGGGCAGGCAAGAGTTCTTTCAATTTGTAGGACAGCCAGGAGGCCAGGGCAAGCAAGAGTTCTTTCAATTTGTAAGACAGGAGGCCAGGGCAAGCAAGAGTTCTTTCAATATGTAGGACAGTCAGGAGGCCAGGGCAAGCAAGAGTTCTTTAAATTTGTAGGACAGTCAGGAGGCCAGGGCAGGCAAGAGTTCTTTAAATTTGTAGGACAGCCAGGAGGCCAGGGCAGGCAAGAGTTCTTTCAATTTGTAAGACAGCCAGGAGGCCAGGGCAGGCAAGAGTTCTTTCAATATGTAGGACAGTCAGGAGACCAGGGAAAGCAAGAGTTCTTTCAATATGTAGGACAGTCAGAAGGTCAGGGCAGGCGAGAGTTCTTTCAATATGTAGGACAGTCAGGAGGCCAGGGCAAGCAAGGGCTCTTTCAATATGTAGGACAGTCAGAAGGCCAAGGCAGGCAAGAGTTCTTTCAATATGTTGGGCAGTCAGGAGGCCAAGGCAAGCAAGAGTTCTTTCAATATGTAGGACAGTCAGGAGGCCAAGGCAAGCAAGAGTTCTTTCAATATGTAGGACAGTCAAGAGGCCAGGGCAAGCAAGAGTTCTTTCAATATGTAGGACAGTCAGGAGGCCAGGGCAGGCAAGAGTTCTTTCAATATGTAGGACAGTCAAGATGCCGGGGCAAGCAAGAATTCTTTCAATATGTAGGACAGCCAGGAGGTCAGGGTAGGCGAGAGTTCTTTCAATATGTAGGACAGTCAGAAGGTCAGGGCAGGCGAGAGTTCATTAATATGTAAGACAGTCAGGAGGCCATGGCAAGCAAGAGTTCTTTCAATATGTAGGACAGTCAGGAGGCCAGGGCAAGCAAGAGTTCTTTCAATTTGTAGGACAGTCAGGAGGCCAGGGCAGGCAAGAGTTCTTTAAATTTGTAGGACAGCCGGGAGGCCAGGGCAGGCAAGAGTTCTTTCAATTTGTAGGACAGTCAGGAGCCCAGGGCAAGCAAGGGCTCTTTCAATATGTAGGATAGTCAGGAGGCCAGGGCAAGCAAGAGTTCTTTCAATTTTTAGGACAGCCAGGAGGCCAAGGCAGGCAAGAGTTCTTTCAATATGTAGGACAGTCAGGAGGCCAGGGCAGGCAAGAGTTCTTTCAATTTGTAGGACAGCCAGGAGGCCAAGGCAAGCAAGAGTTCTTTCAATATGTAGGACAGTCAGGAGGCCAAGGCAAGCAAGAGTTCTTTCAATATGTAGGACAGTCAGGAGGCCAAGGCAAGCAAGAGTTCTTTCAATATGTAGGACAGTCAAGAGGCCAGGGCAAGCAAGAGTTCTTTCAATATGTAGGACAGTCAGGAGGCCAGGGCAGGCAAGAGTTCTTTCAATATGTAGGACAGTCAAGATGCCGGGGCAAGCAAGAATTCTTTCAATATGTAGGACAGCCAGGAGGTCAGGGCAGGCGAGAGTTCTTTCAATATGTAGGACAGTCAGAAGGTCAGGGCAGGTGAGAGTTCTTTCAATATGTAGGACGGTCAGGAGGCCAGGGCAAGCAAGAGTTCTATCAATTTGTAGGACAATCAGGAGGCCAGGGCAGGCAAGAGTTCTTTCAATTTGTAGGACAGCCAGGAGGCCAGGGCAAGCAAGAGTTCTTTCAATTTGTAAGACAGGAGGCCAGGGCAAGCAAGAGTTCTTTCAATATGTAGGACAGTCAGGAGGCCAGGGCAAGCAAAAGTTCTTTCAATATGTAGGACAGTCAGGAGGCCAGGGTAGGCAAGAGTTCTTTAAATTTGTAGGACAGCCAGGAGGCCAGGGCAGGCAAGAGTTCTTTCAATTTGTAGGACAGCCAGGAGGCCAGGGCAAGCAAGAGTTCTTTCAATTTGTAGGACAGCCAGGAGGCCAGGGCAAGCAAGAGTTCTTTCAATTTGTAAGACAGTCAGGAGGCCATGGCAAGCAAGAGTTCTTTCAATATGTAGGACAGTCAGGAGGCCAGGGCAAGCAAGAGTTCTTTCAATTTGTAGGACAGTCAGGAGGCCAGGGCAGGCAAGGGCTCTTTCAATATGTAGGATAGTCAGGAGGCCAGGGCAGGCAAGAGTTCTTTCAATATGTAGGACAGTCAGGAGCCCAGGGCAAGCAAGAGTTCTTTCAATTTGTAGGACAGTCAGGAGCCCAGGGCAAGCAAGGGCTCTTTCAATATGTAGGATAGTCAGGAGGCCAGGGCAAGCAAGAGTTCTTTCAATTTTTAGGACAGCCAGGAGGCCAAGGCAGGCAAGAGTTCTTTCAATATGTAGGACAGTCAGGAGGCCAGGGCAGGCAAGAGTTCTTTCAATTTGTAGGACAGCCAGGAGGCCAAGGCAAGCAAGAGTTCTTTCAATATGTAGGACAGTCAGGAGGCCAAGGCAAGCAAGAGTTCTTTCAATATGTAGGACAGTCAGGAGGCCAAGGCAAGCAAGAGTTCTTTCAATATGTAGGACAGTCAAGAGGCCAGGGCAAGCAAGAGTTCTTTCAATATGTAGGACAGTCAGGAGGCAAGGGCAGGCAAGAGTTCTTTCAATATGTAGGACAGTCAAGATGCCGGGGCAAGCAAGAATTCTTTCAATATGTAGGACAGCCAGGAGGTCAGGGCAGGCGAGAGTTCTTTCAATATGTAGGACAGTCAGAAGGTCAGGGCAGGTGAGAGTTCTTTCAATATGTAGGACGGTCAGGAGGCCAGGGCAAGCAAGAGTTCTATCAATTTGTAGGACAATCAGGAGGCCAGGGCAGGCAAGAGTTCTTTCAATTTGTAGGACAGCCAGGAGGCCAGGGCAAGCAAGAGTTCTTTCAATTTGTAAGACAGTCAGGAGGCCCTGGCAAGCAAGAGTTCTTTCAATATGTAGGACAGTCAGGAGGCCAGGGCAAGCAAGAGTTCTTTCAATTTGTAGGACAGTCAGGAGGCCAGGGCAGGCAAGAGTTCTTTAAATTTGTAGGACAGCCGGGAGGCCAGGGCAGGCAAGAGTTCTTTCAATTTGTAGGACAGTCAGGAGCCCAGGGCAAGCAAGGGCTCTTTCAATATGTAGGATAGTCAGGAGGCCAGGGCAAGCAAGAGTTCTTTCAATTTTTAGGACAGCCAGGAGGCCAAGGCAGGCAAGAGTTCTTTCAATATGTAGGACAGTCAGGAGGCCAGGGCAGGCAAGAGTTCTTTCAATTTGTAGGACAGCCAGGAGGCCAAGGCAGGCAAGAGTTCTTTCAATATGTAGGACAGTCAGGAGGCCAAGGCAAGCAAGAGTTCTTTCAATATGTAGGACAGTCAGGAGGCCAAGGCAAGCAAGAGTTCTTTCAATATGTAGGACAGTCAAGAGGCCAGGGCAAGCAAGAGTTCTTTCAATATGTAGGACAGTCAGGAGGCCAGGGCAGGCAAGAGTTCTTTCAATATGTAGGACAGTCAAGATGCCGGGGCAAGCAAGAATTCTTTCAATATGTAGGACAGCCAGGAGGTTAGGGCAGGCGAGAGGTCTTTCAATATGTAGGACAGTCAGAAGGTCAGGGTAGGTGAGAGTTCTTTCAATATGTAGGACGGTCAGGAGGCCAGGGCAAGCAAGAGTTCTATCAATTTGTAGGACAATCAGGAGGCCAGGGCAGGCAAGAGTTCTTTCAATTTGTAGGACAGCCAGGAGGCCAGGGCAAGCAAGAGTTCTTTTAATTTGTAGGACAGCCAGGAGGCCAGGGCAAGCAAGAGTTCTTTCAATTTGTAAGACAGGAGGCCAGGGCAAGCAAGAGTTCTTTCAATATGTAGGACAGTCAGGAGGCCAGGGCAAGCAAGAGTTCTTTAAATTTGTAGGACAGTCAGGAGGCCAGGGCAGGCAAGAGTTCTTTAAATTTGTAGGACAGCCAGGAGGCCAGGGCAGGCAAGAGTTCTTTCAATTTGTAAGACAGCCAGGAGGCCAGGGCAGGCAAGAGTTCTTTCAATATGTAGGACAGTCAGGAGACCAGGGAAAGCAAGAGTTCTTTCAATATGTAGGACAGTCAGAAGGTCAGGGCAGGCGAGAGTTCTTTCAATATGTAGGACAGTCAGGAGGCCAGGGCAAGCAAGGGCTCTTTCAATATGTAGGACAGTCAGAAGGCCAAGGCAGGCAAGAGTTCTTTCAATATGTTGGGCAGTCAGGAGGCCAAGGCAAGCAAGAGTTCTTTCAATATGTAGGACAGTCAGGAGGCCAAGGCAAGCAAGAGTTCTTTCAATATGTAGGACAGTCAAGATGCCGGGGCAAGCAAGAATTCTTTCAATATGTAGGACAGCCAGGAGGTCAGGGTAGGCGAGAGTTCTTTCAATATGTAGGACAGTCAGAAGGTCAGGGCAGGCGAGAGTTCTTTAATATGTAAGACAGTCAGGAGGCCATGGCAAGCAAGAGTTCTTTCAATATGTAGGACAGTCAGGAGGCCAGGGCAAGCAAGAGTTCTTTCAATTTGTAGGACAGTCAGGAGGCCAGGGCAGGCAAGAGTTCTTTAAATTTGTAGGACAGCCGGGAGGCCAGGGCAGGCAAGAGTTCTTTCAATTTGTAGGACAGTCAGGAGCCCAGGGCAAGCAAGGGCTCTTTCAATATGTAGGATAGTCAGGAGGCCAGGGCAAGCAAGAGTTCTTTCAATTTTTAGGACAGCCAGGAGGCCAAGGCAGGCAAGAGTTCTTTCAATATGTAGGACAGTCAGGAGGCCAGGGCAGGCAAGAGTTCTTTCAATTTGTAGGACAGCCAGGAGGCCAAGGCAGGCAAGAGTTCTTTCAATATGTAGGACAGTCAGGAGGCCAAGGCAAGCAAGAGTTCTTTCAATATGTAGGACAGTCAGGAGGCCAAGGCAAGCAAGAGTTCTTTCAATATGTAGGACAGTCAAGAGGCCAGGGCAAGCAAGAGTTCTTTCAATATGTAGGACAGTCAGGAGGCCAGGGCAGGCAAGAGTTCTTTCAATATGTAGGACAGTCAAGATGCCGGGGCAAGCAAGAATTCTTTCAATATGTAGGACAGCCAGGAGGTCAGGGCAGGCGAGAGTTCTTTCAATATGTAGGACAGTCAGAAGTTCAGGGCAGGTGAGAGTTCTTTCAATATGTAGGACGGTCAGGAGGCCAGGGCAAGCAAGAGTTCTATCAATTTGTAGGACAATCAGGAGGCCAGGGCAGGCAAGAGTTCTTTCAATTTGTAGGACAGCCAGGAGGCCAGGGCAAGCAAGAGTTCTTTCAATTTGTAAGACAGGAGGCCAGGGCAAGCAAGAGTTCTTTCAATATGTAGGACAGTCAGGAGGCCAGGGAAAGCAAGAGTTCTTTAAATTTGTAGGACAGTCAGGAGGCCAGGGCAGGCAAGAGTTCTTTAAATTTGTAGGACAGCCAGGAGGCCAGGGCAGGCAAGAGTTCTTTCAATTTGTAAGACAGCCAGGAGGCCAGGGCAGGCAAGAGTTCTTTCAATATGTAGGACAGTCAGAAGGTCAGGGCAGGCAAGAGTTCTTTCAATATGTAGGACAGTCAGGAGGCCAGGGCAAGCAAGGGCTCTTTCAATATGTAGGACAGTCAGAAGGCCAAGGCAGGCAAGAGTTCGTTCAATATGTTGGGCAGTCAGGAGGCCAAGGCAAGCAAGAGTTCTTTCAATATGTAGGACAGTCAGGAGGCCAAGGCAAGCAAGAGTTCTTTCAATATGTAGGACAGTCAAGAGGCCAGGGCAAGCAAGAGTTCTTTCAATATGTAGGACAGTCAGGAGGCCAGGGCAGGCAATAGTTCTTTCAATATGTAGGACAGTCAAGATGCCGGGGCAAGCAAGAATTCTTTCAATATGTAGGACAGCCAGGAGGTCAGGGTAGGCGAGAGTTCTTTCAATATGTAGGACAGTCAGAAGGTCAGGGCAGGCGAGAGTTCTTTAATATGTAGGACGGTCAGGAGGCCAGGGCAAGCAAGAGTTCTTTCAATATGTAGGACAGTCAGGAGGCCAGGGCAAGCAAGAGTTCTTTCAATATGTAGGACAGTCAGGAGGCCAGGGCAAGCAAGAGTTCTTTCAATATGTAGGACAGTCAGAAGGTCAGGGCAGGCGAGAGTTCTTTAAAAACGTAAGATAGAAGGTCAAGGCAGGCAACAGATGACCTGAGTGTATACTTTATAGAGCAGCATAGGTGTCAGCAGGTGGAAAGACCTTAGGAAGAAGACAGTGTGTAGTATATTAATACTAAAGGTCAATTATTGAAGGATCAGTGTATATGTTCATTCTACAATGACCTCCTTGTGTTCTGCCTCCTCTAATCTCTATTTCTAAGCTGGAAAAGTCTCAGAGTGGAATAGTTTAAGATAATATTGCATATAACTGCCACATCCTGTTTACTGCGGCCGAGGAGGATACAATGCTCGGAGGTGGCAGAAGTCATGATGACAGCTTTTTGTGGGCTTTCCATCAGCAGCACCCAGTGAGTCTGTCTTGGCCTCTAGAAATAGTGCCAGTCTTGTCCATGGGGTGAGTTTAGTAGTGCAGGTTAACCCCCTCACAAAATCCATAAAACAGTAGTCATTGATGCATGGACTGTTTTTTTTCCCTCAAATTCTCAGGCTAGCTATTGGTTTCAGTATTAGATTTAAAGGGATTGTCCAGTCCTAGAAAAGCATGACTGCTTTCTTCCAGAAACACCGCCACTCTTGTCCTTGTTTGCCTGTGGTTTTGCACCTCAGTGTTCCAATAAAAGTTATAGAGCAAGACAGTAGATGTGTGTTTTCTAATCCTGGATAACCCCTTTAAATGAGTTTTCTCTCTAGGACAACCTTCTATAAATGAGTGCCGGCTGCAGATCATCTGATCGACACAGGCCAGGCATCTGGAGAAGCTGCAGAGCTTTCCTACAGCGGCCGCTAGAGGATAAATATAGAATGACATGACATTAAATGAATAGGTGAATCATGTAATACTTGATTGTATAAACCAAAGATTGCCCATACGGGCAGTCTAATCAGCTAATGGTATGATGTATTTTATTTACGCTCCTTACACCATATAAGATTACACAATACAATATAGTATTGTAGAGTATAATATTTATTCATCCAGAAGATGATATAATGTTGTATCATACATATGATTTCTATACCACTTCCCCATGTAAATATGTCTAAATGTTCCTTTGGGTACATAGCAAACCGAGCTCAAACTTCCTCAGTCTGGAACTCTTCCCTATGCTCCATGTGACTATTTGCAGAAGTGTGGGCCAAAATGGGACTGTACATGCCAGAAAGAGGGAAGGTGCTGTGCTACAACTAAAGTGAAGGCAGCTTTTTAGTTTCCTCCAAAACAAGAACATATAAATAACAATGGTTATCTAATCATGAAAAAGAGTATATATAAAAGTTCTCCCCTCTTACATACTTCAGTTAGATTGTACGCCCCAAAATACTGAATATAAATTAAATATATATATATATATATATAGAATACTGAATAAATTTACTACATTTTTCTGGGAACCCCCATCGTTACGCCCCTACAAAAATCCCACAAAATGTAAAAATGCATGGGTGCATGAAAATAATAAACAACCTAAACTCACCCATCTCAATGCCTCCACAGCGCTGCTCCCGGGTCCCGCCAATCGCTGCCAGAAGTAGTTTTTGGCTGGAAACCAGGTATGTCGTGTACCCAGCTCTTCCAGCTGCAATATCATGGCCTGGCTGATCGATTGCCCGGCGGTGCGGCGGTGTCTTGCTCCAGTCACTGATTGGCTGAGCAGGCAATCACAGTCAGAAGGGTTCAAAACAGACCTAGTTTAGGTAAAAGAGAGAAAAGTGTAGTCACACAACAGGTATATCATAGATTTCCATCCTGAAGTTGGGAATTGCATAACCAAAAAGACAAGAGACCTGCACAAAAAAACAGAAACCTGGCTACTACAAAGCTGAGAGCTACAGAGAGAGAGAGAGAGAGAGAGAGAGAGAGAGACAGACAGACAGCTCTAGAAAACTACAAAAGAAGGCTAGTATCTTTCATCAGTTTTTGCTGATCACTGAATCATTTACAACCCATTCATTTTTACAGGGTTCCTTCTTATAAATCTGCAGATCTGCAAAATACAGAGCACAATACAGATGCACTACAGATGATATTTTGCAGATTGCGGAGAAAAATACATGCTGATCACAGATTTCATCCTTGAAAATATACTGACATGCGAATATTCGGGGAAACCCTGCTCCAGCTTAAAGCAAAACTTGTTATTAAGAAAAAACGTTTGACAACTTTTAGAAAAGTTTTGATCAGTCAGGATCGCACTGCTGAGACCCCTACCGATCAGGAGAACAACCGTGTAGAAGTATATTAATCACCACTATACAGTGACCACATAGACTTATAATGGACAGAGAATGCTGAATAGTGACCCCGACCCGGTGACATGTCAAAAGTTTTAAAGTGTCACTGTCGTTTACATTTTTTTTAGTACAGACGATTTTAAGAAACTTTGTAATTGGGTTTATTAGCCGAAAAATGCATTTTTTATCATGAAAAAGAAGCTCTCCTCCCTGTCTTTATTGTTCTCTTATGGAGAGGGGAGGGGTGGAGGGAGATGAGGCACCAAAACAGAACAACAAAGAGTTAATTTACAGCTACATCACTGGGCTATCTCCTCTGACAGTCAGCACTGACCTCTCTGACCTCTGAATACCGGCTTTCACACAGCTCCCACTGTGTAATCCTTTGTTCTCTGCTCTCTGCTGCCGACTAATCTCCCTCCTTCCTCTTCCCCCCTCCCCTCTCCATAGAACAGACAGGGTCCGACTGATGTAAAACAGTTGAGATTTCCTGATAATCTGTAGCTAGGAAACAATACACCACTGAAAGTATAAGTCTTTTTGGGTGGCCATGGGCCCCCCAGGAGCTCAGGGCCCCGGGCTAATGCCTGAAACGGACCTATTATAATGAGGGCCACAGATGCCCCATCTCTGGAATAGACTAAATTTCCATTTCATCTTTAGAACAAGTTTTAAAACGCTTATTGCTCAGGTTTGATTTCTATAAATTCCTGATCATCTATGCAGGTGCCATGTCTGACTGTAAAGTACAGAAAAACAAGTGCGTTTTATCTGTAATATAATAGTTGAACAATTTCGCATCAGGGAACAAATACTTGGAGGATGAGGCTGTGTTATAGTCCTTAACATTCACATTCTTGCCGAGTTCGCTGAGTTCTCCCATTGTTGGCGAGCATTCACACTGGGAACGATGATTCCATCATTATAAATGATAACAAATCAATGTCATGCTAAGGCTATGTCTACGAATAACTAACTGCGAAAGATGGGACAGGGATGGGCCGCTATTTCTGCTCGCTTCTTTGTGGACTAAATATTGCTCGAAGCGTTAAGAATTGCTAAATTTATCATCACATGATCCCCTACTGTACGCCATTCTATAACCACAAGTGTGTATACTATATATACTACTAGTACTATACATAATTCTATTATACATGCCCCATGTGTCTGAATGATGGCAGGACAGTGTTGTAGACATGGTGCAGGAACACACTCTGCTTGGGTATATTGTGTTAGATTGCATTTGCTGACTATATTCTATATATATAGTTACATGTGGTTAACAGAATATTGTTAAAGCGACTCTGTACCCACAATCTGACCCCCTAAACCGCTTGTACCATCAGATAGCTGCTTTTAATCCAAGATCTGTCGTGGGGTCCGTTCGGCAGGTGATGCAGTTGTTGTCCTAAAAAACTACTTTTAAACTTGCAGCCCTGTGTCGAATTGGCCTGGCCTATAGTGTCTGTGCCCTAGGCCTATGATGTCTCTCTGTCCCTCCTCCTGCCCTCTTCATCATTAGGAATACCCCAGGTAGGATTTCTCCTAATCATCACTCGTTAGACACTGCACATGTGCTGGATTGTTTAGGCAGTGTTCAGACAGGTGATGAATAGGAGAAATCCTGTCATGGGGCATTCCTAATAATGAAGAGGACAGGGAGGGGGGACAGCGAGGTGGTGCAGGCCTAGGGCACAGATACTCAAGGCCACACCAATTTCACACAGGGCAGCAAGTTTAAAAGTTGTTTTTTAGGACAATAACTGCATCACCTGCCGAACGGACCCCAGGACAAATCTTGGATTAAAAGCAGCTATCTGACGGTACAAGTGGTTTGTGGGGGGAGATGGTGGGTACAGAGTCGCTTTAAGTGACTCTTCAGTTCCCATTTGACATCTTTCCCTGCTCCTCTTCTGGTTACTGCTTGAAAATTGAGTAGACAGGAACTGCATTATGTAGTCAAATTGTGTTAATTTAATTTTTCAAAGTAAATAAAAAAAAAAAAAAAAAACTCTCAACATGTCTCAGAGACATGTCAAAAGTTCTGGGTCTGAGTGTTCAAATCCCTACCAATTTTTAGAATGAGTGGGAAGAAGCATGCGTGTGAGTGCTTCACTTCCCGGCTCACCGCAATCTCCATCCAGTTGCACAAGACTTATATTGGTTTAAACCTTATATTGGAACCAATCTAGTGCAACTGAGTGGAGTTTGCAATAAGCCTGGGAGTGACGCGCACAGTCATGTAGTTCTACTGGTTAAAATTCTAATGATCAGGGGGTTCTGGACACCCAGATCCTGACCCATGAAAACGTGTCTCTGTGACATCAAAGTTTTGGTTAACACCAAAAAAACTTAAATTTTTAAATAGACCATTGCTTTTTGCTTTGTAAATTATATGATTATATTATAAAGAAATTGATCAAAACCTTAGCAAAAGTTTGCTTTACATCTACACCATGACTTCTATTATATCAAAGAGTAACAACTGTCACAACAACTGTTGATACATCATAAGACATGTCAAAAGTCTTTGATTGCAGCAGCTCTCACTGCTGAGACCCGCTGTGATCAGGAGATATAGCCGAGGAGAGAGCGTGGCAGTCATGAGATCTACTCCCTGTTCGATTGCTAATTTCAACAATGTAGCCTCATAGATGTTCACTGTTGGAATTAGGTGGTCAGAAGATACCTCCTGATCACAGAGGGTCTCAGCAGTGAGAGCCACAGCGATCAAAAATTTTTTCAAGAGTGACTTTAAGAGTCACAAAGAAAAAAGTACTTGCCAAAAATGAGTTTTCAGATGTCATAAGTAGAGATGAGCGAACCTCGAGCATGCTGGAGTCCATCCGAACCCGAACTTTCGGCATTTGATTAGCGGTGGCTGCTGAAGTTGGATAAAGCCCTAAGGCTATGTGGAAATCATGGATATAGTCATTGGCTGTATCCATGTTTTCCAGACAACCTTAGAGCTTTATCCAAGTTCAGCAGCCCCAGCTAATCAAATACCGAACGTTCGGGTTCGGATGGACTCGAGCATGCTCGAGGTTCGCTCATCTCTCTCATTTTTGGCAAGTACTTTTTTCTTTGTGACTCTTGAAGTCTCCTAGTCCTTTTACTTTTTAAGAAATCACACTGCCGACATGAAATTTACCTTACTTTTTCGTCTCCTTCAAAGAAATTTTGAAAATCTTGGATTATTTCAAAAAATATATATATTTTTTTACTACTGTTGTTAAAAATTTGAAGAAAATCAATAAAATTTGAATGATCAAAAAATGTTTTCGTCAGTTGTAAATTACAATAACACAACTTAAAAATATAACATAATATAATATAACATATAATTCAAATCTGAAACAAAACGGGGAAACGATATGGCGCAAAGGCAACAACAGAAAAAAATAATAAAATAAAATGTAATTCTCTAAAAAAAAAGCGTCCATGAAAATTTACAGATTCCATAAGACAAGCAAATGGAAAACATTCAGGGGATACGTGTAGCATCCGGCGCTGTTTGGTAACATCAGTCATGTATAGCGGAAAACAGCGCACAGACAGGATGTAGCACCGGTCCAGTGTTTATCCCACAACCCAAACAAGCCGGTTATTAGAGGTTAAGTACGGCGCTCTATTCGGGCCTTGTTCTAAGGTGGGTAAGTGGTGCCACAATTAGCAAAAAAAAAAAAAAAAAGTTCCTATTTATAGGGATTCCAGGGAAGCTGGGGTCCCATGGGGCCGGATTTACCGATCCTTGCCCATCTGCAGTGCTTTCCTGAGGCTCTGTTTATCCTTCCCAAAGTATTTCCTTCCTCTCGCTAACTTCAGTCCCCTCTTCTCCCTGGAGGGTTGGGATTTTTTTTTTTTACGATATTGTAGCCACAAATCATATAGTCCTGCAGCAGAAGGACAGATAAAAGCTTCCTCCCTCCGATTCCACGCTCACCAAGATGTGAGCAGCGCTGTTTGTGTTAAACAACAGAGCGCCTCATTGTTTGGCTGATCTGGGAAACATCCCTGAATTCTGCTAGCTACATTAGCTGCTTATTAAGTAAGCTGCAGCTGCTGGGGATCAATTTCAGCGACAGCATTTTGGACGTCCGGCTATCCCCAGATGAAACGCCCCACACTGTGGCGACTATTTAACCTTCTATTTTCTTGGACGCGGCCGAGACGAATATAAAAAAACGCCTAGGACGTTCCCCGGTTCTTGGTGGCATTCGATGCGGAGCTATTTTGGCGGTCACGCCGGAGTTGTTGCTTCTTAAGGCGAAACGGGGCTAATAATACACAACAATGTCAAGGACGAGGTGCATTGTGGGAAATGCTGCTGAAATTCAATGTTGCAGAGAGCAACTTATTTACAAGGTTTAATCGGGACTAAAAATTGCAAGTTCTTGGAGTGGGATTAAAGACTCTAAAACTGGCCGGCACTGCGTGCTCATAGAAATAGACACGGACTTACAGGAGTGGGCTGAGATTACAGAAACTATCTACTTTATTATTTTTTATTTATATGATATTTTTTTATTATATTATCTACTTTATTATTTTACTTTTTTTTTAATTGAAACAGCGCCACTCTTATCAATAGGATGCATCAGGCATTGCAGCTCAGCTTCCATTTAAGTGAATTGTTATTAGATGCAATATCCGGCCCAGCCTATAGACAAGAGTGGTGCTGTTTATGGAATAAAAATAAAAAATTCTGGTCCGTGTTATGACCACATGATCAGAACATCCCTAGAATGAAATCGCTGGGACTCCGATCCTGTCTGATGGAGCTGCGGCCCAGCTGTATACATGTTTATATAGCTCAGAAACTGTGCCTGTACCTTTTAAACTGTGTAGCTGTATGTCAAGTCACAGGCAAGCAAAGGGTACTCCAGCGAAAAATTCTAATCAACTGGTGTCAGCAAGTTATATATATATATATATATACAGATTTGTAATTTACTTCCATTTATTCCATTTACTTCCATTATTTCTAGTCTGACACAGTGCTCTCTGCTGCCACCTCTGTCCATGTCAGGAACTGTCCAGAGCAAGAGAGGTTTTCTATGGGGATTTACTACTACTCTTGACAGTTCCTGACATGGACAGGGGTGGCAGCAGAGAGCACTGTGTCAGACTGGAGAGAATACACCACTTCCTGCAGGACATTAAGCAAAACCACAAACAAACTAAGGACACTGGTGGTGCTGTTTCTGGAAGAAAGCTATGTTTTTCTAATCCTGGAAGATCCCATTAAAAACTTCTGCTGGAATAGTTATAAATAATCAGTTATACATAAGGTGCATTCTTTTTTTTTTTTGTAGAATGCAGCCTTTTACCGTTCCTCTCTTATTCCTCCTGAAAATGTATGAATAAAATGGCAATTGGGTGTTACCCTTTACTATGTCAATGGGGTGTGTCCCTATACACTGTGACACTGTCCAGCCAATGAACTGCAGGGAGACATCCTATTGACCAGGGGAATGTCCACACCTACTCATACATTTCTAGGAGAAATAACAGAGGGATGGCAAGAGGCCATTCTAAGGGTCCTATTACATGTCCCGATCATAAAGTGTAAACGAGCTGCCGATCTGCTAGATCGGCGCTCGTTTTCTGAGCAATTACATAGGCCGACTATTGGGCAGAAAGGGCTGCACGAACATTGTTAGCGATGTCCGTGCAGCCCTTGCCTTTAGTGTGAAATAATAAAGTATTAACTTACCTTACCACGTTCCCTGGTGTCCCCTGGCCTTCTCGGCCAGCGACTGGCTGAGCGACCTGTCAGTGCAGAGACGGAACAGAGCTGCAGCTGCAAAGACCGGGGAAGAACCGAGGACACGCTTCTGCAGACAGTGTGTATGCCAGGGGGTAGTTGCGTGTATGGCTGGAGGGGTAAGTAGTAGTTGCGTGAATGGCTGGGGGGTAGTTGTGTGTATGGCTGGGGGGTTCAGGTAGTTCACAGGGCGCCTTACTCTCAGCCAGTGTGTGTGTGTGTGTGTGGGGGGGGGGGGTTCGCTTCTGCAGACAGTGTGTATGCCGGGGGGTAGTTGTGTGTATGGCTGGAGGGGAAAATAGTAGTAGCGTGCATGGTTAGGGGGTAGTTTCGTGTGTATGGTGGGGGGTCGGGTCATGGGTAGTTGTGTGTATGGTGGGGGGTCGGGTGATGGGTAGTTGTATGGTGGGGGGTCGGGTGATGGGTAGTTGTGTGTATGGTGGGGGGTCGGGTGATGGGTAGTTGTGTGTATGGTGGGGGTTGGGTGATTGGATGCGTAGTTGGATGCCGTCTGGAGGGATGGGAGGATGAAGGAGCTTTATGTTACCTTAAGGGGGAGGGTGCCAAAAAAGGTATCGCACAGGGCGCCATTTACCCTAAGGCCGGCCCTCAACCTAAAGATCCAATCAGCTGATCGTTCTCCCTATTACACAGAGCGATAATCAGCTAAATCGGCCGATTATCGCTCTGTATAATAGGACCCTAAGAGTTCTAAGAAAGGTGCTCCAGAATTCTTATTACATACAAGTATTCAGTAAAGCAGACAGGTCAGGAGAAGTGTTACGGCTTCTTGGAGAGCAGATGCTATAATGGGAACTCAATGTATGGGATACAAAGAGTATCAACCTTGTAATTTTCCAGTTCCAGGAAGTTGTTTCTTGGCCCCCGATTGTCTTACGCTTGGCCCCTTGCTGCACTACATCTGATAAAACACTTAAAGATGTAGAAAGTAAGAAAGTTTAGTCTGGAGGGTGTTCTCTATGCATGTTCCTGCAAACATCTGAAAAGGGAGTAAGAACTCCCCGAGCTGTTTCATTGCGCTGTCCCGACACGTCTGGCAAAACACATTGAAATGATTGTTTCGTCTTAAAACAAGATACTGCACACGACAGAGCCAGATGCTCTTCTCCTATCCAAGAGATGCAGATGTCATTATGTGAGAGGGCTGGAATTCGATCACTATTCCCCAGTCTTCTGGAGAGGCCAATGAGAGGATGGCCGTGTCACCTGAGAGGTTAATTCTTCTTGTCACTCATCGCAGCCGCCATACAATCACTATTATTAGTGGAATTGCAGGGTGGGTGAGCTGTAATGTCCTACCAATTGTAGGCTGGAGACTGCAGCATCAGCGTTATTCTGGACTGTACACATAGCCAGGCTGTAATATTATCCGAAATTTAGGATAAAGCTATACTGGACAGGCTGAGACACCAGAGTCGTGTATGATACTTTTGCTTGTCTCTCTTCTTGATTGGCATACCGTGCACTACTAGGATACATGAAAAATGGTACAAAAAGCCTGTGGTCAAGAGCCTTTCCCCTTTTACGAAGCGTTTTGGGTGCCCCTATTTTTAAGACCTATCACCAGTTTTATGCTGCCCGAAGTATGACGTCCGTTTTTATACTGGAGTTGTCATTTAAAGGAGAAGCGATTTCTAAAAACCTCCAAGGGAGAAATTGACTTCAAGTTGGAACTTACCTCTCCCTGTGCCCCCCAGTGAGCGGCAGGAGCGGCCGCAGGACCCCCGCTGGAAGTCATTTCCCCCTGAGTTGTGAAAATGCCTGTCCCGGCTAATGCACTGACCGCTCAGCCAATCAGTGACTGGAGCGGCACCCGGCCCCAATCACTGACTAGCTGAGCGGCCAGTCCATTAACCGGGTCGTGACGCGGACACCCCAGAGATCCCGGAGCCACTCCCGACCCTCACCGCGGGCAAGGGGAGAGCTAAGTTCCTACTTATAATCAATTTCCCCCTCCCCCTGCAGGCTGCTGGCTTTTAGAAATCTCCGGACTTTTCCTTTAACACCAAATAATGGCCGTTATTATGTGAATAATGGCCAATGTTATAAAATAACAGCTGTTATTTGGCTTTAAATAATGGTCGTCCAATTAAAGCGGCCATCATTTTGACGGTGTGTGAACATGGCCTCTCTCTGTACAGTGGTAGAAGATCATGCTGCAACATTAGTTATAAAACCATCTGAAAACGGCTGTGAGTCATTGGGATGGTCCATGATGCTTCCCCCAACCCCCCCCCCCCCCTCGCCTATTTGGGTGTATATAGAGATCACTCAGTCCGGGCCAGCAGGACAGCAAGAAGCCACCAGGGACTGTTCTGATGACTCTGAGTCCCATACCTGACCAGTTTTAAAGGGAATCTATCAGCAGGTTTGTACATATAAACCCGCTGATATAGGCTTGTTGCAGCTAAGGTGCTTATTTCGGTGGCAGTCTCCTTATTCTTCTATGTGGCACCATTTGGGAGTTTTTTTTTTTTTAATACTTGTCGATGGGTGAGGGGGTCAGTGCACTTATGGCCGACGAACGCTCCCAGTGCACCAAAGGGAATAACTCCAAAATGGTGTCACATAGAAGAATAAGAAGAGCGGCACCTGAATGGGCACCTCAGCCGCAACAGGAACATATCAGCAGGTTTGTATGTACGAACCTGCTGTTTGTTTCCCTTCAAGACTGTGATTCTTTCAGAGTTTCAGAGTAAGGGCCAGTTGAGTAAACACGGTGTAATTCCGCGGCGGACCTTTCTGCCGCGGAATCCCGCCGTGCTCAGTGTGCTGCTGTAAGTGAATGGAGAGGGCGCGTCAGTTCTTCTAGCAGAGAGCGGCGGCAGCTGACGAGCGCGCTCCCACTCCATTCACTTACAGCAGCATACTGAGCACGGCAGGATTTGCCGTGGAATTCCGACGATCTTGCTCAGTGTGAACTGGCCCTAAGCTTGTGTGGATACAACCATGTCATATTGAATCAAGTCATATTGAATCAGAATAGGGCTCATGCACGGAACTTTTTAACTGTTAAGTTCTAGCGAATTCAGTAGTAAAATGTCTTATTGTGCTAAGTGTTAGGCTTTTCCCATCTACTTGTATCAGTATTCTGGCATGCATTTTTGCACATAAATTATGTATGGCCCAAAATCAAAATAGCCATTATGGGGGGTTATACAAATTTAGCAGTGGCTCACAAATGATTACAATATGGCTAACAAGCACATGGCCAAAAAAAGGGCCCAAAACATAAAAAGTACAGGCCCACATGCAAAGAGAAAACTCAAAAACATTAGAAATTTTCATCTCATAATTTCAATCATGCATGTTTTTTTAATTTTTGCCAGAATTCATATACATTTTGCTCAGTAAATCTACACCTTAGTATTGGCCCAGAAAATCATAAAGCAAAGTAAGTGCAAACTGCAAAATTTGAGTCCTTGTAAGTGCACTGTGGATACCAAAGGGGACTTGCAGACTGGCCAGGGCTTTGTTAGCTTTGCCTTCTATGTTAACCAAATATTGGCTGGGAAGGGAGAGGAGCGAGGAGGCACCACAAGCTGTGGCACTTCTGCAGCTCAGCACTACCTCCTAGACACTTGGAACAGACAAAAAAAAAGGATCAAATGCAAATTGTTTTCCTGATGAATTATCAAAAGTCATGGTGGGGTTTGTTGCCCCTTCATCTATGTAATCGTACCTGAAACTTTTTGAATGTTCTGGCGTTCGCAGATTGTACGTCAAATTTTAGTATATCTTCGGTTTCATTTTCTGAATTTCTTATTTTACTTTATGACTGTGCCTTCGGTATTATAACATCAACGAATTCTGCCATCTACCCAAAGAATTGACATGTCAATTCTTTGGGCGGACGGTGGAATCCGCCGGCAAATATCATTGAGTCTATGGACTGGGCAGAACCTAAGGCGGAATCTGCTTGAAGTCTCTGCAGAAATGCTATAGTGTGCAGATAGCCTTAAATAGTAATTTCCGGATGACCCAGCAATTATCACTCTGGATTCCACCATGAATCCCTATAGAAGGGAAATAGCTGCTAGACATTCATTGTGCCCATTTATCCCGATCAAATATGAGTGATCCAGTGATCACCTTAAGTTCATGGACTGTTCCTTTAAAAAAAAAAAAAAAAAAAAAAAAAAAAAAGAAAGAAGTAAAGAGGAGAAAAAGTGAGATGGAAACCAGAGAAAGAATATAAAATTAAATCAAACATGATATAATGGAAAAACTCTTTAGATATAGTATAATCTGAAAATGTGTATTTATAGAGCCAGGTGTAGCTACAAAGTACAAGAGGTTTTTATTCCTGGTGCAGGACGCACACATATATATATATATATATATATATATATATCCTGGCTACTCCAGGTGGCGTCTGATGAGGTGGCAGGTACCAGCTGGGAAGATGGTTATCGCGGTCCAGTGCTGAACACACATGACAGACTTTGCCTTTTGTGGTCCCCTATTTACTCTTAGATTGCAAGCTCTTGTGCACCGGGCTCTTCTTTGTCCTAAGTCCCTCATTAAACTAAAATTGCACCTGAATTCGGGTGCAAACTTTTGGTGCAGAATAAGCCAACTATTTAGACTAAACAGTCTACATATGCACCAAATATTCATATAGACTGAGCCGCTGCAATAAATCTGGTACATTATTAGACTGTCTAGTCTAAGTTTACAATTACTATGAATTAGACTGACTAAGAATTGGAATGAATGTAGTGTAGGCCCTGGTGACCGCCCAGGTGAGCTGAATGCTCCTGTAATTGTGGTGTGCCACCATGGGTGTTGCTATTGGTTACACCCTTTGTAAAAGCCTGTACGTATTGTACACAAGTGGTAATGAGTAGTGATAAAGTTTCGCCACTAGATGTCGCTGTATTAGGTGTACGTACTAAGATGCTGCACGGTTGAAGTATGTAAAGGGTTATTGTTTGTTTGTGTGTCACATGGATCTAGAAAGCTCTCTACAGTGGTCCTCTCTTAGCCCTGGCCCTCTGCCAGGTCCCCCTACCCTCAAGTTCAGTCTTAGTCAGGTCCCCGTATGGGTAGGAAGCAAGACAAGACACAGCTAACAGTTTCTCCTCAGTAATGCTACACAACACTATGCAGTGTTAGTCAGAGACAACATCAACCCACGCCGTGGACTAGGGGAGTCACAGTGCAGGACAGTATCCACAGACAGCAGTAAGATAGGAACTGATCCGGATAGAGCAAAGTTGCTAAGAGGCTAGGAACTCTATCTCGCAGTGCGGTTTGTCAGCTGGAAATCCTCAGCATTCCGCTCATGTCAGGTAACAGGGTCTGGGGCCTTGTGTCACCCTCATAGGATGGGTCAACCAACACTGGTGGGCATTAGGTAGTGTGAAGACCCAAAGGCCAATACACAGGCACACGTATTCATTTCTTCTTCTAATTATTCTTCTACCTCATCCTCCAACATCCTGGCAGAGCACAGAGAGTACTTCTTGGGTTGGGACTCTCACGACATCCTCCTCTCTGCTCCTCTGATTCTTCGAATCTCTCAACACGCAACACAGTCAGCACGATTGTGATCTCCACTGTATCCCTATCACAGATCTGGTTGCTGTACTATCAAGTGTTCTACCGAGTGTATTATCAAGTGTATTATCAAGTGCTTTCTCAACAGAAACCTATCATGTCAAGTAAATGTTGTATAACTTGCTGCACACAAGTACTTCTCAAGTAAAAACAAGATTATTTATGATAAAGAGACTCTGTCATTCTTCACCCCACACCGACACAGCATATACCATATCCTTGGGACATTTCCCCTTTCTGTGGGTGGCAGTACCGATAGTCCGGGAGGGTCATTACATCACTCTGGCCAACCGAGATAATATCCCAAGGGACCCCGTAGCAGCCCGGCAGGACACTGGGGAACAAGGTACACAGGGAAACAAGGTACAACCGGCCCTCTAAACTAAAAGCAGGCATGCCATCACACCTGTGTGCCCAACCGCCACTGGCGTAACGACATAACATCTTAAGGCCTGGCTGTTTCTGGGCCAACCACTATAGATTTGGCGTCACACCTCAACATCTAGCAAGTGACCGGCCGCTCCTCCGACACAACACCCCGGGGGCATACCATATCACGACCAGTCAGGTATAAAGGCAGAGACACAGACAAATGAGCCCTGAACTGACCCAATCCAGTGTCCCTGCCTACTTACCACAATCTGTCCGAGCTGACAGTAGGTAACTTGGAGACGTTCCTTAAACGGAGTATGTGAAATACAAGACAAAACAAGACAAACAAACACAATAAAGAAATGTCAGCAATCCGGGTCATACACTGTCAGGTGGCAGAGGTACTGAGTCACAAAGCAAAAGCAAGGTCAGAAGCCAAGCAGGAGATCGGGGCAAACAAGGAAGGTCCAGGAACAAGCCAAAAAGTCAGAAACAGGAGACAATGACAAAACAAGAAGCAAAATAGCCAGCAACTCCTGCAGACTGAGAGGGTGTTATATGAGGAACCAGGGATCTGGTTCAGGACAGGATTGGGAGGGAGATCTAAATATCTATATATTTTTTTTCTTTTTCTTTTTTCTTCTCAATGCTGTCCTTAGGGAGGGTATAGGTGGGAATATCGGGGAAGGGCGGAGTATAGTAAACAAACTGGTCTGTGTAACCGGAAAGGGGTGACCGCGGACGCCTGCGGGTGAAAAGAGAGCTGGTCTATGGGATAAGGGAGTAGAAGGTGGGTTTAGTTTTGAGATCTGGAGGGTTATAAGGGGAATGACAAGACGGGAGGCGTAGAGGAAGGACAGGCGTCGAGAGGGTCACCTCTTGAAGGAGTGAAGATTAAGACGTGTTTAAGGAATAGGTTGAAGTTGGAAAAGGGGATCAGTTTGTGGATATATTCTCTGTCGGGTGGGAAAGGGGGGTAGAGAAAGGGATGGGGTTGGATTGATTGATGGATATGTTGGATTGGTATATGTTTGTATTTTTTTATCTGAAAATGGATGTTGTAAATTTGGTATGACGAAATTAATAAAAGGAATATAAATAAAAAAACAAAAAAAAAGTCACGACTAGGGGTAAAATACCTGTCTCGGCTGATATACTGGCTGCTCAGCCAATCAGCGACAGGAGCAGCGTCCCTTCCCGGCAGTCCATCAGCCGGGTCGTGACGAGTACACCCCGGAGATCCCAAAGCCCGGTCCCATCGCGTGCATGGGCAGAGGAAAGTTCCTATCATTTACTTTATAAGCCGGCTTAACACTGCGCTTTCGCATTCTGTTTAACGTATGTTTTTAAAGGGTTACTTTTAACGTACACAAAAATGTACTTCCATTTAATTTTTTTAATTTTTTTTAAATTATGTAAGTCAATGGGAAAATGGATCCAAACAAATATCACACAAACTGCATTCTTTTTTTTTTCTTTTCATATCATGTATACGTTAAATGGACTGCAAAAAACGCAGTGTGAACCCAGCCTAATTGGCAGATTTTTCTGCATGACAACCCAGTGGATCTCGTGAATCCATACCATATATATATATATATATTTTTTTTTTTCAAGTTCTAGTAGAATAAGAAACAGAAGACTTGTTTGGGTTAGTATGTTATGTACATAAGGTAAATGGGCTTTATTTTTGCTATTGTATAATAGAGCTATTAATCATATAGAAAAAACGTGTGGCAAAATCACTGGCTATATTAGCTATACGATATTACCTCCTTTTGTAGAAACTTATTTCTTGATCATGTCGCTCTATTGAGAGAAAGACACATACTGACGAAAATTCCATATTGTTGCCATTTATTTCAGGGTATATCGCAGCACAATGCTCACAGGCTGATGTATATTCACAACAACTCCGAACACTCCGGCCTCCCGCCGCAACGTTTCGGAGGATGGGACTCCTCCTTCCTCATGCGTGGAGGGCGTAAGCATAAGGAACGTCTTATACGCCCAACGAAAGTCCTTGCTTTAACCATATGTGAGCCGCATTAAATTGCATAACATAATACCATTTACTATAAATTTGAATTGTATATAAGACTAAGACGCATGATCTATACAGGAAGGAGATAGCAATAAGCATTTAACGTTACATACTAGTACAGGTATATCATTCTTCCTCACCCGCATTATGAAAATGCCCTAAAGCTGCACACCTCATTTAACCCATACAGGTTGAGTGTGTTTAGCGTTGTGATCCAAAAAGTCTCCTTACGTAACAGACGCTTACGATTCTCCTCACTTGCTCAAGCACCTGCCACCTCAAATCACAGATATTATGTCTCATTTCCGCAAAATGTCTCGCTACTGAAGTTTCACCAAATTCTTTACTCTCTTTCTGTTCCTTACCTTCACTAAATTTTCTGATTGCAGGAATCTACTGACGCTGAATTCCGAGCAGAATATAAGCAGAATGTAAGCAGAATCCCTGCGTATTCCGCTAGGAAAGTGTTCAGCTCGTAATCAGCTTTTGACAAATTCAGAGCGGAATACTCGAGGAATCCGCGCTGATTCCGCATGCATTCAGCGCTGAAATTCAGTGAGTATTTGGCGAGTAAACTAGACTATACCAGAATATACACTAGAATCCTTCCCCCCTTTTTTTCCCCATTTCCGCGCTGATTCAGCGCGTAATTTCCGCTTGTATTACGCGCTAAAAACGCGCGTATTCCGCACTGAAACAGAAAATCAGAGCCCCATTGGTTTTTATAGACTTCCGCTAGCGGAAGAATGAACATGTTCATTCTTCTGGCGGACAGTGGATTAGCCGCGGAACGTTCAGTGCGGAAATTCCACTGTGTGAACTGCAGAGCAGAATTTCCATTCAACACAATGGAAATTAGCTTTTCACCTATTTTAACGGCTGAAATTTCAGCGCTGATTCAGCGCAGAAATTCAGCTGCTTTTCCTCAGTGTGAACTAGCCCTTACCTTCACTTGTCTGCTTGTCTGTCCAACATATCCTAGCCCACATAGGCATTTCAAAAGATAAATCAAATTTACAAATCAAAATTACACGTCTAAAACCCTCTTACTTTTAATGTTGTGCCTTGACTGGGGTGGTAAATAAGGTCACCTTTTATGATACTGTGACAATGCTGACACTTCATACAAGCAAATGCGCCTTTTCTACTCGTCTTCCTTTCTTTTTTATCTGAATGTCACTTCTTACCAACATGTTAGCTATGGACTTGTTCTTTTTATATGCAAAAATAGGTCTTTCTTTGAACATTTGCCCATATTTGGGATCACTAGCCAGTAACCCCCAGTGTTCCAAGACACTTAAACTAGTACTAGACACCTGTACTAGTATGTAACGTTAAATGCTTATTGCTATTTCCTTCCTGTATAGATCATGCGTCTTAGTCTTATATACAATTCAAATTTATAATAAATAGTATTATGTTATGCAATTTAATGCGGCTCACATATGGTTAAAGCAAGGACTTTCGTTGGGCGTATAAGACGTTCCTTATGCTTACTCCCTTCACGCATGAGGAAGGAGGAGTCCCATCCTCCGAAACGTCGCGGCGGGAGGCCGGAGTGTTCGGAGTTGTTGTGAATATACATCAGCCTGTGAGCATTGTGCTGCGATATACCCTGAAATAAATGGCAACAATATGGAATTTTCGTGAGTATGTGTCTTTCTCTCAATAGAGCGACACGATCAAGAAAGAAATTTCTACAAAAGGAGGTAATATTGCATAGCTAATATAGCCAGTGATTTTGCCACACGTTTTTCTATATGATGGATTACCCAGTATACGGATCCGTGGCGTCCGGAGTGTGTGGAGTTTATAAGTGCGGTGTTGGTTGTTTTTTAAAACTGTGACTATTTTCCATTACAGATAATAGAGCTATTATGCATATATCATAGGATGACTAATGGGCAAGTCGGAGAGAAGGGTAAGGTGAGTATGTTTTTTTTAATAATGTGCTCAGCTCCCCCGATACTACATAAATTATTTGTACCATTCGATGCAATAGATCACCACTATAAAACACATTCATAATGAACATATTATAGTTGGTGAAATTCAATCTTCCTTCTGTTTTTGACATTCATAGCAGTGCATTACGGGGAGCACAAGGAGTTAAGGACACCAATTAAAGCATATGACACTCCACCTCTGCATTTCATGGAAAACATGTTCGCATGAAACACAGTCAGCCCACAGAGATCCTACAGACAGAGGTAACTTCAGCCAAATACACCTACGAGAGACAGCTGCTAGGCCCTTTCAGTGAGATAAAAGCATGCAAGAGTGAGTAGTAGGGGCATATGGCCTAATGAAAGAAGAAGGAAATAGAGGATGAAAGGTATTGAAAACAACTTAGTGGAAAATAGCAAAAAAAAAAAAAAAAAAATTGTATCTATGCAAAAAAATAATGTCCAAAAGAAGACAACAAACCCTGCGGACAGGACACATGACAGGTGCAGGAGACAGGACGTGGATGACACAGGCAGGAAGGATGCAGGGAAAACCCTGCAGCCAGGAAAGAAACAACATGCACACAGGAGAGGAAGATAGATGTAAACTTGATGGGACTAGTCCAGACAGTCAAGAGTGAACGTAGACATGTGCTGTGTCTGAGAGGTCGTCTATATAATGCAACCTGCTGGAAACTCCCCGACTCTGGAATTATCATCACATCATTGACCTTCTACTTCTTACATGGGGCCAAAAGCACAGTGCGGATTGCCAGCTGCTTGTAAAAGGTAGTAAAGCTGGAGCTGCAGCAAGTCGTAAAGCGAGCCTGCTGTGGTATAGCTGACAGGTAGGACGTTTTCAGGTATGGAAGGTTTGTCCTATTACAAGGAGCGATTTTTAACGATTAACGATCGCAAACGAGATTGTTAATCAATAACCTGAATTCGTTCACCATATAACACAGAACGATAGTCGTTATTGCGATCGTTACTATGATTGTTTACTCCATCTGATCCCAGGAAAACAATGGACAATGTGCAATTACACTGAACGATTAGTGAAAAAATGCGGAACTTTAATAATTTAATTTAATAATTTAATTTAATTTAATAATTTAATAACTTTGATAATTTTAGGTTCAGATCTAAATCAACGATCAATGACGTACGACCGATTTTTCGATCGTTGCCTGCAATTACACAGAACGATTATCGTTTAAATTCGAACGATATAACGATTTTTCGCACAATAATTGTCCCGTGTAATAGGGCCCTTAGTCCCTAAAATGTCCATATTGTCTTAGTATTGAGTAAATTCACATAGAGCTTCTTTAAAGTGGAGTCACCAACAAGGTTTTTCCAGTTTGTATTAAAAACAAAACAAAAAAAAAATCTCAATTAGGTTCAATTGATCAAATTTGGATTTTTAAAATTTCAACTGTGTAAGGGCTCTGTTACACGGAGCGATAATTTGCCAAATCAGGCCGATTCGGCAGATTATCGCTCCGTGTAATAGAGACAATCGGGGAAAACGATCATCAGCCGGTTGTGTCTTTTTGTCCTGACTAAAAATTATCGATACATGTAATAGCGATTTGTGGCTGACAACTGTGTAAAGAAAATCTCCTCTCCATGCTCACGATGCTTCTGACTACTCCCCAGTATCTGCCAGGCTTCTTCCCACAGCCACTGCTGGAAATTCAGTGCTGGTTTCTGAAGTGACTTGGACACTCAGCCAATCACTGGCCGGGACATGACAGTGCTGTGACCAGTGATTGGCTGAGCGGCCTGTCACTCCAGAGACTGGTTCTGCAGTTCTCGCAGCAACAGGCAGAAGCCAGGAAGACATCGGGAAATGTGTGGAGAGGTATGTATATAGGTTATTATTTTACACTATAGGCAAGGTATGCACAGACATCGCTAATGATTGTTTTGCAAGAAGAGCTCACAGTTTTTCAAAATTTTAACTTAGTTTAAGAGCATTGATTTGGTTTAAGAGCTCCCTGTACTGGGTAGGAGGAGAATAGGGGAGGGGCATGGTCTGCATAGTGTGGTCTACAGCAATGTACTCTGACACTTCCCCCACCTTCCAAATCATGGCAGATCCACTTCAGGCTGGGGCTTGCTTCAGGGGACAGGACAGTGGAGGTAATCTCTTCATAGCTGTAACCCCTCTCTCCCCAGACAGAGAGCGCTGCATGTATGTGCCCACATCTGCCCTGCTCATTCCTTCATACTCCCTGCAGTCTCTGTCAGCCCTTGTGTTTTCCATCCTCTTCATTCCTACTATAATGTGCCTGCACTTACACTCAGCTATATACACTGCTGCTATAATGTGCCTGCACTCACACTCAGCTATACACACTGCTGCTATAATGTGCCTGCACTCACACTCAGCTATACACACTGCTGCTATAATGTGCCTGCACTCACACATAGCTATACACACTGCTGCTATAATGTGCCTGCACGCACACTCAGCTATACACACTGCTGCTATAATGTGCCTGCACTCACACTGAGCAATACACACTGTTGATATAATGTGCCTGCACTTACACTCAGCTATACACACTGCTGCTATAATGGGCCTGCACTTACACTCAGCTATACACACTGCTGCTATAATGTGCCTGCACTCACACTGAGCTATACACACTGCTATAATGTGCCTGCACCCACACTCAGCTATACACACTGTTGATATAATGTGCCTGCACTTACACTCAGCTATACACACTGCTGCTATAATGGGCCTGCACTTACACTCAGCTATACACACTGCTGCTATAATGGGCCTGCACTTACACTCAGCTATACACACTGCTGCTATAATGTGTTTGCACTTACACTGAGCCATTCACACTGCTGTATAGAAAAGTTTCTGTCACTGTCCTCCTGCACAGTTCTTGGATTCTCACTTCCTGATTGGTCCACCCCGAACACACAACCCTTCCCAATTGCTGTCATGTGACCACACAGACCTCTGACAGCAGCCCTGCTTCTCTATTCTAGCCTGTTGTACTACGCTACTGCATTATGGGGATCTGCAGTTCCTTCCTGTATCTACAAACTGCTGCTGTTTTTTCATTCTTATGCACTTACTATACATTATACTCCACATGCTGATTACTATACTGTACAGTAACTTATAATATCACATATTCTGCTCTTTCTCATTGTTTGTATCATCTGTTCTAAATGTTATTTAGAATTTTAAAAAATCATTTTTGGGATATGGAACCAATTGTCTGCATTTCAATTATTTCCTATGGGAAAATCTGCTTTGGCTTAAGAGTTGATTTGGATTACAAGCATGGCCCCGGAACGAATTATGCTTCTAATCCAAGGCACCACTGTATATCAATTATCGAGCCGCGTAATAGGCCCAGCGCCGATCTAGATCTGTCTCCTTTGTGCAGATAGTACCTTTATTTTTGGGAAAATAACGTACCATTGAATTTCACTTGAACTGTATAAACTTTCAACAAGTTTTTATAACTTTTGGTTCCTTTATTTACTTGCAGGCTGCACACCTCAATATGTAAGTAGGAAGAGATCTGACTTCTGCTGCTCCTTGCCCCCCCCCCCCCAATTGATGTCAGGTTCCGATAGATCAAACGATAGACAGACAGACAAACCTACTCAATGGATTTACAAGCTGTCTTTGTGTCTGTAGAGGTAACATGCTGGTTAATAATTTCCTATAATTACAGCAGCCTTGGCGCTGATTCAGAAAGTGTATGGTACTAACAGAGGGGAGAGAGGGAACAGAAGTGTAATGAGATCCTTGTGGCTGGGACTGGGCTGCAGCTCCACTCCATCTGTAATGTGGCAGACAAGGATAACCACTTCCTGTCCCCATTCACAGGAATGGGGACCGAGTGAGAAAGAAAAATGACGGCTGGCCGATCGCTTGGCCGTCGGTCATTGAAGGTGTATGGCCGACTTTAGAAAAAAGCAGTGCAAACAAGAAAGCGTTAAAAGAAAAAAAATCTCCAAAGGGGAACTGTATACACAAACTTTATTCTTGCAAGTTCTGGGTAATTTGAGTTAAAAGTTGGCAATTTTGGTCATACAACGCAGCACAGAGACAAGCAGTTTCTATGGCTGCTCTCTTCCTTTTAAGGGGGTTTCCAGGACACCTATGTTCAACTGTCTACTGTATATTGGTCAATAAAGTTATTTGGCTATTTTCTGTGGTCTTTAATACCTTCTGCTTTTAATACAAACTGCCCTGTTGTCTTCAATAGCCTAACTTCCTGTCTGGTGTATATCCTATAATGGACTTCCTGTTCCTGTGTACACTCTAGCCAGGGATTCAGCCAGGGATTTTCCTGACTATAGACTTAGGAACCTATTCCACCAGACAATTATCATTCAGAGTATCGTTAAATCGTTCGAATCTAAATGATAATCGTTCGGTTGAAATGCAGTTAACGATTAACGAACGAACGAGAAATCGTTGATCGCTTAATAAGACCTGGACCTATTTTTATCGTTGCTCGTTCGCAAAATGTTCGCAAATCGTTCGCATTAAATAAGACATCATTCGGTCGTTCGCAGTAGATACAAACGCAATATGGAAGAAATAGCTAAGAAAAAACGATTGCAAATACGATCATAAGTAACGATTATCGTTCCATGGAAATGAGTGAAATTTTTTTTTTTTTTTTTGGCAACTGATCCAGCTGCTTGTAGAAATTATATTGGTCTCTACATTGGTCTTGGGATTGATTCTCAATCTGTTCTCAGGGGCAGGGAATGCTTACCCCTACTGTGTATTAATAAGTAATAAGTATATAACGCTTATGAAGGTAAAGATTAATCCACAGAGCTGATTTGTTGTCTGGGCCCATGGGTATGTGAGATTGTATACACAGGGCATTGTATAGCAGGACTGTGGCTTCACCTACTTGAAGTGGCGATCACTACCATGTATAAGACATGATATATTACATCCATAATAAGCTATTTTTTCATGTTATCAGACGGAAACATGCATGAAACCAGAGTTTCCCATAGTAGTCATCCACTTGGAAGTCTTTCAGACTTCCTAATGAGTAACCTATGTTAGTACTGAGCTTGTTTTGCAACACAGGAATTAAAGAGGTCCCTTACCCCAAGGGCACTATATGTTGAATCATCATAGGCTTGAAAAGACCAGCAAGGTCATAACTGTTCTATGGGACTTAAAGGGGCTTTCCAGAATTTTTTTATTGGCCTATGCTTGGTATAAATCAATAACATCTGATTGGTGGTGATCCCACTCCTGGCACCCCGACTGATCAGGTGACTGAAGGTGCTGGTGTGCAGCTGGTATCACACTAAAAGAGGTATAGCCACTACCCAGTGTACAGCACTGTACTTGGTAGACAGTAAAGAGGCCTAATGCTTTAGCTTTCAATTAGCTGATTGACAGGGTTGCCCATAAGTGGATCCCCATTGACATGTATAGTGACATCTTATCCTAATTAGAGATGAGCGAACCTGATCGTTTGGTATTTGATTAGCGGGGGCTGCTGAACTTGGATAAAGCTCTAAGGTTGTCTGGAAAACATGGATACAGCCAATGACTATATCCATGTTTTCCACATAGCCTTAGGGCTTTATCCAACTTCAGCAGCCCTGCTAATCAAATGCCGAAAGTTCGGGTTCGGATGGACTCCAGCATGCTCCAGGTTCGCTCATCTCTAATCCTAATGATAGGACATCAATAAAAAAAAATCTTGGAAATACCCTTAAAGGAAATGTTTTAGAAAATGGTTAGTTGTTTAAATCAAGTTATGTCAAAAATATTTTTTTAAGAATTTTTGGCAATAATTTTCTAATTTTACATTTTACTTTCTAAATTTCCAACTTTCCAATCTGGCCGCTAGTCTTAAAAACTAAAACTTCCTGTTGTGTCAGTGGTGATAAGTTATCCTGGAGAGTGATCTGTACAGAAATACAGTAGATAGCAAAGACAACAGATAAAACTCACAGCTTAGTCTCCCTCTCCCTTTGGGATGACCTCTGCACAGGTCACAGAGCATGCTCACAAATGTGTCTCATGTAAAGAATAGGGTCGGCAGATGTTCATTTTTATCTCTTTCTAGATGTGAAATAAGCGATTACAGTAATATACAATATCCTGAGCAGTTGGGGTATATTTATAGAGAAGGGGTTGTGTTAGGAAGGTACTAGAGACTTCAGGGAGAAGACTAGATGTGTTAAGGACTGAACTGGGTGAATTGTGATTGATATCTTGTAGGATATCTTGTAGGATATATAGGATGAGGTACAGCTCGGAGCGGCTAGTGATAACCTCCAGTCGTATGTCTATGTAAGCCTGGTTGACACATTCAGCCATGGAATAGCCATTACCGTACTATAAAGTGTGTAAATCTCATCAACACCCAGACGATATATATCCCAGCTGCACAGGAAATCCAGGACTAAACTAGCAAAGCAGAGAGGGAATTCTGTATCACTGTAAATCTACCACAGATACATTCCTCCATTATTATTTATGGGGTATCTGCCCAATTTATTATTGTTGAAAGAGATTAAAATTTGTAACGGTGGCAAAAAGCTGGATCAAACCTCTATCTGTCTCCCAAACAACTCCGACTGTGCGCAATTTCTTCTCCTTCTCCTGATATGCTGTTATTTTCCTCCCATTGTTGGCAGCTGTTTGTCTAGGTTACCGACCACCACTCTGCTCTAAAAGCAGTGGTCTGTCTGGTGTATATATAGCAATAATGTATAGTAAAAATAATAATAATAAAAAAATAAATATATATATATATATATATATATATATATATATATATATATAAATTTTTTATTATTTTTACTATACATTATTGCTATATATACACCAGACAGACCACTGCTTTTAGAGCAGAGTGGTGGTCGGTAGACATAACAATGAGCGACATATCAGGAGGAGGCAAGTTTGCTAAATAAATGTATTTGCAAAAATATTTAACTTGACCAGTCCTACGAGTTTAACGATGTTAGTTGAGATGGGAATACCCCTTTAATGGTGGTTTTACACGGAACGATTATCGTTCGAATTTGCACGATAACGATCGTATTTGAGCGATAATCGTTCCGTGTAAACACAGCGAACGATCAACCGACGAGCGAGAAATCGTTCATTTTGATCTTTCAACAAGTTCTCAAATAATCGTTGGTCGTTTGCAAAAAATTTGCAGATCGTTCTGTGTGAACAGTCTTTCACCGATTTAAGCTATGTGTGAGATAGGCTTAAGCAATCGCAAAACGATTTTTCCGTACGATATATCATTCCGTCTAAACCCTGAAAAACACATCGTTCATTCGGAATCGTTAATTGTGCGATCGGGCGAATTATCGCTCTGTGTAAAAGTACCATAAGGCCCTAATTTAAGGGACAATTATCTGTCAATTCTGTAAGATATCTCCCATCATGCATTGACTCTATGCTGAAAATTACATTGACTTTGCGTACAGAGATTTTTTTTTTTTAACCAACATGAATGTAGTTTTATAGTCATGTGAATTTGTCTAAGAACTTAAAGGGATTTGTTACCTGTTCTCAGAAACCTTGCAAACAGTTTGATAGATTTAAGTGTCCTTATGTCCGTCACACCTATATAGAAGGTGTTTTACATGATTAAAAGGTTACTCTGGTGAAAATCTTTTTCTTTCCAATCAACTTGTTTCAGATAGTTGTATAGATTTGAAATTTACTTCTATTTTAAAATCTCAAAACTTCCCATACTTATCAGCTGCTGTATGTCCTGCAGGAAATGGTGTTTACAGTCTGACACAGTGCTCTCTGCTGAAATCTCTGTCCATTTTAGGAACTTTCCAGAGCAGGAGAGGTTTTCTATAGGGATTTACTACCGCTCTGGACAGTTCCTGACATGGACAGAGGTGGCAGCAGAGAGCAGTGTGTCAGACTGGAAAGAATACACCACTTCCTGCAGGGCATACAGCAGCTGATAGGTTACGATTTTTAAATAGATGTAGATTACAAATCTATATAACTTTCTGAAACCAGTAGATTTGAATAAAAAAAGATTTTTCACCGGAGTACCCCTTTAACACCCAGTGCAATTGCACTGCACATCATGTGCAGCATCTCTCCAAGGATGAAAAAAGCTGGACTTAAAGGGGTTATCCAGTGCTACAACAACATGGCTACTTTTCCTCCTCTCTTGTCTCCAGTTCAGGTGTGGTTTGCAATTAAGCTCCATTTACTTCAATTGAGTCCTAAACCCCACCCAATCTGGAGACGAGAGGGGGAAAAGTAGCCATGTTTTTGTAGCGCTGGATAACCCCTTTAAGCAAGAAGACATCTCTGTTGATGTTTGCTATTCCTATCTAGTCTCTCTAATTTTAGAGACGTTTTCAAGATTCCACTTGATGCATATTGAAGTCCGCCCAAACCAGCCCCAACCTATACAAGGGCAGGATAAGCGATTGTTCAGACAGCTGGCACTCACACTTGACCATCCGAAAGGAAATAGAAAACCTAATTATGTAAACAGTCAGGACGAGCCGCTGCCAGATAAGTCTGGATCAGGACGCTGGTTATAGGAGTATACAAGTACAAGACATCAGCAGGAATACTGTGTTTACTGCCATGTAAACAACTTGTTTGAAGTGCCGGGGATGTTGCGTTCTACATATTTATGTGGGAGGCTGACGGCAACCGCTACACAAATAGGCTCCAGCTATATCTATGGGAAGCTAGGACTACATCTGCTGCTGGAACTTAAAGGGGTTGTGGAAAATAAGAAAAACATGGCTGCTTTCTTCCAAACACAGGGGGGAGATTTATCAAACATGGCGTAAAGTGAAACTGTCCCAGTTGCCCCTAGCAACCAATCAGATTCCACCTTTCATTCCTCACAGACTCTATGGAAAATGAAAGGTGAAATCTGATTGGTTGCTAGGGGCAACTGAGCCAGTTTCACTTTACACCATGTTTGATAGATCTCCCCTACAGTGCATATATATTCACAGGCTGTGTGTGGTATTACCGCTTAACCCCATTCACGTTAATGAAGCTTAGCTGCAACACTAGAAAAAAAGCAGCTATGTATGCAGCCATGACTAAGGATCGGAATGGTGGGAAACATGTAGGTGTCAGTGGTCTCATATATCCTGCTTTTTTTTTTTATTCTCTGCTAAAGTGATACTGTCACCCCCTTATTCTCGCTTCATTTCATTGGTGGACAGTGTCACCTAGGCGGGGCTTCACAGCAGTTGGGACCCCACCTCCCTGCCACAAAGGAATAGCCAGATATCCCTCCAGGGGAGGAAAGCCTCTTGCCAAGGGAGTAACTCCCAGTGGGGAGATCACCAAACCACCCTTAAGTCCCACTCGGTTGTGAGTATTGGAACATAAATAGGAAATACCAGGGTGACCCCTTTTGCGTCAAAGTCTGTGGCGAGTATTGCGACATGACAAGGGATTACCAAGGCAGGCATCCATCCAGACAGCTGTTTCGGGGTAGTTACCCCTCGTCAGTGTGAAGTAAGATTCTGGCTAACAGGGGCAATGAAAAATAGACCAACAAAATACATCAATCGCTGAGCTCAGGAAGATCAGCGACAAAAATCAAATGGAGTACTCACTGAAGAGTCTCCATTGATACATTGCCCCCTATAAATTTGAATATGCAAAAGAAGGGTCCGTGGAGTCTCAGTTATGAGTCTCAAAACACAGGAATAGCCAGGTATCCCTCCAGGGAAGGAAAGCCTCTTGCCAAGGTGGTGCCTCCCAGTGGGGAGATCACCAAACCACCCTGATACGTAGCCCCTTAAGTCCCACTCGGTTGCAAGTATTGGGACATAAATAGGGAAACACCAGGGTGGCCCCTTTTGGCTACATTCGCACATTTGTTTTCAAGGATGAAAATCTCGATCCTAAAATTTTTATCCGCAATCTACAAAACAAAGTCCGTATTGCATCCATAGTGTCTTGCATATTTTAATCAGTTTGTGGATCCGCAAATAAGGTGTAGTGGAGAAAAAAAAGATGGCAAAAAAAAAAATCACATGGTCGTCTGGGGGGCATTTTACAGTCATTTCTATCAGCCAGGAGGAGCTTGGTGAGGTATTACAACATGTCCTATTTTTTTTTTTTTTTGTCGCATATTGCGGATCCGCAAATTAACTGGATGTATAAATAGCACCATTGAACATATGGATTGTAATGGAATCCGTTTTTCCTGGTCTCTAAAAACTGATTAAAAATACTGATGTGTGAATGTAGCCTTAGGCTGGGTTCACACTTGTGTGCATCCGTCTTGATCCATTTTTCCATTGACTTCCATTATGAGGTCGACTACGTTTCTTTGTCCGTTAAAAAACAAACAAAAAAACAACACCACAGATCCATTTTTTAAATAATATAAGACAATGGAAAAACTGACGCACACAAATGCATCAGTTTTTCCATCGTTTTTTTTTGTTTAACTGATTGCAAAAACATAGTGTGAACCCAGCCTTACTCCGTATGCAAGGTGGATGGGCAGGTGTTGGTGTAACTGGTAATCTATTCCTGTAAGGGTGTTGTGACTTTTCATAGAGACCCTAAAATAGTTACTCCTCATCTGTAACTCTCTACCCCACCTACTATGTGAACTCAAATCACCGAAACATCATCATTTCAGTTGGAGTGCTTACACTTTATTGCAACTTCAATACACGTTGCCAATAGAAGAGGCACCTAAAATTACTATACATTTGTACATAAACTTAATGTTCACCAAACGTTGAGATTTGTCAATAAAAAGTAACTTAAGACAAACATTTTTCATATTATGTATTTGTATTTACATGGTAAAGCGGTAACTATCTTGATCATACATATTAGAAACAATTAAAAAAAGTTAACTAAAAATGTACATCATTACACTTGTATGTATAGGTTTTTCTTTTGCTTTTTTTGTTTTCGCTTTTTTTGTGGGTTTTTTTGTACACAGAGGTAAAAAGGCATATAAAAATTACTACAACAGGTTTTACTTTTTTTTTTTTTTTTTTTTAGTATACAGATATATAGTGAATATACTTTAGGCACTTTCATTTGTTAATGTAAGCGATAGCTGGAGGAGAAAGAACAAAAACATAAACACCCCCCACCCCCAAAAGAAAAAAAAAAAAAAAAGTATGTTCAAGACACTAACTGTGAACACAACTGGTTAATCCCTTACCACAGATAAAGAGAAATCAAATTGGTTGTGAACAGAGTGGGAGAGCAGATGAAATGTATTAAAGGATATTATGAATCACTGTTCTTTCTGCGGAACAAAAAGCAAGTGACAAATGAAATCCCACATTAATGTTGTAGAACACCACTCACTGTAATATATTAATAACAACCTTCCTTTCTCCATCAGAGCACCGGGAGGGTCCCATGTCTGCAATGATTCTTGCGACGCTTTCTGATTTATTTATTTTTTTTCTCCAGAATCCAATTTTTTATTTTTTAATTTCAGAAAGGGCACCACTCTTGACACCATGGCTATGTCCGGAATTGCAGTCAATTCCATACAAATGAATTCCATCCTGCAGTTAAAGGAGTATGCTTACATCATTAAGCGGCCACATGTAACTAGAATAGCTCATCACTTTATGGCAATGTTCCCATAGTGGGGAAAGGCGTCTTTCTCGTTATATAGATGGCCGGCTAATAATGGTCATGATAATTATTAGCGACCGTCTATATAACGAGATGGCCGCCTTTGCCCGATATGTTCTCAAAGTGGGTACTGTTGGTTAAACCCTAACCAATCGTGAAACACCAGGCACCCATGAGTTCGGCAACAGCCATGCAATATTTCCAGAATTGATCGGCAACATCGTGTGGCTATTGGTAAACTCATAGGGTCACTACTTCCTAGATATGTCAGAACGCGGCCATATGTCCATCATATCTAGATGCAAGGCGATATTTTGAGGTGAATCATCAATTTAAGTCTAGTTTATACAGTGAGCACAGTCACTTGGCCAAATAGCTGCCAGAGAGGATTCACAAAACAAGAGCACTTCTACTTGAGGCACTGGGGTAAAAAAGTAGGCGCACCCTCACTTTCCCTAAGGGAGGAGACAGATTTGCTATTAAAGTATTACTATGAGTGGAGTTTAATATAACCAAGGATAGGCAACCAGTGACTGTCTGGGCCTAATAGCAGACTGTAATATGACAATAACTGTAGTGCAAAAAGTAGCCTACCCCTTTGGGGGGCCTTCGTATACCCTCACTGCCAAAAGATCACAACAAATTCCCTTTATACTGTACATAGAAGGTGACATACCGCCAGGCATAGAGTATTCTCAACAATACAGATATATGAGGAACACGTATACACAAACCCAAACCCAACCTGCGTAGTGCTGTGCCCCCCCCCCCTACATTTATGGGTTATACGAGATTAAAAACAGAAGCAGCTCCCTCTTGTCCTCTGGTGTTGCAATACCACCTCCTGGACATGAGAGGTGCTGTTTCTGGAAAAGAATCAGCCCTTTTATTCTAATCTCATGTAACCCCATCACCGGGTAGTCAAGAAAACATTCACTTGGTTCAGGAACTCCACGCAGAAGACACATGAACAATGTGGCATCTTTACCATCGACAAGTGTCAGTGGGGACCATTCCACGTACACCTGAAACCATTCCCCCGGGAAAAGAGGAGATTAGAAAGCTGATCAGTGTGGCAGGGAAAGTGTTAAAGGGGACCAGTCAGCCTTCATCTGCTTTAATAAATACTTGTATTCTCCATAAAATAGTTACAGAGCGAGACTTTACAGAATTGTTCCGTCACTCAGGTATTCCTCCTGGAAATTAATAAACGGACGACTGGGCGATATCGACCGGACATGTCCTTACATACTCAGACAAGGCAAAATAAACACTAAGTGTCACGCCATGTATGGATGCTGCCGACTAGAAGAATTAGAAACCTAGTTGTCAATTTATAGAATTATTTTCAGGAAGAATTAAAGGGGTATTCCAGGAAAATCAACTACCACGTGATAAGGGAAAAGTAGAAGATTGTGGGTGGGTGGGGTGTCAACCTCTTTACCCCTCTCCGATCTTCAAATCGGGCCCCAGCTTCTGTATTATGAATAGGCAGGTATGGCACGTGACCCGCTGCTCTATTCATTCCTATGGAGCGACGAGAAGAGCAGAGTACACCGAAAGGGAGCTGTACTCGTCTGTCGCATAGGAATGACTAGAGCAGCGGGTCACGTGCCATACCTGCAGCCCTATTCATAATACGGAAGCTGGGGGTCTGATACAGAGATCGTGGTGGTGGGGGTAGAGAAGTTGGACCACCTGCGATTTCCTACTTTTCCCCTATACTGTGGTAGGGAAAATTGTGATAATCCTGGAATACCACCCCTTTAAGAAATACTTTACAGTGAATGCAGGTATTTCTGAAAACAGACAGGTCAAGAGTGGTGACAGATTTAAAGTGATACTGTCACTTTAAGAAACATCACACAGACATATCAAAAGGTTTGATACTTGGGGTCTCAGTGCTGAGGTCCACATTGATCGCTAGAATGAGCCAGGAGGGCTTCACTGACCCCCATTCCCCCCCACCCCCACACTTGTTGCATAAGACAAACAGCACTGTAAGTCTATGGAGCCTGGTTTACACAACAGTAGAGTCAAGTAAAGCAGTGAGCCAGGAATGAAATGTTTAGCCTTGCGGCTATATACTAATCAAAAGTTTTGACATGTTTGTGTTTTTTTTTTATTTTTTATTAAAGTGACAGTAAAACTTTTCCCCATAAATAAAACACTCACCACCTACCCACATGATTGGTGGCCGTCTGACTGCTTGGATCCCCCACTAGGGTTCTGTGGCCTACTGATAGTACAGACCATGTGTGCTGCTACTCTATTCAACTCCACGGCCCAAAGACAGACAGGTGCTGCACTTTGCCATCTTCATCAGGCCCGTATAAGTAAATAGAACAACAGGATGCATGTCTGATCATAGTTCCATATAAAAGGGGGTTATCCAGCGCTACAATAACATGGCCACTTTCTTCCAGACACAGCCCCACTCTTGTCTCCAGCTTGGGCAGGGTTTTGGTGCTCAGTTCCATTGAAGTGAATGGAGCTTACTTGCAAACCGCACCTTAACTGGAGACAAGAGTCATGTTTTCTCTGAAAAAAAAGTGGCCATGTTTTTCTAGCACTGGAAAACCCCTTTAAATCAGGGGGACATGAGACCCTGGTTCTCGTTACTAGTCCAATCCTGTGGATAGATAACAAGTGCTTTTCAGGGGGTCCCTTTAAGCTCCAAGCAGGCAACACGTAAGTCACATTGTGTTATGGAGTCGCATGTGACCTGAATTCAGATTTAATGTTAATGCACCAATCACAATCCAGGTTTTTACAAAAAAAAAAAAAAAAAAAAAAAAAAGACTACAGATCCCTTTCCTACTGAAGAGCCCTACAAGCAGACGAGGATGAATGGGTTAAATGGACCTCTTCTACAGTTCTTTCTAATGGGAAATCATATTCCAAATTAAAACTACTTGGCATAAAAAAAAAAAAAATCTCTTTAAGACTAATGTCAATGTGCAATCAGAGGACGGGGAAAGGCATGCACCCGCTGGCAATTTACTGCAAAGAGAAGTTTATGGCAGGAACAGAAATGCCAACATTAGGAAGCCAGTCCCCAGCTGCCTCGTAATATTCCGATTGTACTATGCTAGTAAGCTAGAGCCGTCTCCACATATATATTTATATATATATTTATAGGTATATTTATACTTTTAAGGATACAAAAATTATTTGGCTAATCTTGCAATATAATTTTAATAAAAAAAGTTAAATCTTCCCTCTTCCTTCCCTGTCTCCATAATGTACAGGCCTAAAAAAAAAACCTGACAGACGGGCCTGGAATCCATACAAGAGTCTATATGTGCCAAGGCTACGGGGAATCCTTGTTCTCAGGGTAAACGTGCAGACCCACGGACAGTAGTACTTGCAGATATATATCGGCCATCGCTACAGGGTCCAGCAGCCTGGCAGGAGTTGCTGGCATCTGTAGTTCTTACACAACGGTTTAAAGTTTTTTACATGGTAAATTAGTTGCTATAAGGAAGTCTTTCACAACATTTAAAGGGGCAGTGGGCCTAAAGATGGCAGATTATAAAAGGGCAGCTTAGAAAGAGAGCTGCTGGTAGAATTCATGTAAATAAGATGGTGGTGGACCAGGCCGGGCCTTTACCGGACCTGCACTCACTGACCCTATTAAACGACACTACAGTCGGCCTTTCCCTTACCGTACTCCTAGATTGTAGGTTTAGTGTCCCTTTAAATGTGAGAAGCTTTTAAAAAGGGGACCTCCAATATTGTACTGAAACGTTTGCCATTCTTGCAAAACTCCTAGACAATAATATTAGAGGTACACTTCAATCTCTGCAAAATGGCCATGGCCTGTTGCTGGGGGCAATGTTAGTGTTCGTGAAACATTTCTCAAGTTTGAAGGGAATCAGTCAGGTCGCTTAAAGGAGATCTCCAGGACTAGAAAAATATAGCTAGTTTCTTGAGGAAACAGCGCCACTCTTGTCCTTAGTTTGTGTGTGGTACTGCAACTTCGTTCCTCTAAAGTGAATGGGGCAGAGATGTAATACTATAAACAACCCGAGGACAGGAGTGGTGCTGTTTTAAGTAAACCAGCTATGCGTTTCTAAATCCTGGATAATCCCTTTAACCCTGTTCCAGTACCTCGTACCACATTTGGGGGTCCCAATGCCTTCTAGGTAAGTGGAGCCACAGAGCATGTAGTCAGATTGCTCCTGTCCTTCTCCCAGCCAATAGGGCTTGAGCATTCTATGAAGTGTCTGGCACCCAAGGTGTCAATCAAGCCTGAGGGGCTGAGGGGAGGAAGCATGACTATATGCCACCCCCATGGACCACGACCACTGAATATAGTAGATTTTTATAAAAGTATGGCATCAAAGAGAAGGTAAAGACCTAGGGGGAGATTTATCAAACACGGTGTGAAGTGAAACTGGCTCAGTTGCCCCTAGCAACCAATCAGATTCCACTTTTCATTCCTCACAGATTCTTTGAAAAATGAAAGGTGGAATCTGATTGGTTTCTAGGGGCAACTGAGAAAATTCTACTTTACACCATGTTTGATAAGTCTCCCCCCTAGTGTATAAACACTGTGTCCCAAAGCTACAAAGTAGTGGAAAGGAGTAATGGAGGTTAAGAGGCCTGACAGGTTCCCTTAAAGGGGTTATCCAGCGCTACAAAAACATGGCCACTTTTCCCCCTCTCATGTCTCCAGGTTGGGTGGGGTTTCAAACTCAGTTCCATTGAAGTAAATGAAGCTTAATTGCAAACCACATCTGAACTGGAGACAAGAGAGGAGGAAAAGTAGCCATGTTTGTAGCCCTGGATAACCCCTTTAATTCCCTCATTCACCCAGTGCAGTTTTAAGTGCAGGTATAAGAGAAAGGGAAAAGAAGAGTGTTAAAGTAAAGGCCATCCATGCCCATATCCATCACACCCTTACCAACTCCCCAAAATGGCCTCTTTTGGGCAAGGTTTGCCGTCCAGCTAAAATTGGGACTGCTGGCAATTATGCAACCACAAATGAAGAAACTGCACTGTGTGAACACATCCTAATGTGTTCGCTTCTATCCAAAATTCACTTTAAATGCAGACTACGGCAGTCCATACACCCAGGAAAGTCAAATGTTCACAAAAACAGACATGATTGTTGAGCCAAGATCCACATCTGTGTTTTCACGGCCAGTTCACCTGTCTTGCGAAGAATTCAGAAACCTTAGAGAGGCTTAAAAAAAAAAGCTTAGAACGATTGGGTTTTACAACAGCGCCCCTCATTCCTATGAGCTGTGTCTGCTACTGCAGCTAAGCCCCATTTACTTGGATGACTAGATTTAGGCTGAGCTGCAACACCAGACACTGCTCACGGGCTAAAGTAGTGTTGTCTATGGGAAAGGGGACAAAGGCATCTTATCTCAGCAGCCCCTATAATGCTTTCGTAAGTATAACAGAATCTCTATTTGGCGCCAATAATTTGCTGTTGGTTTAGGCCACACATTATGGGGGGTGTACCTCCCACAAGTTAGTGCTGTCAATAAGTAATCTGATGCAATGGTATATGGAGCCCTGTTTCTTTTGCGCAAAGATGAAGGCTCCTTTCGTAAGGCTTTGGCCAAGTGCACAGGAAAAAAAGATGAAACCAAAGTTAGCATTAAAAAGATAACTCTCCATTTCTGGTGTTTTCCCTTAAAGGGTACCTCTACTTCAGTCATCATTGGAGACAGGTTAAGACTAGAGATGAGCGAACTGGGTTCGGGTTCGAGTCCATCCGAACCCGAACGATCGCCATTTGATTAGTGGGGGCTGCTGAACTCGAATAAAGCTCTAAGGCTATGTGGAAAACATGGATATAGTCATTGGCTGTATCCATGTTTTCCAGACAACCTTAGAGCTTTATCCAAGTTCAGCAGCCCCAGCTAATCAAATGCCGATTGTTCGGGTTCGGACGTACTCGAACCCGAACCTGGTTCGCTCATCTCTAGTTAAGACGGGTCTTGCTTGGGGTCCTTGAACTGGAAACCTCTATCGTTGGGTAGATTGGAGCCAGTGGTGCTCTTCATGGTTCACAGATCAGAGATTTCCATATCTCCAATCTACGCTAACAGCAATTCTGCAGTCTCCGTTGTACTGACAACTGGTGCAGTCCCACCCCATCTTGTCTTAAGATTAAAAAAAAAAAGAAGGTACCCTTTAAGTGACCCTAGCACTTAAAGTGTCACTGTCGTTATAACTTTCAAAATCTAAATCAGCAGTAGATGGGATATAAAGGAAGTTAGCAATTTACATTCATTTTTTTTTTAGTTATCGGCACTTCCTGTTTTCTGCCTTTTTTTCTCAAAAAACAGGGAACAGTCAGAAAACAGGAAGTCCTGTGTTTTCCATGCCATCTGAGCACTCACAGAGAAGGCAGTCATGTGATTGACGGACACATTGAGCTGTGACTCTGTACTGGCCGGAATTCCTGTGTTTAGTCTGTTTTTTTTCAACCAGCATAAGTCAGAAACTCTGCCTTCAGGAGACTGGACCTGGATTTCTGGTAAGTACAGCTTTGTTTTACAGCATGATAACAACAACAAAAATAATGGATGTATATTGCAAACTTGCTTTATATCACATCTACTGTTGATTTAGATTTTGAAAGTTATAACGATAGCGACACTTTAAGACTCAAAGTCTTGGTGAGAACATTTAACAAGCGATTTATCAATTTCACCGATCATCTAGACTAGAGTATTTAAGGAGAAGACATTATGGCGATACAGCAGACCGCTCTCTACGCCCAGACCATACCGCTTTACTACTAAACCTTTGTTGGGGTTCTGGCACCATGCAACCCAAGGCAGATTATAAAAGTGCTATACTGCGCTATAATGTGGTGGCGAAAGGGCCATAGGGAACCCTGAAAAAACAGGGAAAACTTTATATAAAATCTTGCAGCAAAGACCCAGGAGCAGTGCAAAGCAAATTCGCTGTATCATTGTATGCTGGACCATTATCGTAAGGCAATTATATACATGTTAGTGTCTTAAACTACAATAAGCTTGTCTAGAATAGAAAGTGGGACCTAAAGAAGGGGAACATTTCAAGAAAATAGACTGGAGATTACAAAAAGGCACCTTGTGCCGTCCGCACCTCTTTCAGGTATTGTAAGTAAAAGAAGAGCATTGTCGTGAAAGAAGGCGGGATGTCAAAGATGGCGCAAAGGGAAACACAACCACCAATAGGCGTTGGCTAATCTAAGGCAGGCTGAATACAAGTGGGCTGCCATATTTCAGTCCCCCTGTGCGCTACTTTATAAATCTTCCCCGATAGTGTAAAGGCGATGGGAAATATTTATCCGAAATGATTTTGACAGAAAATTCCGGAGGATAGAAATGCAGAAAGAAATCTCTACGTTCTTACAGGTTGTCGATATAAGTACATTTTTTACATAAGGAACTGTGAACAGTAACACATTCTCTTAATATAAGAACAAGTATTTCGGCTACACCAGCATTCGTTATTCCTTAATTCTGGTCGGCCTCACGAGTTTTCAGGAAAGGAAGGGGGGGGGGGGGGGCTCGAAGGAAAATCTATTATACAAACAGAATACATGTTTTATCTACAATAGCTTTTTTTTCATAAATGCAGCTGCCATTTTAACCTTCTGCAACAGAACTTGTAGTGTAGGGGATGGGAAGAAAAAAAAAAAAAAAAACATGAAAAACAGACACCCAACAGAACACGTATAAACAAATCAAAAAGGACATAAAAAAACATATAACTTGTTAAAGAAAAATGGATAACTTGTTTAGAAAAAATTAATATAATCCATTCCCTTTCCGAAAGAAGAACAAAAAAAAAAAATCTAACTTTCTCGACCCACGAGTCTCACTGGGATTATAAGGCGACAGTAAGGGCGTATACTGCAAAAAGGAATAGGGAACAAGTGCCACGTTCTGTGTAGGACGACAAGAACGACATCTAAAAATCCCTATTGTTCATGGGTATGTGCAAATTGGGAGTGTTGTAGTAATGCATCCCATATAAATTAAGAAAATCTGGGTTATTTAGTCTAGAAATGAAAGGTGAAAAAAAAAAACCAAGGAAATGGTAATGGACATCCAATACTACATATGCATAAATAAAATGGTTTTGGCATAATAGAGAAATAGCAATACTGCATGGTGGTACTCTTGTTACCCTAGGATATAAGCACAGAATACCTGGCTGCAGATTAAAATACTTATTAGATCAACATTAACCATTTTCCTTCCAGGTCTTTACAACCCCTTCCCCTCTCTCCTATGGCGCTTGCATATCACATGTCTGGAAGTGCCAAGACTATTTACAGGTGACGTTACGCTGCCAAGACGGCCTGACAGAATCAACATGTCCACATTCCATTCACACAGCTTAACTCCACTTAAACGCCTCGCTACGTGTTTAGTAATACGGCAGAAAGCGAGTTCGCTAGGAACCTCCACGGAAATTCTTGAGGCTCGGTGCGGCTGGCTATGAAGCTTGGGCCTCTGGCACCCAAAAAAGTTGGGAGTGTTTCGTGCCAAAGCGCTTCCTAGCAAACAGTTAACAGAAACACATGGTAGAATGTCCTGGCCTTGCGCGCGGTCACCCCACCGCTTTGTGTTTGCCGCCACAGCACCCGCACATGACACCACAGGTATAGCAAGCTCGTAATGGGAGGTAACAGCACATGCCGGGGGCAATGATTGACAAAGGGACGAGCAGCATCCACCGGAGGCAAAACTTTTCATCACTGGTATCACATGAACAAGCATCCGTGTAGTCTCCTTCCGAGTCAGACATGCAGTGGTAAAGGACGCAGTCTGCAAAACCCATGCAGCTGACCCGGCGGATGCAGTTTCGGACCGAGTCTGGAGCATCCTGACATTTGCCCCGGCCATTTTCATCATGGTTAAACATGTCTCTGCAATATACACATCTGGACCTTTCGCCATCTTTTCTCCTGGACTTGCATCGGCTGGGCTGTGTGTTTATAACCGGGCCCTTAAGGTCCTTGCACGTGCCAAAGTCTGTGTGGTCTACGTAAGGATAGTTGTAGTCGTGTTTTGAGGATTCGTTTTTGGCAAACCGAACGTACGAGTCTGTGTTCTCGGTCTCCAAGTATTTGCGCTGGACCGGTGCCTGGCGGTAATCCTCATAACCTGTGAGCCAGTTTCTTTCCCTTGGGTTGATGCGGACAATCTCATCGTCGTCATCTGGGAAGCTGACGTGTCGAGGTGGCCTGGGTAATGACTGAAAGAGAGAGACAATGGTCAGGAATGTACAGGTGAACCGACATTCTAAGTAAGAAATCATACACAAGCAGTGGATTTCAAATCTGGCTGACGGCGGAGAAGTGATGATTAAATACCATTGTGGTTAATTAAATAAAATTTTAATTATATATATATATATATTTATTTTTTTTTTTTTTTATTTCTACAGATCCGATGCGGACCTTTGTCATGGTAGCAGACTACAAGCAGATTTTTCATTTTATTGTCTCACCAAGCTATTTTGCCATGAAATGACCATTACTGTTTGCCAATCCACCAAATGTATATTAGTTATAAGAGAAATTAAACCCAGTAGGACAGCTGGATCAGACTACCCAGGGTGTGTTTGTAGTCTGTTACCATGATGACACAGGTCTGCATTAGCAAAAATGATAGTTTTATTCAAATTATAACATTCAATAAAGTTGCTTTGTTTTTCGTTTTTAAAAGAACAGAAATCGATCAGTTCCATAAGGAGAATACATACTTGTTCTGGAGGATAGTGTTCCGAGGTGTAGAAGTCAATGGGACTCAAGGTGCTGTATCGACAACCTCCGCCCGTCAGAGGAGATGAGATGGTCCTCACTGGTGCCTCTCTCTTCTGTGACGAGTTTGAGGAACTATCTGTACCAGTCTGCAAGTGGCAGAAGAAAAACAATGGCATTAAATAATGGAGGTGTAAATTCTTCAAGCTGGAAACATTTTAATAAAGGCCCAAAACGAGAAGGATAAAAGATTAAAAAATAAATATATATTTTTTATAAAAATAATGAATACATATATATACATATATACACACACACCCAAACACATACATACACACACACACACACACACACACACACACACACCCCTATACGTACACACATAAGCTTAGGTATTGTTATACCACCACATACACCTGAAGATTACCCTATTTAGCCATTACTATTATTTTTATAAAATATCATAAGCCATAAGGAATGTTATGATTTTTTTATAACTTTTTTTTTTTTTTTTTAATTCATTTACTACTTGGCTTAGATTTCTGGTAATAGAGCTGTGTAACTGGAAGAAGCGGCATGAAAATATATATTCCTAGAACAGATATAGCCAATGAAAAGACATGGCTAGACTGTATCAGCCAGCCAGCCAGGGGGTAAGTCTTTCTCAGTAGAGGACCCTATATGCTTTGAAGTCATCATTAAGGGTTATTTAACCAGAGGCTGAGGACCACTCATCCTAAAACAGCAAAAACGGCCCCTCTTAAGAAGAGTAATTCCCCACATACTTGACCCCCTTTTAAGCAGGCCGGCATTTCTGCAATTTGAAAATGAGCGATAATGAGTTTCGCGATAGCCGTCATTGAGAAGGCCGTCACATTCCAGTATTTATCACAGAACGAGGGACACAGAAGCTGGGGAGACATTTGCAGCTAGCAAACTATGAATCACAGCCTGCATGAAGATGTGAGGCCCGGGCCACCAGCAGAGACCAGGAAGCAGCCACCCCCTCCCATAATGATAGCTGTGGTCCTGGTAAACAAGGAATGGGATTATCGAAAATAACCTGAAGGAGCCAACACGTCTGTTCCTAGACCGGAGCAGAACAATAGTATGGAAAAAAACAGTACGACTTAAGGAAACTTCCATGTCACTTATCCTATTTGCAATTTGTTCTGCGTTATGCTGAAAGGACAAGCAAGTTCTGAGCCAATACACGGTTAGGCTGGGTCTCAGATACCATTCTTGGTAGCTTATTCTAGGCAGAATAGGAGCAATACTTAAAGGGGTACAATGGATTAAATAAATGTTTTTAAATCAGCTGGGTGGAAGAAAGTTATAAAGATTTGTCTTCCAGTACTTATCAGATGCTGTATGTCCTGCAGGAAGCGGTGTATTCTTTAAAGTTTGACACTGCGCTCTCTCTGCTGCCACCTCCTTCCGTTTCAGGAACTGTCCGGAGTCAGACTGTAAAGAACACATTACTTCCATCTTGAGTTTTTTTTATTTAATAGAAGTAAGTCTGCATATCTTTCTGTCACCATTTTTTTTTTTAAGTCAGATACTAAATGCAGATATACTAATCTGTTTCTATTTTCTGACTTATTTTTTATTTTATTTTACTTTTTGTACATTGTTAAGGGGCAGCCATGTTGTCTGGGCTGTTCTTAACAGCATTTAGTGACATGCTTTACAGCAAGACTCATGGACATAGACAATAGACTGATCTGTCCCCTTAAGAATGTAAAACATTACCGAGCCCTTAACCAACAGTGACACTAAGTGTTTTACAGTGGGAAGATTTGCAGGGTTGTATGTATGCCATTTATAGCATATGCACAACTTTTGATGTGTAAAAGTAATCCAAAACTGCTGGAGGAATTAACATACTGCAGCATGAGAAATGCCAACTTATTATCAGGATTATTATTATAAAGTAATCCTGATATCTTGCAGTTTTTATTCTCTCCACTTGGGCTAAAACTAAGCTGAGACTTTCTGTTCTGTCTGTGATAATAAGAGGAGGCTGCTGTAAAGTGATTTGTGCAGCATTGCACCATCATGTGACACCAGTAGGTAGAGGAGACAATAGCGGCTCCTAGTGGAATGACCTTTTCAAAGGTCACAGAAGGGCTCGATAATGTTTTGCATTCTTAAGGGGACAGATCTGTCTATTGTTGTCTAGGTCTATGAGTCTTGCTGTAAAGCATGTCACTAAATGCTGTTAAGAACAGCCCAGGCAACATGGCTGCCCCTATAACAATGAACAAAAAGTAAAATAAAAAAAAATTAAGTCAGAAAATAGAAACATATTAGTATATCTGCATTTAGTATGACTCTAATTGGCAATAGAAAATTTGGGTGACATTCCCTCTAAAAAAAAAATGGTGACAGAAAGATATGCAGACTTATTTCTATTAAAAAAAAAAAACAACTCAAAACGGAAGTAATGTGTTCTTTACAGTCTGACTCCGGACAGTTCCTGTGTAGTAAAGGTAACAGCATCTCACAAGGCGGAGGTAGATAAAAAGGTAGGTAATTTATTCCAGCATGGCACAGATACATGTGCCATGCTGGAATAAATTACCTACCTTTTTATCTACCTCCGCCTTGTGAGATGCTGTTACCTTTACTACACTTGGACTGATTTGGCCCTGTTTGGACACCGGGGTTGGTAACTGTTGCATCTTTTATTTACAAAAAATTTTTTTTCATTATCTAAAGACTGGAAGGTCTGTAAAGAGGAGTGCTATAGTATTTTTTATTTCCGGACAGTTCCTGACACGGAAGGCGGTGGCAGCAGAGAGAGCGCAGTGTCAAACGTTAAAGAATACACCACTTCCTGCAGGACATACAGCATCTGATAAGTACTGGAAGAAAAATCTTTATAACTTTCTGTCACCAGCTGCCCTTTTTGCAGAAATCAATAGTAGAGGCAATTTTAGGAACTTTGTAATTGGGTTTATTAGCTGAAAAATGAATTTTTATCATGAAAAAGCAGTTTGAACCTCCCCCCCCCCCCTGTCTTCATGGTTTTCTATGGAGAAGGAAGTGGTGGAGGGAGGGTGATGAGGCACCAAAACAGGACAACAAATAGTTAATTTACAGCTACATCACCGGGCTCTCTCCTCTGAAGTCAGCACTGACCTTTCTGACCTCTGAATACCGGCTTTCACACAGTTCTGGCTGTGTAATCCTTTGTTCTCTGCTGGCGACTGATCTCCCCCATCCCCCTGATGCAAACCAGCTGAGATTTCCTGATAATGAGCAGTAAATGAGAGAAGGGAGACCTGGGGAAAGGTTTTTTGAATGCAGATAATGGCATATTTGCCTAATAAACCCAATTACAGAGTTTCTTAAAATTGCCCAGACTATTGATTTCTGGAAAAAAAAAGAAAAAAAAAAGAAGAAGAAGAAACGACAGTGACTCTTTAAAGAGAAAACACAAAAAACAAAACACAACTATCGTCTTAAAGGGATTGTATTCAAGAGTCTAAAAAGACAAGCTACAAATTACTGGTTTCCAGTAGCGTCACACAACTAAAGGTCTGAACGTCCTTCGGAATGATAGAAAAACAAATCTGTGGCGACTTCTGAAAGCTCCTGGACGCAGGCATTTCCCACACTGTAGGCAGAGGTAGTATTTCGGGGTCTGCCGGTGGTCACTTATAGATGGCTGAGATCACCACCCTGTATTTTCACTTGAGGCAGGACTTAAAATAGAACGCAACAGCTGATGCAACCCAAAGGCTTAAAATATACTTGTACTACGATTATAAACCAAAGGAAATAGTTTTACTGAACAATGCCAAGTAGAACACAAGATATTTTAATATTCACGGTGCTGTGAACCAGACTGCCAGCTCACTGGCCCAATGGGAATTACATTACTCACCAGCGAAGCGTCTCCTGCTGGAACACAACGGCCCTTACTGATCTTACCTCATTCTGGAATATTCTCTCTCTATGGCGGGGGCTGTGCTGGTAAAACTAAGCTGACTGCCAAGCTGAGAGAAGCTAGCGAATATGGAAAGTATACGGTATTCTAGAAGATTGTCCGCTGAACCTGACAATTTTGGTGGGCGCAGGTATCAGACTGTTCGTGATTGTCCTGACTATCTCTCAGTGGACTGGATCGGGCTGGATGCATCATGCCCGATCATCTGATCTTATATAAGAAAAACGGTTTCCAGGGGAGTCTAGCAGGGGCTTATTTCCTTCTGCCCACAAAAAAAACAAAACAGGTAAGCTGAGTGTACATATTTTCTATAGACTTCTGAACACTGCTGCCGCTACATTCTAATGGAGGTCAAGGGTCCCCATTCTTTTGATTAGTGAGTGTTGCAGCAGTACCGCAGAAATCTGTTGAAAATAAAAAAAATACTGGCAGGCAGGGGGTGCGGGAAAATAATTAAGAATGTATACTTACCCATCCCTGTGCCCCTGCAGTAATGAGTTACTGATCTCTGACAGCCATGTGCCTACTGCAGCTGCAACGTGACATACCCGGCTGATGGACTGCCCGTCCAGCCAATCAGTATCAGTGACTGGGGCGGGACACCACTGCAGTCACTGAGTGGCTGAGGAGGAAATCCATCAGCGGGTCCATCAGGAACTTAACCATGGATGTAGAATGAAGCCAGGAGAAAGTTACATCAAAGGGGGGAATGGGGACGGGTAAGTATACGTTCTTTACTTTGTTCCCACAACCCTTACCTGCCGGTGATTTTGAATTTTCGCTGGACTTCTCCTTTAAAGGTGAAGTCTGGCGAAGTTTTTTATTAAAGTATTGTATTGCCCCTCAAAAGTTATACAAATCACCAATATACACCTATTACGGGAAATGTTAATAAAGTGCTTTTTTTCCCTGCACTTCCTACTGCATCAAAGATTCACTTCCTGGATAATATGGTGATGTCACGACCCGACTCCCAGAGCGGTGTGGGCTGTGGCTGCTGGAGAGGATGATGGCAGGGGGACACTGAGGGACACAGGGCACTGGAGGGACACTGAGCATCCCTCTGCCATCATCCTCTCCAGCAGCCACAGCCTGCACAGCTCTGGGAGTCGGGGCATGACATCACCATGTTATCCAGGAAGTGACATCACCATGTTATCCAGGAAGTGAATCCTTGATGCAGTAGTAGGTGCAGGGAAAAAAGCACTTTATGTGCATATCCCATAATAAGTGTATATTGATAGTTTGTATAACTTATGGGGGGTAATACAATACTTTAATAAAAAAATTTCGACAGACTTCTCCTTTAAGTAATAAGCAAAAAAAGTTAAGTTAAATTGCTGTTATCAAGTCAATAAACGGAGAGCTACTTTACATAAAGCATACAGAAAAAAAGTGTCAGACACACAATATTAATAGGAGACTGCTACTGAGAGTACCATAGAACAACAAAATGGAGAAGACCTCTGTTTATTTTGACTAGAAGTCTATAAGACTATGTTACAAGAACTTATACACTGAAATCATCACAGGACCTATTGATAACCTGGGGAGCAGAGAGATGAGGCTTGTTGGGGGGGGGGGGGGGACGCTATCAAAGCTTACTTAAAGGGGTTATCCAAGATTACAAAAAGCACAGATACTTTCTTGCAAAAACAGCACCACCCTGTTCTCAGGTTGTGTATGGTATTACAATTTATATCCATTTCCTTTAATTTATCTGTTTCTGAAGCCTGGACAACCCCTTTAAGGGTTGATGAACAACAACCTGCAGTCTGCTGAAGGATTCTCAGATCCACCATTATTAGTACAATGTACTGAAAAAAACTACAGCAAACTTTTTTTTTTCTTTTTTAGCCCTGAAACGAGGCCAAACTCATTCCCATATTGCTCTATTTATCGTCCTGCATTAAGAAAACTCAAAACAGTTGTCTAAACAGAGAGGCAGAGGTGTAACCCGAAGCTGATGGGCCCCAGTGTGAAATCTGTTAGGGGGCCTCCAGCTTTAGTGACCGGGTTCGACAGCAACCTCTGCACCTACTATAGTTACACCCCTAGCAGAGGGGCCTGGGCGACTACATCCCAAAACACACAATTACTGCATATTAGGTACACGTCCGGCTGCAACGAGACCATAGGCTTTGCAAAAACTGCAGTTTTTGAAGTTAAAAAACACGATTAAAACCAACGGCTGCTGAAAGCTTTAACAGAGCAAAGTAACGTTCAGTCTTGAGAGAGTGTTACACTTGGACGTCTTGTTATCCAAGGTCCAGATGTCTTCGAGTCCCTTCGCACAACTGGGGAGTGCAGTTTAGTTTTGTGGGCTAAAGTGCATAGTGCTGCCTGAAACAATGATGCAATGTGTACATAGAGGAAAGATTCCAGCATTCCTATAGCTCTTCTACTCCCTCTCTGGCCGTCGCTGCCGCCGTCCTGCGCAGTTCTAATCTGCTAACAGGAAGTTGTCAATCATCCTGTTGTCACCGGGCCAGCATCCACTGTTCCAGGGTAATTGTATGCACAGCCTGTGCAGAGTGTCACCTTCACAACTGCAGCATCAGATCTCCCAGCATACAAAGGAAAGAGAGCGACTGTGACCTTACCGCTGCACACTGATCCGGGATCCTAAAGGCCCTATTCCACCAACAGATCTGACGACAGATTATCTGCCAAAGATTTGAAGCCAAACCCAGGAGTGGATTTGAAAAGAGAAGAAATCCAGTCTTTCCTTTATGACCTGTTCTCTGATTATAGTCTGTTCCTGGGTTTGGCTTCAAATCTTTGGCAGATAATCTGTCGTCAGATCTGTTGGTGGAATAGGGCCTTAACCCAACCTAGACACATCTGTAGTTACGTATCTCGGATGGCGCAGTCGCTAAATTTAGTTGTAAAGCTCGGAAGTGTAATTGGTAACCCCCGAGGATAGGCCATCAATTATTAAGGTCTGGAGAACCCAATAAATCTCAAGTTCGTCTAACCCTGTCTGTAAGGTGGCAACAGTCTTGGAAGACGTATTGTTGGAAATATGGTTTATGAGTAAAAAAAAAAAAAAAAAAAAAAAACACAAAATGGATCCTATTAGGATGAGAAGTTGGGTTGCTTCTATGGTCTCTAAGGCCATGTTCACATGGCGTAAGACACCGGCCGTGTCACAGAACGGCCGGTGTCAGAGAAGATCATCCCGGCCGGTGATGATTTTCACTTCTGCTGAATTCGGATGTGGGAGCAGTGTGCGCCTGCATCCGAATTCACCGCTGCTCACAATGGAGCTTGCAGCCAGAGTCGCACTCTCCATTGTGTGAACTGACAGGTTCTCTGCGGCCGCAGAAAACTGACATGTCCGGCCGGAGTGAATACTATGGGGGTGATTTATCAAACTGGCGTAAAGTAGAACTGGCTCAGTTGCCCCTAGCAACCAATCAGATTCCACCTTTCATTCCTCACAGATTCTTTGGAAAATGAAAAGTGGAATCTGATTGGTTGCTAGGGGCAACTGAGCCAGTTTCACTTTACACCATGTTTGATAAATCTCCCCCAGAGTGTATACACTCCGGTCGAGATTCCTTCTAGCTGCAGCACAAGTTAAGTAATAATCACGGCCGTGCTGCAAATCGACAACAACGACCGTGATTAATACTTAACTTATCTTGTGTGAACATGGCCTAATAGAGTATTTAGTTAGCAGATTTTCATGGATTCTTAATTTATTAGTGTTTCTATAAAAGTTAGTTTTAGTTTACCTTATTGGCCATTTGATGCATTTAGAGGGGTAAACACATTCCCGAACCTTTATGGTCTATCCTAAGGGAGCTCAGCGTAGCTCATTAAGTTAGGCAGTTTATGAAACATCCATTAACATCTATGGAAGTAAACAACTGCTGTGTCCTGTATTAAGAAAAGGCCTAGTTCTTGAGATAGGTATGGGTCGTACCTAAGGTTGGCCCTAGAAGTTTTTCACTTTTTTTCTTCCATAGGGAAGCTAATGGTGTCCAAAATTTTTTTTTTTTTTTTTTTTGGGGCAACCCAGATGACCCTGGAAGGAGACGGAGAGGTAACATGGGTTTGGAAATACAGTAGGATCAAAGTTAGTCTTTTATTTTCCCTTTAGTGACAGGGTCCGTTAACAGGACTTAATTTAAACGGCATCTGTAAAGTGATGGTGGCGTGGGAGAGAAGTGTAACACAGATAAGAGAGTCGTGGCCGGACCAGAAGCGAGGATGTGAAAGAAGTAGAAGAAAAACATGAAATGGTATAAACCATAAAAAGGTATTAAAAAAAAAAAAAAAAAAGTCTCTTCTCGACTAAACTTCTAAAACTATCGAAATAACACATGCAATGAAACAGTGTACAAAAAACCATATAACAAGTTGCAAATTCTGGAACCCACTAAACAAAACAAAAAAACAAAAACAACAACAAAAAAAACACAAAAATAACAGCTCTTCGAGGTTCAAAGGTCAGGCTTCTCTGAATGAAATCACAGCACCTCCAGTAGTGTCTGCAAACCATTGTAGAGGACTACAGACCGCAGTGCACACCTGGATGAAGATGGAGAAGAGGAGTCAACGGTAAAAATGGGACCAGATTGTGGCAAGCATCCCCAATAGGAAGCATTGTAAGGTAGCGCTGACCTCCTCTAGGGCACTTGCACCCTTGTCCATGCTGGTGATGAATGTATCCTTCATACTGTAAAGAGGCTTTTGTTGGGTGTAAGTGCGGGGACTTAGGACAGGGATTGTGAGTGGGCCATGGCTGGCTTAGAGACGGAAGAGTTGTGGTACACTACAGGTTTGGAGCTTCTTAGAAATCTGTTTTCCAGTCTCAGGAATTCCCAGTTGTACTGAGATGTAAGTTGATAGATTTCACAGCTGGTCCGTGAACTGCAGAGATTCTAGGTCTGAAGCATGGATACGACTAGTCGGCTAAATGCTGTGCATGGGACTCCCTACGGTAGCCAGTTTAGACATATTACATAGCAATGAAGAGAGGGCAAGGTTCAGTGGCTGAGTGCCGGGTATAGGATGTGGTTTGGGGTATCCAGAAGTAAACCCCCCCCCCATGTATGGATATTGTAGTTGTGCTTATGTGCTTAAAGGGGTTATCCAGCGCTACAAAAACATGGCCACTTTCTTCCACCGCTCTTGTCTCCAGTTTGGGTGCAGGTTTTGCAACTCCGTTCCATTGAAGTGAGTGGGGCTTAATTACAAACCACGCCTGGGCTGGAAAAAAAGAGTCGTGTTGTCTCTGGAAGAAAGTAGGCATGTTTTTATTGCGCTGGATAAGCCCTTTAGGGCTGCAATACTTCCAGAAACAGTACAGTATGGTTCTTTACAATGTTTGCATAGGGTTTTGGTGCCTATAAGCAATTGTCCTCTATTACCCCACAGCTTTGTGTGCCTCAGGCCTTACTTTGGTGTAGCACAACAACCTAATCTATTTGATCACCAGGCTGGGAGAGCCTCTCCAGAGGCTTCGTGCAAAGACAAGGCTGTACTCAGGCCGACTAGGTCGTACTTCCTAAATCGACATATGACGAAAAAACCACAGCACGTTAAACGGTGTGAACTATGAAAAGCTAAAAAACAGTCTCTTATCGACTAAACATATAAAACCATATATAATGCATTAAAAGTGTACAAACAGCATACAACAAGTTGCAAATTCTGGAATCCACTAAAAAAACAGCTCTACAAAGTTCAAAGGTCACATGTCTCTGCATAGAACCTGAACATGATGCACTATGCAGAACAAGGGAACTTCCATATTAGACATGGCTGCCAAATGATGTATAAAACAAAGAATAAACCAATTTTTTGTCTATACTGTCCCAACATTTCAGTGAAGCCACGCACCTTCTTTATGGTGCCAAACCTGTGTCTTGTCCAGAGTGCGGGACTGACGCACCAGGAGCGCAGACAAACAACAGAGAGTGCTCACCACACTATGAAAACTGGACTTGCATACAGGACACCTTTGTTGGACCATACAATTTTAATGGGTTGATCGGGGTCAAATCTTAATAATAAAATAGGGGCCCAGTGTATGTTTCAGCATTAAGGGGCCTATAGGCATTTTCATTTTTAGAATTTAAAGTCTGACTCTTTGTGCAGCCCTCCCGGACCCAGGACTTAGGTCACTTTCCGAAAAATTGCAGCTGCTGAAGCCAAAACAGAACAAACTGAATTCATCAAAAAAAAAAGAAAAAGAAAAAAAAAGAAAAAAAAGAAAAGCTTCTGGAGAAAACAGGATGTTTGGTAAGAGAGTTAATAGAAACAAAGACAAGTAACATAACAAGTGTCGCCTGCTGGAGCGGGTGATGTGGATTCCATCTGAGGTCCCTGGATGGGAGGAGGGGGGGGGTCCACAAACAAGCTTTACCTGGTAAGAGGTCAGACTGAATACTTTGAAGATTGGTGAGAGTTACATGATGTTTACAGGAGAATATTGTATATGTACGAATCCTGCCAGTGACACGTTGATTACAGCCGTGGTGTATTTCTTACTGATTTTTGCTATGATGACAACCAAGTGGTTTCATATAATAAAAATAAAAAAACGAAAAATAAAAAATATATATGTATAGAATAAAACACACACACACACACACACACATATTAAATATATATATATATATATATATATACATATACACACACACAATTTTTTAATCTGCACATGTGTGTATGTATATATATATATTTTTTTTTTCCCCTTCAGTTTGAGATGGTTCCATATAACAAAAAAATTATAGAAAAAAGATATATAGTTTAAAAAAAATATATATAAATAATTTTTTTATGACGCCACTGGCTGCACTAGCAGATCTGCCATGGCAGCCTTAGGACTAAACCATCAATTGCCACCCTGTCGGGGGGAGCGGTCAGCTGCAAGGTATGGTGAGGGCTTGTCTCCCGATCCCCCTCAATAACTTCTTAACGCTACCATGATGTACACTTACGTCATGGTGGGTTATGGGAAATATACTATGCTTTGTGTCTACAGCCCCCTAATTCAGACCTGTGTTTAACAACGTAACCCAAGTCCATGCTCCCCCCCCCCCCACTTCTTATAACTAAGCTTATGCATGTTAGAAAGAAGTACTGGACTAATGGAGGGGAATAGGACTGTAGGATCTACACAGTATTTGCAATCTCCATAAGAGCTGCATACACAATCATATATAGCTGTGATACCAGACCAATGAAACGCACACCTTTCACAAATGCTGTGGTCTATCTTATAGTCCTTTATCAGCAAGTAGCCTAACCCCTGACTATAGGCCATACTATGGAGAATAATCCATGTTCTAGTTTCTACCATAGATTTGTATTGACAGAATGGATAAGTGGAAGCGCTGCACCCTCACCGACAGGTGTTAAGTTGCATTTTCAGAGCAGATACAAGTAGCTCTTTATTATGTCCTAGCGGCCTGGTCCCACCTGTGTTTTCTTTGCTGTATTAGATTACACTTTTATTTCAGCTCCGTAAAGAGCCGTGTGCAGTTAGCACTGAGTAAATAAAATAAAGTCTTATGGAAAACATAATCCTGACAGCAGATTGCATTGTCTCTTCCTGGAATCCACCAACCTAACCGGCTCTTGCTGCAAAATGGGACGGGATGACACCCTTTCCTGCTTCGCATGACTGTTGATCCTGTATAATTTCCTGCACCTTCAGGAAATCCTTCTACACAAATAACCTGTGTTTAGAGTCTGACAATTATTCACGTATACTAGACGGTGCAGTGTATGTCATAGGAGAGCAGGTATTTTCTCTTCTCTCAGGTGAAGTTGACAAAGGAGTCCGGGACTTTACAGTATTTATAGCACAAGAAAAATAAAATAATTTTTTTATGTTTGTGTCCTCTGGAGTGCAGGCCCTTCTGGGAACCTTCTCTTATCTACCTATACTAGAGGTTCTGGTCCTTCCCATACCTTTTGGCTGCTCTGCAATGAACAAAAAGATCACTATGCCGAAACTGACCTCTCAGGAGAGTAACTGAGCATGTGCGTCCCTCAGAAATTCGCTCATTAGGTGGTCGTACACATTGTTATACATTTTGAACACCAGGTGGCGCCATACTTCCTAAGTAATGCTTCACTGGATTGTTTTCTTAACTGAATGCAAATAGATCATCTCCCAGCATGGCTCAATGACAATGGTAATTCCCACAATAAAATGGCTAATGACAAGAACAAATAGTAAAGGCTGTATTACAAAATACGATAATGAGTTGGAAGCAAGTGCCGACCTGACAGTTCAGTGCTCGATTCCCCCTCGTTCCCCGCCTGTGCTATTACACGCACAGACAACAAGTGGGGCCGCCCAAACAATTCTTAGATCATTTGGGCTGCCCAATGAAGTCAATGAAAGTCTGCTGCCACCACTACTATTCCACAGAGCGACTGCTGATCATGGCCTTTTAACATGTCCTATTACATTGGCCAAGTACAGCCGATATTCTCGTGCAAGAGTCTCGCCCAAAAAGTTAAACCTCACACACCATTGTGTAGTTAGTAAATACATAGACATTACATAAAATTTTAAGGTGACATTTCTTTGAAGATCTTGTGCGTGACTTGAACAAAATCCTGGCCTGACACATACACACTCGCACACAAAAAGGCCAGCTCTGCCCCACTGCAAGTTTACTTTTTATACTGTTTGCATAAGGGAACACTGCCCTATTCATTGAGCCCTGTGCTTCAAAGACTCCAGAGACACAGAACAGTGAGTTACTTCATCAGCTTTAGGAAAGGAAGACAATAGGGCTGAAATTTCACAAATCCAACAGCGGGGCTGAAGATGGGTAGGACTTTGGTGGTGGAATCTTCACAACGCCTAAGGAAGAAGAACTACCACCACAACCGGCATCTCATGTGCAAAGCAAAGGCACCAACCTGTTACGTTTGAGTAAGAAAGGTGGCAATGTGCCAGTCTGTAGGATGTGCCATAGATACACTTAGCATGGTGTTCCCAGCTAACAGGTTCAGCTGGCACATGCAGTTCAGCCCGTGCCTCTCTACAACAGGAAGCTACTACTTGTGAGCCCACCAATGGGGAAAAAAAAAAAACTACAACGACCCCTGATCAGATCATGGCAGGGCACTATTAAGAGGATAAGCATTTTCTAAAGATGTCCTGCCTAATGCATGGGGAAAAGGTCCAGTTATTGGCTGATATGTAGGTAGCTAAGAGCCAGTATCAGTATCTCACAACATATTGTTCACATTAACATCATTTACTTTATTCTTTTGCCCAATCGAATGTCTTGTCTGTTGTTTTATACCACAGGGAAGCAGTGCGGAGAATGTAACATTTCCCTAAAAACCCTCTTCGAAAATGACCGAAACCACATTGTACCCGTCCCTTATTATAAGTCACTGTCATCTGATGGCTCTAGCGGTGTTATGCGATGAATATGGCAGAGCACTGTGGTGTACGTCGTAAACTAAAGCCCCTGTGGTAGTTAGGGTGGCTATACACATTTAATAGCCGACACTTTGTGGGACTCCTGTCCACCCATATACACACGTTTGTCATTGAACGTTCATGTGTTGTGGTGTGTATGGTTAGAGAGGAGTGCAGTGACACCAGTGTGTATGGTTAGAGAGGAGTGCAGTGACACCAGTGTGTATGGTTAGAGAGGAGTGCAGTGACACCAGTGTGTATGGTTAGAGAGGAGTGCAGTGACACCAGTGTGTATGGTTAGAGAGGAGTGCAGTGACACCAGTGTGTATGGTTAGAGAGGAGTGCAGTGACACCAGTGTGTATGGTTAGAGAGGAGTGCAGTGACACCAGTGTGTATGGTTAGAGGAGGAGTGCAGTCACACCAGTCAGCCATGGAGGAAACTAATATGTCTTAGGGAAAAAAAAATAATTTGGGGGACCCAAAATCCAACAGGCCTAAGCCTCCTCTCCCCTGTATGGGGACAGTCAGGAGGCTGCCATACAACCTAAAGAGTCGGACAAAACGGACAAATTTACTATTGTCAAATTGATGAGTAGTCCGCGTGGTGCTCCGCTTAGGCATGCAAATATGGCACCTTCACACAGTCTATTCCATAGATAGAAGCGGCACTCACCAAGTGAGTGCTGCTTCTATCTACCTAATAAAAAGAAATTCACCAATCAGACCTCGCCATACACCTACATATCGGCCCTCCCGGGCTTTGTTCATGGCAGATCTGTGCAGTATGCTGTATCCAGATAGGCAACAGAAGAGCATGGCCGCCGCTGTATCCAGATAGGCAGCAGTAAAGCATGGTCGCCGCTGTATCCAGATAGGCAGCAGTAAAGCATGGCTGCCATGTGTAGTTTCATAACTACTGCTGCCTATCTGCATTATATTCGCTCGTCTACTAACCTTACTACTGGTGTCACAAATAACCCACACTAACAAAGACTGTGCTTCATTAAGTGCCATGGTCTTATTAATATTATTGTATGGATAGTCTTCACCTACATCCGAGCACTGCAGGAGCTTCCATGGTGCAGTACCATCTAGTTGAACCATATAGTTGTCTAAAGTGTATGGGAATATCCTATTCAAGATCCTATGTAAGAGTGGAGAAACAAAGAGCTTTCTCTTTCTCTGTTGAGGACCTGCCCTGTATTACTCAAGTATGTAATGCTTTATTTCCCCTGTGGAGGCGCTGCAGGGAAACTGGACACTTTCTCTCATGTATCGCCAGTTGATCACTGCTGATCACTGCCCTGTTCTCTGGATCTTCCTCCAAGTTGCGTGAGTACAAGTTAAAAAAAAAAAAAAAAAAATTTAATTCAAACCCCAGACTAAAAATAAAAGTATACCGTCTGACTATGATTGAGAGCATGTACGGCCTAGATGCAGCTACTGACACGCCGCTTTCTGGCCTTTGAGCTGGGAGTGGTAGACCTCAGATAAGTTGACAACTGTGCAGACAGTGGAGACATTTTCGTTCATAGAAGGCCGGAGCGACTTCCCCTCCCCTATAGGGTTCCATAAATCAATCTGGCAGGTAGCTGGGAAGCAGCTGCTAATGATAGCTTAACTCTGGAGCAGAGGAAGTCACCTTTTAACCCAGCCTGCTGTTGTTTGTCTTTTAAAACTGGGACAAAAGAACAGATGGGAAGGGAATGCCAACTGTTGAAAGAATCTGGTCAGCAAGGGCCGCAAACCTGAAAGGACCCTCTAACACGCACCGCTCGGCACTGCTACGCCAAGTCCCTGGCTGCTGTGCGATGCACAGCTCCTATAAGCAGGCTAATAAATTATTGGTTAGCTATGCAGCAGTCTGGCTATCCTTTCAAGTGCACTTGATATGCCTGCTGAGGAAGAAAGGGTGTTACATTTAGAAGGGTAAAAAAAAAAAAAAAAGGAAGCAGATGACTCACTGATTCAACAATACAGATAATACGCTCCTCCCTTGTACTGCCTTGACCTTGGTTGATCTGACCATTAAGATCATGTTCACTTCAGCTTTTCAATGATTCATCTACCACAGTGGAGTGGAATGTGATGCTGCCTTACAGGCAAAACCATTTTATCCTTTGTGAAAAAAAACACACACACACAAAAAAAAAACCATACCAACAAAACTACAAAGACTCACGCCACTCGATTCCGGAGAATGTAGTTAAGCACCATTTCCTGATCACAAAACAGTATAGTGCAAAAGCACTGTATTCCAAACATGAGAAAGAGATTCACTATTGACCGATGCAAGTACTGCAGAGCAGGTATAGCTAAGCGAGTCCTTCAACATGCAGACTCTGCAAACAGCTCCGCGAGGATTCCCTAAGGCAGGGGGTGCTCTCAATTTTCCAGTATCAAAGCTATTTTTTATTTATTTTTTTTGTCGGGTCTGTATCAAGTGATGTACAAGACACTGACAAATCAGCCTGCACGCCTTAGAGTAAAGGCCCTATTACACAAAGTGATTATTGTTCATATTTAGCCGATAATTGGTTGGTAATCGCTTAGTGTAATAAAAGGCAACGATCAGCCGACATGCACGATGAGCTGATCGCTGTCTTTCAACATGTTGAAAGAAAAACGAGCTTGATAGCAATGATCTGCTGCCAACGATCTGCCGCTTTCTCCTATGGGCTCCCCAAAACGATCCCCTCCCCCCCGCACTTACCTACTCACTGTTGGCACATGTAATAGAGCCAGCAGGGAGCGGGGAACAAGAAGCCAGCGCTGACCTGACAGGTCGGCTCACGCTGATCGCCCAATGTAGTAGGGGCTTAACTTACATGACTTGAAACAACACTTAAAGGCCCTATTATACGGGCCCAGCCCGACCAGTCAGATCATTGCTCGCTTGCTTATAGTTCCACACTCACTGCCGACGCAATTACACGTGCCGCCGACATGGAGGGGGCACTTGTAACACACAGAGTGACGGCCAGCAGACCGTCGCTATCATTCTAGTTATTTTTCAACATGTTGAAAGACAAGGATCAGCAGACATCGTGAAAGTCAGCTTTTAACAGGAGCTATTACGCCAAGCGATTATAGGCCGCAACGGCTGATAATTGCTTGGTGTAATAGAGCCTTTAGTAATTTTTTTTTTTTTTTTTATGGAAGGATGTTCTCTGCAGTAGATCACAATCAACTTTTTGGTCACCCCTGTGCTACGGCACATGGATGTTATGCCATAGGGATCCCCACTTAGGGTTCAGCCAAACCATGTTGTATGCATACGTCATTGCCCTGTTGAAATCGGATAACCACATACAAGGGCTCCAATGACTTCAATGGCTCACACAATCAGCTAGTGGGCTTTTTCCTACATGCTATGATTTCGGGTGTGATCATAAACATGTTCAGAAAAAGATCTGGCCACTAGCCGATTACGTTTAGGCTATTAAAGTCCATGCAGGTATTAATATCAGCCTCCTATTTTGACGGAATGCCAACATGCGGTGTTTGTCCATCTGCCATCCTGCTAAGGACTTCATGATGGGAGATATAACCACGGAGTGTTGAGAACAGTAGGAGAGCATTTACTTTACTTAGGGTAAGTGCCCACTACGGAATCCCGAGGGAACACCCCCTGCGGATTCCGCAACTTGCGGCCGCGCACATCTCAGCTGCTCCCATAGGCTGCATTGTATGGTTTGTCAGGTTCCGAGCGGGCTCATTCTTCGGGCCGATGTTGGAATCTGGCAAACCATACAATGAAGCCTATGGGAGCAGCGGTGATGTGCGCGGCCGCCAGTGTCTGCGCACATCGAGCTGCGGAATCCGCGGCAGGTGTTCCATTGGGATTCCGGAGTGTGCAAATACCCTAATTGTGTATTGTGAGTATCCGGTTTTAGGTTAGAGGTGCTTAAGCCCATATGAACCCCTGGTGAACCGTACCTAGCTGCAGGGAAACACGTAGAGTTTGGCGATTGGGGATGATTGCATATTTTGGAGTGAACTCAGTATAACTGTGAATTGTGGCTGTACCGCAGGATCTGTTACCTATGTGACATTCGAGCCAAGTACCCATATTGATATGGTATAAGGCCACTATTGGCTACCTTGGTATGCTGCATGAAACATGTACATTCAGTCGCGTTAACAGCTAATGCATAGAAGCTAAAAGAATCACCACCGAGCTACAGGAAAAGTCCAGCCATTTCTTTAGTGAACAGTTATCAACGTAGAACTTCACCGCCTAAAATTGAGCCATGGGTAGGTTACATGAGAAATCAAAGGTATGTGATATTGGGCTGAACAGCCATGGGCACAGATTCCAACATAACCTTAAAGGGGCTGGCCACTCTATAGTAAAATAGTTATGTGTACAGTATTAGTAAGTGTACTCGCTGTATATACTGACAGCAGCTCCCTGTGTACATCATAGAGCTAAAAACAGACTCCCCTTCTCCAGGCTGTGCTTCCCTGCTCTGTGGTGTTCCTGTCCATAAAATGGCCGACAAGGAGGAGCATGTGACCAAAATGTCGCCCCCCTCCATGATAACAGCATTAACCTTCCTAGCCCCAGCTCAGAGCAAGTACATGCCTGTACATAACATATAGGGGAAATTTATTAAACATGGTGTAAAGTGAAACTGGATCTTGTTGCCCCTAGCAACCAATCAGATTCCACCTTTCATTTTCCAAAGAGTCTATGTGGAATCTGATTGGTTGCTAGGGGCAACTGAGATAATTTCACTTTACACCATGTTTGATAAACCCCCCCCCCCCTCCTTCGTGTTAGCAACGTTTAATAAGCTGCAATTTTATCCACTTTGTACTTTAGGTTTAGTGTCCCTTCAATAAAAAATTAAAAAAAATGTAAAAACATTGAGTACTTACTGCAAAAACGTCATCGTCTCCAAGTTCAGCCTCATTATGGATTGTGGAGGATGAGGTGGTGGATCCTGGGGGGAGGGGGGAAAAAAAAACACATAAAATTATATTATTATGTCTAAAAACAATACAAAAAACTGAAAACAGGATCCACGAGACTTCTCACAGTATTCTCTTCACACCTCATAATAATTTAATATGCAAAAATGACTCAAGAAATAAGCCTCTTCCTTAATAAACTGGGGTGTGGCAACCTCTCAATATATAACTACGAAGAGTTTTTCAGCAATTAGATACCTGCAGGGCAAGCAATGGCATACTGCCTAGTATACACAACTAACCCAAGATACATAAAAGGAAACTGCAGGAACAAGAACAAAACACCACAAGGAAAGTCAGTGCTGCCCCACCTTACTACCTGATCTCAAGGTTACTACACAAATAAGCTTGGTTTAGCAGAACTAGGCCTTATCCCCCCGACTCCGCACCTACAGTCACCGCTTCACTGTCACATTGACGTGACAACGTTGCAGGTGGGTTCAAAAAGTCTAAATTACCAGGAACAGCGAGATCCTGCTGTATCGATATTCTCCGATATTATTAGCCAAACGGCACTACATTATATGGTGCTATTTGGTCTCAGAGAGCTTATTCCACACTATCTTATCCTTAAACAGGGCTGCATACCGCGAGGACAGATCAGAGTATCCACTGTGTATGATTTACTGCCAGTCATTTATGAGCGGTAATGGAGCATTGTTCATAGGCCATTGTAAAAGAATCCATAATGTATATCAGGCGTCCTCAACTAGCGGACCACGGAGGACAGTTGTCCGGACCTCTGCTGCGCTCTTCACAGTAACTATGAGGGCTCGTAAAACGAGCGCTCATAGTTACCGTGCAGCAGCACTGACAGAGAGGGAGCCATTTGCTTCCTCCCTGTCAGTCACTCTTGTGGCTGCAGCGGTTACAAGACGCCGCTCTCTGTCTCTGGTGCCGGCGCACCAGGACAGGGGGAGAGCAGCCTCTTGTGACTGCTGCAGTGTTTTTTTTATGTTATATGCTATATGGGAGGGGGAGCACACAGGGGGGCTATATACTACTGGGGAGAAAAAAAACGTGGGGCTATATACTACTGGGGAGCACACGGGGTCTATGTACTACTGGGGAGCACGAAGAGAGGGTCTATATACTACCAAGGGAGCGCACAGAGGGTCTATATACTACCGGGGGAGCGCACAGGGAAACTATATACTACCGGGGGAGCGCACAGGGGGACTATATACTACCGGGGGAGCGCACAGGGGGACTATATACTACCGGGGGAGCGCACAGGGGGACTATATACTACCGGGGGAGCGCACAGGGGGACTATATACTACCGGGGGAGCGCACAGGGGGACTATATACTACCGGGGGAGCGCACAGGGGGACTATATACTACCGGGGGAGCGCACAGGGGGACTATATACTACCGGGGGAGCGCACAGGGGGACTATATACTACCGGGGGAGCGCACAGGGGGACTATATACTACCGGGGGAGCGCACAGGGGGACTATATACTACCGGGGGAGCGCACAGGGGGACTATATACTACCGGGGGAGCGCACAGGGGGACTATATACTACCGGGGGAGCGCACAGGGGGACTATATACTACCGGGGGAGCGCACAGGGGGACTATATACTACCGGGGGAGCGCACAGGGGGACTATATACTACCGGGGGAGCGCACAGGGGGACTATATACTACCGGGGGAGTGCACAGGGGGACTATGTAAGGGCTGGTGAGAGAGAAAAATGCCAGTTTTCCCACCAATAAGCATCAATTCTGTATGTAAATAGTTCAACAACGTTTGTGAAAAGTTAACAAAACAACACGTTTACTACTGATGTTCAGCTCGGACCTTCACCTGACAATAGACCCGGGTAAGTGGACCTTCACTAAAAGTTGTTGAGTACTCCTTATGTATATGTTTATTATGGGTGCATAGCTACGCATTGGATGTCAGGAATCCCCTACAGAATTATGGCATATGCCACATGAGACAGCCTACATGAGAACTACTATGTGCTATTACTGCTACACCACAGGGTAGACTGCCCGTCTTAACCAGGAACTAGATGCAATGGGAAAAAAAGAGGAGCGTAAGTCCAGCTTTGATGTAACATTAGGGTTAGTGCACAGGATTGTTAATGGGAAGGAAATGCATTCATGTGCACAAGTCCTTGGGCTTATTTCTAAACAGTGAAAAAACCACAATGCTACCGAATCGGGGGGAAAAAATACTACAACGGCCTCTTTGTAACCATTAGCATGCAAACACTTCATCATGGGAAAGAGAGGTTACTATAGCGAGAACCAATATTGATGTAAACAGGGGCAGAAACATTACGGAATTGCCCGCAGACTCCACTACGAACTGCTCTCTCTTAGGGATGTCACGATACCAGAATTTTGAGTTCAATACCAATACCAGCTTTCTTATTTCGATACTCGATACTAATTCGATACTAAATAAAGTTTGAAAAAAAAAAATGTAAAAATACAAATATATATGGCTGGGTTCACACTACGTATATTTCAGTCAGTATTGTGGTCCTCATATTGCAACCAAAACCAGGAGTGGATTAAAAACACAGAAAGGATCTGTTCACACAATGTTGAAATTGAGTGGATGGCCGCCATATAATGGCAAATATTTGCTGTTATTGTAAAACAACGGCTGTTATATTGAAATAATGGCCGTTATTTACTGTTATATGGCGACCATCCACTCAATTTCAACATTGTGTGAACAGAGCCTTTCTGTGTTTTTAATCCACTCCTGGTTTTGGTTGCAATATGAGGACCACAATACTGACTGAAATATACGTAGTGTGAACCCAGAATAAATATAATTTTTTTGAAAAAAAAGGGAACAGGGATTATAAGAACCTTCATTATGATTTTTTTTTTTCAATTTAAACTTTTTAAACACTTTAATTCCCCTCTACCCCGCAGCATACCTCCCTGTGCACAACAACTCCCAGTATACCTTCTTATGCACTACAACTCCCAGCATACCTTCTTGTGGTGATTTGTAGTGCACAAGCGGGCATGCTGGGAGTTGTGGTGCATAAGAAGGTATGCTGGGAGTTGCAGTACACAAGGAGGTATGCTGGGAGTGGTAGTACACAAAGAGGTATGCTGGGATGTTGTGTCGGGAGGCTGCTGCTGCACAACTGCAACTCCCAGCATACCTCCTTGTGCACTACAAATCCCCAGAATTCCTCCTTGTGTGCAACTCCCCACAAGAAGGTGTGCTGGGAGTTGTAGTACACAAAAAGGTATGCTGGGAGTTGTAGTGCACATGGAGGTATGCTGGGAGTTGCAGTTGTGCAGCAGCAACCTCCTGACACAACTTCCAGCAGCACTAACTTCTTGTGCACTACAACCCCCAGCATACCTCATTGTGCACAAAGAGGTATGCTGGGGGTTGTAGTGCACAAGGAGGGATGCTGCTGGGAGTTGTAGTGCATTAGCAGCCTCCTAACACAACAACTCCCAGCAGCATACCTCTGTGTGCACTACAACTCCCAGCATACCTGCTTGTGCACTGCAACTCCCCACAAGAAGGTATGCTGAGCGTTGTAGTGGACACAGAGGTATGCTGGGAGTTGTTGTGTCAGGAGGCTGCTAATGCACCACAACTCCCAGCAGCATACCTCCTTGTGCACTACAATCCCCAGCATACCTTTGTGCCCAAGGAGGTATGCTGAGAGTTGTAGTGCACAAGAAGGTGTGCTGCTGGGAGTTGTAGTGCATTAGCAGCCTCCTGACACAACAACTCCTAGCATACCTCCTTGTGCACAACAACTCCCTACAAGAAGGTATGCTGGGAGTCGCTGTGCCACTGTACCGGAGGACCCCGAGGGAAGGGGGGGCAGGATTGTGGACACCGGAGGGTGCGAGGGACTGCATTGCACCGGCAGGTCCTGGGGGTGGTGCAACACGGGGGACCCAGCTGTCCCCCGGCAGTCATTAACAGGGGGGGCGCTCCATATGCAGCAGACTCCCGCTGCATATGGAGCGGCTCAGGAGGGGTTAAATCAGGGTCAGGTGTGACAGCGGCATCTACCCTGTAAAATAGCCGGCACTAGCGATCGCTATGTGCCGGCTATTTAGATTTGGCGCCACCGGAAGCGGAGAGTGCGCGGGCGGAGGAGGGGACACCAGGGGGCGGCACACAGAGAACATGGCCGGCGCTCAGATAGCCGCCGGCCGTGTTCTCTGCACCATACTTTATATTAAGTTGCGTTATTAGGCAGTTTAACATAAAGTATCGATACCAGGAAATCCTGGTACTGAACCTTTTTTCTGCCCGAAATATCGATAGTAGTATCGATATTTCGGTGCATCGTGCATCACTACTCTCGCTTTCAATGGGAGGTCTCGCACGCCTCACAGCTGAAAAACTTGACATGTCAATTCAGAACGGAATCTCTGCACAGATTCCGTAGTGTGAACAGGCTCTTAATGACAGTGCCTATTTAATGTGTCACAGTCACTTAAAATCTTTTGACACATCATGTAGACATGACCGATTGCTAAGCACTTTTCTTCCCAGATGGGCAATGCGAAATATACTGCAGTATACCCACACAGGATCTGTAGTCAGAAAGTGACTAAATATGGTTCATTTGCAAGCATATACAATTCCTTGTGTGATCTGCTCTCCGAAAAGCTTGTCTTCAATCTACCATGCACATCCTGCAGCTGTGTACTGTCAAATCTGTATCAGAAGCAGCTGGACAACCAGCTATGTGATGGAGTTACACAGACTCTACAGCATGAAACCAGAGTCTGTTCACATCTGTATGCATGGATTTGACTATTCTGCTCTGTGACAGGAGCAGAACAACTATAGTAACACATTATATGAAGAACAATGCAAAATGGACCAGTTTGACTATGATTGGGTCCGCTAGGTTCCTCTTTTGGATTTTTCTGTATTTTTGAGGGAATCTGCAAAACAGGCTCCTGGTAGAACCTAAATGTGAATGAGGCAGACAGCAGAAGCGTGTAAGCTTTTCTGCACCTATAAACAATTCCTGCCCCTTCAATGATGTCCATATGGGTTATAGGCTATTGCCAGGGGGTTACTTTCGGAAGACAAATACCAGTAACATATTTTTAAAGTTTTTTTTTTTTTGGCTAATTAAAAAAATCCACTGAATGGGTAAGACGAGCTACACATTAGACAATTGACTGATCCTGCATAAATCGGTTCAGGTGACTGTTCTGTAATGTGTATGGGAGCCTCAATGCCCAGGTCGTGTTTGGACATCAGCTTATAGGATCATAATGATCCCATAAGCTGATGTCCGTATGTTTTCCCCTCTCCTTTGTCCCCTGCCGCTGTTACTATCTTGTATCAGCGGCAGGGGAGAGAGGGGAGGGGGCAGAGCTCACGGGCGCGCGCCCCGCACACCCAGCCTTCCCTCCTGACCTGAGGCTTTCGGTTTCCATGGCTAACATTGGGGCTTTGCGATCACTTCGCAGAGCCCCGATGGACACCGGAGAGAGAATTCTCCCCGTGTAGAGGGAGAATTCTCTATCTGGAGCCCTATAGATGCTGCGGTCGTGCTGACTGCAGTATCTATAGGGTTAACGCTCAGCACCCGAGCGCGGCAGGTCCCCGACCCAGCGTAAATGACACAGGCGCAGCTCCTGCGCCTGTGTCATCCTGGTTTGTTAGTTAACGGTGCTGCAGCCTTGGGCATAATTAACAGTGCGGCGGCGGGAGAGGGTTAAAGGGGTTGTTCACAAATATCAGCTTCAGTATGTCCTGCAGGAAGTGGCATATTCTCTCCAGTCTGATACGGTGCTCTCTGCTGCCACCTCTGTCCAGGTCAGGAACTGTCCAGAGCAGCAATAAATTCTCAAATAAAACCTACCCTGCTCTCCAGACTGGAAAGAATACCACTTTCTGCAGGACATTGAGCAGCTGTTAAGAACTGGAAGACTTGAGATTTTTTAATAGAAGTGAATTACAGATCTCTGGCACCAGTTGATTTGAAAGAAAAGATTTTGGGGTGAACAACATCTTTAAGCCTGTGGCCTTCAACAGTGCGACTACTGCTATAGTGTACATGGCGTGTTCCAAACAGATATGACTAACGCAGTTGACATGCCCTGCAGCCATTCTTCTCTAGCTGTGCATAACACTTCCTTGTGATTACCAGAATGTATGAAATACCTACTACAGGAGCTCGCCTACTTCTATACTTAATGTACACTTCCAGAAATTTGGCAATGGCATGCACTGCTCACCCCCCCCCCCCCATCCTTGAGGGATTTGTGTTTACTTTATCCTGTCGTCATACATACACATAGACAACCTGGGCCATAATTAGAAAAAGTCATCCTTCCTTTGCCTGCCAATGTTCATCTAGCTTCAGGCTTTTTCTGGTATCACCAGCATGAAAAAAGAAACCGTGGAATGTGACGGATCGTGCAAGCTCCACACCCCAAGGCAAAGAATAGGAGGAATGCAGGTCTTAAGTTACATTACCTTCTGTGAGGTCTTCGATTGCCTTGCGTACTCCTCTGTCAAAGGCTCGTGCATCAGCAGGACTCTGAAAGGTGAGACCGAACCTCCTGTCGTCCACAGACCAGTGGTGGAAAGTTGGAGTTGCCTTTTGATACACCAAGTCCTTCTTTAAGTAGCATTCCAGCAACACCTAGTAGATTATCAAAAAAGAAAAGCACATCTGTAAGAATAGGTAAAAAAAATAAATAAATGAATGAGCGTAATACAAAAAAACCAAACGTGACATCTGTAGAATTGCTGTGTTTAAAAGGGAAACTCATCAGGTTGGAAGTATCTTGGGTAGCGGAGGATGAAGGTAGTTTTCTTACCTTAATCCTCTGGCCGTTTTTGTGATATTGTGTAGGAAACAAATTCCTATGCCTTCTAGAGGAACATTTACATGCAATGTTACAGGTGAAGTGTTTAAAGGGGTACTCCAGCGGAAAGCTTTTTCGCAGTAATTGAAACACACTACAAAAGTTATATAACTTTCTAATATGCTTCAATCACCTATCTGCCCCCCTTCCCTATCTTTTCCCCCCTCAATCCCCTACCAGGAAGTGAAGTAAACTCATTCTTACCTAATGACTGTTGACCCCAGGAAGCCATTTTGTGACAATGACATCATCAAGAGGGAGGCGGGTCTAAGCTCTGTTAAGCCAGCCTCCCTTTGTCAGATGACTCAGGTTGCTCAGCTCTGATTGTCAGTTAGACATCACAGGAGACAAAGTGCATCATGGGAAAGCCCAAACCAGGAAGTGAAGAAAAAAAAATGAAGCCACCAGCTGGAGCTTCAGGGACCTGCAAACAGCGGAAAATTCAAACGGAGAAAGACTCAGGAGGGATGGTAAGTGTAAAAACTATGTTTGATGTACGTGGGTTGCACTGTTCAGATCCCGGTTAAATAAACATAGGGCTAACATTAAAAATGCTTTTTTGATGCACAGTGTCTCGAAACACTTTAAAAAAAAAAAAAAAAAACACACAACAGCGATTCTCAACTAATAAAGCTCACTGTGTTAGAACAGATTCCAATGATTTGGAGTGAAGTGCAACAGTTTGTGATATTAGCGCTTTATCTTCTATGCTAATTAGGTGTTTTGGTGCCCTAGGGTTGTAGTCCCGCCCTCAGTGCAACAAAATGCCTAACTAGCATGGAAGATAAACTGATAATATTACAGAAATGGTGCCGAGGATGAAAGTAAGAAAGTTTCCTTTATACTCAGTGCTCGTGCCCAATAGGGACATATCAGCAGGTTGGATACTTCTAACCTGCTGATAGTAGTCCTTTTAAAGGGCTCTCTGCTTTGGACAATCACTACTTGTTAGAATGTTAGAAGGATCTCTACCAAATAATTAGATCACAAAGTGTCCTCTGCTGGAACCTTCCGCTGTAATCTGCTGGTAAACCGAGCAGCGTGTCATTTCCGCACAGTGCCCCCACAGGGGATATGAAGAATTACACCATGCTTAGTAAACTCAATTCCCTGTCTGAGTAATACAGGACAGAATTAGGTCCTCCTTTGGGAGAGTAAGAACTTTGGAACAGCTTTTCATTCTGGACAGGAGATGAGGATCCTGAACTGGGAACCACAAATCTAAGGGCCATATTAGACTGCGTGATTACTATAGTAAATGAGCGCTGATCTGCTAGATTGGCGCTCGTTTACGAAGCCTATTACACCGCTTGATTATCGTGCAGCAAGGGCTGTATTTATATCGTTAGTGATGTCTGCGCAGCCCTGACTTGAAAAGTTTATTAAAGTCAATGCATTACTTCTCCATGATCCCAGAGGTCTTCCTGTCTTTTACTGCTCTCCACATCCGCTGCAACTCCAGAGCCGGTCTCAGAAGTGACAGGCCTCTCAGCCAATTACTGGCCGCAGCAGTCTCATCCTGGCCAGGGATTGGCTGAGTGGCTTGTCACTTCAGAGGCCGGCTCCAAAGTTTCAGCAGCAGCTGCGGGGACAAGACAGGAAGACAAAGGGGAGAGCAGAGAGGTAATGCATGAACTTTATTAATTTTTTTAAACATTCATCAGCTGATTATTTTAGATCAAGATCAAAAGACATAATCGTTGCCATCGGCGGATCATGGTCTTTTTTACACGGAGCGATAATCTGCCGATTCAGCCTGATTTGGCAGATTATTGTTTCGTCTAATAGGGTCCTTACACTTAACATGTATGAAAAATCTAAATCTAAATGAAGCAAATCGGTTTGTTTAATCTGCGCTCCGCTCATGCTGCTCCGCTCCCTGCCACTCCACCCGGTTGCCAAGGAAAAGCTGCATCCAATCCTGGGGAACAGAGAAGTTTCCCAGGATTGGATAGAGCTTTTCCCGGCATTCTGAGAGTGGCGTCAGGAAGCGGAGCATCGCTGAAAGGCCCACGGCTTGATGAGCGGAGCGCAGATCAAATGAAGCGTTTTGCTTTGTTTAGATGAGCGATTTGCTAATCTCTACTCAATGGTTATAGGGAACCAATCAGCATGGATTGTGCCGATATGGCTCCCTGCAGTATAGTATAGAGCAGTAGCTTTACAAAGGGAAAAAGTCGTTTTATTATATCGTGCAAGGTGGGGAGAGGGGTGGCAACTATCTGGGAAGGGAGACGCCTGTGACTAGTCATGGCTCTGTCTTTCATTGCACAGATGACTGAAAGACATAGAGACCCGTTAGTGGCCTCTCCGCCTGTCAATCATTCCGGCACTGCAGGCAGAGGACCGCGACTAGTCACAGGCATCTCCCCTCCCGGATGACTAGTGGTTACTACTGCTACAGCTGGTATGCACTGTAAACTGCACAGCAGCTCTATACTGTGCTGCAGGGAACCATATCGGTACAATCGTGCCGATTGATTCCCTTTAAACGATAATGGTTGACCGCGTCCAATGTATTTGGTTGTGTGCACTGTTAAGAAAGAAAAGACTGTGAACCCAATGATGAGCGCACCCTGGCAGGAGCCAACCCCCGTGTGTCTAGCATTGCACATCGGCGCTGTAAATCATACAGCGAATGACAGTGCACGCAAGTGCAAGAAAGCGAGAGAACGAAACACATACAGCAGCCAGCAATCGCTATAGGCAAGAAAAATACTTGCTTAAGCTATAGGTTAGGTTACTAAATAAAGGATATTATAGGTGGGGTGTGTCAAGCCAAAATCACTCGCCCTTAGGGTTCAGCAGCGGCCCACACCTAGGGTGTGTGTAATACTCTGATTACGTTCAGACACATGCAGAATCCTGCTGGCAGTATATTACACTTTACTGTTTGTTCTTAGCCAAGTTTCTTTTCTATTATTTTGCAAAACATACATAAAAAAAGGGCACGAACAATCCAATCAGGGATGTAGCAAAGATGTAACAATGTGCGTATGTGCGGTACGGCCAATTGTGTAACAAATAAACAACGGGGTACACTGGAGGCCAAGACGGCAATCTTTTATACTTTCTCAACCTGTTCTATGACATTACAGTAGCGGTAGGCCATTTTTTTTTACAGTGCTGTTTACTGCCTGCAGCTTTACCTCGTCCCTGATACACTGCTATTAAAGCCCCCACAATCTGCCCACCCCCACCCCAAACCGCTTGTACGTCGGATAGCTGCTTTTAATCCAAGATCTGTCCTGGGGTCCGTTCGGCAGGTGATGCAGTTATTGTCCTAAAAAAATAACTTTTAAACTTGCAGCCTGTGTCGAATTGGCGTGGCCTAGAGTGTCTATGCCCTAGGCCTGCACTTCCTCTCTGTTTTTCCTCCCCGCCCTCCTCATCATTATGAATGCCCCTGGGTAGGATTTCTCCTATTCATCACTTGTCTGAGCACTGCACAGGGGCCTTAACTATCCAGCACATGTGCAGTGTTCAGACAGGTGATGATTAGGAGAAATCCTGCCTGGGGGCATTCCTAATGACGAGGAGGGACGGAGAAGCCTCGCAGGCCTAGGCCACGCCAATTTGACACAGGGCTGCAAGTAGTTTTTCATGACAATAACTGCATCACCTGCCGAACGGCCCCCAGGACAGATCTTGGATTAAAAGCAGCCATCCGATTGTACAATCGGTTGGGGGGGGGGGGCAGATTTAGGGTACAGAGTTGCTTTAGGTCTTAAACATAGGATATTGTACGATAAGATTGTCTTGCATTTCAATCAGGCATTTAAAAAAATTTAATAAAAAAGCAGAAGAGGCCACCTCTTGGTGGGAGTCCATTCTCTGGTGTGGTGGGGGTACCATCCATTCAGTACTGTTGCTCCATCACTGATCAAGTAGTAATGGCATAATCCGGTGATAGCGCTTTAAAGTGGAACTATCAGCAGGTTAGATGAATCTAACCTGCTGATAGCCCCCTAATGCGCAAGGGGTGCAGAGGAGAAAGGTTTGTCTCTTACCTTCCACCTCTGTGCAGTCAGTAGTTGAATCTTTGGCCCGGAGCACTGGCCCACCCCTATTTCCCTATATATAGATCCATTATATGACAATAGCTACTTTATTGTTGGAGGATTTTCACATGTTGGGACTGTCAGAAGGGCGAAAAACAATGGAAGTGTGGAAATGAGAAAGCAGGACTGGTGCTGGTTCAGTGAACACCTTATTCATGGCGACTTCTTAGTAGTACCCTAGAAATGATAAGAACTATGATGGAAAACTATTTCATGCATTCATCTTTTACACAGTCTGAATAACCAGTTCTTGTTCAGTAGACCTCACGTCCGCTGGGTCATTTGCTTATTCACACATCTGTGGTTTTTTGTCTGGCCTGTATATTCTTTCCGCTATCAAAGTTCACAATCCGCAAAAAAAAAAAAAATACAGATTGTGCATCCATAATGCGCATTATTTTGCAGATTAGTTAAAGCTGTATTGTACCAGCTTAAAAAAGTACGGCCATGTGCACACATACTGAATTTGCTCTGGAAACTTTGCAGCAAACTTAAAGGAGAAGTCCGGCAATAATTTTTATTAAACTATTGTATTGTCTCCTAAACGTTACGCAAATCCCCAATATACACTTATTACAGGAGATGCTTATAAAGTGTTTTTTTCCCTGCACTTACTTCTGCATCAAGGCTTCACTTCCTGGATAAAATGGTGATGTCACGACCTGACTCTGTGGCTGCTGGAGAGGATGATGGCAGGGAGATACTCAGTGTCCCTCCAGTGCCCTGTGTCCCTCAGTGTCCCCCTGCAATCATCCTCTCCAGCAGCCACAGCCCGCACAGCTCTGGGAGTCGGGTCGTGACATCACCATGTTTATCCAGGAAGTGACATGACCATGTTTATCCAGGAAGTGACATCACCATGTTATCCAGGAAGTGACATCACCATGTTTATCCAGGAAGTGAAGCCTTGATGCAGCAGTAAGTGCAGGGAAAAAAGCACTTTATGTGCATCTCCCGAAATAAGTGTATGTTGGTGATTTGTATAACTTTTGGGGGGCAATAGAATACTTAAATAAAAATGTTCACCGCACTTCTCCTTTAACAGAGCAATGCACAGACATCTTAGGGCCTGCAGCAGCTCAGATATGTTGTAGAGGGTGGAGGTTTATACCCATGTAACTACAAAAGAGGGAAAGCTGCACAAATTAATTCTATACGCTGATCTGCTGCAGGTACTATCGGCACTATATCTGTCTTCTGAGGGCATATCTTAAATGCCTTTAGTGCAGACCGTATGTTCACGGCTTCTTAGCGTGTTGCCCAGATGGCGTATTTGTATAATTTGGTAAAACCAATTCAGGTCAGGGTTTGTAGATTTAAGGCTTGGCACCCAAAATGTCTTTGATTACATTTAAGGGGAAACTTTCAGCAGGTTATAGCTCCTTAGTGTATGGGGCCCTGAGGATGAAGGCAAGTTTCTTACCTTCTGCCTTGGTAGGTTCTCTTATAATCCGTATGCTAACAAGTTGTGTTGGTGCACTGGAGGCGGGACTATAACCAGTGCACTCATCCACCCCTGGCCAGCCCACCTTTCCCTAATGAATATGAGCAGAGCGGGATAGGGTGCTAATTAGCATACGGATCAAACTCCAGATACCTTCATCCTCAGCTCCCTATGTGCTATAGGGAGATTATTAAGTGTTATTTCACATCTATAGGTTGGCAAATTCTGTAGTGTACACCACAAACCTATAATATTACCGACATATACCACAGCAATTCCCTTCCGGATCCATCCATTGGGATTTGCCAAATTTAAGTGACTACATGGCCGACCACACTGTTGAGTCCCACAAGAAAAATCACATACAATCCAAAAAAAGAGTTTTGATGAGTCGGGGTCTCACTGATTCCTGCTGTCAATTATCTCTGTCCAGCAGCACCATTGACTTATAATAGAGCTGACTGCATGGAGATCACTGCAAGATGGGGAGAGAAATGCGCTATTGTGCGGTTCCCTGGCTCATTCTCCTATTGGTGGGGAACCTGACTAATGAAAACTTTTGATGCGTCTCCAAAAATGTTATTTTTTTCTGTCAGTGCTCTATTAACATATACAGTGGTACCTATAATGTGCCTGCACTCACACTCAGCTATATACAGTGCTGCTATAATGTGCCAGCACTCACACTCAGCTATACACACTGCTGCTATAATGTGCCTGCACTTACACTCAGCTATACACACTGCTGCTATAATGTGCCAGCACTCACACTCAGCTATACACACTGCTGCTATAATGTGCCAGCACTTACACTCAGCTATACACACTGCTGCTATGTGCCTGCACTCACACTCAGCTATACACACTGCTGCTATAATTTGCCTGCACTCACACTGCTGTATATAAAGTTTCTGTCACTGTCCTTCTACACAGCTCTGTGATTCACACTTTGATTGGTCCAGGCTGAACACACAACCCCTCCCCATTTGCTGTCATGTGACCACACAGACCTCTGACAGCAGCCCTGCTTCTCTATTCTAGCCTGTTGTACTATGCACCTGCATTTTGGGGATCTGCAGTTCCATCTTGTATCAACAAACTGCTGCTGTTTTTTCATTCTTATGCACTTACTATACATTATACTCCACATGCTGAATGCTATATCACTATTTTGGGGTTGTGGAACCAATTCTATGCATTTAATGATTTCTTATGGGAAAATTTGCTTTGGTTTAAGAGTGGATTTGGATTACAAGCACGGTCCCAGAACGAATTATGCTCGTAAATCCAAGGCATCACTGTATACTCTTGAAAAGGAATAAAATCTTTGAATTGCGGAATACGGATTTTGCTGTATGCCGTAAAGCAGGGGTCTCAAACTCGCGGCCCTCCAGCTGTTGCAAAACTACAATTCCCATCATGCCTGGGACAGCCAAAGCAAAGCTTTGGCTGTCCCAGGCATGATGGGAATTGTAGTTTTGCAACAGCTGGAGGGCCGCGAGTTTGAGACCCATGCCGTAAAGTATCCGCTTTTATATGCAGCAAATTTAAAAAGTCATGAAACGGAAACAGGGAAACCTAAAAACACAAACTGCAACGTGAACTCAAGCAAACCCTCTATATTACTGACTGATAATAACCGAACAGATGGGACAATGGCACAGCAAACTTCCCATCTACATAACACCAATACAAAAGAAGAAGAATGGCCCCTGGCTTATCCCTGGCATCTTAGCCCAGAAACAGAATGTTGTAATGAGACGGCTTATGTCCTCCTGGATGTTTTAGGTAACGCGCTGTACACTTCTATTATCATGTACAATAGAGGGTTATGAAACAGCTCTGCTATGCTCCCTGAACAGGATACGACTGTAGCCAGGGACCAGCTTTGTGCCAAAAATGTTTAACGATGTTTGATTTGGACACAGGAGGAAACTATGGAAGGAGGAACAAAAAAGCACAAAAAAACCCCGAATCTGGTGAAAGCAATAGTTATACGTAAATGCCATCTAAATACGACAACAGAGTTACATATATCTATATAATATTACCAGTTTATCTTTTATTCGTTCTCCGTGAATAAGAAAGTCACTTCTTCCGGTGCCCTCTGGGTACACTTTTGAGACTCCAACCCGACTGATTCCGCCACCTTCATGTGGTAACCAACCCCCGCTGGAGTCATCTCTGCTCATAACCACAGCCTTCACACGCACTATGTAGTTGTCACTATGAAAAAGAAAGGGAAAAAAAAAAGAAATGTTAAAATAAGCAACAAGAACATTCACAGTATATACAAGCATAAAAAATACTATATGTACGTGTACCATACAATGAAATGTATATATAACGCCGTAGATCAAAGTTCACGTTACTACAAAGGTGAAGAAGCACATACATAAATAACTGCATGGTTGCCAATTCCACTCACAACTTGTCTATCCACATAATTCTATTGGCTAATCAAACATTACACTGTGCTGTAATTCCCTGAACAACCAGAGATGGCGCTGTTCAGAAAAAAAAAAAACAAAAACAAACGTTGAAGGGGCTAATTCTAAGGACTAGGGGTGGCTCTGAACAAGATTTAACGTCATCTCATAAAGTAGGTTGACAATAGTTAATTTATAGGATGCACACAGATATTAAATATGGAGGTCTCCACACTGAATGGAGTGGCAGGGAACAAGCATGGCCACTACTCTATCACTGTCTATGGGGCCATCTAACCATTGAAGGTCTGAATTCTAGTATCAAACCAGTCAGTTTATTAAAGGAGCTGCTAAAATCTCTTTACTGTTTCCCAGACACAGCTCCATTCATTTTGTGGTGGCCATGCCTGGTACTGCAGTTGTCTTTATCAGTTTCCCTCATGATGTTGGTATCAATACTGAAGTAGCCGAGACGCTCACAAAATATATGGAGCTGTGCCTAATAAACAAGGACGGGGACACAGGGCGCAACAGCCCTTTAAGTTAACTAATCTGGGGGTTGCAGCTAGGAGAAGGGCCCTCTCTATCCAATGTCAATGATCCTCTTTACCTCTTTACATTAGGCCCAAACAGGGCTGTTCTAATGTCATTGCTGCGAGGATATTTTCTAGAACAAGACAGAGTGGATCCATCAATGGGTATAATGGTGCGTTTACACAGAGCAATTTATCGGACAGATTTCGGAAGCCAAACCTAGGAATGGATTTAAAAAAAAAAAAAAAAGGAGAAATCTCAGTCCTTCCTTTGTGACCTGTTCTCTGTTTATAGGCTGTTCCTGGCTTTGGCTTCAAAAATCTGTCAGATAAATTTCTCTGTGTAAACGCACCGTAAGTCAATCTACAGATTTTACAGCATGTCCAGTAACAGCGGCGTCTGAATGTTCGCTTACAACACCGGACCATTAAGAGGACGTTCTTGGGAAAAATACTCAAAGTCATGGACCTAACATTCACATAGAGACGCATTAGCATTATACACAGGTCATCAGCGAACCGTGACCTGAATAAAGAGCCCGAGAGTACGTCTAGTCGAGAAAGCTGAATACTTTTATGGGCCAGTCACCCGCCAGTGTTTGCCACCATATTTCCGTCCCCAGCACATACAAATTGAGTTGCCTTTTTTCTCTGTACACAACAGGGACGCTCCCCCATTGAGAACGGCAGGAAATTAAGGATTACAGAAACCAAAAGTGTTTTGTAAAAGCAGCTGCTCGACAACATTGCCGAAGGCGTGCTTAGAAATGTCACCCTGCCTGAGAGCGGTAAAGAGCTGTGAGGAGCGGACAGACTGCACAATGAGGGCGAATGGGAGCGCCGCCGCCGATCATGAAGAAACACAGGGGGGCGGCTCTTATAGGGCCCCACTTACCACTGAAACAAGCATACAAAATGCTCCGGTAGCTCACGATTCAATAGACGGCTCTCTTTTACATTCCGTAAACAAATACAAAAGGGAGCGAACATTGTCCCCAATTCAATAGTGCAAACCCAGCCTGACCTAGAAAACCACTGGTGCCCGGGACGCAGCTGAAGCTGCAGACTGCTATACAGAGCGCTGGGATAGATCCTCCACATAATGGGGGATAAAGCGCCGAGAGATTTACAACTTTACATGAAATGCTCCAGCTGTAATGACTGGATAAAGCTGGACAAGCACTTAAAGGGGATGTCCCACTGATGGCCTATCTTCCAGACAGAACGTCAATACCATATTAGCTATATATATATATATATATATATATATATATATATATATATATATATATATATATATATATATATATTGCCATCATAAAGCTCTACGTCAGCTCTACATCAGGTGTTGCTGAGCTGCAGCACATGCCTCCTCAAGCAACCACCGCTACCTGCCTTGACTAATTCATGTACAGGGCTCAGTGGTGAAAGCCAAGCTGGGGTGGGGGAGGGAGGAGGCATGCTGCATGCTCAGCACAGCCTCTATGAGACTTGGGCTTGAAAGGAAAATGCAATTTGATAATTTAAAGGAGAAGTCCAGCGGATTATAAAATCTGGCAGTTGGTACTAACTTAACCCTCCACATGCCCTTGGTGAGCCGTGGGATCCCCGCCAGGCTCCAGGATCTGCGGAGTGGACACATCATGACCCGGCTGATAGACTGTCCGTTCAGCCAGTCAGTGACTGGGGCGGGACACAAAATCCCCCCCCCCCCCCCCCCCCCGAGTCATCACAACTCTGCGCGGGCACAGGAAGAGGTAAGCAATTTTTTTAAAATGGGCGCACAAACAATGCAGTGATTGTTCGTGCGGCCCCGCTATGTGATTAATTGCACCTTGTAAAGGCACTCTAAACAAGGGCCGTTCTCACTTGTTGGTGCTCATTTGTGGCCTTGGAGGGTTGAAGATCTGGAAGTGCAAAAGGACCCCAACAAACAAAAATCATTTTTTTTTCTCCCCATTAGATATCGGCCCATGTCTGCAGCTCTGTGAGCACTATATACAGATGGCAGATTCCCTGTAATATAATGTGTATGTATGGACACCTATAAAGTTGGCAGCACCTGCCGACACTGAATTTTTAATGCCGAAGCAAAAGAAAACGAATATAATCCAGGAACTGTAATGTAGGACGGTATACAGCAGAGCAAGGGTTAAAATCACCCGTCTAGAAGGATTAGCCAAATAATAAAGCTACCTGTCGGAGCTGAAAGGACAGACATGTTTAGACAATAGAATGAGAAAGACATCTATAAGCGCAATGTTTACAGACGGGAAAGAAAGGTGAGGAAGTGGTTCAATGGGGCATCATGCCATAGTAATGGGCGGATTAGCCCGGGCACAGGATGGCAGCACTGCTCCAGAGATATCAACCTAAACCCACAGAGGCCACCACAAATCCCGCTGCATAAAATCATCAGCATGTTCCCCGTGTGCGGCCATTTCCTCGTAGTACACGGAGGAACACTTCTCACAGTCTAAAAACAGCACCAGGTGTATAGCAAGTAAAAACAAGCTCCTCGTATTCTGTCACACCATACAATAAAAAGAAAAGAAAAAAAAAAAAATCACTGTTTGCCGGTGGGATTTCTTTCGGGAGACAATGAAAATTTCAACACTAAAGTCAAACAGAGGAGAAGGGGGGAAAAAAATAATAATAAAAAGTCACGGAAGCGTATAGATCTACAAAACCTGCAAAAGTTGTCTGATGGCTTGTGCAGTATTCAGGTTCTCGCATGTCAGGCTGCACGAAATAGCTTGCTATAGAGATAGAGCAATAAATCCAGAGGATTAAAGGGATTATGTACATAATGGTGTATGGAAAAAAGTGAATACAAAAGACCCAAAAGTCATTTAAAAAAAAAAAAAAAAAAAAAAAAGTCACACAAGGTGGGGGTTGGGAAGATTATAATATATATATATATATATATATATATATATATATATATATATATATTTTTTTTTTTTTTTTTTTTTTTTTTTTCAATAAATGTATACAGTACTGGATGGAACAACTATTAGTATGGACAGAGGGCCAACAGCAGTATCCTGTAGTAGTAGTAGCACTGCCATTATTCTGGATATCACAGGAGGAGACTTGCTTCGCGGCATTGTACCAACCATCATAAAGCATGTCTTTGAGACTATAGCTTCCTTCCTCAGTGCAATTCAACATCCTCGAGCAACAAAGTCTGCCATGTGGATGATTCATCGCCAGTCTGGATTACAGGGCTCCTTCTGCAATCCATTTAGATGCTACGTAGATATATACACGGTCACCGCCTGCCTATGACACCCAATGACCATAAAGGATACAGGAGAAAAAAAAAAAAAAACCACTTATATTGTTATGCTGAAGACTTCTGCACACACAGATCTATATTGAAAAGTATAACCCCCATGAGCTTTGTACTCTTAGGGCCCTTGCACACTATAAAAATTACGCAGATCACTTGCCACAGATTCCGTGTGCGTTCTCACTTGACTCTCTGCCTGTCCCATAGACTCTATTCTATGCTCGGGTTCAGCCGTCTGTCCAAAGAGTTGACATGTCACTTCTTTAGGCGGATGGCGGAATCCGCCTGACCATAGCATGGAGCCCATGGGACCGGCGGAACTTCAAGCGGGAGTGGGAGAGACAAAATCCGTGCCAAGTTATCCGTGTGATTTTTGTAGTGTGCAAGGGCCTTTATACATAGCATGCAGCCCTGTTCACATCTGCAGTGGAGCAGTACTGTACCATGGCATCTTGGATATTCTCGCTCGACTGTGGAGCCTTCAGCAAAACCCCATTATCAATAAATGGCGTCCATAAAGCCCTGTTTGGGTCAGTTGGATGAAACGGCTGAACAGCATCATGGCTTCCATTATAAAGCTGGATGCGATCCCAACTTAAGTAGGGATGGGGATAGGAGGGGGAGTGAGGAGGCTTTGCAGACTTCACTTCAAGGGCTTGAGACATTTTGCACCAGAGAATGTAACTGAAGCACAGACTGATATATGATAGGTACCATGTGTCTCCTCCATGTGTCCGCAGTTTGGAATGCAAATTACCAATTAAATTTCCCATTCCTTAGGAGACTATCCCAGACTGAAAAAAGTCAGGACAAAATTTTTAATCCCATAGTCCAAAAATCCTATACGGCCCAGTAATGCAGTCAATCTAGCACACTTGTCTGTACGTCCCTTCCCCCGTAAGAATCAATCAGGGACACACTCTTTAATTGTAGGCTATTTTAGGCTGGGTTCACACTGCGTATATTTCAGTCAGTATTGTGGTCCTCATATTGCAACCAAAACCAGGAGTGGACTAAAAACACAGAAAGGCTCTGTTCACACAATGTTGAAATTGAGTGGATGGCCGTCATTTAATGGCAAATATTGGCTGTTATTTTAAAACAACGGCTGTTATATTGAAATAATGGCCGTTATTTACTGTTATATGGCGGCCATCCACTCAATTTTACCATTGTGTGAACATATCCTTTCTGTGTTTTTAATCCACTCCTGGTTTTGGTTGCAATATGAGGACCACAATACTGACTGAAATATACATAGTGTGAACACAGCCTCAAAGTGAATGTACAATCAGTACACTTGCTTTAAGTTTTGCCAACGGATAGAACGGCGCCGATGCAGGGAAGCCGGTGCCACTGTCCGTTTTTTGAACCACTGCCTGTTTCTTGTGTACGGCGCCGTCCTATTCCCAGGCACCGGCCAGGGCTGAAGCGCTGGAGGTGGCTGGCCCACCCCCACCCCCAGTGGGAGGAAACCCCGCCCCTCTAAGACATGGCTCTGTTGATTTAAAAAAGAACCGCAGCACCAGCTTCCCTGCGCCGTTCTATCCATGGGCAAAAATTTGGTGCATTCGCTTTAAGGCCATCAGACACTTTTATAAAAAAAAAAAAAAAAGTCAGCTGAATCAACTGATCTTGGCAACACTAGTCAAATCTCTGATGTGTATGGCAGCCTCCTGACTAACGTTGATGGAGAGAAGGATCGGGCATGTTGAATTTGAAATATTTTTTGTTTAGGGGAGGGCAGTATGGTTACCACTTCTATCCCCATTCACAAGAACACGAGAACCTTCGCGGAGCTGATTGATGGCCACATGAAAAATAATCAACCCATAGCGACAGCATGTCTGTTTGTTCTACTGTCCCAGGGTACTTTTAGAGCACACTCTACCCCTCTGCATGTTGGAGGTCCAACTCTTTGAATCCATGGTGTTGTAGACTGCCCAGAACACGTAACACAGTCCCCGGAGGAGTCCAATGTTTTGTAAAAAAATTCCAACAAAAACCTCAAAAGCCCACATCACATCATGACAAAGAGGAAAGATGATTTTCTTCTGTGAAGTATCTGATGGCGGTGGAGCATATCCGGGCGACAAGCTTGTTTACCTCAACACAATGCTGTCATTGAGCAGCCGTAATATTCCTAGCTATTCTGAGATGTGCGGTGTTATCTGGCGGACACGGGACCCTGGAACGTTTCAGCCGCAGGTTTAAGAGGAGATATTTAAAGAACAACACTGGCCGGAAACTTTTCTCATGTCCTTATTGTCTACGAAAAGCTGCAATACTGACCAAAAAAAAAAAGCGTAATGGGGAGGAAATAGGCAAGCTATGAAAACAGGAAGAGCTTATTTTTATTATTCTGGGTGGGTTAGGAATTAAGTGTTAGGAAGGTTTCATCCTAACGGGCCCCAGCATTATAAGAGGCAATGCTTCAAAGCCTACCAAGAGGCCGAAGGGCACCATGATATAGATCATGGTGCCGGCAGCCAATCTTCCCCTGGGACCAGTGCACCATGGAGGACTAACCACTTTGGGGAGGCACGAATCACGAGTGTGGTGTCAAACTGGCGGCCCTCTAGCTGTTGCAAAACTACAATTCCCATCCTTCCGTTTTGGCTGTCCAGGCATGAAGGAAACAGCTGGAGGGCCGCCAATTTGACACCAAACTGGTGATTGGCGCCTCCCCAATGTGATTAGTCCTCCATGGTACATGTCAATTCTTTCGGCGGATAGCGGAATACGCCGGCCCATAGAATGGTGTCTATGGAGCCGGTGAAAAGGCGTGCGGCCGTGCGCGCGGACATACTGGGGAATTCTGGAGTTCATCCGCGAGAATTCCTCAGTATGAACCCACCCTCAGGCTGGATTCACACTGTTTTTGCATAGAGCTCTTCTAACTTATGTATAAATATGGATTATATGGATAATATATAACTGCGGTGACAATGTGCTCTCAATCTATATATACAGTATAGTAGCCAGTGACTTATGTCCATGACACCATCACCCACAAGCACAAATGCAAAGACTCCCAACATTTCGGCCATGTTCACACAGTCAACATCTGTGCCAATGCAGATGCAGAATGCTTGCGGGTTTCTGTCGGTAAAATTTTGCTGTGCAAACAAGCCCTATGTGTATATGATGAGGGTCTCACCTATCATACTGACTTCACCACTACGGACGGCCTCTTAGATGAATTGCCAAGCATGAATACTTGAAAGACCCCTTTTCCACAAGATGCTTATAGTGGATTGTGCTGTGGATTTCACATTAAAAAGCTTTTGACTTGTCCTGTGTGTTCCGACCTCCACCCATCGTAATATAGAGGCAGGAGAAGAGCTCAGCCAGCCAAAAAAAAACAGTCTGCAATTGTGGCGCAGATTTACCCACAGAAGTATACGGAAAAGTCTATAATTTTTACGGATCCATAATTTTTTTTTTTTTTTGGGACGTAGTGTCCTTGAAAAATACGCCTTAATTTTACCATCTTCCCATTTTTTGCAAAAAAAAAAAAAAAATCCAGATTACAAACATAATATACAGTCCTGACAAACTACTGAACGTGTAAATGGGGCCTATAGGCCGTAATACACGTAGATTGGTGATCGATTACTGAGCCTATTACATGGCTCGATAATCATTCTGTATATAGTAAAAAAGTATAAAGTATCCAAGGCGCTCTTCTTGCGTCTGTCCGCTCAACATAGCCGCTGGAACGTTAGGGTTGGTCTCTGTAGTGACAGGCCGCTCAGCCGAGACAGGACAGCACCGCAGCCAGTGATTGGCTGAGCTGCCTGTCACTTCAAAGATCATAATGTACAAGTTACGGTGCCAGCAGAAACCAGAAGAACACCAGCGAGTGCGGAGCGGTATGTATAAAGTTTATTTTTTTACACAGTCATCTGCGCTTCACTATTACATGCGTGATAGTCATCGGCTGATCGTTGTCTTTATTACATGGAACAATAATCTTCTAAATATCGCTCCGTGTAATAGGGCCCTTAGTCTATAGAAACCATCTGGAGTGAGCCAGGAAGTGAACTGCTAAAGGCCCCCTTCAAATATAGCAGGCGGTCCGGATCCATTTACCTTTCGGTGCAGCAGCAAAGAAACCGACAACTGAATGGGACAGTTTAAAATAACCAGCACTTTAATAAGGACAGCGGATCGCCGGATACGCAGGATGGAAGTACGCATCTTGCAGTGTTCCTCTGTCTGCAGGCTGATATATGTGGACCCGGCCTTAGGGCCCTATTACACGGAACGATACTCTGCCAAATCAGGTCATATTATCGTGTAATGAAGACAACGATCAGCAGATGAAAACGATCGGCTGATCGTGTCTTTTGGTCCTGACCTAAAGTCATCAGCCGTTAGGGGTTGCGCATCAGTACGTGTAATTGCAATGCGCACGAATCTGTACATTAAGTTCATACATTCTCCATGCTCCCCGTAGCCACCAGTGCAACTTCAGAGCTGGTGTCTGAAGAGACAGGTCGCTCAGCCAATCACTAATCAGGACGGCACTGCCACAGCAAATGACTGACTGAGCGGCCTGTCACTTCAGGGACCAGCTCTGAAACTGCACTGGCAGTGCACGTCAAAATAATGGTCATAATTATTTTCGGATGTTTTTGAAAACAGCGGACGTTATTTTTTTTTCAGTTGTTCACACAATTTTTGTTTTTCCCACCGTCCTTATTATTAAAGTCAATGAACTATTAAATTAAAAACACACCAAGGGCAATAAGTGCACTTGAAAGAATAACGTACCAACAGTCGGGCGCTTCTCCCGCCTCTATTTCACGATCAGTGAACACGCAGACCCTCAACACTTTACAGCTGCTGTAAAAGTCTGTAATTTACGCAACAGAATGAATATTCCAGCAAACCCAATAATCTGCAGAGTTCTCTGCTTGTCATGTATGTATTTTTCCTCGTACATATGGACTCTGCTTATCCCTGGGGTGGGACCCCCACCAACCACGCATCCTAAGCCCTTTAATTCTATTTTATATGATCAATGTGCTGATAGCAATATATAAAAAAAAACACACCAAACCCTTCACTCCATATACTAATATTCCTCTAATAAAATAAAGCTCAAGAGTAACCAGTCCTTACTACATAAACATTTCCAGCTAGAAGTATTTCTTCCCATCTCTCTTTACCATCTGCGTTTTGCATGCGAGGAAACCGCTCCGCCAATCACTTCATTTCGAGGAGTGCAGCTTTATCTGCTCCCAAGGTTGTATCCCATATGCAATAATAATCATCCTGCCCCTACATTTCCTCACTTCAAAGACATTTCTTCGGGGGAGGTTTAATCAGAAACACACGCACCACGTCTCTCCACCAAACTGTGCTGCGTTTCAGGAAGAAAACAGAATAAATAAATAATTGGAAAGACGAAGTTGTAAAAGGTTTATTGGCGGCAGAATCTCATGGAAATGGGACGGCGCTGACATTACACGGCGAGGATGGCTGCGACACAGGGTCACATGGGCACAGTCCTCGACGTAGCTGAACGTTGTTGTGTTTCAATAGGTAACTTGCCGCAATTGTCAAAAGACTATTATGAATGGATCCTGGTGACAGAAAGCTGCATGTTGTAACATAACTATAGCCACTATAGTATAACTGTGTGGTGTTACAGGTAGAGAATACAGCGTGCTGTGTGGTGTTACAGGTAGAGAATACAGCGTGCTGTGTGGTGTTACAGGTAGAGAATACAGCGTGCTGTGTGGTGTTACAGGTAGAGAATACAGCGTACTGTGTGGTGTTACAGGTAGAGAATACAGCGTGCTGTGTGGTGTTACAGGTAGAAAATACAGCGTGCTGTGTGGTGTTACAGGTAGAAAATACAGCGTGCTGTGTGGTATTACAGGTAGAGAATACAGTGTGCTGTGTGGTGTTACAGGTAGAGAATACAGCGTGCTGTGTGGTGTTACAGGTAGAGAATACAGCGTGCTGTGTGGTATTACAGGTAGAGAATACAGCGTGCTGTGTGGTGTTACAGGTAGAGAATACAGCGTGCTGTGTGGTGTTACAGGTAGAGAATACAGCGTGCTGTGTGGTGTTACAGGGAGAGAATACAGCGTGCTGTGTGGTGTTACAGGGAGAGAATACAGCGTGCTGTGTGGTGTTACAGAGAGAGAATACAGCGTGCTGTGTGGTGTTACAGGTAGAGAATACAGCGCTGTGTGGTGTTACAGGTAGAGAATACAGTGTACTGTGTGGTGTTACAAGTAGAGAATACAGTGTGCTGTGTGGTGTTACAGGGAGAGAATACAGTGTGCTGTGTGGTGTTACAGAGAGAGAATACAGCGTGCTGTATGTAGAGAAATGCATGTGACCGAAACCCGGCTCCCTCCTGCTCCCTAAGATGGGGCGTCTTCAGGTTTAGTGCCTAGGGCAGCAGCAGCTGTTAATACGGGCCTGTGTGGGACCATACTGAAAAGATAAAGTAATGCAAATAATTCAGCAACACAATGAAACTGCAATGTGTGAACACAGCCTAGATGTTCAGCAACAGATTTGGGCGGAGAATGTGCAGGGTGGAGGACTGTGATGAACAGCTGAGGGAAAGCATTGCATTCTGGAACCTGTAGTACTGTCTACAACTGATAAACCAGGAAGTACAGGCACACAATAACAGATCTGACAGGTCTCCTTTAAAGCTGTACTCCGGTGAAAACCTTTTCCTTTCAAATCAAATGGTTTCAGAAAGTTATACAGATTTTTAATTTACTTCTATTTAAAGATGTCAAGTCTTCCCCATACTTATCAGCTGCTGAATGTTCTGCAGGAAGTGGTGTATTCTCTCCAGTCTGACACAGTGCTCTCTGCTGCCAACTCTGTCCATGTCAGGAGCTGTTCAGAGCAGCAACAAATCCGCATAGAAAACCTCTGCTGCTCTGGACAGTTCCTGACATGGAGAAATGGCAGCAAAGAGCACTGTGTCAGACTGGAGAGAATACACAACTTCCTTCAGAACATACAGCAGCTGATAAGTACTGGAAGACACAAGATTTTTAAAAAGAAGTAATTTATAAATTATAAATAATTATAAATTAGAAGTAAAAAGATTTTCGCTGGATAACTCCTTTAATTAAAAAGAAAATTTCTTCTGCTGGAGTACCCCTTTAAATGATACTGCAAAACTGAAATCTTGCAATACTTAACATCCTACCCCATCCAGTCTGTTACAAAAGGGAAACCATCAGCCACTTTCCTAAGGACATAGAAGCTTCCTGTGATGGGAAGCCAAAGACACTGCATCTGCAGTAACTGTGACCTCAGAATCAGAAAAGTTTTCCATGCAAGATTCTTCCTATCAGATCACATCTGCACCAATCTCTTCCTTCCCTGTCCCATACATCCCTATTAATCAGGAACACTATGAACTTTAAAGTGTCACTGTCGTATTTTTTTTTTTTTTTTGGCAGAAATCAATAGTCCAGACGATTTTAAGAAACTTTGTATTTGGTTTTATGAGGCAAATATGCCATTATCTGCATTCAGAAAGACTTTCCCCAGCCCCCCCCCCCTCCTTTCTCTCAGTCACTGCTCATTATCAGGAAAACTCAACTCTTTTACATCAGTCGGGCCCTGTGTAACCTATGGAGAGGGGAGGGGGAAGGAGGGAGATTAGATGGCAGCAGAGAACAAAGGATTACACAGCGGGACCTCTATGAAAGCTGGTATTTAGAGATCAGTGCTGATTTCAGAAGAGATAGCCTGGAGATGTAGCTGTAAATTAACTCTTTGTTGTCCTGTTTTAGTGCCTCATCTCCCTCAATCTCTCCTTGCTGGATAAGCCCTTTAAGGGGACAAACACACTTGCCGGATTTGCAGCAAGTCCTCTCGCTGCATATTTGCAGCAAGACTCGCTGTGGATCCCGGCCCTATTCTTTCAATGTTAGACAAAATCGCAGCAGGGATGTACATCCCTGCTGCGAGTTTGTCCCCAGCCCGCCCCGTTAACCTATGTCCGCTGGAGCATATACTTTACCTGATCCCGGCTCCGGCTTGCTTCGGCGGTTCCCGGAGTCTTCAGCAAGCCGGAGCCGGGATCAGGTAAAGTATATGCTCGCTCCAGTGCCCGCCCGCAGCCCAGGCCGTCTTATCACCCCCCCGCAGCCCCAAACGCCCGCAGCCCCGAACGCCCGCAGCCCCGAACGCCCGCAGCCCCGGCCGTCTGATCACCCACCCCCCCCCGCCCCCGCAGCCCCGATCGCCCGCAGCCCCGGCCGTCTGATCACCCCCCCCCGCAGCCCCGATCGCCCACCCGCAGCCCCGACCATTTGATCGCCCCCCCCCCCCCGCAGCCCCGATCGCCCGTCCGTAGCCCCGGCCGTCCGATCACCCCCCCGAAGCACCGATCTGCGGGCGATCGGGCGTCCGGGTCTGCAGGGGAGCGATCGGGGCTGTGGGGGGGTTTGATCAGATGGCCGGGGCTGCGGGTGGGCGAACAGGGCTGCGTGGGTGGGGGGGGGGGGGGGAGAATCAGACGGCCGGGGCTGCGGGCGGGCGATCGGGGCTGCGGAGGGGGGGGGGGGGGGTGTGATCAGACGGCTGGGGCTGCGTGGGGCGGTGTGATCAGACGGCCGGGGCTGCGGGCGGGCACTGGAGCGAGCATATACTTTACCTGATCCCGGCTCCGGCTTGCTGAAGACTCCGGGAACCGCCGAAGCAAGCCGGAGCCGGGACCAGGTAAAGTATATGCTCCGGCGGACGGGGGGTTAACGGGGCGGGCTGGGGACAAACTCGCAGCAGGGATGTACATCCCTGCTGCGTGTTTGTCTGCCATTAAAAGTATAGGGCCGGGATCTGCAGCGAGTCTCGCTGCAAATACGTAGCAAGGAGACTCGCTGCAGACCCGCCAAGTGTGTTTGTAGCCTAATAGAATATATTCCTACCATAAGTTGTGTATAGATCCAGTGCAACCGTGACCATAATCTGCTATGGATGGAGGCTACTGGGGTGTCCTATGGCATCTGACCAACTGGTAAATATCAGTCCACATTTTTTCCCTCTATAAGATTTTTTGGAGGCAGCAAAATAAGTGTATGTATATATATATATATATATATATATATATATATATATATATATATATATATTATTAGGATCCGATAATGACCGTGCTTGTGTCTGAGCATCCTTGCAATGTGAAGCTTACAGAGTATCTAATTCAGTCTGATCCTATAACTGCACCATACCGAGACCATCCGCAGATGCCCTTAGAAGACCTCGCACAATGCGGAATCCATACATCACATCTGATGCGAGTTCTGCAAATAAACTCTTATAAAATGACCAAGTCTCAACGATTCATCTCAGTCCTGTCACAAGGTTGCTGAATAAATTGGAAATGACATAGTACAGGAAGGTATCCGGGGACCGCGCCGCTCTGGGACAGGTTGCCGTACAGTTATATATCAACACAGTGAAAATCTATACAAAAGTTTTGCACCTTTTTGTGTATTTTGGACTAACTCCTTATTATGGCAAAAGATAATGGGGGAGATATATCAATGAGTGCCCCCTGGCGTACGCCACAGGGGAAGGAGTAGATTCTTGCCTTCTCCCTGTCGTACGCCTGTGTGGCGCCTCCTATCAAGGTTCACGCCTAGAAACAGAAGATAACCAGGTGAAAACCTCAGCATGCGCCAGGCTCAGGGCTGGTCTGCTTCGCTAAGATTCATGTGCGGGAATACGGCTGGAAAAGGGGAGCCGGTTTCAATAAATGTCCTCCGATAATTAAACTCCATGTGAACACTGCCTTAGGGCTCATTTACACAGATACTGAAGATTTTACCTGCGGATGTAAAAATCAGTAGTCAGTGGACATCAGCAGCAGACAAGTGGATGTGGATTTCCACTTCTCCGTGCAGCAGAAATTTGCCAAAACAAAAATTGACCCCTGCAACTTGTACATTTTCACTGCATTTTAGTGGAGTAGAGGGGAAACACGCAATGACCCACCAAACTTTTGTTAGGCTAGGTTCACACTGCGTGTTTTGCAATCCGTTCTTTTGCACAAGACGGATTTAAGAAAACGGATGCATTTCCGTTGTGTAAAAAAAAAAAAAAAAAGGGGATCAAAACGGATCCGTTTATTTAACGGACACAAAAGTAGTGTCAGCTACGTTTTTGTCAGTCAAAAAAAAAAAAAAAAAAGGAAAAACGGATCAGTTTTCTGTTTTTTTTTTACAATGGAAGTCAATGGAAAAACGTATCAAAACAGATGCACACAAATGCATCCGTTTTTTTGCAAAAAAACGGATTGCAAAAAATGCAGTGTGAACCTAGCCTTAGGCGAAACCGCTTCCTTTTGAATTTCGGCCTCTTTCTCTCCCTTTAGTTGCTGCAGTTGTACCCTTACAACTGAAGCAACTAAAGGGAGAGAAAGAGGCCGAAATTCTAAAGAAAGCTGGGAAAACAGGGACGAAGCGCTGCAGAGCTGAATTCTCAGCAAATGAGAAAACCCCTTTAGCACAGGTAGACAAAGCCCTTATAACTGGTGACGATCTCTGCGACGAGTGTTTGTTTGCTGAGCTTCCACAAGGCTCAATCATTTGTGTGGCCCTTTAGATGTAACACTGTAGGCCGCACTAACCCTAACCAATTTTAAATGGCTGCGAAAAAAAATATAAAAAATTCTCTCTCTCCAACGAGCCGACCAACTTGCAAGCTCATTGGTTGATGGCCCTTGGCCGAGAAGTGTTCTCATTTGCCGTAATCTGTCCCTAAAAAGGGGTCTCCAAAATCTCTGCTCTGACTGACAGATGTCACAGGAAAAGAGAATGAGATATACTGGATTCCCACATGGCTGATCCTGTTCCTCTAGGAGGGTAGTCTGATGGCAGCCCACTCCCTGCACACAACTGGGAGATGACCACATTTTGCACCCCCATGCAACTTTAATCTTATAAAGTAGTTTTATACCAAAATATATATATTTTTTTCTTTTAAAATCAACAGGTGCCATAAAAACGTCAGAGATTTGTAGTTTACTTATCAGCTGCTGCTGTATATCCTCCAGGAAGTGGTATTTTTTTTCCAGTCTGGAAAGAAGGGGAAGATTTCTGTGGGGGATTTGCTACTGCTCTGAACAGTTCCTGACATGGACAGAAGTGGCAGCGGAGAGCACTGTGTCAGACTAGAGAGAATACACCACTTCTTGCAGGACACACAGCATCTGCTAAGTATTGGAAGACTGGAGGTATTTTTTTTTTTATAAAGAAGTAAGTTGCAAATCTCTGGCACCAGTAGATTTGAAAGAAAAAAAAAATGATGAAAAACCCTTTTAAACAGTGAACTTGGAAATTAACTACTGAAACCTATACATACAAACACTAATAAATAATATATATATTATATATATATATATATTCTATATCTAATATAAATATATATATTAGATAGATATAAATATGTGATAGATATAGATTATAATATATATATATATATATATATATATATATATATATATATATATATATATATATTAGATACACACGGATGTGATTAAAGGAACGCTTTTCCAAACATTGTAATTGGATGCAATTTTCATGGAGAGAATCCCACCCCCCAAAACAAAAATACTAATGTGAATCCAGACTAAGCAAAGCAACCGAGCAAATTCCTGTGCCTCCTGCCGCCATGTCCAGCAGCCCAGCATCCTGGATTGCAGCCGGACAAAGTCTGTCAGGAAGCAATAAGGCTTTATCTATCGATCACAAGATAATTATATGGGATCCCTCAGGGGAGGAAAACTTTAAAAAGAAAAGTGAAAAAAAAAAAAAAAAAAAAAAAGAAAACCTGTGGGTACTTTGAGCGATTTTATTTCCTGAGTGTTTTGCGTGCCCCTTTAATGATGGCGTCTGGGAGATTAGAACCAACCTCTGGCAGAAATTAAATACTCAGCAAAATGACGGCATTTTCTGTAAGCAGATGTAATTCCGCCCAGATGTCATCCGTGCGTCCGGCACACAAACACTTGTTTACGAGGTACAGTCAGCGCTGTTAGATAGAAAGACTCTATAGCTATGGCTGACTGACATTTCCAAGGTTCCCGGTTTCTCAGGAGTCTATTAGCGGGTAATTCTTGGGCCCATATTACGGAAGACTGTCTATGGGAACAAAGATTTAGTGACCTGAACTCCTGGCGGATCTAAGAATGGATAACGTAATGAGTTCTGGTCAACGAACCCCCGGTCATGCCAGGACATCAGGCAATAACATGGGCACAAAAACTGCAGCCTAAGAAGAGTCTTTAAAAGGGTTGTTAACCCAAAAATTTATTTTAAATCAACTGGTGTCAGAGATTTGTAATTTACTTCTATTTATTATTTATTTATTCCCCCCCCCCCCCCAACCCTCCTTAGAAAATTCCTTAAGGTTCAAAAGTCATTGATACCGATGCCAAGTAATCTTACTGGATTTCCTTCTGTGGTATTTCACTCGTCCCCTCCATGGCTCAGCGAACAAAATGGACAGACCTTCGCCTCCGCATGTGGTTCTCATTTTACATTTGTAAAGGTGCATTCACACTACAATTTAACCCTCCATGGAAAGGAGACATTGGCAATGTGTCAAAATCTGGTGCGGACCTATCCGTGCACAGACTGGCACAGGCTCCATTTACTTCTATGGCCCAAATGTTGACCGGTAACAATGTCGGGGTCATTAACTGCACATAAGTTTTTACTCAAGATCCAACTGCGAGGTTTGTACATGTGGGAAATGACCCGAATGTTGTTACTAGCCAACATTTAGAAGTAAATGGGTCCTATGCCAGTCCGTGCAGCCAGTCAGCACCCAATTTTCACAAGGTGATAACGTATTTGTGCCTCAAAAACACAACGTGCCCCCTAAATTACGTTTGGACGGGAATACCGCGCATGCTTGAACAGGTTAGAGCAACCATAGAATACCAGCAGGAGTGAACTGCACATGCTCGACCACTGAAAAGTGTGTCCTTGAGCCACAGTGACTTTGAATGGTTTATGTAGGGGGTGAGTGCCAAGAAATCCAACAATATAGAACATTTATTGCATTTACAAAGAGTTTGACATATAGGATACACTAAGGGTCCATTTACACAGAAAGATTATCTGACAGTTTATCTGCCAAAGATTTAAAGCCAAAGCCAGGAATGGATTTGAAAAGAGGAGAAATCTCAGTCTTTCCTTTATCTTTCCTGTTTAGTCTGTTTCTGGCTTTGGCTTTAAATCTTAGTCAGATAATCTTTCTGTGTAAATGGACCCTTAGGGTGCCTTTACACAGATTTCTCTGACAGATTTTTGAAGCCAAAGCCAGGAATGGATTTGAAAAGAGGAGAAATCTCAGTCTTTCCTTTCACAAATCTGTCAGATAAATCTCTCTGTGTAAAGGCACACTTAAGACATCAATGAAATTTTGGGCTATGGAGATAAGTGGTGTTTGTGGGAAAACCCTTTAAAAAAAAATAAAAAAAAAATAAAAAGAACTGACCCAAAACTAGACCTAAATATAAAAAAATACAAGATATATAAAACAGCAGAATGGAAACAGAGGACCATCTTTTGGCAAGGATTACGCAGGGTCTACTACCTCCAGACTGTGACCATATAGTGTGGTGAGGACTGTAAGCAATTATTACTCCAAGGCTCGGCCTAGAACGCCGCAGGCAGTCCCTTCCTCCATATTCTACTTCAACCGGATTGTATATCATTAAGGATGAAGGTTTCCGTCCGGTGGCCGTACAGATCATCTTAGACATCTGCAGGTTTAAGGATACAAGAACAACAAAGAAACACACAGTGCTCGGGACTACTGGCCGGATGCAAAGTGTGTGGTATAGTCAGTGTGGACAGTAGGGCACGACGCCTGACAACAATTAAAGGGGTATTCCATCTCGTAAAATTAAGATTTCACTAGGATATGCCATCATTTTACGATCGGTGGGGGTCTGACCTCTGGGACGCTCAAAGATCGTGAAAGAGACAAGGCTGTAATACTGAATGGTGAATGGGCCGGCTGCAAAACTAGGGCGCCACTATGCAGAAAAAGCAATAAGGCGGCCACAGTGAAACAGCACAGAGACCTTAAAGGGGTTATCCAACAAAAACCTTATTCTTTCAAATCAGCTGTTTTCAGAAAATTATATAGATTTGTAGATTTATTTCTATTTAAAAAGCTTGGGCCTTCCCATACTTTTCATCTGCTGTATGTCCTGCAGGAAGTGGCGTTTTCTTTTCAGTCTGACACAGAGCTCCCTGCTGCCACCTCTGTCCAGAGCAGGGGAGATTTTCTATGGGGGTTTGCTACTACTCTGGACAGTTCCTGTATCAGACAGAGATGGCAGCAGAGAGCACTGGAAAGAAAACACCACTTCCTGCAGGACATACGGCAGCTAATTAGTATAGGAAGACTTGAGATTTTTAAATAGAAGTAAAATTACAAATCTATATACCTTTCCGAAACCAGTTTGTTTGAAAGAAAATGGATTTTTGCTGTATAACCCCTTTAACTTTCTCTAAAAATCAGTGGTCCCAGAGATTGGACCCTCATGACCATGATGTAAAATCATATCCTTAGCAATATGCCATCAATGTACAGCTATTTCACATATATACAATAGAGTGCTCTACTATGGTCCCATATGGTATATGTGACAGCCCACTGTATATGGAGTAAGAAAGATTGTGTTGTATGTTACATGATCACTTCTTGAGAATCCGGTGCCTCATGGAGACACATTGGGGGAGATTTATCAAACATGGTGTAAAGTGAAACTGGCTCAGTTGCCCCTAGCAACCAATCAGATTCCACTTTTCATTCCTCACAGACTCTTTGGAAAATGAAAGGTGGAATCTGATTGGTTGCTAAGACAGTTCTACTTAACACCATGTTTGATAAATCTCCCGCATAGTATGGTGAGATGTACTACAGGCGCCATGCGTGCCGCTATACAAAGCTCATACACACAGAAGCAGTGCTTGTCTTCATTTCTTGCACACAGGGTACAGGCTGAGGCCTAGTATCCCAGGCAGATGACTTATTCTTAGAGGACCCATGTATAAATATCTCTAGGGTGAGGTTGTGCTTTACGGAGGATCAGTCACGGCGGGACTACATGTCTTATTAATAACCATAGGGCAGAACTGGATCTTATATAAGGCCCGAACCAATACAGCAGATTTACGAGCAACTATTTTTATTAGTCTCCTGACACGCAATGGGGGCGCTGATGCCCCCACGATCATTCCTAAAATGGACACAGGACCTAGGCTAAAGCCGGCTTGGCTTTCGTGAGAATTTTTTTTATTTTTTTCTTTAACGTTTTCCCTATTAACTTTAACAGGGAAGCAAAAATATGCAATGGGATGCTAGGCAAAAGCGGCAGGTTTCTGAAGATCAATAAATAAAAATTCGTTTTTAGGAGGGGGTGGGGTATTTTTTTCTTGGTATTCTTATATGTACCTAATCCACTATGGATTTAAAGGGGTAGTCTAGGAAGCAGAAAAGGTCTAAAGGTCCTACTTCACAGAACGATTATTGGCCGTTACAGCTGATAATCGTCCCGTGGAATAGAAGGCAACGATCATCCAACCTCGTTCATGTCCGCTGATCATTGCAGTCGTTTGTGTTTCAAACATGTTGAAAAACAAACGACTGTGATAGCAGTGATATGCTGCCGTCGCTCCGTGGAATAGGAGAGGCGTCAGCAGACAGTCACTATGCTCTATGGGCTGCCCGGACGGTCTAGCGATCACCCGGGGCAGGCCCCCTGCACTCACCCGCTCGCTGCCACCGTGTGTAATAGTGGTGGCAGCGAGCGGGGAACGAGGAGAAAACGAGCGTTGACAGCGCTCGTTTGCTCCTCACAGTCGGCCTGTGGAATAGGGGCTTAATTTAGGGCAGTATTACAAAGCCTGATAATTGGGGTAAGAGAGCGCCAATCTTCTAGATTGGCCATCGCTTACAGAGCCTACTGTGTGGCTTGACTGTTGTGCCTTTGGGTCCATTTACACAGAAAGATTATCTGACAGATTATCTGCCAAAGATCCACTGGAGTGCTCATTCGAGAGTCTCCACTGATACATTGCCCACTATAAAATTTGAATATGCAAGAAAGGGGTCCATGGAGCCTCGGTTACGAGTCTCAGAACATAGGAATAGCCAGATATCCCTCCAGGGAAGGAAACTTGTTGCCAAGGGGTGCCTCCCAGTGGGGAGGTCACCAAACCACCCTGATACATAGCCACTTAAGTCCCACTCGGTTACGAGTATTGGAACATAAATATGGAAACACCAGGGTTGCCCCTTTTGCGTCAAAGTAACTCTGTATTGCAACATGACAAGGGATTACCAAAGGAAGGCATCCACCCCCAGACAGCTGTTTCTGGGTATTTGCCCCTCATCAGTGTGGAGCATGACTCTGGCTAATGGGGGCAATGAAAAGTAGACCAACAAAACAAAACAATCACTGAGCTCAGGGAGATCAGTAAAAAAAAAAATAATAATAATACAATGGAGAACTCATTGAAGAGTCTCCATTCATACATTGACCCCTAGAAAATTTGAATATGGAAGAAAGGGGTCAGTGGAGCCTCATCTGGGAGAGTGTAACACAGGCTACACGTGTCAACAATTATTCGATAACACAGGGGAACAAAGGGAGTTTTGGCACAAGAACAGTTAAGTTGAGTATGTAGATTCTTTTTCCAGACACGTTAATGGAATCCGCAGTGAAAAATGGTTTGGATTTTCTTGTGGATTCGGGGTCAGATTTGCTGGATCATCCCCAGCCAATCCAACCAGAGTGGTTGCCCCCCCCTAGTCTCCCACAAAGCATAAATGTGGTTTCCCTACATGTAACCTCCGTGCAGGCTTTGGCTTCTATCGTAGTTCTGTGTCGGAAACAAGTGCTGTGTTATCGGATGGCGGATCGGAGTAGATGATGAAATATAGATAAAGCCTACTAGCAGCGAATACCTGTTATGTCATAACCACCGTGCCCCGAGGATTACACAGCCAGTATCATACCGCAGCATCAAGCCTTCCCGTGACAGCCATTGTACAATTACACGCTTCCACTGTAATTTTACAGAGTGCTACAGAACTACAGGAGATTGTTTTTCCTATGTGCTACAACTTGAAGAAACTTGTCAGAAGGTGATAGTAGGTGTGGAAATCAGTGAAAAGAGGCCCCGGGGAAAATAAACTGCAAACACATGTGAAAGCGAGGCTTCTGTATGTATCCAACCTGTAATTAGGAGAGATCGAGACTGTCAGTATAAATAGCAGTGAGGACAGTGGGCTGCTATGAGGATTCACTATAAATAGGGGAAAGCCTAGCAATACCGTCAAGCAAGCTAATACAGGTCAGGGGATGGAGCAGCACTACGATTGTCTCATGGTTCTCGCCAATGCAACAGGCCTGAAAACTCATTTCCAGTGACCTAGGCAGTGTTCACACGTACAGTGTTTTTTTTTTTTCTGACTCTTATATACTGTTTCCGCTATCGACATTCACAATCCGTCAAAAAAAAATACGGATTGTACATCCGTAGTGCGTATTTGTTTGCGGATCTGTTGACTCTGTACTGTACTAGTTTAAAGTCTCACTGTCAATAGTCCAGGAGATTGTAAGAAACTTTGTAATTGGGTTTATTAGGCAAATCTGCCATTATCTGCATTCAAAAAGACTGCAGGTCCCCAGGTCTCCCCCCCCCCTCCTGTCTCTCATTCACTGCTCATTATCAGGAAATCTTGACTGTTTTACACAGTCAGACCCTGTCTGTTCTATGGAAAGGGGAGGAGGGAGATTAGTCGCCAGCAGAGAACAAAGGATTACACAGTGGGACATGTGTGAAAGCGGTATTCAGAGATCAAAGAGGTCAGTGCTGACTTCAGGAGATAGCCCGGTGATGTAGCTTTAAATTAACTCTTTCTTGTCCTGGGGGTTTGGAGAGCTTCAAACTGTCCTGGGGGTTTGGAGAGCTTCAAACTTGTCCTGGGGGTTTGGAGAGCTTCAAACTGCTTTTTCATGATAAAAATGCATTTTTCGGCTAATAAACCCAATTACAAAGTTTCTTAAAATCTCCTGTACTATGGATTTCTGCAAAAAAAAAAAAAAAATTTAAATGATGGTGACACTTTATTTAAAGTTGATATCAGGTTATAAAAATTTGGAACCAGTTTGCCAACCGCAGATCCGCTTTTTTTTTTTTTTTTTTTTACGGATGCCAAAAGGTTACAAGCCGTAAAAAAATAGCGGATTCCATTGACTTCCATTGGCAATTCCGTAAGAAGAAGAAAAAAAAAAAAAAAAAACGCACACACAACACAGATTCACACAACACCAGGACATTTTTATCTCCTGTGGATCAAAATGCGTACTCGTAATCTACTGATGGTGTAAAGGGCCCCATAGAAATCGATGGGTAATAACTTAAAGCAACCCTGTCACTTCACAAAACTTTTGACATGTCATAGAGACTTGTCAAAAGTTTTCATCGGTCGGGGTCTGAGTGTTCAGACCTGTACTGATCGGGAGATAGAGGCGCGAGAGGATGCGCTGCAGCTCTGGATGCGGATTAGTCCAAAACCTGCATCCCCCCCACCAATATTTTGCACAATATAACTGTAGTACAGCACTGTGTATGATAGTCATTTCTGTAATGCATAGGCCTCTGAGCGCCCGTCCTCCCCGCCACATATAGTGGACTTTATGAAGTGAGCTCCATCTCCAGTCAGAGACCCAATGCTATTGAAGTCTATGGGGCTGGGTCTCTCGCTGGAGTCAGGAGCCATGGACATGGTCCATTATATGTGGTGTGGAGGATGGTAATTTTATGCCTGGAAAAGTCCTTTTTGTTCAATTTTTTATTTGCACATTTTAGGGTCTCTTTGTCCAGTTCCACATGCATGTTCACATACTGCATGACGTTCGGACGTGTAAACATGGCCATTCAAACTAACGGATCCATAGTCAAGTCGCAATTGTGGACAGTGCTACAGATCAAGGCATCACTGTGTCTTCCATGGTGTTTTCCAGGCTAACCTCAGGCCACAGTAATAAGCCAACAGGGAAAAATACCTGCAGAGTTTTCTTTAAGGCGTTTTTCTTGGTGCTTTTTCTGTGTCGGTGGCGTGCATCGTGCGCATCATGGAAAAACTGATGCCTTTGTGTGCATTGACTTCCTGAAACCTGACCCATTTTTTTAACGTACACCGTGACCACATTTTGTGTATGTTATGCTTAGCCAATCGCGGCTGAGCACAGTTGTGACGCGGCAGAGGGGGGACAGCGGAAGGGATTCGGCCGTCCGTCCGAAGATGACGTTTGTCACAAAATGGCGGACGGCCCTCGACACGGATCAGGTAATGTATAATGCACATCACACTTCCGGGTACACGGGCGCGGGTGGTGGGACACTGGGAACGGGGCGATTCACAGACATAACATACATTACAAAGTTGTATAACTTTGTAATGTGTGTTATTCTGTGAATTTTTTAGCGTCGCACTACCCCTTTAAATAACTGAACACAGCATCAAATCTGCTGCAGATCCTGTAGGTGTGAACGCACCCTTAAAAGGAGAAGTTTGGCAATTTTTAAAATCCGACAGGGGGGAATTTTATAACAAGTACGAACTTACCTCTCCCCTTGCCCGCGGTGGGACGGGCCTCAGGACCCCCGCAGGGCTCCGGGATCTCCAGTGTTGACATGTCACAACCTGGCTGATGGACGGAGTCCTGCCCTGACTGGGGCAGGACTCCGCTTCAATCACCGATTGGTTAAGCAGCCAATCAGGCGGGACAGGGCCCTCCGAGTCGTGACATCATCACAACTCGGTGGAAAATTCCTTCGATCACCGCGGGCATGGTGAGAGGTCAGTTCGTACTTGTTATCAAATTCCCCCTTGCCCCTTTCGGCTGCAGGATTTTAAAAATGTCCGGACTTCTGCTTTAATAGAAAAAACTGAAGCATCTGTTTTCCATTGACTTCCATTATAAGGGTACGTTCACACTTACCGGATCTGCAGCAGATTTCATTTAAATAAATAACTGAACACAGCATCAAATCTGCTGCGGATCCTGTAGGTGCGAACGCACCCTAAAAAAGAAAATGGATCATTTTTTATTCCGACCATGCTTTAGTGTACGTTACTCAACAACGGACAGTAAATATTCGGTGTGACGCCGGCCTTATTTCCAGGCAGATTTATCAATCGGTCTGTTGCCCATAGCAACCAATGAGCGCTCAGCTATCAATGTACAGTATCAGGCCACGTGACTTGAGCCAATCGCATAGGTGTGCGGCAGGGTCCCCCAACCTGCAGCAAAACCAGCATCCCCATCATGCCCTGACAGGCTTGGGCTCTCGGAGCACGATGGGGGTTGTAGTCCTGCAGCCTGTGTGTGTATGTGACAGCAGACGGAGCGGCGCGGCCCGTGTGACAGGAGCCTGGGAAGAGGCCGCAGGATTTATGAATGGCCGCGGTCACGTGACCGGGAGTTCTCGGCTTCTATTCACAAATCCAGGGCCGCGCGGCCGGAGACACGGGAGGCAGCAACACGATCCGTCCCCTCCTCGTCCCCTCCTCCTCCCCCGGGACGCCACATCCGACCCCACCCTGCGGCCGCACTCACCGTGACAAAGGCCGCGCAGGTGGGGGAGGGGAGCCGTCTGCAGCTGCCGGCACCTCGCTGCCCGCTGCGGGTTTTTTTATGAATGGGAAGTGCAGCATGCAAATCAGGAGGGGTCACCAGAGAAAAGATGGCGGCCGGAGGAGGGGGGGTGACCCGGGGGGCGGCAATGCTTACACACACGTGTGTCACAGCTGCCAGACTACAACTCCCATCAACCCTGGGAGACAGAATGGAGAGCACTACTGCCACACTGACTGGCGGTGCATGATGGGAGTTGTAGTTATCCAACAGCTGGAGAACACTGTCTAAGAGCGAGAATGGGGAACCTTCCCCCCCCAGCTGTTCTATAACTACAACTCCCATCATGCTTAGGCAGATAAAGCTTTGGCTGTCCAGGTATGATGGGAGTTGTAAGTTTGCAACAGCTGGAGGGATGAGGGTTTCCTATCCCTGCCTTTAGAGCGTACTACAACTCCCATCATGCTTGGGTACTGTAACATCTGTACAGGCTTTATATAGTAGCTGGTAAGGAGATGCAGAGGAGCTATAACCCCCATCATGTGTCTGTTACTGTGCGACAGGAGCTACGTAGGCAGTATAGGACATATACCAGACGTATAACTACGTATATCCCATTTTCTGCCATCACCTGATATTAACACACGTCACAGGGACCATGTACAGCCATGGAATAGAGGTTACAGTACAACGTTCATTGGTCCAGCAGCCATCTCTACAAGCGTGCATACAAAACCTCTGACGGACTCCTCTGGTGGTAGCGGATCTCCAGGAGAAGACATTAATATCCCCCTGGCGTCCCCCAACATCTGTAGGGTGAAAGCACTCAATAGTTCCCTATACACATTAGACCATAGGTGTCAAACTCAGGCTCTCCAGCTGTTACAGAACTACAATTCCCATCATGCCAGGACAGCCAAAGCTAAAGCTGGAGAGCCTGAGTTTGACACCCCTGCACAGGATGATTATCGTGTGAAAAATCGTTATATCGTTCGAATTTAAACGATAATCACACCGTGTAATTGCAGGCAACAATCGAAAAATCGTTCATATGTCGTTGACCATTTATTTAGATCTGACCCTAAAGTTCTCGTTAATCGTTCGCTGTAATTCCACATTCGTTCGCTCAAGCTCCTCGTTTGTTCACTAATCGTTCAGTGTAATTGCACATTGTCCATTGTTTTCCGGGGATCAGAAGAAATAAACGATCATAGAAACGATCGCAATAACGACCATCGTTCTATGTAATATAGTGAACGGTTTCAGGTTAATGATAAACAATCTCGTTTGCAATAGTTTATCGTAAGTCGTTAAAAATTTCTCAGTGTAATAGCAGGGATGGGGAACCTTCGGCCCTTTAGCTGTTCCAAAACTACAATTCCCATCATGCCTGGACAGCCAAAGCTGGGCAGAAGGTTCCCCATCCCTGCTTTAGGGTCCTATTACACAGAGCGATTTTTAACGACTAACGATAAACGATTGCAAACGAGATTGTTTATCATTAACCTGAAATTGTTCACTATATTACATAGAACAATGGTCGTTAGTAACGTAACATCTACAGAGAATCTGCCCTGTGTGAACATACCCTAAGCAGAAGTAATGCTTTGGCCAATGGAATGACTTTTAGGGTCAATTTACACAGAAACATCTGACTGACAGATTATCTGCCAAAGATTTGAAGCCAAAGCCAGGAACGGACTATAGACAGAGATCAGGTCATAAAGGAAAGCCTGAGATTTCTTCTCTTTTCAAATCCATTCCTGGCTTTGGCTTCAAATCTTTGTCAAATAATCTGTGTAAATGGACCCTTAGAAAAATCAATGCACTATGTGAGCCATCACTTGTGCTTGGGATATGCAGTGCGTAGTGATAGGTCATCCCTGTATTAGGGGGTCCTTCAGTAATGTTATTCACAGTGCTGTATACTAAACAGTGTCCAAATAGGAGGCAGGTAGCATTGTTCCATGTGCTCATTCCAGGGCACTCACCAGGCCTTCTGCAAGATGGTAACCGTTATAGATGCCACCATTCTGCACGCCATAAAGACGGCCACCAGCACCCAGGATAATGGACGACTGTCAAAGTATGAAGAATTAATTTAGCCCAAATACTACTCTATATAGAGCAGGGGTAGGGAGCCTTGGCTCTCCAGCTGTTGCAAAACTACAACTCCCATCATGCCTGGACAACCAAAGCTTTAAATAAAGAATATGGGTGTCAAACCCACGGCCCCCCATCCTCCCATCATGCCTAGACTGCTAAAGCATGATGGGAATTGTAGTTTAGTGACAGCTGGAGGGTCACGGGTTTGACAGGTCTGATATAGAGTAATGGTTTTCTGATCAGTATACAGGGATGGACAGACTACTGTGAAACATAGGAGCCTATGTGACTTTTACTCTCTCAGCAACAGGAATTTCCATAGACACCAATAAAAAACAACCCAAAAGGCTACAGACCACTAAATTACAGGTCACATCGGCCCCTGGGGTGTTGTCGCAGACGGTCGCCCTGAGGATGGGCAGATATGGGGACGTTGGGGCGGCCGTTGCTATGTCACTGTGTCAGCGTGACTTTACCCCGAGGACGAGGCTGCAGTTTAGACTTCCTAGAAGGTTTAGGATCCTTCATCTCCATATAAAGAGCTGGAAGTGGAGGGGGATGTCTCTACAACCACTTTACAGCCAGATGTTCATTCACCGTCTCCCAGACATTCACATAGCTGTGCGCTGCCACGGTATACGACACCGACATAAAATACCCACACCCTATAATAGGTAGGTTAATACCCTTTACTAGAGAAGCTGGAGATAACCAAGAAAAAAAAAATTACGGGGGAGATTTATCAAACATGGTGTAAAGTGAAACAGGCCCAGTTGCCCCTAGCAACCAATCAGATTCCACCTTTCATTCCTCACAGACTCTTTGAAAAATGAAAGGTGGAATCTGATTGGTCGCTAGGGGCAACTGAGCCAGTTTTACTTTACACCATGTTTGATAAATCTCCCCCGTATACATCTCTATTTTCTTAAGAAGCTGAATAGTAAACCTGTCTAAGAATACAGCAATTCATACAGTTAAAGGGATTATCCGGCGCTACAAAAACATGGCCACTTTCTTCCAGAGACAGCACCGCTCTTGTCTCCAATTCAGGTGTAGTTTGCAATTAAAGCGAATGTACCATCAGGTACATTCGCTTTAACCTGACCAACGAATAGATCGGCGCAGGGAAGCAGATGCCGTGGTCCATTTTTTGAACCGTGGCCTGGTTCCCGTGTACGGCGCTGTTCTATCCACAGGTACCGGGCCGGGGCTGAAGCCCCTCTATGACGAGGCTCAGTTAGAATAAATGGAGCCACGTCATAGGGGGGCAGGGGATTCCTCCCACTGGGGGCGGCCCAGCCCGCCTCCAGTGCGTCAGCCCCAGCCGTTACCCATAGATAGAACAGCGTTGTACACGGGAACCAGGTCGCGTTTAAAAAAAAAAAAAAAAAAAAAAAATGGACCGCGGCACTGGCGCTGATCTATCCGTGGGTCAGGTTAAAGCGAATGTACCTGATGGAACATTCGCTTTAAGCTCAATTAACTTCAATGAAACTGACTTACAAAACCTGCACCAAAACTGGAGACAGAAGTGGTGCTGTCTCTGGCAGAAAGCGGCCATGTTTTCGTAGAGCTGAATAACCCCTTTAAAGTGCTGCCTGCCTAGGAAGTCAAGGAATGGAGGCTAACAGCTCTGTAGGAAGTCAACGCTCACCTAAAATTTCTCAGCTCTGATTACTAGGAGTGAAGAGAGAAGGTTGAGCACTTCTCTCTCTGTGCACAACTGGGAAACTGCCATAGACTTAGGGCCCTATTCCACCGGACGATTATCGTTCAGATTATCATTAAATCGTTCGAATCTAAATGATAATCTTTCGGTTGAAATGCAGTTAACGATTAACGACCGAACGAGAAATCGTTAATCGCTTTATAAGACCTGGACCTATTTTGATCGTTGCTCGTTCGCAAAACGTTCGCATTGAATAAGGGCCCTATTCCGCCAGACTATTATCGTTCAGATTATCGTTAAATCGTTCGAATCTAAGGGCCCTTTTACACAGAAAGATTTGAAAAGAGGAGAAATCTCAGGCTTTCCTGTATGACCTGATCTCTGTGTATAGTCTGTTCCTGGTTTTGGCTTCAAATCTTTGGCAGATAATCTTTCTGTGTAAAAGGGCCCTTAACGATAATCGTTCGTTTGAAATGCAGTTAACGATTAACGACCGAACGAGAAATCGGACCTGGACCTATTTTTATCGTTGCTCGTTCGCAAATTGTTCGCATTGAATAAGACATTGTTCGGTCGCAGTAGATACGAACGCAATAGCGAAGAAAAAAACTATCACAAATACGATCATAAGTAACGATTATTGTTCCATGGAAATGAGTGAACGTTTTAAGGTCTTTCGCAATAGCGGTCGTTTGAGATCGTTAATGATTATGCGAACGATAATCGTCCGGTGGAAAAGGGCCCTTAGGGTCCATTCACACAGAAAGATTATCTGACAGATTATCTGCCAAAGATTTAAAGCCAAAGCCAGAAACAGACTATAAATAGGGAACAGGTAATAATGGAAAGCCTGAGATTTCTCCTCTTTCCAAATCCATTTCTGGCTTTGGCTTTAAATCTTTGGCAGATAATCTTTCTGTGTAAATGGACCCTTACACCCAGAGTCCATCTCTGTCACGTGGCACATAGCTGAGATAGAACACGCTTAGTGCACATGTATCCCGGCTCACTCAGGCCCTGAACAATCTGAACTTCAGACGTCTCAAGTGACAGTGCCCATTCACCTTCACAATTTACATCGCACATTTTGAATGAAGAAGGGTGAAATCTGCAAGTGGATGGGCCTCTAAATCAGGGATGGGGAATCTTTGGCCCTCCAGCTGTTGCAAAACTACAATTCCCATCATGCCTGGACAGCCAAAGCGAAGCACCTTCTGCACAACCCTATTTGAGTAAAAAAAAAAAAAAATTTCTATAAATGTGCCAGGAGAGGACTTCTTTAGGGTTCCCATATACCTAGTGGTTATGTGTGGCATGGTTTACAGCGGGTATAGGGGCACCCTAAAACGGATTCCGATACTATATCTCCGTACAAGCTTCAAGTATGCAGTGTTATTACTGCGCCCTATGGCAATCCATGACCCTTGGCAGATCTCCTTATTTTAGATAGAGATCTTCTGTATAATTTACACAGAATCCAACAAAAAATAGAATTTATCAGATGCCATATGACAGGGACATTGGGGAACTATTGTGAGAGTGCGGCAGTGCTGACTGCAATAAACTGGTGAGTGAAGTACGCTGTCACACGCTTCTCCCAGTTATATCTAGACATTGGTTGGCGGTCTCAGGACAACTATCCTGGCCAATAAAGCATCTGACATGTCTGTGTGACTTGGCATACGTTTTTTTTTTTTTAAGGTGAAAGTAACGCTACCGGCACACCAGTTACCTGTAGGGCTCTATTACACGGGGCGATAGTCTGCCAAATCAGGCCGATTTGGAAGATTATCGCTCCGTGTAATAAAGAGAACGATCAGACAATGATCATTGGCTGATTGGGTCTTTTGGTCCTGACCTTAAGGGCCCTATTACAGGGGACGATTATTGTGCGTCGTTATATAGTTTGAATTTAAACGATAATCGTTCTGGGGAATTGCAGGCAACGATCAAAAAATCGTTCGCGTGTCGTTGATCGTTTATTTAGATCGGAACCTAAAATCATTGTTAATCGTTTGCTGTAATACCACATTCGTTCGCTCAAGTTTCGTGTTTTTTCACTAATCGTTTAGTGTAATTGCACTTTGTCCATTGTTTTCCTGGGATCAGAAGGAATAAACGATCATAGTAACGATCGGAACTAACGACAGTCGCCCGGTGTAATCTGGTGAACGATTGGAGGTAGACGATAAACAAAAAATCTCATTTGCGATCGTTTATCGTTAGTCGTTAAAAATCACTTCGTGTAATAGGACCCAAACTTATCTGCCACCGACCAAGCTACATTTAATAGCGATGAACGTCCGACAGCTGATGAATGTGTAAAAAAATAAAGATAGATATATATATATATATATATATATATATATATATATATATAAATAAAATATATATATATATATATATATATATATATATATATATATATATATATATATATATATATATATATATATATATATATATACATACATACACACACACACACACACACACACACACACACACACACACACAGCCCTTGCTGCATGATTATCGAGACATATATAGGCTCATCTAGCAGATCGGCGCTCCCTTAGGGTATGGAATCGGCAAAGAATTTCAAGTGGAGTTCGGATTCCGCTTGAAATTCCACCTGTCCCATTGATTCAATAGGATATCACATGCACACAGTGCCATCCACCCAAAGACATGACATGTCAATGAAATGCAATTCTTCACAGATTCCGTAGTGTGAACATACCCTAACACCAAGTCATTGGGCCGTGTAATACAGCCTGTAGACTACACTTCATTTACTGAAGCTTATGCCTGCTCAGTTATATAAGTTTTTAGACACCTGACCTGGTTTTAGTCACCTGACCTAGTAGTACAAAAGCATCACTACTAATAAGTAAAGTTTTAGTGCATATACTACATAGAGACCAAACCTTATTGTAAGGTGCCATCACTTATTCAGTAGCATAATAGTACGTCTGCAATAGGAAGCATTACAGGAAACGTAAAGGTTTGACTTATTCTAGATAACCCCTTAAAGGAGTTATCCAGCACTACAAAAACGTGGCCACTTTCTTCCAGAGACAGCACCAGTCTAGTCTCCAGTTCAGGTGTGGTTTGCAATTAAAGCGAAAAACCAAAACAAATTTCTTTCAAATCAACTGGTGTCAGAAAGTTATATAGATGTGTAATTTACTTCTATTTAAAAATCTTAAGTCTTTTCATACTTATCAGCTGCTGTATGTCCTGCAGGGAGTGTTGCTTTATTTACATTTAGACATAGTGCTCTCTGCTGACATCTCTGTGGGAGACAGGAACTGTCCAGAGCAGGAGAGGTTTTCTATGGGGATTTGCTACTGCTCCGGACAGTTCCTGACATGGACAGAGGTGGCAGCAGAGAGCACTGTTTCCGAATGTAAATAAAACAAAACTTCCTGCAGGACATACAGAAGCTGTATGGGAAGGCTTGAGATTTTTAAATAGAAGTAAATTAAAAATCTATATAACTTTTTGACACCAGTTGATTTGAAAGAAAAAAGGTTTTCGCTGGAGAACCCCTTTAAGCTCCATTCACATCAATGGAACTGAGGTACAAAACCTAGACCCAAACTGGAAACTGATAAAACATGATGCCAACATGGACCCAATCTGCTGTGGACAATAAAAGGGTACTCCAGTGAAAATTTGTTTCTTTCAAATCAACTGGTGCCAGAGATTTGTAATTTACTTCTATTAAAAAAAAAATCTCCAGTCTTCCAGTCTTTATCATCTGCTGTATGCCCTACTGGGAGCGGTGTATTCTTTCCAGTCTGACACAGTGCTCTCTGTTGCCACCAGTAGCAAATTCCCATAGAAAACCTCTCCTCCTTTCCAGACTGGAAAAAAAATACACCACTTCCTGTAGGACATAAAGCAGCTGATAAGTACTAGAAGACTTGATATTTTTTAATAGACGTATATTAAAAACCTCTGGCACCAGAAATTGGAATGATTTTTTCCCAGCTTGAGTACCCCTTTAAGGCCAATGCAGCAACAGTTGCCTATAGAAACCATTGCTTAAAGGAATAGACGAACAGCTGTCCATAGCAACCAGTTTCACATATGATGACATAACACAAAGAGAAGGATATTGGTTCCCAAGGGTAACCATTCATTATTACTCTGGGAAGGCTTTGACGCCCATTCAAATAAAACATGGCGGCTAACACAGACATCAGAGAGCCGCCCATACAACGTATGCTATGGAGGCTCCACAGAGTGAGCAAAATGTAATAATAATCGCTATACCAATGTCCATAGGAACGCCACACGGCGACAATCGGCAGGGACACACATGTACAAACATGACATTAGTGACAGGCCGCACATTATCTCCCTCGGGGGCTCTCGATGCCTCAGGCCCAGTGAATGGCTGATAATTACACGGTAACCAGATGCCTGCAATGAATGGGAGACCTACAGGTAACCCAAACACCGGACCCTGCCCCCGGATGAGGAGGACTAGGACACGTAGGATGGCGATGCCAGGGGAAACAATGAGCGGTCCCTACGGGGGCAGGATACCCAGCAGCAGCTCCGCTCTAATCTGACATCTTTTTGTGAATGGCGGTGGCTGCTCTGTGTTTAGTCTGAGTTCACTTCCTGAGGTGAACGTCGCATTTACCACACCTGATAGAGAACACGGCAACACAACAGTCCACACATCAGCAAAACTATAGTCTGTCAGACACAATCTGACTGCAAGAAAGCTGGGTGACAGCTAATAGGGACGATATACGAAGAGGGACAGCTAATAGGGACGATATACGAAGAGGGACAGCTAATAGGGACGATATACGAAGAGGGACAGCTAATAGGGACGATATACGAAGAGGGACAGCTAATAGGGACGATATACGAAGAGGGACAGCTAATAGGGACGATATACGAAGAGGGACAGCTAATAGGGACGATATACGAAGAGGGACAGCTAATAGGGACGATATACGAAGAGGGACAGCTAATAGGGACGATATACGAAGAGGGACAGCTAATAGGGACGATATACGAAGAGGGACAGCTAATAGGGACGATATACGAGGAGGGACAGCTAATAGGGACGATATACGAGGAGGGACAGCTAATAGGGACCATATATAAGGAGGGACCGCTAATAGGGACCATATATAAGGAGGGAGAGCTAATAGGGACAATATATAAGGAGGGACAGCTAATAGGGACGATATAAGAAGGGACAGCTAATAGGGATGATATAAGGAGGGACAGCTAATAGGGACAATACTACAACCCCCTCCCCCAATGGGGTTCTAACCCAACTTCTACATCAAAGCTGCCTAAAGCAGGGTGACCACATATTCACACTGCTCCCCAACCTGTGGCAAAACTACAACTCTCATCGTTTGAAAAGAGACACCATTTGGGGAACACTTAGTACATATACCTATAAAGGCATGGACGCCAAGATTCACACAGAATTTCCACGATTGCTCAGTAGAGGAAATAGCGCACCATGTATAGAGGATACAGTAGTATACAGATATATTGGTTATACATAAAAAGTATATAGAAGCTTACAAAACCAAAAAGCCCACAATCAGAGATCCAATATATTATAAAGTATTGGTTAAGACAAAGATGACCATACAGGACTTGTCATATAATGTAGGATCGGTCTGATCTCTCCAATCTGTCAGTTATGTACCCGACACGTCACGTGACCAATTGGTGACGTCCTTGAGATGCCACATGTGACCATTCGGCAATGTCCCCAACACGTCACATGTGACCATTCGGCAATGTCCCCAACACGTCACATGTGACCATTCGGCAATGTCCCCAACACGTCACATGTGACCATTCGGCAATGTCCCCAACACGTCACATGTGACCATTCGGCAATGTCCCCAACACGTCACATGTGACCATTCGGCAATGTCCCCAACACGTCACATGTGACCATTCGGCGATGTCCCGGAGACGTCACATATGACCATTAATGTACCTGACACATCACATGTGACTATTCAACGATGTACCCGACATGTCACATAGGACCCTCGAGCGATGTATCCGACACGTAACATGACCATTCAGTGATGTACCTGACACGTAAGGTATGATCAGTAAGTGATCTACCAGAGATGTCATGTATAATAATGTGATGTAATGTTTGATCAGTCTGTCATCGATCCAACATGACAGGTAGATGACAGACTGATCATATGTTACATTACATGTCAGGTAGATCTAGATCACAGAACAATCCTATGTGACGTGTCAGATTAAGGAATGATCCTATGTAACATGTCGGATAGATCACAGAACAATCCTATGTAACATGTCAGATTATAGAATGATCATATGTAACATGTCAGATTATGGAATGATCCTATGTAACATGCCGGATTATGGAATGATCCTATGTAACATGCCGGATTATGGAATGATCCTATGTAACATGTCGGATTATGGAATGATCATATGTAACATGTCGGATTATGGAATGATCATTTGTAACGTCGGATAGATAACAGAACAATCATATGTAACATGTCGGATTATGGAATGATCCTATGTAACATGTCGGATTATGGAATGATCCTATGTAACATGTCGGATTATGGAATGATCATATGTAACATGTCGGATTATGGAATGATCATTTGTAACGTCGGATAGATAACAGAACAATCATATGTAACATGTCGGATTATGGAATGATCATATGTAACATGTCGGATTATGGAATGATCATATGTAACATGTCGGATTATGGAATGATCATATGTAACATGTCGGATAGATCACATAATCACCATACGTGACATGTTTGTTACACACAGACTGTTCATACATGATAATTCAAGTAGATCACACAACAATATGCAGCATATCAATACAAAGTATAGGAATGTACAATGCTGGAGCCAGTAGCAGATCACGCACCACTGCCACATACATCTATACATGTCCTATTATATAAGGAGGACTGTGTGTATATATATATCTCTCAACACATATATATTATATTACACACAATACACCTGGACAGCTTAATGCCAAAACATAACCACCCTGCACAGTGCCACATATAGCAACATCACATAGTGTCCTGTGCCCACCGACAGGTGAGACACCTCCAGCCGCCACACCACCTTACACCTCCACTGTCTTATTACAACACACCGGTGTTTATTACAGTCTCACAAGAGGTTCTGCAGCAGCACACATGACTTCTTCTCCTGTACAGGTCTACAACTAGTACCAATAACGCCGCCTGTACCCCCTATAGGAGACTATGACAGTGGATGGCACACAGTGGCGGATTTCTTGCCACCCTATACAGTTATGTAGGGTCACTGACGGGTCTCAGGTGCCAATGCCAACTTTGTTGCATTGAGTGGCATCTATTCTAGGTTGTGCCCATGTGCCCTGGCACCCTCCACCACCATCAGCTTTGTATGCAGCTCTTCCATTGCAGGATATGGAGCTGCCACAGGTTGCCATCATCCTTATTGTTATGCAGCATACAGATTGCAGCTCTGCAGGCCGATGCATGCTCCCCGGGCTGCACACTGTGCCATGCTGCATGCACCAGCAGCCCCATCTGCAGCAATGCACTGCAATCCAGCAGCCATGCAGCCAGCCCTCCCATGCATGCAGCACCCCGGCAGCAGGGGGCAGCACTTACTCCTCAGGGGGGGCTTCCTCGCTCATCTTGTCCCGATCACCGTCGTCTTGTGGCCGCCTCGGGGGGCTCCGAGCTGCTCATCTTTCCCAGGCGGTGTATGACTCGCTCTCCCCCGGTTGTGCAGTCCTGCTCCCTCCTCCCGTGGACGAGCGGCGGCGGCGTGTACCTCCCGGGGACTGGCTGGTTATAAGCAGGCGGCTGCTGCGCCCCGCCCGTGTGGCTGCTGGTGGTGGCCCCGTCCGAGCCCCATCTCCTGTTACTCCATGTTGTCTCCGGGTCTGGCAGGCACTGTGTGTGTGTGTGTGTGTGTGTACAGTAGATGTGTGTGCGCCTCTCACCCGCCGCAGGGACGAGGAGGAGAGAGAGACGGAGAGGAAGTGGGGCGGAAGCGATGACGTCACCCTCCCCAGCAACAAGCAGCTGCGAGGACACGAGAAGGAGGGAGGGGAGAGCAGACGGACGGGGGAGGGAGCAGGGGGGGAGAGCAGGGGTACAGGCCGGGGGGAGAGCAGGGGTACAGGCCGGGGGGAGAGAGGAGAGAGCAGGGGTACAGGCTGGGGAGAGAGGGAGCAGGGGGAGAGAGCAGGGGTACAGGCCGGGGAGAGAGAGGAGAGAGCAGGGGTACAGGCCGGGGAGAGAGAGGAGAGAGCAGGGGTACAGGCCGGGGAGAGAGAGAGAGGAGAGAGCAGGGGTACAGGCCGGGGAGAGAGGAGAGAGCAGGGGTACAGGCCGGGGAGAGAGAGAGAGCAGGGGTACAGGCTGGGGAGAGAGAGGAGAGAGCAGGGGTACAGGCCGGGGAGAGAGAGGAGAGAGCAGGGGTACAGGCTGGGGAGAGAGGGAGCAGGGGGAGAGAGCAGGGGTACAGGCCGGGGAGAGAGAGAGGAGAGAGCAGGTGTACAGGCCGGGGAGAGAGGAGAGAGCAGGTGTACAGGCCGGGGAGAGAGGAGAGAGCAGGGGTACAGGCCGGGGAGAGAGAGAGAGCAGGGGTACAGGCCGGGGAGAGAGAGAGGAGAGAGCAGGGGTACAGGCCGGGGAGAGAGAGAGAGCAGGGGTACAGGCCGGGGAGAGAGAGAGGAGAGAGCAGGGGTACAGGCCGGGGAGAGAGAGAGGAGAGAGCAGGGGTACAGGCCGGGGAGAGAGGAGAGAGCAGGTGTACAGGCCGGGGAGAGAGGAGAGAGCAGGGGTACAGGCCGGGGAGAGAGAGAGAGAGCAGGGGTACAGGCCGGGGAGAGAGAGAGGAGAGAGCAGGGGTACAGGCCGGGGAGAGAGAGAGGAGAGAGCAGGGGTACAGGCCGGGGAGAGAGGAGAGAGCAGGGGTACAGGCCGGGGGGAGAGAGAGAGCAGGGGTACAGGCCGGGGAGAGAGGAGAGAGCAGGGGTACAGGCCGGGGAGAGAGAATGGGTACAGGCCAAGGTAAGAGAGGGAGCAGGGGTACAGGCTGGGGAGAGAGGAGTAGCAGGGGTACAGGCCTGAGGGGGAAGGGAGCAGGGCTACAGACCGGGAGTGGGAGAGAGCAGGGGTACAGGGGGAGGGGAGGGAAAGAACAGGGGTAAAGGTGGGGGACAGGAGGGAGAGCTGGGGCACAGGATGGGGGGCGAGCAGGGGGACAGGGGAAAGAGAAGAGGGGGGGGGGTAGGCCAAGGAGAGCAGGGAAAACATGGCTGTGGGGAGAGCAGGGATACAGGAAGGGGGACAGAGGAAAGACTAGGCTTTTAGGCAAGTGTACAGAGAGTAGAGTTGGGGTACAGGCTGGTAGAGAGAGGAGGTACAAGACAGAGGAATGGGAGAGGAAAGCAGGATTTCAGGCCAGGGGAAACAGAAGAGACAACAGCAATGGAAGATATTGGGCATCGGGTAGAGCACATGGCCTGAAAGAGATAGGAGAATGAAGGTACTGGTCTAAAAGAGTGAGGGCAAGTGGAGAGTAGGGGTGCCAGAGAGGGAACAACAAGTGTACACAACTGAGGCAGAGGGGACAGCAGGGGGATAGAGTAAGAGAGGAAGGATTACAAGGTACGAGGCAAGGGGACAGCAGGGTTGATGGAAGAGCAAGAATAGAAATCTATTGGACAGAAAGGAGTGTTTAGAGGTACAGGGATGAGGAAGGCAAGGGGTGCAGGGCCGGGGGGAGCAGGGGTGCAGGGCCGGGGGGGAGCAGGGGTGCAGGGCCGGGGGGGAGCAGGGGTGCAGGGCCGGGGGGGGGGGGAGCAGGGGTGCAGGGCCGGGTGAGAACAGGGGTGCAGGGCCGGGGGGGGAGCAGGGGTGCAGGGCCGGGGGGGGGGGAGCAGGGGTGCAGGGCCGGGGAGGTGCAGGGGTGCAGGGCTGGGTAAGAGCAGGGGGGCAGGGCCGGGGGGGAGCAGGGGTGCAGAGCCGGGTGAGAGCAGGGGTGCAGGGCCGGGGGAGAGCAGGGGTGCAGGGCCGGGTGAGAACAGGGGTGGAGGGCCTGAGGATTATTGGCAATCAGCAGAACCTGAATAAAGAGCACATGGGGGCCTCAGGGCCAACGCAAGCTTAATTTTAAATTGGTAACAATTAGACAGAACGACTTTTTGTTTTCGCCGATAAATGATTGCAAACCAGCACTTTTGGGAACAACCTGGAATCGTTCCCCATTATACACAGAGCGACAGTGGTTAGTTCCAATTGTTTGTGTACTCTAGTGAAGGAATTACCATAACAAATGATGTGTATGTACACTGGAAGATTAGTGGACAACGATTTTATGGCCTGCTTAAAAGATGTGATTAATGACACACAAACGATTGATCATTGCTGGCGTATACATGGAAAGACTATTGTTAAAATTCAATCTATATAACTATTTTTTGCATTTTATTTGTCCCGTGTAATAGGGCCCTTAGGGTGGTATTACATGGAACGATTATCGTTCGTAAAATCGTTCGGATTCGAACGATATTCAATTAGTGTAATGGCAGACAATGATTAAACAACCAATGAGAAATCATTGATTGTTTAATAGAATTTTGACCTATTTTTATTGTTGTCCATTCGCATGTAATAAGACGTCGTTTGCAGTAGCAGCGAACACAGTTGCGACGACAGTACGAACGCAATAATGATCATAATTAACGATCATCATTCCGTGTAATTGGGTGAATGATTTCAGGTAGTTCGCCGTAGCGGTCGTTTAAGTTCGTTAATCGTTGATGGTCAAAATATCGCTTTGTAAAAGTACCCTTAGAATGTAAGTGAGGTAGACTGACTATGGGTGGTATTACACGGGCCGAGCAGGGCCCGATAATACCTGTAAACGAGCGCCGATCTGCTAGATCGTTGCTCGTTTACTGGCTTTATTACACCGCCCGATAATCGTTTGACAAGAGCTGCAAGGACATCGTTACCGATGTCCTTGCAGCCCTTGCTAAACTGGCATACATTACCCATCCACGTTCCAGGGCTGCTCCTGCCGTCCGCTTCTCCCGGGTCTGCTGACAGGCCGCTGTGAAGCTAGAGCGCGCACGGGACCCCGGGAGAAGCGGACGGCAGGAGCAGCCCTGGAACGTGGATGGGTAATGTATATCGTTAGTCGCCGGCCACGCACCGCTATTACACGCAGCGTTGCGCGGTCGGCGCCCGACAAAAATAGGGTCTAACCTATATCAACGATCAGCCGATGATCGTTGTCATCGGCTGATCGTTGCATTTATTACATGGAGCGATAATCGGCCGAATCGGGCCAATTCGGACGATTATCGTTCCGTGTTATAGTACCCTATTAGGGCAGTGCCTGAGGCCACGACGCTTCAGCTTTGTATGTGACTCATTAGCATTTAAAGGAACACTCCAGGCAAAACTGATATGTTGTGCTCTTATCCCGAGTGCATGCAGTGAGGTGCAGGAAATGCTTTCTGCTCTTCTTAAAGTGTACCTAAACTTACCTGCATAATATCATCCAGGTCTGTGCCGACTGACGATCTCAGAACCATTGAGGCCTGGACTCTACAAGGCCCTTTGAAGGTGTCCCATGGCATGTATTATCAAGGTGTTAGCAGAAACGCCATTATGTCCTATAAGGCCTCATTCACACGTTCAGTGATTTTTCTGGGCCGCAAAACCTGCCGCTATTTTTTCTCCGTGATCCGTGGAACGTCATCTGTATTTGCATCCGTAATTGCACCAGTTTCCATAAAATCTGAATACTACTAGTTTGCATAGATTTGATCCATTTATTTGTGGACGTCACAGATGTAACCACCATAAAAAATATGGATCCCCTAGACTTCTATTGGTAATCCGTACCGCAATCACAATCCGCACTAGGACACAGTATGGAAATCTGGTGGAATCCCCACCCGCGTACTCCGCTCGGAATGCCACCTGCTATCTGTTTCAATGACAGTCTATGGGAGGCTCGCGTGCCTCCTCCAGGCTGAAAAATGAACATGTTCATTCTTTAGCGCGGAGTGAGGAGCCTCCCATAGACTGTCAATATGACAGGGAGGCTGGCGGCATTCCGCCACGGAGGATTCCGCCACTTTTGCTCCGTGTGAACATAGCCTTAGAAACAACTTGAAACCCATCTACCACCTACAGTAACCCCGCTGCCTCTGCATTGCTGTATGAACTGCTGCTTCCCTCACTGCCCGGCCACCTCAGCTCTAGGCCGCTCTGAAGCTGCAGCCGCGAGGGACCGGGGAGGAAGCAGAAAGTAGGAGGACACTGGGAACGTGGACAGTTAATGTAAACTGTTTGGACAAAGGCTCCACGGACATCACTAACGATGTCTGTGCGGCCCTTAATAAACAGTTATCGGGCCGTGTAATAGGCCAAGTAAACCACGTACAGTATTGATTGGGCCATCATCGGCCTATCTAATAGGACCCTTACATTGTAGATTGTAAGCCATAGCAGGCAAGGCAGCAGTAGAGAAAGCAAGAGTTTTACTAAAAATCTGCAACATCTGAACTCACCCTTAAGCCATGATTAGATGTAACCAATTACCACAGCCCTAAATACTATGGAGCCTATCTTCTGTACCAATATGCAAGATGGGGAGAGAAGAGTGCGTAAACAGCCAGACCCTATGCTATCAAAACTTCTCTGACATGTCGAAAGGTTTTTGTTTTGTTTTTTTACAGTGACACTTTAAAAAGAGAGGTATATAGTAAACCCTATAGACTGCTCATGTAGACCTTCAATACTATGGTCCTGTGCATGAGCTTTAAAGGTTCTAATTATTATCTGTTAAAGGGGTACTCCAGCGAAAATCTTTTTCTTACAAATCAACTGGTTTCATAAAGTTATATAGATTTGTAATTTACTTCTATTTAAAAATCTCCAGTCTTCCCGTACTTATCAGCTGCTGTATGTCCTGCAGAAAGTGGTGTATTCTTTCCAGTCTGACGCAGACTCTCGGCTGCCACCTCTGTTATGTCAGAGCGGTAGTAAATCCCCATAGAAAACCATCTCCTGCTCTGGACAGTTCCTGACATGGACAGAGGTGGCAGTAGAGAGCACTGTGTCAGACTGAAAAGAAAAAAACATTTCCTGCAGGACATGCAGCAGCTGATAAGCATGGGAAGACTTGAGATTTTAAAACAGAAGTAAATTACAAATCTGTATAACTTTCTGAAACCAGTTGATTTGAAAGAAATAGATTTTCCCCGGAGTTCCCCATTAATGATAAGTACATCTATCATACACACTTGCCATATACTTGCCACAATGGAGCAGACTATTATACAATGTATAAACAATAGCAGGACGACTCCATTCAGCAATTTCTGCTTTTAATTAAGTCTTCCCTCCTAGTTCTATGGCTGAGAAAGTGTCCGCATGTGGGGAGACCGCATCTGCACAAAAACTCCATGGAGGCACTTCTAGTGTACATTTATTCTACCTGCCAAAGGCTAAAAAAAATCTTCCAGTTTTTGGCCATATTCACACATTCACGTCCGATGTCTGAAATGTTCATCCGGCCGATACTGCATTATCCAGTAGCTTGATGAAGATCACTTTATTTTGTGAGCACAGGCTATCGTGTACGGCCACTGTTCAATGAATAGTGGACGCACAAAATAGACCCGTCAGTTATTTTGTGCAGCCGCAGAGAACCACGGCCTTAGTGTATACAGAGTGTATACACAACGGCCATGATTCCTTACACTGTAATGTAATTGATCAATGTTGCCATTGTTTAATGCCAAAATACAGTATGTGAACATGGCCTTAAAATGATGTGCGTAGAGTGTATGGACCCACATTGTTCCCAGTCTCCAGTGGTAGCAGCATACTACAAGCTGTGGCTCTTCAGCTATTGCAAAAGTATTATAAAAGTTCAATCTCGGCACTCACCATAATGCTTCATAATTTTTATTGTAGAAAAAAGTCCATCACAAAATACAATGGCAACAGGACGTTTCGGTGTCAAGCCTTCCTCAGCTATCAGGCTTGACAGTTGAGGAAGGCTTGACACCGAAACGTCCTGTTGCCGTTGTATTTTGTGATGGACTTTTTTCTACAATAAAAATTATGAAGCATTATGGTGAGTGCCGAGATTGAACTTTTATAATATTGTTTGATTTTTACTGCGAGCACCACCCTAGACACAGAAGTGCTGTAACTCCCAACATGCATAGACAACCAAAGGCCTCTGGTACGGCTCTTGTCAAACAGCATAAGTGTTCAGAGGGGGGCCTGACCTCTGGAACCCCCACTACTCACAAAAACAGGGCCCTATGTCTACTCGATTGAATGGAGGTGGTCGGATAGGTGGTTAGATGTCTTCTGTAGTCCTACAGACATGGATCAGAATGACAGTGCACCTGCTCTACTGCTGCTCCATTCACCAGTCTTTCTGGTGGGATGTCCCAGTGATAAGACCCACCTGATCCTGGATAAATTATGTCTTGATTATAAGAAAATCCTTTTAAAAATTTCATTAAAATAAAGTTTTGACACGACCCCCCCCCCCCTCTGACGGCTACTTATAGAGAAGCGCATGGCTGTGTGCTTCACCCTGCAGCTTGGTGCACCAGCTGACTAATCGCAGGAGATTGGCTCCATAGTTTTGCAATGGAGTCTTCTGTATCAGTATTGATTGAGTGCCAAGCAGGGAGTGAAGTGCACAGCTGTGTGCTTCACCCGGGTATATCTAATGACCAGAGGGGAGCACAACACGGAGACCCCATATTACTTACATTTATCCATTGGACAGAGCATTGTTTCATGACAAAAGCTATGAATCACATTATGGTTAGTAAAGGGGTTCTCTGAAGGTATAAATAATATCCAGACTTCCTGATAAATTCTGCAGTAACTTACAGACTTGATCTCCAGGGACCAAGGCAACATGGATTTCACCAGTGTGTAGTTATAAAGGTGATGCCAGACCAAGTGTTTTTTGTACAGTACTTACATTTGTATAAAAAATAGCTAAGTACCAGTAGGTGGCACTGTAGAGCAAGTTCTTTTCCTTCTGGAAATTATGGTAGCTACTCTGTGTACTACTGTATATACCCATATAGCATTGTATGGCCTATAAGACTACATACGCTACATTGATGGTCACTACTCTCCTAGTACAAGTATCTAGATTTAGAAATTCAACTCTTGATAAGCCATCTGCTCAGATGGTGTATGTAATTTGCACCTTTATATATATATATATATATATATATATATATATATATTTGTGGACATAAAATTTTGATCTGACACAAAAATTTTGATGTGCAACTTTCTCCTCCAACAAGCTGATTGATTACATGACCTGATCCTCGTCCATCTGTAGCCACAAATGAGCGCTGATCAGTAAGATCGGCAATTGTTTGCAGTGCGTGCAAGTTATGTCCTCAGATGAAACATGCTCGGAACGCTGCAGTTAACCCTATAGTTGCTTAAGTCAGTGCGATCGCAGCATCTATAGGGAAGAACAGAGGGAGAATTCTCCCTCTGTTCAACATCAGAGCTGTGCGGAGTGATCACACAGCCCGGATGGTAGCTATGACAATCGGAGGCCTCCAGTGTCGTAGCTACGGAAGCTGATCAGGATCAGGTACATTCACTTTAAGTTTTGTATGTCAATAGAATGGTGACGACGCAGAGAAGCCGGTGGCGTGGTCCTTTTTTTTGAACCACGGTCCGACGCCGGTCAGTTCCGGGACATTTCCCGGGGCAACGGGGGTTTCCTCCCACTGGAGGCAGACAGACCTGCCTCCAGTGATTCAGCCCTGGCCCGTGCCTGGTAGTATACTGGCGTGGGAACTGGGCCACGGTTCAAAAAAAGGACTTCCTGGCGCTGTTCTATTGACGTACAAAATTTAAAGCGAATGTACGTGATGAGTCTGATCAGCTACAACAGGCATAATACCCGGCAGTGCAGATCAGCATTGAATGAATTGAATGCAACAATGAAGTAAATGTAAAAAAAAAAAATATATATATATATATATATATATATATATATATATATATATATATATAAAAACATAAAATGCAATGAACACATAGGTGGCATTTATGAAGACTTGGTTTTAAATTAGGCCCCGTCCACAATAGCCCAATCGGATTCACATTGAACTTGGCCTGACCCGTGCCCGGCGTACAGCAGGCGCAGAAATCTACACCTGCTTTTGAGCAGGTGTAAACCATAGTAAATCCTCCTCCTCCCCCCCTGCCCCCTATCGGGCGAGCAGGGGTTCGCCAGGGAGAAAGGGCAAATCATTACCTTCTCCCCGGCTGCAGCCTTCATAAATCTCCCCCATAATCTCCAGGTCCCCAATGCAGATAATAAAGGTAGAAAAAAAAAAGTACATATATTTGGTATTGCTGCGAGCATAACAATGCTGGCAATAAAATTATCACATAATTAAGCACGCACGGTGATCGCAGGAAACTCAAAGTTAGAAAAATGAAATTTTTTTTCATGAAATGTCATTTTTTACATTTTTACATCGTATGCGCTCCAGCCGGGATCCATGCGGCGCCGGAAAAAACTGACAGGTCAGTTTTCTGCGGCCGGAATTCAGTGAATTCCGGCCGCAGAAAGACCTGTCAGTTCACACAGTGAAGCGAGCGGCTCCGGCCGCTCGCTTCACTGTGGGCTATGGGAAGCTCTGATGCGGGCGCGCGCTGATGCGTCCGCATCAGAGCTCCGCGGCCGAAAGATCATCCGGCCGGAGACCGCGGAACGTCCGGTCTCATACGTAGTGTGAACATAGCCTAAAATTGTACGGATATCGGACAATATTTACCACTAACCTAAAGTACAATATGGCATGAAAAAACTCCAAGACTTTCTTGGATATGTTATTATTTACTTATTGATGATGGGAATAAATCTGATTACTATTTATACAGAGAGTCCACCAATGGCCCTGCCAAAGCTCAGCAACGTAAAAATACTCGGAATACACAATTCCTGCTGGATTTCATTACCCAAAATGTACGATTAAAAATGAATTCCCCCTGCTATTTGCTGTAGCTAATCCTGTTCCTGCCTATACAGAAGGCGAAATGTGGCTGCCAGTAATTTTCTCTCCATCCTGGGACGGATACAATAAACACCAGGGGGGAGATTTATCAAACATGGCGTAAAGTGAAACTGGCTCAGTTGCCCCTAGCAACCAATCAGATTCCACCTTTCATTCCTCACAGGCTCTTTGGAAAATGAAAGGTGGAATCTGATTGGTTGCTAGGGGCAACTGAGCCAGTTTCACTTTACACCATGTTTGACAAATCTCCCCCCATGTGCACACTACTTGCTTTTTTTTTATCCCTTTTTTAACTCCTATATGGAAGACACCATGGAGCCTACACTGCCGACTGAACCCATTTCTAAATTATGTGAGCACCTCCTACTGTTTTTCAAGGGTTATTACAACTCAATGAACAGTTATTACATCAAGAAAACAAGAATCTTTATGTATATAAAGATATTATGTATTTATATATATATGGACCTGGAAAGATCAGTTTTTGTAAATATGCCCCATTGTGTCCATTAAATATTCCAGTTACTGATGGAGAAGTTGTCGTTTAAGGAGACTCTGTCAGTAGGTTTCTGCTGTCCTATATAAGAGTAGCATAAACTAGTGACAGAGAAGCTGAAAAAAATGATGTATCACTTACATTGTTCTGTGCAGCTGATTCAGAGATATCCTCCTGAATAACATGGACAATAAGAAGTCCTCTCCATTATGTGCATGAGCCCAGTAGTCCTGGATATTCATGAGAAGTAGAAAACTCCGCCCACCAGCTGCTGGTTGGCAGTTATCTATCCATGCTGTGTATAGGCAGTCAACTGTCAATCAGCAGCTGGAGGTTGGGGAGAGGGGTGTGGCAAGAATCAACATCTGTTCAGCATTTCTGTCACTAATTAATTTGCCCTCATTTAAGGTGGCATAAAACTAGTGACAGATTTCCTTTAAAGTATCCATGCATGGCTGGCTTTTCCTAATTGTGACCATATCAAAGCACATGGCTTTGGTTCTCAAATCAACAGTATTGGAGAAGTATTTCTCCCCCGAAGCAATAATCACGGGGTCCATATGCGTTTATAATACAGACCCGGAGGGACTCCATGTGTGGCCAGGCTGCAGTATACACTCACATGTGACCTTTCCTGAGCATCTGTTCTAATACTCAGTGTCACTAATATGGTGTTAATGTTCTTGCTTCTATGTATGCATGGAAGCAAGACAAGGGCTTTGTATCAACATCTGCAAGATTACTGAGGAGGAAATCAAATGCTTCCTGTACAATGGCATGTTTAAGGTTTATATCCAACATTAACATTTACATTGCCAGATCGTAATGACGTCTCCTTTCCGACACCCGAACGGGTGAAATTCAAGTCAAGCAGCAGAAAGTACGTTTCATGACTATTGACATCAATATGAACTAGATTTTAAAGTTGGTCTCGTCAACTAGGGATGGAATCTAGTTCACGGACATATTGTACCCAGATGAGAAAGAAATAGGTCACTATCCATTTTAATCATTTTCAGAATATACCTGGAAAAAAAAAAACAGTGCTCTGGAGTACTCCTTGTAGGTTCAGTTATTGTGCTCAAGACCTTTCCATCTTTCAGGTTATAAAACTAGTAGAGTGGCCTAAAGTTGCAAAAGTTTTGTGCAAACTTTTTCTTACTCTGTATATTTTAAAGTGTCACTGTTTTTTTTTTTTGTTTTTTTTCTTTCAGAAATCAATAGTACGGGTGATTTTAAGAAACTTCGTAATTGGGTTTATTAGGCAAATTTGCCATTATCTGCATTCAAAAAGCCTTTTCCCAGCCCCCCCCTCCCTCCTTATCATGAAATCACGTCTTGTTGCATCAGACGTGCCCCTGTCTGTTCTATGGAGAAGGGAGGGGGGAGGAGGGAGAAAAGTCGGCAGCAGAGAGCAGAGAACAAAGGATTACACAGCAGGACCTGTGTGAAAGCTGCTATTCAGAGGTCAGAGAGGTCAGCGCTGACTGTCAGAGGCCCAGATAGCCCAGTGATGTACCTGTAAATTAACTCCTTGTTGTCCTGTTTTGGTGCCTCATCTCCCTTCATCCCTCCTCTCTACATAGAGAACAATGAAGACGGGGGAGAGCTTCAAACTGCGTTTTCGTGATAAAAATGCATTTTTCAGGCTAATAACCCAATTACAACGTTTCTTAAAATTGCAAAAAAAAAATGTAAACGACAGTGACACTTTAAGTAAGATCTAATAATAAGAGAAACCCTCTTTAAAAGGAATTTTTCACTTGCAAATGTAGTCCGGTCTACAGGCACCATGTTATAGACCAGGAGGAGATGAGGAGGAGATTGATATATAGTTTTCTGGGCAAAGGTTCCAGCATTACATTTATTCTTGTATCTGATTCTGGGCTAAATAGTCAAGTGGGTGGGCCTGCTCAGTGATTGACAGCTATCTCTGTATAAGTGTATATACAGAAAGCTATCGATTATTCGGTTGATTTACACAAATAAATGTAAAAAAAAGAACACTTATCCTGAATTTTTTCCTATAAAACTGAAATTTCATTTCAAACAGCTTCGCTCCATTTGAAAAAGAGCTGTAAGGTCCTTGCCACCAGGTGTCTCTTTTCTCTACAATCAGCTCCCCAGGCTGAGTACTTGCAAACTGTGTCAGTCTGCCTGCTGAAGATGATCCACACTGTTCCTCAAAGGTATATCACAGCTTCCATTATATCTCTGACCACCTACTGAAGATGATTAACTTTGTTTTTGAAAGGTAAATCACAGCTTCTATCATATCTCTGACCTTCTACTGAAGATGATCAACACTGTCCCTGAAAGGTAAATCACAGCTTCCATCATATCTATGACCACCCATTAAGCTCAGGGCAGTTATCCCTCGTGTACATACCAGTATACCTACTGCTGTCCATAGTGCTGTACAGTATTTTCCCCTTACCCTTTAACCTAGCAGCAGCAATAGCAGCTCAGTGCTTAGTGTAAGCCATTTCTTTTTTTAATATTGCTACTACTGTTTATTTTCTTTCTGCTTGCATAGCATTATGCAAACTCAGTGCATCAGTAGCCACTTCTCCCTCCGCATGGTATGCAGTACTGTCTCTGGAACTCTGAGAGACTCAATGACAGCACTGACTGCACTATAATCACCACTCAGAAGGGTTAATCTATCAGAAGGGCTATGCAAACCCAGTGCATCAGTAACCACTTCTCCCTCCGCATGGTATGCAGTACTGTCTCTGGAACTCTGAGAGACTCAATGACAGCACTGACTGCACTATAATCACCACTCAGAAGGGTTAATCTATCAGAAGGGCTATGCAAACCCAGTGCATCAGTAACCACTTCTCCCTCCATATTCCACCCAGTACTGTCTCTTGAACTCTGATGGGCTCAATGACAGCAGTGACTGCACTATACGTATGCTTTAAAGTGTCACTGTCGTTTAATTATTTTTTGTAGAAATCAATAGTACAGATGATTTTAAGAAACTTTTTAATTGGGTTTATCAGTCGAAAAATACATTTTTATCATGAAAAAGCAGTTTGAACTCTGCCCCCTGTCTTCGTGGTTCTCTATGAGGGGAGGGGTGGAGGGAGATGAGGCACCAAAACAGGACAACAAAGAGTTAATTTACAGCTATAACACCGGGCTATCTCCTCTGAAGTCAGCACTGACCTCTCTGACCTCTGAATACCGGCTTTCACACAGCTCCCACTGTGTAATTCTTTGTTCTCTGCTGCAGACTAATCTCCCTCCCCCCTCCCCTCTCTATAGAACAGACAGGGGCATGTCTGATGGAACCAAGACAGTATTTCCTGATAATGAGCAGTAAATGAGAGAGAGAGGAGGGGGGGACTTGGGTAAAGTCTTTTTGAATGCAGATAATGGCATATTTTCCTAATAAACCCAATTACAAAGTTTCTTAAAATCGCCTGGACCATTGATTTCTGAAACAACAACAACAAAAAAACACGACAGTGACTCTTTAACCATTTGCTGAATGTGATAAATACAGCAGAGACAAAAACACCACCAAATGGCCCTGTGTAAACCCGTCTGTAGGGCCTTTCAGTTGTTTTAAGTGACACTCAACACTGCTGGCGATCATCATCTTGTTCCAAGAGTATATTCTGAATTGTCATAAATCTTGTGACCTCTGACCCCGTTTCCATGCGCTGACTTAGCCTTCCTTTGATAGCAGATGTACAACCTCTGACATGGGCTACACTTAGGAAGTGGGAATGGGAAATGACTGTGCACCTGCTTTAGGGGTTGGTAGATGATGTGGGTGTCTAACGTCTATGCAGATTTTTTTTTCGAATGTTGCCAAGTTTAGGAAATTACCCTGTTGATTTTGGCTTCATGGTCTATTTTTGTGATTCTATTTAGAAAAAAAAGATTTAATTTTTTTTTTTTCCTATCTTACCTATTACTGTACTGGGGAAACATTGCTGTGGTGCCTGTTACCGTGATCTGACATGTCACAGCCCTATACACTGGGTTCATTCACTACCCAATAGGTCTTATTGTTTTCCCTATGGAAATTATTGTTCAAATCCAATTGGCCCCTACCTATAGTACCTTCCCTAATGAACAAGAATGAAGGGGTAATGGTGGTATCCATCAGAATATAGGAGGATTTTTGTGTAACCAGTTTTATTTTACTGTTCCAATGCACCAAGAATGAAAGTAAAGGAATAACCTTAAGGCTATGTTCACACTACGTAAAACTACGGCCGTAGTTCTTGCGGCAGAACTACGGCCGTAGTTTTGCGGGGTGGAACATAACCTTACTTTCAATGGGATCCCGGCCGGAGCGTACACACATCGTATACGCTCCGGCCGGGATCTATGCGGCCCCGCAAATAACTGACATGTCAGTTTTTTGGGTCCGGAATTCAGTGAATTCCGTCCGCAGAAAGACCTGTTAGTTCACACAGTGAAGCGAGCAGCTCCGGACGCTTGCTTCACTGTGGGCTATGGGAAGCTCTGATGTGAGCTCCGCGGCCGAAAGATCATCCGGCCGGTACTTAAGTACCGGCCGAGATGATCCGGCCAGAGACCGGCCGTTCAATGACCCAGCCGGGGTCACGGAACGGCCGGTCTCTTACGTAGTGTGAACATAGCCTAAGGGTGCGTTCACACATACAGGATCCGCAGCAGATTTGATGGTGCAGATTTGATGCTTTCTTCAGTTATTTAGATGAAATTCCGCTGCGGATCCGGTACGTGTGAACGTACCCTCAAGGGTAACTGTTTTCAGAAAGTTATAAAGCTCAATTTGAACTAGAATAAGTCTTCCAGTACTTATCAGCTGCTGTATGTCCTGCAGGAAGTGATGAATCATTTCCAGTCTGACACAGTGCTCTCTGCTGCCACCTCTGTCCATGTCAGGAACTGAGAAAAAGATGTTTTCTATGGGGATTTGCTGCTGCAGTGAGATGCAGTGGGGTCTGTGATTGTTGTACAGCACTGGAGTATATGTTGGTGCTATATAAATAACTTTCATCACTTGTAGGAGGCACATGGACCAGGAGTCTGAGTAAACACCTAGGGGGAGATTTATCATAGATGTAAAATATAAACTGGTGTAAGCTACCCACAGCAGCCAATCACAGCTCAGCTTTTTGTGCAGGTAAAATGAAAGCTGAGCTGTGATTGGTGGCTGAGGGCAGTTTACACCAGTCTATATTTTACACCTATGATAAATCTGGCTCTAGAGTTCCACCAAAGTGACTGCTGCTATGGCCTATGCTATTGTTACACCAGTCACTTTACGAGGGATGTTACCCTGTATCTCTTTGGGATTACAAACTTTAACACATTCCCGACTACCCATGGCTGTAAATGAGCAGTGTATATGTTGCACAATGCTCACACAGGTTGGGTGGGCTATTACAATTCAGCTCCATTCATGTCAATGGAACCAGGGTTGGACTGGGGTATCTGGGGCCCACCAGAGGAAATGATCCTGGGGGCCCACCAATGAAGAACCAGTAAGAAACCACATGTCAGTCAGTGGTAGAGCAGGTTCTAAAGCTGGGGGCCCACCGGAGGATTCTCCGGTACTCTGGGGGGCCAGTCTGACAATGGGTGGAACTAAGCTGAAATACCACACCCAAACTGAGGAGAGGGAAAGTGCTGTTTCTGGAAGAAAGCAGCCATGGTTTTCTAAGTCTGGATATTCCCTTTAAGGTTGTGCAGATTTATACAACCACATTCACTTAGTTTTTTTTTTTTTTTTTTATGTTAAAGGGAATCTGTCAGCACTCAGACCTGACCTGTCTGCGTGATGTATTTTCCCAGCCGACACCATCTTTGATATAGACCTGCTTCTAGAAAAACTTGTCGCTCAGAAACGGCAGAAGCTAGAAAGACGGGAGATGGCTCAAAATACTCGGGGGGACTTGGTGAGTAACACCAGCTAGTTTGGGAGCATTTCACGTTTTTAGAATACCCATCTTAACTAAGAAAAGATTGCACATTTTCTGCTACATGGAGGGATAAGCTACAGGTACCATGGTGAATATGGTGCTGTGACCTATATAACACTGTCAGCAACTCGGGTAGTTTTCAAGTGCTGACAGATTCCCTTTAAAGAATTTCCCTCTGAATTGAATTGTACAGAATACAGGAGACATTAAAAGTGGGAAAAGTTCTGAAACTCTTCTTGGTCTTTCACGATAAAAACCTGGTGTGTAGGTTTTTTCTATCCACTGTATGTTATTCCCATGTAATAAAACACCAATAAGGAAAAGAAATATTAGACTGGGTAGAACTGTAAATATATGACTGGTCTCTGATCCTTCCTAGACATGTTTTAATTTGAGGCTAATGTCACGTATTGACATTTACATGTGGAACTTTCCAGTAGGGACCACACCCTTCTCCGCTCTTCACCTATGCTCCAGAGGCCGAAGCTTTGTAAAGACTTATAAACAAGTGGAATATAGATTGTGCTCTTAAACTGGAAATAGTTTAACAAATGAGCAGTCGATAAACGGCGTGATTATCGAGATAAGGCACAGAGAAATTTCCTTCCTAGTTTTTATCTAGTTAGAAAGCCATTTTTATTGCTTCAGTGACTGACACTTACAAAGACCTGAATGGTCGGCCGTCTCTTTTGCGTCACTATGTTTATAACACTCCATGTGAAAAAGAGAAGGAAAAGAATATACTTGTTGAGAAGATTAAACATAAGGTAATAATATAGTCAAAGTAAAGGCTACAACTATGTAACATACATAGGGCCCAGCTGGGGTTGGTCAAATTACCATTGCATTTGGGTAGCAAGGATACTGGCCCATAATTTTTGAAAAGGTGTTGGAGGTCCTGGTGGTCTTCTTCCTATATTATGTAGTTTACTTTGTTTATTGCAAGGTGGTCTCCTATCTTCTATCTATACCCCTGGCTAAAACCCCATCTCCAAAAAGTTTAAGGGTCCTATTACACAGGACGACTACGGCCCGATCATTTTAGTAAACGAGCGCTGATCTGCTAGATCGGTGCTTGTTTTCTGGACCTATTAGACGGCCCAATAATCGGACAGTAAGGGCTGTATGGACATTGTTAGCGATGTCCATACAGCCCTTACTGCCCGATTATGCCCATTGTTGGGCAATCGTCAGCCATCTAGGGGGTGACAAGCCGTTTAGCCGATCACTGTCCACGACACTGTCCCATTAAAGGGTCGTGTTCGTGTTAGATCAGCGCTCACTTCCTCCTCATTCCCCGCACGCTGTCTGACATGTAGAAGACCGTCACTATCGTAATCGTGATTTTTCAGCCTGTTAAAAGACCACGATCATGGTCTTTTAACAGGCGATATTACACCAAACAATTATCAGCCAGAAACGGCCGCCCATTATCGCTGCTGACCTCAGTGGTGGGTGGTAGAGGTGACAAGCGCCACATTAGGGCGGAGTGGTAAACATCTTATAGTCAGCTCTTTATTGGTCTAAGTAGCCCTTGGGAATAGGTAGTTAAAGGAGAAGTCCGACCATTTTTAAAATCTGGCAGCAGGGAGGGGTAGGGGGAAGTTTGATCAGGAGTTTAAACTTACCTCTCCCTGACGTCACGACTTGGGGAAAAATGCCTGTCCCGGCTGAGGGAGTTGCAGGGGTCCCAAGACCGGTCCCACCGCTCACTGCAGGCACAGTAAGAGGTAAGTTCATACTCCTGATCAAATTCCTCCATGCCCCTGCCGGCTGATAGATTTTGAAAATGGCCGGATTTGTTGTTCGGGAGCAGGAAAAGCTGGGTAAGAATCACCAGGAAGCTGTAATTGACAAATCTACCATGGTATGCCAAAACGGCAACATTCTAAATCTATCTAGCTAGGCACATTTACCTTTCAGGGACCTGAAAAAGTTGAGTAACAAAGCATGGAGGTGTAATTGAGAAGGCGGAACATTAAACTTACCGGGATAACTCTCCCTTCCTCCAGGCAGGTTACCTGTCAGGAGCCCAGGAAAGAACACCACATGGAAGCCATCATGTATGTCCCATTTCCCTAGACCTTCTCTTATGGCCCAATAGGCAATATTAACTTCAGTAACCTCGGAAAACTGAGTTACACTTTCTGTATTGGGTTGACGGCATTGGATGCCACAATAAATGTTAGCTAAGAGTTGTACCAATACAGTACTATATAACATATATACACACATACAGACTAAGTTGTGTCCTAAACAGCCTCCATGGGGCACTGTTCACATGGCTATTGAAGTGAATGGGCTCTCAGCCCCGATTCTTTCCCTGAATTTTAAGTTTTGATGGTGAACTTATAGGCAGATAGCCATGAGTCCCCCATTTTTTGGCAGGCAAATGTCCATGTTAGAAACTTAGCTGACCAAGATTCAGCGCCATCCTCCTATATGGCAGGCTTGTGCGCTCGGGGCCGAGTGACATCACAGAGACCCGACAATGTCCCTGGTTACCAGAGATTCCGTGACTCAGCGTCATTGGCCCGAATGTGATTTGCAGAACAGCTGTCCCCTAATGTGCTTGGCTGACTGACAGCTGGTCTCCCAGTCAGAAACTCTGGAACACAGGTGGTCAGGTGATTTGTTTTGGAACCAGGAGACCGGCTCAGCCCCTATTGGTCCGGGCTCCTGGTTCCAAAACGAATTACCTGATCACCTGTGTTCCCTATAAATTGTTATCGGGGGCACACTTAGGCGCTGGCTATTTGGGCATAAACCCTACACAGCGTTACCTCTTATCCTGCTTGACTTCTGGTTCCTGATCTTTGTTTGTTGCCTGTCCTAACCTTCTTGCCTAACCTTGACTATGCTTTTGGTTTTACGATTCAGTACCTCTGCTACCTGGTACCAGTGTATTACTTGGAACCTTGGACTTGGTTTATTGTGTTTGTCTGTCTTGTATTGTCTTGTGTTTCACCTAACCAGTGTAAAGTTAACCACCGCTATTTAGGGCAGTTTGAGGTAAGCAGGCAGGGACACGGGTGGGAAGCCAGTTAGGACTCCCTTGTCTGTGTTCCTGTGACTCCCAACTTACAAGCAAAATGAATTAAACCAAAAAACACAAAATAAAGACACGACACATTGTAATCAGGTGTCAAATGGTCACCATTTTATTCACATTTTTATTGAAAAAATGCAGACCCCTGACTCGGAAGAGTCACCCTCCAGCACTTAGGTGAGGAAAAACCCCCATGTGGAGGAAACCTTGAGGAAGCCATGGCTGAAGAGATGCCCCTCCCTTGGGCTTAGAGGGTAAAACTAATATAACATATTTTTGAAAAATGTATACATTTAGAAACAAAATATCAAAAATAGACTATAAATATACTACACCGGCTGTGAGAGAGATCTGGCTGCCATATGTGTCATCTTATTAATGGTTAGGTGGAAGTATCTCTTCTCCCGTACAGATACAGGTCCACCTCAAAATAGTGGAGACTCGAATGAAGGTGGACCCTAAAGCAGACAATCCCTTTTTGCCCTGCTAGAACCTCCAAATTACCACAATAGGGGGGAGTAACGTAGTCAAGCTCAAGGTCCAAGATGGCTCTGATTCAGACAATGGGCCTTTCCTTTATGGAACCTTCTTTATGACATAAGCCATTGACCTCACAGTTCACAGTTGCCATGGTTACTACAGGTAGCCACAGTGATCTGATGTTTAACTCTTTGACTTGTGACTGGTTAGGGTACTAAGACATGTTTAGGTAGTTGTAAATGTGATATTCCCGAGACCGGCCCTGTAACCAGCAAGTACCTACCAACTTTTTGGATGACTACAAAGGAACATATACGGTTCACTACACAAACACAACCTGCACGTCCCACAATGACTCTGTAACTGACAGTGACTGCACTACATACAGCGTCTGTTGTTGTCATGGTGATGCTGCCACAACTAAACATGGCCGCTTTACGGGAACTTGTGCTGTTAGCCCTGACCTTACTTGAGCATGGCAGAAAAATAGATAGCTATGAGAAAGATAGGAGATAGATAGATAGATAGATAGATATCCCCATGTAGGTTATCCTCCCTACAGGTAGTCTGCCCTGATAGTAAATAATCCATACCCACCTGGCTCCCACACAGCCTGCCAACTACATCACTAACTCCACTTGGGGAGAGGGCGGCCTCTTGTGACCGAGGCATAACAGTGCGGGAAGCCAAGGTCATTGTGCCCCACTTAGCTGTAAACGATTATTGCAAGCGCTTACAGTTAAAATGCTAAGCCAAGTGGGTCTCAAGGAGCATTTGTGCTGGCACTTGCCCATGTACCCCAGGTGTTGATTTCTCGTTGGTCATTTAGTTGTTGTCTGCTATTAGGGCCCTATTACACAGGACGATTATCGTTTGAAAAATCCTTATATAGATAATCGTTTTGAGTAATAGCAGACAACGATTAAATGACCCTTGAGAAATCGTTGGTCATTTGATAGAATTTAGACCTATTTTTATCGTTGATCGTTCGCAAATCGTTCGCATGGAATAAGACATGGTTCGGTCGTTCCCAGTAGCGATGAACACAATAGCGACAAGACGCCTGCAAGAACGATCATAAGTTACGATCATCGTTCCGTGTAATTGGGTGGACGATTTCAGGTCGTTCGCCATAGCGGTCGTTTGAGATTGTTTATTATTGATCATTGAAAAATCGCTTATTGTCATAGTACCCTTACACTAAAACACAGTGATGAGTGATGAATAAGCCTGTGACTCGTGAGAAAAGATCAGGCAGATGGGTATGTACAGCAGGATTTCCTTGAGGTGATATCTTAGATATAATAGATAGCGACAGGCAGCTGCAGAACCGCATTACCCAACAGGAAGCGAGATGTCATCTGCTACAGTAAGTTACTTTACAAAGAATGAATGAACGTCTTCTGTCCTCTCACTTCATTTCTCTCACTACAAAGCACCCAACCCATTGATGGTGTGTTCACACGTTCAGGGTTTTAGTGACAATTAAAAAAGAAATGAAGAAGAGACGTTTCCTCTATTTATGATTCGTTCTCTTGATATGAAATGAAGCAATGACACTTATATGTGGCCTTAGATTTAGAATTAAAGGGAACCAATCACCTAAAAAACGCCTATTATGCTATGGGAATATGCTGAGCACCCAGCACCCTTCCCAAACATGCTTTTACACCCCCCCCCCCCCCTCCCTGGAATGTACAACTTACTTTATAAACTTGTCGCCCTGTATGTAAAGTGCCCCCAAGTAGTCATCTGGGCGGGGAGCCCCTGGCAAGTAGTCACTGTCTGCTGGGCGTTCCGGAGCGGATTAGACTGCATAGTTGTGGTGACATCACTGAGAGGAGCGCTGTCCCTAACGTCGGCACGCCTACGTCCTTACTGCGCTGCTAATGTGTAGTACAGTGGGTCCGGTTCGCGCCCTACTGTGCAGGTGCAGAATAGCCTCAAACTCATTGCCGGATCTCCAGCAATGAGTTCGAGGCTATTCTGCACCTACGCAGTACAGCGCAGAGTGGACCTGCTTTACTGTGCAAGTGCAGCGTAGTAAGAACGTAGGCGCGCCGATGTAAGGGGTGGCGCCTCCCAGTGACATCACCACAATTATGGAGTCTAATTACCGCTCCAGAACACCCAGGGGACAATGACTACTTGCTGGCGGCTCACCGACCAGATGACTACTTGGTGGCCATTTACATACAGGGCGCCAAATTTATAAAGTAAATTTTCGGGTTGTACATTCCAGGGAGCGGGGGGCTGTAAAAGCATGTTTGGGAGGTGTGCTGGGTGCTGCTACATTCCCATAGCCTAACAGGTGTTTTTTGGTTCCCTTTAATGGGATTCTCAAGAATTTTTCTCCATAATCCATGAACTTTTTAAGAAACATTCTGACAGCCACATAGACATTAGCTGGTTGACACTGGTGCAATCTCATTTTTTTGGCCACCTTATATTTTTGAATTGGCCTTGTTCCATACATTCGTTTTTCCGCACACTCAACAGCTCCACTATAGAATCTATATTAAATAGGTTGTCGCATAAAGAAATCCCTTATAAAAAAGGAAGCTGTCACATCTGGCGCCTGAATTTTTCAGAAAAGACTATTGTAAGAATGTTCCCAGAATATTTCTGGAAAGATTGTATTATAGTCTATGTGTGGCCAATATGGAGTAAAATGTGTATGACAGCGCCTGAAGAGTTAATTAGATCAGACCTACTTTCCTTCAATGTCTATGGTTACTTTTAAAAGAAGCGATTTTTAACGATTAACGAATATTGATATAGGATCGCAAACGAGATTATTTATTGGTGACCTGAAATCGTTCACCATATTACACAGAACGATAGTCATTGGTCACGACAATCGTTTACTCCATCTGATCCCAGCAATAGAAGGAACGATTTGGAATTACACTGATAGATTAGTGAACAAATGCGGAATTACAGCGAACGATTATCGATGATATTAGGGTCAGATCTATAACAACGATCAACAACAATTTTATCGTTGCCTGCAATTACACAGGACGATTATCATTTAAATTTTGAACAATATAACGATTTTCTGTACGATAATCGTCCCGTGTAATAGGGCCCTTACACATTAAGAAAAACTACACCTTTATTTCAGAAGAGGTAGTGAATTCAGCCTCTCAATAACACACGAGATTGCATTAACCTATAGCAAGCTGTAATCTCAAAATGATAGAGAACTCTAAGATAAAGGATATCAGACTCTAGAATAAGTTAGGGTGGTATTACATGGGCCGATGGGGGCCCGATAATAACCTGTAAACGAGCGCCGATCTACTAGAACGGCACTTGTTTACTGGGCCTATTACACGGCCCGATAATCGTTTAACAAGGGCTGCATGGACATTGTTATCGATGCCCTTGCAGCCCTTGCTTAAACTGCATGCATTTCCTATCCAGGCTGCAGGGCTCCTCTTGTGGTCCACTTCTCCCCGGGTCCCGTGCGCTGCAGCTTCAGAGCGGCCTGTCTTGGCTGACAGGCCGCTCAGCAAATCACTGGCTGAGGCGGCCATTTGAGACATTGTGACTTACATTAGATGGATCATGTCTTAGATTTCTGTCTCCTTGGAAATATGTTTATACACGGATGGCCGCTAGGTGGAATGTAGTCAACCATAGACATTTTGTAACCATGTTTTCTCATCAAGTTTGTGGTTTCTCTGTTTATTTCTAACCACCAATGCTTACATAATGCTTGTGTGGTCTTGGACAAACCGCTATAGTCTTTCAAACTTCAATTTACTGTAATGTAGTTATCGTAATGATAATATTGCTGTTACCAGTAAAAAAAAAAAAAAGTTGCCAAAATTCCATGGTATGGCCACACAGAACTGTCGTGTAGGTATTTATTGGTTTATGTTAGATAATGTGCCTGTATCAATGATGCAAACCAAATACCAATAATAATAATGCTTTTATTTGTACAGATTCCGCAGCACTTTACATAGTTATGCCAATTATTGCTCCCTGTCCCCATTAGGGCTCACAATCTGAATTCAGTGAGTGAAATCCTAGGTGCATTGCCCCCTGGGAAACATGAATATGCAAAAGAGGAGCCTGTGGAGCCTCATTGAAGAGTCTCAAAACACAGGACTAGCCAGATATCCCTCCGGGAAGGACCCAGCCAAGGGGCAGCTCCTGTTAGGAAACCACCAAAACCACCATATTAAGTGGCCACTTAATATGGTGGTTTTGGTGGTTTCCTAACAGGAGCTGCCCCTTGGCTGGGTCCTTCCCGGAGGGATATCTGGCTAGTCCTGTGTTTTGAGACTCTTCAATGAGGCTCCATGGGCCCCTCTTTTGAGTAACAGGTGCTTGTCCACTTGTACCGATGGGAGGGGGTAAGCCACTTACCTCCGTCCTGTTGGATCCTCCATCTGTAGATAGAGTTTGCGCTTAGGCAGGCTCTATGCACAGATCGCCGATAACACTAATCTATGCTATGCTATGGCAAAGCATAGATCGGTATATACAATCTAAAAATTGCATGTTTTTTAGTTAATAAAAGTTAAAAAAAAGTTTTTAAAAGTATAAAAAAAATCCTTATATAAAGCCCCCAATAAAAGTTTAAAATACCTCCTTGGCCATTATAAAAATAAAAATATGTAAAAAAAAAAAAAACATATTGCATATCGTAGCATGTGGAATTGTCCACTCTATTAAAATATAACATTATTGTTCCCACACGGTGAACGGCATAGACAAACAAACAAAAAAAACCTCCAGGATTGCTGATTTTTAAAAATTATATAGCAGAAAATAAAAATCGATTAAAATTTTTCTAGAGATCATGGTGCAAAAGATACCACCCTAACTAGTCCTGTAGGTGGAAAAATGAAAGCGCTATGGCTCTTAGAAGGTGGGGAGGAAAATTGCATTAATCTGACCCGGACATCCGTGCATCAATGGGCTCGGTCACAAAGGGGTTAAAGGAGAAGTCCAGCCAGACCCATTTTTTAGCAAGTGCTGGCGAGGGAAAGGATAAAAGAAATAATATGCTCTTACCTCCCCCGCTCCAGCGCTGGTGGCCACATACCACCACTCCAGTCCCCGGGTACCTGGCTGCTTCTTGGTCTGAGCAGGGACACGGGTTGTGAAATGTTGGGTCGGTGGGGTCAACTTAGAATACCTATTTAAAGCGACTCCGTACCCACAATCTGTCCCCTCCAAACCACTTGTACCTTCCAAGATCCAAGATCTGTCCTGGGGTCCGTTCGGCAGGGGATGCAGTTATTGTCATAAAAACAACTTTTAATCCAGCAGCGCTGTGTCTAATGGCCGGGGCTTACATTTGTATATGCATTAGGCTGCCACCACCTCTATGTCCTTCCTCCCCACCCTTCTCATTATTAGGAATGATCCAGGAACATTTACTGCTGTTTGAGATTTGCACAGGTGTATTAACAATCCAGCCCATGAGCCGGGCTGCCACAGGTGGGGAATAGTGCCTGGATCATTCCTAATAATGAGGAGGGTGGGGAGGAAGGACAGAGAGGTTGTGCCAGCCTAATGCATATACAAATGTAAGCCCCGGCCGTTAGACACAGCGCTGCCGGATTAAAAGTTGTTTTTATAACTATAACTGCATTCCCTGCCGAACAGACCCCAGGAAAGATCTTGGATTAAAAGCAGCTATCTGAAGGTACAAGTAGTTTGGGGGGGGGGGGGGGGTCAGATTGTGGGTACAGAGTCGCTTTAAAGAAGAAAGAGAGGGTTTTTATAGTTGTTGTTGTTATTATGGTCTTAACCTTGTTTATTAATGATGGCTTACCCCTTTTGGGACCCTGAAATACTGGGGCACTTTCTGGTGGGGATTATACTTACGGGTCCCACACCTCACATTTCCAGTCATTTCAGGGAGACATCCATTGGCAGTCTACTCTATGAAAACAATTCGTAGTAAATTCTCACATGTCTTGCCATATTACTCTGCTATCCTAGACAAAAATCCAAGAAGTGAAGATCTATGACTTGTCTCCATGGTCCATGAGCTTGTCTCCATGGTGTGTTGTCTGAAGTGGCTTCATGCGTCTTGCCAGGCGAAATGATTCTCCATTACCGAGTGTTTAACAACTGTCCTCCTCTCCTGACATCAATCAGCAGGCAATTGTGGTCGAGGAGCTATACTTTATAGAAATAACACAAATGCTGATTTTAATCCTCAAAAAAATCATTTAGCAATAATAATTATATGATGCGTAAAACAATATTTAATTTAGGCTTAGATCTTCCTGGAAGTAAGTCTGAAAATCTTGGCTAAGCAAAATTGACCCAATGCAGACGATGCGAAGACAACTCATCATTTGTGGACACAGAATAAGAGCGTTCCAAACCTAGATATTGAAGAGCGTCCATTAGTTGCAACATTGGATCTCTGGTTTGCTTGTTCATCGGGAGAGATCCTTGTGTTTGCACTTTTTTCCTGTAAGAATACAATGAAGACCTCCATTGTATTCCATTGTGACTATATGACGTTGCAAAATTCTAGAATTTTTTTTTTAACCCTTTTAAGATTATTAATCAGTTTGTATTGGTTTTGGTCATGTTGACTCTATACCCTTTTATATATTGGTTGTACATGACAACATGTCTCGTTGTGTCGGGTCACGGCCTTCTATAAAATTCCATTAAGAAAAGCAATATTATGGATTAAATATTAATAAATATAGTCTGTAATAAAATATTTTGATGTAGAAATCTAAAAAAAAAAATCACCAATATAACTGCAGTGTAATAGGTTTTTTTCAGATGCTGACCTGGTTCATATCATAGCTTCTTTTTGCTTGGTTATCTAAAATTAAAAGGGTCGTTGGTAAAAAAAATAAATAAAATACTCCTGGGGTGGTGAAAAATTGAACAAAATCCTATACTCAGTGTCGGACTGGGGTCCCTGGGCCCACCAGGGAAATTGATTCTAGGGGCCCACCCTACATACATATACTGTACATAACCGATGCCAAACCTTTCATGTTAGTACAGTGTGCTATTTTTGTTTACATAAATCTGATAGTACATTCGGATTAAGGAATAATCTGACATTGTACACATGCACACATACTGAGATACACACAGATACACACACCTTACATACATACATCTAATCATACACACACAGACACACACTTCAAGGGGGCTACATACAGTCTATACGCTTATCTGTACAGTCTACATGCACTCTATGGAAAACTTCTAGAGAGCCGGCCATTTCTGTCTCTCTATAAACATCCATAGAACTACATTATATAATATACACTATATACATAATAGATGTGCACACACACACACACACACACATAGCCACACTACACAGACACACATATATAGCCACACTACACAGACACACACACACAGATAGCCACACTACACAGACACACACACACACACACACACAGATAGCCACACTACACAGACACACACACACACACTACACACACACAGATAGCCACACTACACAGACACACACACACACACTACACACACACAGATAGCCACACTACACAGACACACACACACACACACACACACACACACAGATAGCCACACTACACAGACACACACATATAGCCACACTACACAGACACACACACACACACACACACACACACAGATAGCCACACACATATACCCACACTACACAAACACACACATACAGATAGCCACACTACACAGACACACACACACATATAACCACACTACACACACACAGATAGCCACACTACACACACAGATAGCCACGCTACACACACACACACATATAGCCACACTACACACACAGCCACACTACACAGACACACACAGATAGCCACACTACACACACACAGAAAGCCACACTACACACACACACACAGATAGCCACACTACACACACAGATAGCCACGCTACACAGACACACACACATATAGCCACACTACACACAGCCACACTACACAGACACACACAGATAGCCACACTACACACACACAGAAAGCCACACTACACACACACAGATAGCCACATTACACAGACACACACACACAGCCACACTACACACACACACAGATAGCCACACTACACAGACAGATAGCCACACTATACAGATAGCCACACTACAGACACATACATAGCCACACTACACAGACACACACACAGATAGCCACACTACACAGACACACGCAGATAGCCACACTATACAGATAGCCACACTACACAGACATACAGATGGCCACACTACACAGACACACAGATTGCCACACTACACAGACACACGCACACACAGATAGCCACACTACACAGACATACAGATAGCCACACTACACAGACACATGCAGATAGCCACACTACATACACACAGATAGCCACACTACACACACAAATAGACACACTAAACACACACACAAATAGCCACACTACACACACACACACACACACACACACAGAGCCACACTACACAGACACACACACACACACTACACACACACAGATAGCCACACTACACAGACACACACACTACACACACAGATAGCCACACTACACAGACACACACACACACACACACACACACACACAGATAGCCACACTACACAGACACACACACACACAGATAGCCACACACATATACCCACACTACACAAACACACACACACAGATAGCCACACTACACAGACACACACACACACACACACACATATAGCCACACTACACACACACAGATAGCCACACTACACACACAGATAGCCACGCTACACACACACACATATAGCCACACTACACACACAGCCACACTACACAGACACACACAGATAGCCACACTACACACACACAGAAAGCCACACTACACACACACACACAGATAGCCACACTACACACACAGATAGCCACGCTACACAGACACACACACATATAGCCACACTACACACAGCCACACTACACAGACACACACAGATAGCCACACTACACACACACAGAAAGCCACACTACACACACACACAGATAGCCACACTACACAGACACACACACACAGCCACACTACACACACACACACACAGATAGCCACACTACACAGACAGATAGCCACACTATACAGATAGCCACACTACAGACACATACATAGCCACACTACACAGACACACACACAGATAGCCACACTACACAGACACACGCAGATAGCCACACTATACAGATAGCCACACTACACAGACATACAGATGGCCACACTACACAGACACACAGATTGCCACACTACACAGACACACGCACACACAGATAGCCACACTACACAGACATACAGATAGCCACACTACACAGACACATGCAGATAGCCACACTACATACACACAGATAGCCACACTACACACACAAATAGCCACACTACACACACACACACACACACACACAAATAGCCACACTACACACACACACACACAGAGCCACACTACACACACACACAGATAGCCACACTACACACACACACACACACACAGATAGCCACACTACACACACACAGATAGCCACACTACACACACACACACACACAGATAGCCACACTACACACACACACACACACAGATAGCCACACTACACACATACAAACACAGATAGCCACACTACACACACACACACACACACACACACAGATGGCCACACTACACAGATAGCCACACTACACAGACACACACATAGCCACACTACACAGACACACGCAGATAGCCACACTACAGACACACACAGATAGCCACACTACACACACAGCCACACTACACAGACACACACACAGATAGCCATACTACACAGACACACACACACACACACACACACACACACACAGATAGCCACACTACACAGACACACGCAGATAGCCACACTACACAGACACACACACATATATAGCCACACTACACACACAGATAGCCACACACAGATATATAGCCACACTACACACACAGCCACACTACACAGACACACACACAGATATCCACACTACACACACACACACACACAGATAGCCACACTACACAGACGCGCACACACACAGAGGGAGCCTCTAGTGACAGGCAGGAAGAGAGCAAATCCGGGAGCAGATTAGGACCGGACCATACCACTTACAGTGCAGGGGGAGGGGGGGGGGACATGACTTTACAGTAGTGGATTGAAAGAAGGGGCCCTGCTGCCGTTCTTTTATCACTAGAGGATCATGGAAGGCAGCTGAGGGCCCCTTGATCTCCCGACTATAGGGAGAGGCTTAACAGGAGGCCCACCTCCAGCACAGGGCCCTTCAAAGGGGGGTGGGCCCACCGGGGGATCCCCAGGCCCCCCGGTGGTCCAGTCCGAGCCTGCCTATACTTACCTAGCTCCGGTTCCCCACTGCTCCTTCACAGCTCCCATTCTCCTTATTCTGTTCCTCTAATCTCCTTTCTTCCTCTGAGCACTGTGCAAGACCTGACATCTCAGCCAGTCACTGGCTGCAGCGGTGTCCTGCCTCAGTCACTGATTGGCTCAGCAGGCAGCTCCCGTGGAGATGTGTCATCACAGGGACTGGGAGATAGAGAAGACCAATGGGAGATGGGGATGGACAGTGTGCCATCTGCTCTGGACCTGGAAGAGTCACTTGTTAATTGTGTTTACAGGACCCCCTGCTGTCCGACATTACTTGTTTTGCCTGGACAGCACCTTTAAACAATGGTAGTAGAAATGAGCGATTCTACAGTAGGAACAAAGAAAAGTGCTTTATTCCTATTGGGATTCTCCTTATCAGGCTGTGGAAAAAGATGTATCCAGTCCTGGGAAACTAGGAGAATTTTCCCTGGACTGGATGCATATTTTTTCAGCACCCGGGAAGGGGTGGCAGGGAGCGGAGCAGACTTTAAAGCCCTCAGCCTGATGAGCAGAATGCAGATAGGAACAAAGCGATTTGCTTTGTTCTTACTGTAGATTCGCCCTAGGCTTGGAGAGGCGGTGCAGGCCTAGGGCACAGACACTCTAGGCCACACCAATTTGACACAGGGCTACAAGTTTAAAAGTTGTTTTTTAGGACAATAACTGTATCACCTGCTGAACGGACCCCAGGACAGATCTTGGATTAAAAGCAGCTATCTGACGGTACAAGCAGTTTGGGGGGGGGGCAGATTGTGGGTACAGAGTCGCTTTAATTGATTTCCTATTCTCAGGCTAGGCCAGTAATGCTAGGACAGTGAGGCCCAACCTCCAGGACCCCTGGCTTTTTAGCAAAGTTAAGGTCTTTTGGCTCTTTCTGATACTAGGCCATTTTTTTTACTCTAGGAAAAGGGCACTACTATAAGAGCACTACCCTAATGCCTATAAGAGTATACCTAACACCAATTCACACTTCTGCATTCAGTCCTTCATTGTCTGTTTTTTTAATTTTTAATTTTTATTTTTTAATAGTAGGTGGTATTACTATCGGGCTACCTATTCTTATTTTCTGGAAGGTAGCTATAACTATTTTTATTACATGACAACTTTTTTAATACTTTAAAATCATATAAATGGAGTATTATAAATGCAATATCCAATAATGGATAAAGCGATGACATCAGGCTGAAGAGACGCCAACAAAACAGTTAAGAGCCTGGCACTAAACAGATTTCATCTCTCCCTGGCAAAACTCTTGTACAAATAACATTTCCCAATATATGTGATTAGAATTTGGTACAAAATAAGATATGAATCAGATAAATGACTCATCACAGAGTTCTCCTCATAAACCTCCATTCGATTTAGAAGTGTCATTGTGCCTGCTTATCGATAGCAGACAAATAATGCAAAAAAAAAAAATATATATATTAATCCAACATGTTGCATTCAATATATGAATATATGAGTCACTCCTGTCTTTTGGAAAAATCAGGTACAAAAATACGCCTGATCGTGTTATCTGAGTCACTGGGCTCCAATGTTTTTCGAGTTAAAAATAGATTTAAATATAACTTAAGAGTTTAAGTGTAATGGGAAAAGTGGCGTCAAGGATTAAAAATCAAAAACAAATGTGATGTGGGTGAGAATGCCGGTCCACATAAGAGAAGAACAGGGATTTTTATATTAAAAGTGCATCGCTCACCATTCCCTGCTTCCTGGAAATACTATTGTATTGGGCCAATAGTCTCTTGAACTGAGATGTCTGGTTATTGCTACTTACCCCCTTCTCCTTATGGCAATAAATGTACATTGGGCTACCAGTTCTTCTAGTAAGCGGTAGAGACAGGATAAGAGAGCTCTAATCCTTAGCAATAAATATTAGTAACATGCAGTTAATATAGTTACCTGTATAATAATTTATAACAAATATAAAAACAATATGTAAAAATATTTGATATATGTATCAGAATGCAAGAAAATAAATATTTCATTAAAAGAAATTGATAAAAAAATATGTTTCTGATATCAGATGTGTTACATTGATGTTAGTGGTAGCGCCCCCTGCTGTCATTTGTTTTGTGGATTTCTGTGTCCATCTTCTGCAGCCTAGATCTATCTATCTATCTATCTATCTATCTATCTATCTATCTATCTATCTACCTATCTATCTATCTCCTATCTATCTACCTATCTATCTATCTATCTATCTATCTATCTATCTATCTATCTCCTATCTATCTATCTATCTATCTATCTATCTATCTATCTATCTATCATTCATTATCTATCTCCTATCTATCTATCTATCTATCTATCTATCTATCTATCGAGAGAATGTATTTGTTTGTATTCTCTCTCTATATATATACAGGCTTACAGAAGTGCAAGAAAGCACAACTTGTCCAGAGAAAATCTTTTTCTTTCAAATCAACTGGTTTCAGAAAGTTTTATAGATTTATAATTGACTTCTATTTAAAAAATCTCAAGTCTTTCCATACTTATTAGTTGCTTTATGTGATGCAGGAAGTGGAGTGTTCTTCCCAATCTGACATAACACTCTCTGCTGCCACCTCTGTCGGAGACAAGAACTGTCCAGAGCAGGAGAGGTTTTCTATGGGGATTTGCTACTGCTCTGGACAGCTCCTGACATGGACAGAGGTGGCAGCAGAGAGCACTGTGTCAGACTGGAAAGAAAACAACATTTCCTGCAGGACATACAACAGCTGATAAGTAAGGGAAGATTTGAGATTGTTAAATAGAAGCAAATTACAAATCTATATAATTTTGATTTGAAAGAAAAATAATTTTGCTGGAGTACCCCTTTAAATAGGAGGGATAATAGTAAGGGACATTAGAAAAGAAAATTCAGGACACCCTATAACACAATTCACTAGTAAGGCATCTGGAGCAGTGTGTGAGGGAATAGTTTTTTATGCAGGTCAGTGAAAGGAGACAGGAGAACAGATCTCCGAGTTACCAAGAACACTCCTGGGAAATACATCAGTTTACTGGTCACATGATCACAGGGGAAACTAAAGATTCCAAAGCTGCAGAAAGGTTTAAAATAGGCTAAAGAAGGTGAAAATGACCCAGGAGAGCTAATGATTTCAGGTGGATAGTATTAAAATAGTGTTTTGTATTACTCCAGAGCTTTAATTTTTCTATTTTCTTGGAAATCCCCTTTAAATCTTTTATAGTTTGGGGGTCACATTTCATACTTTTCAGGCTTCCATATCTTGGTGTCTCAAAAGGATTGGAAGAAACTGGTTGGCGAAGGTCTTAAAGTTTTGGGTTTTTTTTCAGAAATCTTTAGTACAGACGATTTTAAGAAACTTTGTAATTGGGTTTATTATTTTTATCATGAGAAAGCAGTTTGAACCTCTTCCCCCTGTCTTCATGGTTCTCTATGGAGAAGGGTGGAGGGAGATGAGGCACCAAAACAGGACAACAAAGAGTTAATTTACAACTACATCACCAGCTATCTGCTCTGAAGGCAGCACTGACCTCTGTATAGAGGCTTTCACCCAGCTCCTGCTGTGTAATCCTTTGTTCTCTGCTCTCTGCTGCTGACTAATCTCCCTCCTCCCTCCTCCCCCCTCCCTTCTACATAGGTTACACAGGGCTCGACTGATAATGAGCAGTAAATGAGAGAGGAGGGAGGAGTGTGTGTGTGTGTGTGTGTGTGGGGGGGGGGGGGCTGGGGAAAGTCTTTTTGAATGCAGATAATGGCATATTTGCCTAATAAACCCAATTACAAAGTTTCTTAAAATCGCCTGGACTATTGATTTCTGCAAAAAAAAAAAAAATTAATATGCCAGGGGTCACACTGAGCAATTACTCCCTTTACCCTCCTTATGCTATAGTGTTTCAGTGACCTGCAGCATAGGGCCTCTGGATTTACTAATATGTATACTGTATGTTAAGAGTCTGTAATTCCAGTATATCTCATGATAGTTCATATTGATGGATTACCCATTTGCAGATACATTTGATCACATTTTTATGGTAAAATAATTTAGGTTTACCTTCCTTCAGCCAAAATCCTATTACTAATCTTCTGATGTTTATGATTATTGGTAATGTTACGTCCATCTTTCCAACCAACCATTTTTTATTGCTTTTGTACATCTGAAATGTTTTGTATTCGGCTCCTATGAAGTATATGGGTTACAAAGAGGTTACATACAGTAAATAAATCATGTATTGCCTGATCCTACAATCATGCTCCTTCTCCTTCTGTTCCCATCTCGCTAACCTACCAACAATATTTTAACAAGGAATAAGTCAAGGACAATGCAGGATTTGAAAAGAAATTATTAAAGGGGTACTCCAGTGGAAAAAACTATGTTCAGATCAAATGGTGTCATAAAAATGTCCTACAGATTTGTAAATTATTACTTTAAAAAAATCAATACTTAGCTGCTGTATGCCCTGCAGGAAATGGTGTATTCTTTCCAGTCTGACACAGTGCTCTCTGCTGCCACCTCTGTCCAAGACAGGAACTGTCCAGAGCAGTAGCAAATCCTCACAGAAAATCTTTCCTGCTCTGGACAGTTCCTGACATGGACAGAGGTGGCAGCAGAGAGGACTGTGTCAGACTGGAAAGAATACGTCACTTCCTCCAGGACATACAGGAGCTGATAAGTACTTGATTTTTAAATAGAAGTAATTTTCAATTTTTTTAATGTTCAAATCTTTTTTTTATTAAATCCAAAGTAAACGACAAGGTATATCAAAATTTTCAATTTCCTTACATTTTTTTTAACCTTTAATAGTTCAAAGTCTCCCCGATCTACCAGATTCGTGACATAACGATATAACTAATATAGAAATAATTCATTCCGCATAAGGCTACAAATCCAAGATGCCGAGACCATGCGGAGATGTAAAATTCTTTTTAATGACTTCAGTATTATCCCATGTGAGGCCAAGTGGGGAGACCCATGACTCAACAGACATGAATTTGTGCATACATTCCAGACAGTCTAATTGCTTGTGCATTCTCGTATCGCTGCATGCTTGTAAAAATAGTCCTCCATCACATTGTTTTATATTCCTTGTCCCAATAAAAGCGTTGCAAGGGAAGCAGATCTTCTCCTTTTAATAAGATACAAAAATAGAAAACAGGTCCAGATGGTTGAAAAAGCCGTAATGAACAACAAATGAGTGGTCAGAGAGTGAGTCAGAAAACTAAGAGAGTCGAGAGGAATCATGTCACTTCTCATAAGACGTGCAAAGACGGGGACTTAATCGTGGTGTGGTCACGGCCAGTCACGTAAACGGAGAGATTGCAGAAGTTCTTATTATAGATATGATCCTTTTTAACTTCCTGCGATGGCGAAATGAAACTGTAACAGTCCTCTTGTGGCTTTGTCTTCACATATTAAGTTATAAATAAAGGATGAGGAGATGAGGAGGATAGCCTCAAAGGGAAACTCTCCTCCTTTCTCTAATTGATCATTTCATCACCAAGTTAACCGAAACGTTTCACCGATTCTTCTGTGGAAAGGGGGTTTCCAGCTTTTTAGTTGTTTTTTTTTTTTAGTTGATTTTGTTTATTGGATATAATTTTTTCAAAAATTCTGATTCATCTGAATTTTTAAATTTTTTTATATTGGATCAGGATTTTTTTTTAATTGGATGAGGATCAGGGGCTCTTAACTAAGGCCACGTTGGTCCGTGCAATGACAGTGTGGCTATGGACCGGACTTTGGAACTCCGCATCACTATTCATAATGAAGCAGGATCGCCGGTGCTTGTTGGGTGGGTGGTGAGTGCAGGGCCGGCATTAGCACAGGGCTTACCCGGGCAAGCACCTCTAGGGGCTCAGAGAGGGAGAGGAGCCCAGTGTGCTAATGTTGAGCCTGTGCACTGTAGTGCAGGGGGAGCCGGCTGAACATCAGAAGACTCCGGAGCAGGACACGCAGAGAGAAAGAGAACATGGTGAAGGACCTGATCACATGAACTCAACCTTACAGCGTGAACAGAATCACCACAGAGAGGAATAGGGAGAAGACTGAGCTGTAAGCGCTGTGTGTCAGTGTCAGTCAATCAATCAGTCAGTCAATGTCTGTGTCAGTCGGTCAGTCAGTGTCTGTGTCAGTAATGTGTGTTTGTGTATGTTAGAGTAGTGGTGTCTCAAGTTATTGTGTAGTGTGTGTGTATGATGGGTGCATAGTGGATGTATAAGGCAGTGATTTTCAACCTTTTTTGAGCCGCGGCACACTTTTTATCCTTAAAAAATCCCGGGGCACACCACCAACCAAAATGGTACAAAATGACACTAAAACAGTACATATTATACATATAGTTAATAATATAGATTCTAAATGTATTTATACTAACTCAGTGTGAAACCTGGGCCTGTTTTCTTCTCTCCCCTGTTCTTCTCTCCTGTGCTTCTCTCCCCAGTGCTTCTCTCCTGTTTTCTTCTCTCCCCTGTGCTTCTCTCCTGTGCTTCTCTCCACCATACTTCTCCCCCTGCTTCTCTCCTGTGCTTCTCTCCCCCGTGCTTCTCTCCTGTGCTTCTCTCCCCCGTGCTTCTCTCCTGTGCTTCTCTCCACCATACTTCTCCCCCTGCTTCTCTCCTGTGCTTCTCTCCACCAAACTTCTCTCTCCCCTGCTTCTCCCCCATTCCCAGGTTTCTCTCCCCCATTGTTTCCTCCTGTTTCACAGGGGCACCATAGTTTGGGGAACTTTCCCCGCGGCACACCCGACCATGTGTCGCGGCACACTAGTGTGCCACGGCACACTGGTTGAAAATCACTGGTATAAGGGGCCCGCTAAGGCTCAGTTGCCCGAGGGCCTGCAAAAACCTGGAGCTGGCCCTAGGGCTGTGTGAAGAGACTTATGAGAGGTACGGGAAAATCGGCAACGAGTCTTGCTAAAGTTTGTAAAAGACTTTGAAGTTTGCAAATGTAAATAATCCTGTTGGGGGGAGGGGAAAAGTACTTTGAAATGGACTCTGTACTGTGTATTTAATAACTTGTTTGTAATTTAAAAAAAATGAATGTATAATGAAGCTGGAGCTCGGAAAGAGTTAAATCAGTACAGTAGTAAGGAGAGTTAACAGTTTCAGAGCTCACGGCATCATGATGAATGATGATGCCGGGAGTTCCAAGATCCGGTCCATAGACCACAGTCCATGCACAGTCCATGCACAGTCCATGCAGCCAGGACACAGAGCCGAGCGGCTTTACTTATATGCCTCTTAGTAAATTAGGCTGTGAAAAAGGCGGCAATGCTTTATTTAAATGTCCCCCATAATATTTCCATTACTCTTTTCGTCAGTTTTCTTCAACCAAAATCAGGAATTGACAGAGCAAAATTATAATGGAAAGATTTGCACAGTTCCTGTGTTTTTAACCCACTCCACATTTGTCTTGAAAAAAATACTGACCAAGGGTGGGTTCATACTGAGGAATTCTCGCGGATAATGTCAGCGGAATTCCGCTGTCTGTCCGCGCGCACGGCCGCGCGCCTTTCCGTCGGCTTCATAGACACCCTTCTATGGGCCGCCGTATTCTGCTATCTGCCGAAAGAAGTGAAAAAACACAGCTGCTTTTTTGCAACAACAGCGTCACCCCTGTCCCCAGGTTGTGTGTGGTATTACAATTCAGCTCCATTCACTTCAAAAGAACTGAGCTGCAGACCTCCAAACCCAAACTGAGGACAAGAGTGGGGCTGTTTCTGGTAGAAAGCGGCCATGTTTTTCTAAGTCTGGATAACCCCATAACAAAGTATACAATAAAGTAAAATAAAATACAGTAACTAAATTTTGGTTACTGCTGTATATTCTGATTTACCAATATATAACTAATTTTATATTTTGTGTAGAAATCTTCTTTATGTCATTCTCTTAGTCAAGATGTGACTCCAGTTATACATTATATGGTCCTTAAACTGAATTTTGTCCCCATGAAAACCTAATTGCATTTATGTTCCTGGGAAATAAACTGTAAGCAAGTAGTCTATAGCAGTCTATGTGTTAGATGGCACGTCTATGTATTACGTAAGTGCCACATTATATTATAATGTTAGAAACAGCATCAAATTTGCTCTCAGTTTGTGGGCGGTATTGCAGCAAAGTTCCATTGAAGTGAATAGAGACATGTTGTAATACCACACACAACCTGAGGATAAGAGTGATGCTCTTTTTGAAAGGAAGCAACTATGTTTGTGAGAGAGCGGCAGTGAGCTTCTCTGCAGGGGCTTCATTAGAGTTTATGGGAGGATGTCCTGGCCAGCCAGAAAGTAGAGCTCACTGCCCATGTGATTCGTCCCTGCAAACTGCCTTGTGTGTGCTTTTCTCCCTATTTACAGCCTGGGTGATAGGGATGATTGACAGCTGTTAGTCCAAGGCTTGGAATCAAAAGTTAGAAAACATAGGATTCTTCATGTTATATAATATTCTGTTCTGCTGAACTTGTGGTTTGTAACTTAAAGATGCCATTTGTGTGATTACATACGCTCACAGTTATAAACCTTACAGATCCACGGCTGAATTGTTTGGTTGCACATATACTTACATTTATAGGTTCCTCTTCCAGAAAATATTTGAATTCAGGCCCATGACATCAGTATCCTGAGTCTTCATTTTAGCACATACTGTTATAAGAAAAGGAAAAGCATACAGTAATGTAGTTATTTTAGTACTTGGGGCAACCCCCCTTCTTCGAGCAGGGCTGCCCGAGGCACTCGGAGTGGAATATACCCCATTGGGGCAATGCCACAAGCGTCAGAATTTCTTGCATGCAAATCTCTCACAAATACGCAGCAAAAACAGCACGATTTACATGTAGATTTTGTTGCAGGTTCACCATAGATATCCCCCCCCCATGTACAGAAAGTGGTGAAATTTCCAGCGAGCTCTACACAACAGCGATATCCACAAAACAGGAAGTGACATCTCCAGTGATCTCTACAAAACAGGAAGTACCATCTCAAGTGATCTCTGCAAAACAGGAAGTGTCAGAACAGGAAGTGACATCTCCAGTGATCTCTATAGAACAGGAAGTGCCATCTCAAGTAATCTCTACAGAACAGGAAGTGATCTCTACAGAACAGGAAGTACCATCTCAAGTAATCTCTACAGAACAGGACGTGATCTCTACAGAACAGGAAGTACCATCTCAAGTAATCTCTACAGAACAGGAAGTGATCTCTACAGAACAGGAAGTACCATCTCAAGTAATCTCTACAGAACAGGAAGTGATCTCTACAGAACAGAAAGTACCACCTCAAGTAATCTCTACAGAACAGGAAGTGATCTCTACATAACAGGAAGTCACACCTCCAGTGATCTCTACAGAACATGGAGTGTCAACTCCAGTAAAATTGAAAATTAGTCTAATTTTTAGAAATATATTTAACATGGTTTAGGCAATAGGCCATTTTCTGAGGACACATTACCTTTAAAGCTTCTTAGCTCTAATGCAAATCTATAGAGAGACCCCCAACTACAGATATCTGATAATACTGATCTCCTTGTATAAGGCCGAGGAATCTGCTGTATATGGCTGCCTAGGCTGCATGATATGGATGGAACTGAAACCTCAGCAACTTTTATAACTGCCCCAGACAGGGCAAAAAAGCAACTGGACTCTTTTGGCTGGCAATACCCAGCACCATAAGAAGGGCCCCATATTGATCTTTACTGTGAGACCCCCTTTGTTTCATATAGAAATGTATACTATAGGTTTAGAGGTATAGGTATAGTATAGGTTTATAGGTATAGATATACTATAGGTTTACAGGTATAGGTATAGTATAGGTTTATAGGTATAGATATACTATAGGTTTACAAGTATAGGTATAGTATAGGTTTATAGGTATAGGTATAGTATGGGTTTATAGGTGTAGGTATACTATAGGTTTATAGGTATTGGTATAGTCAGGGGCGTAACTAGAAATGGCTGGGCCCCATAGCAAACTTTTGATTGGGGCCCCCCGCCCCCCCCCCCCCCCCTCTCGATCGACCACTATGCCATCAACACACTCAGCTCTACACAGGTCCTGTACACCATATAAATTACAGTACAGTTACATCAGGTGACTTACAGGGGACGTCTTCTCTGATCGGAGTTCTTCCCTTTTCATTTTCTTTTCCATCTGTCCTGGGCCGTTATGAGAACTTCTCCGGGCCACGAATCCACAGAATCTGCCAGACAGACATATTAGGCTCCACACTCTGTCACCATCCTCATCTCTAACAACTGCACATCTGTATTGGCCCCTTTACACCCACATTTAGTGGGTAGGCTGACTCTATGTGATCCCATTTTAGTATATGGCCCTCCTCTCTGTCGCCCCTCCTTATAGATAGCTTCCTTATGTTGCCCCCCCCCGCTGTCCCCCTTATAGATGCCCCCCCTATATTGTCCCCTTATAGATGGCCCCCTTTCCCCCTTTATTGTCCTCTTATAGATGTTCCCCTCTCCCCCAATGTTGTACGTTTATATCCCCCTCTCCCCCTATGTTGTCCCCCTCTCCCCCTATGTTCTCCCCTTATAGATGGCCTGCTCTCCCCCTATGGTGTCCCCCCCTTATAGATGGCCCTTCCCCCCCCCCCCTTCCTTATAGATGCCCCTTCCCCCCCCCTTCCTTACAGATGTCCCCCTCCCCCCCTTCCTTATAGATGGTCTCTCTCTCCCCCCTCCCTTATAGATGCCCCCTCCCCCCCCCCCTTATAGATGCCCCCTTCTCTTCTCCCCTCCCCCCTTCCTTATAGATGCCCCCCTCCTCTTCTCCCCCCCCCTTCCTTATAGATGCCCCCTTCTCTTCTCCCCTCCCCCCTTCCTTATAGATGCCCCCTCCTCTTCTCCCCCCTTCCTTATAGATGCCCCCTTCTCTCCTCCCCCCCCCCCTTATAGATGCCCCCAAGTTTAAAAAAAGAAAAAAACTCACCTAACAACACGCTCCCCCGTCGAGCCTTTTTCCTGTCACCCTGTCTGATGCGCGGCTGCCGTCTGATGACGCGTCCTAGCCCCGGCAGCGAGCGTATCATAGAGTTCTGTGTGGGCCTGTAGCCGCGACTTCCGGCACACGTCTCTGTGCCGGAAGTCGGGGCCGCAGCACAAGCCCACACAGAACTCTATGATACGCGCGCTGCCGGGGCTAGGACGCGGCATCAGACGGCAGCCGCGTATCAGACAGGGGGTTACAGGAGCGCTGTGGACCGGTCCCGTGCTCCTCCTGGCCCAGTGACTCCTTTTCCCTATGGTTGGGGAAAGGAGTCTCCGGGTCGGGAGGAGCACGGGACCGGCCCCCGGCTACAGCACCCGGGAGGCATGCTCAGCCGCCGGGTGCTGCAGTATATGTCAGCTCCAGGGGCCCGCGTAACGGGCCCCTGATGCGGCGGGGCCCCGTAGCAGCCGCTACGGCTGCTACGGCGGTAGTTCCGCCAGTGGGTATAGTATAGGTTTGTAGGTATAGGTATACTATAGGTTTATAGGTATAGGTTTACTATAGGTTTATAGGTATAGGTATACTATAGGTTTATAGGTATTGGTATAGTATAGGTTTATAGGTATAGGTATACTATATGTTTATAGGTATTGGTATAGTATAGGTTTATAAGTATAGTATAGGTATAGTATAGGTTTATAGGTATAGTATAGGTATAGTATAGGTTTATAGGTATAGTATAGGTATAGTATAGGTTTATAGGTATATTATAGGTATAGTATAGGTTTATAGGTATAGATATTGTATAGGTTTATAGTTATAGGTATATGTATAGTATTGGTTTATAGGTATAGTATAGGTTTATAGGTATAGATAAGGTATAGGTTTATAGGTATATGTATGGTATTAGTATAGTATAGGTTTATAGGTATAGGTATGGTATAGGTATAGTATAGGTTTATAGGTATAGGTATGGTATAGGTATAGTATAGGTTTATAGGTATAGATATACTATAGGTTTACAGGTATAGGTATAGTATAGGTTTATAGGTATTGGTATAGTATAGGTTTATAGGTATAGATATACTATAGGTTTACAAGTATAGGTATAGTATAGGTTTATAGGTATAGGTATAGTATAGGTTTATTGGTATTGGTATAGTATAGGTTTGTAGGTATAGGTATACTATAAGTTTATAGGTATACTATAGGTTTATAGGTATTGGTATAGTATAGGTTTATAGGTATAGATATACTATAGATTTACAGGTATAGGTATAGTATAGGTTTATAGGTATAGGTATACTATAGGTTTATAGGTATTGGTATAGTATAGGTTTGTAGGTATAGGTATACTATAGGTTTATAGGTATAGGTTTACTATAGGTTTATAGGTATAGGTATACTATAGGTTTATAGGTATTGGTATAGTATAGGTTTATAGGTATAGGTATACTATATGTTTATAGGTATTGGTATAGTATAGGTTTATAAGTATAGTATAGGTATAGTATAGGTTTATAGGTATAGTATAGGTATAGTATAGGTTTATAGGTATAGTATAGGTATAGTATAGGTTTATAGGTATATTATAGGTATAGTATAGGTTTATAGGTATAGATATTGTATAGGTTTATAGTTATAGGTATATGTATAGTATTGGTTTATAGGTATAGTATAGGTTTATAGGTATAGATAAGGTATAGGTTTATAGGTATATGTATGGTATAGGTATAGTATAGGTTTATAGGTATAGGTATGGTATAGGTATAGTATAGGTTTATAGGTATAGGTATGGTATAGGTATAGTATAGGTTTATAGGTATAGATATACTATAGGTTTACAGGTATAGGTATAGTATAGGTTTATAGGTTTAGGTATAGTATAGGTTTATAGGTATAGATATAGTATAGGTTTATAGGTATAGGTATGGTATAGGTATAGTATAGGTTTATAGATATAGGTATAGTATAGGTTTATAGGTATAGGTATGGTATAGGTATAGTATAGGTTTAGAGATATAGGTATAGTATAGGTTTATAGGTATAGTATAAGTTTATAGGTATAGTATAGGTTTATAGGTATAGTATAGGTTTATAGGTATAGGTATAGTATAGGTTCATAGGTATAGGTATAGTATAGGTTCATAGGTATAGATATAGTATAAGTTTATAGGTATAGTATAGGTTTATAGGTATAGGTATAGGTATAGTATAGGTTTATAGGTATAGGTATAGTATAAGTTTATAGGTATAGTATAGGTTTATAGGTATAGGTATAGTATAGGTTTATAGGTATAGTATAGGTTTATAGGTATAGGTATAGGTATAGTATAGGTTTATAGCTATAGGTATAGTATAGGTTTATAGGTATAGTATAGGTTCATAGGTATAGGTATAGTATGGGTTTATAGGTGTAGGTATACTATAGGTTTATAGGTATTGGTATAGTATAGGTTTATAGGTATAGTATAGGTTCATAGGTATAGGTATAGTATAGGTTTATAGGTATAGGTATATGTGTAGTATTGGTTTATAGGTATAGGTATAGTATAGGTTCATAGGTATAGGTATAGTATAGGTTTATAGGTATAGGTATATGTGTAGTATTGGTTTATAGGTATAGGTATAGTATAGGTTTATAGGTATAGTATAGGTTCATAGGTATAGGTATAGTATAAGTTTCGTATAGAAACCTATACTATAAAGACTTAAGGAAACTTAAAGGAAACCTAACAGATGGTCCCTCTGCAGTTACCTACTGTGACAACGTGTGGCAGAGATACATGGAGAGTAATATCTCCTCTCTCGCACGCCTATAGCTCGCATTCTCCAGCTATTTCGAGTCACGCGGGTCTGAAAGCAATCCACGTGACTTTTTCCGCTAATGCTAGATAGAACATTAACATAAATGTAAAAGGAAAAAACATCAGATGCTTTAAAAACTGAATAGCAATCTCTGGAGCTGGCGTGTAGGTAAGGGGGAGGCTCGCTGTACATTTTATGAATCATTTTGTGCCTTTCTGCCTGGTGTCTGTATGCTGGGAGCGGTGTAGGCACACAGGCCGGGCACACTGAGAACCTGTTTTCAGAGCTGCATCTCCGCAGCATTGGATTAGAAGCCCACTCATTGTGACTCAGTGCCTGCGCTTTTTTCACATAATGTTTAGATAAGTATAACTGTAGCGATTAGAACACATTGTTCTCAGTGACTAAGACTTTGTCCACCCTAGATGACAATGAGTAAACTTTGTGGGTGTTTTTTTTTTTTCTGTTCCCTTCTTAAAGTTTTTTTTTTTCTTTTTTCGTGGAAATATCTAAAATTGGATTTTTAATACCTGCACGCGGCTGTATGTCATTTTTTACTGTTACAGTAACACATTGCCGAAATTATTTTGTAGTCATCCTCCTAGGGAATTGTTAACCTATAGTACTTATCAGCTGCTGTATGTTCTGCAAGAAGTGGTGTATTATTTCCAGTCTCACACAGTGCTCTCTGCTGCCACCTCTGTCCATGTTAGGAACCGTCCAGAGCAGGTGAGTAAAATGGACAGAGGTGGCAGCAGAGAGCACTGTGTCAGATTAGACACAGGGCATACAGAAGTTGATCAGTACTAGTTTTTTCTTCAGAGTACCTATTTTCTGATATCATATTCCCTTTATAGAGTTTATCCAGCGAAAATCTTTTTCTTTCAAATCAGAAAGTTATATAGATTTGTAATTTACTTCTATTTAAAAATCTAAAGTCTTCCTGTATTTATCAGCTGCTGTATGTCCTGAAGGAAGTGGTGTATTCCTTCCAGTCTGACACTGTTCTCTCTGCTGCCACCTCTGTCCATGTCAGGAACTGTCCAGAGCAGCAGCAAATCCCCATAGAAAACCTCTCCTGCTCTGGACAGTTCCTGACATAGACAGAGGTGGCAGCAGAGAGCGCTGTGTCAGACTAGAAGGAATATACCACTTCCTATAGGACACACAGCAGCTGATAAGTAAATAGAAGTAAATTACAAATCTATATAACTTGCTGAAACTAGTTGATTTGAAAGAAAATTATTTTTACTGGATAACTCCTTCAATAACTGAATCTACTACCTTGCTTGGTAAATTAGATTATGGGCTACATCAGGGATAAAGACAGATATGAGTGACTATAAAATGCTAATGCTATATGAGCAACAGGAAACCGTTCTAACAGTTAGGGCCAGTTCACACTGAGCAAAAATGGCGGAATTCCGCGGTGGAGAATCTCGCCATGCTCAGTGTCCTGCAGTGTCTGAATGGGAGGGCGCGCATGCCTCTGCTCCCACATCTTTCGGCTCAAAGAATTGACATCAATTCTTGGAGTGTAGAGGAGAGGAAGGGCAGGTGCTCAGTGTGAACTAGCCCTTAAAGGGGTATCCCCCCCCCCCCAATTATTTTTGCTTTAATAAATTGCCCACCCATAGCCTTTCATCTTTCCAATATACATTTATTACGGATCATGCACAGTTTTGCTGGTTTCTGGGTGCACTCACTTCCTCTGTTTGCTATCTATCCACATCTGTGACCTGATATATTGTGATGTGGATGGATAGCAGCTTGCTGAAACCTGTAGTTCTACACAATATATCAGGTCACAGAACTTCTGATGAACAACAAGCTGCTATCCATCCACATCACAATATATCAGGTCACACAGTTTCTGATTTGGACGGATAGCAGCTTGCTGGGACCTGTAGCTCTACAGAAATTATGTGACCTGACATGATGTAGAACTACACGTCCCAGTAAGCTGCTATCCATCCACATCACAAAATATCAGGTCATAGAGCTTCTGTTGAAATATCAGGTCCCAGCAAGCAGCGAGAAGCACTGCATGCTGGGAAATGTAGTTTTTCTGGCCAGTGCCATATTGGATTTAGACGGCTTTTAGAAAAAACTTTTTCTCAGGAATGGCAGCAGTTAGAAAGGCAGGAGAAGCCAGCCCAATGGAGCAGCCAATTAGGTCAGACTAACTATTATTACTTCTCCCAGTGTATGGCTATGTTCACACGTTTTTTCAGCTCAGTTTAAAATGACGTCCATTATTTTTCATCTAAAATAATGGACGTCATTTAGCAGCCTTGCCTAGCATGACGTCTGTTTGCACATTATTCTAGTTTGGGATAACTAATTGCCCTTTAGGTGCGGCTTAATTGAAAAGTCCATTGAATTTAATAGTAAAAACAGAGAAAGAACGGTGACAAAAGAAAAACTGTGTGTGAACAACTAATTAAAAACGTCTGCTGTTTGCAAAACACGTCCGAAAATAACGATCATGTTAATTATTTTGCCTTCCGCGGCAAAAATGTCAGTTTTTCAATGAATTGTGTGAATTGGACATCCGTCTTCCCATTGACTTCAATGCATTGCCATTGCAGTCAGTTAAATCGTGGCAAAAACAGAAGTTTTTTTAAAATAGCGAAATGGGGCGCCTTTTCTAAATTTTTGACGTTGTGTGAACATAGCCTATAAGTGATCGAGTTTGCTAGCTTGTATTCCCCTTTCAGGATTTGTGTAAACAAAATAAAATATATAGTTAGGCATTAAAAAGTATAATTGGTTACCCCAATAAATATTCTCTCTTATGGCTCTGCAGAATAAAAGAGCTAAGAACTACATGTTGTCTTTAAGAAAGTTTTGAATTTTGAAGACTGTAAAAAAAAAAAAGTAAAGAGAATTAAAAAAAAAACATAAGTAAATCCTAAACCTAAGCAAACCAGCTAAATATAGTACCTGAAATGGGCGGCCAGACTGAAACTATACAGTATTATACAGTATTATGATATGTAGGATAAGAAGAAGTCACCGAAGTGAAGTGAGAAAAGAAAGAGGATATCAGCAACATGATGAATGGAAACCATCACGGAAACCATAAGCACGCTACTGAGAAGCCAGAACACAGAAGAGAGTCATTTCTGACACAAAGTTTTCACATATGGCCCTTAAATAGTAATACAGTGGTACCTTGGTTTAAGAGTAACTTGGTTTAAGAGCGTTTTGCAAGAAGAGCTCACACTTTTTCAAAATTGTAACTTAAGAGCATTGCTTTGGTTTAAGAGCTCCCTGTACTGGGTGGGAGGGGGAGCGGGGGAGCGGGGGAGGGGCATGGCCTGCATAGCGGGGTTTACAGCACTGTACTCTGACCCAGGAAGCCTCCCTCACCTTCCAAATCATGGCAGATCCACTTCCTTCCTACTTCATGCTCCCTGTTATCCCTTGTGTTTTCAATCCTCTCCATTCCTGCTATAATGTGCCTTCTCTTACACTCAGCTATACACACTGCTGCTATAATGTGCCTGCACTCACACTCAGCTATACACACTGCTGCTACAATGTGCCTACACTTACACTCAGCCATTCACACTGCTGTATAGAAAAGTTTCTGTCACTGTCCTCCTGCATAGTTCTGTGATTCTCACTTCCTGATTGTTTTATGCTGAACACACCCCCTTCCCCATTGCTGTCATGTGACCACATGACAGCTACATGACTGTCATGTAGCCTGTTGTACTATACTACTGAATTATGGGTATCTGCAGTTCCTTCCTGTATCTATAAACTGCTGCAGTTTTTTTTCATTCTTATGCACTTAATATACATTATACACCACATGCTGATTGCTATTGTTACGGCCGCGGTGGCGTCCAGTGCTTTGGGCCGCCGCCGCTCAGCTCCCACATCGGGCACCGGAGCCCATGTGCAGGGGTCCAGTGCCGTTGTTCCTTTGGGAGCCTTACCCGGCCACGTTCCTGCCCCCAGCGCAAAGGAAGAAGGTAAGAGATATTCCTTCCTACTTGGCGTCTCCTATGCAATAGAAACATATCAGCAGGTTAGATTCATTAAGGGTACTCTGACATCAGATAAAAAAAATAAACCTGCTCCAGAAGTATATTGCCTTGCTTACCCATCTGCCCCAGTTCTGAAACCATTAAAATCCACTTGTTTAGGGGGTCTTAGTTCTGTATTTTTTGGATGTGCTTCCTGGTTGAGCAGTTGCACAGTAATACAATTTCCAGAATGCTTTGCTTTTGTCACAATCCTCTTATCCTGCCTACTCCTCTCCCCCAGCACTTTTGCCTTTTCCCCACTCAAAGGTTGGATAAATCTCCCCCTTAGGGTGGTATTACACGGAACGATTATCGTTCGAAAAATCGTTAAATCGTTCGAATTTGAACGATAATCATTTCGTGTAATAGCAGGCAATGATTAAATGACCAACGAGAAATCGTTGATCGTTTAATAGGATCCGGACCTATTTTTATCGTTTGATCGTTCGCTCATCGTTCGCACATCGTTTGGTGGAATAAGAATTCACAGCTGAAACGTATACAATAGCGACGACTAAACGACCGCAAGAACGATCATAAATAACGATCATCATTTCTTGTACTTGGGCGAACGATTTCGGGTCGTTTGCCTTAGCGGTTGTTTAAGATCGTTTATCGTTAATCGTTAGTCGTCGGAAAATTGCTTGGTGTAATAGTACCCTTAGTCTTCTAAGTGTCTTTGGCCGTGCCTATAGCATCTAACAAAGGATATCCAATGCTTTTACTATACATATTCTAAACTTTCTAACATATGAAAACAATTTCCAGAGAGATATTTCCTCCTGGGCATCTGTGGCTGCCATGACCAGTACACACATGGATGGAGGTCACGGTAAGCCTCTAACATGACATGATGGCTTGATGGGATCTGTTTTGTGACTTTGCACATACCTTTTCTTAATAGATCTTAGGATACGCAGCACAAAAGGGAATTTAAGATCGGAAAATAAGATTTGTTCTATGTGTTGGTTCAATATACGAAGCCGCTGCCGGTATTTCAGATGACACGTTTAGCCAACAGATTCTTGCCGATAGTTAGAGAAGTCTGAAATAACATTATATGGAATTACATTACCAGTTTATAATTAGAGCTAATAAAAAAGACGGCACATTGGCTGGTGTACTTTGTTTTTATTGTACAGTATATTAACCCCTTAAAGAGAATCCGTCGCCCTCATTTTAGGCAGCATAATCTATGACAGAAATGCTGAACAGATTGGTGTATTTCTTACATCATTCTGTTCAGCCGTTCTCCTAATATGCAGGAGAATAGGATTCTTGCCACACCCCTCCCCCCACCCTCCAGCTGCTGATTGACAGTTAACTGCCTATACACAACATGGATAGATAACTGCCAATCAGCAGCTGGTGGGCGGAGTTTTCTGCTACTCATGAATATCCAGGACTACTGGGCTCATGCACATAATGGAGAGGACTCCTTATTGTCCAAGTTATTCAGGAGGATATCTCTGGATCAGCTGCACAGAACAATGTAAGTGATACATCAATCTGTTCAGCTTCTCTGTCACTAGTTTATTCTTCCCTTAAGGACAGCATAAACCTGCCGACAAAGTCTCTTTGATGACCGGCCTATTTTGAGACTTAGTGACCAAGCAATTTTTTTTTATACTTTTTTCATTGCCGCCCTCCAAGAGTCATACCATCCCCCCCCCACGTAGGAATATGAGGGCTTGTTTTTTGCGGGACAAAGCAGGAGTAGATTTCCACACCTCCTCCTCACCTTGTAGTCGCCTCCCTGCCAGCCCATTGGGCAAATGGATAATATGACAGGTGTAAGCCAGGGAGAAGGGTGTACCCCCCTACCCTCCCACCACAGCAATAATAAATCTGCAGTTATTCCCGGGGACCTATAGGGACTGTAAAATGATATGTATATAAAACATGTGAATTTAGGTGCCTTTATCTTAGGATAACATGTAAAGAGCCTGTTGTGACCACATAGCCCAAGTTTTATATGATCTTTATCTACACAATGAGATCTGATGGTCCACATCAGCAATGTATGAGGGACAAAGCCCATAGATCATATATGTTGATTTCTTTTTTCCAACTTCACCCTAATTGTAGAGCGTTGTTCTGATCTTCCCACCTGGTTTGACATCATCCCAGCACTGCGGCCAATACCTATCCTTACCAGTGTATGTTTGGCAGCTGCTAGATTTGCATCCCCGCTCTGGAATGTTCCTTTCCAGCAATCGCATCCGGCACTGGGAACCAGTCCAAGGCCTCATTAAGTGCAGCTTTATTGGTCTCTGGTCTGGATCCTTTGTTAGTTTTTCTGGCAAACGCGGAAAGCTAGTGGCTATTATAAGATCTTGCTACTGATATTTTGTGAGGGCCCATGCAAAATCAATACGCAGAAATACATGACATATTTCTCCCCAAAGGAAAGGGCCTCTTCTTGTAAAATATACTCTAATATAAATGAATGTCTCATGTATAGCAGCAAAGTGTTGGGAATATGGATTAGCTGAAACTTCCAATATTATTTCATTTCGCACTTATTTTCAAGTCTGAAATGGAATGTGTATTTTTTTTTTGGGGGGGGGGGGAGCATTTGCACTCTCCAGTGTTTTTTTTTTTTTTTTTTAAGGATTAAAATATCTCTTTAAAGGGGTTGACCACTTTATAGTAAAATTGTGCAGTATAAGTATCACTGTATATACTGACAGCAGCTCCCTGTGTACCTCATGGAGCTAAAATCAGTTCCGAACTGCACTTATTCTGGTTCCAGTAGGGTTCAGATGAGCATGTCAGTCTTGAGAGGGAAGAAAGGGGGGTAAAGATCAGGAATTGTAAGGTTCCGAGGTTCTGAGAGGCCAGTCTGGTTCACAGCTTGACTTGGTGGGCTAATGTGAATTGCGACCAAGGTGTCCAGGTCTTTACGAATGCAGTGTGTGACCGTAGTGTCCAATTCGCTAACTCCTCCATAGTAGGTATGTGTTCCACCTTAGCGTACCATTCAGACACAGATAGCAATATATTTTGTTTCCAATATGTTGGTATGAGTAACTTGGCGGTAGTGAGTAGATGAACCAAAAGGTTCTGTTTGGGCAGCTGAGTGCGTGTGGAAGGCAACCATAATAGTACCAGTTGTGGGGTTATGTCAATGGACTGACCACATATCTCTTTAATGTCTTTGATCACTTGTTCCCAGAAAGAGGTAAGCGAGGGGCATGTCCAAAAGATGTGCGTTAATGTGCCCCCTAAGTTACCACATTTTCAACATGTGTCTGTGGGTATGAGCCTCCATCTATGTAGCTGGTGTGGTGTACGGTACCATCGGGTTAAAATTTTATAAGAGTTCTCCTGAGTGGCAATAGAAGTAGAGAACCCGTGAGAATGAGAGAGTATACATTTAATATCTTCATGAGATAAGGAAGTGTTAAGTTTGTCTTCCCAAGCAAGAAGAAAACTAGGTTTAGAATGGAGATCTAAAGTCAAGAGACGTGAGTGCATTTTAGATAGACACTTTGCAATGGGTTGTGTCAACGTCAGCAGCGTTTCGAAACTAGTGGGAGTACGTCTCCTGTCTTTTAAAGACTGAAAAGTCTTTAAGGAAGAGGTGAAGTGGTGGAGGTGTATGGAATTTAAGGGAGCAAGACGAGTCCCCAACGAAACAGTTGAACTGTCATCAAGGGAGACAGGAATGTCAGCTAATGTCTTCCTTAAAGGGATTGTGTGCCAAAAGGAGTCAGTAAGCGGATCTCTGTTCAGATATTGCTTCAGGTACTGAAGAGGGATCATATTGGAAGGCGGTGGTGAAAACGAATGTCCTTTATTCAGCTTTTGCCACATCTCTAGAGTGGCCTTAACGTGTTTGGTATGGGAGTGTCCGGTGGTAACCAGAACAAATAGTGGTGACAAGGAGGTATTGTTGCCCATTCTGCTCTAACATGAAGGGGAACTGTGCTTGCGTGAAGAAACGATGTGGCTCTACAAAAATGTAGGGCCTTGTAGAATTTCACTGGGTTTGGAAGACCAAGTCCTCCATCGCATTTCCTCCTGTTGAGAACGGAGAAGGCAATCCTAGGTTTCTGTTGATTCCATAGGAATTTATTTAACATTGCCTTGAAATCTTTTGGAAAAACAAGTGGGAATTTGATAGGGAGCATTTACATAGTGTAGAGTAATTTAGGTAGTATATATGATTTCAGCAAATTTTTTCTACCTATCCACGAGAAGGGGACGGTGCGCTATACTCACTTGTCACGTGCCGACACCCGTCTCCAATCTTCAGCGAGTGACGTCTTCTTCGGGCGGACGGCGAACAGCTCCGACTGTCCCGAATGCTGGCCGCCCTCTGCAGCGTCATCCGATGCTCAGCCGCGATTGGCTTAACATAACTGTGCTCAGCCAATCGCGGATGAGCACAGTTGTGACGCGGCGGAGGGGGGACGGACGGCAGTGACTCGGCCGTCCGTCCGAAGATGACGTTTGGCACAAGATGGCGGACGGCCCTCGACACAGATCAGGTAATGTATAATGCACCACACTTCCGGGTACACGGGTGGGGGTGGTGGGACACGGGGAACGGGGCGATTCACAGACATAACATACATTATAAAGTTGTATAACTTTGTAATGTGTGTTATTCTGTGAATAATTTCTGAGCGCCGCATTACCCCTTTAACAATCCACTACATGTACAGTGTTCAGACAAGTGATGATTAGGAGAAATCCTACCCAGGAGCATTCCTAATGATGAGGAGGGTGGGGAGGAGTCTCGGAGAGGCGGTGCAAGCATAAGCCATGGGTACTACTCTAGGCCACGTCAATTTGACACAGGGCTGTAAGTTTAAAAGTTGTTTTTTAGGACAATAACTGCATCACCTGCCGAATGGACCTCAGGACAGATCTTGAATTAAAAGCAGCTATCCGAAGGTACAAGCAGTTTTTTGGGGGGAAGGGAGCAGATTGTATGGATCCCTCATAAAAACCTATGGTATATAATATAACAAAAAGATAGGTATATTTCAGGGATTTGTGCACTCTGCAAATATGGGTGACTCTAGCCCCAAAACACCAGGTGAACTTAACCTCATATTTACAGCCGCAAATATATTACTAAACATACACAACGTCAGCAACCGAGGTTACAATACATAAGGTAAATGTCACTTGTGCAGCGTTCCAGGGGCATGTAATGCTGTTCCCACATGTAAATGGTGCCTGCCTGCTGACTCATCCATCCTGGCAGATATTTCCTTCACTAAAGCCCACACACAGATTTTCCCATTCTTTTACTGAGCTATTTTTTCTGGTTGAAAAAAAACAGCTTCTTGGACACGGTACAGAATTAATTCTATCAAATTATAATTTCAGTAATGGTGAAAATTCAATAAATTCTAATGTATTGCATCTCGGAAGCCGGGGAAGATGAGGAATCGTCTCTCTCATGTATCCTTTATAGACTATGTTCACACATGGTGTAAAGTGAAACTGGCTCAGTTGCCCCTAGCAACCAATCAGATTCCACCTTCCATTTCTCACAGACTCTTTTTAAAATGAAAGGTGGAATCTGATTGGTTGCTAGGGGCAACTGAGCCAGTTTCACTTTGCATCCTGTTTGATAAATTTCCCCCAATGTCTTTTTATGCAAAATAACGGCCGTTATTTTACAATAAAGGACGTCAGTAATGATCACGGACATAATTTACGGCCGTCAGCAGTAGCGTAGCTACCGTGGTCGCGGGGGTCGCCGCCGCGACCGGGCCCGCCACAAAGGGGGGCCCGCGGGGCCCTCAGGGCCCCGCAAGGCCCTCCCGATCAATCACTCTTGTGACCGCAAGCATTGTTTTGCTTGCGGTCACAAGAGTCCGACTCCGTCTTCCCCCGGCTGTTGCGCGGCTGCCGGGGGTGTCGCGTCTTATCCCCGGCAGCGCACGCATCCCAGAGCTCCCTGTGCGCCTTGGGCCCTGACTTCCGGTTCCGGCGCGCAGGGAGTTCTGGGATGCGCGCGCTGCCGGGGATAAGACGCGACACCCCCGGCAGCTGCGCAGCAGCCGGGGGCAGACCGAAGGAGTGAGGATCAACGTGGGAGCGCGTTGTCAGGTGAGTTAAGTTTTGTTTTGTTTTTTATCAGCCTGCAGGGTGGGGGGAAAGAGGGGGGCATCTATGAGGGTGGGGGGAAAGGGGACCATCTATAAGGGAGGAGGGGGGGGGGGGGTGAAGGGGACCATCTATAAGGGAGGAGGGGGGGGGGTGAAGGGGACCATCTATAAGGGAGGAGGGGGGGTGAAGGGGACCATCTATAAGGGAGGAGGGGGGGGGTGAAGGGGACCATCTATAAGGGAGGAGGGGGGGGTGAAGGGGACCATCTATAAGGGAGGAGGGGGGGGGTGAAGGGGACCATCTATAAGGGAGGAGGGGGGGGGGGGTGAAGGGGACCATCTATAAGGGAGGAGGGGGGGGGGGGGTGAAGGGGACCATCTATAAGGGAGGAGGGGGGGGGTGAAGGGGACCATCTATAAGGGAGGAGGGGGGGGGTGAAGGGGACCATCTATAAGGGAGGAGGGGGGGTGAAGGGGACCATCTATAAGGGAGGAGGGGGGGGGGGTGAAGGGGACCATCTATAAGGGAGGAGGGGGGGGGTGAAGGGGACCATCTATAAGGGAGGAGGGGGGGGGGTGAAGGGGACCATCTATAAGGGAGGGGGGGTGATGGGGACCATCTATAAGGGAGGGGGGGGGAAGGGGACCATCTATAAGGGAGGGGGGAGAGGGGGCCATCTATAAGGGAGGGGGGGAGAGGGGGCCATCTATAAGGGAGGGGGGGAGAGGGGGCCATCTATAAGGGAGGGTGGGGGGAGAGGGGGCCATCTATAAGGGAGGGTGGGGGGAGAGGGGGCCATCTATAAGGGAGGGTGGGGGGAGAGGGGGGCCATCTATCAAGGAGGGGGGAGAGGGGGCCATCCATAAGGGAGGGTGAGGAGAGAGGGGGCCATCTATAAGGGAGGACGGGGGGTGAAGGGGACCATCTATAAGGGAGGGGGGGTGAAGGGGACCATCTATAAGGGAGGGGGGGGGGGGAGGGGACCATCTATAAGGGAGGGGGGGAGAGGGGGCCATCTATAAGGGAGGGTGGGGGGAGAGGGGGCCATTTATCAAGGAGGGGGGAGAGGGGGCCATCCATAAGGGAGGGTGAGGAGAGAGGGGGCCATCCATAAGGGAGGGTGATCAGAGAGGGGGCCATCTATAAGGGAGGGGGTAGAGGGGGCCCATCTATATGGAGGGGGGAGAGGAGGCCATCTATAAGGGAGGGTGGGGGGAGAGGGGGCCATCTATAAGGAGGGCAACATGGGGGGAGAGGGGCCATCTATCTGGGGGGGCAACATAGGGGGAGAGGGAATACACAGAGGGGGGCATATATTATTAGGGGGTCACACTAAATGAGGGTGTAAAGGGGCCAATACAAATGTGCAGTATGTATATAGATGAAGATGGTGCCAGAGTGAGGAGACTAATATGTCTGTCTGGCAGATTCTGTGGATTCGTGGCTCGGAGAAGTTCTCATAATGGCCCAGGGCAGATGGAGAAGAAGATGAAAAGGGAAGAACTCCGATCAGAAAAGACTTCCCCTGTGAGTCACCTGATATAACTGCACTGTAATGTATATGGTGTATAGAGCCTGTGTAGAGCTGGGGCCACCTCTATATGACTGGATGAGGTGATTTAGTATACTGGATTTGGTCAGTAACAATATGGTGGTGATGGTAGTGGTTGTGGTGTGGCAGTAATGTTTCCTTCCTATATACTGGTATTACTGGTAATATTGGTCTCAGTATACAGGATTTGGTCAGTAACAGTATGGCGGTAATATGTACGGTGATAATACTCTTCTTCCAATATGCTGGTGTTATTGGTAATATCTGTCTTGGTGTGTGTGTATATATATATATATATATATATATATATATATATATATATATACACACCAATAGCATCACTTGGTCGTGAAAGGAGGGGGGTGGGCCCAAGTTGGCCTCTCGCACCAGGGCCCAGGAGACATTAGCTACGCCCCTGGCCGTCAGTATAAAAAAACGGCCGTAATTTTCCAACTGCAGTCTTTGTCTCCCAATCTCATTCTCAGCCTACAAGCCTCCATAAAAGCATTGAGGTGGCCATACACCTATAATAACTGTTGGGTAAAGACAGCTCTGGTGGTGGCTTATGTCTCTGAGAACAAAGGGGGTCGTGCAGTGATTTTCCATCAGGCCTGACCACTCATGATCTGTCGGTGGAGTCTCGGGAGAGCCCCATACACATATTCTGTGAGTGCCAAGTATAAAGGGTTGTTAGTATGGTATTTTTCTCCCCTCTCTATCCATGACACCTTCATTTAAAGTGAAAACTCACTCTTAGCATGCGCCTGATGCTTCCTACTAGGTCTAATAAGACATTGGACATAAACACAAAGAGACAAGTAGATGTCATTAATGTAATTAAGTAATGGTTATTCCCTTATATTCCTCCTATGGGGTACTCTGGCGATAATTGTTTTCTTTCAAATCAACTGATTTCAGAAAGTTATATAGATTTGTAATTTTATTCTGTTTAAAAAATCTCCAGTCTTCCAGTTCTTATCAGCTGCTGTATGTCCTGCAGAAAGTGGTTAACTGTCCAGAAGATGAGAGGTTTTCTATGCTGATTTGCTACTGCTCTGGACAGTTCCTGTCTCGGACAGAGGTGGCAGCAGAGAGCACTGTGTCAGACTGGAAAGAATACACCACTTCCTGCAGGACATACAGCAGCTGATAAGTACTGGAAGACTGGAGATTTTTAAATAGATGAAAATTTATATAACTTTCTATATGTTATCATCCCTCATCAAAGATGTTCTATGGGCAACAGTATGCAAATTCCTTATAGCCCAAACTAGTCCTGGAAGGAGATCCGGGGGAATATAAGGGTATTGCCTGGATACTGCTGATACTGTCTAAACTAAGTGAAACACTTCATTTGCTCTGCTCCCTGCCTCTCCTCCCCAGGTGTTGCGGAAAAGCTGGATCCAATCCTGGGAAACTTCTCCTGGTTATCCCAGGATTGGATCCAGCTTTTCCCGGCATTCTGGGAGGAGTGGAAGGGAGCGGAGCAGCATTGAAAGGCCGGTGGCGTGATGAGCGGAGAGAAGATCAAATGAAGCGCTTCACTTCGTTTAGATGAGCGATCATCTATAACCAAAAGGATCAAAAAACATATTTCTTTTTTGTGGTCAACCAATTGATGCATTTTGATTTTTTTTTTATTATAATGGAAGTCAACGGAAAAATGGATGCACACAATGGATGCATGGGTTTTTTTCCATTCGTTTTTTTAATCCGTTTTTTGCAGAAATGGATGGAAAAAAGAAATAAAAATGTCACAGCCGCTCGTGCCTGTTGCCGCAGCCGCATTGTGGTCCCTGGCCGTGGCTACTCCCTCCCCCGGTTGCGCCCGTGTCCTTTCTCGGGCAGTCCGGCGGGCTCTGGCTCCCCTGGGCGGCTCCTCCTCCCCTCTAAGCCGGCGCGTGCCCCCGTATCCTAGGGCGTGTGCGCAGCGGCTCTACTTAAAGAGGACCAGTCACCCCCCGTGCCGGGGTGACAGGCTCCCGACCCCCTGTTAGATCCCCCTATACTTACGTGATCCCGCCGGGTCCCGCTTCCTGAGCCGGTCGGGTCACGGAGATTTCAGCGCCCGAAGCCCGGCGCGCGCGCTGAGAGATGAGTCCGATGCCCATAGAGAATGACGGAGCATCGGACTCCCCATTCATTCTCTATGGGCATCTGACTCTGCTGTCAGCGTGCACGCCGGGCTTTGGGCGCTGAAATCTCCGTGACCCGACCAGCTCAGGAAGCGGGACCCGGCGGGATCACGTGAGTATAGGAGGATCTAACAGGGGGTCGGGAGCCTGTCACCCCGGCACGGGGGGTGACAGGTGTCCTTCACACGTACAGGATCTGCAGCAATTTTGAAGTTGCTGATTTGCTTTGAATCTAATCTGGGCCATCAAATCTGCTGCAGATCCTGTACGTGTGAACGCACCCTAAATTTAAAGTGACAGTGCGTGCCTGATTGGTTGCACCCAATCACCTTTCCGCACTATAAATACCTGCACCTGTCCTGCTCTGGCTTTGTTGGAGCCTCTGCATGCTTCCATAGTGTGTGGTCCCAGCTCTCCGTGAGTCCTGCCGTCTGTGATTGCCATCTCGGTCCTTTCCGTGAGTCCAGCTGTGTGCCTGCCTGCCTGTTTGCTGCTACACCTCATCTGCCGTCACTAGCAAGCCAAGCCAGGGGTAGCGACCTGGGGGTCACCTGCCGCAGCGAGTCCATCCCACCTTGCGGTGGGCTCTGGTGCAGACCAGCGGCCCCTTAGACTCCGCTTCCTGGTACGGCTTACGCCATCGCTAGCGGTGGTACAGCGGATCCACGACTCCAGTCGTTACTAAAAAAAAAAAAACGATTAAAAATCAAACCCGGTCGAACCTATTTGGCTGCATTTTCTCTTATTACTTTGTTGAGCAAGAAATAATCTGAATGTGATTCAACAAGTCGTCATCCGGCCGTTCCTCGTCTTGCGGTTGCATATAGCAAATCTCTGGTCGGTTAGCCTGGCTCTAACCTAATCCTTGAGGTGAGAGTCTATTGTTACGGATTAGCCTGACCTCACTTTTAATGAATATTCTTCCTGCTTCTAATTAGGTTATATTTACATGGTTTAAAATTATCTACTTGAGTTATTTTGTGCCATGTAAATAGGTTAAAAGGGCTCCAAAGAGGCTCGTGTGGGACCCGAAACGGGTCACATTATGCCGGGACAAGTGGATTTAATCATCACTGAAGAGTAACTTAAAGTGCATCTCCACTCAAGGAGTCAACGTACCAGTAACTACTCTCTATATAGTAATTCAATTGTTTTTGTGTCTCCTTGTGTAAACTGGATCAACCAGACCAGCCGCATATAGACATATTGTAGAGGTGTATCTTCATTGTACACAATGTGTACCTGCACATATCACAACTTAAAGGGGTACTCTTAAGAGATTTTATTTAAACTAACTGGTTTCTTCTGTTTAAAATTTTTTTAAGTCTTTCAGTACTTATCAGCTGCTGTATGTCCTACAGGAAGTGGTGTTTATTTTTCAGTCTGACACGGTGCTGCCACCTCTGTCCATGTCAGGAACTGTCCAAAGCAGAAGAGGTGGTCTATCAAGGATTTACTACTGTTCTAGACAGTTCCTGGACAGAGGTGGCAGCAGAGAGCACTGTGTCTGGTTAAAAAGAATATACCACTTCCTGCAGGGCTTACAGCAGTTGATAAGTATGGGAAGACTAGAGATTTTTAAATAGAAGTAAATTACAAATCTATCTAACTTTCTTAAACCAGTTGATTTGAAAGAAAAAGATTTTCAATGGAGTACCCCTTTAAGGCTTACTGGCGCTAGGGCCCAGAGAATAATAGGCTCCGCCTCTTTGAAACAATTCACAACCAAATAAAGTTTTTTTTTTTTTTTTTTAATTAAAAAACCCCCCACAGACTTAGGCAACAAAGGTGAGTTCTGAATACTTTCACTCATATCTATCCCGTGGCGCCGTCAGCTCGGTAGGTGGTCAGGTTCACTTTAAGAAAGATTTTGAAGTCTAACATACATATCGCTCCACAGCACACATTCACAATAGTTTTTTCATTGGAAAACTGAATAGAGCCAGAATTTTACATTGATGGATGCTGGATTGTCTTCTGTTAGCCATATGTGTATCTCCCTACACTCCCGTGCAGCCTGAGGTCACGCTGCGGTGAAGCTGGATTCATTACTGGTTTTTGCAGACATTCATTCTGTAGTACTCTACGTATATACGTTGCTTACAACAGTCACATACGCATATTGCACACATTTTATATAGAGATACACATACTGTATATAGTATACACAGTGACCATGCACTTTACATACACATTGGTATAAACACATATAAATATGCATGTTACATACGTATGCACCCATATTACATACATGTACATACACATAAACACACTGCACACTATAAAGCTTATTCACAAGTGTTTATTCATACCCATTACCCACATACATACAATACACACAGCACACACATGTATTCATAAAGATTACTGACACACATAAGTTTACTCATACACATTACACACACAAACATACATACACATTACCCACATACATAGATAATACACACAGGACACACATGTTTACAAGGATTACTGACACACATATGTGTTTACTCATACACATTACGCATACATACACATTGCGCATACATACATACATACACATTACACACATGAATACACATTGCACATACATACACATCACACACAAACACATTCATACACATTACACATACATACACATTACACACACACACACACACACACACACACACACAGATACATAGACACATCCATACGCATTGCACATACATACATGCACATTACACACACACATACATAAATACATACACACTACACACATATTCATACACATTGCACATACATACCCATTACACACACATACATAGACACACACATTACACACATACATACACATTGCACATACATACATACACATTACACACACACACACACACATAACTACATAGACACACATTACACACACACATACATACATACATAAATACATACACACATTACACACACATTCATACACATTTCACATACATCCATACGCATTGCACATACATACATATTACACACACACATACATAAATACATACACACTACACACATATTCATACACATTGCACATACATAGCAATTACACACACACACACACACACACACACACACACATACATACACACACACACATACATGCATATACACACACACACACACACACATAAATACATAGACACACATTACACACATTCATACACATTGCACATACATACACATTACACACACACACATACATACATACACACATCCATACGCATTGCACATACATTCATACATACACACACATTACACACATACATACACACACACACACACACACACACATACACATTGCACATACGTCTCCTGCAGGTCACTGTCACAGTTCAAACATTGGGGAGGGAGTCATGGCTTGCAGAAGGCGTCTTTGAAATAGTTTACATTCAGTATTATAAGGTTTTCTTAGAAAATAGATGATTCTATGTTTGTAAATAGGAAAATGCTTTATAATATACTCATATTACTCATCTTCTCAGTAAAAGTTCTACCCTTGCCCACAGATCCCTATTACTTGGTGTCTCCTCCTGTGTGCGTAACATTTCATCCATGCTGACAACACTATGGCAGGCGGACAGCATCAGCCATGTTTTTTTCTAAGCCATTAGGCAGAGGGACAGTGCAGCTTATAAGCTTCCCCCCTTAGGCCCAACCTCCTCCTGCCGCCCCCCCAGTTAATAAACGTCGCTGCAGCCTAGGCCCGATGATGCAGCGACGTTAATTAACGATCCAGGATGACACAGGCGCAGGAGCTGTGCCTGTGTCATCCGTGGCGAGTCCCGGCTATTAGTGATAGCCGGGGACCCGCCGCAACTCTCAGCACCGGAGGCGCACTCCGGTGCTGAGAGTTAACCCTATAGATACTGTGGTCAGCACGACCGCAGCATCTATAGGGCTCCAGACAGAGAATTCTCCCTCTACAGAGGGAGAATTCTCTGTCCGCTGTCCATCGGGGCTCTGCAAAGTGATCGCAGAGCCCCTATGGTAGCCATGAAAACCGAAAGCCTCAGGCTTCTGGTTTCCTGGCTACGGAAGCCAGCGGGGGTAGGGAGGGAAGGCTGGGTGTGCGGAGCGCGCGCCCGTGAGCTCTGCCCTCTCTCTCCCCTGCCGCTGTTACAAGATAGTAACAGCGGCAGGGGACAACGGAGAGGGGGCAGAGATACGGACATCAGCTTATGGGCTCATTATGATCCCATAAGCTGATGTCCTAAAACGACCTGCGCATTGAGGAATCAATGACCCCAGGTTGTGAAAGGGTTAAGGGGGGTATGATACAGTGTAGACTTTCTGAGCTCTCACCTTGAATAGCCCCTGTCATTTCAAACAACTTCCGTCCATGTGATAGTCTGTGACCCTAACATATTTCTAAATCACTTCATTTACCAAAAACAGCTGTAAAGTGTACGCCACTAGGTGTCTCTCTTCCTTGCACGCTGCTGTTCTCTGTCAGGGAAATCCCATCTCCAGTAACAGACAGACCAGGAACAGGAAGTGGACACAGTGGTTAGCTGGTACCATAGAAGAACCTGAGTAAGCCTGGATTGTGTACCTGCAAACTTCCTGCCCTGGGTGATCCACACTGTTTCTGAAAGGTCAGTCAAGGCTTTTCTCTCACCCTTGTCTAAAAACCCTTGTGTAAATACTAGTGTACTTCTGTGTCCACAGTGCTGCAGTGTAATCTCCTTCTTCACCCTCTGTGTAGCTGTTTATTCCCTTTCTGCTCCCTTGCAAAGCCCATGCATAGTAACTAATTCATCCTCCACATGCCTTTATTTGCATAAATGACATTGAAGTGTAAAATTGAAGCAGCAATCGGCCTTAAAGGGGTATTCCACTCAAACATAACTTTTGATATGTTGCTGCCCATGGTGAGACTAACAATTCCTTCCATACTTGTTATTATCTATTCAGTCTCCTTCCCCCAGTTCTGAGCTGCTGCTGTCTGCTGAAGACACAAAAATCTGTGTGTGAACTTTTCTGTTTGTCTCCCCCCCCTTCTGAGACAGCTGATGTAAAAAACAAAACAAAGAAAGAAGCACAGATATAAATAGATTGCATGCCAATTATTACAAAAATAACACAAATTTTATTGAAGAACAGCACAAAAAAAGGAAAATTAAAACCATTTAAAAACACACAGATCATGCAACACTCTACAATACAAAGTGAGCACCCCACTGATAAGGGCCCAAATCGGAATCAGGTGCACCAAGGTGCATGTAGGGTAAAAAGAATGTACACAGGGATAATACCAAACAGTGTGCAAAAAGATACAATAAAACCTGTAATGGTGTACTCTGAGAATCATTGGGGTGAAGATACCCTACGCGTATCGCTACCTCCCTGCAGCTTCATAAGGAGTCAGCTGATGTAAGCGGGGAGACAGAGAAAAAAGCTCACACACAGATTTTTGTGTCTTCAGCAGAAAGCAGCAGCTGAGAACTGGGGAAGGAGACTGAATAGATAATAACAAGTATGGAATGAATTGTTAGTCTCACCATGGGCAGCAACAGATGAAAAGTTATGTTTAAGTGGAATACCCCTTTAATGACTTGCTAGAAGTGATGACATCCTGATATCCAAGTGATTGCTGCAGCTAATCAGAAATGATGCCAACATGTCCTGTATCTAACTGTTAGGGTGAGTCACGTAAAAACCATCATGTAATAACCATAGTCCGACTCTGTGTCCATCTAGTTAATGCACCAGGAATAACTTTGTTTATATGTTGTACTTACCTAGTAGACTGGTTTTTATGATATTTTTAGGATGTTGCTAAAGTTTTTTTTTTTTTTACTTTAAAATTGTATTTTATCTACCATATTATTTTTTTATTGAGTCCCGGGTATTCATGTACAATCATGTAACAATCCCATTTATTCTTATGGCAGCACAAGCAGCATTAATGTAAAACCTAACTATCCCCAGTCTATGGGGATGCTCGGAAGGCTACCAGTGCCAAGATGTTGTTGCCTTTAGAACTATATAGTCTACAGTATGTAACCTGCAAAAAGACAACAAAAACTGTAGGGGGTTTATTAAAAGACCATGGTATTTTGTTGTACAACACTGACATCTTCTGGTGAAACATGTTATTGCAGGAGAGTCACCTGGGCACATTTTACTTACCATAGTTTATTCATGTATATGCCACCTGTATTTCTGATTACTGATAATGTAAATCATTAGACTGAAGACAAAGAAGGTTTTGGGCATAAGTTAACCACATTGTGGTAACTTACAATGTTTTCTAGGTTGTATTTAATCATAACATTATGATTGTACTTTTTTTATCTTAAGTTCCTCGTTACATTTAATTTGAAAGCCCGAAACATAAACATGGCGTCGCCAAATCTAACCTTTAGGGTAAGGCCACACATGGCTTATGCACAGCGGGAATTCTATACAGAAATTGACCTGCAGAGTTGATTTTTAACTCAATGCATTAATTAATATTATGGATACATTGCATATTTATTTTTAATCCCTTCATGAGTCCCCGCGTTCTAAGAGCCATAAAGATTTTATTTTTCTACCTACAGGGATGGTTGGGGGGCTCATTTTTTTGTGCCATAATTGTTTTATTGGGGTGAAAGAAAATTTTTGACTGCTGTTTTATTAATATTTAGATTTTTCTGATATATCATTTAAAAAAAAAAAAAATCAGCACTCCTGGTGTTTTTTTCCCTCTTTTCATTTATTCTGTTCACCGGGTGGGAACAGTATTGTTATATTTTAATTGGACAATTCATCATTTATTTATTTTTTAAAATTTATGTTTTACATATTTTTATTTGTATAATGGAAAGGGGGTGATTTAAACATTTTTTTCACTTTATATGTCTCCCTAGGGGGCTTACAATGGTTTGAACTAAATTAGAATATAAACAAAAAGTTATTTTTTTTCAGTAATTCAATTCAAAAAGTGACCTCATATATTCTATAGAGTCATTACATACAGAGTGAACTTTTTTGAGTGTTTACTGCTGTTAAAGTTGATGATTATGGATTACAGCCAAGAAAAACCCAAAAGTCAATATTTCAGAAAATTTGAATAATTAACCCAAAACACCTGCAGTGGCTTCCTAAGTGTTATAAAGGTCCCTTATTCTGGTTCAGTATGCAACACAATCATGGGGAAGATTGCTGACTTGACAGATGTTCAGAAGGCAGTCATTCACACACTCCACAAGGAGTGTAAGCCACAAAAGTTGATTGCTAAAGAAGCTGGCTGTTCTCAGAGTGCTGTATCAAAGCATATTAATGGAAAGTTGAGTGGAAGGAAAAAGTGTGGTAGAAAAAGGAGCACAAGCAACCGGGAGAACCGCAGTCTTAAAAGGATTGTAACGAAAATGGCATTTAAAAATTTGAGAGAGATTCATAAAGAGTGGACTGCTGCTGGAGTCAGTGCTTCAAAAGCCACCACACACAGACATCTGCAGGACATGGGCAACAAGTGTTGCATTCCATGTGTCAAGCCACTCCTGACCTATAAACAACGCCAGAAGCGTCTTATCTGGGCCAAGGAAAAGAAGAACTGGACTGTTGATCTGTGGTCCAAGGTGCTGATTTCAGATGAAAGCAAATTTTGCATTTCATTTGGAAATCTCGGTCCCAGAGTGGAGAGGCACAATCCAAGCTGCTTGAGGTCTAGTGGAAAGTTTCCACAATTAGTGATGGTTTGGGGAGCCATGCCATCTGCTGGTGTAGGTTCACTGTGTTTCAACACCAAAGTCAACGCTGCCGTCTACCAGGAAATGTTAGAGCACTTCATGCTTCCCTGTGCGGAAAACATTTTTGTAGATGGAATTTTCATCTTCCAGCAGGATTTGGCACCTGTCCACACGGCCAAAAGTACCAATCCCTGGTTTACTAACCACAGTATCACTGGGCTTGAATGGCCAGCAAACTCACCAGACCTTAACCCCATAGAGAATTTATAGGGTATTGTCAAGAGGAAGATGAAAGACACCAGAGCCAACAATGCAGACGAGCTGAAGGCCGCTATCAAAGCAACCTGGGCTTCACTAACCCCTCTGCAGTGCCATCAGCTGATCGCCTCCATGCCACATTGCCGCATTGATGCCGTCATTTATGTAAAAGGTGTCCCGACCAAGTATTGAGGGCATTTACTGTACAGACTTTTCATTTAGTCGACATTTCTGTGTTAAAAACCTTTTTTTCTAGTTGGTTTCACATAATTGTCAGGGCCCCTGGGAACAAAGAGACAACAGACAGGACAAGTGGGCCCTATAGCTAACACCCCCCACGCTGTCCCTACCTACTTGCCACAATCCGCCCTAAGATGGTGGCGAGCAACTGGGCGGCGATCCCTGCGCTCAAATAAGTGCAAACACAGACAAGACACAGTACAGACGAACAAGGTACAATGACAGTAGACGAAGCAAAGTCACACAGAAGGACAGGACCAAGAAAGCAGCGAGGAACAGGGGACCAAACCAATGGAGGACAAAAGCCAGAGATGCAACAAGGTAACGGTAGAGCCAAAGCCAGAGATGCAACAAGGTAACGGTAGAGCCAAAGCCAGAGATGCAACAAGGTAACGGTAGAGCCAAAGCCAGAGATGCAACAAGGTAACGGTGGAGCCAAAGCCAGAGATACAACAAGGTAACGGTGGAGTCAAAGCCAGAGATACAACAAGGTAATAGTGGAGCCAAAGCTAGAGAATGTAGCAAGATGAACTGAGGACAAGCGAGGCACACTGAGGACTAAACAACAACAGAACCAAAAGGCAAAGAATGGCAAGAAACAGGTAAAGGGATCAGGAAACCAAGGAAACAGGCAGTATAGCAAAGGCTGGATCTAGCAGTACAGACTAGCTGGACAAAGCTATCAAGAGCCCAGAGTGAAGGGAGAGACCAAGGCAAAAGGGAACAGAAGTCCAGGACTCCAAGCTGATAGGTAGAACAGGAGAAACACACAAGAGAATCACAGAAAGCCAGAGGTGAAGAGACCTGTCAATCACAACACAGCAGAGACAATTAGTGAACAGACCACAACAAGGAAAGTGCAGGGAGAACTTAGAAAACATGGACCGGATCACAAAAGACAAGCAGAGAACACAGTAAAACCAGGAACGGATCATGGCCAAAAGCGCAGTCTTTGGCGCAGAGGTCAAATCTTCGCAGCAGAGGGTGGCACTGATGCCTTTTCTGGTGCGATCATGACCATAATATTCTAATTTTCTGAAAAAATGACTTTTGGGTTTTACTTGGCTGTAATCTATAATCATTAACTTTAACAGAAATAAATGCTTGGAAAAGTTCACTCTGTATGTAATGACTCTATAGAATATATTAGGTCACTTTTTAAATTGAATTACTTGAAAAAAAAAAAGAACTTTTTGTTGATATTCTAATTTATTGCAAACCACTGTACATATGCAATCATTAGATTGCATAGACTGATCAATGCTATGCCATTGCATAGGATTGATCAGTATTATCGGGGATCTGCACATAAAGTCTGCCTGAGGGCAGAGTCTGTGAGAAGATTGCTAATTAGACAGGATGGAGGTAAGTATTTTTACTCCACCTGATAGAGACAGTGATTGATACCCCCGCAGCCATGCTGCAGGGGTCACGATCAGTCAGTGACAGGTACTTCTCCTGTCACTGACTTCCTTAAATGCTTTAATCGCTATATATATAGCAGCATTTAGGGGTTAATAAAAGGCAGCTGCATGATCGCTGCTGCCTGTCATTACCCCTGGCTCCTGGGACACTAATGTGTGCGGGACATCAGCATCAGTTCACCCTCAATAACCCTCCCAGCATTACAAAGAAGCTACAAAGTTGTAAATAAAGCCTGCCAGGGTCTTGTTTACATCAGCCGTCTTAGAAGGGAGGGGGGAGGAGGGGGAGACAGAGAGAAAGTCTCACACACTGTTTGTGTCTTCAGCAGAAAGCAGCAGCTCAGAACTGGGGGAAGAGACTGACTAGATAAGTATGGAAGGAATTGTTAGTTTCACCATGGATAGCAACATTTGAAAAACTATGATTGAGTGAAATAACCCTTCAAGTTTGGATATTTATGTGGAAATGTGGGGGATTGTCACGGCCGCGGCGGCGTCCCGTGCTCCGGGCCGCCGCCGCGACCTCTCTCTGCCCCATGCAGCCGCCGGGGTCCTTGTGCAGGGACCCGGCGCTGCTACCTGTTCAGCCCCGGGGGTCGCCTTACCTCGCCCCGCTCCTGTCTCCATCTGTGCCGGCCGGTGCGCGCGTCCATGCCTCCTAGGGCGCGCGCGCGCCAGCTGTCTCAGATTTAAAGGGCCAGTCCGCCCCTAATTGGAAGTTGCACTAATCACTCCCTATAAATTCCAGCCCTGCCCCACTACAGTTGTTGGAGCCTCTACATGCTTCCCATAGCGTTTGGCCCAGCTCCCTGTTGTTCCTGTTCCTGAGTCCTTGTTCCTTGTTCCTGTCCGCAGTCCTTGTCCCTAGTCCCTGCCTGCTGCCTTCCCATTGTTCCTGAGTCTGTCCGCCACCTGCGATTACGCCTACAGACCTCTGCCTGCACTATCTCCTGCCTACTGCTCCTGCCACGCCTCGACTGCCGTCACTAGCAACCAAGCCAGGGGTAGCGACCTGGTGGCCTTGCGGCGGGCTCTGGTGAAAACCAGCGGCCCCTTAGACTCCGCTCCCTGGTGAGGTTAGTGCCATCGCTAGTGACGGTTCAGTGGATCCACGACTCCAGGCGTTACAGTAGGCTCCAAACATGGATCCCGGCGAGGTGCCTGATCTCCATGACGTAGCCAGAGTGGTCGCTCAACAGGCTCAACAAATCCAGCAACAGTCACAGCAGATCCAGCAACTGACTGCCGCCTTACAGCAGCATACTACAGCTCAGCGCTCACCACCTCCTGCAGCCTCTTCGAGACTTCGACTGGCTCTCCTGAGTAAATATGGAGGCGATCCCAAGTTGTGCAGGGGATTCCTGACTCAATGCACCATGCATATTGAACTTTTAAGTGGTCAGTTTCCCACCGAGCGCTCTAAAGTGGCTTTCATCATCAGCCTATTGGAGGGTAGAGCTCTGGCCTGGGCCACGCCGCTGTGGGACCGAGATGATCCTGTTGCTGCCAATCTCTGAACCTTCCTGGCCGAGTTTCGCTCCGTCTTTGAGGAACCTGCCCGTGCTTCTTCAGCTGAGACTGCTCTCCTCAACCTCTCTCAAGGGAGCTCCTCTGTTGGTAACTACGCCATCCAGTTCCGCACCTTGACAGCTGAATTAGACTGGAATGAGGCCGCTCTAATAGCCACCTTCAAGAAGGGGCTATCCAGTCGGGTGACAGACGTGCTCTCCGCCCGCGACCTCCCTACATCTCTGAACGATCTAATCCTACTGGCTACCAGAGTCGACAACCGATTTTCCGAGAGAGAGGAGGAGGTCCGGCAAGAACGGCGACTAAGCCTGCCCCGTCGCCATCACCGCCTGTCACCGGTTTTCCAGAATCCTGTTGCTCCTGTACCCCAGTCGACTCATGAGGTTCCCATTCAAGTAGAATGAGTTCGCCTGACTCCTCATGAGAGGGCTCGCCGACTAGAGCTGAATCTCTGTCTCTATTGCGGTGGCTCTGATCACTTCCGGCAGAGATGTCCCCAACGTCCTCAGTGTCCGGGAAACGCTCGCACCTAGGTCCGGTAGGAGAGGCCTCCCTAGGTGTGAATGCCACCTCTCCAAGATTGTCTATACCAGTTTCCATCCAGACACCCTCAGGACAAATTCACCAGACTACTGCCTTCATCGACTCCGGTCTGCGGGCAGTTTCATTGCAGCTACCTTGGTCCAAAGATGGCAGCTACCCGTGATCCAGCTAGCCTGATCCCTGTCTATCTCCTCGGTCACGGGCGAGACTCTTGCTGAAGCTGTGCTCTACCAGACTGCACCTCTAGTTCTCCAGGTGGGCGCTTTACATCAGGAGAAGATCTCCTTCTACGTCTTGCGCCATTCCTCTTCCGACATCCTGCTGGGTCTACCTTGGCTGCAATTACATACCCCTAAGCTAGACTGGAGAACCGGGGAGATTCTCAGTTGGGATCTGGACTGTCCTAACCGGTGTCTGAAGCTTCCTCAGCCCAAGTGCTCTATGACGTCCCCTGACTCCGTCAAGCCTCTACCCGGCCTACTGGCAGAATACCAAGACTTAGCTGACGCCTTTTCTGCCAAAGAGGTGGACTCTCTACCCCCTCACCGGACATATGATTGTCCTATAGACCTCCTTCCTGGAACTTCTCCTCCACGAGGTCGGGTGTACCCTCTCTTCCAGTCTTCCTGCATCCGGGAGAACCAACAGAAGGGTTTCATTCGCAAATCCACGTCCCCTGCTGGCGCAGGATCCTTCATTGTGCAGAAGAAGGATGGTTCTCTTCGCCCATGCATAGACTACAGGGGCCTAAATAAGGTGACAGTCAAGAACCGTTATCCTCTTCCACTTATCCCTGAACTATTCGACCGTCTCCATGGAGCCAAGATCTTCTCTAAGCTGGACCTCAGGGGAGCGTACAATTTAATCCGTATTCGTGAAGGAGACGAATGGAAGACCACTTTTAACACCAGAGATGGGCACTACGAATACCTGGTCATGCCGTTCGCCCTATGCAATGCCCCAGCGGTTTTCCAGGAATTCGTTAACGACATCTTCCGTGACCTCCTCTATGTCTGCGTCATTGTCTATCTTGACGACATTTTGGTCTTCTCCCCTGACCAGCAGACTCACGTGACACAAGTACGTCAGGTCCTACAAAGACTATGGGCCAATCATTTGTAAGCCAAGCTAGAGAAGTGCGTTTTCCATCAGCGCAGTCTTCCGTTTCTTGGGTATATTGTCTCCGACCAGGGTCTACAAATGGATCCGGCCAAGCTCTCAGCTGTTCTCCAGTGGCCACGTCCTGTGGGACTCAGAGCTATCCAACGCCTCCTAGGATTTGCCAACTACTATCGGCAGTTCATCCCACACTTTTCTACCCTGGTCGCACCCATCGTGGCTCTCACTAAGAAGAAGGCGGATCCCAGGCATTGGCCACCTGAGGTCGAGCAAGCCTTCACTAGCCTAAAGTCAGCCTTTGCTTCTGCTCCTGCGCTAGTTCGCCCGGATGCCACCAAGCCGTTTTCACTTGAGGTCGACGCATCTTCAGTAGGCGCTGGAGCAGTCCTCTCGCAAAGGGACGCATCAGGCAAAACCCGAACCTGTGGGTTCTTCTCGAAGACTTTCTCCCCTGCCGAGAGGAACTATACTATTGGCGACAGAGAACTATTGGCGATTAAGTTGGCACTGGAGGAGTTATCCATTTCCGTCCGGCTGAGAAGAACGTGAAAGTCGATGCTCTCTCCCGAGCATCTGACGTCATGGGACAAGAGTACTCTCCTCGTCACATTATACCTCCCGATCGCCTAGTGCCAGTCGCCACATCCACTCTTCAAAGATTGCCTCCCGGTAAGACCTATGTGCGCCCTGCTCTTCGAAGACGGATCTTGAAATGGGGTCATTCCTCTATGGTGGCCGGGCATCTGGGAGTTCTAAAGACCGGGCAACTGATCTCCCGCCACTACTGGTGGCCTAGCTTACTCCAAGATGTCAAGGACTTTGTGGCTTCCTGTACCGTCTGTGCCAGAAACAAGTCCTCCCGTCAAAAACCTGCCGGCCTACTTCAGCCCTTGCCAGTTCCAGACCGCCCCTGGTGCCATATAGGCATGGACTTTGTCACAGACTTGCCTCCATCTGCGGGTAACACTGTCATTTGGGTTGTTACGGACCGCTTCTCCAAGATGTCCCACTTCGTGGCTCTTCCTGGACTACCATCAGCTCCTCGCCTGGCCCAGCTGTTCTTTCAGCATATCTTCCGCCTACATGGTCTTCCTCTTCATATAGTGTCTGACAGAGGCTTACAATTCGTCTCCAGATTCTGGCGTGCTCTCTGCTCTCAACTCCAAGTGAAGCTGGACTTCTCATCGGCCTATCATCCCCAGACCAATGGGCAAGTGGAAAGGGTCAATCAGGTCCTTGGCAACTATCTTCGACACTTCGTCTCCGCTCGCCAGGACAACTGGTCCAGGCTGCTTCCATGGGCAGAGTTCTCCTACAACCATCTGGACTCGAGTTCCACAGGCAAGTCACCCTTCTATGTGGTCTATGGGCATCACCCTTGTCCTCCTCTGCCTCTCTCTCCATCCTCTGAGGTCCCAGCCATGGAGGAATTGTTATCTGACCTGCAGTCGATCTGGGAACAGACTCGACAGTCTTTGCTCAAGGCATCTGACTGCATGAAGAACCAGGCGGATAAGAGAAGAAGACCTGCCACGAATTTTCTCCCAGGTGACAAAGTCTGGCTCTCGGCCAAATATGTCCGATTCAAGATTCCCAGCTACAAGTTGGGTCCTCGATTCCTTGGTCCTTTCTCGGTGCTAAAACGCATCAACCCTGTCACCTACAAACCCCGCCTACCCCCTACTATGCGGATTCCGAACGCCTTCCATGTTTCCCTCTTAAAGCCAGTGGTCCTCAACCGGTTCTCCAATAAGTCTTCGTTCACTGCTCCACAAGCCGTCTCAGACGACGTCTACATTGTTAAAGACATTCTGGCCATGAAAACTGTCAGAGGAAGACGGTTCTTCCTAGTGGACTGGAGAGGATTTGGTCCTGAGGAGAGGTCCTGGGAACCCGAGGCTAACATCCTGGACCAAGATCTCATCAAGAGGTTCCTGCAGGCAAGAAAGAGGGGGAGGACAAAGGTACTGTCACGGCCACGGTGGCGTGTCGTGCTCCGGGCCGCCGCCGCGACCTCTCTCTGCCCCATGCAGCCTCCGGGGTCCTTGTGCAGGGACCCGGCGCTGCAACCTGTTCAGCCCCGGGGGGCGCCTTACCTCGCCCTGCTCCTGTCTCCGACTGTGTCGGCCGGCGCGCGCGCCGGCTGTCTCGGATTTAAAGGGCCAGTCCGCCCCTTATTGGAAGTGGCACTAATCACTCCCTTTAAATTCCAGCCCTGCCCCACTACAGGTGTTGGAGCCTCTGCATGCTTCCCATAGCGTTTGGCCCAGCTCCCTGTTGTTCCTGACCTGAGTCCTTGTTCCTGTCCGCAGGTTTTGTCCCTGGTCCCTGCCCGCTGCCTTCCCATTGTTCCTGAGTCTGTCCGCCACCTGCAATTACGCCTACAGACCTCTGCCTGCACTATCTCCTGCCTACTGCTCCTGCCACGCCTCGCCTGCCGTCACTAGCAACCAAGCCAGGGGTAGCGACCTGGGGGTCGCCTGCCGCAGCAAGTCCATCCTGCCTTGCGGCGGGCTCTGGTGAAAACCAGCGGCCCCTTAGACTCCGCTCCCTGGTGAGGTTAGTGCCATCGCTAATGACGGTTCAGTGGATCCACGACTCCAGGCGTTACAGGGATCTGCAGTATATACACAGGGGGAATCTGTTTTAGCATATGTGCCAGTTTTCTGGCATATGAATGTCACAAATTGTTGTGCAATCTGTTTTTAACTTTTTGGGACATTGACTTTTGCATGGTCTCCCAGAACATGATAAATTCATTAAAATAAACTCCAGAAATTCACATAAATTCTATCTTAAATTTGTCCCTAATGAACAGTCACAGATGCCCCACATTTACCAAAGGAGTTATCCAGGAAACCGAAATAAAAACATGACGTTCAATAGCTGTGGAGTGGTGCCATGGAAGGATTCATCCACTACTTCTCATGGCAGCACTATATCCATGATAGAACTATTATGTATGAACAAGGCCTTAAAAACCCAAACACACACAGATAGGAAAACTGCCCCAGTGTATTTTCCCAATTATTATAGCCTAAACTATGTACAGGTTGTATATACAAATGTAAGAACATAAGTATAAAGTTTGAAAGAGGCGATTAGGGTTTTTAACCCCTTCTGGTCCGGGATAATTTTCGTTGTTGCGCTTTTGTTTTTTTGTCCTTGTGCTTAAAAGGCCATAGCACTTGCATTTTTACACCTACAGACCCATATGTGCCCTTATTTTTTGCGTCACTAATTGTACTTTGTAATGGCAGGCTTAATTTTTGCATAAAATATGCTGCGAAACCAGAAAAAAATTATATACGCGATGAAATTGAAAAGAAAACAAAACACAATTCTTTTTCTTTGGAGGGGCTTCGATTTTACGCCGTGTATCCTATGACATGATATATATGTTCCTCAAGTCGTTACGATTACAACAATATGTAACATGTAAACCTTTTATTTTATTTGATGGCTTGTAAAAAATTCAAACCATTGTTAACAAATATATGTTCCTTAAAATTGCTCCCTTCCCAGGCTTATAGCGCTTTTATCCTTTGGTCTATGGGGCTGTGTGAGGTGTAATTTTTTGCGCCATGATGTGTTTTTTTTTATCGATATCTTGATCGCGCATATGCGACTTTTTGATCACTTTTTATTACAATTTTTTTGGATTTGATGCGGCCAAAAATGCGTAATTTTGCACTTTGCAATTTTTTTTAACTTACGCCGTTTACCATGAGCGATCAGGAATTAAATTAATTAATAGTTTGGGGGATTATGAAAGCGGCGATATCAAACATGTTTGTTTAGTTAGTTAGTTATTTATTTTTATTTATAAAATGGGAAAAGGGGGAAGATTCAAACTTTTATTAGGGGAGGGGGCTTTTATTAACAAAACAACTTTTTTTTTTACACATATACTAGAAGCCCCCCTAGGGGACTTCTAGTATATACACACTGATCTCTCATAGAGATCTATGCTGTATAGTTATACAGCATAGATCAATGAGAGAGGCACTGGATTGCTTCCGGCTGCTGCAGCCGGAAGCAATCGAGTACCAAGCCAGGATTAGTGCCATTACGTGCAGACCCAGGTGTGCGCTGATCCCGGATTGGCACTCGATTGCCCTGCACTATTTAGAGAGGTTCACGGCATGGGCTGGGGTGATCTCTGACTTGTTACGTTACGTCCTCATGCGGGAAGGGGTTAAGGGGAAAGCTAGAGATTTTGGGCAAATTCATTAATGTGACACAAATAATAAAACAAAAATAAAACCTGACCATCCCGTCACTCTAGAAGTGTCTGGTTTTTAGAATAGAAAACACATAAAAAACATGATGCTATACTTAGTAAATCTGACAGTTGGGGTGGGTTTTAAAAGACACACCCATGACACACCCACGGCACGCTTAAGCACCTATTACACAGGGTGACGAGAAGGAGCAAGCGAGCGCCGACCTGTCAGGCCCACACTCGCTCCTTGTTCCCCACTAGCTGCAAGTGCTATTACACGTGTCTGCAGCATGTGGGTAAGGGCCGGGGGGCTGCGGGGATTGCTAGATCATCCGGGCAGCCCAAAGAAGATAGCGGTGGTCCGCTGCTGCCACTCCTATTAAGACGACAGCAGATCGCTGCTATTAGGATTGTTGCCGCTTAAACATTTTGAAAGACAACAATCAGCCAACACTGTGCATGTTGGCTGATCGTTGTCTTCTATTATCGGCCGTGACGGTCGGCATCGGCCGACTACATCCGATAATCGCTTCGTGTAATAGAGCCTTTACTTGGCAGGCTTTTGGACAAAAATGACAGGTTTGTCAGGTTTTTGGACAAACTGTGTTGCACACCTGGACAAAAACCTGACAATTTGGTGCCAGGAACTGTAGTAGCTGACCGGTCACCTGCTTGTTGTTCCTGGTGACGCCACTTCTATGGTGGTTCTTCGGTGGTGTAGTACAGCTTAGCCAGTGATAGGAATGTTGTGGCACCAGTTTGACACAGGTTTGGTGTTACACCTGCTTTTAGGAAGTGGTTGAGAGAGATACTTGAGAGAAGAGAAGAATACTTGAGAGAAGAATACTTGTGCCCATGTTTTGACTATAATGTCACTTAACCACCTTCCGCCCTGCAGTGTCGGGGTACCCGTCCTATCAGGGTGACACAAGCCCCAGTCTTGGTTACCTGAGAGTAGCTAAGTGTCCAAAATTATCCGGTGTCACCTGCGCTGCGAGATAGAGTTCGTAGACCTTTGTTATGGTAGCTTTGTTCTATCTGGGTCAGTTCCTCTGTCTTAGGATACTGCCCTGCACTGTTTAGAGAGGTTCACGGCATGGGCTGGGGTGATCTCTGACTTGTCCTCCTTTAGGGATCTAACACTGCATAGTGTCTGTAGTTATACTTTCAGAAGTAAAAGTCCCTGAGTTTTCCATACACGTGTGTCTCGGCTCACTAACACAGCTGGACTGTCCCGGACAGGGATCCTGGCAGAACTAGGCCCTGGCTAAGTTCAGCAGGGATGCCTGTTCTGTGTGTCCTACTCCTCAGAGAATCAGAGGGAAACTGACCCTACACTTCCTCTCCCCAAGTGACTTCTACCTTTAGGGATATGTAAGAGCCCCTGTGAGTGGTGGAGAAGAAAGTGTACAAAGAAAGAAGCATAGAGATAGGTAGAAGAACAAAAGTATCCCCATTGGGCCACAAGATCACAGAATACAAAGAAAAAACAGTAACCCTAGTAACTACAGCTGTGCAGCACACACACACACACACACACATACAAAAACACACACACACACACATATGCTCATACATTAAATACTGACATCTAGTGGCGAAACAAGAAAATGCACCTTCATCACCACTTTCCTTTTGAGTATTAGGCTTTTGTGACAGGTGCCATACAAGGAACACCCGTGGTGGGACACCACAGAACACCTTAGTAAATCAGCCCCTTTGTCTGTAAGATTAAGCAATTTTATACATAAAGAACCATATTGAGGCTAGTTTAACAGTTTAAAACCACATACTTTATTATAAAAATACAACATACAAAAAAACGATTTGCAATAAATAGAAAAGACCAGCAGATGGCAGTATACAAGCACACAGATAAATACGTAGATTTTTAAATTTTTATAATATCTAGGTTAGTGCAAAATGTACTTCAAGACTCCCTATATACAGGCTAGTATGAATACTCTCACCGTCGTCCACACTGGGACAAATAGTACCGGCTAACTAACCTCACAGTAAATTCCATTCATATGATCCTAAGCACTTACCCATTACTGCTGCTATGTATCTGCCACCATATACCCCTCAACGACGTTTCACGTTGGTTTGCTTCCTCAGGAGGGTGTGGCTTAACCCCCGTCTAATCCCACTATTTATATGATGCCGCTGATGACGTTGGCGCCAAGCGCCGGGCCGTACGGGTATCGCATCACTTCCGCTTCCGGCACTCAGCGCTGGAACGCACATCATCGTGTGACACGCACACGGACATGCGCACTGCGCATCTTGAGACCGCTTCGAAAGGATGCCCGTACCTGGTTCCCGGCTCTCGGCGCACCACCATTGGAATCAAGTAAATATATTCTCATCTACCTAGACCTAGTACCAAATCTTGCATATAGGACCTAATTCATGAACTACGGACAATGATGCGAGTATACTAATAAATAATAAATATGAAAATAATAACTAAATAAATAAAATATATAATCAGTAATCGGATAAACCATACCGCCATTATAATTAAACCTAATTTATAAATCTCATTTATAAATTACAAATCCCGATATAACTATATAGACTAAAATGATGTATACCAAAAAGATAATAACCTATTAAAAAAACAGTACTGTGCTCGTGTAATTAGGTGTTGTATATAAAGTGCAATAATAGATGTATTTGTAAATAAATAGATTAGTAAACAAACTAATTAAGTGCATCGTTGTAATATGTATAGTTATGTATATCTTACCCACAAAAAAAGTGCTAGTGCAAATACAATAAGTGCAAAATCTACAATACATGATCCACTGCAATTCATGTAATATTATAAAAAACCACATACTCTCAAATTTGTATAAATACATATATTAAATTTCCAATACCAAAAACCCCACTTGCTCTACCCCCCTCCCACACACACCCCTTACCCCATACCCACACACACAAAACATAACTACCCCCCCACATTCATACTTGCATACAGACATCCATCCACTCTAAAAATCCAACATCAATTATTATGTCTTTATAGTCCTTATTATTATGTTGTAGTCCATGTCCTATATCCATAAATTTCCAATCACTATTATTATAATATTCTTTCCTTTCTCTCTCTTATCTTTGTGAAATCTTCTTTTCTTCAGTTTTATCTGTATCTATGGTAGATTAATTACATGATGTTTTTTTCCTTTTGATTCTTCATCCATGGTTCCAATGATGACATGATTCTCGTGTAGCAGCAATCAAAGCAATAGATCACTAAAAATTATATACAAAAAAGACAAAGGTTAAAATATGAATTTTAAAAACTGATACTACAGGAAAGATACAAAACTTCTCTGTTCATTTAGACCCATAGGGTGCAGCGTACCAAGAGTTGTTATCCATCTGCATTCTTTTTGGGCAAGAATCCTTTTCATGTTCCCCCCTCTGATGCCACTATTGATCTTCTCTATCCCTCTCACTTTAAATGATTTTGGATCACAGTTGTGGTAGGTTTTAAAGTGCCTTGGTATCGTCTTAAGTTGTCCAAAGTCCTCCTCATCTTTTGCCGCAATAATCCCCCTTACATGTTCTCTCGTCCTTATCCTTAATTCCCTAGAGGTTAGTCCTACATAGACTTTTCCACATCCGCATGTGGCATAGTAAATCACATATTTTGTACTGCATGATATATAATCACGGATCTGAAAATTTCTCCTCCCATCTACCGATCTAAAGCTCGCTGCTCTTTCTATGTTGGCACATGCCATGCATCCCCCACATGGGTAGCAACCCACTCTTTGGGTGCTGGTACTGCCAAAGGGACATTTCCTCTTAGGTGCGTAGTGACTTCGCACCAAGAGGTCCTTTAGATTTTTGCTCCTGCGAGCTGTCATCATAGGGGAGTCTGACAACTTCTTAGCTAACACTGTATCAGTACATAGTACAGACCAGTGTTTTTTCATAATTTCCCTCATCTTTTCCCAATCCGTGTTATATGTGGAAATAAAACGAATGGTGTTTCCACTAGCTTTCTCCTTTATTTTATTCTGCAACAAAACCTCTCTCCTTGTGGTTAAGCAATTGTAGACTGGGCTGCACAAATTATCGCTGGATCATTCTTCTGGACCTTTAAAATAATTATTGACTGCACCCATTTACATAGGGAAATGTATGGCCGATAACGAGGATTAAATGCTTTGAGAAAGGTGTGATCAGCTATTATTTCTGCATGGTCTACGTAATCACCAGTCTCTCTCTATCCTCAATGGCTTTAAGACAGGTACCCCCTGAACACTTGTGCTAGTGCTCTTAGGGGTCTCCTGTGTCCATCTTGTGCCCTTTCTTTAGGCTGCCATCATGCTTCTGCTTTGGATTTTACATCATTAATAATAACGTTTAAGCAGGATCCCACTTACCTGCTCACAAGGTACTGAATACTAATCAGCTAACTAGGTAGAGCTAGTTAGGAGGAAAACATATCTTAAAGGGGTTATCCAGTAAAATTTTTCTTTCTTTCAAATCAACTGGTTTCAGAACATTAGATAGATTTGTAATTTACTTCTATTTAAAAATATCAAGTCTTCCCATACTTATTAGCGCCTGTATGCCCTGCAGGAAGTGGGGTACTCTTTCCAGTCTGACACAGTGCTCTCTGCTGCCACCTCTGTCCATGTCAGGAACTGTCCAGAGCAGCAGCAAATCCCCATAAAAAACCTCTCCTGCTCTGGACAGTTCCTGTTTCAGACAGAGGTGGCAGCAGAGAGCACTGTGTCAGACTGAAGAGAATACTCCACTTCCGACAGAACATACAACAGCTAATAAGTATGGGAAGACTTGAGATTTTTAAATAGAATTAAATTACAGCTATGGCTGTAACCATGTTTTCCAGGCATTTTCCAGGCCTATCAGCCTATGAGCATGCATTTGCTCACTCGTCGGCTAATCTCTGGCCCTTTTACACAAGCTGATTTTTCTTGTCTTCTTTTTTGAAAAGAATAAATGACTTCCATCATTTTGAGTTTAAAATGACGTCTGTCATTTTGCTGTTTGGCCGCCAGTCTGTGCAGTAACGGCTGTTGGTACATTATTCTAGGTCAGGTGGACTGATTGGCCTTTGGTTGTGTCTTTATTTGAAAAGTCCATTGAATTTAATAGTAAAAACGGTGAAATGACGGTGAAAAAGGAAAAACTGTATGTGAACAACTAAAAAATAACGTCCTCTGTTTGCATAAGACGTCCAAAAATAATTTTCATGATCATTATTTTGACGTCAGTGCAGGCAATGTCCGTTATTTCATACGACGTACGTCATTCGATTGACTTTAATGCATTGCATTGAAGTCAATTAAATTGCGGCAAAAAATGATGTAGTTTTAAATAGAAAAAGCTGCCGGGTGAACATAGCCTGTGAGTTACTATAATCAGCCCGTGTTAAAGTCCCATAATGCCTGCCATGTACAGGGAGATTATCCAAACAGCTATATAACTTCTAACCATGTACCAGTATCCAGTAGTAACCAGGTGCAGATCTTTATGGGAGAGTGGGGTTATAGTAGAGGATAAAAATAAACCAATAAAGAACAAGACAACTATAATGATAGAAATATAATACCGCCAACACTTGATGATCTCAGCTCATCTTGAGCTGGAACAGTGAAGGTCACTCTTAGTGGTTCCGTGATGGACGTTGACCTAATCAGTCAGAAGAACTTAGTGGTGTTGCCATCTTGTATACTGAAACTGGTAGGACACAACATAGCCTACAACAAGCCAAGTTCTTTTTATTTTATTTTATTTATTTAAACATTCTGTAACACCCCCTAATGGAGCTTCCAGTGTAAGGAGGGGGGTTTTGGTTTGTTTCACCTTCTCACTCAGCGCAGTGCCTCCACCTGAGTCTTGACAAGAGCTTGCTTGGTATGCAGGAGGTTGTCACTCTTCTGCCAGGGGCTGACTCAGGAAACCCCCACCTAGCTTGGTACACACTCAATACACTATAAGTGATATACTCACAGAGAGAACTAACATGGAAACAGGAACCAATTTAATGCTTGGTAAAACCAATACTGGGCTTGACAATGGGGTATGAATAAACAGGGAATGGATATGACATAAAAATAAATGTGGCAACACAGAACTCTCCCCCTGAAAGTGAAACACTTCAGCAGCAGGAAGGGGGGTTGTTTGGTAAACAGGGTGACTAGTGTGAGCACTCTGACAATTTAGACTCTAGGAGGTGACTCTCATCACACACAGTCACTGCACACCAAGCCGGCACATACATCCACACTGACTATATGTAATAAGTGAGGCTGCAGCCATATAGTAAGATAAATGTCTATACGCTGGGGCCCAGTTGCCGCGGACGTTGGCGCGCTTTAGAAGTTGTTGGTGCACTTAATAACAAAGGAGTTGCAACTTGAACAATCTACCAGGTCACAGCTCTTGTGAACAGAACTGATTCCAACAAGGTCTAAGCTGTGATTCTTTAATTGTCACTGTCCAGCCACAGCTTCACCAGCCAGGATACAAAGGGTTACTCACTCTTTTGCTGCTGATCTACACACCAGGCTCAGTCCAGGTTTCCAACATGGAGCAGCAGCATTTAGGAAGGATCTCACAGAGGGAGTGGGTGGCAGGATCCTCCTCACTGGACACACAGGAGCTGGGGGGTCCTGTCTGGGCTCAGTCCTTCCTCTCTCAGCTGTCAGGTTTCTCTCTGTGACCTCTGACACAGCCAGCACAGGAGGTGGTCTCCTCTCCTCAGACCATGCTTCCCACCATGCACTGTCTCTCTCTGTCTTTCTTCCTCTTCCTCCCAGCGCAGCATCACTTCCTGCTCCCCTCAGCTCACTGTCCCAGGGAGAGATGGGAAATGTAGTTTGTGTGCCTCTCTCATAAGCTGCACCTGCTGTTCTCCCTAAATCCTCTCCAGGGGTTACATCCTCCCCCTGGGGAGCCAGCGTGGGTGCAGAAGCACTAAAAGTTGGCTCACCACCTGAAAAGTGAAATAGAGTTAAAGCATCCTGACCAACTCTACACTCAGGCACACCCCAATCACTGCCACGCCACACATGGTTGCAGTTGGACCCTATGCTATTTGAGTGTAATGATGTAATTCTAGGGACCTCGATAGCATGACCCATATCATCATAAGTTAGCATCATGGGGGGTCTAATATCTCTCTTGGGGCGAATGTGTACTGTGGGGGTCCCTTCCTCCACCCCTGACTCTTGGGCTTCATGCTGTGGGTCAAGTTCTACTTCATTGGCTTCTTCATCAGGCAACCTTTCTTCCACAGTCTCCCCCAATGTAAGATGGGAACAGTCAGGGGAGTATTCCATTGGTTCATCCCCATCTGGTGACAAATCTTCAGCATCTTCCACAACCGAAGAAGGGCCATCGACCCAGCTGTAATCCAGTCCCCAGTCATCAGTAGACTCACTTTCACTGTCCTCAGGGTTTATCACCGGGCTGACTGGTTGACACAGCCGATTACTCCTTCTTGGAGGCTTAGCTTTACCCCGTACTTCCTCAGTCACAGGACTTCTGAAACAGACATTTTCTCCAATAGGTAACAGATGCTGGCGGTGGTAAGTCTTGGTAGTCCCTTTATTTCGCTCTGGTTTCACTCGATAAGCAGGGATGCCTGACAATTTCTCCACTACAATAAAGGGTTCTGAGCGCCATCGATCAGCTAATTTGTGTTTCCCATGCAGACCCAATTGTTGAATGAGGACTCTGTCTCCAGGCTGCAAAATGTGCTCTCGAACTCTTCTATCATACCGAGCTTTGTTCCTTTGGCCTGAGCGATTTGAGGCCTGTTCAGCCAGCTGGTAAGCGCTCTTCAACTCTTCTCTCAGTTGTGACACATACCTAAGGTATGTCCTTCCTGATGTCTGATCAGTAGACACCCCAAAGCAGACATCTACAGGAAGTCTGGCCTCTCTGCCAAACATGAGGAAATAAGGAGAGTATCCTGTGGACTCATTCTTGGTGCAGTTGTAGGCGTGGACCAGCTGACTTATATGCCGGCTCCACTGCCCTTTCTTTCGCTGGTCCAGAGTACCCAGCATATTGAGTAGGGTGCGATTAAACCTCTCAGGCTGTGGGTCCCCCTGAGGATGAAAAGGAGTGGTTCTGGACTTTTTGATTCCACATATTTCACATAACTCTCGAATCAGCCGACTCTCAAAGTCTCTTCCTTGATCAGAGTGGATGCGTGCTGGCAGCCCGTAATGCACAAAGAATTTCTCCCACAGAGTCTTGGCTACCGTAGTAGCTCTTTGATCTTTAGTGGGGTATGCTTGAGCATATCGGGTGAAATGATCAGTAACCACTAGTACGTTGCTCACGTTTCCTTCATCCGGTTCAATGGACAGGAAGTCGATACACACCAACTCGAGTGGGCCATCACTGGTAAGATTGACAAGGGGAGCTGATCGAGTGGGCAGAGTTTTTCTCATTATACACCGCTCACAATGCTTGCAATACCTCTCGATGTCAGCCTCCATTTTCGGCCAGTAGAATCGATCAGTAATGAGACTAGTTGTCTTTTCTATGCCCAAGTGCCCATGATCATCATGCAAAGCCCTTAAGGCCAGTTCTCTGAATTGAGTGGGTAACACCAGCTGTTGAGGAACTTTTCCTTGTTTACGTGGAGAGTTCCGATATAGCAGTCCTTTTCTCACAACTAAGGACTCTATCTGACGAGCAAGCAGCATTGATTCTTCTGTCTTGAGAGCACTTTGTTCTGGTCTCAATCCCCGTTTCACTGACCAACGCACCACCCCTACAGAAGGGTCTTCTTGTTGTGCCTTCTCAATCTGATCCCGTGTCAGCTGCGGTAGGGAATCAGTCTTGACCCTGGTCAAATGACAAAACATGGGGGGAAGGGCTTCCTCTGGAGCTCCCAAAAAAGAGATAGGCGTCGGCATCTACATTTGTGCTGCCAGGACGATACTTCAAGCTGAAGTCATATATTGCCAAAGCAGCAAGCCACCTGTGCCCTGTTGCATCAAGTTTGGCTGTAGTCCTTACATAGGTCAGAGGGTTGTTGTCAGTGTGAACTTCAAAGTGGACACCATAAAGGTAGTCATGCAGTTTGTCCACTACTGCCCACTTTAGCGCCAGAAATTCCAATTTGTGGACTGGGTAGTTGCGTTCACTGGGAGTCAATCCTCTGCTGACGTAATAAGCTGGGCGTAGAGTGCCTTCATAATCTTGGTACAATACTGCTCCTAGTCCCTCAAATGAAGCATCTACATGTAGCACATAGGGCCGACTGGGATCCACATAGGCTAGCACAGGAGCTTGTGTTAAACAGGCTTTTAGCTTCTTGAACGCTTCTTCACACGCCGGGGTCCACCTTTCTCCAAAAGGTTCACTGACTCGGAAGTATGTTTTTCTTTCTGATTTCTTTGATTTTGCTTGGCCACGTGGAGGGGGATACCCTTGAGTGAGGGCTGTTAAAGGCTTGGCAACCTTTGAGTACTGTGGTACAAATCTCCGATAATATCCACAAAATCCCAAGAAGGACCGAAGCTCCCCAAGCTTGGTGGGCCTGGGCCAGTTGACTACCACTTCCACTTTAGCTGGGTCAGTAGAAATCCCATCTCGACTCACAATGTGTCCGACATACTTAACAGAAGTCTGACAAAGTCGGCACTTTTCCAACGACAGCTTCAGCCCATTGTCCATCAGACGATCAAGTACCTTAAACAGTCTCTGGTTATGTTCTTCAAGTGAACGCCCAAATATGATCAAATCATCTAGGTAGACCAAAACTTCACGGAAGTTCATATCTCCCACCACCTTGTCCATACATCTCTGGAATGTTGCTGGAGCACCGGAGACTCCCTGAGGCATTCTCTGGAACTGGTAGAAACCGATGGGGCAGATAAAGGCTGTTTTTTCTTGATCTTCCTCACTCATGGGGATCTGGTAATAACCACTCCGCAGATCCAACACAGAAAACCACTGGCTCCCCTGAAGACAGTCTAATGCTTCGTCAATTCTGGGTACAGTGTATTGATCAGGAACAGTATGGCTGTTCAAAGTGCGGTAGTCCACGCACATTCGAATATCTCCATTTTTCTTTCTCGCTATTACAATAGGTGAAGCATAGGGACTGTTAGACTCTATGATTACTCCTGTCCCTAGTAAGCCATACAGGTGCCGTCGGACATCTTCAAAATCTGCAGGGGCTAATCTTCGTGACCTCTCACGGAAAGGCTTCTCATCTGTCAGCCTAATGTGATGCTGCACTCCTCGGGCCAATCCAAGATCCCAATCCCCTAAGGAAAAGGCAGCCGCTCTTTCCATCATTCCTTGTATCACCAATTTACGCTCTTCTGTCTTCAAATTGCTGCCTTCGAAGCATGAGTCAAAACATTCAGCACAAAGTTCCTTCTTTTCTTCTTTCTCTTTCTTTATATATGCTTCCAAGCAGATCGGGTGGATCGTAAGGGTCTGTGAGTAATTCTCTCCCCCAACTTCTCGACACCACTGTGCTAGGGTACGGAAAATGTTGGCATTGGTCCCCACTATGATTGGTATCTCTTTTGAATCAGCTTCTGCTTCAGGGCACACCAAGGCCACAATGGGTATTTCTTTCTCCACTCCCACTATGGCTTTAGGGAACCGAAGGGAGACTGTTACATATCCCCGATAGGGGTAGCTTTGCTCGCTGAGTCCCCAGACAACTAATCCAGATAGTGGTTGCAGCGGCACATCAGGCAGATATCTTTGGTACCATTTCTCAAATATAATGGAGACCTGAGACCCACTATCCAGTAAGACTGTGCATGGGTGTCCATTGATATAGGCCGGGACATGGGGAGCAGGTCCCATTAGGCCTCCTGGGAGTAGTCTGTGATTATGGACTTCTGGAGTGGCTGAGCAAACCTGGGTGACTAAATGGGGGTCAGTACTGCACTCTACTGACCCCCTTCCCCGTTTTTTGACTGATAATTTTTCTTTGTGAGGGGGGAGGGTGACCTCTTGGAAGACCACTTCATAGAGCAGTGACGAGCCATGTGATCAAAACTTCCGCACACAAAGCATCCCTCTGGATTCTTATCTCCACGTCTGGTAGAGCTACTGCTAGCCCTCTGTTGGGGACTTAGTTGTCTCTCTACCTTGTGGGTAGCCTGCTTCAACCGTTCAACGTCTTTTGTATGAACATTTAAGAGCTGAGCAATCTGCTCCCCTTGTTTCTCAACAATTTTTAACAGCTCTTCTTCACGTTGACTTAATTGAGGCTTGGGAGCAATGGCTGCTACTTTTTTCACTGTTTGCTCTCTGGCCATTAAAGTAGCTTCTTCTTGCCGAACTTGCTTAAGCAGCTGATGGAAAGAGAGTGGAATCTTGTCCCGGTCAGTGCATCTCAGCCTCTGAGCAATCGGATCATTAGTCAAAGCACCCCGGAGCATTTGATCAAGACGGCAGTTGTCCACTTCCTTAGAGTCAAGTCCGCCTTTGGACACTATTCTGTAGATCAGCTTGTCCAACCTATAGAGGTAATCAGACATCTTTTCCCCTGCCTCTTGATAGGTGACCCGAAGCTTGTAGAGGAGGTCAGTGGCATCCTCAGGTGACCCAAAAGCATCTTCAAGAGCAGTCATGTAGTCCTGAGATGTCACTTGGGGTTTACCTCGCCAAGCAGCTTGCACTATTTCCATTGCCGGTCCTTTCAGGCTTTCTACTATCCTTTGCCTCTTTACTGCATCAGAGCACTGCCATTCCTCCAAGTACTGCAAAGCAACATCCCTCCAAGTTTCATATCCCTCTTCCCCAGCTGGGGTGGGTACTAAGCCGGAGAATGTCCTCAACCGCCTGTAATTTCCTTCTGGGTTCATTTTTGCAAACTGACCCACTAGTCTCTCCATGGCGGCAACCAGCACATTAGTAGTGGGAGTTTCTTCAGCCGTGACTCGGGGAGGAGTGGGGGGCAAGCATCTACCAGACCCTCTCCGCTGTGGGCTCAGCACTGGAGGTATGCCTTCTGCGGTGGGCTCCAGTGGCCAGACAATCCTCCATCGTCCACCATATTCTTGTGGAACAGCAATAATGGCAGGGAAGTACTCTCTCTCTAATAACCTCTCAGTTGTGATAAGAGCTGTAGAGATTACACTTCTACTGGTACTACGACGATCAACAACTCTGGGTTGTATAACTTCCTGCAGTCTGCTTGCTATTCGTAATATATCTTCATCTGAAGCGTCATTAAGCTCTCCATCGATGGCAAAGCTATGTTCTATTGTTGTATTAGTTTCTATACACCATGTTAACACATCTTTTGCAGTAATAAAGTCTGTGGCAGCTGTACTTGACTGGGCTTTCTCAGCCATGTTCGATCTCAGCAGTGCCTCCAATGTAACACCCCCTAATGGAGCTTCCAGTGTAAGGAGGGGGGTTTTGGTTTGTTTCACCTTCTCACTCAGCGCAGTGCCTCCACCTGAGTCTTGACAAGAGCTTGCTTGGTATGCAGGAGGTTGTCACTCTTCTGCCAGGGGCTGACTCAGGAAACCCCCACCTAGCTTGGTACACACTCAATACACTATAAGTGATATACTCACAGAGAGAACTAACATGGAAACAGGAACCAATTTAATGCTTGGTAAAACCAATACTGGGCTTGACAATGGGGTATGAATAAACAGGGAATGGATATGACATAAAAATAAATGTGGCAACACAGAACTCTCCCCCTGAAAGTGAAACACTTCAGCAGCAGGAAGGGGGGTTGTTTGGTAAACAGGGTGACTAGTGTGAGCACTCTGACAATTTAGACTCTAGGAGGTGACTCTCATCACACACAGTCACTGCACACCAAGCCGGCACATACATCCACACTGACTATATGTAATAAGTGAGGCTGCAGCCATATAGTAAGATAAATGTCTATACGCTGGGGCCCAGTTGCCGCGGACGTTGGCGCGCTTTAGAAGTTGTTGGTGCACTTAATAACAAAGGAGTTGCAACTTGAACAATCTACCAGGTCACAGCTCTTGTGAACAGAACTGATTCCAACAAGGTCTAAGCTGTGATTCTTTAATTGTCACTGTCCAGCCACAGCTTCACCAGCCAGGATACAAAGGGTTACTCACTCTTTTGCTGCTGATCTACACACCAGGCTCAGTCCAGGTTTCCAACATGGAGCAGCAGCATTTAGGAAGGATCTCACAGAGGGAGTGGGTGGCAGGATCCTCCTCACTGGACACACAGGAGCTGGGGGGTCCTGTCTGGGCTCAGTCCTTCCTCTCTCAGCTGTCAGGTTTCTCTCTGTGACCTCTGACACAGCCAGCACAGGAGGTGGTCTCCTCTCCTCAGACCATGCTTCCCACCATGCACTGTCTCTCTCTGTCTTTCTTCCTCTTCCTCCCAGCGCAGCATCACTTCCTGCTCCCCTCAGCTCACTGTCCCAGGGAGAGATGGGAAATGTAGTTTGTGTGCCTCTCTCATAAGCTGCACCTGCTGTTCTCCCTAAATCCTCTCCAGGGGTTACAATTCTTTATTTAAAGTTTTAATTTTTCAAACATATAAGAATGGTGGATATAGGCAGATAAAACCGACAAAGATAGCATATCAGAGGATGTAGCACCATCATAAGGAGCATAGAAATGAGAGATTTAGAACTGTTAACAGACACGCGTGCGCTAGAGTGGGGAGCCATGAAAAAGGTGACAAAAAATCCTGGCTCTGGCTGGCGTTAAGAAGCCAGTGATAATATGCACTAGTCAACCGTAACTGGTAACACAGAAACAGAAGATATCAATTGCATGGACTTACAGACATACAGACACAGACGGACATTAAACACAAGGAGAGGAGGGGTGGGAGGGGGTAGGGTCACTGTTAACTTTAACTCTTGAGATGGTATAAGTAGAACTGGTGTGTGGTTGATGGGTAACACGTGTTATGAGTAATGGGGGAAGGGGAGAGTAGTATATATAATAGAGGAGGGGTGGGAGGACGGGGCAGACGGGATGATAGAAGGTCTGGAGTTCTTTGAGTTAGGAGCGAACACTAGCAAAATGTCTGCACTTCCTTTGGACCTCAGATGTATAATCGAGGTAAAAGTGGTATCCCACCACGGGTGTTGCTGTTGGTTACACCCTTTGTTAAAGCCTGTACTTTTTGAGTGTAAGTGGTGAAGCCGCTCAAGCCAACTGCTGGACAGGACTGGAATGAAACCTGGGAGGCTTACCATAGGCGGAAGGCTATGAAGGAACAGATTGTTGTTGCTACTACCACTGATTTCAAAGCTCCACCAGTACCTGAGAAAGTTGTCAGACGGAGATCCGCTACTACAGCTACTACAGCTACTCCTGCTGCAGCAGTATCAGTAGTATGCACAGTGTCCCAAGTGCAGCCTCCGGTCACCTACAACATGGCTGTGACCACAACTCCAACGCCAGTAATGATGACAGCTACAGCATCCACCATGACAGAGGACCGTCCTTGCTGCAAGAGGCTTAGACCCAGAAGGCTTCATCCAGCACAACCTAGGAAGAGATCCACAGCCGCATCTCTCACCTACCAGCGCTCCCAGAAGCACTAAAGAGTGTCCCCATGACACTAAAAAGGACGTTAAGCTGTCTCTGAGCCAGCTCGGCTGAGCTGTTTGTTGAGCAACATTGGCTCCAAGCTGTTTAGTGTGTCCCCCATTGTTGCAACTTCCCTGTTCAACTTCCTGTACCCGGTCCTACCTCCCCCTTTTTTGTGAGGAACACGCCTTAGTGTTTTACCAGAATTGACGCATCATAGTATCAACTAGGCTGCATATGGACAGATGCATCCACTGTTCCAGATTTTATTGTGGACGATTGTATTATCACCCAAAATTAAAGAAAAAAAAAAGTTTATCTGCCCTTATGTTTTATAATATATATACTATATATATATGTATTTAATATACATACATATTTAATACATATATATATGTATTTAATAAGCCTTTAACCAAATGTCCAATCTGTTCCTCAAGTTGTTATGTCGTGAACGGCTTTTTCCAAGTGGGGGAGTATGTGGTCTCCCACCACGGGTGTTGCTACTGGTTACACCCTTCGTAAAAGGCTTTACTTTTTGAGTGTAAATGGTGATGTAGTAGTACCAGAGTTGCCCCACAAAGTGTCGTTATTGCAATTATTTATACTCATTTATTGCACAGCTGTAGTACTTAAGGGGTTATTGTTTGTTTGTGTGTCACATGGATTTGTACGCCAATGAGAGTTCTTTCTTCTTCTTACCTATCATCTCTCTCTTTACTTCTCACATACGCACTCCTCACCCACTCACAGCACACCTTACATGCGTTGTAGGAAGAAAGTCACATGGGTATAGGAAGTGTCTTTTGCCTTTAGACTCTGTAGAGGCAGGACATTACCTACCGTTTCTTCTCAAGCAACTCCACTTAACACTATGCAGTGTTAAACCTTAACTAGAGAGGACAAGTCAGGGATAATTCTAACCCACGCCGTGGACAAGGAGAGACACAGTGCAAAGTACAAAAGTACACAGTGCAAAGTACAAAGTAAAGGAATTGATCTGGATAGAGCAAAGTTGCTAGAACTATCTATGCCTAGGAACTCTATCTTGAAGCGGTTATCTTGGGTGTAAGCAGGGAACCCTCAGCATTCTGTTTATCCCAGGTAACAAGGTCTGGGGCTTGTGTCACCCTCTAGTATGGGTCACTCGACACTGGTGGGCAATAGGTCAAAGAGTCAAAACACAGGCACAAGTATTCTCTCTCTTCTCAAATATTCTTCTATTTCTACCTCTGAAGTTCCGGCAGAGCACAGTAATACTTGGGGTGGGACTCTCTCGACATCCTCCTCTTTACTCTTCTGATCCTTTCTTCTACTTCTCAGCACGCAAATCAGTCAGTATGACTGTACCACTTTTTCTACTCTCAGTACAGATCTGGATCCTAAAGTATTAAGTATCTTATCAAGTGTAAAGTATTGTATCAAAGCAAAGCTGTATGATCTGCTGCCTTCCTCAAGTATCTTCAGGGTAAATATGATTATATTTATGCTAAAGAGACTCTGTGATTGCTTGTCAAGCACCAACACAGCACACACACTCCTTGGGTTATCTCCCCTTTCTGTGGGTGGCAGTACCAACAGTCCAGGTGGGTCACTATTCCCCTCCAGACCACTGTGATAAGCACCCAAGGGACCTTGCAACAACTTGGCAGGTCACTGACCACAGAGGAACAAGGTATAGCCGGCCCCTTAAAATAAAAGCAGGTGTGCCCCCATACCTTTGTGCCCAACCGGCACTGGCGACACGACATAACATCACTGGGAACGGCTATATCTCGGCTAACCACCATAGAGCTGGCATCACACCTAACCATCTGACAACTGACCGGCTGTACCATCTCCACACCAGGGGTGTCCCCCAACACGAGTGTGTATTTTTATACTGGATATCTCCCTTTTTCTGGAAAGCAAATCAGATTGCATCACAATCTCTGGAGTTTAGAATCTTCATTATGAAGGGTCTGGGTGGAGTTGGGATTTTGTGGGTCCTTTCTATCTTGAAGCATGGAGAGAGCGATACTGGCACTAATTCCTCTTAAATCAGCTGGTCAGCAAAGGATTCTGGATCTGCGCCCTCAACCCTTTTGGGAAGTCTAAGAATTCAGTCCTAGATTTTTGGTTTGGTGGAAGCACCCAAATGGTGTCCTGCCTAACTTGTTCTGTCTCTAATCTTGTAGATATCATGGTGGAAACAGTTGTAGATGGTTAATTTTTGTTGTCAGCCTGACAAATCGCGATTGTCTGTGTCCAGCTGGTCACTTTCAGCTGTGTCACCCATGGATATAAAGTTCATTTGACAGTGGAGGTCTCTGTAATGTGCAGTATGGTAACACACGGCTCCAGTAACGCTTCACCAAGGTGGTTAGATAGTAAGCTGTAAAGTGGTGGCTTTGCAATGGGCATTATAATAAGGCTGGGTTCACACTGCGTTTTTGCACTCCATTATTAGGCCATGTTCACACTTTGTAAGACACTGGCCTTTCCGTGACTCAGTTGGGTCATGGAACGGCTGGACTCAGAAAAGGTCATCCTGAATGATCTTTACTGCCGCTGAATTCCCAGATGATATTTACTGCCGCTGCTTTACTGCATCCGAATCCCCGCTGTACACATTGGAGCATGCGGCCAGAGTCGCACGCTCCATTGTATGAACTGACTGCGTTGAATAGCAGCCGCAGAAAACTGACATATCAGTTTCTTGCGACGGCGCTAGGGATCCCTATGTGTTTACACTCTGGCCGGGATTCCCTCAGCGGCAGCACTATGTAAGTACCGTAGTAATCACGGCCGTGATCAACAACGACCGCGATCACTACGGTACTTACGTAGTGTGAACATAGCCTAAATAAAAAAGATTAAAACTGGTCCTTTTTTAGCTACATTTTTGAGTACATTAAAAGTAACCATTTAAAATCAGAGCAGCTCTGAAAATGGAGCGCTAGGGCCATAGAGGAAGGGCGTTACAAAACCTCCAAGTTCCATTGGGCTTTGGGATTAGCACAATCGGGCTGGACCACTCGCTCTGTGACACCTCAATGACTCCTAGGTCAAGCATACGTTTTACCTCGGCTGACACCGCCTCCCTCCGTGCTTCTGGTATCCTATAGGGCTTGAGGTTTACGCTGCTTCTAGGCTCAGTTTCAATGTGATGATGAATGAGATGTGTATGCCCTGGGAGGTAAGAAAACTTGTCTTTATTCCTTAACCTCCTGCTTCTGTGACACTGATAGCGTATCACCAGTCTTGACCGGAGGGGTTGGTTGTGACAAATTATTAACAGGGTTGGTCGCCACCAAGGATTCCCTGTCTTTCCAGGGTTTGATCAAGTTTATGTAATAAACTTGGAAAGGCTTCCTTCTACCGGGTTGGTGCACTTTGTAGTTTACCTCACTGATCTTTTCTACAATTTCATAGGGACCTCACTGACTTGTCCAGACTGTAGCTCCAGTTGCGGACTCTCCGGGCACGGACAGCAGCAGTAACTCCTAGTCGGGCGAGTATCTCTGCTCTTAGCCGAGGATAGTCCTTGACCTCTTGCTCACTGAGGTCATAGTAGGCCTTTTGAGGTTCACCTGTTAAATAGGGAGCAATGACCTCTGCCCACTCAGTGGATGGTAACTTCTCTCGCTCAGCCACCCGCTCAAAGACAGTTAAGTAGGCCTCAACATCGTCATCAGCAGTCATCTTTTGCAGCGCACGCTGCACAGCTCTTCTCACAGACAAAGTCTCTGGAGCGGCTACTGCCACCGGCTGGGGATTAGCACCTGCAGACGCCTCTTGCTTTGCTATCAGGTGCTCAATAAGTTTCTGTTGTTGAGCCATCGCTTGCTGATGTGCAGCCATCGCCTGTTCAAGGCGCAGGTTAGCGTCTGTCAGCGCCTGTTGTTGCTGGATATTAGCCTGTTCATGGCGCAGGTTAGCGTCTGTCAGAGCCTGTTGTTGCTGCATATTAGCCTGCTGCTGTTGCAGACTTACTTGCAATAACTGCTTCATCATCTCCTCCATGTTGCTTGTCTGTTTTTGGAGTGAAGCAGCAGCCTTCACCCAGGACATAAGCAGCTGTAGCCAACTTGATGCACACCGTTGCCCCTAGCAACCGTTTTGCCCGCTCGGACACAGTTCACAGCAGACTTGAACTTATAAAATAACAGCTTGGCGTTTATTTGCAGTCCAGCAGACATAAATAAAGCAACACCGTGCTTTCAAGAACAAAACAAATAAAAAGGTCTTGCCCGTCTGGGCGCTTACTAACAGGTTTCTTCACCTATCTGACACTAGATAAACAGTGCGTCTTTTACCGTCTGTATTCACAGCATCCACCAAACACCCAGGCTGATCACTCCTGGCTAAGAGCAACCATCTGCACCTCTGCAGAGCTTTTACCCTCTCAGGCTGATTAGAGCACACCTGATCACAACACCCAAACTGGATCGAGGGGAGGGAATGGCAAGTCCCACTACCAAAACCTACCTGCCATTCCATGTAAATCCAGGCCCGGTAAAAATAAATAACAACTCAGCAGCATAGCACTGCTGAATAACAGATCCCTCCTGGACTTACCATCTCACAGTGTGTAGCAACCTAGGTGAGATGTACACCCCCTCGAACACTTCTCCAGTGACATGTCTACAATATGTATTGTAGCATACTGCAATTATGGCGTAAAAAGATGAAAAACAAAAACAGCCAAAAAACACAAATAATAGCAAAAACTAAAGTCATTTCCAGATGTTTCTTTGACTTATGCGGATGCTGTACTTGATGTTTCACTTTGACAGATTTATTTCATTTCTTCTTGCTTGCGGAGCGTCTCGCCAAGGTAAAATGTGTTGGGTAATAGTCCAAGAAAGATTCGAGAAATTTTCAAAGAAGCAGAAATAAACAAAACTCCCAAGAGATAGAAAGTCCCGGATAACATCTTATCATCAGACAGTGTTTGTGGTTTCACAGAATGGGAAAACAATCAGCCGATATGGAGGCATTTTCCATCACCGTCGGTATTGGCTCTAAAGGATGTTTTTTAAAATTATTTTCCACCCGTTTTCTTAACGTAATGACTATGATTGATTCACCCACATAAACCCGACCACATGAAGATCTTAAAGAGTAAAGACCAAATCCATTTCCACATGTAAAAAATACTAATCTTAAAGTTCTCCCCTCAGAGATCAGTTTTATCTCACTTGGCTACTAAATTGCAGCAATGGCAGTTTGACTACTGCCATTTTCCAGATATCCCATAAAATTTATTTTTTAGAGATTGCTATAACTTCTTTACTGTCAGCATCAAGCCTCCTTTCCTGCTCTCGGTGCCAGAGGGCAATCCAGCACATTGTTCTTTCCCTGCGTCGTGGGCCTAGGCCATAATGAAAGATTTTTATGGGGGGAAATGATTGTGAAACTATTAGGAATTTGGGGGTATTTATGCCTTGGGATTTTATATAGAATTTTTAAACATAGAGTTTATATAGTTCCAGGAAAACCACTTAGGGCGTGAATTATTCTATTTTACAAGACATGCAAAGCAGTAGAGAAAATCGATTTATAAGAATTAATAGAATAGTATATATAATTGCTGTAAGATATACGCAGACATATTGTGGTGCAACATAGGGTCAGAGGCAAACCAGTCTTTCAGGTACTAAAGCAAGCCGTTCATATAGTACATTGATATTCATTATTGTATTTTTTGGTAGAATCCTCTGGGCCCTTTACAAGATGCTCACTGAGGATGATCACCCCGTTTTAAAGGGCCAGTGATCAGGCAAACAACAATCTCTCTAATTGCATCTTTTGTGCAACCATCTATATCTTTGTTAGTTGGCCGCACATCTTCCCATGTAAATTGGAACGTGCATAAAAATCTTGTAAGAAAATCTTGTTCAAACAATCAAGGGAGGAACCCCCCCGCCCCTTTATGATGATCCATTGATTTGGTGCCTGTAAATAGAATGGCGCCGTACACGGGAAGCGGGCTGCGGCCTGTGCTGGCGCCATTCTATACATAGGAAAGACTTAAAGTGAATGTATCTGATGGTAAATCCGAAAGAAAGGAATGGATATGGAAATGACTTTCCAAAGCGGAGGAAGAGAGAGCGTGTGTGTGTGTTGTAAATGTTGGATGTAAGCCAAATGCACTTGTGTAGCGAGGGGTAGTAGGATGTTGCCAACAACAAAAAATATTTCAGCCTTCTTAAAGACTTGGTGAGTGGTCTTCGAACCAAATCTAATCCCAATGTTCTAATATTCATATAGCCTCATGGGATTTATGCATGGTCTCATGAAGTAATGCAGTAAAATGCTGTTGTTTACAAGGGTCAACCCATTCCATATGTGAGGATGATATTTTTTTGTAATAAGATGCAGAACTGGCCAATAATGTATGCCACAAATTCACATGGCCATTGGGGAGCCGGCTTCATGTTTCAGGCCAAACACTATAATATCCTACAAGCAATAATTAGTAAAATCTTGTCGGATCATAATATAGATGCTCATAAATATAATACAAATTGCTGTCACACAATAAATAGTACACTACACACCATATCAAGTTGACTAGAAGATATAAAATGGGACATACTGTGCTACATTGTGGTTGCCCAATCTGGTCTGGGGCCAGTTATGGTTGTTTTTTTTTTTTTTTAATTAAGATTTTATTGAAAGAAAGACAATGAAAACGTAGACAAGCAAAAATCCATCAAACAAAGAACAGAAGTTCAACAGGTAGTCCGGGAGATCATAACATTCAATCTGGAGGGGTATACGTGCTTGAAGATTCCATGCAGGGAAAGGATGGATTGCAGTCTCTATACTTATCAAAGTAATTTCAACATCATACCGCGGTAGACATCGGAAGTATTATCCAACAATGTAGTGTAGGTCTCAGAAAAAAAAAGAAACAGAGCAAGAGAAAGGTCAACCATGGTGGGAGGGGGGGGGGGGGGAGATGGGTAGGGGAAGTGTAGGGGGGGGGGAGGCCATATTAGGCCATATTAGGCCATATCCAGAGGTAACAGATCATAACACCTATCTGCCACCTGAAAGAGGCTACCAGCCTGTGTCCTGGCTCAAGTACGCCAACGTGCCGAGGAAGGGCTTGTCTTGAAAGTGAGCCACGGGAGCCAGGTACGCTCAACCTTTTTGCTGTGGCCATATTCCTCCACTGTCAAGGATTCCATTTGATAAATAAACTCCATTTCAACAGACCACTCAGCAATGGCGGGGGCTGTCGTAGACTTTCAATGCCTGGTCATAACTGCTCTGGCTGCTGTCAAGAAATGACAAAGCAGCCCCTTCTCGGCAGTCAAGGAAGAGCCAGGGACCAAAGATAGCAAGGCTAGGGCAGGGGAAGGAGTCACATCCCTATCAGTTACCTTAATGTAGATCTCGAAAACTCCATCCCAGAAGGGGCGCAGGGCAGGACAGTCCCACCAAATGTGAAGCATGGATCCTACAGCTGTTGTGCAGCTCCAGCACGTGCCGGGCACATCCGGATAGAACTGATGAAGCGTTGAGGGGGAACAGTACCAACGCGCCAGGATCTTGAAATTTTTCTCTTGTGCATGGCAGGCTAATGCCCATTTGTGCGTCAGTGTGAAGATGTTTTGTAAGTCTGGCTCAGAAAGTGTAACACCTAGGTGGCGTTCCCCTGCCGAAACATAAGCCACAGCCTGATCTGCATCTTTAGCCAGGAGAAGGCGGTATAGCTGAGATATAACCCTTTCAGGGGGTGACCATTGCAGGAGTATGGACTCCAGATCTGTTTGTTCCGTAATGCGGACGCCCTCTGAGAAATGTTGGGTTAGGTTAGTTTTCAATTGGGCATGCTCAAGCCAGGACAGATTTCTTTCCGGACAAGGGTCTCAAAGTACAGCCAAAGGTGGTATAGTGGTGTTATTTCCCAAGACCTGGCTAATCCTGACACCCTCCGAGGCTGACCAAATTAGATAAGAGTCCCTGTCACAGGCTGGGGGAAAGGCCGGGTCACCAAGCCAGTTATGGTTTTGATAGTAAAATTTACTAAAATATTTTGGCTACAAATGATAGCATAACCATGTAATCACATAGAGCGTAATCACCAATTTATAAGTGTAAAAGTGGAGTTCCTGAGATAACAAAAATGTCTACCTAAAATATAAGGCTGGGTTAACGCATAGCATATTTCAGGCAATTTTGTGGGCCTCATATTGCCACCAAAACCAGGAGTGGATTGAAAACACAGAAAGGCTCTGTTCACACAATGGTGAAATTGAGTGGATAGCCTTCATTTAATGGCAAATATTTGCTGTTATTTTAAAACAATGGCTGTTGTCTTGAAATAATGGCAGTTATTTACCGTTATATGGCGGCCACAGAGCCTTTCTGTGTTTTCAATCCACTTCTGGTTAAGGTTGCAATATGAGGACCACAATACTGCCTGAACTGTGTGAGAACCCAGCCTAAAGGTACAAGCAGTGTCCATATGTCACTGTAGTAGTGTCTTATGCTAGGTGACTGAAAACAGATCTGTTGCCATAGTATGGCTGCTTATAGGGACACGTCCGTATTATTGTGCCAATTGGGTAACAGAGCTTTATGGGTAAGGATTCTCTTTGAGGAAAGTGCCATAGAGGTGTGTTGACACTTCTGGCCCAGTCTCTTCAAAGACAGGCCGCTCAGCCAATCGCCGGCTGCTGAGGTGTGCCCCTTCTCGACCAGTGATTGGCTGAGCATCCAGGCAGGTGCCTGGGAATAGACTAGTGCTGTTCGTGGGAATCGTGCCACATTTAAAAAAAAAGGACCTCAGCACGGCATCTCCACACCGGCACTGGTCTATTCATGTAAAAAGTGATGTACCTGAAACTACATTCGCTTTAATACTTCTCCCCACTCTCCTACCGTGGTTGGTAGATTTCTCCTTATTTGAATGTAGGGAAAGATCTACAGTATGAATCAAGGCTGGCCAGGCAGGCAGAAGCTTCCGGAGGGCGCCCTGATGGTTCAGGCAGCAGAAAAGTGATGACAGGTTCCCTTTAAAGTAACTAAAGTATAGTGAAGAAGCTGATGATTTTGTGGCACAGCGATGCATTCAACGCAAATAAATAATAAATAAATCTCTTTACCAAACTCTACATCTTGATGATCGTTCCCGAACTACAAGCTTGATAGTTAAGACACCATGAGGGGGAGATTTATCAAACATGGTGTTAAGTGAAACTGGCTCAGTTGCCCCTAGCAACCAACCAGATTCCACTTTTCATTCCTCACAAATTCTTTGGCAATCGAAAGGTGGAATCTGATTGGTTTCTAGGGGCAACTGGGCCAGTTCTATTTTACACCTTGTTGATAAATCTCCCCTTGCTTATCACTCCCCTTGACTTAGATAGTAACACTACAGGAACACATTATGGATAAAATTGGAAACACAAACCCACAGGACTCCTTGAGGAGTGTCTGGAGGGTCCCCATTGCGGCCTAGACTATTATAAGCTGGTATGCCGGCTCATTTGATTTTCTAATAAACTAATATAAACTGCATGTTTGTAGACTATGAAGTATATAATATATAATGGAGGCCTATAAAGTGTTTGTTCTTCCTATACATAATGGCTTTGGCAGCTAAGGGTAATATGTCTGAAGGTAATTTGAAACATGTTTCTACGGAAAGCTCACATGATTTCATGGCCGCTGAACTTTCCACTAAATCATTCCGGTGTCTGCCTTTAAGTAATAATATGTCTTCACCTTATAAAACTCTGTTTTGCACAGAAATAAATTCCAATTTTGTGGTCATCGCTGCACATCTAGGTGGCACATTCCTGTTCGGAGGTTGCAAAGTTCTTTTCTTCTGAATTAGGAAGTGTGACCACAGTAATTAGCAGCGAGTTTCCAGACATAAATACAGTACATTGAACACAGACATGCTCCCGACCGATGCTGACCTTGTCAGTGAGGGAAGGCGGAATGAAAATATGAGGATAAAAATAAATATATCACCCACTGCTTTTCTTCATTTCCCTTCTGCCGCTTTGGTCCACTTGACTGAACAAAGTGTACACTTTAAGCCGTGCCAAGCACATCTTCTATGTAGCATCTGCTTCTAGCAGGTCTACAACATTTGGGCTTTTACTATCCTTTTAGAGGAATATGGTGACCCTAAAATAATTACTGCTCAGCTTTGATTCGTTTGCGAAAGTAAAAAAAATAAAATAAAATAAAATAAAAAATGCATTTGGAAAATAAAGTTGTAGGGTAGGAATTTCAATAGAACATGCCAAAAATGGTGGCACTGCCATACTAAGAGGGTGGTCGTTCATCTTGTTAACTTTGTAGAAAATGCATAAATTACAGATGCAATAGCCAGTTCTGTTGATTTCTAGCAAATGAAAGTTATTTTTGCATTTTACTTCTATATCATGCTCAGGGCTCAAAGATGTTATCTGAATAACAAAAACAATATTGTAAATAATCCCTCTTCCTTATACCATCCTATGTCTATTATACATGTATAACCTATTTTGCGCCCTTTCCTTGTTTTTTTCTTATAGTTACCCCCTCTGGATGTCTAAAATCATCTTTTCTGTGTCCACTCTGACAACATGCTTCTCCCTCTTCCCCCCTCCCTTTGTAGACACAGGACATGTGATCTCCTCTCTGGGGGCTGGGTTAGCTGTCTATTGACTTGGTAGCCCTGCCCCTAGGAGACCTCACCTGCACCTGTTCACTGTAAGTGAATGTAAAAGTGCTGCTTCTATAGACTTACATGTATCTCTGAGCCTACGTTTCTGTAATATGAAATTTATAGTTGCATTGCTGCTTGCCAAGCACATCTTCTATGTAGCATCTGCTCCGAGCAGGTCTACATTTGGGCTTTTACTATGCTTTTAGAGGAATATGGTGACTCTAAAATAATTACTGCCCAGCATTGAATCATTTGCGAAAGCAGAAAGAGAAAAAATAAAAATAATCAAAAATGCATTTGGAAAATAAAGTTGCAGGGTAGGAATTTCAATAGAACATGGCAAAAATGGTGGCACTGCCATACTAAGAGGGTGGTCGTTCAGCTTGTTAACTTTGTAGAAAATGCATAAATTACAGATACAATAGCCAGTTCTGTTGATTTCTAGCAAATGTAAGGTATTTACGCATTTTACTTAAAGAGATCTGTCAGCTCTATATCATGCTCAGGGCTCAAAGGGGTTATCTGAATAACATAAACAATATTGTAAATAATCCCTCTTCCTTATAACACCCTATGTCTATTATACATGTATAATCTATTTTGCACCCTTTTCCTGTTTTTTTCTTCTTCTAGTTATCTCCTCTGGATGTCTAAAATCATCTTTTCTGTGTTTCATGTTTCTCTGACAACATGCTGCTCCCTCTTCCCCCTACCTTTGTAGACATTGGACATGTGATCTCCTCTCTGGGTGCTGGGTTAGCTGTCTATTGACTTGGTAACACTTCCCCTAGTAGACCTCATCTGCACCTGTTAACTGTAAGTAAATGTAAAAGTGCTGCTTCTATAGACTTGTATCACTGCTTGCTGTCAGTGAATGCAGGCATATGTACCGGTCTTTGTGTCACAGCTCTGCATATTGTAAGTGTTATAGATATTCTTAGAGTCTGGATGAAACTAGAATATTTTCATTCACCATCAGCAAGCAGAGATCTAAACCTACACTACACCCCCCACCCCCTGGTAAACAGATGCCCTTTATGCAGCATATAGCTACAGCATGCGCGCGTCAGCTCTGTTACACTATGCTCTATGCTCAGCTCTGCTACATCATCAGCTAGTATAGAATACATATTGGGGTGATGTGATGCAAAATCAGTGAAAAAAACAGTCCTGTGTTTACTGTGCAATAGTAATGACAGCAGTGGGCAGGAAAGAAAGCTAAGGGAGCAAGTACACAAATGGACCAATCAGGGACATGGAAATGTAGTTTCCTGGCTGGTCAGCTTTTAGAAAGACTTGTAATTGAGGAATTACTGCAGCTAGAAAGACAGGAGATGGCTCAAAGAGTATTTTTTAGCTCTTAGGTGGATAAGGAGGAATTGCAGCATGCCTCCTCCCTCCACCACCTCTCCCTGCCTTGTTTGACTGATATACAGATGTCAGTACTAGAATTCAAGTCCTGTACATGAATCATCCATGGCAGGTAGGGAAGGGGAGAGAGGAGGCATGCATGCTGCAGCTCAGCAACTCCTCTTTAACACTTGAGCTATGAACATGGTATAGCATGACTTTTGACTCACTTGATGTTGAGTGAACAAGTATAGAATTATTACAGGGGTTATCCAACTTTCAAAATTGATAGCATCCCTCCCGGCGCTGAGTTCCTGGGAATTGCACTACATCATAAACTTACAATATGTTATCTGTTGTGGGTGAATAGTTGATAATCTAGAATGAACGGCATAAGTTTTAATTCTTCATTTGCAAAGGACTCTTTGGGCTGCTTCCCTTGCAGAGCACCTACAGTATGTATGAGTACCTGAGCTTAAAGGGGTACTCCATAGAGATGAGCGAACCTCGAGCATGCTCGTGTCGATTCCGTACCCGAACTTTCGGGATTTGATTAGCGGTGGCTGCTAAAGTTGGATAAAGCCCTAAGGCTATCTGAAAAACATGGGTGTAGTCATTGGCTGTATCCATGTTTTCCAGACAACCTTAGAGCTTTATCCAAGTTCAGCAGCCCCAGCTAATCAAATACCGAACATTCGGGTTCGGATCGAATCGAACCCGAACCCGGTTCGCTCATCTCTGTTGCAGACCACTGACACAATTAAAGTGCGTGTAGCCCTCCCGTCCCCATACCAATTAGATTCCTTTTAATATGAACATTGTATGGTACTGTTATCTATATAGCGGTATTATATGGACACTGTATGATACTGTTATTTGTGCACTGTATAGTGGTATTATATGGACACTTGTAACGCCTGGAGTAGTGGATCCACTGGACCGTCACCAGCGATAACACTGACCTCACCAGGGAGCGGAGTCTAAGGGGCCGCTGGTTTTCACCAGAGCCCGCCGCAAGGCGGGATGGACTTGCTGCGGCAGGCGACCCCCAGGTCGCTACCCCTGGCTTGGTTGCTAGTGACGGCAGGCGAGGCGTGGCAGGAGCAGTAGGCAGGAGATGGTGCTGGCAGAGGTCTGTAGGCGTAACCGCAGGTGACAGGCTGAACACAGGAGCAATGAAGTGACAGGGGAGCAGGAACCAGGAACAAGGACTAGGGACCAGGTAGCGGACAGGAATCAGGAACAAGGACTTGGGACCAGGTAGCGGATAGGAAACAGGAACAACAGGGGGCTGGGCCAAACGCTATGGGAAGCATGTAGAGGCTCTAACACAAGGGACAGGGCATGCTGGGATTTATAGGGAGTGATTGGTGCAACTAACCAATTAAGGGCGGACTGGCCCTTTAAATCTGAGACAGCCGGCGCGCGCGCGCCCTAGGAGGCGGGGACGCGCGCCGGCCGGCACAGATGGAGACAGGAGCGGAGGAGAGGTGAGGCGCCCCCAGGGGCCGAACTAGCAGCAGCGCCGGGTCCCTGCACAAGGAACCCGGCGGCTGCATGGGGCAGGAGGAGGTCGCGGCGGCGGCCCGGAACACGGGACGCCGCCGTGACAGTACCCCCCCCTTTGGCCTCCCCCTCTTTCTTGCCTGCAGAAGGAGGCATCAGGCAAATCTTGGTATTCCGCCGGTAGGCCGGACAAAGGCTTGGCGGGCTCGGGTGACAACATAGAATGCTTGGGCTGAGGTGACCTCAGACACTGGTTGGAACAGTCCTGACCCCAACTGAGAATCTTCCCGATTCTCCAGTCCAGTTTAGGGGCATGTAATTGCAGCCAAGGGAGTCCCAGGAGGATGGTGGAAGAAGAATGGGGCAGGACGTAGAAGGAGAACTTTTCCAGATGTGAAGTGCCCACCTGGAGGACTAGAGGTGCGGTCTGGTAGTGCACATGGTCGGTAAGAATCTCGCCCGTGACCGAGGAGATAGTCAGGGGTCTGGCTAGTGGGGTCACGGGTAGCCGCCATCTCTGGACCAAAGTAGCTGCAATAAAACTGCCTGCTGACCCAGAATCGAGAAAGGCAGTAGTCTGGTGAGTTTGTCCTGAGGGTGTCTGGATGGAAACTGGCACAGACAAACTTGGAGAGGTGGCATTCACACTCAGGGAGACCTCTCCCACCGGACCTAGGTGCTGGAGTTTCCCGGACGCTTGAGGACGTTGGGGACATCTCAGCCGAAAGTGATCCGAACCACCGCAGTAGAGGCAGAGATTCAGCTCCAGACGACGAAGTCTTTCATCAGGCGTCAGGTGAGCCCGTTCCACCTGCATAGGAATCTCAGGAGTCGACTGGGACTCCGGAACGTCAGGATTCTGGAAGACTGGCGCCAGCTGGTGATGGCGACGGGACAGGCCTAGTCGCCGTTCATGCCAGACCTCCTCCTCTCTCTCAGAAAAATGAGTATCGACCCTGGTGGCCAGTAGGATGAGTTCGTTCAGGGAGGTAGGTAGGTCTCGGGCGGAAAGCACGTCTCTCACCCGACTGGACAGGCCCCTCTTGAAGGTGGCTATTAGAGCGGCCTCATTCCAGTCTAATTCTGCCGCCAGGGTGCGGAACTGGATGGCGTAGTCACCAACAGAGGAGCTCCCTTGAGAGAGGTTGAGGAGAGCAGTTTCAGCTGAAGAGGCACAGGCAAGTTCCTCAAAGACGGAGCGAAACTCGACTAGGAAGGTTCGGAGATTGGCAGCAACAGGATCATCTCGGTCCCACAGCGGCGTGGCCCAGGCCAGAGCTCTACCCTCCAATAGGCTGATGATGAAAGCCACTTTAGAGCGCTCGGTGGGAAACTGACTACTTAAAAGTTCAATATGCATGGTGCACTGAGTCAGGAATCCTCTGCACAACTTGGAGTCACCAGAGTATTTGCTTGGGAGAGCCAGTCGGAGTGTAGAAAAAGCAGCAGGAGGTGGTGTGCGCTGGGCTGTAGTATGCTGCTGTAAGGCGGCAGTGAGTTGCTGGATCTGCTGCGACTGTTTCTGGATTTGTTGCGCCTGTAGGGCGACCACTCGGGCTACTTCGCGGATATCAGGCACCTCGCCGGGATCCATGGTTGGAGCCTACTGTAACGCCTGGAGTAGTGGATCCACTGGACCGTCACCAGCGATAGCACTGACCTCACCAGGGAGCGGAGTCTAAGGGGCCGCTGGTTTTCACCAGAGCCCGCCGCAAGGCGGGATGGACTTGCTGCGGCAGGCGACCCCCAGGTCGCTACCCCTGGCTTGGTTGCTAGTGACGGCAGGCGAGGCGTGGCAGGAGCAGTAGGCAGAAGATGGTGCTGGCAGAGGTCTGTAGGCGTAACCGCAGGTGACAGGCTGAACACAGGAGCAATGAAGTGACAGGGGAGCAGGAACCAGGAACAAGGACTAAGGACCAGGTAGCGGATAGGAATCAGGAACAAGGACTTGGGACCAGGTAGCGGATAGGAAACAGGAACAACAGGGGGCTGGGCCAAACGCTATGGGAAGCATGTAGAGGCTCCAACACAAGGGACAGGGCATGCTGGGATTTATAGGAAATGATTGGTGCAACTAACCAATTAAGGGCGGACTGGCCCTTTAAATCTGAGACAGCCGGCGTGCGTGCGCCCTAGGAGGCGGGGACGCGCGCCGGCCGGCACAGACGGAGACAGGAGCGGAGGAGAGGTGAGGCGCCCCCAGGGGCCGAACTAGCAGCAGCGCCGGGTCCCTGCACAAGGACCCCGGCGGCTGCATGGGGCAGGAGGAGGTCGCGGCGGCGGCCCGGAACACGGGACGCCGCCGCAGCCGTGACAACACTGTAGGGCACTGTTATTTGTGCACTGTATAGTGGTATTATATGAACACTGTATGGTACTGTTATTTGTGCACTGTATAGTGGCATTATATTATATATTTATATATGGACACTGTATGTTATTGATATTTGTACACTGTATAGTGTAGGGCACTGTTATTTGTGTTATATGTACCAACAAAACAAAAAGGGAAGGCCTGTCATATATACTCACTGGCACAAACAACAAATAAAGAAGAAAATATGTATCTTTATTTTACATAAATCAAAATAACAAACATCACACTGGGAAATAAACAGTTAAAAACATCTAAAAACACACAAAATACTTCAAGGGGGCCCTACTATATATTGGGAAAAGCCCCCAGGACACTCCGACAAGCAAAAATGGCAAGGACCATATCTTACCAATAAACATGATGTGATAACTGTGCCCCACTACTGTAAACAATGATGATGAGGTAGAAAAACTACCAAAAGATGTGCAAAACAAGCAAGGGCAGGTATAACCAAAAAATGACCAAAATATCACCAAATTGTGAGAAGGTCCATGTCAGGGTCCACTACTGTCTGGTCTTTTGTAAGATAGGTGATAAGATCCGCACTGTGGGTGTACTCTCCGTATTTGGTATATTTGTAATGTATAGTGGTGGTATATGGACACTGTATGACACTGATATTTATTTGTGCATGGTATAGTGTTATTATTTGGACACTGCATGACAGTGTTATTTGTGCATGGTGTAGTAGTAGTATATGGACACTTTATGACAGTGAAATGTATTTGTGCATGGTGTGGTGGTAGTGTATGGACTAGAGATGAGCGAACTTTTCAAAAGTTTGGTCCGACCGAATTTCGGATTTCTTCGGATTTCATAGTTTAAAGCATCTTTATGATACAGGGGTAGTGTATTTGGTTGAATTTAGGGCTCTACATGTCAGTAACATCATTATCTTTTCGATATCTCAAAGTCAATTTTTTTTTTAGACTTCAATATTCACCATTACAGGGTCTATGCAGGAAACTCACCATTACAGGGTCTATGCAGGAAATTCACCATTACAGGGTCTATGCAGGAAAAAGGTCACAAATGCAGTGAAAGAGCAGCAGTAGTCATTGGAGGCCAGTGGAGGTCCAGCAATAGTCATTTGAGGCCAGTACAGGAGCAGCAGAAGTCAACATGGAGGACAGGCAGCATCAGCAGTAGCCAACATGGAGGCCAGGCAGGATCAGCAGTAGCCAACATGGAGGCCAGGCAGGATCAGCAGTAGCCAACATGGAGGCCAGGCAAGAGCAGCAGTAGCCAACATGGAGGCCAGGCAGGAGCAACAGTAGTCAACATGGAGGGCAGGCAGGATCAGCAGTAGCCAACATGGAGGCCAGGCAGGAGCAACAGTAGTCAACAATTTGGTACATAGCACTTTTTTTTTAAGATACAATGCTATACACCTGAACCAGGTATTTTAGTCTCTCAAGATAGGAGGGATGTGATATACACACTTTCAATCAGAAGGGTCCAAGTATGGAAATTGGGTATATATATATATATATATATATATATATATATATATATATATATTTATAATCACTTTTTTAAGATACAATGCTATACACCTGAACCAGGTATTTTAGTCTCTCAGGATAGGAGGGGTGTGATATACACACTTTCAATCAGAAGGGTCCAAGTATAGAGATTGGATATATAGCACTTTTTTAAAGATACAATGCTATACACCTGAACCAGGTATTTTATGGTCCTTTTACACGGAACGATTGATCATTTGTTTTGGCACGATAACGATCGAATTCAAACGATAATCGTATGTGTAAACGCAGCGAACGAGCAAACGACGAGCGAGAAATCGTTCATTTTGATCTTTCAACATGTTCTCAAATCATCGTTGATCGTTCGCAAAAAATTCGCAGATCGTTCAGTGTAAACAGTCTTTCAACGATTTCACCTATGTGTGAGATAGGCTTAAACGATCGCAAAACGATCGCATAGCGAATTTTCCATATGATGTATCATTCCGTCTAAACGCTGATCGTTATAAAAAAATATAGTTAATTCAAAATCGTTAATCGTGCGATCGGGCGAATTATCGCTCCGTGTAAAAGGACCATTAGTCTCTTAGGATAAGACGGATGTGACATACACACTTTCAATCAGAAGGGTCCAAGTATGGAAATTGGATATATATATATATATATATATATATATATATATATATATGTAGCACTTTTTTTTAAGATACAATGCTATACACCTGAACCAGATATTTTAGTCTCTCAGGATAAGAGGGATGTGATATACACACTTTCAATCAGAAGGGTCCAAGTATAGAGATTGGGTATATATATATATATATATATATATATATATATATATATATATATAGCACTTTTTTTTAAGATACAATGCTATACACCTGAACCAGGTATTTTTGTATCTCAGGATAAGACAGATGTGATATACACACTATCAGAAGTATAGGACTTGTATATCTGTAGTGCACGTTTTGGTTCCGTGCACCCTTTTCCAATGCCTAATCTATCTATCTTTCGCCCTCTCTATATTTCTCTCTCAATCACTAGATGTTTCTCCTCTCCGCTTTCCTAATCTTTCCTTTCCTTTCCCACAATATCTTCTCAGTAGTCTGTAGTACACAATAGCAGCTTGCTTCTTCTCTCTCTCTCTCCCTCTACACACTGCGTGGTTCGGTCATGTGACCCCTCCTTTTAAAGCAATATCGACATCACACAGGGGGTGGGCTAGTAGAAGATCCCTGCTGATTGGATGTGTTCCGGGCATCATGGGAAAGCGCTTTTCCCGCCCGGAACACTTCCTGATTTCTAGAATGGCGGCTGCCATTTTAGAAAGCAAGAAAAAAATAAATAAATCAGAGTGGATTTTTGGAAAAATCCAAACCGGATCCCATACCGGGCGAACCGGTTCGCTCTCCTCTAATATGGACACTGTATGACACTGGTCACTTTCCTTTTTCTTTTCCACTCGTCTCAAGTCATAACTCTTTTCTGCTGAATCTGCCAGAGAAACATTTTAGGCTCCTTGCTCCAGCATACCACGCTGGGGTTAAGCCTCTCCCCCCAGCATATAGTATCCCCCATGTGGCAACCAACCCCTCCTTCCTTAAATTCCTATACCCCTGATAGTTAGTCTCCCGTTAAGTGTATCCACAATGTAGTTATCCCCCTGTAGGTAGTCATTGTGGTAGTTGGCCCCTCTAATTTAATAATATCCAAAATGTATGCAGCCCCTTCCCTATGTGGACATCTCCCTCATAGGTGATGCCCTGATAGTCAGCCCTCTCCCCATGTAGACCTCTCTCCCTGTAGGTGATGCCCCAGTCGTCAGCCCCTTCTCCATGTAGAAATATCCCCTTGTAGGTGATGCCCCAGTAGTCAGCCTCTTCCTCTTGTAGACATCTCCCCCTGTAGGTGATACCCAAGTAGTCAGCCCCTTCTCATGTAGGTAGACATCTGCCCCTGTAGGTGATACCCCAGTAGTCAGCCCCTTCTCATGTAGACATCTCCCCCTGTAGGTGATACCCCAGTAGTCAGCCCCTTCTCCATGAAGACATCTTCCCTTAGGTGATACCCCAGTAGTCAGCCCCTTCTCCATGTAGACATCTCCTCTGTAGGTGATACCCCAGTAGGCATCCCCCTTCCCATGTAGACATCTCCCCCTGTAGGTGATACCCCAGTAGGCATACCCCTTCCCATGTAGACATCTCCACCTGTAGGTGATGCCCCAGTAGGCAGCCCCTTCCCATGTAGACATCTCCACCTGTAAGTGATACCCCAGTAGGCATCCCCCTTCCCATGTAGACATCTCCCCCTGTAGGTGATACCCCAGTAGGCATCCCCCTTCCTATGTAGATATCTCCATCTGTAGGTGATGCCCCAGTAGGCAGCCCCCTTCCCATGTAGACATCTCCCCCTGTAGGTGATGCCCCAGTAGGCAGTCCCCTTCCCATGTAGACATGTCCCCCTGTAGGTGATGCCCCAGTAGTAAGCCTCCTCCCCATGTAGACATCTCCCCCTGTAGGTGATACCCCAGTAGGCATCCCCCTTCCCATGTAGACATCTCCCCCTGTAGGTGATGCCCCAGTAGGCAGCCCCCTTCCCATGTAAGGTGAAAAATTAACCTGCCTTGCAGCGCTGCATTCCCTCCAGTGTGTCTTCTCACCCCGCTTTGTGACATGCATGAACAATGTCAGTCATGCCCCGCAGAGCTGCGGGAGGGAGTAGCCTCTTGTCAATGAGCCTGTATATATCTATGGAGCACACTGGGGGGGGCATGGTCACATGCTCCTCCAAGTCAGCCATTTTATGGACAGAAACAAAACAGAGCAGGGCAGCACAGCCTGGAGGAGGGGAGTCTGTTATTAGCTCTATGAGGTACACAAGGAGCTGCTGTCAGTATATACAGTGAGTACACTTACTAATAGTGTACACTGAGCAAATTTTACTTTAAAGTGACCGACCCCTTTAAAGAGCCAGATGTAGCACCCAGTGGCCTAGTAGACCCCAGGTCACTGGGCACTGCCCCTGTTCCTGCCACCCCCGTTCAACAACAGAGGGCACCAAAAATGTTCAGGACCATCCTCCATTCCTTCAGGGCTTGAGCCCCAGAAATTTTTGCCTAGCAACGCCCCTGCCTCATACCCATCTTTTATTGGTTCCTTACTGTATGTTAGACCACAGTTTGTATAGTTACTCCATCATTTGGAGTTAAAATTTCTGGTGAATTTTTGGTGTGCCAATATTTGAATTAAAGGGGTATTCCAGGAAAAAAATCACTTTCCCCCATCCACAGGATAAGGGAAAAATAGGAGATCACGGGGAGTCCGACCTCTGTACCCCCTGCTGATGTCCGTATCGGGCCCTGCCGACCCTGTTATGAATAGACCGCTGGTACGAGGCGGGACCCACGTCTCTATCTGTTCCTTTGGAGTGACGGAAAGAGTCGAGTACTCCGGAAGAGCACTGTACTCGGCTCTCTCCGGCACCTCCATAGGAATGAAATAGGGAAGGAATAGAGCCGTGGGTCACGTGCCGTACCTGCAGCTTTATTCATAACAGAGTAAGCGAGGCCCCATATGGAGATTGGTGCGGGGCACAGAAGTTGGACCCCCTGTGATCTCCTCCTTTTCCCCTATCCTATGGATAGGGGAAAAGTGAATTTTTCCTGGAATACCCCTTTAAATTCATTACTGTCCCTCCATTACCCTAGGCGGCATGCAACGATTGGAATGACAAATCTGTTCTGAAACAAATCCCATTGACTCCTTATAAACTTATAAAGCAATTCTTTAGGGTTCCAGTATTCTTGATGCCGCAGGTTTTGTGCTTCTTAGGTAAGTAAATTAGCCATCGATTGCATTTTAGCTTCTTATGCCTGGAAGACTTGGACTCCCCACCGTTCCAGAGGGCTAAACTTCGGTCACCTTAGAACCCTATAGTGATCCAGTTCCCCATAGAACAGCAGGAGGTTGAAGTGTTGCAACTGTAATACAGATGCTAAACTGCTGCTGCCTGTGTGATACCGCCCTTAGGGTGCACGCTATAGGTATACTCCATTGCGTGTGGCTGCTACCTTGCATGTTCTGCAATGGATGGATAGGCAGCATAAGATATCACAACCTACAGCCGGAGGTCATGACTTCATATGACCCGTTCTTCTGCAGTCATCGCTGGTTCATTACCTTTTTCAACTTTTGGTGGAAATTTATTTGCCCCCTTTCTGTAATCTCAGTGCTGAGCAACGCTTTGTGATCGCCATCCTTCCCCATATCCACATGCTGAATGGCATATCCAGAAGTAACTCAAACCAGTCATCCAGATTTGCTACATAACGCCTGATGTATATATCCTCGAAGAACATGTCTAAATATCAATTCGGACCTAATTTATAGCGAAAAAGGAAAAAAAAACGCCGAGCAGTTAACGGGACTCCGACCTATATATTATTTGCTTTGATCTTGGACTTTTGCCCAGTTTGCTCATTTGTAGGCGTTTTTGTACGTGTTTTTTGCTCCAAGAAGCCAGGAATTTCGAAATGGATTTCACCGGGCAGAGCTCATATTTTATATCTATGTAAGAGGGGAATCTATCTGATCTGACATCTGCAGTGCTCTAAGCTTTCACGAGAAGCATGCAGAAGACGGAATGAAACAGCAACTGCACAAATTTATTGATTGCACGTGTTGTTGGGACGGGGTTGTACAAAGGGTAAATGGCAATCTAGGAAAAATAGAAGCATACTTTCCTCTCCGTCTGAGCTCTAATGCATAATGCAATTTACGACTGGTAGGCGGTGTGACCACTAGATGGCACAATAGGACTGTGTTTATAGATGGCACTGATAGTTACACTTCATTTATACAATCACTCTGACTAGTGATTGTATACTAGGCTTAATGCTGCTTGAGAAAAACAGTAAAAAAATTTTTTTTTAAATAATATTTTATAATAATATGTGATTGGACTCTTCCGTATCAAACATCAATGCATAAATCAGCGGTGGCAAAATTGTTCTTATAAGGTATAGTGGTATATGACAGAAGGACTGCTAGGAGAATTGTCCTTAATAGGCCTTAGGGCCCTTTTACATAGAGCGATAATCGGCCGAATCGGATTATCGCTCCGTGTAATAGTGACAACGATCAGCCGATGAAACGATAAAACGGTTGGTTTAGGTTTGGACCTTAAATCTTTGGGCGCCGACCGCGGATCACTACCTGTGGTGGTCTTCTCTCCTGAGCTCTGCAGCACAGTAGAGAAGACTGGAAGCGGGGAGAGGTAAGGTATCAGGTGATTGGGCAGTCGTCATCTGTCGGCCGGGCATCACTATTACACATAACGATGTCCAATTTTGGGGCCGTCTAATAGGTCCAGTAAATGAGGTCCAGTGGGGCCGTCTAATAGGTTTAGAAGATTGGCGCTTGTTTACTAAAATGATCGGGCCGCAGTCGGCCCGTGTCATAGGACCCTTAAGAGTATTTTAGGAGAGTCTGTATTACATTCACAGACTATAGGGCGCAGTACACGGCAACACTGAAAATAGGAACTTAAAGGAAATCTTTCACAAGTTTTATCCTGCCTTAAATGAGGGCAGCCTAAAGTAGTGGCAGAAATGCTGAACAGATCGGTGTATTACTTACATCATTTTGTTCAGCCGTTCTCCTGATATGCAGGAGAATGGGATTTTTGCCACACCCCTCGTTCCATCCTTCAGCTGCTGATTGACAGTTGACTGCCTATACACAGCATGGATAGATAACGGCCAATCAGCAGCTGGTGGGCGGAGTTTTCTGCTTCTTATGAATATTGAGGACTACTGGGCTCATGCACATAATGGAGAGGACTACTTATTAGCCATGTTATTCAGGAGGATATTTTATGGTACCCTGAGATAGGAAGCGAGCAGAGGGCAGAAGAACACCAATGTAATGTATACAGTTTAGGGGAAAGGGCTGCACAGACATCACTAACGATGTCTGTACAGCCGATGCTAAACGATTATTGAGCAGTGTAATAGGCTCGGTGAGCGAGAGCTGATCTAGCAGATTGGCGCTAGCTTATAGGTGGCATCTAATATGAACCTATATCGTCGCCGCCCCCCTGGCCCCCCGGGAGCCAGGGCAGTTACTAGGTAATTTTGGCAACAATCGGAGGACAGTATCCTTTCCAGGGTATAAAGTGTGGGCAGAATGGTGGAGCAGCAGCCTGGGGTGGAGACCACTACATGTAACAGGAACAAGATGATGTAGAACAGGGAAGTCCGGGTTATAAGGGCAGTGCAATCTCACTTGCTCCAGGGGCATGTGCAGGATGGTGGAGCCTGTAGTCCAGGAGAAGCAGTTGCGATGCCCTGGCCCCTGGGGGCCACTTCCGCAGTGCTGGTGTTATGAGCGGGCAATGACCGGGGCAGCTGCAGGGGTTATACTTGTCACGGTATAGGCCTGAGGGCAGCACAGCTGTAGGGCCGGTCTGTGGAATCTGCGGGTGATGATGGGCATGTGATTCTTCGCTGCACTTAGTCAGGGCACCAGTTAGTGGACACCAATGCCAGGGTTCAGTAACAGCGGTTTTATTATAGATGAGGTAACTAGTAGCAACAGTTCTGTCCGGATGCAACCGGGTATATAGCAGGCTTTGACAAATAAGGCAGGAGTGGTGCTGCATAGGCTGTGAGAATATGTGCCGGATGATGGGAGTAGGAGTATGAGAGAAATAGCGGTGCTGGGTGGATTAGCTTGAGAATAATACTTGCTGTGAATCCTTGCAGCGATGAGGAGAAATAACGGAATGACACCCAGATGAGAGAGAAGAATCCGGTCACTTGAGCAGGCAGAAACAGCCGAAGACTGGAATATAGCAGCAGACTTAGTCACTCTTCTGTGGGAGAGGATAGAACCACACAACCTCCTTGCTTGGAAGCCGGGGCTCAACTCTCTTGTCAGCAGGAAGTGGGAGGTCACATGGTTGCTCCTGGCCAGAGCTAGTCGGCCATTGGAGGAACCATGGTTACAGGTCACGTGATCAACAGCCTTGCATACCACTGTACACTGTAATACACAGGAACACATGAGAATACACATGAAAATGCACAATACCAGAGAATACTAGGGGAAAACCAGCAGCAGTTGCAGTGCAAACACTTACCAGAACAGGCATTGACACAGCAATAGAAATGGGCATAATAGGAGTAGTAGTCTGCATGTTCTGGGACACTGCATACCTCCCTAGCAAATTTGAGCCGACCTCGGCGAATCTAGAAGGCAGCAAACATGAATAGACTGGACAATCAAACAACAGGAATGAATGATGAGAGTGAGTGTGATGAGGTGTGTGTTTCCCACGCCCAGGGCACAGGTGAGAAGAGAGAGAATGAGAAACCCTAGTGGCAGGACTTCACCTAGGGGTGCCTAACGTACTCTGGCGACCAGGTAGCTAGTGCGTGAACCATCTGACGTGTAAGCCAGGACAACTTAACTGCTGGCGGGGGACCCTCAATATTCCAGCCAGTTAGACAGTAGGTTTTCTGTTAAATGTGTTACCCTACTGGAAAAGAGAACTGTGAAGACCTGTGTACTACCTTGGCGTGTCTGAGTAGTGTCTTGGATACCTGGAAGAGAAAAGAACAAAATAATAAAAGCAAACATACATGGGGAGCTCCCTTTCATACCACTCGATCACACACACAAGCACTCCACAGGCCAAACACACGAAAAGGTATCCAAGGTGCGATATGTATGGACCAGTGTGAAGGTTAGGTATGACTATGTGTGATAACTACTGTGTTGGGACAAGACAGAGGTGAACAAATACTGGAAACAAAAAGGAAGGGAAACACAAAAGACAACAAATACTGCGAGGTCTTGAGGAGAACTGGCTCACATGAATCTGAATGAAACCTGAGAAAAATCTGAATGAAAATCTGAGAAAAATCTGAATACAAACTGGCTCAACTAAATCTTTCCAGCTATAGATATGATAATAATACACAATACTGAGACTGGATGAGAAAATACACTCCTACATAAACTGGACTTTCTCTGAGGTATATATAAACTGACTTCTCTTACTCAGATGAGGAGCTATCTGACTTAGACACTGGAAAATATACTGTTTTACAAAAGAGGCACTCTATTCTGAGGCTATCTATGTAACCTTGTGCTTACTCAGAGGAGGAAATACAAAGACTTTGATAACACTGGAATACAATAGTACAATAAGTGCAATAATGAAATAAGTGCAATAATACCCTGTGTGGAACACACAATCACAGGAAAGTGCATTAGGAAGGAATGGGTTAAGTGTCTCTGTTAGGTAGAGTCTCTTTTAGGCAATTGAAACCATCGTCCATGTAAAAGGCTCTGGGACAGGCACTAGAGAACCTTTTGTTATTGTAAGTGTCCATCAGCTCATGGCTGGTTAGTACAGGGAACTTGGTCAGGAGGACCAGGCACGAACCTTAAACGTTGCATAGCAGGAACCTGAAACAAAACAGTCATATGAACAGTTACAGTGAGAACAGTTAGGACGGCCATGTCGGCCTAGCTTCCCAGAGAAGCTTACTCTTGCCCGGGGTGTGGAGGATCAGTCGGCTGCCAGATAGCAACCGAAGCTTCCCCGTTGGCGGCCATGACCTCTGCCCGATGATGCTCCCAGAGGGCTTGGAGCTGGCGACGCCAGGCATGCAGAATGGCAGCCTTTTGGACCTCCTCTGGATCCAGGGTGCCCTCCGGGGACACTGGAGCAGTGTCCATCTCGTCTGGGGAGTCCTCCTCGGCCTGGGTGAGCTGCGAGTCTGGAGGCTCTTCCTTGTACCCGGAGAGACGGGAGAAGCCGATGAGGAACTGCACCCCTGTGGCAGCTGCGGGCATAGGAATAGTACCAGCGGGGCTGGAGTGACCGGGTCCCGGAGGAATGCTGGTCTCAGGTATGGTCCCCTCATTTTGATCAGCAGAGGCCGGGATGAAGGCCAGGCGAAGACTTCCGTCGTCCGACGGGGCAGCGGCCCAGCTGGTGTCCCTGTAGGATGGGAGCGGTGCTAGCAGGCAGGCAGGATTGCTCTCCGGCAGCTCCGGCATCACTGGAGCTGCGGCTGCAGGCAAACGTTTCTCGGGGGCCGCCATCTTGTCACGCTCCAGCGTGTCTTTGAGGAGGAAGGAGGAGGAGCGAGAGGGCAGAAAGCTCGACTCCCCAATCTGCCCAGCAACTGTGACATCAGCGGCCTGAGATAGCCAATCAGGGGAGGCAGCAACAAAATCTATGGCGCAGGGCAATTCCCGCGCTTTGGCAGCATGGCGGTTAACCCCCTTCTCTCCGGGGTATGGCGCAGCCAGAAATTGAAGAAGATGGCGGACATCTTGTGTACTGTTTAGGGCCCGAAACACTTCAATCACCCCCATAGTAATCGGCAAAGTCTCTGGGGGGTAACAGTACAGTTCTGGGGACACTGACAGTTGGCACAACACAGTCTGTATCCTGTTCGTGACGCCAAAAATGCGATGCCCTGGCCCCTGGGGGCCACTTCCGCAGTGCTGGTGTTATGAGCGGGCAATGACCGGGGCAGCTGCAGGGGTTATACTTGTCACGGTATAGGCCTGAGGGCGGCACAGCTGTAGGGCCGGTCTGTGGAATCTGCGGGTGATGATGGGCATGCGATTCTTCGCTGCACTTAGTCAGGGCACCAGTTAGTGGACACCAATGCCAGGGTTCAGTAACAGCGGTTTTATTATAGATGAGGTAACTAGTAGCAACAGTTCTGTCCGGATGCAACCGGGTATATAGCAGGCTTTGACAAATAAGGCAGGAGTGGTGCTGCATAGGCTGTGAGAATACGTGCCGGATGATGGGAGTAGGAGTATGAGAGAAATAGCGGTGCTGGGTGGATTAGCTTGAGAATAATACTTGCTGTGAATCCTTGCAGCGATGAGGAGAAATAACGGAATGACACCCAGATGAGAGAAAAGAATCCGGTCACTTGAGCAGGCAGAAACAGCCGAAGACTGGAATATAGCAGCAGACTTAGTCACTCTTCTGTGGGAGAGGATAGAACCACACAACCTCCTTGCTTGGAAGCCGGGGCTCAACTCTCTTGTCAGCAGGAAGTGGGAGGTCACATGGTTGCTCCTGGCCAGAGCTAGTCGGCCATTGGAGGAACCATGGTTACAGGTCACGTGATCAACAGCCTTGCATACCACTGTACACTGTAATACACAGGAACACATGAGAATACACATGAAAATGCACAATACCAGAGAATACTAGGGGAAAACCAGCAGCAGTTGCAGTGCAAACACTTACCAGAACAGGCATTGACACAGCAATAGAAATGGGCATAATAGGAGTAGTAGTCTGCATGTTCTGGGACACTGCACAGTGATGGTGGACTATTCCTTCCAAAATCTACAGAGGCTTGAGAAAAGTAGAACGAGAGGGAGGCTCCATCTTCTATGTATATACAGCTTTCCTATGTATATACACAGGGCCGGATTAAGGTTGGTGGAGGCCCTGGGCGACAATTTTTTTGGGCCCCCCCATTCCCCCCCCCCCTCTCAAAAAAAATAAAAAATAAAAAATAACTATACTGCAATCTATACAGGTGGCTGATTACTGTAGGCGACTTAGCACAGACCCCTTCTCACTCCTGGCTGTGTGGCTCAGCATCCTCCTATGTTGTGCATGTGATGGTCACTGGAGGCTGCAGTGCAGAGGAAGATGCCAGGCCTAGAGACAGGAGCGGGGAAGGCTGACTATCAGGGTGTGTTCTCACATTGCATTATTATCACAAACACAATGTGAGAACCCAGCACCTTCTGTGTGTTCTTACCCACTGGGTAAGTAGCGTCGTTCTGCTAGATTGGCGCTCGCTTACAGAGCCTTTTATAAGGCTGGATCAGCCATCGGTCGCACATCACTATTAAACGTAGCGATGCACGGCCGGTGGCAGATTTTTGAACATGTGGGGACATTTTGCTAGGGAGAAGCAGTGTGGGTATTATGGCTTAGAGCAATATAGTCTAACATTTTTTTTATTTTACCCTGGGGCACCCCTACCGAATAATGTGCTAAAAAATACAAAAAAAAAAATCATCATTCAGTGATTCACAGGTGATGTCTTCTTTGATCTGAAGTGTCACTTTCCTTTTCCTCTCCATCTGGCCTGGACCACCATGATGATTTCTTCCAGCTACAATTCGTCTCTTTAGAACCTGCGAGACAAACATCTTAGGCTCCGCACTTTACTTCCTTTTTCCCAACCTATAAGGTCTCAAACAGTAGTAATTCCACTTTTTGGTGTGATTTCCAGTAAAGTGAGTAAGTACTGTATGTGAGTTGCCCGTGTATGTAGAATTCCCTTGTTGTGCGCCCAAATAGTTATAAAGTCCCTATGTCCCCATATAGTAGTAATGTCTCCCGCTGTGCCTCCATATAGTAGTAATGTCTCCTGCTGTGCCTCCATATAGTCATAATGTCCCTGGCTGTGCCTCCATATAGCAATAATATCTTCTGCTCCTGCTGTGTCCGCACTTAATGTTATACTGTGTGCAGATGTGCTGTGTGTGGGTTAGCTGCACCTGGGGCAAGGAAAAGTACTTGCGCCCCCAGTGCCCCTAGCATTGTAATTAACGATTTAGTGGTGCTCATGTAGCTATCCCCTGTGGTGTGCTGATAGCTGTAGTTCTCCCCCCCCCCCAATGCCCTGTGGTGTGCTGAATGCTGTAGTTTCCCCCCCCCAATCCCCTGTGGTGTGCTGATAGCTGTAGTTCTCCCCCCCATCCCCTGTGGTGTGCTGATAGCTGTAGTTCTCCACCCCCCAATCCCCTGTGGTGTGCTGATAGCTGTAGTCCCCCCCCCCCAATCCCCTGTGGTGTGCTGATAGCTGTAGTTCTCCCCCCAATCCCCTGTGGTGTGCTGGTAGCTGTATCCCCCCCAATCCCCTGTGGTGTGCTGGTAGCTGTATCCCCCCTGGTAGCTGTATCCCCCCCCCCAATCCCCTCTGGTGTGCTGGTAGCTGTATCCCCCCCAATCCCCTGTGGTGTGCTGGTAGCTGTATCCCCCCCAATCCCCTGTGGTGTGCTGGTAGCTGTATCCCCCCTGGTAGCTGTATCCCCCCCCCCCAATCCCCTCTGGTGTGCTGGTAGCTGTATCCCCCCCAATCCCCTGTGGTGTGCTGGTAGCTGTATCCCCCCCAATCCCCTGTGGTGTGCTGGTAGCTGTATCCCCCCTGGTAGCTGTATCCCCCCCCCAATCCCCTCTGGTGTGCTGGTAGCTGTATCCCCCCCATATCCCCTCTGGTGTGCTGGTAGCTGTATCCCCCCCCAATCCCCTCTGGGGTGCTGGTAGCTGTATCCCCCCCCCAATCCCCTGTAGTGTGCTGGTAGCTGTATCCCCCCCCCCAATCCCCTCTGGTGTGCTGGTAGCTGTATCCCCCCCCCAATCCCCTCTTGTGTGCTGGTAGCTGTATCCCCCCCCCCCAATCCCCTCTGGTGTGCTGGTAGCTGTATCCCCCCCCAATCCCCTCTGGTGTGCTGGTAGCTGTATCCCCCCCCCAATCCCCTCTGGTGTGCTGGTAGCTGTATCCCCCCCCCCCCAATCCCCTCTGGTGTGCTGGTTGCTGTTTCCCCCCCCCCCAATCCCCTCTGGTGTGCTGGTAGCTGTATCCCCCCCCCCCCCAATCCCCTCTGGTGTGCTGGTAGCTGTATCCCCCCCCCAATCCCCTGTGGTGTGCTGGTAGCTGTATCCCCCCCCCCCCCAATCCCCTCTGGTGTGCTGGTAGCTGTATCCCCCCCCCCCAATCCCCTGTGGTGTGCTGGTAGCTGTATCCCCCCCTGGTAGCTGTATCCCCCCCCCAATCCCCTGTGGTGTGCTGGTAGCTGTATCCCCCCCAATCCCCTGTGGTGTGCTGGTAGCTGTATCCCCCCCATCCCCTCTGGTGTGCTGGTAGCTGTATCCCCCCCCCAATCCCCTCTGGTGTGCTGGTAGCTGTATCCCCCCCCCCCAATCCCCTCTGATGTGCTGGTAGCTGTACCCCCCCCCCCCCCAATCCCCTGTGGTGTGCTGGTAGCTGTATCCCCCCCCCCCCCCAATCCCCTGTGGTGTGCTGATGTAGTAAAAAAAACAAAAAACACTCCACTCACCTTTCCTCGCTCCTGAGCTGGCCGGGCCCTCTGCCATCTTCTGCGGCGCACGTCTTCTCCGGCAGGCGGCGCGCGGTGAAATGACGTCATTGCGCGCAGCCCGCCAGAGAGAAGAGGCGTGCGCCGCCTCACAGGAGCTCACAGGCACAGCGCTCTCCTGTGTCTAGCGGCAACCGGACACAGGAGAGCGCTGGATGCCATAGGCTGCATTCCCACGTTCCGTGATCCTGACGGATCACGGACGTGGAATGCCAGTACCGGAGTCCCCCCGCGGCCGGACAGCATCTGTAATTAGATGCTGGGAGTGGGGGAGACTGTATTCATAATTGCCGCGATGTAGTAACAGCTGATTTATTACAGCGCGGCGCTTATGAATACAGTCTCCAATGCTCCCAGCATCTAATTACAGATGCTGTCCGGCCGCGGGGGGACTCCGGTACTGGCATTCCACGTCCGTGATCCGTCAGGATCACGGAACGTGGGAATGCAGCCATAGATGCACCAATCTGAACCCGGAACTCTGCTTCCGGGTTCGGGTTGGTGGGGGCCCCTTTGTGGTGGGGGCCCATTCCTTAATCCGGCCCTGTATATACAGCATACATCCATGGGCCCCATGCTAAAATATGTACTTAAAGTGCTGCATTGGATAGCTATAGAAGGCCTGTATATTGAGGGGCCATCATTCTGTGAATGTTTTTGCATGCATTTGTATCTATGTAGATCTATGTGCATGTTTAATTAAAAAATTCTGATAGACTGTAATTTCTGAGAATTTAGCACCTTAATGGCCCAGACTAGAAAAAAAAATTAGTTGCTGTTAGTTTAATGTAAATTTTACAGTATTGTAGAGCTATAGTTTTTAAGCTAAGTTTTTGGACTTATCTGTATTTTAAAAAATAGGCGATAATTGTGATTAGTGCACACGTGTTTTATATAATAGCTCATAGCCCATATACCAAGACCTTCTGCTTATTCACCTGCCCCAGCACATTTTCAATTCTTATATAGTTAGTAAACATTTCTGTACGCAGGTGGCCCAGTACACAAACGTTTTCCTAATGTGTTAACTGTTAGAGACTGAGCCAATTTAAATTTTTGCATTTTCGTTTTTTCCTCCTTGTGTTTAAAAGGCCATAGCACTTGTATTTTTTCACCTAGAAACCCACATGAGCCCTTATTTTTTTTCGCCACTAATTGTACTGTGCAATGACAGGCTGAATTTTTGCATAAAGTACACTGCGAAACCAGAAAAAAATTCAAAGTGTGGTGAAATTGAAAAAAAAAACAACAAAAAACTCATTTCTTTTATTTGGGGGGTTTGTGTTTTTACGCCGTTCGCCCTGGGGTTAAACTGACTTGTTATACATGTTCCTCAAGTTGTTACGATTCAAACGATATCTAACATGTATATATATTGTATATATATATATTTGTATCTGATGGCCTGTAAAAAATTCAAACCATTGTTAACAAATATATGTCACATAAAATCGCTATATTACCGGGCTTATTACGCTTTTATCCTTTGGTCTATGGGGCTGTGTGAGGTGTCATTTTTTGCGCCATGATGTTTACTTTCTATCGGTACCTTGATTGCACATATACGACTTTTTGATCGCTTTTTATTACAATTTTTCTGGATTTGATGCGCCCAAAAATGCGAAATTTTGCACTTTGGGATTTTTTTGCGCTTACGACATTTACCGTGCGAGATCAGGAATGTGATTAATTAATAGTTCGGGCGATTACAGATGCGGCGATAGCAAACATGTTTATTTATTTATTTATTTGTTTATTTTTATTTATAACATTGGAAAGAGGGGTGATTCTGACTTTTATTGGGGGAGGGGGCTTTTTACTTATAACATCACTTTTATTTTTACTTTTACACATATACGAGAAGCCCCCCTGGGGTTAGGGTTATTCCCCCTGGGGTTAGGGTTATTCCCCCCCCCCTGGGGTTAAGGTTATTCCCCCTAGGGGACTTCTAGTATATATACTTTGACCTCTCATTGAGATCTTTGCTGTATAGTTATACAGCAAAGATTAATGAGATTGGAACTCGTTTGCTGTTTGGCTTCTGCAGCCGAAAACAAATGAGTGCCGAGTCGGGGGTGTTGCCATCTTTGAGCGGTCCCCGGCCGGCAGCAGGTACAGAGATCGCTCCTCCGGGACAACTTCCCGGAGGAGCGATCTCCCCACTATACCACCACCAATCATCTGCAGCCGGTAATCGGAGGCAGCTGTCATCTTTGACAGCTGCCTCCGATTACCTAATAGCCGTGATCCCGTGCTACATGCGGCACCCGGGATCGCGGCGGTTCAGAGCGCGGCCGCCGCGCTGCCCCGCTCTGAACGTGGGGAGGTGGCCCTGGACGTACGGTTACGTCTAGGGTCGCTTAAGGGTTAAAGCGAATCTGTACCCACAATCTGACCTCCCCAAACTGTTGTACCTTCGGATAGCTGCTTTTAATCCCTAGATCTGTCCCGGGTTCTGTTCGGCAGGTGATGCAGTTATTGTCCTAAAAACAACTTTTAAACTTGCAGCCCTGTGTCAAATTGGCCTGGCCTAGAGTGTCTATGCCCTAACCTTGCACCGCCTTTCCGTCCCTAATCCCCGCCCTCTGTGCATCAGGAAAGCGTCTGGGGCTCGGGTGCTCCCATAGACTTCTAAGGGGGTGTCCGGGCCGGAATTCCGGACGAAAATAGGACCAGTTCAAAAAAATCCAGAAGGGTGTCCGTGTCTAATGATAGTCTATGCGTCCAGAAATCCGCCTGGATTTCCTGATAGAAAATCCGGGTGGTTTTTCCGGATGTGTGAAGGGGGCCTGAGTGATTTGGATTACATGCACAGTTCTGGAACGAATTATGCTCGTAATTCAAGGCACCAATGTATATGTGTGTGTGTGTATATATATATATATATATATATATATATATAAAAAAAAATCAGGAACTCTTTAAACATTTGCCTGATTTCCAAGTGTATAAAAATCGCTCTGCTAATAAACTGAAATGACATCACGATTTTATCAGCTACTATAAAAAAAAATCCTATATCTAGTGTAGGTAGATAGATGGAGAAATAAAAGTAAAGATTTTTTTCCTTGTAAATTCTGCATTGCTCTAAATGCGTTGGTACCTTGTGGGCAGGGAGGGGTTAAACATCAGATGTCGCTTTATTTCTGTTTTTTACTAGAAGTGCCAGTTCTTCCTGCAGATTAGAATTGCGCTCCCCAATAACTCTCAATCCATCCAGCCTCAAGAAATGCAATCTTCCTGGACAATGTAATGTGCTTTTCTTTCCTGGAGCTATAGAGTACAATCAATGTCTACCTGTTATACAGATAATTGGATGCAATGAAGAGATTATGGCTTTGGAAATTTGATAAAGAGACCTCTGTAGTCCTTACAGCCAATGCACCAGAACCCTGTGCTGGATGTGTTTCTCCATTAAAAGTTCCCATTGCTAAAATGCAAGTTGTTCTTACATGACAGTAACTTAAAGAAATGACAGCCCTCCAGATCGTCTTTCTGCTGCTGCAACTTCACATGATTACAACCATCATTTCTGGGAGTTTTGATCATTGGGATTTATTTCTCTTATAGTTGTGAGTTATTTAAGTAGACCTCCGGTCAAAATGAAAACTTCTGGGCAGTAACTTTATGCAGTTGCTTTGTGTATTCGCTCCACTGTGTGTACTCCTGGGCCTCTTCTATCACTATTACATAAGAAAAAAATGACTTATTATTTAGTTATCCTCTAATCAACTGGTTTCAAAAAGTTATATAGATTTCTAATTTACTTCTGTTTAAAAAATCTTAATTTTTCCAGTACTTATCAGCTACTGTATGTCCTGCAGGAAGTGGTATTTTCTTTCCAGTCTGACACAGTGCTCTCTGCTGCCACCCCTGTCCAAGACTGGAACTGTCTAGAGCAGCAGCAAATCCCCATAGAAATCCTCTCCAGCTCTGGACAGTTCTTGACATGTCAGTATCCTCCTCCACTCCAAGATGGGTAAAACAGACACAGGTCAAAGGGGGTAATGGTGACTTAAAATGTCATAAAACTTATTAAAAGAACTATGCCAGTGACACAACACGTTTCAAGACCGGTCCGGTCTCTTTATTTAGTGTCTTTTTCTAGTGTCCATTAAATGCTTGATAAAGAGACCGGACCGGTCTTGAAACACGTTGTGTCCTGGCATTTATTCTTTTAATAAATTTTATAATATTTTATATCACTATTACCCCTTGGACTTGCGCCTGTTTTACCCGCCTTGGAGTGGAGGAGGATACTGACTGTCTTTAATCCCTGTGGGGATTAAAGGGAGTGGCTGCGGTTCATTCACATGTTTTCAGTAAGAGTTGTGCCTTACACCAGCACAACCTGCTCAGGTGAGAGTTCTATGTGCTTACTTTCACTACTTTAGCCGTGTCTAAATTACCCTATAGAGCACTGTCTTAAATTTAGTTTTTTAGTTCCTGACATGGACAGAGGTGGCAGCAGAGAGCACTGTGTCAGACTGAAAAGAATACACCCCTTCCTGCAGGACATACAGCAGCTGATAAGTACTGGAACACAAGATTTTTAAATAGAAATAAATTACAAATCTGTATAACTTTTTGAACCCAGTTGATTTCTAAGAAAAAGATTTTCGCCGGAGTACCCCTTTAATCTATCACCTTCTCACAGGATAGGTAATAAGAGTGAGATTGTGGAGGATTGTACCGCTTCCCCCCACTAGGATCTTTAGAAAAGAGCTCTGGAATGGGCGGTACATGTGCTAACCCACTCCTCCATTAAAAAAAATGTGCTATTGAGGGTGTGACTGCCCCCTTAGTTTCAACTTAGACTAGACAGTCTACAAATGTATCAGCCGATTTATACATCTTTAAACGGTCTAGTCCAAATTTTACATAATTATTAGTTAGCTAACCTCCTCCAAAATTTCAAACCACAATTTTGGTAAAATTTTTTACACTCTAGATACCTTAGTATTCAATTTTTCCCTGCCCCTGCCAGCTGCAGGATTTTATCATTCCCTGGATTTTTCCTTGGGAGCTCCCAGCATCATCATGAATCATGATGCCGGGAGTTCCAAACTCCATTCTGTAGCACCATGTCCATGCGGACCATGCACGGAATGCGTGAATGCCTATAAAGAATTATACAGTATGCCATTTAAATAAAAGTTAGTTGTGCACATGTTTTGTATTGAGGGTAGGCCTTCAGAATTATTTCTTCTCGTGCACCCAAGGAGCCTCAGTCCGGCACTGGTTGTCTTTATTAGCCAACCTATCCAAAACCAAATTGGGTAGAAAGAAAACTTTCAACCAAGTTAAATTTTTAGAAAGTATTTTTTTGTTTGACGCTTTCCCTTACGTTGGGAAAAAATCCTGCAAAAACCAATAACGGTCCAACATGCGGCTAAAAGCTTCACTTGTTAATGAAAGCCCCCTGGAAATGAATCCAGAAAATTCACAGCGTTCTCGTCTTCTAAGTTGACATTGGTAACCCATTTTTCTATTTTGCTAGTGATTAAAATATTTTCCACCAAGTTAAGAATCTTTCAAGCATGAGTAATTTAGTCATATATTAATTTTTGGATTTCACTGCCAACAACTAGTCATTAAACTTGTCATTACCAGTTATCTCCGGCAGAAAATGAGTCTCCTAGGTGAAAAGAAGTTGTACTTGCCAACCGCGGCAACTGATGACTTTAAATAATTACGAGTTATATATAATGCTAAGCAGATGCTTATTGAATTACTGTGTATCATACACACCAGGCATTATTTTTATTTATACCTCAGACTATTGGAACATTGCAGGAGATTTAGTGACAGTAACATTTGATAACATAGAGATAGTCCAATGGTGTACAATATCTGTTTATCATCCTGGAAAGCTTGACAATGTCTATGATGAGTCATGAGAATTAACATTGGAAGACAGATGCAAAGTAAGAATAATTAGTCAATATTTTATGTTCTGTCAAGATAACAAATTTTACAAGCGTATATAACATCGTGCGCAAGAACTTTTTTATAAGTATGCATGAGAAGAGCCTCACTTTCTTGGTCTGAGTCCAATGTTCCGTTCTTTAAGAAGAGAAGATCAGGGGATATTTAAAGGGAAGTTTTTCTTTAGAAGTGAGCGAAGCGAAAATCCCTAGCGCCCGTCCAATCAGCTGCAGGCCCCTCTGTGATGTTAGCACCTCCCCCATCCCCTCTATATAAGGCGTTCAGTAACGAAGGTGGCCAGTTGGCTGTGTGTGGAGGAGATAGCAGGATCGTTGCAGGCAGTAAGAGCAGAGCAGGGAGAGACTAAGGGTATATTCACACTGAGCAAAATTGGTGGAATGTCAATCCCGACATGTTAATTCTTTGAGCGGAGATCGGCGGAAGCAGAGGCACGCCTTCTCTTAGAGACACTGTTTGACACTGAGACAGCCCGGATTTCGCCGCTTTTGCTCAATGTGAACAGGCCCTAATAGGGACAGAGAGGTGAGGAATGGTGGAAATTGGACCATGACCGAAAATTTACCGTAAATTTGTGAGGCTCGCAAAACGAATTTACGTCTGATTCGCTCATAACCAGTTTTCTTAAAAAAATGGAAGGAGAGTGGAGTAAAACAGCCCAGTATGAAAAACCATTGTAGAAACAACATGGCAGTAACACTGAAAAGAAATATGAGAATATTGGGAAATATATCCAATATAAGCATGTTAAAACAGAGCATACAACATAATATTTCCAATATAAGCATGTTAAATCACAGAGCATACAACATTATGGAACAAAATGTTCCCCAGAAAGGAGGTAAATCTAACCAAATAATAAACTGCCACATTAATCCGGGATGTAGCAAACTAAACTTGACTAGTAGACATAGTAGACATAGTAGAGAAGATATTGTTAAAACATAGCCATGAGTGTTGAGCATAGTGCTTGACTGAGAACCTTGTGGTGCTTGGGTGAAGGTGGTCATACACCTTCAATAACTGACGTTTCGTCCCCAGTTATATCTCCCACCCGCTGCAGAAACCAATTACACTTTTTACGTTCTAATTTTTGTATATTTCATCTCTCGAAGGGATGTTTAAATGAAATATACAAAAATTTGAATGGAAAATTGTAGTAGATTTCTGCAAAACAAGTTAAAATTCTGGTGGTACTCCGGACAGCAACTGACGAGCATTCCATTAATTTCAGTTCGAGCACTCGAGCACCTAAGTGCTCACCCATCATAGTAAAAAAACTTTTCACATGCAGGGACGTGTCAAAAGATTTGATCGGGCAGGGTCTTTACTGATCAACAGAACAAGCAGGGAGATGTGCATAGACTTGGAGCTGCCTGGACGGAGATCACCGGGGAGGATATGTGCTAGCGCATACTTCTCTTGGCTCGTGCTCGTGATTAGTGGGGGTCACAACAATGAGACCTTAAGCGATAATAACCTTTGACATGTCAAAAGTCTTTTTTTTATGACAGTGCCCATTTATACACCACTTCCTGCAAGACATACAGTATAGCAGCTGATAAGTATGAAAAGACTTGAGATTTTTAAGTAGAAGTAAATTACAAATTTATATAACTTTCGGAAACCAATTGATTTGAAAGAAAAAGATTTTTGCTGGACAAGCCCTTTAATGCAGTTTGGACTTCACTTGTAAAAGAAGGGCCCAGCCAAGAGTAAAGTCTGTGCATTGACATCCATCCCATGTTTTTAGGTGCAATTACAAGCTATACAGCAGTAGGAGTGTCCACTCTAGGGCTTGGTTAAGAACTTAAAATGTAGACAAGGCAGAATTTTTTCAGGAACTTGGGTAATTGTCATGTGTCTGATCATTCAGGTGTGTCATCGGTCTAGCAGAAACATGTGACATATGAAATAATTTGCAATGCACAATGTCTTATTAATGAAATGTGAGTGGACGCTAGTCTGTTTGGGTGGTCCATTGGCAGGGCAAAGTTGACTCTGGGTTGTCCATCCTGTCCTATGAAAAATTCTTATGAATAAAATGAACTTTGGGAACTACTTCGAAAAAGAGTCACGTACACCAATCTGTGTGTCTGTGCTTCTCTCCAGTGCCGGACTGGCCCACCAGAGGACCGGAGAATCCTCTGGTGGGCCTTCAGCTTTAGAACCTGCACTAACACTGACTGACATGTCGTTTCTCACAAGTTCTTCATTGGTGGGCCCCCAGGATCATTTCCTCTGGTGGGCCCCAGATACCCCAGTCCGACACTGCTTCTCTCTTCCCTGCTGGCCCCACCACTAAGGGGGAATCCATGTTAAATCTAATTTGATTCTTACAGGCAACTGTGTCTTTATGGTCAGGAAGCCTACCTAAAAAAGTTTCTACAGCGACACAAGCAGAAAATGTGCTACAAAACACCAATTGGTAACAAGTATTGTTGAGCGGACTTGCCAAATTGTTCGGGTTCTACAACGTTCTCCAATCCCAAGTGCTCAGCATTTGACTCCTGGTGGCGTTGGAGAAGTTAGATGCTGGCCTAGGGAGTCCTGGTAAAAAGGGATACAGCCTTAGGCTGGTAGCCTCGGAAGGCATCTAACTTCTCCAGCCGCCGGGAGTCAAATGCTGAGTGTTTGGGTTCGGAGAACTTTGAGAAAGCCGAACAGCTTGGCAAGTCTGCTCAACACTAGTAACAAGTGAACAAAAAATGACTAGAGGAAAAGGTAGCATAATTGATGGTCCAAAAAAAATTAATTTTTTTGGCCATAAATTTTTTTGTATATCCAGTTGACTGCTGGTATAGCTGTAGGTTTTGGGCTGAACCCTTTAGTGATTTGGTGATGAAGCTAAGTCCTTCTTGTTTAGCCTTCTACCGCTACCATTGACTACAATTGTATAAACTCCATAAAATATGTTTTGAGACTTTGGCAATGTTAGTTGTCTTGCCATTTGAGGTTATATAAAACAGCCTTGTAGTGTGAAAGACTCTTTTTGTAATTTCACAGACTATTTTAGAAAATCCTTTATTTCTTGGCAGTCCTCACTGATGCTATTTTGTATGAGGTAATATAGTCATTTCTATATATATATATATATATAAAAAAATAGAATTACAAAAGTCAAAATATTTCTTACATTTTTCACGTTCGTATTTGTAACGACCAAAAAACTTACGTCGTTGTCAAAAAGGGGTCATTGCGCAAAAATAAATGTGTGCGCGAAATGAAAATACCAACTAATGTGATGCAAGAGGGAAGCAACTCGAAAAACAGAGCCACTTAGGCATGAAGCGACAGATTTGCTGAAAGAGTCAGATATCATTTAACTTAGTTTAAAGGCTCCACAAGAAAGTAATTTCAGATCTGTGTAAAGGATGTAACCAAATCGCAGTCTCGAGCAGCTTTAGCTGTGGTTTATTCTTGTGGAAAGAAAAACATTTACTGCAATGCCAATTAGCTGAAGAACACAGAAGTATGACATAAAACCCCAACATTATAAAAGACTTAAATCTCAAACCCAAAGAGGTATGAAATGCAAGACAAATACTTTAAGAACGGCATTTGAAAGCCAAATAAAATGAAAGTGTGGCTTTATGTCCAAAGCCAAGAGCTTTCCTACTCTTATCCTGCTGCCTGGTTGCCCATCCCAGACGGCAAGAACAGAAACTCTGAGGGCTAAGATGTAAACAGACATGAAAGTAGCCAGCCAGCATGCAATCCAGCGCGTACAAGAGGAGCTAGGAAATTAATTTTACACAATTTAGAAAAGACAAAGTGGAAGAAGATTAGGGATGTAAAGTTACACGCTCGTCTATCCAGACTCCGCAAACCTTCAGTTTAAAACAAAGAGAAGATAAAAAATGGAAATATCTAACAGCAGAGTCTGATATACAGTGGTACCTCGGTTTAAGAGTAACTTGGATCGAGAGCATTTTGTAAGAAAAGCTCACAGTCTTTCAAAATTGTAACTTGGTTTAAGAGCATTGCTTTAGTTTAAGAGCTCCCTGTACTGGGTGGGAGGCGGAGTGATGGAAAAGCATGGTCTGCATAGCGGGGTCTACAGCACTGTACTCTGACCCAGGAAGTCTCCCTCACCTTCCAAATCATACAAGATCCACTTCAGGCTGGGGCTTGCATCAGGGGACAGCACTGTGGAGGTAATCTCTTCATAGCTGTAACCCCTCTCTCCTCGGACAGAGAGTGCGGCATTTATGTGCCAACATATGCCCTGCTCAGTCCTTCATGCTCCCTGCAGTCTGTCAGCCCTTGTGTTTTCCATCCTCTCCATTCCTGCTATAATGTGCCTGCACTTACACTCAGCTATACACACTGCTGCCATAATGTGCCTGCACTCACACTCAGCTATACACACTGCTGCCATAATGTGCCTGCACTCACACTCAGCTATACACACTGCTGCTATAATGTGCCTGCACTTACACTCAGCTATACACACTGCTGCTATAATGTGCCTGTACTTACACTCTGTGATTCTTACTTCCTGATTGGTCCATGCTGAATCTACAAACCTCAGACCCAGAAGCGGCTGGGACCGGGAAACAGAAGCTGCCTGATACTGGCATCAGCACTGGAGTGGGGGAGGTGAGAGCATGTTACTTCTTTCATCTCCCCCCTCCCAAGCACTCTGCCAAAAATCACCCCAGCCTGGAATTCTCCATTAAAGGGATTACTCGCTTCTTCTACAATTATATTTAAATTTAAAATTCCTCTCCCAGCTCTGTGTCATGTGACAAGACTAATAATGAAAGTCTCATATTTTCTCGCTGACACAGAGTGGGGAGCGGGCCGCATGGCAGCATGGAGCACTCCTTGCTCATTCTATTGATCGGTTGTTTTTGAGACAAATACTCTTCAACTAAGGGGATGGACACAGTAGGGGAGGGGAGCAGCTGGTCACAGTGCTATGAGATGGCAGCAGAGTTATTGTAGGATGTAGCCTAATCTGTGGATATGGGTTTTCAAGTCCCTTTTAAAGGTTGTGATGGTGGGCCAGAGCTGGATGTGTCGAGCTAGTGATTTCCAGAATATAGGAGAAGCTCGGCTGGTTGTGTGAGGTGGTATAAGGAGCAGTCATATGGAGGACACGGGTTTAGGATGACCTTGTATGTCATGGTTAACAACTTAACCCTTTCTCGCACAAGGACGTAACTGTACGTCCTCGCGCGAGTGCGGGCATTCAGAGCGGGGCCGCGCGGCGACCCCGCTCTGAACCGTGGCAATCCCGGGTGCCGCTTGTAGCCCGGGACCGCCGGTATTAGCGGGCACGGTCTGATCGCCGTGCCCGCTAATACAGTAATCAGATGCAGCTGTCAAACATGACAGCTGCATCTGATTACCGGATTCAGCTTATCCCTGGTGTCTAGTGGCGGAGATTGCTCCCCCGGGACGTTATCCCGGGGGAGCGATCTCCGTTACTGAAGCCGGCCGGGGACCGCTCCAAGATGGCGCCGTCCCCGGCTCGGCACTCATTTACTTCCGGCTGCAGCAGCCGGAAGTAAACGAGTGCCTATCTCATGGATCTCTGCTGCATATATGCTACAGAGATTTCTATGAGAGATCAGTGCACTTATACTAGAAGTCCCCCAGGGGAGCTTCTAGTATAAGTGTTAAAGTTAAAAAAAAAGTATTGTTATAAGTAAAAAGCCCCCTCCCCTAATAAAAGTCTGAATCACCCCCCTTTTCCCAGGTTATAAACAAAAATAAATAAATAAACATCTTTGCTATCGCCACGTGCGTAATCGCCCGAATTATTAATTAATCACATTACTGATCTCGCACGGTAAACAGCGTCAGCACAGAAAATCCCAAAGTGCAAAATCGCGCATTTTTGGTCGCATCAAATCCAGAAAAAATGTAATAAAAAGCGATCAAAAAGTCGTATATGTGCAATCAAGGTACCGATAGAAAGTAAACATCATGGCGCAAAAACTGACACCTCATACAGCCCCATAGACCAAAGGATAAAAGCGTTATAAGCCTGGGAATGGAGCGATTTTAAGGAACGTATATTTGTTAACAATGGTATTTTTTACAGGCCATCAGATACAATATAAGTTATACATGTTATATATCGTTTTAATTGTAATGACTTGAGGAACATATATAACAAGTCAGTTTTACCCCAGGGCGAATGGCGTAAAAACACATTCCCCCAAATAAAAGAAATGCGTTTTTTTTTTCAATTTCACCACACTTTGAATTTTTTTCTGGTTTCGTAGTATACTTTATGCAAAAATTCAGCCTTTTATTGCAAAGAACAATTAGTGACGCAAAAAATAAGGGCTCATATGGGTCTCTAGGTGGAAAAATGCAAGTGCTATGGCCTTTTAAGCACAAGGAGGAAAAAACGAAAACGCAAAAACGAAAATTAGCCTGGTCCCGAAGGGGTTAAACTGAATTTCTTGGGCCATGAGTATTGAGTGTATACATGTTGTATACACTGCGGCTAGGATTTCATGCGGCAGCACAGAAAACTGACATGTCAGTTTTGTGCGGCCACTATTCATTGAATAGCGGCCACATGAAACTGACAGTGCAGACAATGTAAAGTGCGGCTCCGGATGCACTTTACATTGTCTGCTATGCTTAATTGGAATGCTGGCACATCCGAATGCACCGCATTCCAATTAAGAATGTCCGCTGTCATACCTTGTGCTAACCTGGCCTAACACTGTAAGTGCAGTCTGTGGATACTATCCCCTTACAGTATACTACAAAAACAATCAGGACACTGGGAGAAAAGCATTGAAATTGGGTCAAAGTAGAATACTTTCTCACGACAACCAATCAAATTCTACTTCCTAGTTTAGGATGATCTTTGGAAAACGGAGGCAGCAATTTCTGTGAAGCATAGCATAGTCGATACTTTATGCACCCTGCATAATTCATTCCTGCGCTTGTTTATTGTAAATGCTTTCGTGGCTTTTGCATCATTTCTGGAATCACCTAGGATTTCAGTGTAATAAATGGAAGACAAATATATAAGTAGCCGAGCTTCAGAGTACACAAGCATTATTACAAATAGGAATAGTTTATTAAAGCAGTTCATCTTAGATCTGCAATGAGTAGCGTTTAACTTTTCATACGCTGTATAGAATTTTCTCAGATTTTTACACTACAGCAGAATTTTTATGATTCTCCCAGGATAGGCTTTTATTGAAAATTCTTTTATTTCTTATTTTATAGTTTGGTTAAATAAAATGCTTTAAAATAATTTAAAGTTTTGCTCACGAGCACACTTTGAAATGATTAAAAAATAAACCTAAATCTCCAAAAGGGTAACCCCCCCCCCCCCACAAACAATATAAAACAGTAAAAATAAAATTGAAGCATTGTACAAATTATATATCTAATGTTTTTATTGCACAGTGAAATATTGTCCCTGTATATTGAAATAAAAATTGGTTTTATAGCTTCAGTTTGCCAAAAAAGCACAGCATTGGGGGATTATGGGATATTGCCAGGAAAAAAACTGAAATTTTTTAAAGTTCACAAAATATGCAAAAAGTGTTCGATAGATGTTTTTAGTGGAATTTTCAAATTAATGTTTTTGATAGTTTGTATGTTTCTATTTGTTCTACAATGTGATATGTGTGGAGTAATTTATATGTGTGTGTATTTGCTGGAAACCCATGTGTAAAGTGTATATTCTATCCTATTGTGTTGGCTATCCTAATAAAAAGCAATTCCAGTAAAGGCCCCATTACACCAAGCGAATATCGGCCGAATTTGGCCGATTATTGGCCATAATGGTGTAATAACGCTTGGTGTAATAGCTCTTGATAAAAGGCAACGATCAGCCGACATGCATGATGTCGGATGATCCTTGTTTTTCAACTTGTTGAAAAAAATGAGAACGATAGTGATGGTCTACTGGCCGTCGCTCCACGCAACAAGAGCGGCAGCAGCAGACCACTGCTATCTCCTATGGGCTCCCCAGACGATCTAAAGATCATCCGAAGAGCCCCTTCAAGCCAGCACTAATCTGACAGGTCGGCACTCGCTTGCTCCTCCAGATCGGCACGTGTAATAGGGCCTTTAGGTGTTCACATTGGCCACTAGAGCAAACACAAGAGATTGACAAAATAGTTATCAAAATCTTGTGTATAGTTAGCTGAATATACAGCCAGATGATCAGGACTGATAACTCACCTGGATTTAAATTCTTTTGTCATAGTTTGCAGCCTTAAATAATAGCTACATGCTTACGTATCTCTACGGTACACCCTCGGAAGCTGACTTCTAGGGTGTAGGTCAGTAAATTGCATCACCAGGTCTCAACATTTGCAGTCATCTTTTCTGGGTCCTAACATTGGCTGTTAGTACTGGGACCCCCCAGAACCTATGGTAGGGCAGAATAGTTGAGCCAAGCAAAAGCCATTCTCCCCTCCCTCTCTTCACTTCGTAAACTTACTAGATTGCACAATGACCCTCCCTTTTAGCAGTCACCATCTCTGTGTCCCACAATTGGCTCCCAGTACTCAGACATCCCCAGGACTTGAGGCTAGTAGCTGAAGCCTTACTGCCCAAATACATACATACCTAATTTCCTTACTACCCCACTGGCGCTACTGTCACAGAGTCCCGATCCTGAAACACAACACCTTCAGGATTGGGGTTGGCATAAGACATTGCCCCCTCAACCAATCAGCAGCTGTGACACCATTGTGGCTGCTGATTGGCTGAGCTGGCAATGTATCATGCTGACCTAGAAGTGCTGCACATCGTGATCTGTAACAGGGGATAGTGGGATCTTGCTTTGGTCAAACCAATAGCTTTAACATTTTGGTGTTTGCTGAATAATGCCTCCATGTCTGTGATATTCTTCCCGTTAACGTCTTCACCCTGATCACAGGCTTCGTCCTGAGTCTCTTTTTGTGAAGTCAGGCAAGTGTATCCAGTTACTCTGCCATATTTCAGGTTGTATTGTGCATGGTTTGAGGTGACGGCCTGGTCCCCCTATTGTCTATTCTCATATCATTACTTCACAGGCTTTGAACTTTCTCTGCCGCTTATCCCATTGTACAGACGTTCATTGTACTGTCAGGGTCTGGAGGTATCCAATTACCAAATGGAATTTTCTGAGGACGTGCATGGGAGTTATTCACACTAGAACATATGTGGTGTCTCTGATCTTGACTAATGGATAACGTTTCAGGTAATACTTATCTTCTTATCCAATGATGTCGAAGTGTCTTTATATCCATGGTAATTTTCTGGTTGTGACCAATACTCTAATAGTCTATAGAACGTACAATTGTAGTCAGTGATTTATGATACTTAACTTCAGGCGTGGCCCAGTAAAATTAATAGCTGTTAAACTTTAGAAGGGATTTAGAAGGTCACTTATTAAAGTGATACTGAACCCACCCCTCAAACCGCTGGCACTGTCTGTTTTCCAGTTGTGTCTTTAAAAATGTGCCCGGTTCTTAGGTTAGTGTGAAAAATAATCTTTTAATCTGCAGCAGTCGATGAGGAGTGGTCTAGGGCAAAGAAGCTCTAGGCCACGCCTCATGGACTCTGCTGCTGCAGATTACAAGATAATTTTTTACCCTAACCAAGGCAACAGGCACATTTTTTTTTTTTGGGGGGGGGGGGGGAGGGGTGTGTGTGTGTGTGTGTGTGTGTGTGTGGGGGGGGTACTTTGATTGGTGTATACAGTATCACTTTAAGGATCTACTGTATTTGGATTGGCAATTAAAGAGGAAATGTAGTGTCTACCAGGAGCATCAGCCATCATCATCCACGTGGAGCCACCTCTCTACATATTCAAGTGCTCTCCCTATTAAGAGCTAGTCACTGCCCAGTTGACAATCTAGGACCTCTTAAGCATATCTGGTGATGCAATTAGTAAATGGAGGGGGGGAGGGGGTGTTAAAAAAACCCCAAAATATCAGAATCTGTAGAGTGGAGATTTTTTGGAATGAGTCACATGTTCTTGCATGTGGCGGGTCTTTGGCAACTATCACCAGGCAATCACAGAATGTGTCAACAAGCACAAAAACAGTGACCAGAATATGAACATAAAAACTCTCAAATGACAGTAACACACTTGAACAAGCTCTGTTTTGAGCAAAACTGTGCTTTTTAAGTCTCTCACTATTAGCAACATACTACACCAGGTCCACTTGATTTTCCTCTTTTTTTAGGCTGGCTAGAATGCTCGAGAAATGGAGCTTTTCCTTTTAGGCTAAGTTCACACAACGTATCTTTTCTATTAATTGCAACAACGATCGTGATTAATAGAAAAGATACATTGCTTTGATGTCAGAGGGAATCCTGGACGGAGTCTATACACATAATATATGCTTTAGCCGGAATTCCTAGTGGCCGCACAAAAAACTGACATGTCAGTTTAGTGTTGCCGCTATTCATTGAACTTTTGGTTGAACAGAACTGTCAGTTCACACAATGGAAAGTGCAGCTCCGGACGCACTTTCCATTGTGTGCTATGGTGAATTGGGATGCGGGCACACATGAATGCGTCTGCATCCCAAATCAACATAGATGAAGTTTATCCGGCGGGGTACTGTAGTACCGGCCGGGATGATCTTCACTGACACCGGACATTCTGTGACACGGGCGGGTCGGGGTTTAACTTGTGTACACCAGGGTTCTCTACATGCTGAGCTGGGTTTCACTGAGACAGCAGGATTATGAAACATACTGTAGGTAACCATTGTTCTTATTTAAGGGGAAGATAATCTGCTCTTCCAGATGTTTCTAGACAAGTATCAGGTGCTCCTGTACGTGGGTTACAGATCCTCTTTAATGACTTTGCAATCAACTAAATCTGAACCAATTAGCTACTTTTTCCTTAGAGATTATTGTTTTTTATTACATATTTTTTTGGGGGGGAGAGAGAGAGGGGGGATTATTATCCCTGTGCCCGACATACGTCAGCAAAAAGTCACCAATTTTTGCTCAAACCAGTTGCAAGTGGGCATAAATCATGGTGAAAAATTTACACTAGTCTTAATTTCTGAGACTGCCTAAAGGCAAGTACACACAGAGCAAAGGAGGCTGAACTCCATTGCGGACTTTTCTGCCGCGGAATCCCGTCTGTCTCAATTTGTCAGTGGGAGGGCTCGCGCACCTCCGCTTCCATTGCTCTCCACTCAAAGATATGACACGTCATAATAAAATTATACACAAAGAACCAACCAACCACATAATTTTGCTAATCTGTTCATTGCGGCTCAACAATAGTTGAAATTTCAGATTAACTAACCAAAAGTTATAGACCTAACAACAAGGTCCAAACCAAGCAACGATTGACGACCACATTTTCCATCATGTTTGCATCGCACCCAGTATCTTTGGTGCCAATAATAAGAAGGTCACTTGGTTGATTAAGATCGACTGAAGTGATGGAGTCGTCAACGTCAACTCCGCATTGGTAGATTTCCCTCAATCATCCTACAATCCTTAATTCCGTTTACACAATTTTTTGTCTTCGTTTTACTTTGCTTTCCAAGCAGGGGAGCAATCAATATCTCATTTTTGTTTAATGTTTTATTGCTTCATCTGTCCCGCTCTTTAGAATCATATCTTATTGAGTGATTCTTGAATGAGCAAAAAAAATAATTTTTTTTTTTTTAAATCAGCAATTTTGCGGTGTTGAACACTTTGTCTGTTATAGATTTCCTTGTCTTGTTTTAAATGCTGGTAGTGTTCTTGGTAAATTAATGAAATGGCTATGTCAATAAGGAAAACCAAAGACACTTATGAGAATTGTTTTGCTGCCTTTACTTTCACTCGCTGCACAAAATTAGGTGGCGGGATTAAAGCATATATTCTTCTTTTATGCCGTGTTGGAGCACTTGATCACGGAGGCATGGTTTAATCCAAACATCAATAGCACCTCATCAATCCAGTCCGATGCAGCCGTCAAAGTGGACCTCAGGTTTGTTTAGAGACTGTGTTATCCTATTTTTAAGGTCAGGTAATAGTTTCTTTGATTTCTGCTGCTGAAACGTTTCTTAATCTTCAAAACCTCCCAAACATATGTCAAGATTAAAATGTAGAAATCCCATCTGTAAGCGGATGCGCTATTAGCTGATCTACAGATGTAGTCTGTGTTTCTCGATTTTTCTTGGGCCTCCTCAGCCGTTGCAGCTCTTGGGAAGGTGACATTTGTGGTCAGCCACAGAGGCGGTATGTTTGTGAATGGGAAGCCCGCAGCTGATTTCTAGGCAGTTACTGATCACTGTGGTCTGTTTTCCCTGGCAGCTAGAGATACTACAGGCCATAGGGCTTGGCCGCATTAACATGGTTACCAAACGAAAGAAAAGAAACATGTAACTGATACAGTCTGGAGTATAATAAAAAAAAATAATAATTCAGTAGCTTTGTGACTTGAACAAGAAAAGAGCCACTAGTGGCCGCATGTAGTCATTACTATGGGGAATAACAAATCGTTATTTCATGGACATTATACGTCATGATGGTTAGAGCAATTCATGTTCATGTTTTATGTCTATGATTGTTCTTATAAAGATCTTCTTTGTGGACGAATTGCTTGTATAAAAAAAAAAAAAAAAAAAAAGGAACAGTAGACAGGGCTCAATCCTTTGCTGTTATCCCTATTAGGGCCGTTCACACTGAGTAAAACAGGTGGAATTCCGATGCATAACCCCCGCTGTGGACTCCGTTCTTAATCCCGCCAGCCTCAGTGTGTCAATGGGATGCCTCGCTTGCTTCCGCTCTGTCAATTCTTTGAGCTGAGAACGGCAGAGGTGCTCAAGGCATCCCATTGACACACTGAGGCAGGCGGAATTCCGTGGCGGTGGCTCCGCCATGGAATTCTTCCTGTTTTTGCTCAGTGTGAACATACCCTTAACCCCTTAACGACACAGGGCGTAAATGTACGCCCTGGCGTCGTTAGGGGCGTACAGAGGGGGGCCGTGATCCCGATGCTATCTGCAGCCCGGCGATCGGACCGTGTCCGCTAATTAGCTTTTTAAATGCAGCTGTCAAAGTTGACAGCTGCATTTAAAAAGCTTCTTTTTTGGTCACCGGTGGTCTAGTGGGGGGGATCGGCCCCTGCGACGTGATCGCAGAGGAGCAATCCCCGCATCTGGTCTCGGCCGGGGTCTGTGTCGTAATGGCACTGATCCTGGCTCCGCACTCTATTGCTTTCGGCTGCAGCAGTCGAGAGCAATAGAACACCTATCTCATTGATCTATGCAGTGTATCTATAACCCTAAAACCATGGGAAATAACCCTAACCCCAGGGGGAATAGTATGTGTGTAAAATTGCGCATTTTTGGTTACATCAAATCCAGAAAAATCGTAATAAAAGCGATCAAAAGGTTGTATATGTGTAATCAAGATAACGATATAAAGTACAGATCATGGTGCAAAAAAAGGCACCTCACACAGCCCCATAGACCAAAGAACAAAAGCACTATAAGCATGGGAATAGAGCATTTTTAAGGATGGATGGAGTGTTGTCTGTGCACATGGGATGCAACTCATTCATTCTCGGAACAATTATGTGCTTGTTCTCAGACAGCTGGGCCCCGACCGATTACCTTGATATCCCCTATACTGCAGATAGTTAAGGAATGAATTATTAAGATGCAAGGGTGTCACTTGGGTTTAATGAGGCCCTATAGCAAATAACTGTTTGGAGCCGCATGAATCCTGTGGGGTCCCGGGGGAGTGCTGGTGCGAGCCACTGTCTGGGGGTGGAGATTGAGGAACATGCTGTCAGTGCTAGTACCATGGAGGCAGACCATGCTTAGCGGGGATGGGACCCTGGGCCTACCTGACGTACGGGCCCCATAGCAGTTCTGTGGTCTGCCTCCATGGTAGCCATGCCACTGTTCAGATAGGAATATGTCTTTGAGAGGTAATTCAGTGCTGTGTTGGGACTCGGCACTCAGGATAGCCTTATAGGCAGCAATTTTTATGGGGGTGTTGATGGTTTTTCTAATAAGGTTTTTGGTTCCATTCTTGAAACTAAATATGTATTATTTGTCCTATCCTTGTTGGGGATAACGACTGTGAACTGGGCAATAACATCAGTCCTGTAGGTACACTTCTTTCGGAAGCCAAAACGGTTTGGACTGTGTAAGACCCCAGCCCTGGAGGGAGCTTTATCTGCGTCAGGGTCAGCTTTATGAGACCTTAGTATAAAGAGATGGAGCAACTAATGAAAAGCAGAAATTGCATGTCCTGTGACCTGTAAAGTGGCCTGTTAGATCCAGCTCACTGAACTGGTAAGAGCTAGAGGGAGAGGTTAGTCCAAATGGCTGCTAGTAGTAAAGCCAAGTGAATAGGAAGAATCCCTTCTCCTAAATAAAAAAGAATTCGTTCAAGTGCGGCGAGTTATGTTACAAGGTAAAGTTAACCTGTGCTGATTTATAAATACATGGCTTTATTCAGCTTGTCCTGGTACTGATTTATATCCTATAGTATAGTCCAGAGCTGCATTCACAATTCTGTCACTTCCAAGGATAAAATCTGCCAGCAATGCATGCAGGCCGGGGTTACAGCTATAGCAATGTGGATTTTAGAGGGGGCAGTTTTTTACTAAGAAAACTACTTTACACCAGCAGTAGAGATACCTATTCAAACTAGTAGCGACTAGTAGGTATATAGCACTTATATGTTTGGCCAGGTTCACGCAGCATGAGACACCAGCCATTCTGTGACCCGGCCGTATCAGTATCAGTGAAGATCATCCTGGCTGATACTGCAATACTGTCCGGATAAACTTCAATTCTGTTGAATTGGGATGCGGGCGCATTTGTGTGCGCCCGCATCCCATATCACCATAGCACACAATGTAAAGTGCGTCCGGAGCTGCACTTTCCATTGTGTAAACTGTCAGTGTTGTGCCGCCCCTATTCAGTGAATAGTGGGCGCAAAAAACTCACACGTCGGTTTCCGGTGTGGCCACTTACAACCCTATGTGTATACACTCCGGCTGGGATTCCATTCATTCAATGGAACTTATCTTTTGAATTAATCACGGCCGTTGTAGCAATTTGTAACAATGGCCTTGATTAATTCATAAAAATTGGTTGTGTGAATATGGCGTAAAGGGATAATGTTTCTCCTTAAAGGGGAACTATCAGCAGGTTAGACTAATCTAACCAGCTGATATCCCCCTAATGTGCACGAAGAGCCGAAGAGGAAGGTGTGTCTCTTACCTTCCGCCTCTCGGCTGTTTCCATGCAGTTAGTAGTTGAATCCACGGCCTCAATCAAGTTGAGGTGGCCCACTCCTTCTAATGATAATCAATGGATCTGTGCCATGGGGGCAGGGCAGTACTCCTAACGGTGCCCTGGGCCGTGGATTCAACTACTAACATCACAGGAACGGTGCTGAGGGGGAAGGTAAGAGACATACCTTCCTCCTCTGTGCCCCATGTACATTACGGGGCTATCAGCAGGTTAGATTAGTCTAACCTGCTGATAGTTCCCCTTTAAGGACAGTGTTATAAAGACGAGATAAAACATACAAGCTTTTTTATTTTAATTTTTTTTTGCTCTGGGATAAAGAATATGCAAAGCTGCTCTCTGATGTCACTTTTTGGAGGTAACATTCCCTTCAAGTCAGTGTTTGACTTCTTTAAAGGGGTCGTCAGAGATAATCACATATAGTGCTATGCTGTCAGGGCTGCGGGGGACATGACAGTGATATATACTTACATATCCTGCTCCACCACAGCTGCCATTTCCTGGGCCGCAGCTAACAGCATTTCCACAATTACTGGTAAAGTGTCATTCCCACCAGAAATGGTGGCCTGGGAACTGGCAACTGCAGTGGAATGGGACAGGTAAGTATACATCATTGTCAACCCCTCTCTAGTGTCCCTGTCGTTATAACTTTCAAAACCTAAATCAACAGTAGATGTGATATAAAGCAAGTTTGCAATTTACATTCATTATATTTTTTTAGTTATTATGGAAAACATAGCACTTCCTGTGTGGTCACTCTTTTTTTTTATTATCCAAAGATCCTAAACACAGGAAGAACAGTGTTTCCCAGGACATCTCCGCGCTCACAGAGAAGACAGCCATGTGATTGATGGACAGATTGAGCTGTGACACTCTGTATTGGCTGAGACTTCATGTGTTTAGTCTCTTTTTTTCAATCAGCACAATTCTAAAAACTTCAGGAGACTGGACCTGGATACAAGTAAGTATAGCTTTGTTTTACAGCACGATAATAAAAAACAAAAAACAAAACAACTACCACTAATAATAATGAATGTAAATTGCAAACTTGCTTTACATCACATTTACTGTCGATTTAGATTTTGAAAGTTATAACGACAGTGACACTTAGATGATAACTGGGGAGTTAATAAACCAACCAGAATCTCCCCCAGAAGGACAAGTTACCCTTCTTTAGACAGGGTTGTCGTCCCTTGTTAATACAGAGCAGGTTGCTGGCTGGCTGGCTGGGCAGAGGCGTTACATGTTGGGACCAATGGGGTAATGTTTCTCTTTATAGGCCAGTCACACTCCTTTGGGGATTCTGGGTAGAAGAAGTTCTGTAACACCACCTTTTGGAGGCAGCTTTTCTTTCACAGTTAGTGCTCAAATGGGTCACTACAAATAACTTTTGACATGTCATCAGACTTCATGTAATAGTAGAGAGGTTCAACAGCAGCATTAGACCCAGTTGCGCCTTTGTGCAGGAATGCGCGCTGGTGTACCCACAATCCCACTAGTGGGTATAGGCAATGTAGAATAGAAGAGGTCCAACAGCATCCACAGCATGTGCAAAACAGCTTACATGAATACGATGTTTCCACCCCATACTTGACAAAGACCCTGGATGGGGTCGAAACATCGCATTCATGTAAGCTGTTTTGCACATTAAAGCTATGAACATTACCCGTGGATGCTGTTGGACCTCTTCTATGTCATCAGACATGACAAAAGTTATTGATAACAGCAGGTCTCACTACTGAGACCCACTCTGGTCAGGAGATATTGCTGTGGAGAGATTGTGGCAGCGTCATCCACTCCTCAGCCAGACATCCATTCCGTGAATATTCTCTCATAGCTTTACACTGAACAACATTGCTGGAATGTGTGGCCAGCCGGGGAGTGGATTGCTATCTGCTGCAATCTCTGCACAGCTACATCTTATGATCATAGGGGGGTCTCAGCAGGGAGACCCACTGTGATCAATAACTGTTGATGTGTCTGATGACATGACCAAGTATCAAAAAGTCCAACAGCACCATGAACATAGTCCAAGCTGGCCTAAAGGTCAATTTTTATCTATATAATCTGGTAACAGCGGTAACATTAAAAACTGGATTTGAATAAACAATGGATGTTGTTGGATTTTTCCATTTTTCATGTCTAATGACATGTCAAAAGTTACATGTAGTGACAGGTATGCTTTAACTCCTTTAAAAAGCCCTATAATGGGGACCCCCCCCCCAAGTCAAAGACCGAATTGAAATGGACTAGTGCAGTCCTTACAATGTTTATCCAGACACAGTATCAGTGTGCAGTGATGCAAGCTAAATGGGCTCAGACATAGTTGTATGCCAAATCCACATAAAGGTAGAGTGTTTGGGCAAAAACCTGCGGTACTCTAGGGTCAGCGCTGCCCTAAATCTTCATAAACATGGAAGGGGCTGCTGCATTTGGTGTTGTCGCATGGTTTTTGTTTTCAATGATTGGTTGGTGCTAGAGATGAGCAAATTTACAGTAATAACGAAGCTAATCACTTTGTTAGCTTGTAGTTATGAGCAAATAGTTAAATATTTGAATATTCGATATTTGTATGAATATCTCCCGAATATTCGATCGAATATTCGATCCCATTAAAGTCTATGGGAACAAGTATTTGATTATTGAAAAACATCTATTCGACCACTTGGAGGTAAAAACCGGAAGCTGGGGGATTTGAATGCTTATCGTATATTTATCGAATATTCGGCGAACTATTCAATAGTATTCGATAGATCGAATACCTTACTATACGATCGAATATCTCTTCGATCGAACATTTTCGCTCATCACTATTAGCTTGGCAATCGGCTTATCAGCCTGTTGCCTTTGAAGTTCGTGCCGCTTCGTGTCGCTTTAGTCCAGGTGCCTGGAAAAGCTGGATCCAGTCCTTGGAGACTGGGGCGGAGCAGCACAGACTTTAAAGGCAGCTGGCTGATAAGGTGATTGCCGAGCTAACAAAATGATTCACTTTGTTATTACTGTAAATTCTCTTATCTTATCTAGTTGAGGCCTAAAGATATGCCATCGATATTTTACTCCTACATTTAAAGTGAATCTACCTGATGGTACATTAGCTTTAAGCACCTTTAAATGTAATAGTCACCCTTAGAATGGTTTAGGGGGTTTCCTTACAGAAGCCACCCCTTGGCTGGGTCCTTCGCGGAGGGATATCTGGCTAGTCCTGTGTTTCAAAACTCTTCAATGAGGCTCCACGGACTTTTCTTTTGCATATTCATGTTTCCCAGGGGACAATGCACCTAGGATTTCACTGCATTGAGTGCTTTCACTAGCAGCTGGCAGTGTTATCGTTTGGCTGGTCTCCCTGAGATCAGCGATCTGTTTCTCTTATGGCTCTACTAGGTATTGCTCCCACCTAGCCAGAATCCTGCTCTACACTGATGAGGGGCAACACCCTGAAACAGCTGTATGTGGATGGATACCTGGCCTTGGTTTTTCCCTTGTCATTACATTAACTTATAGGGCCACTTAACTTGGTGGTTTTGGTGGTTTCCCTACAGGAACGACCCCTTGGCTGGGTCCTTCGCGGAGGGATATCTGGCTAGTCCTGTGTTTCAAGACTCTTCAATGAGGCTCCACGGGCTCCTCTTTTGCATATTCCCTTTAAATGGTTAACACCTTTTTGTTCTTGCTCGAGTCTTAACTGGTCTTTCAACGAACACACCAAAAAAATTTGTGAAACTTTTTTTTTTTTTACATCGGATATTGTATCTCCTCGACTTAGTTCTTTATTTATATACGTAGAATAATAATTTTTCCCCCGCTGGAATAGTTTTCTAAGTGACACTTTTTATAGATATTTTTGGTTGTATAAACACATGACGCTTGTTGTGGAATACATTAACAAAATGACTTAGCAGTGACAGGCAGAGTAGTTTTTTATTATCATATTTTCATATCATTATTTTTTTTTTTCATAAATTGTTCCTACACCCAAAATAAATTCTGATTAAGACAGCCTGCTATACTAAATACAGATTTATGGAAGCGGATCTTTTTTCACTGTATTCATACATACCAATGATGATTAATCACAGAGTAGTTGGCAAATGCATCCTCCAAGCTTCGACAATACGATTCTCTAATGCATTCAGGACTAGTTGAGATGCATTTTTTAGTAAATACATATGATGTTGTGAACTTCATACATAAAAGGCTAGAGTATCACGTTTTCCTCAAATTCCTCAGGAAACGATTCTAATACGTCAATGAGTTTTGGCTGCTACATGGAGACAGGGTACTAGACGTGAGCTATTACAAGTCGTAAACTTGCTGATGGATTTTTGGGATGACGCCTCGCCACCCCAAAGACCTGACATGGAATTATACTTGTTCAGTCAATGAAAACTAGGTTTAATTATATATTCAGAGTACAATGCATGAAATTATGCTTCAATATTATAATTAAAAGGGGGTCCTAGGTTCAAATCCAACCAAGGTAAACATCTGTATTTGTTCTCTCCATGTTTGTGTGGGTTTCCTTTGGGTAGTTTGGATTCCTCCCTCACTCTTAAGACATGGTTATTGAGTAGTTAGATTTTCATCCATCCAGGATTCCCTAAAGGTGCTAATACCCCTTAGACTAAAGTCAGTGGAACCCACTGACTTTTGTAAGGTATGTGAACTGTCGAAAAGTATGGAGGCCTCCTAAGAAGAGTCAGTCATGTTGGATTTTTAACACAAACCTATAACCTATTGGTCTAGGAGAGATAAGCCAGTGCCAAAACTGTCTGGCCCCAGCTTTCTCAACCCCATTGGACACATGTACTCTCAGCCAGGCTGAACATTTATGTGCATGGGGAGGTCAAGAAAGATAACTATCGCCTGAATAACTGTCTGACAGTTATTAAAAATTGATGGCCACCTTAGAGCGTCTCTGTATTCACCAACCCACCCCATCAAACTGCTGGTACCGTCTATTTGATGAGAGTAAATCCTTACCAGTCGTATCCTTTAAAATGTGCTCGGTGACTTGGTTTGAGAAAAAAAATCATCTTTTCATCTGCAGTCCTGTGTCATACTGGTGTGTTCCAGAGTGTCTATGCCCCAGGTCTGCAACACACTGTTTAGACTGTTTAACAATGAATAGAAATCCTGCCTGGGGGTGTTCCTAATGACAAAGAGGGTGGGGAGAAAGAAAGGAGAAGTGTCGCAGACCTGGGGCACAGACACTGTAGGCCACACCAGTATGACACAGTGCTGCAGATTAAAAGATATTTTTTTATTCTAACCAAGGCACGGAGGGCATTTAAAAAAAAAAACACATACAAACATAATAAAAAATGAAAATAAAAAGCAAAAAGTAACTACCGTGTTTCCCCAAAAATAAAACACCCTCCTAAAATAAGATACCCCAACTACTCTACCTTCTAGCCTGAAGTAAGGCATCTCCCCGAAAAATAAGGCACCCCCTATTCTAAACTATGGCACCCCGTGAAAGTAACATGCCCCTGAAAGTAAGGCCGCCCATTGCCACCCACCACCACCCAGGACTCACCTAATCCCCTTGTGGACCTCCGAAGGCAGTCTGGTCCATTGCCCTGACGCTGCGCGTCACCCCACGACACGTCACGTTGCACACCTGACCCGATGCTGACGCGCTCTTGGTCCCAGGGTGAGTATTCCAGGGAGGTCCAGAGAGGATGTCTTATTTCTCTTCCCCCAGCCAGAGAGGGGGGAGAGAAATAAGGCATCCCACAAAAACAAGATATAGCGCCTGTTTTTGAGGGAAAAAAATTATAAGGCACTGTCTTCTAAATGAAAAAATTATAAGGAACACTGTAATAAAAAAACATTTCTCGTACACCATTGCCACAGACTTGAGATATATACATATTATATTTCAAAATGACCTAAACAAACTAGAGAACCCATTTTAATCCTTTATTTAAGGCCATGTTTTTGGTTTTATCTTTTTTACCCACAAGAAAACAGCCATCTTTTTTTTTTCCTCATATTTTGCTCTATTCAATAACTGCAAAAAGACTGTGGTTTTCTTGTCTGTTTTCTGCACCATAATTGGAAAGTTTCGTGCACATTACAACCAACAGAACCTTGAATATAAAACAAGCTTTAAAAATAGTAGTTTTGGTAGCAAAGAGTTAAATGGTCAGCTCTGGTCAAGTAAAGTTTTAAATCTTACTTTTTATTTTAAAAGTTAACTTCCCATTATGAATGAATGCTAATGGGATGGAGAATGAGCTGGAGATGATCTAATTTACAGCCGCAGAGATCAGGCTCAACATTTACATTCTATTTTTTTTTTCTCGCTGTCTGACGGTAAATGACAAATTTTGACACAAAGATATTTTATTATGCAACATTTATATTGTTAAATTTATGTGTATTTTTCCTTTATTCTGAAGAATAAATGACAAGGCCCAATAATTCATGGGATGTTTTATATGAAGATAGCATATGTAAATGTGGAAGTCTTGCACAATGACACTGTGACGGGAATATGACTGCGGAAAGTGTATTGTAAAAAGGACACTTAAGTTGAGATCATTTTCATTTTAAACCTAAATCTATGATAATATGTGCTGCCAGAAACATTGCTATTAAATACCTGTTGCCCCTTAAAGGGGAACTATCAGCAGGTTAGACATATCTAACCTGCTGATAGCCCCCTATTGCGCACGGAGAGCTGAGGATAAAGGTATATTTCTTACCTTCCTCTTCGTTGCCATTCCTGTGTTGTTAGTATTGTTAGTATTAGTATTGTTAGTATTAGTAGTGTTCAGTATAATCTTTGGTCTGGAGCACCATTAGGGGCACTGCCCGGCCCCCATAAGGTCAGCACTGTGGGGGTTGGGCAGTACTCCTAACGGTGCATTACACTGCTAACAGCACAAAAATGGCAATGAGGAGGAAGGTAAGAGAAATACTTTCTTCGTCTGCGCCCCGTGCACAACAGGGGGCTATCAGCAGATTAGATTCGTCTAACCTGCTGATAGTTCTCCTTTAGGCTATGTTCACACTGCGTATGTTTCCGGCCGTAGTGCGAACCGCGAATATACGCATATAGTTTTGAGGTTGATGCGTTTGCTTGAAAGTATACGATATACGCCCGCACAATGCACACTACGTATGAGCTTACGGCCGGATCGTATACGGCGCCGTGAAAAATGAACAAGACCATTGTTTGAGGACGGAAATGTTGAAACTCACGAACGTGGATTTCCATGTGGTTCCGTACGGAGTACTTATTTCAGCCAAATTGAACTTGATTTTTCGATCCAAAAGGTTCTGTGTGGTTTACGGGGCTGGGCGAAGATTTCCAAGTAAATGACCTGCCTCAGATCGCTTCGAAACAAGCTAGGGAAGCATAACTGTACTGCAGGCGTATGTTAGCCATTCGTACGCATCTGGTCGCATGTCTACTTTTCCCACGCCCGTAGTTTCAGCGGCACATGTACGGCGGCGTATGAAATGCGGCCGGACTCATACGCAGTGTGAACATAGCCTAAAAGTGTACTGATCACTTGGAGACACTTTGTAATATAGATTTATATCATCCAGTGTGACATCTATACCCACATGGGCTTGAGCACCAGCCTGTGTTGTAAAGTACGGGAGAGGATGCACTGGTTTTGTACATATATTGTATTTTGTTTTGCACTGGTCAGAACAATGCTCTTTTTCCCTCTTTGCTGTGTTAATTAGATTTTACCACACCTGTCTGTTTCTTCTGCTGTCTTTGCTCTGGGCTACAGATGGTTGAGCTAATTGTGATTGGCAGTTCCTTCACCACTCATTTTCCGTCCTGACCAATCTGTGATCCGTGTGGTCTAGAATGACAGAGGACTAGTCTTATCAGGCCCTGACAAGGACTCTAACATTACATAAGAATACCCTTTGCTCAGTGCTTACTGTAATCTGCTAAATATTTGGCTGCCATTTACCTGGGTTGATATTTGGATTTTCTGGCCTTGCTTGACCTTAGATGACCTTCCGTATCTCTGGTAAATTTGGACTGCATTTGCCCGCTTGGTTTTCGGACCCATTTCTGTAAGACCATTCTTTCGAGTCGGTTTGTCTTGTTTTGTCTCTGGTGCAAGAAAAGCTTATCGACCAGTCGTCACACACTGCCTAGTGTCTGATTGGTAAGTAGGTAGGGATAGCTGGGGGGCCCAGCACAAGGGCTCACTCTCATGTATCACTAGGAACTGGTTCTTATGATTAGTATCCAAACTCTAAGAACAATGTTGAAGAGAGGTTCTTTGAGCCCATTAGTGGAAATAATTTTACTCTACAGAACATGTGCACATCAACTTTTATTTACATTGTCGTCTTTGTTATTGTTCTACACACAGGACACATCATCAATGAGATTTAACGGGGTTTATGTGAATTATCATCCTACAGAGAGGGGGAGTCTGATCTCTGAGCTTCAACTATTGTGAGTGGTGGTAGATCTACTGTCATCTATATTCTGGTGTCACCTTTCACTATATTCCAGCATTTGATGATAAGGAGGACACCTCAGATTAGTTTTAGGCCTAGTGGTCAGAAGGAATTCCGCAAGATTTCAGGATGATTTTATGATATAGATAATAAAACGGGAAATTAGGGGGGAAAAAAACATCACAATTCATTAAAAATGTTTAACATACAAGAAATATTAAGAAATCAGTTACTCTCCGATTACACAGTCCCTTTAATCCTTGAATCTGTGCCCCTAATTGAAAAACAATTTGACAAAAAAAAAAAAAAAAACTGGACCAGATGATCTGTTGCAAGAAGGACCCAATTGCTTTTAAAGGTGACCAGTCAGCAGCTTTTTGCTGACTGACTAAAGGGCTAAAGTGTATCATAGGGCTTCTTACCCTGAATCAGGAGATATAACTCTTATTTAAATCAGTCGCTCCAGCGCTCATGTTTGCTTGTTTGGTATTAAGCTGACCTTTCTGACCACCTTCCTCTCCTATGCACTTATTTCTATGTGGGGGCTGTCCTAGTTGAAGTCCTAAGCCTATGGGGGTGGGGAATAGGCTAGATCAATTTATCCTCTCTGTAGTAGAAAATGTCTCTTCATACACTCCATCCATGCAGCCAATCAGAAGAGGCAGAACTGCAGGGGGAGGGACAGAGCAATAGTATGAGCCAATGACAGGACAGGAGGCATGTCTCAGGCAATGTCAGCATCTCTATACATACCATGGCTGAAAAGCTGCCAAAAAGCAAGACGTTAGGAATATGTATAGCAAGTAAGAATCTCCTATTGGTAAATTGTAAGTTCTTGTACATTATTGAACTAAATATACAAGGCGGAGCAAAATAAGAAGTCTGATTTGAGAGTGACTTAAAAAACTCTTGCGGCATGGTGTCCTCCTAAAGTCTCCACAGAAGAGGTTGAAAGCATCTAATTGTTGGGGGTCTGACTGACCACCACGAACAGGGGACCTGTATCCCACTGTTTTAGCCGAATGCAGTCAACCATGTGAACTGCAGTTCCAGTTTGACAGTCCCAAAGACTTTAAACAGAGCGGTAGGGCACGTGCTTACTCATCATTTGAAACAGAGAGACACAGGTTCATGTGATGGATGGGATTCTCAGTGGTTGGACATCCACCGATCATATACTACCATCACCCATTGCGTGAATATATGATATATTTTCTTTATGTGAAAACCCCACCCCACCCTAGGTTTCTTAAAGAACTTGGATCTGTAATTGCTGAGTAGAGAGAAGCCCAGTAACTACAGGCCTGTTAGCTTGACATCTGTAGTAGTAAAAATGAAACTCTTCTAAAAAAGAAGCTTATGGATTATGCATCTAAGAATTAACAATTTGATGGATCCAAATCAGCATGACTTTACTGCGGGCAGATCACATCAGACTAATCTCAATAATTTCTTTGATTATGTCACAAAAGTGCTGGTACTGTGGATATCGCCTATCTGGACTTCAGCAAAGACTGTGATACAGTTCCCCATAAAGAGCTGATAGAGAAAATTGGACTTAATCTCTGCATAGTTCAGTGGATTTGTTGTTGGCTGAAGGATAGAGAGACTGGTTACAAGTGGTGTGCCACAAGGGTCTGTTCTGGGTCCTATTCTTTTTAATATGTAAACTGTAGTTCACTGTTTTTAAATGTAAAATAATGCACTTGGGGAGGAATCTTCTATCTGAGTATCATATTGACAGTTCTGGGTTGGCAAAGACTTTAGAAGAGAAGGATTTAGGGGTAGCGATTTATGACAGCCTTAAAATAAGTCAGCAGTGCAACCAGGCGGTAGGGAAAGCAAATCGTATGCTGGGGTGTATAGCTAGAGGTATAACCAGTAGGATGAGAGAGATTGTGATCCCGCTGTATAGAGCTCTGGTGAGGCCACATCTGGAATACTGTGTCCAGTTCTGGAGAAATGACCTAAAAAATGATACTGATAAAATAGAGGGTGTGAGGCATAAACCATATCAGGAAAGACTTAAGGATTTGAATCTGTATAGTCTGGAGGTAAGAAGGGAAAGTGGGGACATGATTGATACCTTTAAGTATGTTACAGGACTAAATAAGGTTCAGGAGGGAAGTTTTTTTTATAGAAAAAAAACCCTGAACTTAAAAACAAGAAGGCACAGTGAAAATATTACTTTTCTGAAAGAGTAGTCGATGCTTTAACAAACTTCCAGCAGAGGTGGTTGGTAAATCTACAACAACAGAATTCAAACCTTCCTGGGATAAACATGTATTTATCCTAAGATAATAAGAAGGGAAATACTAAAAGGGCCGACTAGATGGACCAACTGGTCTTTTTCTGCCGACAATCTTCTATGTTTCTATGTTTAACATAATGTGATTGATAGAGCATACTGCATGTAAGTATCCGGTCACTAGATGGCGACAGACATCAAAACATGTTTCTAGGTTAGAAACATTTATTTAATTTTTTAAAATGTAAATGTCTATCTATCTATCTATCTATCTATCTATCTATCTATCTATCTATCTATCTACTATCTATCTATCTATCTATCTATCTATCTATCTATCTATCTCCTATCTATCTATCTATCTATCTCCTATCTATCTATCTATCTATCTATCTATCTATCTATCTATCTATCTATCTATCTATCTACTATATATCTATCTAGATATATATCTTTCTATCTTATATCTATTAGACTATGTATCTTCCTATCCTCACACACATTATATAATATTCATCCCCATAACCGTTCTCATCCTTCACGCCTACAAAATATCTCTTTACAAACATTGCTTACAAGCTCTAGATTTCTGTGGGTTATTTCCAATCTCCGTCATCCCCACCAGTCAATATAAATTGTGTTCCTTTCGATCACGCCGTCGCTCTTTTGCAGCATGTCATAAACATGTCATATTTTGATAAATTGCATCATTATTTTTTCATAGTGCCAACTACAAATTTCAAAAAAGCACAAGCCATGCCATGGCGGCCATTAGGATTATTCCTGTATTTTAAATTGTATACATTATCCATGGCAGCCGGATACAGACGATGTATGTGAAATGTCAGTCAGGTTAACTTTCCCTAGCGTGCCATGTTGGGCATCATTTTTTTTTGTCTTGGCTGATTGGTGTCACCCCACATGCTCCGAATGTCTGCTTGTCTCTTCAAAGTGTGAACACGTTCCTCGGAATGCTGATTTGCTCATTTCGCACCTGTGTCAAAATGACTTACGTGAAGCCCGGCAGCCACCGGTTCTCGATCTAAGTGACAATACGCATATGCAGGTGCCTTGCCCAGAAAACTCATTTACTCTGATAAAAATGACATCACTCCATGAATTATGGAGCCGTCCCTTTAATCATGCCTAATTGCTGGCTATTGCCCGCGCTCCTCGTGCTGAGTAGGTTCCAGGCCTCCGACTTAACGTATGATTAAGAATGGTAGCGGGAAAAAAAAAAAAATTGCAGAAATCTTATCCGGTGGCAGCGTTATTTCATCAAAAGATGGATTTTGCTCTTAATTAGCCAACAGGCCACAAGGGAGGTTTGAGAGTCACGGGTGTGAAACAGCCTCAAGCATGAAGAGATCAATCTGAATAAAAAAAAATGGCGGCTGGGGAATAATTGGCAGCTCCGGTGAACGTAGGCTGTTTATAACAGTGACAATATGTTCTGGTGTAATAACAGAGCCCGCTTCATTCTGTTTTCTCTCCTGGCACATTTCAAACTGCAAGGAAGTGGAGATATAAATAACCAATTGAAGCCCTTTTTTTTTTTTTTTGTTCCTTGAAAACAAAATTCCCATTGGTGCTATTAGTAAATCCCATATCTTTCATATTAATCTTGCAATTATTCAGCTGTAGACGCCGGCTTCATTATTTCATATTAGTGTGGTGGAAGATTTCTTAAGGTATAACTAATTAAAACAATGAGCTATATCGGGGGGGGGGGGGGGGGGGGGGAGAGGAGCTTGTGTGAAATACCAATAGACATATGGCAGGTGCCCGCCATGGAAACACCAGGTAATTATATAGCTAAATAACCTGGTGCAACAATGCACTGGAGGTACAATTTTTTTTTTTTTTTTGTTTTTATAGATAAGGAGAAGGAACTTAGGCCTTCTTCACGTGTCCCGTAAAAAAATTGGATGTGGTCGCAGATCCGTGACCACGGACAATTTTAGGTCCCATTAAATTCTATGTGTGTATTCACACCATCCGTGCTGTCATCCGTGGCATGATCCTTGCCGTGAAAAAATAGGACAGGTCATAGTACAGATGCCTCTCCCCACTCCTGTCACCCCTCCCATCCCCCCCGCTCCTGTCACCGGCTATTTTCTCTCCTGCTACTGTCACTGGCTCCTATCTTCCCCGTCCCTCTCACTGGCTCCCATCTCCCCCGGTCCTGTCATTGACTCCCATCTCCCCGCTCCTGTCACCAGCTCCTATCTCCACCGCTTCTATCCCTCACCTCTTGTATGTCCCCTGCTACTGTCACCGGCTCCCATCTCCCCCGCTCCTGTCACCAGCTCCCATCTCCCCAGCTCCTGTAACCAGCTCCCATCTCTCACTGCTCCTATGTCCCCCACTCCTGTCACCGACTCCTATCTCCCCTGCTCTCGTCTCTCACCCCTCCTATCTCCTCCGCTCCTGTCACTGGCTCCCACCTCCCCCACTCCTTTCACCAGCTTCCATCTTCCCTGCTCCCATCTCTCACTGCTCCTATGTCCCCTCCTGTCTCCGCTCCCGTCTCTCCCTGCTCCTGTCAGCCCCCAACTCAACACCAGCAACACCTGTGCCTCCTTATCCCCAACCCAGCGCCTCCAAATGGATGCAATCAACAGATATCCACTGTTTTTCACAAAGCGAACAAAATCACACTCCTTGAAAAACACTTAACATGTGAAGGAGGACTTACTAACCTTTTATTAAGGACTTCTTAGGAATTGGCCCAAATAAAAGACCCAGTGATCAGCAAGGCCCATTTATCAGCTGATGTGCAGTCATTTAATTTAAAGGACAAGTGCCATGAAAAACTTTTTCCCAGTAATTGAAGCACATTACAAAGTTATATAACTCTGTAATATGCTTCAATCACCTATCTGCCTCCCTTCCCTGTCTTTTCCCCCCTCCACCCCCCACCAGGAAGTGTCCTGACTCCCACAGACCTGATTACTGTCGTCACCGTCACCAGGCAGCTCCTTCTTGTGAGGATGAGTCATCAGCAGGAGGGCTGCTCTAGCTCCTGTTACACCAGCCTCCCCCTCCCCCTCCTTGTCAGGTGACTCTGCTTGCTCAGCTTATCTTCTCTAGTGACATGACTCCTTCACTGAGTCCACGGCAGCAGGAGAGAGGGGATGAGGGGAGGGGGGAGCTGCCTATGTGCCGGAGTCAGTCAGAGGGAAGATAAGCAAGTGAGATGTGACAAGTGATGGCTTGCAGTTGTTCAGCCAATGGGAGCTGAGCAAGCCTGTCACCTGACAAGGCGGGGGGGGGGCTAGTGTAACAGGAGAAGGAGCTGAGAGAAGAGCTTGGTAACGGTGACGACAGTAATCAGGTCTGCGTGAGTTAGGACACTTCCTGGTGGGGGGGTGGAGGGGGGAAAAGACAGGGAAGGGAGGCAGATAGGTGATTGAAGCATATTACAGAGTTATATAACTTTGTAATGTGCTTCAATTACCGGGAAAAAGTTTTTCATGGCACTTGTCCTTTAATGTTATCAGCTTGAAGCATGAAACTGTTGTAGCCCTGTTAGTGGAACGCTGTTCGCTGTATGTCCCATTATTTACCTGTGGATGGTGAGTACCACTACTCTTCTTTTCTTGGATACTGAATGGTTGGGAGTTTATTGTTTCGAGCGAAGCACCACCAGGGTAAGAGGTGCCCTGTAATCTACAAGTCCCAAAAGGTCCGACTGGAGCCCTGTTACATGGTAGTGCAAACTGGTTGTCTATGCGATGGTGTGTATGAAGAGTGATGGAACTGCACCTGATTTACTAAGATTAAGCTTGGAAACAGGTTTAAACCAGGCAAAAATCTACACCTGCTCTGTTGAAGGTTTGTTACCAAGTACATGTAAAAGGTAGACTTGAGAAAGGCTCAGGACTGTTGAGAGCCGAAACGTCGTCTTTTTTTTTATATGCAAATGGCAAAATAAAGTAACTTTTTTTCACTACACGGATGCTGTCTCCGAACCCAGTACTAAACTTTTATATATTATGTTTGAACAGTTGTCATACTGTATTAATACAATGAAAAGCACAAAACCAAGAATAATGTCATTCTTATACATGAGTTTGGATGTTAATTAGCCAGAGACTTAAAAAGTAAAGGTCACATAATCGGAGGCCTGATAGTCTATTATATAATTATAGTTTTGATCTATACGCAAAGTGATTTAACGCAATAAAACAATTAAAGGGTTATATTGATGGGTCATGCCAATGAGTCAGATGTCATAGCCTGAGAAGATGGATGCTTTCCCATTCATCCAATGTTAGCTCATTTGACAACACAATGTGCATAAGACAATAGCATTTTCTCCATTGTGTAAGCATATGTGTAAATCACTGTAACAAGGTTCATAGTCTAAGAGGGTTCTTAAAGGAGAAAGATCAACCAAAGGTTACGCATAAGTGGTTCTGTAGAGCAAATTCATATGAAAAATTCTGAAGCTTCTCTGGCTGAGAACCAACGTATCATTACTCACTAAAAATATGGAAGATCAAAGAATAAGGCCTAAGCTGAAAACGAGGGCAGAGGGCTGATCTCTGAGTAGCTTCATTATTGCTAATTTCTGTTTCCCAGCAGCTTATTTGCAAATACGCTTCCTAAGTCTTTAGTATTCGCTGATGTGTCCTTCATTTTATCTAGAACAACCAAAAAGGCTTAAACTTTCCATGCACTCGGAAAAGAATTTCTAGCCTGGCGTCAGATGATTTATAACTATTATCCATAATATTGGATTACATTAACCACTTCTTAACAGGAAGGTATTTTCAAATGCATTTTAATTTTTTCATTTGTGATGTTTTAAGCAACTTCCTCGCCTTTTCCAAAAAAAAAAAAAAATTCCCAAAATTTTCTTTGAGGACCAAGCCCAATATGACCCAAAAGATGGCACCAATTTTCATTTTTGCGTTTTCGTTGTTTCCTCCTTCTTTTCTAAGAGCTTTAGCACTTTCATTTTTCTATTTACAGGGCCATGTTTTTTTTCACTTTCATGTTGACAACGACCCCCTGCTTTCTTATGGTGTTGTTAGCAGTTATCTATTCATGCTATGTATAGGCAGTCAACTGTGAATCAGCAGCTGGAGGGTGGGGGGAGGGGTGTGGCAAGAATCCTATTCTCCTGCATATTAGGAGAACAGCTGAACAGAATGATGTAAGTGATTAACCGATCTGTTCAGCATTTATATAACTAGTTTATGCTGCCCTCATTTAAGGCGGCATAAACCTAGTGCCAGATTCCCTCTAAGGTTACAATCTGGGAAAAGGGCTACTTACAAATGGCAACAAAACTATACATTGTTATTGCCTTTTGCCAATTCTGAGGCTCGTTGGTGATTGTTTTAGATGCCCTCTGGGGCGCTTCTTCTTCATCATCTTGAAGTGGCTTTATAAAAGCAGCAAGAGAATACAAATATATAGTGCCATAGTCTTCTAAAAGTTAACTACTAACCTTCTGTGATGTTAAAAATAATAAAGAGACCATGTTTACCTGTCCACATTCCCCCGGGGCCTTCTGTCATGCGTCTTCAGGCTCCATGCTCAGTGACAGGCCATTCATCCAATCACTGGCTGCAGTTAGACAGCGCAGTCTCTTTTTTATTTGTACCGTCAAAGCAGCGAAATAGTCTTACAAGGTTATAATGTTGATAATTTGCTGTAATTCACTTTGTGACAATCAGTGCATAAGCTTTCATGTCAAATACAAAAGTCCCTGATCCTGTACATACTAAGCAGTAAGATCATATATTATGTACCTGCTGCTCTCTGTACTGGGTGGAAGGAAAGTGGGGGAAGAGCATGGTCCACATAGCGTGGTCTACAGCTCTGTACTTTGACCCAGGAAGTCTCCCTCACCTTCCAAATCATGGCAGATCCTTACATTAGGAGCTTACATTAGGGGACAGGACTGCAGAGGTAATGTCTTTATAGCTGAAACCCCATTCTCCCCTACAGAGAACACACTGCATTTATGTGCCCACATCTGCCCTGCTCATTTCTTCATACTCCCTGAAGTCCCTATCAGTCCTTTTGTTTCCCATCCTCTCCATTTCTGCTATAATGTGCCTGCACTCACCCTCAGCCATTCACACTGATGCTATAATGTGCCTGCACTTACACTTAGCTATACACACTGCTGCTATAATGTGCCTGCACTCACACTCAGCTATACACTCTACTGCTATAATGTGCCTGCACTCACACTCAGCTATACACACTGATTTATAGAAAGGTTTCTGTCACTGTCCTCCTGCACAGCTTTGTGATTCTCACTACCTGATTGGTCCATGCTGAACAAACCTCCCCTTCCCCATTGCTGTCATGTGACCTCACAGACCTCTGACAACAGCTTCTTTATTCTAGTCTGTTATACTACACTACTGTATTATGGGGATCTACATCTCCATTGTGTATTTACAAACTGCTGCAGTTTTTCAGGTTTATGCACATAGTTTACATTATGTTGGTTGCTATACTGTACAGTAACTTATAATATCACATATTCCGCTGTTTCTCTTCGTTTGTTTCATCTGTTCTACATGTTATTCAGAATAAAAAAAAAGTTATTTTTGGGGTATGGAACCTATTAGCTGCATATCAGTAATTTCTTACAGGAAAATTTGCTTTGGTTTACGAGTGGATTTGGCTTACAAGCACGGTCTCGAAACAAATTATGCTCGTAATCCAAGGCACCATGGTATTCCTCTTTTATGCTGGATCCATCTCTGACTCATAAGCCGCATCAAAAACTTCAAACTGCATTTGCAGCCAAAATTCTTCGTAGCATCATTTTTATTCTGAATTTTCTGCAGATTTTGACTCTCTCGATAGCCGAACGGAGGAACGATGTCTGAAGTAACGTAAAGATGACCCTAAAAAAATAACAATAAATACAGTATGGAGAACATTACAGCTACACTTACACTGGTGATGTATTGCCGGGCATCTACGATAAATACAGTAAACACATGTCCTGCCAAAGTATCCACCATCAAAGCTTTTTACTAATTACAAATAATAAAAACTACGGCTACAAGACACTTTAACTCCTCTCCGTTAGTTATGATGCAAATAGTGGCAACTCATCAAGATAGGAGATAAAACGACTTTGCAAAATGAGCATTTTTTTTTTTTACAGATTCATATTCTTTGTGATAAAAAAAAAAAACCCTCCACTAATGGACTTTTAAGATTCCTGGGATTATTTATTGCTGGAATCTAATTTATAGTTGCATTGCCAAGATATCCACGAACGAGAGCTGAAATTTATCTTACTGGAAGATGTGGTCATTGTTTCTTATAAAACAAAATTCTTCAGCCATTTTGCTAAGTATACATTTTAAAGGCTGAACCCTGCCAGGCAAAAGAATAAAAAGATATTACAATCATTAATTCATAGCACAATTCATTCTCTCGATTTTATGACTTTTCAATGTAAAATCAAACTATATACAATTTAAAACATTAAAACATTTGTCAGCCATAAATTGTTTGTGTTTGCCGTTACCGCCTTGCCGGTGGAGGTTTGGCTTTTAAGGTGCGAGGTTATGTATTGATGGCGTTGTTGTTGGAAATGTTTGATTAAACTAAGGTAGAATTCATTTTTGCCAATATAAAAAAATGGCTTAAATGCTAAGAAAATAAGATGGTACAAATAAAACTGATTTAGGTGTATTTTTCTACAAAATGGCAAAAAAAAAATTGGTTTATTTACTTTGTATTTGCTGTATTTATAGGCTAAGTTCACACAACGTATTTCTTCAATTAATAACGTATGTTGTTCAGATTGCAATACCGGCCGTTATCAATTGAAAAAATACTTTGTATTAATTCCTATGGAATTCCGGCCTGGGTGTATACACACAGTGTACACTCTGGCCGGGATTCCATGCACCCGCACAAAATCTGACATATCAGACAACTGACAGTGAGACAATGTAAAGAACGGCTCCAGATGTACAGTGGTGCCTTGGATTACAAGCATAATTTGTTTCGGGACCATGCTTGTAATCCAAATCTACTCTTAAACCAAAGCAAATTTTCCCATAAATCATAAAAATGCAGACAATTGGTTCCACACCCCAAAAATAAATATTTATTATTCGGAATAACTTAAAACTAATGAAACAAACATTCAGAAACAGCAGAATCTGTGATATTATAAGTTACTGTACAGTAATGGAGAGGATGAGAAACACAAGGGCGGACAGAGACTGCAGGGAGCATGAAGGAATGAGCAGGGCAGATGTGGGCACATACATGCAGCACTCTCTGTCTGGGGAGAGAGGGGTTACAGCTATGGAGAGATTACCTCCACAGTCCTGTCCCCTGATGTAAGCCCCAGCCTGAAGTGGATCTGCTATGATTTGGAAGATGAGGGAGACTTCCTGGGTCAGAGTACAGCGTTGTAGAGCCCTCTATGCAGGCCATGCCCCTCCTCCACTCCTCCTCCCACTCAGCACAGGGAGCTCTTAAACCAAAGCAATGCTCCTACACCAAATCACAATTTTGAAAAACTGTGAGCTCTTTAACCAAAACGCTCTTAAACCAAGTTACTTTTAAACCAAGGTACCACTGTACTTTACACTGTCTGCTATGGTTAATTGGAAAGCATTCCAATAAAAAATGAACTGCAGTACTGGCCGGGATGAACTTTTTAGACAGTGGCAGTTCTGTGACACGGCTGTGTCACAGAACGGCCGCTGTCATACACTGTGTGAACCTGGCCTTAAGGGGTTATCAGGGATTAGAAAAACAACTGCATTTTTCCAAAAACAGCTTCGCATCTGTGCTCAGGTTACAAGGGGGATGCTGCAGAAGCCGTGAAAGAAGCCGATACTTAAAGCGTAACTGTCATTTCAGGGTAATTTTTCTGAAAACATTAAATATCAACAGTTCAAGCGATTTTAAGAAACTCTGTAATAGGTTTTATGTACTAAAAGAGTTTCCTTCTGGACTGAAAAAGCAATCTCCCAGCCTCCCCCCTCACATCAAATGATGCAGGATTTCTGTCTCCATTATGTGGCTATGGAGAGGGGAGGGGCTGTTAGGAGTGACTGAGCACGGAGCAGTCCTGCAAAGCACAACACCCTGCAATCTTCTCTCAGTAAGTTCATAGATAAGCACTGACCTTTCTGACCCCAGAATCCAGCGTCTTAGGTGCCCAGAGAGTCTACAAACAGCTGACCTTCATGTCACCTCTTCCTGCTCCCTCATCTCCCTCAGCCCCTCCCCCCTTCATAGGCTTACAATGGAGAGAGCAGAGCCCGTCTCCACTGGCTTCTCTGTAATGAAGACGTGTTTGCCTGATAATGCACAGATAAGAAGTCAGAGGGGGAGGCTGGGAGATTGCTTCTTGAGTACAGAAGGAGGCTTTTTTGGCTGATGAAACCTATTACAGAGTTTCTTAAAATCGCTTATACTACTGATTTCTGCAATAAAAAAAAACATGACAGTTACGCTTTAAGTTATTCTATAAAATTTCTTTAAAATGATCATCAGAAAATGACTTATTGTTTAAATAGTTTTTATTTTAAATATGCATTTTAAAGCATTTTGGAGTATGTTATTTGGATTATGATATTTTTAAATTTTCCATTTTATTATCAATATTTTTAAATAATTGCAGTTTTCTGTCTCACCACTAGGCCTAAAACTAAGCTGAGACTTCCTGTTCAGATTGATCACTTTCCTTATTAGACAGGATTACAGTGAAAGGTAATACCAGTGTATAAATAACACAATATCACAAACTTACAGCTCAGCTACCCCCTTCCTGTAGAATTACCTCGGCACAGGCCACAGAGCATGCCCAGAAACTTTTCCCATTTATGTTAGTTGGTCAGCTCCTGAATATTGTTACCTATGTCTTTGAGGCTTACTGTAAATGGTTTTTAAACAGCCTGGGCAACATGGCTGCCACCAGAATAATGAACAAAAAGTGAAATTAAAAAAATAAAAATGACAAAATTAGAATGTGATTCAGGATCCGTTTCTATAATTAGTAAAAACGAATCTGGCTCATACATTCCCTTTAACAGCTAAGAAAAGAAGTCTACTTTGCTATATTATATTCGGCTGGGTTCACAGCTGGCATAGGCGGGGGTGGGGGTGGGGATTTGATTAAAAGTACAAACTTACCTTTCCCTGAGGTTTGTCCCCCAGGTTTTTCCCCCGGGTTTGTGATGATGTCACAACTCTGGAGGAAAAGGCTACTCCCGCCTGATGGGCTGCTTGCTCAGCCTAGGATTTTACTGAGCACTTTAACCACTTTAATCGCTATAAGCGAGCAGTGTTATCTTTGGCTGGTCTCCCTGAGATCAGTGATCTGTTTCTCTTACGGCTTTACTAGGCATTGCTCCCACCTAACCAGAATCCTGCTTCACACTGATGGGCAACACCCCGAAACAGCTGTCTGTGGATGGATACCTGGCCTTGGCTTTTCCCTTGTCATTAAAATGACTTAGAGGGCCACTTAATATGGTGGTTTCCCTACAGGAGCCACCCCTTGACTGGGCCTTCCCAGAGTTATATTTAGCTAGTTCTGTGTTTCGACACTCTAAAATGTTTTGCATATTCATGTTTCCCAGAGAGCAATGCACCTAGGATTTCACTGCATTGAGCGCTTTAACCACTTTAACCACTTTGAGTGGGCAGTGTTATCTTTGGCTGGTCTCCCTGAGATCAGTGATCTGTTTCTCTTAGAGTTATGTTATGGCGGACTTGGTAAGGGCTTTCAGATTGGATTGGTGTCGAGGGTGGGGCAGGGTTGGCAAGGCAGGGAGAAGTAGTTGAGTGATATAGATATGGTACATAAGAGTGGAATAAAGGGTTAGTAGAAACTTAATGTGTTGTTAGCACAGTAGGTATAGGTGGACCCAGGGCAGTCCAACGGAAAAAAAAGTGTTATCATGGGTTATTTTGTACTATGCATCAACTACATGGTAAGACTATAATCTTTTGGAGAGTGTAATATTACTTTTATATGGGGTTTCAATATTTTTTATGTTCTTTTTGGGCAGCAATAATGTGTTTTTTTTTATCTATGATATTGGAAAAAAAGAAAAGAATAGGATGGTGATGGGCATGAGGACGTTGTTTTCCTAGCATGACATTGAAACGATGGGGAACACAAATCTAGATGCAACAGCCGGTAAACAAACTTCACTCACCGTAGTGAAATAACCAGGGATTTTAACTAGATTATGTTCCAGTCCATTTTTTTAACGGAATAGCAAAGCTGAATGTGTGAGTGTAGAAAGCTATCTTATCTGTCAGTGGGTGTTCTCATTATTAGCGTCCTTGTGTGCTAAAAAGACGAGTATAAAGCTACATAAAGCTGATCAGAATTGTCAAATTATCCAGTTTATAGGATTCCTGTGGAGAAATTCACTGTGTTGTATTAACAGCAACTCACTAAAAAGGGCTATTTTCTCTACTGGGATTTCAGGAAAGGGACAATATTTATTTTTTTAAGCTGGAAAATTGATTGTAAGTAACAGGATTGCCAGGTTGAAAGTGGGAAATTATCATATCATATGATTAAATGAAAGCTTACCTTGTTATAAGGTAACTAGACACGTCCCAATGGGATTGAGACAATGTTTGATTAAACCAGCCATCCCTGCTTTAAATTCAAGGAACAAATTAAAGAATAATTGAGATCCCTTTCCGAATCTTTTAAAAGCTGCATATATAAAAGCCGCAGCTCCAGGTGGTGAACCAATTAACTGATGAATAAAATCAGCGCCAGTGACATTCGTCAGATGCTTAAATTCTATAAAACAGATACATTAATGTGTTCTTTAAGGCAAATAAATTGTTGTGGCGAGATTTGTTCTAAAAAAAAAAAAAAATAGAAAAAGATTAAAGTCGGGTTCACATTGAGCATTTTTTTTAGAGCTTTTTCTATTAATTTATTTTATTTGTAATGGCCAGATGCCGTCTAAAGGGACTGGAACATGGGGGCTAGGGTAAAGGATTTTTCTAAGACCAATGTTTCATATACCAGTCTTATTTCAAAGTATGCTGGAGTGGAATGTTCCTCTTTAAAAATTTAATGCATTGCTTTTTGCCAAAAAAAACAAAAAAAAAAACAACCTATGCTGGCTATATTAGCTTAACCATTGACATGAATAGGAAAGGCTTCTGGGCATGCTCTGTGACCTGTACATAGGTCATTGTACAGAGAGGGGGAGGCTGAGCTGTGAGCTTCAGTTTTTGTCATTGATGGTTGATGGTGTTGAGCAAGCACTAAAATGTTTAAGGGTAAGTTTCTCAAGTTGATCATTTTTTTGTACCCGAGTGCTTGACTCAAGTAACAAACCCCATAAGTCAATGGGAGACTTAAGGATTTAACCAGGCTTCCCTTACACTGCAGAGACATTGGAGTCACCTGAAAACTTCAGAAAGCGACACTTTTGCCCCAAGGGGGTTGAGTGGGGCCAGGTTTTGCTCTTTTCTGGGGGGGGGTTATACTTACAGATCTGGGCTACAGCCGCTAATCATTGCTACAGCCACTGATTGGATGAACAGAGACTCCTGGAGTTTCCTCACCAATCAGCAGCTGCAGAGGTTTTGCAGATAAAGGATTGCAGATAAAGGAGGAGATGCGGGGAGCCCAGTAAGTATAATCTCCACCCAATGGGTATAGGCTGTGGAAATGCATTATGTAATAGGAAGCTTACGCTTATTATTAGGCTTAGTGGCCTGACTGAATACATTAATAATTGAGTGATATTTTGAAATATTGATAATAAAATGGAAAACTAGAAAATAAAACCAAAAGTTCTTATAAATGCTTACTAAAAAAAACTTTATTTAAACAGTGGGTCATTTTCTGATGATACACCCCCTTTAAATAAAGGTCTGCTGACAAAAGATGTGCCAGATGCATTAAAGACAACCTTTCACTCCCACATTCGGAGCGGAACCCACTCAACTCCCCGGTAGACCCACCATACATATCCCCTCCTGCCATTCCTGTTCCTGATGCTGGTCCCTCAGTGGAGAAATTGCTGGCAATACGCCCAATATGCAAATTAGAAGAGTTTCACTGCTCCGGTGATTTCCTGTAGACATCAGACTAATCTCTTCTAGTTTGCATATTGGGCATGTGGACGAGCAGGCAGAGATTTCTCCGCAGCAAGATTGGCATCGGAATCAAGACCGGGTGGAAATGGGTTCAGCGCTGGGTGCACATGTTCCCTTTAAGGAGGAACATTGACCTGGACCCAAATTGTTACCTGATCAAGGCTCTATGAGATAACACTGAGCCGAAACACGTTGTTTTTTATTAAATACATTTTTATGCTATGCATGTTTATGTCCTATTTACATTTAGTGGCATACTTGGGTTTTTATTTTTGGCTGGTTGCGCTTTCATCTTATGAGGAAGTCCTCTTTCTCTGCTTGGTCCGGGTCGATGTCCCTGCTTGATTTGCACACACTCTGGTGACGGGATTTCCAGTAGTGGTCTTCAGAGAGCTGCACCGCACTTTATCTATGCGCTTTATAGAGTTGTGCCTATGATATTGCACAACCACATCAGGTGAGTGGGATCATTCACTACTCTGCATGAGCATATCCATTTGTCTGACATACCACACCAGGAAGCGCCTGTCCATTTTCTATTTTCACAGGTTCCCTTTAAGAGACACAAACCACACAAGGGGTGTCGAGGCTTAGAAAAACATGGACGATTTCTTCTTGTCATACCAAACAAACCCCCACAGCAGGGGCAGTGCTGTTTTTTTTTACTAGCAAGTACTGCTTTTCTAATTCTGCAATTCTGCCAACATCCTGCTGCAATAGTTGACACTACGGAATTTTGCGGCCATCATTTCCAACAGCCATCAAAGAGACGTCCGATATTTGCTTATGAAAACCGTCTATAATGATCACGATCATTATAGACGTCCGTTATTAGCGAATATCAGACGTCTTTTTGATGGCCGTCGTCAATTCAGACTTAGCTCTTTTCCTCTCATGTTTAGGATTCCTCAACCATTGCTCAGAACTGGCATTGGTCAGGTTTGATGTACATCCCCTTGGACTTAGAAACACATGCCCAGCCAGCCTTGCCGACCTACGCCCGGGCCACTGTACAGTCCCTTTTACATTCATATTAGATTCCAAAACAAATTTAATAAACTAACCAGTAACAATTCCATGATAAATATTACAGACAGAACTTTCCCTGGCAACCGGGATCAATAAACAGCACAGATCTCGGCTACAATACATCAACGTAACATATTCTTAGCCTTAGTTACATTTTAATAACTATGTGCTGGGCATCGGGCTAGAGCGGAGGATGATGCGGTCTCTCCCATGGAATTACCATACATCACTTGCCTGCTGTGCCAGGAGGAACTGTCAACATGTTTTTCTCAGAATAGATATTTGTAAGAGAAGGCAAAGCAATAGTGACTCATTGCATCCTGCTTTCCACAACTTCTTCACCAATAAAGGTGACACCTCTTTATAAATATTATTTAACCTGTTGGCATCACGCGCCCTGGAAAATGCCCTCTCTATCTAAAGTATTTCCATAGACGGGGTTGGAGATGCAGGGCGTGGATACATTGATACATTGACTTATTCACACGGACTATCCACAAATCTTTTTGGACTAGGAAACACATCATGCTCCTCCAATGATCTATCTTTTATGGTCTATTTATTACATTTAATCCCTGGTTTTATTTTCCAGTATTACAAAACTGACATTTATAAAGTTCAGAAATAATTCAGCCTCAAATATCCTGGTGTTTCAATCTTCCAATCGATTATATATTTTTTTCCCCACAGTTCATACTGTGCAATGGGAATGTATTAAGTAGTACTGTAGCCTTGCAGCGCTGGGTGTTTGTGTGGGTTTCCTCTGGGTACTCCAGTTTCCTCATACACCCAAAACATACAGATAGGTGAATTTAGATTGTGAGCCCCATTGGGGACAGGGAGCAATAATTGGCAAAAACTATGTGGGACATTTACTAAATTAAAGCTACATAATACCATAAAGATACATCATTCATTCATTCATGTTCCATCCTTTTTAGTGTCTCATTATGTACTTATCATTCATTATGTACCTTTAATCGTTTCATATTATGTATCTTGTAATCATTTCATATCATTCATATATACTTCTCATTCATTATGTACCTTTAATTATGTATTTACACACTTCTTATGTACTACATACTAACCATCTAACTATTTGCCTCTACCTTGTTAATTACTAACACATCCTTCTATTTACATTCTACATATATTTACATCAACTCACTGTATGGACCCGTTCTACTTCAGCCACACATGTACACGACCGCAGCCGGCTCCACTGCACTCCAACACATCAGCAGCCGGTCTCCTGCATGCTCCGTACAGCCGCAGCAGCTCTTAGTGGTCACGCTTAACTCCGCCCACTCTCAACTACGCGACCGCTATATGGAGATCCCACAGCCCGTTCACGTCACTCCGATACCTACGGTGACCACTCTCCAGCCACACACACCGCTCCTTTGCTTACAACGGCGGCCGATCATGAATACGCTACAGCTCCCCCGTACCCCGCCGGCTATACAGCATGTATCACCACCTTCACCCTCATGTTTATTGATTAATAATTATGTTTATACAATGAATTTTATCCGCCTGTCTGTTTTACCTATGTGCAACACACAGCAAGGAAAAAGCATTCACAGAAAACTAGACTGAACTGGGAAAAGGTGAAGATTATTCACCTGGTTCGGAGCAGACGTAACGATGCGCCTATATATGAGACTTTATAACAAATTGAGCAGTTATTAAATTGAGCTTAAAAAAATCTTTTTTGGACTATTTTTAAGACTATTTTTTAAAAGACACATTTACTATGCTATTAGACTTTAACAATAAATTGGACTCAAAAGATTAGATCGATTTTTATGCCAAAACATCTTTAAAAAAATTGTCGTTTTAGATTTGTTAGTAAATGTCCCACATAGTACACACTCCGGCCGGGATCCCATGCGGCTGCAGGAAAAACTGACATTGCCGCACTCTCAATGATTGGCTGTGGTGAATTGGGATGCAGGCGCACACGAATGCGTCCGCATCCCAATTCAGCACAAATGAAGATCATAGGTCACAGAACGGCCAGTGTCGTACGCTGCGTGAACATGGCCATAAATAGTAAAGACATATTTGCAGAAATGCATAGTAAAGCATATACTGTAAGTCTGTATTAGATTTTATTAGGCAAAAGAGCTTCCTTCTGTACTCACAAGGTTGCCCCCCTTCCCCCCAACTTTTCACTATCCATAAAAATTTATGGGGGAAGAGACAGAGGGAAATAAGTGAGAAAAATGTACTAAGAAACAGCCTGTGCAGTTATCAGACTTTTTGGCCAGAGAAAACGCTGGATTCACAGGTTAAACTGCTCGATGATGGTCTGGGAACTTTTGAAGGTAGGATTTTTTTAGTGTGTGAATATAGTGTATAGGAGGAAGCACAGAGATTAGTCTGCATCTACACTGTAGCTGAGCATAGATAAAGCAGATAGAGAGATGGAGGATGTTGGGTGGTAACAAGGGGGAAAATGCCATATACTAGCGATAGAATGGGCAGATATAGTCCAGCTCCTCATATACATACACAGGAGAGTGCATCCTGAAAAGTCACCTGAAATGACAGTTACACTTACAATGTTCCTGTTTGTTACCCCCGATCACTTGTATAGCGCTCTGGAATTAAGGGCACTTTATAAATAAATAATAATAATAATAATAATAATAATAATAATAATAATAATAGGTACCTTCTACACATAGGCATTTGTGTTGTTTTGTTCTAAGAAAGTGCCTAAGCTTATAGTGAAGCCTCCACTGTTTTTGCTGTGACCAGATCCTGGGGTAGACTGTTCCACAGATTCACAGTTCTCATGGTAAAGAAGGCTTCTCGCCTCCGGAGATTGAACCAGGCAGAGACAGTGCCCCCTTGTCTTTTATTTTTTTTTTTTTATTTTTTTTTTTTACTATGGAGCATCTTTTCTCCATATTTCTTGTAGGGGCCATTTATATATTTAAATAAATAAATTATATCTCTCCCAGTTTCCCAGGATTGGATGCAGCTTTTCCCTGGCCCCCGGGGTGGAGCAGCAGGGAGCGGAGCAGCGCTGAAAGGCAGCCGACTTGATGAGTGGAGCACAGATCAAATGAAGAGCTTTGCTTCGTTTAGATGAGTGATTCGCTCATCTGTAGCTAGAAGTCATGTGAAACACTTTTATTCTTACTGGTAAATGTTTTTTTCCCAAGCTCAAGATGGCTCCAGCTTTGTACTGTCCTGGGCATTAGGGAACTATAAAGTAATGGCTGGAGGAGGTGGGGTATAACAAGTGTCACTTGATCATTCCATGATCATTCTAGAGTTACTGGTATAATTTCCTCATCATTATGACAGTTCTGTCCGAGGGATCAGGAAATTGGCTTGTGTTGGCCGGCTACTAATGGGTGGAAGTGGCCTTTTTTATTTTACTTAGAGATGTCAGGTCAATAGTGTCATCAGAGAAAGCTGTATAGCTGAGTCCCCAGAAGAGCATGAAGAGAAGACTAGAACATTGTATATCCGGCACTCACCAGGTCCCCTGTACCCTTTATAGATGAGAATTCTCTTTCATCTGAAGACACCAGGAGAGAAACATAACATGAGAAGAAGGCAGATCCAGTAAGCAGCTGGCTGTAAGTACAGTATAAGCGTTGTTACACCTTTGCTATAAGCCACAGACATGCATGACACATTTTACACACACCTGTTAATGGATTTCCCCGAACTCAAGATGGCACCAACCTTGTACTCTCTTAAGCAATGGGGAAATTCAAGGTAATTGCTGGCTGATCTGGTAATATTTCCTCATCCTTGGGACAGTTCTATCGTGGGGCTCCGGAACAGGTACACCAGTCTGGATAAATTCCCCCCCCCCATAGATATAACATATTTTTTATAATGAGTATATAACCATACAGATATCTTTTTGTAATTGTCTTCTATGCCTATCTTGTTACAGAACCCTTAGATCATGTTTTCTTCAAGCCCAGAAAGATTTCCTAGATTTGCGAGATAGTTGATTTAAAGAATTGTCTCTAGATGTATATGCAAGTATGTTTCCTGGGACACGTTACAATTAGAGATGAGTACATTTTTCACAAGTTCTCCAAACTTTAATGTAAGGATTCAGTTAGTCTAAGCTAAACCTTAAACAAACTGTTCAAAAACAGCTAAACAATTGCAGGCGTTTAGCTGTTTTAGGGCAGTTAAAAAATTTTGCTCATCTATACCTACCTGTCCGTGCTCCCCCTGTGTCCTTCTTCTCCTGTGCCCCCAGCTGCTAAAATCCCATTCAGCCAATGTCTAACTGAGACAGGACAGCGCCACAGCTAGTGATTGGCTGAGTAGGATGTCAATTCAGTGACAGCCAATCACTGACTGAGACAGGACAGCGCCACGGCTAGTGATTGGCTGAGCAGGCTGTCACTCAAATTACATCTCGCTCAGTCAATCACTGGCTGTGGCGCTGTCCTGTCTCAGTCAGTCAGTGATTGGCTGTCACTCAAATGACATCCTGCTCAGCCAATCACTGGCCGCGCCCCTGTACTGTGTCTGTCAGTGATTGGCTGAGCGGGGAATGAAAACAATAAAAAGGTCAATAAAAGAAAATAAAAAATAAAAACCTAAAAGTATTTTTTTTAGATATGTGTGTTTGATTTTGAGACTAACCCACAAAACACAGTAATCACTGAAATCAAGGAGATCAGTGAAAAAAATTCCGATGAAGTACTCAATCAAGAGTCTCCACTGATGCCCCCATAAAGGTAAATATGCAAAAAAGGAGTCCGTGGAGCCTGAGTTGCGAGACTCAAAACACGGCAATAGCCAGATATCTCTAGCCTGTTGCCATGGGGTGCCTCCATGATGGGGAGAGCACCACACCACCCTCATAGGTAGCCCCTTAAGTCTCATTTTTTGATTTTGAGACTAAAACAATAAATTTTGCTGCACAACTCGGGGGAAAATGGCTGATCCAGTTGACGGACAGCCACTCAGCTAATCCGGGACTGGAGCGGTGTCCTGCCCCAGTCACTGACTAGCTTAGAGGGTTGTCTATCAGCCTGGTCCTCACATTGGTTGAGAAGAAGATCCCAGAGGCCAACGGGGCTGGCGCTGGAGATTGAAAGATGCTTTTTATTACTGCTCCTTCCCAAAAGATGAAGATCCTAAACATATTTTTGCCATTGCAGGCAACTAAATCAGTGAAAATGTAACTAACTTAAAGGGGCCCCATGTGGGTGAGAGTGAACCCGTCTGTGCGGGCCCCTCATTCCGGCCCCTGACTACAATATCATTTGTACTGTCCTGATGGCAGCCATGCCTATAATACTCTATAGAAGCAGACAGTGCTCGCATTCTGCTGTTGGCACATGGAGAACAGGCGTGGAGAATTGGATTTCTCAACAGCTGCTCTCTCACCCATTACTTCAGTCACTTCAGCTCGTAAGAGGAATATTTTAGTGAGTTACAGTAGTTGTAAATTCAGGTATCGCCTATCATAACTTCAATGAATATATAAACTAACATACCAACATACTATAAAAGTTAACCTAAAAACTGAATTTATTTGATTTTTTTTATTCAGCAAAAAAATTATTTATACATTAATTTATTTATTTTTAACCAAAATAACTTTATTTTTAATAGTTTTTTTTAAACAAATAAATAAATAGAATTTTAAAGAAAAGTAAATAAATAGAATTTTGAAAAGGAAAAAAATAGAATTTTAAAGAAAAAATAAATAAATAGAATTTCAAAGAAAAGAAATAGAATTTTTATTATTTCCGGAAAAAAAAAAATATATTTCTGCTTCTTCTGAGGAGCCACTTGGGAGCAGTGTGGTCAAGGCTTTGAATGCAGCCGCTCCATTGTTTAAAATATGATGACTGAATCAATCTGTCATACTATGTCTCAGACTGGGAATCTGCTAGAAGAGAAAACTGATGACAAGTAAAATATTTTTACAGAATATCAATCTTTCACCTTGTAAATGCTCCTTTGAAAAAAAAATAAAAAATCAGATTGTCATGTCGGAACATTGTAGAAGGGAATCCTTAATAAATGGGATGAAAATGAAGCTGGTTTTCTAGTGCTGAGATGTTCAGTGATTGGATAATATGAGGTAAGAGGAGAGAAGATTCCGCACTTGTGAAGGGTCCATTACACATAATCAACTCATAAAAAAGATGATGTTGATTTTCCATTTCATTTGTCTGACAAAATGTACTTAAAAAATAGGAAAAGACTTAAATGCTCTGATGGGTTATTAAATCAGTGAGAAATGCTTCTGGCCTCATTGACACACTCGCCATAGAAGAGGAAAAAGAAGACCCCCACCCCACCCCACCCTGCAAATCACTTATCGCTGGAAACTCTATACAAGCTTTTTAGTATAATCGTGTTTACTTTGAAAAGCCTGACTTTGGTCTTCCAATTACACCATTTGCCATTCATCAGTAAGGTATAACAGAATGCACAGTTATGTTTTGTAGAACATAGAGGAAATACCATAAGTGCGTGCAACATTTTCATAGTATAAAGTGTCACGCGACGGTTAATTTTCTCCGGGGGGCAACTACTCAAGTATATTCTTCCTATTATTACACGGACATTACCTGATTTACAAGGAAGTGCTCTGTATTAGGCAGGTTATTTACTATACTGTGGCTATAAGGATAATATTACTTATTCTTTCTGACTGTATTAGGCGGGTTATTTACTATACTGTGGCTATAAGGATAATATTACGGGTTATTTCTGCTGATATTAGGCAGGTTATTTACTATACTGTGGCTATAAGGATAATATTACTTATTCTTTCTGACTGTATTAGGCAGGTTATTTACTATACTGTGGCTATAAGGATAATATTACGGGTTATTTCTGCTGGTATTAGGCAGGTTATTTACTATACTGTGGCTATAAGGGTAATATTACTTATTTTTTCTGACTGTATTAGGTTATTTACTATACTGTTGCTATAAGGATAATATTACGGGTTATTTCTGCTTGTATTAGGCGGGTTATTTACTATACTGTAGCTATAAGGATAATGTTATGTGTTATTTGTGCTGGTTTTAGGCAGGTTATGTATTATACTGTTGCTATAAGGATAATATTACGGGTTAGTTCTGCTTGTATTAGGCAGGTTGTTTACTATAGTGTGGTTATTAGGATAATATTACATGTTATTTTTGCCTGTATTAGGTTATTTATTATATTATTGCTATAAGGATAATATTACATGATATTTCTGATTACATGATTATTATATTGTGCCATAGCACCTTAATATATAGCAATTAGGGTTAGTAAAAAAAAAAGCAGTTTCAGGGTATAAACCCACACACCGTATACGCAGCAAATACGCAGCAGATGTGATGGTGAAGATTTGATGCTGTGTTCAGCTATTTAGATTTAATCTGCTGCGTATTTGCTGCGTATTTGCTGCGTATCGCAGTAGTAAATACGCTGCATATACGGTGTGTGGGTTTATACCCTTATTCAACTCTCTTTGCCATACAAACTGGAAATATTTTCCAGTGTATGCAAATGTATGCCATGCAATTCTGCACGTCGTCATTCTAAAAAGACGTTTCAATACCTACCATGCTTTTCAATACAGAATGGTAAAGTATGCCAATATATAGGGCCTGAACAAATGCTGTTACGTGATTATTTAAAACATGTTTTACCCACTTTATACAAAGACTTTTTATACATTTAGGGTATGTCCGTGATTTCTGTGGTACTTACATAGTGCTGCAGGCTGAGGGAATCCCGGACGGAGTGTATATACATGGTATACACTCTGGCCCGGATCCCTAGCAGCACTGCGAGAAACTGACGTGTCAGTTTTCTGCGGCCACTAGTCATTGAACAGCGGCCGCAGAAAACCCTGTCAGTGCACACTATGGAGCGTGCGGCTCCGGTCGCACACTCCATTGTAGGCACTGGAGAGTTCTGATGCGGGCGTGCACGGATGCGCCCGCATCACAACTCAGTGGCGCTAAAGATCATCCGGCAGGTACTGCAGAACAGCCGGTGTCATACAATGTGTAAACATAGCCTTAAACTGGATGTCATACCGAGCAGTGGACCTAAAGATCACAGGTACATTCTATAGGACCAAACAGGGCCAGAACAAGGGTAGGCAGCAAGAGTGTAGGTAAAGGTTCACAGACCCCAATGCAAACACTTGGCTTGGGCCTTTCACCAAGCTATGCTCTTATAGATACAGTATGTTGTCCCCAATATTTCTCTCTCTCTCTCTCTCTCTCTCTCTCTATATATATATATATATATATATACAGTATATGTATCAGTTCGCCAGGGAATGATCCCCCTGCAGTTACTGTGAAGTTACACAGTTACCTTTTCCATACTCTAGCATATTGTGGCATTGGGATTGTGCTATAACTAACTAGATGCCGCAAGAAAGAAGGACTGAAAAATTGGACTGCACCTCACAAAATGATGTAAATTAATAGAAGTATTTATTATACATAAATGCCGGGAACAAACAAAAAACATAAAAACAATTAAAAATATATATACCACCAAACCACCGGCCCCAATACGGCCAGGTGGTACCTGAACCACTGGAAAATGTATTAGATGATGGCCATACTCATTATCAAGGAATAAATAAATAAATAAATAAATATATAAATAAATATATAAATAAGTGTATGAATAAATAACTAAATTTAGAGCAAATAAATATATACAATGACCAAACACAGTAATATCTCAAATCCCCTGTACTAAAACTCACTGAATCACATAGATAAATACATCATGACAATGCAAGTAATCAGAAAGTGCAAGTGCAAACAAAGTGCAAGGAAAAGGGGGTGAGTGCAATACAACCACATATGGCCATCTCTCAGTGGATCGGAGAGAACATCCCACGCGTTCCGTCACATAGACTTCCTCAGGGATAACTAACTAGATGTCGTTCAGAAGCCCGGGAAAGACACATTGTTTCACTTTACACCATGTTTGATAAATCTCCATTTTCTTTGCTCAGTCAGAGTCAGCAGGGAGCTAGGTGCAGGTCCCTGTCTATATAATAAACCAATTTATATAATAAAGAGTTAAAAATGATTAATGTTTAACCCTTGTTGTTGAACTACCAATGGAGAGGAGGAAGGGGTTAACACACAGTTCATATCTCCTCTGCTCCTGTCAGTGCAGATACTTCTTGACTTTATTTGTAACCTATGTAATTCCTCTACCCCTGTCAGTGCGGCCTATGGGATTCCTCTACCCCTGTCAGTGCGGCCTATGGGACTCCTCTACCCCTGTCAGTGCGGCCTATGGGATTCCTCTACCCCTGTCAGTGCAGCCTATGGGACTCCTCTACCCCTGTCAGTACAGCCTATGTAACTCCTCTACCCCTGTCAGTGCGGCCTATGGGATTCCTCTACCCCTATCAGTACAGCCTATGTGACTCCTCTACCACTGTCAGTGCGGCCTATGTAACTCCTCTACCCCTGTCCGTGCAGCCTATGGGACTCCTCTACCCCTTTCAGTACAGCCTATGTGATTCCTCTACCCCTGTCAGTGCGGCCTATGGGACTCCTCTACCCCTGTCAGTGCAGCCTATGGGACTCCTTTACCCCTGTCAGTGCAGCCTATGGGACTCCTCTACCCCTGTCAGTGCTTCCCTATATTACTGCGCATTGGGGCTGAATTTCAGCAGGTGTAGCATGAGCAGTCAATTGTTGGTGACATGGGTCTCATGAATTTTATTTAGAGATTAATTATCATCCATAAATAAATTCTTGTAACTATGTTGTCTTTGAGGTGTTAGAAATGTGGTCTTAGGGGCCCAGATGACGACAGCCTATAGGGGGCATCATTCGCCTTGGTTGCCTAGGTCATCAAAATACTTTGTCCCACATTTATATCACTACTCCATGGAGTGCGGCACCCATAGAGGGATATAGGGTCATGTGTATATAATAACTCCAAAAGGAATTGTGCAATGTTTGACCAGATTCCCCTCAGAGGCTGAGATATCCCTTCTAGAAGCAGGATTTCTATATTATACTATACTGAGGAAAACAGGGTAGCTTTACTTGTAACGGAATTCGCAGTGAAATCCGCTGCGATCCCTGTACTGTCAGTTTGAATAGGACTACATACTCGCAGCAGGATTTTCATCTACCTTAACCCGTGATGGCCAGTGAATACTTTACCAGTCTGCGCTCTGGTTTGTTCTGCGGCCCCTGGTATCCTGACAATCCCACTCAGCCAATCAATGGCTGTGGTGGGACAGCACACTGATTGGCTGAGCAGGACACCGGGGAGCCAGGAGCCACAGAACAAGCCGGAGCAATCGCCGGGCCATCACGGGTTAAGGGGGGCAGTATTTACATACTCGCAGCGGGATGAAAATTGCGATGCGATTTACTAATTGTATTTACACTGACAGTACCGTGAAATCCACTGTGAATCCGTTATGTGTGAACCCACCTTTAAGTTAATTGGGAAAATCTGCAACAAATCTGCAGCCTGAGACATTTTGTTTATAAATCGACAGAATGATAATATTAACCCTTAGGCAATGTTCATACACTGTTTAAACACATTGTTTGATATATTCCTGTGGCCGATACCACCAAATCAGCCGCAGGAACATAATTTTATTTTATTTGGATTGCCGGTACGTTTGGGTGTGCCTGCAATCCAAATCACCATTAAACTCTACGTAATGTATGGCCGTCATAACAGCCGTACATTGTGTGAACAGAGCAGAAAAACGCCCATTGTTCGGACTCTAGCGGCCGGAAATAATTGACATGTCAATTATTTCTGCAGCCGTACCGAACAACGGTTGTTGTTCAATACAGTGTGTGAACGACAACCGTTGATCCCCATAGAGTTTAATACAGTTCATAATTTTAAGACAAGAACGGCTGTTGTTTTACTCGCCAACAACAGCCATTCTTGTCTTAAAAATTCACTGTGTGAACATGGCCTTAGAATGCACAAATACAGTAAAAGTCTCTGCTGACCTTACTCACTGCAATTTTACACCCCCGTTGCTCTCCTATGGAACGCTTCTATTGCCAACCAAATATTTGCCGTTCAGCCTCACAGTCAGCCATAGTAAACAGATCGCTGCTGAGGTGCCAGGATCCTAATTTCAGGCTCATGTTACACCAGAATCTTCTTGGTGAAAATAAAAAGATGCTATTTTGGTTACTACATTTTTTTCTTTGCTGTGATGAGTCATCGCAGTGGACAACGCTCTGATTGAAAGCAAAAAATCTTATTTGTCCATTAAGATGTGGTAGAGCTAAACGTGTCACAGAGGGATTCTCCCCAGGTCCGTGCATAGGGGATAAGTATTAGAGTTGATGGCAGTCTCATCACAAATCAAAATGCAAAAAAAGAGTCCGTGGAACCAGCCAGATATCCAGCCAAGGTTCCTGTAAGGTTTTAGGGTTTTAGTGGTTTCCTTACAGGAGTCACCCCTTGGCTGGGTCCTTCCCGGAGGGATATCTGGCTAGTCCTGTGTTTTGAGACTCTTTGATGAGGCTCCACGGGCTCTTCTTTTGCATTGTCCCAGGGGGCAATGCACCTAGGATATCACTGCATTGAGCGCTCTCACTAACAGCCGGCAGTGTTATCTTTGGCTGGTCTCCCTGAGATCAGCTATCTGTTTCTCTTATGGCTCTACTAGGCATTGCTCCCACCTAGCCAGGATCCTGCTCCACACTGATAAGGGGCAACACCCCGAAACAGCTGTCTGTGGATGGATACCTGGCCTTGGTTCTCCCTTGTCATTACATTGACTTATAGGGCCACTTAATATGGTGGTTTTGGTGGTTTCCCTACAGTAGCCATCCCTTGGATGGGTCCTTCCCGGAGGGATATCTGGCTAGTCCTGTGTTTTGAGACTCTTCAATGAGGCTCCACAGGCTCTTCTTTTGCATATTCATGTTTCCCAGGCGACAATGCACCTAGGATTTCACTGCATTGAGCGCTTTCACTAGCAGCCAGTAGTGTTATTGTTTGACTGGTCTCCCTGAGATAAGCGATCTGTTTCTCTCATCACAAATCAGGAATCCTAATTGCTCTTGTTTGAATGGAGTGGTATGATTGGTTAAAGTCCTAGTGGTCAGGCCCCCCCATCGATCACACACATCACCTATACTGGTAATATCTTGTCTTTTTGTGAATAAACCCCTTCACAAGGAATTAGTCATCGGGCAGTCAATATGCAGTATATCCTGCAGTATAACAGTATTGTCATCCATTGATTGATCCTGCCTTTTTAAGAGCGATGCTCAAAAGTGTGAACCCTGCACAAGTTGTGGTATCTTCTAGACTTGCCAAAATACCTGGCTGCTACTCTTTCAGCTACACAGGTGCACATGGACAGCAGTGGCAGCAGCGAGGACCATGTGACTGGACAGAGTATGCCGAACATACAGCAGATCTTTCTGCCACCCGTTTTTCCAAAACACCTCCTTAACCCCCTTTCCATAAGAATGGAGACAACTTAATAGGAATCCAACTGCTGGAACTTCCACAGATCATGTGAATGAAAGTAAATTGTCTCCTGTGTAAATTAAGTGGCCATGTTTTTTGTAGTGCTGGATAACCCCTTTAAGAGGCTGAGCACATACTTAAGGCCCTATTACACGGAATGATCATCGGACGTATTCAGCCGATATCGGCCGTTATAGCCAATAATCGTCCTGTGTAATAGAAGGCAACAATCAGCCGACATAAACGATGTCGGCTGATCGTTGCAGTTGTTTGTTTTTTAACATGTTGAAAGACAAACGACTCATATAGCAACGATCTGCTGCCGTTGCTCCATGCAACAGCAGTGGCAGCACACCGCTGTTATATGCTATGGGCTGCCCGGACGATCTAGCGATCACCAGGGCAGCCCCCCGCGAGTGAGCAGGGAACGAAGAGCAAACGAGCGCTTGTTTGCTCCTCCAGTCGCCCCGTGGAATAGGGGCTTTAGCCTCTGGTCCATTCACTGTCAGTTGAATTGGTGAACATTGGCAAGTTCAACACTCAGTAGTGTTAGGAAGTAGTGATGAGCGAACATGTTGGTAAATGTTCTAATGTTTGTATGAACATGCCGCTAATTGTTTATGTTCGCCGATCATAGACAATTTGTTCAATGATCTGAATGGTTAGAATGATCATTTTAGAACATTTTGAACATGATAATGTTCGCAACTGCGTACCTTTCCTCCCACCAATTCAAAAGAGCCAATGAACATGTGGGGAAGGAAGGGCACATCAGCTAATGTAGTAGCCATGTTTACTACTGGCATTACTGTTATTGTCTGTACGATTAGCGTCATTACGTAGATTACGTACATGCAAAAAAAAACCGCGGCACTGAGGCAAATTTTCTCACAGTCTTTCCTGATTTTTGTGCCATTTAGTAGGGAGAGTATCATGAGCAGGGACAGCATCTGAATTTAGTTACACAGCAATATTCACAGTGGTACTTAGTCAGTGTAGGGAGGGAGAGCTGACCGAGTAGTGCTTAGAACATTGTGAAATTGTCACTGTAGGGAGGTCGACAGAATCCAGCGTTTTAGCACTTTAAGGATTCATTTCTTAACCCTGTAGTTACCAGACGTCCTCTGTGGAAAAATCTTAAGAACCCAACAGTCCTTTCTAAGGCTAATTCATATATATATATATATGTATATATATATATATATATATATTATTTTTTTTTTATTATTTTTTTTTAGTGATTGCAGAGTGTAATTACTATACACAGTAGTATATAAGTCATTTTGTATATACGTGCGGGTGAATAAAAGATACGCTAATGCTATTGTAATTGTTATTTATTTTGTTAATTATTACGTATTTTCCGCTTTGGACCTGATAATCTGTATGCATGTGCGTAATATTCGTGAATATTCGGTGAAAACAAACTGATCGCGATCATGATAATTTTTTTTTATGTTCTTGTGCGGTAACCAAACCGAAAATCAGTTTGTTTGCTCATCACTATTAGGAAGTCCCATAAGAACCAATGAAGCAGTGGCCAAGCAGTCAGTCATTGTACCTCCATTGTCATAACCATTGCGAGTCCCAGTAGTTAGACCCCTATGATCCGCTAGTTATCTCTTATCCTGTGAATAGGTTACTTTTAATATTGGGCTAACCCCCCTTTAGCAAATCGGCAAACCTACTGTATGTAACATAAATAATATTATTACGGTTTGTGTACCAAATGACCAACTCTAAAAATATAAACTTGGCCAAATAATCCGGCGCTAAATAAATGAAATGATAATAAAATTATTATTACGACACTGCGTCCGAATCTGTTAATATTCTTAACTTTTATGTTTTCAAGTTTCTTGATAAAATCTAATCCTTTCCATGATTTTCAGAATAAAACTTTCTCCTTTCATTTACTTTGCCAATTTTTTTTAAAGTTTTATACAAACAACTTTCAAAGACCTCAGTAAAAAAGACAAAAAAAAAGTAACTCTTCTTAATTGATAAAACGTTTATAGATGTGTCTTAGATTAGGGAGCCGGGCCTCATTGTTCCCGATAGATGGCATTTCTGCTCTAGGTTTCTCTGAGTTACTTCCATTTGCATAAACTCTTTTCTATCTATGTGGTTTTTGTATGTGCTTATTCCACCTGTCTGTTTAATTTTCATGCCATTACTGTTTTTGACTAAGCTCGGCCGGGCTTTGCTCTGACGGGCTAAGAAATCCCCTCAAAAACTCTATGGACCATTTGTGTGTTTTGTTTGGTATCGTTGCTCTCTTTCAGGTTCTGTTCTATCTGCTGCTTTGCTTGCGCCTGTTGCAACTATGAGTTTGGAATTCTGCTGGAGTCCTATGACTTAAAAGTAAATGAAAGCATTTAGAAATGTATTGTGTGAATAGATATAATTTTGAAATAAGCTGCGAAAAAAAGAAAAAAAAAAAAAGAGAATGATGCCTGAAAAAAGGGAATAAAAGTAGAAAACAAAATGCTAGAATGCAAGGGCTCAATGGGATATTTTTCAATAGAATGTGGAGCTTTTTTCGTGGTGAGAGTTCTCCATCAAAATAGGAGCCGGAATCAAACAAACCTTACACTATATAGTGAGTGGAAGGATGCCAAGAAACGAAGTCGAAAGACATGTGCAGTTTTATTTTGGTCTGTAGAAGCGGCCTCGGTTTTATGATATAACCTCCTTGTATATAAAGCTGCATATGATCAATATCTGTTATGTTTATCCAGTTGGGAGCATGGTAATAATTTTTTTTTTGGTCTCAATGCCTCCTCTAAAAGGCATTACAATTACGGAGATAGCAAATATGTATATTTTAGAAAAAACTAAATCTGTGTATTAAAGAGTATTATTTTCTGTCTGTGCAAGGCCTAAATGGTACCTGCGAAGGTGAACTCTCATGTGTTCCTAAGATTGACATGGATAGATGCAGGTTACCTGGGAAATATGCAAAAAGGTCTGCAGAGCCTCATTTACGAGTCTCAAAATGTGGGTCTAGGGAAGGACCTAGAGAAGGGATGGCTCCTGTACGGACATCACCAAAACCACCACTATAAGTGGCCCCTTCGGTCAGTATGTAATTTAATTACAAGTCTGATGAAATGACCAGGGAAATACCAAAGCCAGTTATCCATCCACAGACAGCTGTTTCAAAGTGTTGCCTCTCATCAGTGTGGAGCAGGATTCTGGCTAGGTGGGAGCAATGCCTAGTAGACCAATAGGGAAAACAGATCACTGATATTAGGGAAACTAGCCAAAGAAGACACTGTTGGCTGCTGGTTAAAGTGCTCTATACAGTGAAATCTTAGGTGCATTGCCCCCTGAAAAACATCAGTATGCCAAAAGGTCAGCGGAGCCTCAGTTACGAGTCTAAAAACACAGGACTATCCAAATATTCCTCGGGTAAGAACCTAGCAAAGGGATGGCTCCTGTACGGAGACCACCAAAACCACCATATTAAATGGCCCCTTCAGTCAGTATCCAACTCAATTACGAGTCTGATGATATGGCCAGGGAAACACCAAAGCCAGGTGTTCATCCACAGACAGCTGTTTTGGGGCGTTGCCTCTCCTCTGTGTCTAACAGGGTTTTGTCTAGGTGGGAGCAATGCCTAGTTAACCAGTACGGCAAACAGATCACTGATCTCAGGGGGCCATCCCTTTGCTAAGTCCTTCCCTGGAGGGATATCTGGCTAGTCCTGTGTTATGAGACTCATAACTGAGGTTCCACTGACATTTTTGCATATTGATGTTTCCCAGGGGGCAACACACCTAGGATTTCACTGTATTGAGCGCTTTAACCAGCAGTCGCTGGGGTCTTTTTTGGTCTCCCTGAGATCAGTGATCTGTTTGCCGTATTAATTGGAAATGTGCATGGAATTTCCTGCAAGTCATATGATTGCCTTGACAGCCCAGCTGCGCTAATTGCTATCTAAAGTACAGATGGAAGTTCAAATTTTCCTATTACCCTTTAATAAGGTCACAGTCATGACTATCTTGGGGACCTATGTTAGGTCCCTGGCTGTTAAACCAACTCCTCATCCCCACACAATCATGTAATGTATATGGTATCAGTGATACCTCTAAATCCTGATTATTTTTGCAGGATTTCATTTACCACTGTTCATGTAAGTGAAACACATTGTGTGAGTCTGCCTAATCACTGTGCCATACATGTGTTTCCTTGTTTGGGAAGTACCTACCATATGTGCTGTAAATGCGCAGCCAGCCCATTGATTTCCATTGGCACCATGTATTGCTGCTATACCTTCCGGTGGCACTGTAGAAAGTTTAAGCTGTCAGATTCCAAAAAGATTCCAAAAAGGGGTCCAAACTCGGGATATATTTTCTAAAAAAGTTTTTTAAAAATTTCCTAAAAAAGTTTAACTTTCTGAAGTCAACAACACTAGCATTGTCCGAATTGAAGAATGATTAAAATGCAGCATCTACCATCTTTGTTAAAAATCTGTCCTGTTGTAAGTCCGGCATTGCTGTGTGTTGGGTGACAGCACCATACACTCGGTCTGCCTTCTTATTTCACTCACTCGTTTGACTGACGGTTGGTGCCAACATGAAGTGACAAGGACTGGGAAATGAAGGTTTGCGCTGCATTATTGTAATTGGGTGCTATTTCATTGTAACAAATGCTGTCTCTTAAAGTTGTCACCTTGAACAATGAGAAATGCTACATGTAGAGAGAATATATGACAGGTTATTCTATGAAGTGTCACTTAAATTGTCTTCTCTCGCATATTTCTCCCAATATAGACTATGATGAAAATCTCTGTGTTGGATCATGGAAATCGTCATGAATTTTCTTGATCCTTCTTACACAGACCATGATCTTCGGTTCCCTGGGTTGATAGAATTATAAGAATTTCTTTTTATTGTTTTAGAGTCTATCTATCTTACTTTTACAAAGAAGGAAAATGGTAGACAACCTGCTGATTATTAATAGTGTTATTATGACTGTAGAGATTTTATGGAAAATTATCTGTAGACATAGGACATTGCATTTTCTTTCCTTGTCTTGTTTCATTAATATTAATAGTCATTATTACAGATCCATGACTGTCTTTTATTTTGGGGCAATGTGACGGAGACATTGTACTGTTAATTATCATGTACTATGACATCATTGTGTGTATCCTCCCTGGATTGTGACATCACTATGTTGATTAGACCTGTACATACCTCTGTACATATACAAATGCAATAACCAGGGGTAGCCAGGTGGTGTTTAGCTAGGCGAGATGCTGCATACCACTGAGGCATTTGTCATGGTGGACAGGAGTGGTATGCACCAACCACTGGAGGTGCAAGTATTCATGAAGGTGTAGTGTGGGTAACCCAGCCATAGACTAAACCAGTTGAAACATTTACTGGAGGCACAGTACAAAGATACGTGTCTCTGGTTTCAGTCGAGGTACAGATATCACAGAGAAGGACATTACTTGAGCTCCCTTGAGCTGGGTACTTGTGTTGATACTTGAATATACTTTAGACAATAGACTTGAATCAATCACAGCTTCTCGCTGGTGAGAATAGATAAAGTATCTGAATACTTTTGAAATACTCGACTAGTTAATGAACTGACTTTAAGTAGTGGTGGTGGATTGACAGGAAGTTCAGGGCAATTGAGCCCTATCCAGACCCAAAGGTACTCAGCTGTGGGAGATTTAAGAGAAGAGTACTTACATCCACGGGTATGAATATGTGCCTAATGCTGTCTGTGGGCACTGAGTGACACAGATCCAGTGTTGTAGAGGGTAAGAGCTAGCCGTTGGGTGGATTACTAAAGAAACCTAGCAGTTGGCAGTAGAGTTCTTGGCTTTAAGTGTGCTTACCTAGCTACTGTTGTATAATGTACCTCCTGCAGACTATTGCAGTGTTTAGAAGAAAAAGAATAGCCACCCAGCATGGATAGGGTTGTCCCATTGCCCCTAGTTATTGCAACCTCCCCACTTTAGGACTCTAGTTGGACATGGCTAGGATAGAATAAGAGTTGAAATAATAAGGAATATGTTCTTTTCATAAAGTCCCACACAGGGGACCAGGCCTCTAGGCCTGGCCCTGGAATATACCACAGCAGGAGCAAGACTTGTTGGCACACTTTCCAAGATAAAACTGACTAGTAGAACTGGTCTAAACTAGCTTACCTCAGTATATATACTGCTCTGTGATTGGGCAAGAAACCTTAGAAGGCTAACTCTGGCTTATGATAGGTTGGTGCACTGTGAGGTACCCAGCATAGTTTATAGAGTCCTACTCTTAGCAGAGCAGTGACTACCAGTGCATCCACTCTAGGTAATGCTTTGTGAATTTTATAAATCAATAGCAGCTGTAGACCTGATACTTTCCAACAATATAATGTATTAGCCTAGCATTTAGGTGGTTAAGCTCCCAGCTGGACAAGCTTTATACCCTTACTGGAGGGCATATGCCCCACCAGATAAACCGTTTCTAAGGGATCACCGGTAGGAGGTGTTTTTAGGGAGCTTCCCTTTTAGAATAGATAAGAGGTCACTGCTTAGATAAGCTCTACTGACCGACCATACAGAATTGTGCCACCTCCACCAAACACTGCCACCTGAGAAAGGGTATAGCAATTAATGCTGCTTCCACTAAATTCTGACCCTAATATAACCCTGGTGCAACAAAAATCTGGATTCATCTGATCCAGGAACCATTTTTACTGCTCCAGCTTCCACAATCTTTGGTAATCTTGACCTATCTAGTCTTAGGAGGTTCACACACAGTATATTTCAGGCAGTATTTGGTCCTCATGTCAGGTCCTCATGGCAACCAAAACCAGGAGTGGATTGAAAACACAGAAAGGCTATGTCCACATAATGTTATAATTAAGTGGATGGCCGTCATTTAATGGCAAATATTTGCTGTTATTTTAAAACAACGGCCGTTGTATTGAAATAATGGCAGTTATTTACCGTTATATGGCGGCCATCCACTCAATTTCAACATTGTGCGAACATAGCCTTTCTGTGTTTTCAATCCACTCCTGGTTTTGGTTGCCATGAGGACCTGACATGAGGACCAAATACTGCCTGAAATATACTGTGTGTGAACCTCCTTAGACTAGATAGGTCCAGATTACCAAAGATTGCGGAAGCTGGAGCAGTAAAAATGGTTCCTGGATCAGATGAACACCAATGACTACACCTTGTTCAAAGTTGCTCAGATGATCCAATTTTAGCATTTTTATGTAGATTCACACTAAGGATATGTTCACACACAGTAAAATAATACCAAAATAGAGCAGTATTGAAGTCGTCAAAAGTGGCACACGCCGCGAAACTGCGGTCACCCATTCCTGTCTCCCCCGCTACTCCTGCATCTTGAAATAAATCGGATGGTCTGAATTGCAACAGATGGTGAGTGCCCTGAGTTTTCTTCTCTTGCTGCTTAGTATCTACGTGTGACTTCTAGCAGGAGCACCGCCAGCATACGGTCCAGGTTACCCCAGGTGTGTCCGTTGCAAGTGGAGCCTAGGTTGTGCCATCTATTTCTGCATCTCTCATACAGATTACACCTTGTTCAAAGTTGCTCAGATGATCCAATTTTTGCATTTTTATGTAGATTCACACTAAGGATATGTTCACACACAGTAAAATAATACCAAAATAGAGCAGTATTGAAGTCAACAGGAAATTGGTCGTACAATGGCCGTAATTGATTACACCACTGCTGAAATAAAGAACATTCTTATTATGTTTGACTTGCTTTTGCAAAAAATATCTGTTCACACATTGCTTAATTTTCACTCAAAATTACGGCTATATTTTAGTATTATATTACTGTGTGTGAACATGGCCTAAAACTGATACACACTCCAAAAAATGCTCAGTTGATTTTATGTCGCACTTTGGGGTCTTATGTCTAATTTCCATGTAGGGAATCTCCAATATGCTTCACATAAACTCTTTGGGGAAGATTTTTCAAAGGGTGTAAAATTTAGACTGGTGCAAACTTGCCACAGCAACCAATCACAGCTCCTCTTTTCTTTCACCAGAGCTGAAAGCTGAGCTGTGATTGGTTGCTTTGGGCAGTTTGCACTAGTCTAAAATTTACACCCTTTAATGAATCTCCCCCTTTCTCTTTCTTTATGGGAGAAGAGAGCTTAGGCTGTGAATCCTACTAGCTGTTAGTGATCTACACCAAAACAAAGGGTTTTTGCACAACCAAATAACAGGTGCTCATAGTATTACATAACAAAATAGCAATATCATATATGCAAAGAAAACAGTGTATGTCGTATATAACTAGGCACACTACCAGAGGTTAGAAAATTAGATACTGTATTTTCCCACGTAAAAGACAACCGGGCATATAAGACAACCCCTGACTTTTAAGAAGATTTTCAGGGGTTTGTTTTATATGCTGGCAAATGTTAACCCCTGCCTGACCACAGCAGGGTTTACCAGCTGGAGCCCTGCTGCGGTGAGGCAGGGGTTAACTGAAGCAGGAGGCAAGAACCCCCCCCCACTGCCCGACACCTGTCACCCGTTCCCGGCAGCTCCACCCGGCAGCCGTGCGTCTTCCCTCTTTTTCCCAGTCCCTGAGGCCTCTGCCATTCTCCCAAAGCCGAGCGCCTCCGAGCTTCTCCGATGAGACTCTTGGCTGCTCAGGAGAGCTTGGGGGACCTCCGGCGCAGGCAGTGTCTCTGCCGTATACACAAGGGACGCAGACGTTTTTGAGCTCCTCCATCATATGTGGTGACCATTCCCAGCGTATAAGACAACCCCCGACTTCTGGGTAGGTTTTTGGGGGTTAAAAAGTCATCTTACATGCCAGAAAATACGGTAAATCCTTTATTATATAGTATGCAACAAAGACGCAAGCCCCAATCGCAATTAAAAACACTTAAAAACCCGTACATAACAACAGGGGTCAATACAATATACATATCCCTATAACCAACACTAAGGCCACAAGTATATGGCTCCACATACCACAAATAGAGTACATGCATAAGAGAACCAAACCTTACTTTAACCCCTTCGTGCTGCAGCTAGTTTGGGCCTTAATGACCAGGCAAATTTTTCAAAATCTGACCTGTCTCACTTTATGCGCTTATAGCTCAGTGATGCTTTAACGTATACTATCGATTCTGAGATTGTTTTTTCGTCACATATGGCACTTTATGTTAGTGGCAAAATTTGGTCACTACTTTGTGTGTTTTTTTGGGAAAAAACTCAAAATATCATGAAAAATTAAAAGAATTAGCATTTTATGAACTTTGAAATTCCTGCTTCTAAAAAAAGAAAGTCGTAGCACATAAATTAGTTACTATTTCACATTACCAATATGTATTCTTTATTCTGGCATAATTTGGTAAACATATTTTACTTTTTTAGGGTGTTACGGGGCTTAGAAATTTATCAGCAAATTATGACATTTTCGTGAAAGTTTCCAAAACTGATTTTTTTTTTAGGGACCAGTTCTTTTTTTAAATGGATTTAGAAGTCTGGTATCCTGAAAACCGCCATAAGTGACCCCATTTTGGAAACTACACACCTTATAGAATTAATCTAGGGGTATAATGAGCATTTTGATCATACAGGGGCTTGAGGAAAGTATTTACAATTAGGCCGTAAAAAAACCCGGAAAATTTAAATTTTCCAATAATATATACGTTTAGATTAAAGTTTCTCATTTTCAAAAGGAACATGAGAGAAAAAGCACCCCAAAATTTATAACGCAGGTTCTATTGAGTACAACAGTACCCCATATGTGGGCATAAACCACTGTATGGGCACACAGAGGGCCTCAGAAGGGAAAAAGCTTTTTCGATGCAGATTTTGCTGAAGAAGTTTCCGAACACCAGGTGCGTTTGCAGTGCCCCTGTAGTGCCAGCAGAGTAAAATCTCGCCATCACCCCATTTTGGAAAGTACACCCCTCAGAGAATTCATTTTGGGGTGTGGTGAGCATTTTGGCCCCACAGATATTAGAGGAAAGTATTCAAAATTGGCCAGTAACAATGAAAAACTTTGAAATTTCTCAATTTTACGAGAACCAAGAGAAAAACAGTACCCCAAAATTTGTAACGCAGGTTCTCCTGAGTAAAAAGGTACCCCATACGTGGGCATAAACCACTGTATGGGCACACAGCGGGGCTCAGAAGGGAAGGAGTGTCAATTTACTGGAGCAAAACCGCAGCTAGTAATAGTTATTAGACTAGCACAGTTACTAAAATAAAAAAAAATGAGATTACAGGTAATCTGGGGTGGATACGGACAACATGGGGTGGTCAGAGGCAACGTGGGGTGGTCAGAGGCAGCGTGCCGTGGTCAGAGGCAACCTGTGGTAGTCAGAGGCAACCTGTGGTAGTCAGAGGCAACGTGGCGTGGTCAGAGGCAACGTGGGGTGGTCAGAGGCAACGTGCCGTGGTCAGAGGACAGTGCGGTCGTTACGTGCAATCTGGGGGGGTTACATGTAATCTGGCGTGATTATGGGCAACCTGGGGGGGTGATTGTTACTTATAAACTGAAGTGCTTATAGGTTGTCTGGGGTGGGTACATGTAATTTGGGGTGGTTACGGGCAATCTGGGGTGATTACAGACAATCTGGAGGGGGTCACTGGCAATTTGGGGTGGTTACTTTCAACGTGCGGTGGTTAGAGGCAATGTGCGGTGGTTACGGGCAATGTGCGGTGGTTACGGGCAACGTGTGGTTGTTATGGGCAACGTGCGGTGGTTAAAGGCAATATTCGGTGGTTATGGGCAACGTGCGGTTGTTATGGGCAATGTGCGGTGGTTACGGACAATGTTCAGTTGTTATGGGCAACATGCGGTGGTTACGGGCAACGTGAGGTTGTTATGGGCAACGTGCGGTGGTTATGGGCAACGTGCGGTGGTTATGGGTAATTTGGGAGTAAACCAATTATTACTATAATAAAAAGTGTGTGTTTTATTTTTTTGTATGTTTTTCACTTTTTGTACTTTTACACATTATTTTCACCATATTACTATGATTACTGTGATATTTTCTATCACAGTAATCATACAGTAGTTTAGTGATTGGTCTCTGTCACTTTAAATTTTCAGAGTTGTCTGGTTCTGGAGCACATGCGCACTTCAGAACCAGCCTGGACGCCGAGGAGGAAGGACCTCCCAGGATCAGGTGAGTATAAGGGGTAGGGGGTGTGTGACTGCGGGACGGGGGGTGACTGGGGGGGTGTGAGGCGACTTTGGGGGGGGACTGACACATAACTTTTTATGACAGACAAGAGTCTGTTCACAGCGATGGGGATGGCCATCTTGGATCTGATGGCCGCGGGGGAGGGGGGTTAGTTACTAGGGCACTAGGGGGCTGATCTGAGGTCTGGGGGGCACTTATTTCATCTCCCCCCTGTGGATTCACGGCGGGGGGGGGGGGAGGGGAGATGAAAGGCAGCGGCGGCAGAGGCAATGCCCGTCACCAGCGGCCGCCACTATAACGTTAATAGCGGCGATTGCCGGTATGGGGGGCGGCCGGGACAGACCCCACACACTGCCCCAATCCCTCAGCTACCTCCGGTAGCTGGGGGGATGGGGTGGGGGCCTTCCCGGCCCCGCTATCTTATTCTCTGCCATCGCCATAAAAAGCTGATGGCAGCAGAATAAGGCCCATTAGTGACCGCCGTAAAAAGCCGTATCGGCGGTCACTAAGGGGTTAAAGTAAACATGCGCCAGCAATGTAAAGTGCAAGTGCATACACATAGCCTAAAAGTAAAGTAAACCCATGATCCAAGAATACATAAAGTGACCAATGCTGGAGGAAGGCAAATGTAGACTATCACCATGTGGAGCGTGGACGGCTGAGTGTGGCATGAAACACCCTACATGTTACATTCAAGTCCGGGAACTTCATCAGGGGTCAGTTTGTCAGCTGTTAGTGATCTGTCGCTGGCCAGACTTAGACATAGAGTCCAAGGGTAAGTAACCGCAAGTCACAGTCCCTTCCTAAAATACCCACCAATAGGCAGCCAGACGCAGCAGGGATGATAGGACAAGCAGGGACATTCAATAACATAGAATTACCAGGAACATGGGCTGTTGAGGAGAAATCACCAGGAACATGGATTGTGGACAGGACTTGCAATCATAGACTGAAGATTGTAATAGCATCAGAACCAAACATGACCAGGAATGAAGACAGCACCAGCAGATGTTTACAGAGGATTTATGGATGTATGTAGAGGACTTATGAAATGAATGTAGACATTGGGCTAGCAGGCGTATATGTAGGACCAGAAGTGGTATCCAGGACGATTTGGTGAGAGTCCACAGAAGAGGAGCTATGCAGAACCACATCAGGACTGAACTTTGCTGACATTCAAGGACTGAAAGCATTAGGGCGCTATTACGCAGGGCGGTTATTATCTGACATTACTCTGTATTACTACTTAAAGAAGCTCTTCATTTTTATTTTTATTTATATAGTGCAACATGTATTAGATTTAGAGCAGTGCTTCTCAATTCCAGTCCTCAGGGCCACCAACAGGTCACGTTTTAAGGATTTGCTTAGTATTTCACAGGTGATAGTATACTCAGTGCATCAGGTATTATCACAGGTTATATTATACTCAGTGTATCAGGTATTATCACAGGTGATATTATACTCCGTGCATCAGGTATTATCACAGGTGATATAACTATACTCAGTGCATCAAGTATTATCAGAGGTGATATAATTATATTCAGTTCATCAGGTATTATCGCAGGTGATATAATTATACTCAGTGCATCAGATATTATCACAGGTGATATAATTTTACTTAGTGCATCAGGTCTTATTACAGGTTATAGAATTATACTCAGCTCATCAGGTATTATCACAGGTGATATAACTATACTCTCCCATCCCTCTCTAAGACTCTCCCATCCCACTCTCAGACTCTCCCATCCCACTCCCAGCTGCTACTGTATTTTCAGGCTGCCGTCTCCTCTGGCTCTCAATCATTCTGGAAGAAGCAGCTGCCTTAAGTTAAAGCAGCAGCCGGGGAGTAGGATGCCAGATCACACAGCACCGCAGACGGTAAGTATGCACTACTTATGTGATCAGTTTCCATTTGCTATTGGCCATACATTTTTTGTTTTTACTGGAAGTTGTGTGGCTTATAGCGATAAACTTTAAAACCAACTTAAAAGATGTGATCAGTCAAGTATAGGGCATTTTCCCTCTCCTTGGACGTTGCTATCACATTTCTAGCAATGCTCCTGGCCTATAATCTGCCTGTGTGAAACGCCCTTAATATAATAACATGACCTATTCATCTCTATAACCCTGATCTGAAAAGACAACAATAGTTAAGACTATTCCTGCCCATACTCACTTTCTCGGAGTGAGAACAGAACAATTCCCAGCCGTCATCTTTAATATGTTGCCATCATATTATTATCAATTAAGTTGTTAATGATCAGGCTAATGAATATTTATTGCTTTATACCCGACCATTATTCCTTTATTTGCAATCATTGCTCAAATGATATAATTGTATCATATATTATAATTCATTTAGAGTCTTTCATTTTTACATGCTAAAAAACGTAAAGGGACATATATACATCAGGGTCCATTATATAAAATGTAGAAGCTGAGAATAAAATAATTATAATGTAACACCAAGAGATATCAAAGGTCTTTTGTAAAGGAGTTTTCTCACCATTAGAAATTATAGCATTGTGCAAGGATATGTCATCACTTTCTGCGCCCCAGCAACCCAGATGAGTGTGACCGGTGTAGGGACTGGCATCACATTCCCATTGACGCTTATTCCAATAATTGGAATATGATAGTGGATCAGCTGTTGCATCAATTGTTGGTTGATCACATTGCTATCGGCTACACCCACTACCCTGTGTAAAGGGGTGATGTGCATTCAACAATGATGAAGTTAAAGAAGCATTCCGTTTTTTTTTTTTAGCCCCACGATGCGTGCTGGCACATATACTCACCAGCAATGATCGATGTCCTGCTGCGCCGTTCAAATCCTGCGTGCGTTCACATCATCGCTCTTCTGACCCCCTCTTCTGTCTCCATGTTGATTGAAGGCCGGAAGTCACACTCTCCTATAGAGAATGCATTGGAGAGTGTGACTTCTGACTTTCAATTGACATGGAGACAGGACAGAAGAGTGATGACATGATTGCGCACGGGTTTTGAATGGCGTAGCAGCACTGGAACGAAGCTGCGCTGCGGGACACCGAACATGCCTGGTGAGTATACACTCTTTAAAGGGTATCTTGCAACTGGTGAAGGATATTTATACTATGTCTCTAAACATTTACAATATAGCTGTCACAACAGCAGGTAGAGATCGGCTAACTAAATGAGCAATGTGGTACAAAAGCAAGAGGTCAAAATAGCGAGGTGCAATAAGCCAAGTAACCAGGTATAGCAGACAGAGAGAAAAGATGCAAGGGATCCACTAGCATGCTTTACAAGACAAATAGGTCAATAGGTTAATAGGCCAAGGAAGTGTATATAAGAGTTCAGGGGTCTGTTTTGCACATGAACACAGTACTACAGGTTCCAGAATACATTGCTTTCCCTCAGTTGTTCAGCACAGTCCTCCACCCTGCCTATTCCCCGCCCAAAACTGTTGCAGAACATCAAGGCTGTGTTCATACATTGCACTTTCATTGTGTTACTGAATAAATTTGTAATTTCTTTGTGGTCCCATCCACACAGCGGTCTGTATTCTCTACCTGTAACACCGATTTTGGAATAAAGTAAAGAACTTTTTGAATTTAATTTGAAATTTTTCTTCTCATCTCCACGCACAAATTATCAGTGGCGCAGCTACCATGGAGGCAGGCCACACAACTGCTATAGGGCCTGTGTGACAGGAGGGTGCCTCTTGGCAGATCGTGGGCTGCCTCTATGGTACTAACTGCAATGCTGTGATGCCCCATGAGGGCGGATAAGAGTGGCACGCACCCTAATGGACGGCGGATCAGAGCAGACCAACACCCTCCAATCCACCAACCCTAACCCCATCTTCATGGCAAATCACAGCAGCACCCACCACAAACCAACCCCCCCCCCTCCAGGCCACAGATCAGAGTGGCATTCGCCACCCCTCTCCCACTCCCTCACCTGAGCGGCACCCATTCTGATCTCGCCAGAACGGTCCCCAGTGCTTAGCGCACTGAGAGAGAGTAATGACATGGCCGAGCAGCTATTTATCAGGAAGAACCAGTCAGACTCATTCTGACTTCTTTCTGATAGGTGGCCTCCCAGCAACATACTGTACCTCTAAATCAGTGGACCGGCCTCAGAACTGCAGTGCCTTCTCATTTTATGTACAGCCTGCCCCAGGAGGCACCTCTCTACCTGTGGGGGACACCTAATTACTACGGGAAACATGTAGGGGACACCTAATTATTGGGGTAAACACATGGGGGACACCTGATTAATAGGAGAAATTTGTGGTGGACACCTAATACTGGGGAAAACATGTGGGGGACACCTGATTACTGGGGGTGATATATGCTCATACTGTGGTGATATAATGGCCTTTATATCATGTTAGTTTTAATATAGTGGGTTCTGTTACCCACTATATATGGTGGTATTTGGTACTTTTATAGAGATCTATAGTCCCCTTTGCTTAGGATTTATATTTCAGGAATTGGGGGGGGGGGGATTATTTAAATTTTTGTCTCAGGCATACATGTACATATTCACCTTGCCTGATGCAGTGTGCCTTCGTTCTTCAAGCTCCCACATTAGAGATGCCGGGGGACCATGCCAGGCCAGGTGGGTATGTTGAGGGGGGGGGGGCATATAGTTTTTTGCTATGGGGCCCCATGAATCCTAGTTATGCCCTGGAATATTATGATCAGGCATCTTTTATCTTTGAAGTTTAGCCCCAGTATGAGAACTTTATCCGATATTATCTTACATGGGATAAACTGTTTATGCCTCGTTTTTTGTCCAGGTAGGATTGGCAGTGCCAGCTCTGATCCTCTGTGACATTTAGCATCATTTAATTGTGTTACTGCATCACTTTTGTGAATACGCTGCAGTACTGCAATGAAACTCCAACGTGTGAATATAGCCATTATTTCACTGCAGACTTTTGCACAATCAGTAAAGTTGCAGCAGCGGCTTCTGTCACTCCTTGCCTGCTCAGATGTAGGCTGGAGGGGCTGGTCAGAGATGGGAAATCACTCAGGGGGGTGGGAGACAAAATCCAGCCAAGCCTCTTCAGACATCACGCCCTGCCCCCTGTCTGCATCTTCAGCCTGTGCTCAGCAAACACACACAATGTGAGACAGAAGCATGGAATATTTGTCTCCTAAGGTGGAAGAGCAGAAGAAGCAGGAGACAATGTGGATTGGCATAGAGGCCATTTTTCTTCCCGTCTTGGATGTCAATCAACTACCAGTGTGGCAGAACCGCACAGATATGGTAATAAATTATATATAACTTTTAATGTACTTTTAATAGAAACTGATAACCCTATCCGACGTTCCCCTTTAACTTATTTTTTAGGATTTGATGATACCCATGGAGTGTAGACTTTGTCTTATTCCATTTTATGGGCGATACATGATACTATCTGGGCTACATTGCGGTAAATGACATTGACTATCTGGGCTACATAGTGGTAAATGCTGAAGAACTGCTAATATTTTATTGATAGCCTATAAATACATTGGGTTTTTTGTCATCATCTAAAAGACGCAACATATGGGTCTAATCTGTTAAAGTAATCGCTCTGATACAGAGCTGAACACATCTGGCTGAGCTTCATGATGGCTTCACATTTAGCTGAAATGTCATTAACAATCACAAATAGATATCGCAGTTTAATGAATATTACCTAATTAATGTAATGTTAGTGTCTGCGGTATGAGCAGTTCACCACGCAGTTAGGTCACTTAACATTTTCCAGAGCACATTAAGGATGGAGCAGCAGTGTTTTTGATTGATGGGATAACCTTTCGCTCAAAGCTCTGCCTCATTCTCACAGGACCGACATGCACACGACAAAGGGCAAAGTGAGAATAGAGACCATTAAGAAGGAAAAGATATCTTGTCTGCTGCAATAGATGCCATAACAAATGAACTCTGGAGAAAGCTCCAAGACGGAAAAAGTCTTTGGATGAAAAATATCCTTAAAATCTGATGAAAGTGGAAAATGTCTGCAGCCTACAGTATTTCAGGAAATAAAACTTCAAAAGAAAAATATTCTTTGCGATATCGAATCTTTAACAATAACATTAAAATATTGACAAATTTTTTTAAAATATTTATAATAATTTGTCAGTTATAACAATATCTGCAATCAAAATCTGTCAATCAAATTTTTTTAAATTGTAGCCTAGGCAGAGACAACTTTCCTCAACCTTGTGGGAACCAAACATTCCTCTAGAAGAGTAGTCTTACATAATTATGGAGAAAGCCATTTTAGGTAGTTTTTTTTAATCCTAGTTGTTTTGAAAACTGCCGAAAAAAATATAATGATTAAAAAAAAATTCAGCAAAAAGTTGCAACTTTTTTCCCTTTTTTAGGCTATGTTCACACTGCGTGCGACTGGGCCGCATTTCGTACGCCGCCGTACATGTGCTGCTGAAACTACGGGCGTGGGAAAAATAGACATGCGGCCAGATGCGTACGAACCGCGAACATAAGCCCGTAGTACAGTTATGCTTCCCTAGCTTCTTTCGAAGCGATCTGAGACAGATAATTTACTTGGAAATCCTGGAATCCAGCCCCGTAAACCACACAGAACCTTTTGGATCGAAAAATCAAGTTCAATTTGGCTGAAATGAGTACTCCGTACGGGACCGCATGAAAATCCACGGCCATGAGTTTCAACATTTCCGTCCTCAAACAATGGTCTTGTTCATTTTTCACGGCGCCGTATACGATCCGGCCGTAAGCTCATACGTAGTGTGCATTGTGCGGCATATATCGTATACTTTCAAGCAAACGCATCAACCTTCAAACTACGTGCGTATATTCGCGGTTTGCACTACGGCCGGAAACATACGCAGTGTGAACATAGCCTTAAGGGGATTGTAGCAAAAAATTGAAAAGAAAGACTGAATTTCGGCAAATCACAATACAAATGCAAAGTCACAATGATTTCTAGTTCTTTTTAGGGAAAATCCTGGTGAAACCAAAATGAAACCTTAATAAAACTGTTACTAGTCGAGGACTAAAAATTTCTAATTTTTAGTTTTGCTATGATTTTTTTTATTTTTTTTTTTATTGCAAGTCTCTAACATGAGGGCACAAAAATTTCTTCCTGTAACAACTCTTGGCAGATGCAAGGGGTTCTTGTGGGTCAGCTGAATCGTGTCAAAGTTAAAATGGTTATTCAGCATAAGAATTTTTTTTTATAATGCTGCGCTGCTGGAGAACATAATAAATATGTTATGCTTACCCCCTGGTGTTCTGTTGTGGCCTTATTAGCATCCCCCTCTGACTTCAGCCACAACTGCTTCTGAGACAATCTTGTCTTGAGAGTGACAGCCTGCCCAGCCAATCACTGACTGAGACAAGAAAGCACCAAGCCAGTGATTGGCTGAGCAGGCTGTCACTTCCGAGACAAGTTCATCCAGTGGACACCGGAGAGGCCTCTAGAGGACACTGGGGGAGCATGGAGAGGTAAGCATAACATGGTTATTATGTTATCCAGCAGGACAGAATTATATTAAAAAAAACAAAAAACAAAAATAAAAACAAAACATCCATAACCTCTTTAAGGTGAAAGGTATAAGTTAAGGTGTCCTGTCCTGGACTTCTAAAGTCCTTGACTTCCTAATGTTAATGGTCTGGCTGGTTATGCTGCACAGTTCGCAATGCTACTCGTCTCAGCAAGTCTCCTCTAGCAGCACCTACATACAAGAGAGGGTAATAACACTCATCTGTTTCTTCTACTATAGTCTAGCCTGGGTTTTTCTTCTTCTTCTATGGTTAGGCATGTACATAGCCTGATGAATACATGTGGGCACTGTCCAGTTAGTATAAGATGGGGATAGATAGGATCATTAATAATAATAATAATAATAATAATAATAATAATAATTAATAGCTAAACTAAAGTTGTCTATACATTTTCAATAACGTTTGGCTGAACAAATATTTGTCCGACCAGGAGTTATCTCTCCCAACTTTCCTCTACACATAAGTGTTTGGCATGAGGAAATATTCAAGTATTCCCTACGGGGGCAGGTAGGGCAGGCCTGGTATCAGCTTATCCCTCTGAGAACATAAGGTTTGGATGCTAAAATTCATCACACCCAACCCTTCTCTCTCCATACTTCATTTACTGGTGGAGAGTTGGGAGACCACCATAAACCTTATATTGTCATTTGTCAACCTAACCCACCCAGTGTTGGTAGGTTTGGCGGTCTTTACTATAAAGCATGGGCATCTTAAAGCGACTTTGTACCCACAATCTGCCCCCCACAAACCACTTGTACCTTCTTATAGCTGCTTTTAATCCAAGATCTGTTCTGGGCCACTCTAGGCCATGCCAATTTGACACAGGGCTGCAAGTTTAACCTCTTAAGGACATAGGACGTACCGGTACGTCCTATGTCCTCATTAGCACTTCAAAGCGGGGCCGCGCGGCGGCCCCGCTTTGAACTGCCGCGATCCCGGGTGCCGCGTGTAGCCCGGGACCGCCGCCATTAGCGGGCACGGTCCGATCGCCGTGCCTGCTAATTAGCTAATCGGAGGCAGCTGTCAAAGTTGACAGCTGCCTCCGATTACCGGAGGCAACGTTTCCCTGGTGTCTAGTGGGGGAGATCGCTCCTCCGGGACCTTGTCCCGGAGGAGCGATCTCCCTGTCTGATGCCGGCCGGGGACGCGTCCAAGATGGCGCCGTCCTCGGCTCGGCCCTCGTTTGTTTCCGGCTGCAGCAGCCGAAAGCAAACGAGTGCCGATCTCATGGATCTCTGCAGCATATCTATGCTGCAGAGATCTCTATGAGAGATCAAAGTGTATATACTAGAAGTCCCCCAGGGGGGCTTCTAGTATATGTGTAAAAAAAAAAAAAAACGTGTTGTTAATAGTAAAAAGCCCCCTCCCCTAATAAAAGTCTGAATCACCCCCCTTTCCCCAGGTTTTAAATAAAAGTAAACAAATAAATAAATAAATAAACATGTTTGGTATCGCCGCGTGCGTAATCGCCCGAACTATTAATTAATCACATTCCTGATCTCGTACGGTAAACGGCGTCAGCGCAAAAAAATCCCAAAGTGCAAAATTGCGCATTTTTGGTCGCATCAAATCCAGAAAAAATGTAATAAAAAGCGATCAAAAAGTCGTATATGCGCAATCAAGGTACCGATAGAAAGATCACATCATGGCGCAAAAAATGACACCTCGCACAGCCCCATAGACCAAAGGATAAAAGCGCTATAAGCCTGGGAATGGAGCGATTTTAAGGAATGTATATTGGTTAACAACGGTTTGAATTTTTTACAGGCCATCAGATACAATATAAGTTATACATGTTACATATCGTTTTAATCGTAACGACTTGAGGAACATGCATAACAAGTCAGTTTTACCCCAGGGCGAATGGCATAAAAACACATTTCCCCCAAATAAAAGAAATGCGTTTTTTTTTTCAATTTCACCACACTTTGAATTTTTTTCTGGTTTCGCAGTGTACTTTATGCAAAAATTCAGCCTGTAATTGCAAAGTACAATTAGTGACGCAAGAAATAAGGGGTCATGTGGGTTTCTAGGTGGAAAAATGCAAGTGCTATGACCTTTTAAACACAAGGAGGAAAAACCGAAAACGTAAAAACGAAAATGGGCCATGTCCTTAAAGGGTTAAAAGTTGTTTTTTAGGACAATAACTGCATCACCTGCCAAACGGACCCCAGGACAGATCTTGGATTATAAGCAGCTTTCTGAAGGTACAAGTGGTTAGGAGGGGGCAGATTGTGAGTACAGAGTTGCTTTAAGGCTATTTTCACACTAGGTGAAAACAACGGCTGTATTTCTTAACAATGGTAATTTTTGAAACAACGACCATTGTTTGCACAACAATAGCCGTTGTTATGAAATAGGGCATTGTTTTTACATAGTGTGAACATAGCTTAAAGGAGTTGTCAATGAGCAGAAGATGGCTAAAGCCCCCTGCTCCCTGACCATGGTCTAAGTACCACTTCTCAAGCATTGCGTAGTGCTTCAATATGCTTCAGATAAAGAAGTCAGGTTAGACTTGAAAAGGGAAGCAAAATGGACGTCCTCTATGGGGTGCTACTACCTCGGAAGTGTAATTTATTACCATTTAGCAGTAGGCTACTTCTCAAAGAATCAGAGATAGACTTTAATTTTATTAGCTGTGATGGTTTTCACTTGTATTTTTTAGTTTTTGATTTTTGCTTTTTTTTTTTTTTACTTGATAGACTAGTAAAAAAGTGTGAAATTTCAATTTATTATTAACTGTCAAAAATAAACATCTATTAAACATGAGTAGAATGAAATTGAGAAACAAATGTTTTATTGACAGGTACCGGGGAGATTGAGAACAATAAGATGGAGATTAATATTAAATAAATGAAGTTGGCACTTATGACAGTAAACATATGAAACAGAATATTCATGTTTCTTCTATGGGAATAACACATGACAAAAGAGAGACTTTCTACAGCATGTTTATTGAAAATTAATTTCCAGAGAGACCCCGCGTTAAATCTGCTCTATGAAGTTAGTATTTGTAAGAAGCCGGTGGCCACCAGAGTATGCCCTTACATTGCTTGCATTTATTTGCCGCCTTAGAAACCTCAATTACAGTTAAAAAGTCTTCCCATTTGAATATAGCAGAGATGAGAAGTCTTCTAAGAGTCATCGATACTCTGGAGTGAAGGGAGGAGAGATGGAAGTAAAGTCTGGGACAATAGTGCAAATTATTTAACAATCATAGAGCAACAACAAAGCCTATTTAAATGTTAATATTATACAATGGATTCTTTCCCTAATTGAATTAATTTAATCCAAAGGGAGATGGTAAACATGAAATTAGAGTTTATTCCCACTTCAATTAGTAGAAAAAGAAGACTCAAAATATATGTTGGGCGCAAAAATAGGACACAGAAGGGGCTGGTTAGGAATTTTGGAAAACATTTTTTTAAAACTTTATCAAGGGCTCTAGTAGGCCATGTTCCCACGTCTTTTTTACGTGAAAAACATCTGTCTTTTGATAATGAAGAATGATCAATAATAACGGCTGCCATTTTTAAAAGATGACACTGCATGTAAAAAAGATGCTGTGGAACCATAGCCTTAGGGTGATATTCCACGGGCCGACCAGGGCCCGATCAATTATGTAAACGAGCGCCGATCTGCTAGATCAGCGCTCGTTTACTGGGCCTATTCTACGGCCCGACAATCGTTTAGCAAGGGCTGCAGGGACATCGTTACCGATGTCCTTGCAGCCCTTGTTTCATACTTTACCTGTCCAGGCTGCAGGTCTTCTCCTTCTCCCGATCCTGTGCCACAGTAGCTTTAGAGCGGCCTGTCTGAACTGACAGACCGCTCAGCCAATCACTGGTCGCGGCGGCCCCGGCCAGAGTTTGGCTGAGCGTTTTGTTAGCTTAGACAAGCCGCTCCGAAGCTGCTGTGGCACGGGACCGGAAGAAAGAGAAGACCTGCAGCCTGGACAGGTAAAGTATGATGTTTGTGAAATTGTCGGTCACCCGGCTGATCGTTCTCTTTATTCCACTGAGCGATAATCGGCCGAATAGGGCAGATTCGGCTGATTATCGCTCTGTGGAATAGGGCCCTTACAATTATCAGCTGAAGGCAAATAGCAGATGTTATTTTTAGTTGTTCATACACTTTGTTATTTTTTTACCGTCCTTTTACCGTCATTACTACTAAATTCAATGGACCTGCGAAAAAGAACCGGACCCAAAAGGGAGTGAACTAGGATAATGTACCAATGACCTGAGATGAGCGAATCGATCATCTAAATGAAGTGAAGCTCTTAGTTTGATCATTGCTCTGCTCATCAAGCCGATGGCTTTTTAGCGCTGCTCTGCTCCCTGCCACTCCTCCCAGGATGCTGGAAAAAGCTGGAGCCAATCCTGGGAAGCTTCTCCCAGTTTCCAAGGATTGGATCCAGCTTTTCTCCGGCAAAACCAGGGTGGCACTGCAGGGAGCGGATCGGCACTAAAAGACAGTCCGCTTGATGAGCGGAGCACCCATCAAACAAAGCGATTAGCTTAGTTAAGATGAGCAGTTCGCTTATTTCTACCAATGACCAATGACCATCATTGTAAAAATTGTCAAAATGCGAATGAGGGACGACATTTAGTACTCAAAATTTTGGGGAAAAAAACGGACAGAAAAAAAAGTTCATTTGGCTGATCAAATTGTTTTGACCTATTAAAAATGATTGTTGTTCGCCCCCCCCCCCCCCGTTTGTTTGTACAGCCCTCTCTGTACAATTACTCAGTGGTCTAATAGGCTCTGTAAACTGATCTGCCGATCTGTAGGATTGTCAAGCACAGTGCTTTGCAGGGAATCTAATAGGGCCTAAGGGTCCTATTTCACGGGCCGATGGGGGCCCGATCAACTGCTAGATCGGCGCTTGTTTACTAGGCCCGATTGTTGAGCGAGGCCTGCAGGGACATCGTTACCGATGTCCTTGCAGCCCTTGCACCATACATTACCTGGTAGGATACTGTGCCGCGGAACTCGGGAAGGAAGACGGATCGGAGGAGAAGTCCTGCCAGGTAATTTATGCTGCACTTCTCAAATCGTCGGTCGCCCGCCGCGCACCACTATTCCACTGCAGCGATGTGCGGTGGGGGACCGATGATTTTAGTTCTGGCCCTAAATAAACAATCAGCCGATGACACGATCATCGACTGATCGTTTTCTCTATTCCACCGAGCGATATTCGGTCGAATCGGGCCGATTAGTCCGATTATCGCTCCCATGGAATAGGCCCTTAGGCGTGCTTTGGAGCAGACTAGATGGACCACGTGATCTTTTTCTGTCAATAATCTATTATATTGCTGTTTCTATCCATACATTTTGAACCTCTCCAGGATGGATCTAATGAATAGATCAACATGGTCTCGAAATGCATTTACTACAGAAGTCAAACTTCATAGTTAAGTCCTGGGTTGAGCTGTACACCTTTTTTTCCCTACCTGTATTTTTTTTTCTTTGTCTTTTCCTTAAAGGGGTTTTCCACTGTATCTGATGAAGAGAGCTTAGGCTCTGGAAACGTGTTATATTTGTACTATCTGAAATAAACGTTTTTTATTTCTTTCACCTAAAACTTTGGTCCCATGACTGTGAAGACTGTGCTGGTGTTTCCAAGGAGTTTGGCAATTTTTTCTTTTTTTCCTTTCCTGCAATTTTACATGGGCCCCCACTCAGGGAGCATCCCGGCATGCTACTCCATACTAGCTTGCAGTCTTCGGCAACAGGACCATTTGGACTTTACATCGGTACCCCATTTCAGGGGTGTTATGCATTAAGGTGAGCCTCCTACTCACCTCACCTTTCTTTTCTCTTACTGTACGGTATCACACGAGGCACCGCCTCTCGCCTGTTCCCTTTTTTTTTTCTCTCTACTATTTGTCTGGAGAATGACATCCCACTCTGCCAATCACTGGCAGTGGTGTTTTCCCTTCTCAGTCAATAACTGATTGGCTGAGTGGCTGTCACTCTAAAGTCTGGAGTGACAGCCCGCTCAGCCAATCAGTGACTGAATGAGATGGAACAGCGCCACATACCTTGATTGGCTGAGAAGGTTGTCACTCTTGTCTGGAGAGTGACAGCCCCTACTGCCAATCACTGGCTATGGTGCTGTCCTGTCTTGGTCAGTAATTGGCTTAGCGGGCTGGAGGAGTGGGTCCACAAGAGGACAGTGGCAGAGTGGGAACAGGTAAGTTGTGCACAAAAACTGCGCTAAAACAGCAATTGTGCAGTTTGTTAGGTTTGGTTCACAAATTCACAATTTTTACGCAAAATATTTGCCAACCTGGCATCCGAATTTTTAAAAAATTCTCTCATCCCTACTTGTAATTCACTCACCAGCTTCTATTGCTATACAGTCACTTTTTGACTTTTTGGATTGCATTAATAAGAAAAAAGCAATGAGGGAAATCTATGAAGGTTGGAATCCAGCTCCAAACCTTTTGGACTTCTGTTTTTACTTAAATCTTCTAAATGCATCAGTTACAGTTTTATGCTTTTTTTTTTTACAGCAGTAATGTCCCATATCAGATTTATTGTGCATGACATCACTCTCCAAACCCCCAAGAATGTTCCCGTAGCTTGACTTCTGAATATTCTTTACTTACAGACAGAATCTCACCAGTTGATTGTAAATATACGTTATTCGGTCGTAAATTTCAAAATTGCCTCTTTATGTTTGGTGAAAAAGCGCTGTAAAATGAATTTAGGGCGAGCGCTGCTCATTCATCTCTAAGCGCTGTAACGTTATACTGGTATTTTTAAGTTTATGATAACTTTTCTATTATTTACTGTATACAGTAAATGATAGTATTTTTAGTTTTATATTATAATTTTAATTTTATATTGTTTCTCCATATTATTCCTATTTTTAGCGTCATTGCAGTTTATTTCTCTAGCTGAAGGTCCCAGGTCAGCATTTGTCTTTTCATCATCTGCTTAGTATTAACTTGTTCAGATTATCCCATGAAAAATACCATATTTATGATTTTCTCTCTCTCCATCTTTTGTATTTATTTAAAGCTGAAATATAATACAGCATAACGATAACTGTCTTGGCAACAAGATTTAACGGTGGTCAACATGGTATTACTTGCCTAGGTGATATGAAAACAGTACATTTCTGTTCATTTTATTATTGTATCAGTCAATGGAGATAAAAAACAGCTGCTGGGTGTGAACTGATTAGCTGACCCTGCAGGCATGGCACACAAAGAAGAAATTCAGGGTGGCATATTCAGGGTGAATATTTTTTCAGCAGACACATACTAAATATTGGCAAATCATGTATGGTTATAAAGAGGTAGAAATCCCTTAGTGGTTATTATGGTGGTATAATTTTTTGGGGGGACAAACTTACTTGAAAAAAAGGTTTTACAGGGAAATCTTAGCCTATGAGCCATACTTACCCACCCTTGCTCCTCCGTTGCTCCTGCTGTGTAATCTTCCAGTCCTGACTGTTTCCTGGTTCTGCTGGCTTCTGCTGATGTCCTTCTCTCCTATTGAGCTTTGTTGATGGCTCAGCAGGGTGGTATCTGAAGTTGGCTGAACGGGAACACAATTTGGACTGGAAGATTGCACAGCAGGATCAGCAGGGGAGCGTGAGGAGGGCAAGTATGACTTGTCTGTTATTGTATGTAATGGGGAGGCAAAATGCATAGCTCAAAGCATACTGTACCTTTCATTAAAAAAAACTTTTGACATGATGCAGAGACATGTAAAAAGTTTTGAACAGTTAGGGTATGAGTGTCCAGCCCGCTACCCATCAGGAGAACAAACAGGAAAAAGTCCACGCTTAACGTATTTTCTCTCCACTTTGTGTCATGTGACCACGATAGCCCCATAATGTAAGGCTAAGGAGCTGTCCTGCTCACACAGACAAAGAGCAAGAAGAAGAGTGCATGGCAGCGCTGATTCGCCTGATTGGTCGTGATCTGAACACTCAGACCTGATTGATTAACACTTTTTACATGTCTCTGTGACAAGGGGTTATCCGGTTACAGAAAACTTTTTATATATTGTTGCAGCTTTCTAAAAAATAATAAAGAATCTATGCTTACCTCATCGCGCTCCTATGGTGTTCTCCTATAGATCTCCAAGTCCCTGCTAAATGCTCCCGCCTCTACTTCCAAGACAGACTTGTCTCGCAGTGAAAGCCAGCTCAGCCAATCACTGGCCGCGGCACTGTGCCATTTCAGTCAGTGATTGGCTCAGTGGGCTCTCACTGCTGAGACAAGTCCGTCTCAGAACTAGAGGTGGGAACATGATGAGGTAAGCATAGGCTCTCTATTATTTTCTATATACTTGCAACGATATGCAAAAAATTTTCCCTATCTGGATAACCCCTTTAAAGTTTTGCTTGGAAAACCTCTTTACCTCATCTTACCAATAATTGTTCACTGGATCCCTGTTGATCTTCAATTCCTGGAACTTGAAATCAGCAGAGACATGGTCAACGTGGGGATGGTAGTGGTGGGGGATTAGATTTTTAACCTAGTTGGCAACATTTTAAAAGAGAATTTGAATGTGATCCACAGGATCAGTCAATGTTCCGAACAAAAACATATTAGAGTGAAGAGTGTTGTAATGCCAAATTTCTTGAAGTTTTATTTTTAACAGTCATTACATTTTTTTACTTTTAAATTAAAATGTAAATTGTAATTGTGTTGTAATGCCAAATTTCTTGAAGGTTTGTTTTTGAAAGTCATAATTTTTTTTTTACTTTTAAAATTAAGATGTAAATTGCAATTTGGCTTTATTTTACTCAAATGATTGAAATTAAAATATAGTTATTGTCATTAATAAATATATTATCGAATAAAGTTTAAAATATATATTGTTAGATGTTAATTAAGCAACTTTATTTTTTTCCTTGCATTATGAAATCACATTTAATATCTCATTTATCGAGAGCCTACGTTTTTGTTATACAACAAATGGTGTCATTTTGAAATTCCGAGTTTCTCTAAGTGTGGCTCTAGGTTTTATTGCCTCATATTTTGTTAATAACATGGCCTTTTGAAGGCATCCATTAAGATCAGAAGAATTAAATTACCAGGAATGTAATGTAACACAGTTGGAAATTTCCTGTTAAATTAGCTTTACTTACTTTTAATGGATGTTCTAATTGGACAGAGTTATTAATGAAAATATGACACTGTTTAGAACTTATATCTTTCTGTAATGCTGGCTCATTTTTTTTAATTAATTTTTTTAATCTAAACTTTTCATGAAACTTTTTTTTTGGTAAGAGAGTAATATGTTATCTAAGAACTTTTGGACAGTCAAAGTAATTTCATTTTATTGAACAATTAATTACACGGCATGTATGCTAAGTTTTTGTGTTTATTTCATTGCAATTTCTAGGGGTATACAATATTAAAAAAAATATATTTTCTTGGTCTCCATAGGTAATGACAAAAAAATATGTTATTGTAATAATCCTTAGTCTTGGTTTTTGACTACTGTTCCAGTAGATGCCAGTGGCCCTGGTTACAAAACACTGGCCGATAAAATGACATGGCATTTAGGCTATGTTCACACACAATTCTGGACTCATGAACTTTGAAGCATGGGGTACAACCTGCTGCCCAGATCCTGCATGCAGCTCACAGTGTTTGAACCATCGGAATATTGATAAGGGGGAATAGTGGAGTTGAATTCCAATTAAAGGATGGTTTCAAATCCCAGGTTCTTCATGCCTTTTTTGAGTTTTTTGGTGCAAAAACACCTGTTATTTTTCCCTTATTTTTTTTACATTGAGGGAACACAGCCGCATACTGCACCAATATATTTTGGAAGGGGCTATCCGGCTCTGGGGAAGAAGTGGAAGAGGAAAAAGGAGGAGAAGTGTTACTTTTCCCAGATAACCTCTTTAATGTCTATGAGGAATACAGTTTTTATAGTTTTCAAATGTTTTTCTCTCTGGAATTTTTTTAAAAACATTTTTTATTGTAAGAGATTATTTTTAATGATGAGCAGACCCAGACTAAAAAGTTCAGGTCTGTACCCGAATTCTCATGTTCAGGAACATGGACTCACACATGAATTTAGGCACTGTAATTCATGTTCTGGTCCAGCGTTTATGACAGTAATAAAGTTTGTTGAAATTTTATTGCTGTTTGCGTTGTATAGCAATCTGTATAACAGTGGCCATTTTGCTGCTGTAGGGTAAGGGTGTGTCTGGAACAGCGAGGCAGGAAAATTTTACTAACTGTTCTACAAAGTTGTCTTGGGCCAGTACATCTGTGTGTTAGGAGCTATGGGACCAGGACACCTGTGTGTTAGGAACTGAGAGGCCAGGACATCTGTTTGTTAGGAGCTGTGTGGCCAGGACATCTGTGGTTAAAGGGGTTATCCAGCTCTACAAAAACATGGCCACTTTTCCCCCTCTCTTGTCTCCATATTGGGTGGGGTTTGGAACATCGAAGTAAATGGAGCTTAAATGCAAACCACACCTGAACAGGAGACAACAGAGGGGGAAAAGTGGCCATGTTTTTGTAGCGCTGGATAACCCCTTTAATATATTCAAGTGTTGTACCAGTTAGGCCATCAGTCCTTTCCAAAAAGCAGTGTTGCTGCAGTTAGGACATCAGTGCGTGCCAAAAAAATGAGTTGCCACAATTACTCCATCAGTGCGTGTCAAAAAAATAGAAACAAATGGTTGTCACTAGAGATGAGCGAAAGTGAAGCGCTTTGTTTGATCTGCGCTCCGCTCATCAAGCTGCTGGCCTTTCAGTGTAGCTCCGCTCCCTGACGCCCCTCCCAGGATGCTGGGAAAAGCTGGATCCAATCCTGGGAAACTTCTTCCAGTTTCCCAGGATTGGATCCAGCTTTTCCCAGCATCCGGGGTGGAGCACCAGGGAGCAGAGCATCGCTGAAAGGCCGTGTAAAAATCAGTGCGTATAAAAAACCCAGGCCATCAGTATGTCACTAAATAAAAAGGGTTGCCACAGTTAATCCATTAGTGTGTTAAAAAAATAAAACAAATGGTTGTTGCAGTTAGGCTATCAGTGCGTGTTATGCTGCAAAGAGTCTGTGAGTAGCAGCAGGCCATAGTTGATTTTCAGTCGCAGCACGGACAAACAGCTCTTCACCACCGAGTGGGAAACCATGCGGGTTGTTGTTTTGCGGCCTCTTTTCATATTAATATTTCATTTCATTTACTTCTACTCTACTTCTACTTTATTTCTTTTATTTTATGGTATTGTTGTTTTGCTTTCCCTCCATTTTCCTTCTTTTTGCAGCCCTCACTCCTTTTCTGCACCCATTTTACTGCCATTTTTTGGGTCCCTAAATTTGGATTCCCATTTATTTCAATGTGATTTGTTAACCCAAATTTAAACTTGTCCACTCGACACTAATTATTTTGTGTTACTGCCTTGTGGGTGACCCCCAAAGATTTTTTTTACATATTATTTATCCAAGGGCTAGCAGGTAAGTATCCGATTGATGGGGTCTGATGATGAGAACAGTGGTCCCTTGTCCTTTATGGTGCACTGTGGAAGCTTGATCATATATTTGTTATGGAACTTCCATAGATGAGCACTGTGGCATAGTAACTTATCAATCATGGAACCCTTTTATTCGTGATCATTAGACGGGCCTAGTTGGGCTCCTCATAGATCTCATCACCTATTCTGTGGATATGTGATTTGTTACTTTTTGGATAGCCCCTTTCAATTCAAGTCTAATACACAACTATTGGTGTTTTTCCTCAAAATGTAGTTAATATTTACTATACTAACTGTAATAAGCTGTATTATATAATATGCTATAAAATGACACAGATTATCTTCTGTTTTTTTTTTCTTATATCACACACTGGCTTTAGAGGGATCCAATTTTCCATTACTGTTTGTTACAAGTCCGTTCTTTCACAAAACACTATTTCATGAGGCCGGTAAGAGCACATACCTCTGAGACAGTCTTGATAGATGGAAACGACAAACGCCATTGCTTTTGTTTCATGTACAGCCTTATGGAAAAACTAATTACATTTTCTTCTGGGTAAATTCAAAGTCCCCTTACTAGTGCAGCACCGGTACATGACAAGGAACACGGGCAATTAGGTTGAATGTGAAACCTGGTTATTCCTTAGATCTCATTACATCTTACTTAGAAAAGCTATAATTTGATTGGTGGAAAATTAAGGCATCTTCTCATGGGTCATTTTATCTTTCTGCAACAATAATTCTTGTCTTAATTAAAAATTGATCTGGTGTCTTAAAGCAAATTTATTATTGCTGCAATCTATCACCTACAGACAGATAATCTGGTTCTTACCCATACCTGATTAAAAAAAAGGCTGTCATGCATTGTGTTCTTTTTCGCCATTGATTTGAATTAACAGTTATTCAGGCATTTCAACTGTAGGAGAATTTTTTGAAAGTAAAATTAATAGACGCTGTTTAACACAAACAAATATCTCAGAGTACCATATATAACTTATAAAAAAATAAGAATAAAAATAATAATAACAATAATAAAAAAAAATAAAAATAAAAATAAAAATAAAATATATATATATATATATATATATATGGATTTGAACTGCCCTTTTTCGCTTACATTGGAGTGCCACCTATTCCTTATCAATATATATATATATATATATATATATATATATATATATATATATATATATATTTTTTTTTTTTATTTTTTTTTTATGTATTTGGCTAATTGTCATATTAACTATTATTATTTTTTGCATGTTTTGTTAAAAAAAAGTTGACTTTTTTTTCCGGCCATCTTCAAAGAAACTATAAATGTTTTAAATTTAATGTAAAATGTATTTTAACCCCTTCAAGACCAAGCCTATTTGCACCTAAAAGACCAGGCTCATTTTTCAAAATCTGACCTGTCTCACTTTATGCTCTTATAGCTCAGTGATGCTTTAACGTATGCTAGCGATTTTATTAACTTTGAAATTCTCTGCTTCTAAAAAAGAAAGTCGTATCACATAAATTAGTTACTAAGTCACATTACCGATATGTCCTCTTTATTCTGGCTTCATTTCATAAACATATTTTACTTTTTTAGGCTGAGTTTACACACAGTATATTTCAGGCAGTATTTGGTCCTCATGTCAGGTCCTCATAGCAACCAAAACCAGGAGTGGATTGAAAACACAGAAAGGCTCTTTTCACATAATGTTGTAATTGAGTGGATGGCCGTCATTTAATGCCAAATATTTGCTGTTATTTTAAAACAACGGCTGTTGTATTGAAATAATGGCAGTTATTTACTGTTATATGGCGGCCATCCACTCAATTTCAACATTGTGTAAACAGATCCTTTCTGTGTTTTCAATCCACTCCTGGTTTTGGTTGCTATGAGGACCTGACATGAGGACCAAATACTGCCTGACATATACTGTGTGTGAACCCAGCCTTAGGGTGTTACGGGGCTTAGAAATTTATCAGCAAATTACCACATTTTCGTTAAAGTTTCCAAAACTGATTTTTTTAGGGTCCAGTTCTTTTTTTAAGTTGATTTAGGAGGTTTGTATACTGGAAACCCCCATAAGTGACCCCATTATGGAAACTACACACCTTAAAGAATTAATCTAGGGGTATAATGAGCATTTTAACCCTACAGGGGCTGGAGGAAAGTATTCACCATTAGGCCGTAAAAAAATGAAAAATTAAAATTTTCCAATAATATATACGTTTAGATTAAAGTTTTTCATTTTCAAAAGGAACATGAGAGAAAAAGCACCCCAAAATTTGTAACGCATGTTCTCTTGAGTACTACGGTACCCCATATGTGGGCGTAAACCACTGTATGGGCACACAGCCGGGCTCAGAAGGAAGGGAGCGCCAATCAGCTTTTCCATTGCAGATTTTGCTGAAGAAGTTTCCGAGCGCCAGGTGCATTTGCAGAGCCCCTGTAGTGTCAGCAGAGAGAAAAAACCCCCATAAGTCACCCCATTTTGGAAAGTACACCCCTCAAAAAAATCTTGGGATAGGATGAGCATTTTGACCCCACAGGTGTTAGAGGAAAGTATTCAAAATTAGACAGTAAAAATGAAAAACTCTAATTTATCCAATAATATGTTCGTTTAGTTTGAAATTTCTCAATTTCACAAAAAACAAGAGAAAAAAAGTACCCCAAATTTTGTAACGCAGGTTCTCCTGAGTAAAAAGGTACCTCATATGTGGGTATAAACCACTGCATGGGCACACAGTGGGGCTCAGAAGGAAAGGAGTGCCAATTAGCTTTTTCAATGCAGATTTTGCTGAAGAAATTTCTGAGCGCCAGGTGTGTTTGCAGAGCCCCTGTAGTGCCAGCGGAGTAAAATCTCGCCATAAGTCACCCCATTTTGGAAAGTGCACCCCTCAAAGAATTCATTTTGGGGTGTGGTGATCATTTTAACCCCACAGGTATTAGAGGAAAGTATTCAAAAGTAGACAGTAAAAATGAAAAACTCGAATTTTTCCAATAATATGTTCCTTTAGTTTGAAATTTCTCAATTTCACGAGGAACAGGAGAGAAAATTCACCCCAAAATCTGTAACGCCGGTTCTCCTGAGTAGAACGGTACCGCATATGTGGGCATAAACCATTGTATGGGCACACAGCCGGGCTCAGAAGGGAAGGAGCGCCAATTAGCATTTTCTGTTCAGATTTTTCTGAAGAAGTTTCTGAGCACCAGGTGCGTTTGCAGAGCCTCTGTAGTGTCTACAGAATAGAACCCCCCCAAAAGTCACCCCATTTCGGAAAGTACACCCCTCAAAGAATTCATCTTGGGGTAGGATGAGCATTTTGGCCCCACAGGTATTAGAGGAAAGTATTCAAAATTGGGCAGTAAAAATGAAAAACTTGAATTTTTCCAATAATATGTTGGTTTAGTTTGAAATTTCTAAATTTCACAAGGAACAGGAGAAAAAATGTACCCCAAAATCTAGAACACAGGTTCTCCTGAGTACAACGGTACCCCATATGTGGGCATAAACCACTGTATGGGCACACAGCAGGGCTCAGAAGTGAAGGAGCGCCAATTTGCTGGAGCAAAACCGCAGCTAGTAATAGTTATTAGAATAGTGCAGTTACTAAAATAAAATAGAAAAATTAGATTACAGGTAATGTGGGGTGGTTACGGACAGTCTGGGGTGATTCTGGGTAATCTGGAGGTGGTTACGGGCAGTCTGAGGTGGTTACGGGTAATCTGGGGTGGTTACGGGTATTCTGGGGTGGTTATGGGTAATCTGGGGTGGATATGGTCAACATGGGGTGGTCACGGGCAACCTGCTGTGGTTACGGCAACCTGGGGTGGTTACGGGCAACATGGGGTGGTTACAGACAATGTGGGGTGGTTACGGACAATCTGGGGTGGTTACGGACAATCGGGGGTGGTTACAGACAATCAGGGGTGGTTACAGACAATCTGGGGTGCTTACAGGCAACCTGCTGTGGTTACGGCAACCTGGGATGGTTACAGGCAACCTGGGGTGGTTACGGGCAACGTGGGGTGAATACGGACAACCTGCTGTGGTTACAGACAATCTAGGGTGGTTACAGGCAACCTGCTGTGGTTATGGGCAACGTGGGGTGGTTACAGACAATCTGGGGTGGTTACGGACGATCTGGGGTTGTTACGGACTATCTGGGGTGGTTACGGACAATCTGGGGTGGTTACGGACAATCTGGGGTGGTTACACACAATCTGGGGTGGTTACAGACAATCTGGGGTGGTTACAGGCAACCTGCTGTGGTTACGGATAAACTGAAGTGCTAATAGGTAATCTGAGGTGGGTACCTGTAATCTGGCGTGGTTACGGGCAATCTAGAGGGGGTCACTGGCAATTTGGGGTGGTTAGAGGCAAGGTGCAGTGTTCAGAGGCAAGGTGCGGTGGTCAGTGGCAACGTGCGGTGGTCAGAGGCAAGGTGCGGTGGTCAGAGGCAAGGTGCGGTGGTCAGGGGTAATTTGGGAGTAAACTATATATATACAGATTGCTGACGTGAAGGGGTTAAGGGTTGTAATTATTTCACTTATTATCCTCTTAAAGGGAATGTGTCATCAGGGTTTAAGTCAAGTTGTTATGTTGGAAACATTTTTATGTTTTTCATTTTATTATGTATATAACAAAATAATCCTGAAATCTTTAAGTTTTCAGTCTGGCCACTAAGCCTAATAATAAGCTAATACTTCTTGTTCTCTACAGGTCACTTTCAACATTCTGATCACTGTCATCAGGATTGCAGTATATACTGTAAATGGAATCAAGCCATTGATTGGTCACAGAGCATGCCTAAAAAGCTCTCCCAAAGAAGTCAATAGGGTTCCCTACTGTGTCTAGACATGCTTTTCAGGCATAAATCATGGCAATAATCTTTACCTGCTATGTAGATTTCTGCGACTGCTGTCTGGATTTACTAGGAAGCATGAGCTTCTTAGTAAATCTGACAAAGAGCATGGGGCTAAGGTTCTATGTTAGACTGGTGCACGATTGTTAATCAACAATTGTTGATTACTACCCCTTCCCCACTATGTTCTGAAAGCTATACATGTTCTTATTTTTATCACAAATGTTGTTCACTAAAATCTTGCATTTTGAGGGAAAATGTGTGGCTTTCTGCTGATCTAGGCAGTGCTTGCCTAGTGAGCAGGACTTGTAAATGTGGAACATTACTCAGTATACTCTGTGACCTTTGAAGGGGTCATTCCATAAGAGTGCTTTTGTCTTATAATGAAGCTATCTATATACTGATGTCACATGTCACTACAATGCTGTACAGATCACTTTACAGCAGCTCCTCTTATCACAACAGGAAGTCTCAGTTTCCAAGTGGGGAGAATGAAAACTACAAGTCCATTCTTTGGGCAGATGGTGGAATTTGTCTGACTGTAGAATGGAGTCTATGGGATGGGCGAAGAGTGAAGCGGGAGCACGCGGGGACGAGCGGCAAAATCCACAGCAAGTTATCAGCGCACGTACCCTAGAAATAGGGGTGATCTAGGCATCTTGTCCAATTCCCGAAGAAAGTCAATTACCCTTTCCGTTTGTTTTGGAGTGTTTGGGCAGAAACTAAAGTATTAGTAAAAAATCTGGTAAATTCAAAGAGAGTATACAAGCTACATGGGGATGTCCTTTGAACCCATGTCCTTGACTTTTGGGTTGAGATGAAATATAAACATCTTCCCACATACTATACAAGGGATCTGTATGTAAATATATCTGTGTACATGGCGCATGTAGCAGGCGGTACAAACCTATCTACCATTATATCACAGCCCTCTAATGTCATTGAGATGACCCCGCTGGCTCTGCCCAGTCTGCACAGCAAAGTGATATGTAGCCAATAGGAATGTCGAAATTTTAAATATTTAAAACTTTTTCATCACTTTGATAATTAAAATAAAAAATCTTTTTCACTGACATGAACCGAGGAAGATCTAATAAAGGAAATTGAGTTTACCGAAAACTTCTAATTTGATAAGTGCACCTTCAAGGCCAGGTCAACCTGAGGTTATGCAAAGAAGGAAATGCTCACAAGAGATGAGCAATTAGTTACATAGTTTATGCTTTACAACAAATTGTGAACATGTGAACATTTAAAGTACACTGGTGGCTCATAAAAACCTGACATAAAAGTGAAATCAATAAATCCCGCAGATCAGTCACTATAACAAAACAAATGATGCTAGCAGTTTTGCTGGTCTTGGAATCACGTGGTTTCCTTTGGATATACCATTAAATGAATACAATCAATTACTTTTAATTAAAACATTGTTCTATGCAATTTCCTTTAAAACATCTACACTGCAGAAAATCTGTTTCAATGGAAACAAAATGCAACGCTCAGGATGAAGCTGACTAAACAGAGAGTTTGAGAAAATACAGGTTCAGGCTATGTTTCCACACAGTATTTTAGCTCAGTATTTTGGTTAGTACAGTGATGCCTTGGATTAGGAGAATAATTTGTTCCGGGACTGTGCTTGTAATCCAAATCCACTCTTAAACCAAAGTAGGTTTTCCCATAAGAAGGGGTGTGTGTTCAGCCTGGACCAATTAGGAAGGGAGAATCACAGAGCTGTGCAGGAGGACAGTGACAGAAACTTTTCTATACAGCAGTGTGAATGGCTGAGTGTAAGTGCATGCACATTATAGTAGAGGTGTGTATAGCTGAATTTAAGTGCAGAAATAGCAGGAATTGAGAGGATTGGAAACACAAAAGCTGACAGAGTCTTCAAGGAAGTATGATGGAATGAGCAGGGTAGATGTGGGCACATAAATGCAGTGCTCTCTGTCCAGAGAGCGAGGGGTTCTAACTATAAAGAGATTACCTCCACAGTCCTGTCCCCTGGTGTAAGCCCTGGCCTGAAGTGGATCTGCCATGATTTGTAAGGTGAGGGAGACTTCGTGGGTCAGAGTATAGAGCTATAGAGCCACCCTCTGTAGGCTCCTCCCCCACTCCCCCTCCTAGCCAGTACAGGGAGCTCTTAAACCAAAGTAATGCTCTTAAACCAAGTTACAATTTTGAAAAACTGTGAGCAAAACACTCTTAATCAAGTTACTCTCAAACCAAGGTACCACTGTATTTGGCAACCAAAACTAGGAGTGGATTGAAAACACAGAAAGGCTATGTTCACACACTGTTAAAATTTTATTGGATGGACATCATTTAAATAGCAATTCCCATGTCAGCAAAGACATTTGTGCAGATTCCAAAGACATATTTAACTGCATTGTTGATGCTCAATTTCCATCATTTAATGGCCCCATACAATTTATACTTACGTCAGCCAAACCTCCGACTCACGACGGGTTTGGCCTTCAGTATAAGGTGTATGGGGATCTCCCTAGATAGGGGCCGTGAGTAGTGGAGTTTCACTCCCTGAGCCCTTTGTTCTCAGAGAGATAAGCCGCTGCCAGAGCTGTCTGAGACCACAGGAATGCTGAATGTTCATGTGTATGGGGAGGACGGGAGAGGTAGTAGTTGGCTGTATAGTTCTCTCTCGGATGAAGTGCACATGCGCATTAAATGGCCATTATGATGTTTATGCTGTGAAGTGGTATAGCATCTGCTCAAAAGTAATATGTCTCATGGAGCTTTTAACCGCACTTTGGAATAAAGAATTTTTGCAACATATAGGTGAGTGCCATCAGCTTTTTTTCCACTTACTGGACTGTGTAGATATTTGTCTCTGTTTGCAAGGAGCACCCCTGTTGCTGATCGGCACAAGTCAACATCATACAGTACGTCTGTTTGACTGCACGCAAGCCAAAATAAAGGGAGTAGTGCCGGTGAACTTTCTCATTAACTTTGTTAAAAAAATTATTGTTATGGCCAATTTGTGTCATGTTTGTACGAACATACGACGTTCGCTCATCACTAGACCTGAGATGCCAATCAGCCTGGAAACGTCCGCCTTCCTAAACCAGTAAGTAAGTGATAAAGCAGCATGGAAATGCCCCTTTAGGACTACAATATTTTTTATAGTAGTTAAAATCCTGTGCTATGTGGTTTGCTGACTCCGCTATGCCTGGTGTAGCCAGTTATACTGCCCTATGGCTACACTTGATGTCATCACATTATATTAAACATTACGCATGAAAATGTAACAGTGCCAAATTCTTGCACTGTACTTAAAACGTTACCATTTTTTTTTTCTCCGACATCCCTTTAACGCTTAACTCGAAAGGAAATTAAACGCAAGACATTTCTGCCCAGATAATATAAAGTACCATGCACTTCATATGACTTCCCATAATCCACAGCAAAAAAACATTATTCATATGCACACCCCTTTAAACACCTGTCAAGAGAATGAGAAAATGAGATTACATACATACATCTCCTTGCTGTAAGATTATAAGGCTCTTATCTGCTTACAATTATAACTAGAAAGAGCAACAACAAGTAATATTCTTATGGCTGCCCTAGAGAAAGAAGGAAAACTGTTTCACAAGCCTAATGAGGTGTGTATGCATTAGGAAAGCAGTTACCATATTTCTTCCAGTGTTTCATATTATATTGCCAGACACCAAAAAGATTCTGCAAGATTAAAAATCCTTCCAGTGATGTCTTATCTGGGAACATGTGAATGTTAGGAAATTGGAGCCGCAGCAACTAACAGGAGATCAGCTAACGGTGGTTTGGTATATTAAGTGTAGCTTTATTTTATTACATCCAGATCTTTTGGAAGGTTTCACTTTAAAACACCCAGTAAACTAACTTTTATGTAAACTAATTTTTTTTTATGTACTGTGACTTTAATTAGCATTGGAAATTATTCAATGAATTGTACTGGTTAAAGCCCAAAAGAAGGAGGAGGTAAAAAAGACATTAATAAAATTAATTCTTCAAGATACATACTTACCACCGGAACTGTCCTGCTTTTGCTGCTTACCAACGTTCTTTTATGGCCGCCTCACTCCTTGCTTGTCCTGGGTCTTCTGTTGTCCATTGGCTCCTTGCTCCACCCAGTCTCTGCTGATTGCTTCGGGTCACCACTGCAATACCACTTCTGTCCACTAGGGTGTGCGCGGCTACTGACCTAGAATTTAAAAAGCCACCGTGTCCTCACCTAATTCTGCTTCCGCCAAACCTGTTCCACCTGCATCTATTTAAAGTCCCTCCGCCTGTTCCTTCATGTCTGAGTGCTATTTTGTGTTTCATGAACTGTGCCTGTTTTATTGGATTACACTGCCTTAGCTGACCCTTTCTGTAGCATTTGCCTCTCCCATTGCTTCGCCATACTTGCCTGTCCCCCTGGTGATTTGCATTAGCACCTTCTGGTTCCCAGAACTAGTTGTTACTAGAGTGAACCTCGAGCATGTTCGAATTCATCTGGACCTGAATTCTTGGCATTTGTTTACTGGTGGCTGAAGACGTTGGATGCAGCCGTAGGTGGTCGTAGAAAGTATGGATACAGCCTATGGCTTATGGCTGGATTCATGTTTTCCAAGCAGCCTTAGGGCTTTAGTCTAATTTCTTCAGCCACTGGCAATCGAATGCTTGGAGTTCAGGTTTGGACAAACTTGAAAGTGCTTGTGGTTTGCTCATCTCTAGCTGCTATTCAATCTGGGCCCATGCTCGTGAAGCAACCTGGAGTCCTCTAGCCACAGCTTCCAGTTTCCGCATCCTGAAGTGGAATAAAGGGTGAAGATCTAGAGGGAACTTAGACTACATTCCCTGCTATGGCCCAAAGCCAAACCAGTTCAGTATCACAGTGAGTCCACATCTGCTGCCCTTTACAATGATGGTGGAGTTTGTGGATCAGGTGTTTTTTTATTTTTTATTTTTATTCTGCTGACATTCTTTTGTGTTTCTACTGTATGTTTCTAAGTAGCAAGACGATTTACACAAATAAGACTCAAATGCTGCTACCCTCGTATTCACTGCAATGGTTTTGAGTCTATCTATTTCTAAAGACTGTATTAGCCTATTGACATTTTCTGTATATTAAAACAAGCGTGCACACACAAACCATCCTGGTTAAAAAACTAAAATTTGCTACAATATTTAGGAAAAACAAATTAGGAGAAGTCCAAGACCTCTTTTTTTCACAAGTGTCGGGAAAGATAAAAGAAATAACATGCTCTCACCCTCCCGGCAGACCTGACACATCCCAACCATGGTCCCCATTCAGAGCAGGAAGTGGCCAGGGACCAGATTGGCGGTATTTAGCCACCAGTGCTATAGTCGGGGAGGTGAGACCCTTTTTTTTCTTTTGTTCCTCCCTTCCCCATTACATGTGAATTAAGAGGTCTGCCCGGACTTCTTTAAATTAGTTAAACCTAAAATTAATGATAGTCCCTTTATCCCATTCCCAGCAAGATACAGAGAAGCCATGATATTATATAGGGAAGTAAGCACATTGCTGCTTTTCTTCTTCCTGACGGGAAATGGTATTTTAAGCTCTTTCTTTGTGAATCAGAGTGGATAACCTTTGGTGAATCAACAGAGAGGAATTATTTTTATATATAATTTGCTCATCTTTAGAAAGAATAACTCAGCAAATCATTCAGCAAAAGATTATGGAACTTATGATAGGGAAAAAAATAATTTAAAAAATCTGACTTTAAATAAATAAACAAATATATATTTCTGCCCAGACATCCTTTTTCTCAGAAACAAGAAGCACAGCACCAGGACTGTCATCTTTCATGAGGTGAGATGAGCATCTTACCTCAGGTGACATACTGACAAAACCCCTGAGGGGGTGGAGCTGGCTGCTCTTGCAAAATTGGTGGACACACATACATTGTATGTAAGGTCGCTCACTATAGTACAAGAGCGAGAAGACAATCGATAGACAGGAAACCTTGCCCCAGTATGTACATTATGTGTTGCACTACTTTATCAGCTATCTATTGCCGGACCCTACTGTACTGTACAGGGCACCTCTTTAAACCTATTTGGTGTCCTCAGGATAGCTATAGCTTTCATGGAGCTAAGAGCCATTGGAGGGGTAGTCAAATAAATTTTTAATGCAATCAATGTAATTGTAATTGTCAAAAATGATCAACTGTCTTCCTTATAAGGCCTTGTTCACACACAGCATTTTGACAGTTTTTTTTCCAGCTGTGAAATTACCATAAAACTTATTACCATAATACTGCTAAAAAAATATTGGCCATTGCATCTAAAATTGCTATAAAAATGTGGTTGTTTTCACAGAAGTGGCTGATTTTTCAAGCTGAAAACACTGGCTGAAAAAGCTCTGTGTGAACACCGCCTTATTGTAACAAAAAAAAAATTTGAAGACTTTGTTTCAAAATTTTTTTTCTAAAACAAAGTATTTGAAAGTGGAAAGTAAGTGTGTGACATTAACACGGTAATGTGCAGTATGCAATACATAAAAATATAAATGTTATAAATATGCATAGTAATTAAATATACAGATTGAAAATATGTGTTGCAATTATACATTTCTTCTGATCACAATTACCTCAATAGAAATCTGCATATAATCAAGCGGGAAGAGTAATCAGTTGTCAATCTAGAGCTGATTTTAGTTTTCAATCAAACGGGCATCTTCCATTATTCTAGTACTGTACACGTCAGTATACTATCTCCTCCAGGATAAGGCTTCTACAGAAAATTGTATTTTCTTGCCATAAACTGCTGCAAATATTAAAATATTAATCCAAAGTAATTGGTTTATTATCTAAACCTGATTTGGAATTACCCCTAACAGGTTTATCAGATGCCAAAGCAGCTATCTGTGTCTTCGGCAGATCAGTAGTAGCAGATAGAAATATGCCTGAGTGATTGCATCCTCCCTAAGGGTAATATTACACGGGGCAATGGGGGCCCGATAATAACTGTAGACGAGCGCGGATCTGCTAGATCGGCGCTCATTTACTGGGCCTATTACACGGCCCGATAATCGTTTAACAAGGGCTGCATGGACATCGTTACAAATGTCCTTGCAGCCCTTGCTTAAACTGTATACATTACATGTTCATGCTGCAGGGCTCCTCTTGTGCTCTACTTCTCACCGGGTCCTGCGCGCTGCAGCTCCAGAGCGGCCTGTCTCAGCTGAAAGGCTGCTCAGCCCATCACTGGCTGTCATCTTCGGATCCCGACTGAGTGATCCTGCCTCCACTTCCGAGATGAACTTGTCCCAGAAGTGACACTAGCCGTGTTGCTGTCTGTCTCAGTCAGTGATTGGCTGACTGGGCTGTCACTGTCAGACAAGTCTATCTCAGGAAGCGGAAGTGGAAGTGAAAGTGGGAGCACTAAGCCAGGACTCAAAGATGACACAGGCTGTTTGTTATGTTCTCACCAAGGGCAACAACATATTTAAAGTTAACTTTAAGCTGAATACCCCTTTAAGTCACTCCTTTGACCATGTATTTTCGAGTCAGCATACATTTTCTACATTCCACAATTTGTTTTCTAATAATTATTGCAGAGAACTGGTGAGTATCCAGAATTAGGGAATCCAAACAGCGGGAATCATTACCGAGAGTTCAGGTTCGAACTCGATTCGGACCACCCCTATCCAGAATTCATTAGAATATATATGTATCCATTTTTGTTTTAACCTTATATTTAGTAATGCTAAATAACCCCATGAACAGTGTTCCCTATGCACATTTTCACTGTTTTGTGCTTGCCCTAAGAAAGCAAAGCATATTAAACTGATGAACAGCTACTACATAGATTATAGAAGTCCATCAATGGAGCCAACAGTGCATGCTGGAAAGTAATCAACCCTCGGTGTTAGGCCATTCTAATACAAAGTAATACAACACAGGGGATGACTCGTGAACTGGAGTAATGGAAGGGATTTTTTATTTTTTGTCTTTCCTTAAACAAAGCCGACGAGGACAGATCAATTTGCAATATTCTTTATTTGAGTCTACAAAGTGGAAACTTAAAAGAGCAACATGAAGGGATGTTCTCTATGAACTTAACAAATCAATAAGCATCAATGATGAAGGCGAGAGAAAAAGAGAGAAAAAAAAGTAGCTTTTAATTTCATGAAGAGTTTCATCAAGTCTCCTCTGTCTCCGTGTCAGGGTGAGTGGCGGCATTTTACGCTATGTTCTCTTGACTTGTGTCTCGTCGTCATCATTAGAGGAATGGGGAACAAAACATTGAGAAATTAGATTTTCGACTTGTAGCTCTTACAGTTGTGACATAAGACTGACTATTCGGTGAATACATCTTAAAAATCTGTTTACCTATTACTTCTGGGATAAATATATAGAAAATTGTCTTTTTCAGTCTTCAATTGTACTTATTCTCTTAATTTGTAGGGATAATAAAAAAATCAATTGGAAAAAATGTGTCCGAGTGGTTAACTCATTAGACAAGCTCTTTAAAGGCGAGGTTCAGAAGCAACGTCTTCTCTTTCACATCTCGGAAAGAGACAGGAGGAGGCAGGTGTCCTGGTCATCATGTTTTGTAGCCTGTTTAATAAAGCTGTTTTATTATACATCTCAGGTGTGCACAATTTCATAGTGTTTTCTTTTAATTGCTCATGTGTTGTTTATTTAAAGGGGTTATGCAGCGTTAGAAAAACTTTCCTCTAGAGACAACACCACTCTTGTCTTCAGTTTGGTGCCTTTTTGAAACTTTATTGAAGTGAATGGAGCTTAAAGGGGTAGTGTAGCGCCCCCCCACCCCCCAAAAAACATAGACATACACAAAAAATATATTTACCATCCCACCGGTGACGATTGCCGTTCGAATTTCCCACTGGCCTCGGCCCCGCCATCTTTGTCAGCCGTCCTCACTTCCGGGTCCAGGTCCAGTGAATGGGAGGGAAAAGGCTGCTGGTGAGCATGCGCACCGGCAGCCTTTTCATTGGCTAGAGTGCATCACATGGCTTCCAGCAAGCTCAGCCAATCAGGGTTGAGCAAGATGGAAGCCATATGATGCACTCTAGCCAATGAAGACCATTTATTAACACACATTACAAATTTATATAACTTTGTAATGTGTGTTAAGCAGAAAAAGAATTGCAAACCACACCTGAAATGGAGACAAAAAAGCGGCCATTTTTTTCTAACACTGGATAACGCCTTTAAACACTTTTTGCACCCCAGAATTTTTTTTGTTGATTCACATTCATACTTGTGATGGTCTCTGCCATTGCTAAATCTACTATCTAGAAATAAAGCTACAATTCACAATAGCAGAATTTTAACCTTCCTGGGATAAACATATATCTATCCTAAGATAATAAGAAGGGAAATAGAAAGGAAAAAGAGCAGACTAGATGGACCAAGTGGTCTTTTTCTGCTGCCAATCTTTTATGTTTCTATCCTTACCACGTAGTAGTGGCGCTGTTTTTGCAATATATTAGTTGTGCTTTTTCAAATCCCTTTAACTCAAAGATACACTTCTACATAAAATATATGCTGTAAGCAGTAGCAGATTACAACAGGTCCATTTCGGGCGGTAGCCTGGGGCCCTGAGCTCCTGGGAGGCCCATGGCCACCCAAAAAGACTTATACTTTCAGTGGCTACAGTTCTGCTACGATTTGGAAAAAAATGCAGCTTTTTTACAGCAATTTTGCACAAATCAGGGCATCATGACATTATCTATCCTGTACTATGAGCACCATGCTAGTGCTGCCAAAGTTACAGTGGGATGGGGGTCCATGCTTGGTCAACAGCCCGAGACCTATGGTAAAGTTACCTCTGGCTGTAAGGGTGCGTTCACAGGGTGTGTTCAGGATCGGCAGCAGATTTGATATGAACTATGTAACTAAATTATGTAACTAAATAACTGAACACAGCATCAAATCTGCTGCGGATCCTGTATGTGTGAACGCACCCTAAAGATTATGGGGCGTGGGGGATTTATCAAACTGGTGTAAAGTAGAACTGGCTCAGTTGCCCCTAGCAACCAATCAGATTCCACCTTTTATTTTCCAAAGAGTCTGTGAGGAATGAAAGGAGGAATCTGATTGGTTGCTAGGGGCAACTGAGCCAGTTTCACTTTACACCATGTTTGATAAATCTCCCCCGATGTCTTTACATACAGAACAACTTAAAAAAGTTAAATCCTACCCTTGATACTTCTAGTGATGAATCTAAATGTCTGTACAAACTAAAAATTGTGGGATTTGGCAGCAGAATTATAAAGGCTACTCCATAATCCTGACCCCTCCACATAATGTCATCCATGTCCTCACCTGACTAGATGTTTCAGACCAGGATGGGATTAGCACGTCTCTCTCCCCTTTAATGTTACGGTACTCAGTTATTAGTCATGACCATAGCACCATTTTTGTAAAACTTTACTTCTGTTTTAATTTCTGCTTTAACCACATGAGCTACCCCAAATCCCGTATTATATGTTTCTATTCTTAAATTACATTAAAAAGCTTGACTAAACCTATTACTATCCCATGACAGTATAGAATAAAGAATAAATGGTTCTTTGTGGTTTTTCTACGGCAGTTCCCATTACATTTCCCAAATAACATAATGATTGTCTATTACACTTAATATAAAGTAGGGCGCTGCTAGCAACATCTTGTGTAAAATTAATAATTCTCTGTATCTTCCTTTTATGAACCAAAAATTTGAGCGTGATATACTATATACAGCTTCCAAACCACTTCAACTGTTTTCTTGGGGAAAAATCCTATGAAATTGGCCAATTTACAATAGTGTTATTCACAGAGTGGTATGTTCTCACACAGTCTTCATAGCCTAGAGGCTAGCTTCACATTGTGCGTACTAGGCACTGACTATATTTAGGAATAAATATGTCTTTCCTTTCTTATATTTCTTGCACATCTCTTTGACTATCAAAATAACCTTCACTTGGTTATTTTGAGCCTGAACATCTACATAGAAAGTAGAGATGAGCCAACTTTTGAAATGTTCGGTTCGTTTGGTTAGTCGAACTTTATTGTGAAGTTCAAAGTTTGTTTAGGTTCAAATCGAAACACATTATAATAGCAGTACTATTGTAGGTACATTAGTGGTAGTATTACAGAGAATAGGTGTGTGAGGCAGCAGTAGCAATTACAGTGAGAAAAAAGTGAGAAATTTATAGTTCAAAAAATGTCAGTCCTCATACAGGGTTTTTAACTTTCACCATATCTGACAAATGTTACAGTGTTGAAGCTGTCAGGGTGGTGTGTCAGGCTAGATGGTATTTGCCTGTCAGCTCAGCCAGAGATGCTAATGTCGTTAGATGTTAGTACCTGCTTTGTTTATGTGGCTGGCTGTATTCCCCAGTGGTCGGTAACCTGCCAGGTTGTAATGGGTCCCTTGGGCTCTTGTCACGGTAGTCCTGAGTGGTAACTGACCCATCCGGACTATCGATACCGCTAACCACAGAAAGAAGAAAAATAACCCAAGGTGTGCGGTGCTGTGTGTACGAGTGCTGGTGCGTATAAAGTATGACAGTGTTGTAAAAATAGAACAGCTTTACTGTAGAATTCTTCAATAGTACAATACACTTTCACCAACAGATAAATGTTTTCCACAGATTTTAGTGCTGGAACTTGCTTGTGCTTAAGAAAGGGCTTAAAGAAGTAGAAGAGAGGTAGTTGTTGCGGTACTTGGAGAGTTGAGTAAAGTAGAGGAGAAGAGTTTGTCGAAGGAGCCCCAACCCAGGGTAGCAATGTACTCTGCCGGAACTTTGGAGAAATACTTTTGAATGAGAAGTTTAATTGTACCTGTGTTTAGACTATGTCTGACCATCTTGTGCCCTACAGTGTCAAGCTACCATCCTAATAGGGTGATACAAGCCTCAGTCGTGGTTATCTGGGTGTAGTTAAACTTCCAGGCCTTTCCAGTTACATACGTTGCGAGATAGGATACATAGACCTTGTTCGGTAGCTTTGTCCTATCCAGGCTAGTACCTGTTGTGTTTCAGGATACTGCCCTGCACTTTTTAGACTGGTTCTCGGTGTGGGTTAGGGTGTTCCTGGACTTTTCTCCCTCGAAAGTGCTTAGCACTGAATAGTAGCTTTAGCATAAGTAGTAGTAAAAGAACTGGTTGTCTTTAGCTGGCATAAGTCAGGTCCTGGCTTGGCTACAGCAGGGACATTTGCTTTGTGTGTCTTTCTTCTAAGAGAATCCGACTAGAACTTGCTCCCCCAGTGTCTCCTCCGACAGGGGCCTAAAGAGATCTTCCCTGTGAGTGGTGGGGATGAGTGTGTGCGTAAGAAAAAAGAAAAGAGATTGGTTAGAAGTAGAGAGCACCTCCTATTGGTTATTAACAACACATTGTATACATAAAACATTAACCCATGACTGTGACCCATGACCCATGCGGTGTAAAATGAAGTTTTCTCCCAGGACAGCAGTGGGTGTTGGGGAATCAGTGGCATAAAATTAACTTTTCTCCTAGGACAGCAGTGGACGTTAGTGGATCAACAGTGTAAAATTGCCTTTTATCCCTGGTCAGCAGTGAAAATTGGTGAAACAGTGGCTTATACTTACTTTTTATCCATAGATAGCAGTGGTCATTGGTGGATTAGCGGCATAAAATTATGCTTTCTCCCAGGACAGCAGTTGACACTTCAAAGTGGCAGCACCATGAGGGGCAATCTATTTTACCCAGAGGGGGTTTAGAATAGACACCTGGAAGTGGCAGCAGCAGCATTGGCATTTTTTTTTCTAGACCAAAGGGGCCTAGCACAGAGACCTGGAGATGGCATTGTTGGTGGTAGCAGCAGCAGTAGCACTCTCTTCTCTTTCTCTGTCTCTCACCAGATGCTTCTCTGCCAGTAGAGTCTGAATGATGACTTCCTGTTCCCTGCTACACTATATAGAAGGGGAGTGGCCATCAAAAGAGGAAAACCTTGAGCGAAAATTACACAAAAGGGATTAGGGATTATCCCTTGCTCAAACCACTGTCCTAAAACACCTGAAAAACATTTTACACTGCCATTTTGTTAAAGATTCTATCAAACTCAGCCAAAAGTTTGGTTCGTTTTAGAACTGAACTTTTGGTGAAGTTCGAAATGAACCCGGGTTTGACGGGTTTGGTTCGCTCGTCTCCAATAGAGAGTATCAAAGTAAATGGCCTTTCTATCAATTTTCAATTGTGGCAGTCAACTTTGTTGGAAATTAATTGGAATACCACACAAAACCTGAGGGCACATATGGCACTATTTTTTGAAGAAGGCATGTACTGTATGTTTTTTAATTTCGGACCAAATGAGATTGTTTATCGTTAACCTGAAATCGTTCACCATATTACACAGAACGAAAGCCATTAGTTATGGTTGTTACTACGATCGTTTACTCCATCTGATCCCAGCAAAAGAAGGAACAATGTGCAATTACACTGACCAATTAGTGAACAAATGCAGAATTACACTGAACAATGTGGAATTACAGCAAAAGATAAGTGAACGATTAATGAAGATTTAAGGGTCATCTCTAAATCAACGATCAACGACACACAAACAATTTTTTGATCCTTACATAGGGCAACTATCGTTTAAATTTAAACAAGATAATGATTTTCTGCACAATAATCATCTTGTGTAATAGGGCCCTAAGAGATAACTGTGAGGGGCAGTTTGCACAGCAGCTCCCTGAGTAGACAGGCAGAAAAGAAACCCTGGAGGAAAGCTCACACTGACTGAAGAGAGATACAAAACAATCTGCAGGAGAGGATCATACAGGCTGTGTACAACTAGAGAGAGAAAATGGAACATGCAGTACACTGTACAGGCTGCAGAAGAAAAAAATAATAAAGACCTACAGAAAATGTATTTTTTCCTGGAATATCTTCTCTATAACTCTATGACAGTGGTGTCAAACTCAAATACACAGTGGGCCAAAGTTAAAAAATTGGACAAAGTTGCGGGCCAATCTTAATAATTATTTGATAAATGACATGATAAATGACATGATAAATTTCTTTGATATGAATAAACCCCAACCCATGTAATAGCCCCAATATTGCCCCATGTAGTAGCCAACCCAACCAAAATTGCCCGACATAGTAGCCAGCCCTCCCATTAGTGCCCAAAGAAGTGCCCAAATAGTAGCCAGCCCCCCAAGTGTCCTATATAGTAGTCAGCCCTCCAAAATACTCTCCTATAGTAGCCAGCCCTCCCCAATCTTCTCCTATAGTAGCAAGCCCTCCCAAATAGTCTCCTATAGTAGCCAGCCCTCCCTAATAGTCTCCTATAGTAGCCAGTAGAGATGAGCGAACTGGGTTCGGGTTCGAGTCCATCCGAACCCGAACTTTCAGCATTTGATTAGCAGGGGCTGCTGAACTTGGATAAAGCTCTGAGGTTTTCTGGAAAACATGGATACAGCCAATGACTATATCCATGTTTTCCACTTAGCCTTAGGGCTTTATCCAACTTCAGCAGCCACCGCTAATCAAATGCCGAAAGTTCGGGTTCAGATGGACTCGAGCATGCTCGAGGTTCGCTTATCTCTAGTAGCCAGCCCTCCCCAATAGTCTCATATAATAGCCAGCTCTCCCCTGTAGTCTCATTTAGTAACCAGCCCTCCCCCATAGTGTCATATAGTTGCCAACCCACGCCCATAGTCTCATATAGTAGCCAGCCCTGCCCTATAGTCTCTTATATAGTAGCCAACCGTCCCCCATAGTCTCTTATATAGTAGCCAGCCCTCCCTCCCTAGTAGTCTCTTATAATAGCCAGGTCTCCCAATAGTCTCTTATAGTAGCCAGCCCTCCCCCATAGTCTCATTTATAGTAGCCATGGCGGGACAGATGTAATTCATACTCTGAATTGCCTGGCGGGCCAAAAATAATGGCACCATGGGCCAGATTTGGCCCACGGGCCAGAGTTTGACATGACTGCTCTGTGATGTTCTGATTCTCTGTTATTCTTACCAGAAATGTATGACAGTATATACAATTGAGGGTTACCAGTTAGGGGCGTGTCCCTGCACAGTCATCTCTGATTGGACAGTGTCACAGTGTACAAACACTCCCCCAATTGGTAACACCCAGGTGGTTATTGAGTCATAAATTTATAGTAAGAATAATAGAGGAAAGGCACATCACAGAGCTATAAAAATAGATGATCCAGAATTGGTATTACAAGGGCGTTGCATGTATTTTCTAAAACAGACAGATCAGGAGTGGTGACGGATTTTTGTTTAGAGGTGGCCATCCCTTTTAAAAATGTAAACACGTGTTCATATTTTTAACACCTTTAGAGATGTTTTATCAACAATTTTTTAATAATTTTATTAGATGTCGTTTTCCTTATCCGTAAAAAAAAATCTCTGTGTTTAAAAATATGAATTTCAATCACTGAAATCCTTCTCCCGCCGAACCACTTTTGTTACATTAAGCGCTTGACCAGTTTTCAGAATGTCATTTCAACGCGCCTTCGTAAATCCTCCATGCCCCTCGCACACAGTCAGACATACAGCGCCTGGGTATTTGCCATCGTTTTTTCTTTTTCTTTTTAAAAGATTTAAATGAGAATAGTCCTCCGAACTCCAATAATCAGTATTTACAATGGAGAAGTACAGTCATGCTACATTTGGCACTAAAGTATCTAACAGAACATTTTATTAGATGAACTTACTACGCTCCATAGAGACCCGGAGAAATTATCTCGCCATGGGAGGATAAAGCCAGGACACTCACAATCAGATATTTAACACTCCTTAGCAATTATGGGAATTTTTGTTCTCTCTCTAGTAGGAAACACAGGATTTTTACTGCTGTGTTTGAAGTTCACTTCCAATGGCCTCTGATAGAAGTGCTTTTATCTGCTAAAGATACAGTACAAATCATCATTGGTTTTATCTCAGCTGGAGCTGCCTATTTTCCAAATGAGCTTATGCTGTGCAACTGCCCATCAGGAACATTTTTTTTCCTTCTTCTTCTTCATCTTTCATAGCTACTCTTTCACTATGGCAGGATTTAAGTCTTTTCTCCTGCTCTTTGTTCCTTCGGCTCAGTGAAGTAAACAGCAAGATTGATCTTACACTGCATTTTGGTATTGTTCCAAGCGCTCATCAATAGACATGGGCTGGGAATGCACTGACTGGAAAAAAAGGGGCCAAGATTGAAATTCGCTTTCTGTTTCTTTGAGCCTTTTAGTGTGCAGCAGAATGTCTCTAATCTGAAAGCTGCTACACTGGCTGCCTATCGACATGCAAATGAATCATCAAGTGATGAGTTCTGGATTAGTTCTTGAAAAGTGTTATGGGCAAATAGTAAACAAGGAAAGCACGGAATAAAAAGAAAAAATTCTATGGCGGTTTCTAAGGGTAAAAAAAGTTAGGTTTACTTTTAGCTGCATATGGGGTAAGTAAATAAAAAAGACCCACGCTTACTACTGCTGTGCTCACTGATCCCCTGCCGATCTGCGGGGAGTGAACTTAAAGAAAAGGCTCTATTCCATGGAACGATTATCAGCCGATAATCGTCCCGTGGAATAGGAGGCAACGATCAGCCGACATTGTCCATGTTGGCTGATCGTTGAAGTCATTTGTCTTTCAACATGTTGAAAGACAAATTACTTATATAGCAACAGTCTTCTGCCGTAACTCTGTGTAATAGGAGAAGCAGCAGCAGACCGCCGCTATATCCTATGGGCTGCCCAGATCAGCGATCACCCGGACAGCCCCCCCGCAGCTCCCCGCAGCCGCCCCCGGACTCACCCGCTTGCTGCTGCTGCCGCGTAGGATAGCAGCAGTAGCGAGCGGGGAACGAGGAGCAAACGAGCGCTGACAACGCTCGTTTGCTCCTCATTGTCGACCGTGGAATAGGGCCTTAAGTTTGGCGTTGTCCAAACGGGAACTCTCTGCATTTCCCGATGGCTGAAAAATATGAATGCAGCCCAAGAGAGTCCTTCCAAATATGGATAGCCATAGGCTATATTCACACTATGTTTAGCATAGCAACAGACGCTGTTAAATTGGCGGCCACCAGGCTGCATTCAGGACGTTCCTCTGTATCGGCTGCAGGAAAGTTCTTTTTTCAACATTGATTAACCATTCACTTAAATGTAAAGTGTAGACATTAAAGCTATTATTTCTAGACACTGTTCAGTGAACAGCGTCCGTAAATAATAGTCAGGTACATTAATTTAACGCCTGTTGTAAAGATTGGGTGTTAACATAACGCTGTTTGAACACAGTAAAGAACAGATGCTGATTCCATTGCAATGTTCCATGTTCACACAACGTATATTTTCGTAAAACCACGATTGTTGTACAACGGCCGTGATTATTACGAGAGTATACATTACCATGCCTTCTATGGGATCCCAGCCAGAGCGTATACACATAGTATACGCCCCAGCTGGGATCCCTAGCGGCGCCGCAAACAACTGACATGTCAGAAAACCATGTCAGAGCACACAATGGAGCATGCAGCTCCAGCCGCTCACTCCATAGTGAGCTGTGGAGAATTCTGATGCCGGCGCGCACGATGCGTCCGCATCAGAACTCTGCGGCTGCAAAGATCCTCCGGACAGTACTGCAGTACCGGCCGGGGTGATCTTTTCAGAGACTGGCCGTTCCGTGACCCGGCCAGATCAAGGAACGGCCTGTCTTTTACATAGTCTGAACATAGCCTAACATTTTATCCAGCCATTGAGGTAAGTACACCAGTACGATTCAGTAGAAACCTTAACATAGTCCAAAATGTTTTATGTTAAAAGTCATATTTGTTTTTTATTAGTTTCATTTGTTTTATATTTTAGTGGCAACCCAAAGCGACAGTTTAGCTTCCAAATATTCATGGAACTTGATAAAATAAAAGATGAGCTGTGATTGGTTGGTGTGGGTAGCAAATGATACATACACCTCTCTCTCTCTCTCTCTCTCTCTCTCTCTCTCTCTCTCTCTCTGGGTAACTATCACTTTGCACCTCTTCACAATTTGTTGTAGAGGCAAATTTCATCTCAGGAGATAAGGTTATTCTAATTCATAAGGCTTGTAAACAGCAACATAATCTCCCAGCATGAGCTGCATATGCGTGGTGCAAAGTGAGTGGTGCCCTTTAAATGGATGTTTATGCTGTGGATGGTAAAAAATTCACTAGTTGGCCTCACAAATGTCCTCTCAGAAGGCAGTAGTATGTGTGTGTGTTTAATGTATCTCACAAAAGTCAGTGTACTTAGCCTTAGGCCATGTTCCCACAATGTCTTTTTTAGGTAAAAAACAACTTGTTTTTTTTTTTTTTTAAATGATAGCTGGTATTAATGATCATTTCAAAAAGACATTGTGGGAACATAGCCTAAATGTGGTGTGTCCTCAAAATAACTCAACCCACAGCCATTAATGTCTAACGAAAGTGGGCACACCCTTAAAGGAAAAGTCCGATCAGGAAGTATAATTTTTTTACGCGCAGGGGGTGGGCGAACATAAAAAACAACTTATAGTTACCTGTCCTGGCGCCCCCACGGAATTCCTCTTTAAGTAATGGCCTAATTGTGCCCAAACTGTCAACATTTTGTGTGGCCACTTTAATTTTTCCAGAACTGTCTAAATTGTCTTGGGCACAGAGTTCACTGGGGCTTCACTGGTTACCACTGGAATCCTCTACCACTCCTCCGTGGTGACATGACAGAGTTAAAGACCTTGCAACGTCATGAATGTTAGAGACCTTGCTTTCCTCCACTTTCTATTTGAAGATATCCCACAGATTACATAATTACATAGTTATAAAGTTTTAAAAAAAGACAAGATTCCATCAAGTTGAACCTGTAACCCGATTGTGTTGATCCAGAAGAAGGCAAAAACCTTCATGAGACAGATAATATTTCCCCATCACAGGGAAAAAAACATCTTCCCAACTCCAAAAAAGCAATCAGAATAAATTTCTGAATCAATGTCCTATCGCTCATTGGCTTTAGTTTTGGAGACATGTTTGACCAGCTCAGCATCCCCCCTCCCCATTTCATTAGCAGTGGTTATAGAACCTGTGTAGTTCAGGCAGCACCATGCAGGAGAGAAGCCACTCGTCAGATTGGAGTCCTGTATCCAGCCAACAAAAGCAGATAATAATAGCAATGTATGTGTCCTGCTGACTAATATGTGTAGAGAGAGTGCTAGATTTAGTGTCGATAGTATATGTCCATTGTGTTTTACATTTTTAAACATTTCTAGGATACCAAACCTTTCTTCTGGGTGCCTTGCTTAGTCTGGCCTCTCCCCATTGACCTTTCTGGCACGAGTGACCCCACCAGGAGTATTACTCCCACCAGCTTAGCTCAGTGGATCATCAAGGCACGCAAGCTCCCTCACCACGTCAAGGTAAAGGCACCATGAGGGAGCCCCTCCACCCTAACCCTATTACCCAACCCAATCCTTAATTTACCTGTCCTTTGCTATAATGTGGACCCATCGTGACGCCCTTGCCAGCCAAGCCCTTTCCAGGCCCCTAACGGGGACCCTCCCAGTGCCCTTCCCAGTCCAGGCCCACCCCAGTCCCCTAACACGGACCCTCCCAGCGCCCTTCTCAGCCCAGGCCCTTCCCAGCCCTCTAACATGAACCCTCCTAGCACCCTTCCCAGCCCAGCTGTGTATGACCTGAATGGCAGCCATATAACACTACTGGTTATTGGTTGCTGTTCCTTGGAGATGATGTTTTTCTTCACAGATGTCCATGGCGGCCATCACTAATGTAAGCTGTGTCCTGTACAGATCAGTCTTATAAATGTCAGCTAGTTACATGACCTCCTTACATGACCAGTCTCCCCCCATGATCAGTGTCCCTCTCCGCTGTCCTGTGTGCGGTGTGCACCAGTAACACTTACCAGTAGATGTTCTGGGATGATGTATCGGGGCGCTGTGCCATCTATCAGATGTCTCTCGAAAAGGAAAAATGGGCAGAATATTGCCCCTCAGAAACCACAATACTTGTTTACAGCTCCAATGATTGTGGCAGTTGGTCGCCAGCCTCACCAGCCATTTTTTTTTTAAAAACTAAAGTAGCTTTATTAAACAACCACTTGTTTTTAACGTACATACAATGTACTGTTCAGCAGCTTCAGCTAAGAAGGAGTAAAAATGAATATAAGACACTGTCTTATTTTCGGGAAAACAGTAGGGACTTCGCCAGTGCGCCCCTAGCAACCAGCCGGCTTGGTTGCCAGGGATGCCGTTGGCGTGTCCAGGAAGCCGTTGGCGTGCTCCAGCAGTGTCAGGAGGCGGCTCCTGACAAAGGTGTAATAAAATATTTACAGAACAGGGGTGTGCCGACTTTTGTGAGATACCATATGTATATATCTATGTATGTTAAACAACAAATCGATTACATTTGATTGAATAATTTTGCGTTACCTACTGTAGATATAATGTAACAGATTCGATCAATGTACAATATAAACTGTGAACAAAACACAAAAAAGGGAAAAAGGAAATAAATCCTGTAAAATAAATTTCACATTGTTTTTGCTGGATGGAATAGAGCTGGTATGATGGATTTTGGCATAACGTGTTTGCAAAAACAAATATAGGTTTGTTCCCTTTCATTAAGTAAATCATCCAGTTTGTTCTCCCAGTGGCTCTAGTTTTTGGTGGTTGTGGATGTGTGCACATCGGGGGTGGAAAGCTGAATATGGATGCTGTGGCCTGGACTCCGCTGCCTTCAATAATTATTTATCTCCAGCCGCAGCCTGATGAAATGTTTGGTTTCTAGTTCCTTTTTTTATGACTTATAATCATCACATGTTCTGCGGTCGCTCATAACATAGAGTAGCTTTTGTTTAAGAAAAAAAGAAGCGAAACAATGACCAAACCACAGTGCGGCAATAAGACATAGCCATGATTTTCCCAGACAGCGCAGCTCTAAAGTGCCATTAACAAAATTGCCTAAACTCCTGCAGTGTCTTATAGCTCTAATTAAAATACTCAATGTTGCATGTAACAAGAGATAAATACAATCTAGCATTGCAGTAGGTGACTATTAGCATTCTAAAATACTAGGGTGCACACTTATGTAGAACAAAGGGGGATCTGAGGACTCAACTGTTTATTTTAGTCAATAGACAAATAAAAGCATGATCGAATTTAACCCTATCCCAATGATGTAAGCTAGGCAATGATTATACTGTTATACTGTTGTATATAAAACTTCTACACCAATACATCAGAAAGATAAACACTAATTTACGGATTTATCAAACTGGTGTAAAGTAGAACTGTCTCAGTCGCCCCTAACAGCCAATCAGATTCCACCTTTCATTCCTCACAGACTCTTTGGAAAATGAAAGGTGGAATTTGATTGGTTGCTAGGGGCGACTGAGCCAGTTTCACTTTACACTCTGGGGGAGATTTATCAAAAATGGTGAAAGGTGAAACTGGCTCAGTTGCCCCTAGCAACCAATCAGATTCCACCTTTCATTTTCCAAAGAGTCTGGGAGGAATGTAAAGTGGAATCTGATTGGTTGCTAGGGGCAACTGAGCCAGTTTCACTTTACACCTTGGTTGATAAATCTCCCCCATAGTTCAGTTTACTATATACAGTATCTGGCTGGGGTTCCTTGAAGTTTCTATTGAGAAGTGATTGACTCTGAAGTCAGCTCCGAATAGGAGGGTTGTCAAAATATCAACCTACTTAACAATCGTCTTGTAAATGGTAGAATTTCCAATCCTTCTCCCTCAGAACAGTCTTTTGACATCATAGCATAACATTAATTCTTTAAAATTGTCAGCTGAACCTTCAGGCAAAGTTTACACAACGTAAATGTTTCAATAAATAAAGGCCATTGCAACACCGGCCACTATTTATTGAAAATTTAAATAACATTGTGTCCTATGGAATCCCGGCCAGACACTCCATGCAGCCGCATAGAAAACTGACATGTCAGTTTTGTGCAGCCGCTATTCACTTTTCATTGTCTGCTATGGTGATTTGGAATGTGGGCACCCCCCCCCCCCCCCCGAATGTGTCACAGAACGGCCGCTGCAATACAGTGTGTGAACCGGTCCTATGCTGCAAACCTCCCATCTACAACATCTCCAAAGTGCCTCCTCTGTTGGATGGAGATTGGTGACAGTGTTGGTCAATTCTTTGCATTGAACTCATTGGTGGGGGACATATATTGAGACTGCAAAGATTCCTGTGTTTTCATAACATACAATGGCTTTGAACTCCCACTGGAAATGGCCGCTGAGGATAGACATTATATTGAGTCGCCGTTTCCTAGGGAAGCATAATGTCATTATATGTTATAAAAACACAGGCTGCAGTGCAGAGTGGGCTGCCCAGGATCCGGCAGTGGCGGGGAAACTGGACAGGTGAGTATACATTACCGACATTTCCCTGCAGCCCCTGCAGCCTGGGCAAGTGTTCATTTTTCCCGGACAACCTCCTTAAAAATGTTCCGGCGGCCCAGATGCTAGCAGGATTTATGTAGATTTGCAATGCTCAAATAGCAGAGACCCCGAGCGGGTACAGTACGAGCATTACAACTCCATCGATGAGCTCCTTACACATACAGTGACTCCCTGCTGGATTTCAGAGCTGCCAGAAATCGGGTGAGAGGTGGAACGTTTTACCAAACTACTGAGGACTACTGAGCGCTGCCTCATCATATCTAAATTACGCTGCAACAAGATATCTAGCGTGATGCAAATATTGTATTTATAATTATCGAATCAAGTCATGCTAAAAAAACATGTAAAATCATTATCGGATAAAACAACTGTATCCACAGATAACTACAGGATGTGTGACATTTACAGACTGTGGACAAACCTGTATAAAATAGCGATGAGCGAGCATGCTGGTCTGAGCTTGGTACTCGATCGAGTATTAGGGTACTCGATGGTACTCGTTACTCGGACGAGCATCTCGCGATACTTGAGAAAATCTCATCATCCGTTTCCTGTAAGTTTGGGCGCTATTTCTCAGCCAATAAACATGCAGGAGACTCTTTGGTACATCCTGCCATCACGTGGGACCCATACATGTCGATAGCAGCGATTGGTTGGCCAGATCAGATGACCCTGCCATATTAAAATCGCGGCCGGCAATGCTCGCTTCAGATGTATGCTAGAAGAAATTAGGGACAGAGCTGCTGCTGGTCAGGGAGAGCGTTAGGGAGGGAATTAGCATTCCAGTAGGCAGGGATACAATAGAAAGAACCCAACAGCCCTTGTTAAAATCGTTATTTTTTGTATTACTCCAGACTGCTTGCTCGGACTTGCACTGCAGCTACCACAATTTCATCAGCACACTGTGGCAGAAAGGGAACATTAGGTGTTGCATACAGACCCCAAAGAAGTCCTCAGTATTCTTTTATTATTTTGTGGCTGGTGGTGCTGCTGCCGTACATTGTATTGCTGTGATTTGTAGTAAACCTGCATAGAACTTCACTGCTCATTGTCCTGTGTAACAGGTGCCATAGACCACAGACCACCACTTACTAGTGTGACACCGACCACCAGTATATTTACTTATTTCTGTATTTCTTACTAAAGCCATACCCAAGCTCACTGCAAATTGCCCTGTGTAAGAGGTTGTCACACAGTGTATAGGTGCAGCCACCAACCATCAAGCGCAGCATTTATTCACGCCTGCCTCATCTGAAGGCCGGTAAAGGCCACTTTATGGTCTTTTTTTAATCTTCAATTTAAATTTTCTAATCAAATTGACTTCAATTCGAGTGCAGGGCTGCCTGGTCATCTATTGTATCTCCAAGATACATGCCACTGTTCAAAGGAACAGACAGTGAAAATGGTGGATCCTAATTAAGCATCCTTGTGTTATCCATTTCGAACCATATTATCTGTGGATGTCAACTTGCGGGTCTTCTCTGCTGTCCTTTCATTTTTTATCTCTTTCAAAGGCAGTAGCCAGCTACTGGTCAGTCTAGTAGTAAAAAAAAAATAAAAAAAATAATAATATATATATAAACCCCTTAAGGACAGAGCCAATTTCGATTTTTGTGTTTTCATGTTTTCCTCCATAACACTTACATTTTTCCACCTAGAAACCCACATGAGCCCTTATTTTTTGCAGCACTAATTGTACTTTGCAATAACTGGCTGAATTTTTTCATAAAGTACACTGAAAAACCAGAAAAAAAATGAATGTGTGGTGAAATAAAAAAAAAAAAAAAAACGCATTGTGTTTATTTGGGGGGTATTTGTTTTTACGCCAATCGCCCTGGGGTAAAACTGACTTGTTATATATGTTCCTCAAGTCATTACGAGTAAAACGATATGTAACATGTATAACTTTTATTTTATCTGATGGCCTGTAAAAATTTCAAACCATTGTTAACAAATATACGTTCCTTAACCCTTTGAGGACCAGGCCCAAAATGACCCAGTGGACCGCGCAAATTTTGATCTTAGTGTTTTCGTTTTTCCCTCCTCCCCTTCTAAGAGCTCTAGCACTCTCAGTTTTCTATCTACAAGGCCATGTAAGTGCTTGTTTTTTACAGGAATAGTTGTACTTTGTAATGGCGTCTTTCATTTTACCATAACATGTACGATGGAATTCCAAATATATTATTTATGAAGATATAAATAGGTGAAATTGTAAAAAAGAATGCAATATGGTAACGTTTGGGGGGTTCCTGTGTCTACGTAATGCACTATATGGTAACAGCGACATGATACAATTATTCTATAGGTCAGTCCGAACACAACCATATGCAGGTTACACAGATTCTCTAATGTTATATATATTTTTTTTTTATGAAATCCTTTTTTTTGCCAATTAAATATTAATAAAATGGGCCTATTGTGACGCTTATAACGGTTTTATTTTTTCACCTACGGGGCTGTGTGGGGTTATTTTTTCCGCTATGATCTCTAGTTTTTATTAATACCATATTTGTGAAGATCGGACGTTTTAATCACTTTTTATTGATTTTTTTTTATATATAATGTAACATAAAATCGGTAATCTGCGCACTTTTTTCCCTCTTTTCGTGTACGCCGTTTACCGGTCACAATGACGCTTGTTATATTTTAATAGATCAGACAATTACGCACGCTACGGTATATTATATGTTTATCTATTTATTCATTTTTATATGTTTTATTTATATAATGGGAAAGGGGGGTGATTTAGACTTTTATTGGGGGAGGGGTTTTGGGGTAGTGTGTTAGTGTTTTGAACTTTTTTTTTTTACACTTTTGAAGTCCCTTTGGGGGACTTGTACATACAATACTTAGATTTCTACACTGATGAATGCTATGCCATAGGCATAGCATTGATCAGTGTTATCGGCGATCTGCTCATTGAGCCTGCCTGTGCAGGCTCAGTGTAGCAGATCGCCGATCGGACCGCACGGAGGCAGGTAAGAGACCTCCGGCAGTCCGTTTCAACGATCGGGACCCCCGCAGTCACACTGCGGGGGTCCCGATCGGTAAGTGACAGGGGACTCCCCCTGTCACTTACACTTAAACGCCGCGGTCGCGCCGTGATCGCGGCGTTTAAGGGGTTAATGACACGCGGCAGCGCGATCGCTGCAGCGTGTCATTACCGGTGAGGTCCCGGCTGCTGATTGCAGCCGGCCCCCACCTGCTATGAAGCGCGCTCCGCTCCGGAGCGCGCTTCATAGCGGGAAAAACACCCAGGACGTAAGGTTACGTCATGGGTCGTCTGGGGACAGACTTCCATGACGTAACCCTACGTCCAGGGTCGTCTAAGGGTTAAAGTGCCACTGTCGTTATAATTTTTTTTTTTTAAACTAATAGATAAATTAATTATAAGCCTTTTTCTAATATATTTCCTTTTTTTATTTTCATGTTAACACCCTGTATTTCGTGGCTATACATTTTCTCCACCAGGGGGCGTTTTTTCCTATTTTAGCCTCCACTGGTTGAAATCTAAAATTCCTGACAGACTGATTTAGAAAAAATAGTCAGATTCCTGACAGTCCCTCCCCCTGTCCATCCCCCTGTCATTTGATTGACAGCCTACAGGAGCAGCCTTGCTCATTGCTTACAGACAGCACATACAGACAGGGCTGTACAGCAGGCTGACATGACACTGGATGGGGAGGCTGTGAAGAGTGCTGTATATATGTGCTGTCTGTTTGGAGACAGCATGGGCAGGTCAGGAAGATGTGTATAGCTTTATTCAGGGAAGACTGGGGGAGGAAGGATTCAGGGATGTTGGTTTCAGATTTCAGAAGAGCTGGAGAGTCGTTCTCTTCTATAGAAAATCACTTACACACACAGAGAATGTGCTGAAATCTTATTGGCTGAGGAGCTGTATAGGGGTGTGGACTGGAGGCTGGCTGGCTGTGCTCACCCCCGAGACTCCTCCTCAGCATCAGCTGACAGGTGATGTCATCAGAGGACTGACACGCCCCCTCCAGAAAGACCAAATGCAGATAGATGAGCAACACAAACAGGGCTATATCTCCACTTAGGAACATCGGAATGGCGCCAAATTTGAGGTGTACACTCTACAGTAGACAGGCTGTTAGTTGAGAGAGTTAGATTTTTTATGTTATAATGACAGTGACACTTTAAAATACGTTTTCTTAAAAAGCGCTTTTATCCTTTGGTCTATGGGGCTGTATGAGGTGTCATTTTTTTGTGCCATGATGTGTTCTTTCTATCGGTACCTTGCGCATATACGACTTTTTGATTGCTTTTTATTACAATTTTTCTGGATTTGATGCGACCAAAAATGCGCAATTTTTTCACTTTGGGATTTTTTGCGCTTACGCCGTTTACCATGGGAGATCAGGAATGTGATTAATTAATAGCAAACATGTTTATTTATTTTTATTTATACCTGGGAAAAGGGGGGTGATTCAGACTTTTATTAGGGGAGGAGACTTTTTATTGACAACAACACTTTATTTTTATCCCTGGGGGACTTCTAGTATATACACTCTGATCTCTCATTGAGATCTATGCTGTATACTTATACAGCATAGATCGATGAGATAGGCACTCGTTTGCTTTTGGCTGCTGCAGCCGAAAACAAACGAGTGCCGAGCCAGGATCAGCGCCATCTTGGCGGAGACCTCGGCCGGCTGAAAATACGGAGATCGCTCCTCCAGGACAACGTCCTGGGGGGAGGGGGGTGATCTCCGGCACTAGACACCAGGGAACGGCTGCATCCAGTAATCGGATGCAGCTGTCAACTTTGACAGCTGCATCTGATTACCTGATTAGCGGGCACGGCGATCGGACCGTGCACGCTAATAGCCGCGGTCTCGGGCTACAAGCGGCAACTGGGGCCGCGGCGGTTCAGAGTGGAGTCGCCGCGCGGCCCTGTTCTGAACCCCCTTACCGGCAATAAGGGGTTGTCCTTAATGGGTTAAGGGTGGGAAGAGGGGAGCAGTCAGCTTGTCAGGTACTGGCTCAGTTCAAAGGAACAGAGAGTGAATATGGTGGATCCTAATTTAGCATCCTTGTCTTGTCCATTTTTTGACAACACCGATAATTGTACTTATGATACTTACGATCTGACGCCACTAGCACCAGAGGATGTACTCTAGTTCTGTGGGCCAAAAAGCGGGGGAAAGGAGGGGTGGAGCAGGCAGCTTGTCAATGGGCAGGGGAACACTCTCCAAGGCCTTTGACAGTTTCATGGCACCCCAGAAAGACTATGTTACCCGTCCCCAGTCTAGAAAGAGTAAGGGGTAGGCCTTCAGAAAGATAGTGAGGGAATACCTTGCTGACCATATCAACATATACAATCTGTGGGTAACTGCAGCTATATAGTATATGCCATCCTCTTACACAGGGCAATTAGCAGTGAGCTTGGATGTGACTGTAGTAATAAAGGAAGAAATAAGAAAATATACTGGTCGCTCTAGTTTCTGGAGGTTGTCGTATACAATCTGTTGGTAACTGCAGCTATATAGTATATGCCACCATCTTTCACAGGGCAATTAGCAGTGAGCTTGGATTTGACTCACCACTTCTCCCCACCGCTGATTCGATTTTGAGTTTGAGTTTGACTTGGAGGTGTTGGGCTGCCCTGCCCCTAGCGTGTTTTCAGAGCGGGTCTTCAGTGCAGCTGGTGGCATCATCACTAATAAGTGCACCTGCCTGTCAACTGACAGCGCTGACAGGCTGACGTTTATTAATTTTCTTATTTCTTATTGCAGTCATATCCAAGCTCACTGCTAAGTTCCCTGTGTAATTAGCAGTGAGCTTGGTTGTGTGTGACAACGGGCGGAACCTGGTGGCGGCTCTGCAACTGGGCAGCCTCACACATGTACCATGCTTGGCCCACGTCTTCAACCTAGTGTTGCTGCGGTTCCTTAGAACCTACCCCAATTTGGCTGACTTGCTCACCAAGGTGCACCGCATCTGTGCGCATTTCTGTAAGTCAACCAGGGAAAGTTACCCCAACTGCTACAGTCGAATTCAAAGTCAAATTCAAACTTGAAACAGCGGTGGGGAGAAGTGATGAGTTACATGATGCAGGGAATGTTACCCCAACTGCTACAGTCAAATTCAAAGTCAAATTCAAACTCAAAACAGCGCATCCTTGTCTTGTCCATTTGGAACCATATTATGTGTGGATGTCATCTTACAGGTGTCCTCTGCTGTCCTTTCACCAGAACCTTCTACCTTCCTTGGATGTTGTGGCCATTTTGAAGGCAGGATTGACCAGGTCTTTTTAATAAACAGGCTACCACACTTGCCCTCTCTTAGATACTCTTTAAAGGATTAAAAGTGTATTCGTTCAAATTCCGGGGCCTCTTAAGAAGACTGTATTGTTATTCTTCGTCCGTACCTCCAATGATATGCCTTTCACACACAACTGCATGAGGGTGTGAAGCTAAATCTAGCCATAATCCGAATATTTTTATTGGATGATTGTATTGTCCATCTTGGTCTGGGTCAGTGGTGTCAGGCTAAGTTTTTGGGTGGTCCATATGCTACCTGTGTTTTAATGGTTATCTGTGTCCTCACCGCCATGCTGTGTCAGGCAAAGTGTTTGGGTGGGCCCCATGCTACCTGTGTTTGAATGGTTCCCTGTGTTCCACTGCCATGCTGTTTAAGGCCAAATTTTTGGGAGGCTTACTTGCTACCTCCCTTTAATGGCTCTCTGTGTCTTCACTGCCAAGCTGTGTCACGATAAATTTTGGGGTGGTTCATATGCTACCTCTGTTTTAATGGTTTTCTGTATCCTCACCGCTATAATGTGTCAGGCAAAGTTTTTGGGTGGTTCATCATATGCTACCTCTGTTTCAATGGTTCCGGTGTTCTCCCTGCCATGCTGTGTCAGGCTAAATATTGGAGTGGTTCATATGCTACCTCTGCTTTAATCCTTCACTGTGTGATCACTGCCATACTGTTGCCCATAATTTGGCATAATAGTGTGACTGGGCAGCCTCAGAGGCATCCATGCATGCTGCCTGCTGTTTCCTGTCCATTTCCGTGGTGTTTCCATCATTTTCTGAGGTTGACAGGTTTTCATATGACCTTCCCTCTACCGAACTTGGGTCCCCTGCAAAAAGGCTTGAGTTTCCCATTGACTTCAATGGGGTTCAATACTTGAAACAAGCACCCGAGTATCGGGAAATATTCGTCTCGAGTAACGAGCACCCGAGCATTTTAGTACTCGCTCATCACTAGTTTAAAACGCTGCTATATAGATAATATTATCTACCTACTAACATATACCGGCTGGATGAATTGGGAATAACTATATAATTTATCTATCACTTACAATTTCATCTTGGCTATCAGTGCGAAGGGCGCTGCACAGATAGCACAATCTGGCTCTATATAGATATATTATCTGCTATGAATTTAGTAGACCCTGTGCTTAACGTTTACAATTTATGAATTCAACAGATTTTGTGCAATATCAGATGCTAATTTATTGTTTATGTTTTTAATTATATTTTTAACCATGTCTTTATTTTTCTGACATTTAGTTACACAATAAACAACTAATCCCACCCTACACTATCTGTCTGACTAGAAGAGAACTACATTTACAGTATACGATCCCACCCACTTCTAGAGAGCCTACTTACTTTCTACATTATTTCTTGTCCTTGGGCGCTGAGACAGTGACTCCTCTATCTTCAGGTTGCATGTGGTATTACAATTCAGCTTCATCTACTTCAATGGAACTGACGTGCAAAACTACACCCTAACTGAGAAGAGGAGAGGTGCTATTTCTGGAAGAAGGTGGCCATGTTTTTTCTAGCCTGGACCTTTAACCCATAGCTGCACCAGGACATTATTAAACGCCCTGGTTCTGCTAGGGGAGTTCAGAGGGAGGTCGTGCGGCAACCCTGCTCTTAACTGCCACGATCCCGGCTATTAGCGGCACGTCCAATCTCTGTGCCCGATAATTAAGTATTTATATGCAGCTCTCAAAGTTGACAGATGCATCTAAATACTTGCTGTCCCCTTACCCTGGTGGTCTAGTAGGGGGATCGCCCGCAGGGGGGTGCGCGGGGCGGGTGTGATCCCCGCATTTACTTCGGGCCAGGGTCTGCACCGTTATGTCGCTGATCCTGCCTCAGCACTCTATTGCTTAAGAGCAATAGAGCACAGATCTCATGGATCTATGCAGTATATCTATACTGCATAGATCTCTATGAGAGATCAGTGTAGTAATACTAGAAGTCCCCCAGGGGGAAAAACCCTAGCCCCAGGGAGAATACCCCTAACCCCAGGGGGAGTAACCATAACCCCAGGGGGACTTCTAGTATGTGTGTAAAAAAAAAAGTCTTTTTATTAATACAAAATCCCCTCCCCTAGAAAAAGTATGAATCACCACCCTTTCCCCATTTTATAAATAAAAATAAATAAATAAACAGGTTTGGTACCGCCGCATGCCTAATCGCCTGAACTACTAAATTATCACATTCCCGATCTTGCACGGTAAACTGCGTAATCAAACAAATTCCAAAGTGCAAAATTACGCATTTTTGGTTGCATCAAATCTCGAAAAATTTCAAATCAAAAAGTCGCATATGCGCAATTAAGGTATCAATGAAAAGCACACATCATGGTGCAAAAACATGACACCTCACACAACCCCATACACCAAAGGATAAAAGCGCTATAAGCATGGTAATAGAGCAACTTTAAGGAACATATATTTTTTTTAAAAGGTTTTAATTTTTAAAAGCCATCAAATAAAATAAAAGTTATACAAGTTACATATCATTGTAATCATAACAACTTGAGGAACATGCATAACAAGTCAGTTTCACCACACATATAATTTTAGGCACAAATTATGTTTGCCATTGCAAAGTACAATTAGTGGCACAAAAAATAAGGGTGTAAAACTGCACGCGCTATGGTTTTATATACACAAGGAAAAAACGAAAGCGCAAAAATGAAAACTGGCTGTGTCCCCTAAGGGTTAAGATGGTAGTGTATATGAGCCCTGACTTAAAATTCTCATAATAATAATAGGAATAATAATAAGAATAATAATTCTGTTATAATTATAATTATACAGTTATGCTATTATATTTTTAACTATATATATTTTAACAACCTGAATAAGTTAATTGTTAGATGTAATTGGGAGGTAAGATCATGTTTCATTGACTTTATTTTACTTCTACATTTGTAACACCCCAGCTTACTACCAAGCCACGACCGACTGCCTAAACAGCCTGTTTTACTTACGTCTAATAATGACAAATAACGTGTAACACTGTCAGACTCTGGTGCACTGGAATAAATGCCCTCAGACTTCCCCTCTAAGAAATATGTTCACGCTAACAAATCTTGAAGTTAATTGTAAAAGCTAAACCATATTTTATACTTTCACAAATAAACAAATGTCTACATTGGAAGGCTTTTAAGGCACATGTCATGATATCAAAGGAATGTTCTATTTGAGTAAAATCGTTCTTCTGATTTAACCGAGCACTATAACAAGAGCTGCCATCTTATTATTGAAAAAAGGTGTAGTTGTTCTATGAACTACAGATCTGATTAAGATCTAAACTCTTATCTGAACCATGAACTTTAAAAAAGAGAAAAGTAGAAATGCAATTTCTTTGTTCTACATTACATTTTTTAAAGTAATGCAATGCAAATGTGCAGGCCCAGTCGACGCTTTGGAAGTATACTTCTTTGTATTCCATAGATGTCGCGTAGAAATGTCTTTCAAAATAGAAAATTCTTTTCAATTCAAAATTAACTGACTTTTTAATTTTTTTTAATTTGTAAAAAATGTTCTTCTAATGTTGGCTCCTATGGATGGCATGTAATATGGGAAAATAGGCGTATGGTCATGGGGAAACAAATAACAGTGTAGGAGGGGTATGAGGGCAATAAGGAACATCAAAATAAAAGATGAGTGGAGGGAGAATGAGAAGATGGAGCTACATAGAAAAGAGGTAAATAGAAGAGGGTGTAGGGGTAATTGGACAGCACAACAAATCAGCCTTCTTGTCCTTCTTGTCTACATGTATTTGGGAAGTGGTTTGTGTTGTAGCAGATGGCATAGACAAGGTTCATGCTATGGAGTAAGCAGTTTGGAAAGTATATGGCAGAGGTTGTTGCTTATATCCAGAACCTTGTAAAATTGTAAAAAGGTTTGGCTTTTATGGAAAAAGAAAAATAGCACAAAGCCATACATTCATCTGTCCCCCCAGCATAGTTTTTTTATGGTTTCTAGAGTGGTAACCAGGCTTGATCGAACATCGGAAAAAGCTAGGTTCGAACTTGAACCTAGCCGAATCTTCAGCATTTGATTGCTGATGTCTTCACGGCCCATGCGGAAGGAGGAGACATCCTGGGGACCGCCTGGAATTCCGGGATTCAGCCTAGGTAATAGGCTGTATTCCGGAATTCCAGGTGGTCCCCGGGCTGTCTCCTTCTTCCGCACGGACCGTGAAGGCATCAGCAGTTAAATGCGGAAGGTTCGGCTAGGTTCAAGTTCAATTGAACCTAGCTTTTTTCGATGCTTGATCAAGCCTAGTGATAACTAGGGATAAGCAAATTTGCAGTGCTGGCGAAGCAAAGCACTTCACTATGCTCGGCTGTTGGCAAAAGTTTTCTAGGACTACATCAAGCTTTTCCAGGTATCCGGAGCAGTACGGAGTTCGAAGTCAGCTGACAAGCCGACGGCCGAATGTAGTGAATGGTAAGATGGGCATTGGGAAGTGGAGGACAACTGGGACTTGATTTTCTTTAGGGTGGGTTCACACGTAACGAAATCGCAGCGGATTTCACGTTCCCTCCCGTCACTTTCAATAGGATTACATTCTCGCAGCGGGATTGTCATTCCCAAAGGCAGTTCCCTTAGCCCACCGCGGCCCGGTGCACACATTACCCGGTCCGCACTCTGCCTTATTCTGTGACTCCCAGCATCTGGACGTCCCACTCAGCCAATCAGTTGCTGTGGCAGGGCAGCGCACTGATTGGCTGAGCAGAAGCGAGAGAGTGGACCCATTAATGTGTGTATCAGGCAACGGGGGTTAAGGGAACTGCCTTTTACGTACTCTCAGTAGGTATGAAAGTGACAGAAGGGGAATCCCTGCGATTCCATTACATGTGAACCCACCCTTAAAGTGTAGCTATCATTTAAACTTTTGACAAGTCATGGGTCTCACTGATCAGGATGACAGTACGCCGTGGTATGTTTAACTTCCACGTTATCAGTCATCCATCCATCTTAGTAGACTATCAACTATGATAGTACTGATAGACCCCATTTTCTTCTGGTATTATGGTTATCTGTCAAACAATAATTTCTAATTGTTTTATGATGTCTAAAATGGCAGCTGATATTTTCAACAATTAATCTTAAAAAATTAAGATTTATACAAATCCAAATTTTAGAGAGAAATTCAGAACCTTTTCCATTATTTTGATTTTTTTAAATTCATCTCTGCACCTTAATATATTTTTTTTATAGTTTTATGCTAGGCAACACTTTAAAAACTTCTAAGGCTTTTACCGGTCCAGCATATACATTGTCCTCCCAAATTCAATATATGAAAGTTAAATAGTAGCTGTTAAGTGAAGACAGATATGATTCACACTAAGTCTCAACATCTTAGAGAAGGAAAATTAGAATAAAGATCAAGGGGAAGATTTTGAGCACAGCTGCTTTTGTTACAATGTTCATCTTAGCAGAGAACATAGATGAAGGAAAAGATTGAGAAAAGAAAATATTGAAATGGTATTTTTGTGTTGCTCGTAGGCTTGACATATGTTACTTACTAATGATGACAAAAAAGAAACAAATTTGACTACCTCAAAGTCAGCAAACAATGAGAATTCTTGTACTTGAAGTATACTGGAACCTCTTTAGAAAACCAGTAGAGATGAGTGAACCGAACGTCATAAACCGAGATTCATTACGAACTTTGCCAAATGTTTGGTTCGTTACATAAAAAGTTCGGAAAGATGGCAGCCGGACAATATAAAACACACAAAAATCTAAGAAAAATGGTATACTCACCTGCCCATGCTCCTCCGGAGTCCTCCTGTGGGTTTCCAGTGTCTCCCACTGATCAAAGCCGCCTCCAACCTGCTCAGTTAATCATGGAGAGACAGAACAGCACGGTGGCCAGTGATTGGTTGAGCAAGCTGTCTTAGTCAGGGAGTAGAGGGGGCTGCGATCAGGGAGGGGTGTGGACAGGTAAGTATTGATAAGTTAACTTGCTGAACCACATTGAAACAGCTATAGTAAAAAAAAAATTATCATGCTGCTGCAGCCTCCTTACTGTTTATTGCTGCTTATCCTTGCATTTGCCATATGAAGAATCTTAGGTCTTAGGTACATGTTAAAACTATCGATCAGTCAAGAGTCTGAGTGTTTAGACCTTCACTGATCAGTGGAAGGAAAAGCACTAGGTCTCTCTGGTCTACGCTTCTCTCCAGTCTGTGTCTCAAACAATGCTTTCTGCTGCCACCTCTGTCTGTGACGGAAACAGTTCAAAGCAGAACAGGTTTTCTATGGAGGTTTGCTATTGCTCTGGACAATTCCTGTCATAAACAGAGGTGGCAGCAGAGAGCGCTGAGTCAGACTGGAAAGAATACACCACTTCCTGCAAGGCATACAGCAGAACATACAGTACTGGAAGAATAGAGGGTTTTTTTTATATAGCAGTAATTTACAAATCGGTATAACTTACACCAGTTGATTTAAAAAACATTTTTTTCCCTTCAGAATACCGAAGCCCAATTGATCTGATTTGTTTCCCTGCAGCACTAATAAACCTCCTGTGCAACTTGCGGCACGTATCGGCCATGGGTGCAGCGGCAGCTTTATACTGGAAAAAATTAAGTTTTAATCCCCTGGTGCGCGGTAGGGAGAGGGGGCGGCAGGTAGTCATCTAAGCAGCTCCCCGCCCGTGTCTAGTCACCACTTGTCAGCATGCTTGGCAGGGATGAGTGACAGGGAGAAGAGCTAGTATATAGAGGGGAGGGGGAGGTGCTGACATCACAGAGGGGCCTGCAGCTGATTGGACGGGCGCAAGGGATTATGGTTAATCCCTTTCTCCCACCCACTGACGCTCCAGACAGCATGTGCGGCCACCATTTTTTTTTTCCAAATTTCCTTAACAAATTGGCAGGAATTCGCTTTGCAAAACGAAGCAAATTGACATCCCGATGTGCACCAAATTTTGATTCGCTAAATTTGCTTTGCTCAGCTGAGCATGTACATGCATGGACGGAGACAGGAGGAGCCAAGGGTACATGTGCACAGGGGTTGAATGGAATAGCTTCCTGCCAAATGAGCCTTTAGCCAACAGCTATTAAATCTACATGTAGATAATCATCTGGTAACCCCACATGCACCACAGTAAAAGGTGTACTTACAAAAAAAGACAAAAAGAAAAACAATTCTTCTCCACAAAATGTACAATTAAGATGATGAATTATTGTAAGGTGGAATATTAGCCTTTTGACATTTTAATCTGAGGGAAAGTGCAATCCGAGCTGCTCAATTAAATTTGGAATTTTTCCACTACATTGTTATGAATAAATAGAGGGAATTCATGACAGTCTGTGAAATTATTAATTGCAACTAATGTTGAAGGTGCATGCACCGTATCATGAAATGGAGTATCATTGTTCGAGACTATATTTCTTGGTAATTAAGGCCTAGACTAATGATGCAAGTTTTCTTCGGCATGATTTTCATCTGATTATGAGACTGCTTCATTAAGAGCACTCAGACTAACGAGCTGTAGCTGTAATAAAGTAATTTTCTGTCTTGTGCTCTGATTGATAAAGAGTTTCTATAGCTAAAAGGAACGGAAAATATAATTATAATTAGAAATGGTTGAATAAAGTTATTACAGGATTGCTGAAGGGTAGTGCAATTGACACTATAATGTTTTTTTGGAAGGTGCATTTTAAAATGAGTCTGTCAGAAAGTAACAAACTCCGTTGCTAACAATTAAGCATAAGGTTGCTGCACCCATAAAATGAACATTTGGATGATGACAAAATGAGACTTTGCTACATTGTTTAAACCCTTGGAAAATCTGAGCTGAAATCGGGAAGGTTTCTCTCAATTTTCACACCTGGACGATAATGTCCAAAATGCTAGATTTCCTTCACTTTCAATGAATTGGGTTGTGTCATGTGTAATAAGTATGTAATGTAATTGATAACCAAGGTGTTACTAAAGCACACAGAGCCTCCACCAAGCTCTATACTAGCTTCTTCCTGTCTAGCTTAAAGCCCCTTTTACAAGGGCGATCTCCCACCTGTCAGGTCAGAGCTCACGGGTAAGTGCTGGGGGGGCGGGGGCGATCACCTGGGGACCCCATAGGAGGTAGTGGCAGTCAGCCAGTTCCTCTCCTATTACACGAAGCAATGGCAGCTGGTCATTGCTCTCCGCGTCCTTTGTCTTTCAACATGTTGAAAAACAATGAAAGACAACGATCTGCTAACTTCGTTCATGCCAGATGATCGTTGCCTTTTATTACACAAAGAGATAATTGGCCGTAATGGCCAATAATCACCCAAATACGTCTGATAATTGCTTTGTGTAATAGGGCCTTAAACAAGAAGTCCAGCAATTTTTTTTAATTTGAGTATTGTATTCCCCCCCCCCCCCCCCCAAGGTATTCAAATCACCAATATACACTTATTACAGGAAATGCTTATAAAGTGCTTTTTTCCCTGCATTTACTACTGCATAAAGACTTCACTTTCTGGATAAAATAGTGATGTCACTTCCTGGATAAAATGGTGATGTCACGACCCGACTCCCAGAGCTGTGCGAGCTATGGCTGCTGGAGAGGTTGATGGCAGAGGGACACTGAGGGAAACAGGGCACTGAAGGGACACTGAGCATCCCTCTGCCATCATTCTCTCCAGCAGCCACAGCCCGCACAGCTCTGGGAGTCGTGCGTGACATCACCATTTTATCCAGGAAGTGACATCATCATGTTATCCAGGAAGTGACATCACCATGTTATCCAGGAAGTGACATCACCATGTTATCCAGGAAGTGAAGCCTTGATGCAGTAGTAAGTGCAGGGAAAAAGCACTTTCTAAGCATTTCCTGTAATAAATGTAGATTAGTGATTTGAATAACTTTTGGGGGGGGGGGGGGGGATACAATACTTAAATAGAAAATGTTGCCTTTAACTTGATTTAAAGGTCTCTCTATATTTGAGCATAGGGTCAGACCTGTCAATCAAACCAAATAAGACATGGGGAAAGGCATATCAGTAAACTGTTCTCACTTTTATTTTTAAAGTTTTTTTTTAAATACTGCAATATTTCAGAGGAAATCATAGCTCTCTACTTCAGGTCAGCCATGGTTCCGGAAGCTTGGGATAGGTTTCCTTGGCCAAATGTAGCTGTCGCCAATATAATGAAGCCCATGTTCCATAATGCGGGAGCTACCCTCTGTCCTACCAAGGTGGGTCAACACTGATATATATATATATATATATATATATATATATATAGTTCTATATGCATCACAGCTTACTTTATGGTTGCTGGGCCAGATACAAGAGCACTCAGTGGTGAGCAGTAAGATGAGCGGCAATGTAGACAGGGGAAAGGGATGTGGAATTGGTGAACATATCTGGGGAGGCAGAGGGGCTCACTTAGACTTAGACAGCACAAAGAATCCTTCTCAGGGCCTCCATGTCTGTGTTGTGCTGCAGGGCCCTCCCAAGAATCCCAAGTCTTGGATTCCCAGGTGAGCATATATTTGTGTGCCTCAGGGAGATCAATCAAAACACCACAGAGACACCATCACGTGTCTCGATGTCAGTGTATTCTAGGACATTGCCCCCTGGGAAATCAAATATGCAAAAAACACTGCAGAGACACCATCACGTGTCTCGACATTAGTGAGCTAGCATGACCTTCCTCCGGGAAGGAACAGTCAAGCCAAGGAATGTATCTAGCCAAGGAAACCACCCAAGCATGGTATCCATCCACAGACAGCTGTTTCGGGGTATTTGCCCCTCATCAGTGTGGAGTAGGATTCTGGCTAGTGGGAGCATGCACTTACTAGGCATTGCTCCCACTAGCCAGAATCCTACTCCACACTGATGAGGGGCAAATACCCTGAAACAGCTGTCTGTGGATGGATACCTTGCTTAGGTGGTTTCCTTAACTGGAGACATTCCTTGGCTTGGTTGTTCCTTCCCTGAAGACAAAGAAAGGACCCATTATATGGGACACAAAGTAGGCGCTATTATTGCGTGGGGTAATTCAGAGGAGTTGGTATAGAGGAGAGGGTCGTGCTGAATTGAGAAGCCTAAAATGTTGGTGTGTAAGATTGAGCAGAGACAAGTTGTGGCCAGTAGAAGTCTTCCTGATGGCCTTGGCCAGACAGAGAAAAAGAAAAAGTGAATGACTAAGATCAGAGAAATCGAAACTCATAACTGCTATATGGCTAAAAGCTGTTCCTTATAAGTTTACAGAGAATTATTATAAAGTCTACATACAACATTTCGGATTGTCATCAAATTAGACTTAGCCTCACAGATGTGTGGGCATGAAGTATTATGGCTCTGTAAAACCCAGGGGGTACAGACATTGTATGGCCTGAACAGGTAACACAGTGCCTCCCACCATACAGTTGCAATGGGAATACCAGTAGTGGGTTAAAAATGTCAACCAGTCCCATCATACAGCTTCTATAAACAAAAGCTATTGTAGGGGTGGTAAATTAGGCAACTGAAAAGGGGCATATTTCCCCTTCGGAAGCAACCTGAATTTACTATTAAAACACTGCAATCACCTAGCTCCGGGAGATGAGTGAAAAAAAATCCAATGATTTAGTCACTCAAGAGTCTCCATTGATACATTGCTCCCTAGAAATTTAAATTTGCAATAAAATAGGGGTCCATGGAGCCTCAGTTCCGAGTCTCAAAACAGGGGAATAGCCAGATATCCCTCCAGGGAAGGAAACCTGTTGCCAAGTTGCCCCTCCTAGTGGGGAGATCACCAAACCACCCTGATACATAGCCCCTTAAGTCCCACTTGGTTGCGAGTATTGGGACATAAATAGGGTAATACCAGGATGGCCCCTTTTGCATCAAAGTCAAACTCTGTTGAGAATATTACGACTTGACAAGTGATTACCAAAGCCAGTCATCCATCCATAGACAGCTGTTTCGGGGTATTTGCCCCTCGTCAGTGTGGAGCAGGATTCTGGCTAGCGAGGCCAATGAAAAGTAGACCAACAAAACATAGCAATCACTGAGCTCAGGGAGATTAGTGAAAAAAATGCCGCACTCACTCAAGAGTCTCCATTGATACATTACTATCAACACTTTCACTGTCCTAGCATACAAAATTAACCTCTTCATTCCTTAGAATACCAGTGAATATACATATGACCCTTTCACTTACTCCAGTGATTTTGAAATTCAAATGGGGTCCCACTGTGCTTGTTGCCCAAAAACAACATTGCCGTCCTTATGATGCCAGAGTAAAGCCATGACTTAATTTACATGTGTAAATACAGCCTAGAAAATTATGATTGTTGCCTTTATAAAAATGTCATTAAAGCCATATTTTCTGCACATGTCAATGCTCACCAAATGCCTTTGATTTAAATAATAAAACCCCAAAGATTAAATTGGATAAGAATGCGTTACTCATTAAATGTAATTTATCCATATGAGAGAAATAAACATCCCTCGAAGCATCTGAAACCCATATCTTGCAACAATAATATTACCCATTTAGATTCAAGTAAACTTTTTTTTTTCTTGTTGGTTGCGGCATAGTATGTGAGAACAGCTTAGCAATGTGAATTTTATGCTAATGAATTGCTTCTAACCATTTTGTATTGATTGGTTCTTTTTGCGTTTTAATTTGGAGCAGTTTAACTACAGGTATTTTTGCATTCAGCCCCAATGGCTGCAAAGTTCTGAAATTAAAGATCATTAAAAAATACACTTAAAGAAAAAATCTGCATTTCATTGGTTGCTCATTGAAAAAATTTCTTAGCAGTGTGATTAGTTACATAATCTAACATTAACCTGTAAATTAAAATTCCTTGGTGCAATTTGATGGCTGATTTAATTTTGTCTGTCTTTGTTTGCTGCGGGCTAATTCCATTATGAATTCTTTATACAGCCTTTTCCCTCAATGATTAGCAGCTTCTACTCAACTTCTGATTACTATTGTACACTTAGCACTACATAAAGCTGGGGATTAATATTCCCCTAAAGAATTGTTGCTATGGATCTGTTCTCTTCCTCCTAGTAGATGTTCCTGCAGCTTCAATTGTCCATAAATTATGATCTCCAGTGAATTATCAGAGAGAATGAACCACGGTTAACTAGCTGAAGAGAATGTCTATGTTTTTTCCCCTTTTTTATTTATAGAGGTTTGCTATGTGTTTTTTTTTAACTATTGCTTTTCGTTAGTTATTCTGAGCTGTGGATTGTTTTTCTATATGTATATTCTTGATACAGGTTCTGAAATTTGCTGGAAGGTTCTTGTAAAGTCTATGCTATTTTTACCCCTCAGCTATTTTAACCCCCTAAAGGGGTACTCTGGTAGTAGAAAACATTTTATATGTTGCTACCATATTAGAAAACAAACAAACACCTTACTTTTTATCATTCTGCACTCCCCCAGTCCTCCTGCGGTGTCTCCGGTGTCCCCCACTGACTACAGCCTACCCCTTCTGAAATGGAATCATCTCAGCAATGACAGATCGTTCAGCTAATCAATGGCCTCAGCGTTGTCTTTTCTCAGTCACTGATAAAGCTTAGCAGTTGGGTCGGGGAACCTAATGATTAAACTTAGGTAGAGAGTTCCCACAGTCCTAGGCTTTTTAAGAATAAATAAACAAAGTGGAGGGACTGTGGTGAAAATATTTTCACCACAGTCCCTCCACTTTGTTTATTTATTCTCAGTCACTGATAAGTCAGGTGGGCTGTCAGTTCCGTTTGAGTGCACATTGCTGCACTCAAACGGCTAGCTTGCCCTTCAATGGGATCTGTGTTCCTGGATTATGTCACTCAGTGCCCTTGACCAGCAATAGGCAGATCTTCATAGCCGTGGATACAGGTATTTCTATCAAGTATATGGCCACAAACAAAAAGGGGTTAGAGCCCCTTACAGCTGAGTACCCAGTGTCTGAATAGGTCCCCCTTAAGCTAAACCACTGTCTCCTTAGTCCAGCCTATACTTTCACATGTAACAAGAGACTTTTCAAGATCTTTCTATATTTAGTATACCTGCAAGCACAGTGATTTTCAAGATGCCTATTTCAAGTATTATTCAATATACCTGCTAAAGGCAGTGATTTAAACTATTACAAGTATCCCAGGTATAAAAGAAATCTCAGCCAACCAAGCTAAGTATATTGCACCTTGATAACAAAAAGAATGTTTATATTGTGTACTGCACCTTTAAGAAACTATTTAAGTTAAAGTTGCAACTTGTTTAAGTTATCCTGGACTCTGTGGTTCCTCTGCATTACATCTGCCCCTACACTGTTCTTTAATGGGTGAATGTCTGGATCCAGAGTGGGCATATACCACTCCAAGCCCCGTTCAGCATTGCAGTAACATCTGCTCTTGCAAATTTCATCTAGCACCCCTGGGTTCTCCACATACTCACTTACCTAGGTACCTGCAGTTTCTTGTATAATGTCATTGAGTCCCATCTTCATAACTTCTAAGATCTCAGCTGTAACAGCCCACCCAGCCAATCAGTGACTGAGGCAGACATCACTACAGCTTGGAAAGCTTCTGCTGAGACTCATCCGTCTTGGGAAAAGAAAGCAAAGTGATCAGCAGGGGATCCGCCCACCAGCTGCTGATTGACAGTTATCTATCCATGCTGTGTATAGGCAATTAACTGTCAATCAGCAGCTGGAGGGCGGGAGGAGGGGCGTGGCAAGAATCCTATTCTCCTGCATAATAGGAGAACGTCTGAACAAAATGATGTAAGTAATACACCAATCTGTTCAGAATTTCTGTGACTAGTTTATGCTGTCCACATTTAAGGCAGCATACACCCAGTGACAGATTCTCTTTAAATATTACCAATCACCATGGTGTATATGTCAAGAAGCAAAAGACAGCAAGCTAAGTACATTCTAGGTTAAAGAAAGATCCCTAAGATAACTTTAAATATTTTTTAATTTGTAATATAATGAACATCTGTGCTGCTGTAGAATACATTTCGGACTGCTTTTTGGAGGACTACGTGCCATCAGTGGTTGACAAAGGAGAAGCCAAGTCCTACAAAGCTTTAGGATGGGATTAGTAGTGCTTATGTAATGCTGCTCCTCCTCTGGTTCTGGAACCAGAATGTGATGTTCATGCAAATCCTACTTACAGGCATGTCAATATATACTATAAACGGTAACAATAATAATTTTGCTGTTCTAACCAATATAGTAAGTGCTTTTCAACAGTAGAATTTATATGCAATATGCTGGACACATGAAATAAGAGACAAGAAGCTTTGATATAAATCGAGCAGAGGTTATAGCAGTTAACGTCAGATGCAGGGAAAATTATATGATGTCATCATCCGATGTGTGATCCGGAGCCATGTGGATCACGACATAAAGAAAAGAGCATGAAAGTAGCCACTGGAACCTCTGCAAAAATATCATTTTGATGCAATTGTGGCTGTGTCTGGGGCCAAGAAACAATAAGAAACATATGGTCTAGGTTATAGTTTTCTTCTTGCTTAATATGTACTAGTTTTCTTGTGGGACGCTATTAATGCTCACCTTGCCATGATTTATAGCTTAAGAAAAACTCAAATGATATTGCACCAAGATGATGCAATTGCAGCCAAAGAGGTAAAAACTATAATACTCAACTGAATACTGTACATCAATTCAGAAGATCCATCAGGCTGTCATTGCAGTTGATCTGTAGTATAGGAGCAAGACTGCACTCTAATGGGGTGGTGCTCGTGGTAGGAATCAGTCCAAGTAAATAGTAAAGGAGTATCCCGGCACTCACCAAATTCATTATGCTCTTTTATTAAAGTGTCACAGGTACAGGCACAAGTAAGGAGGATATGTTATGGCCTGTGGTCTTCATTAACTATCGATGAAGGCCACAGGCCGAAACGTGTCCTCCTTGCTTGTACCAGTACAATGTGACACTTTAATAAAAGAGTATAAAGAACTTGGTGAGTGCCGGGATACTCCTTTCCTGTCATTGCAGCTGATGTTATAGTGACATGTTTTTAAGGAGTAGAGGGTTTAGGCACTGAGTCCATATGACCCTCATGTTAATAATCCCACTTGTCCCGAAGTAATCCCCCCCCCCAAAAAATAAATAAATAAAAAAAAATTGTTGAGAGCCAAAGTGGCACATTGTTCATTGATTTCAGGGATTTTTGGGCTTCCCAGAACCTTTATGCCCATTGATTAAAATGTCTGATATATTCACACTCACCATATCCACTGTAGATTTCATACTGTGGATTTTAAGGTCCTTTTAAATAGGTTGATAAGCAGCAGACAGGAACGCTCACTGCCGACAATTGGTCTATGTAAAACGGTCAGCGATTACCTGATCAACAAGAGCTTTCTTATTCATCGGCTGAACACATCATTGTTAAACGGCCTAATATGATGTGGTCGGCTGGATGAACAATACATTGATATTTCCTATAGGCTCCACAGACCCCTCTTTTGCATATTTAAATTTATAGGGTGCAATGTATCAATGGAGACTCTTCAGTGAGTACTCTATTTGATTTTTTTGTCGCTGTTCTCCCTGAGCTCAGCGATTGCTTTGTTTTGTTCATTTTTCCTATAGGACTACAGTACAATTGATTGAGCCTTACTAAGGCTCCGCAAACAAGCGCTGATCTCGCCCATCGATGCGCTGTTGTGACTCTGCATCGGCCCATATAAAAGGGCCCTGACCATCTGCTGTACAGTGTTTCTGCACCAAAGCGAATCCACCCACAAAAAAGTTCAACAACACACTGTAAATGCTAAGAAGTATGCATAAAATAGATATTTTTAAATCATAATACTGATATAGAAAATGTTTGAGGTTCATACAATTTGATCTGGACAATAGTGTGTGCCATCCAACCACACTAAGGTGACCTTAACAGGACGGACCCTACACTGGCCATGTAGGATCCAACTTTCCAAGCAGGAAAGTCATCTCACCCAATACCTGTATGAAGCGCCAAAGTCTAGATTGCACTATTATCTCGTGTTGGCAATGACATCTTTAGAAAGAGAGAAATTGTGTAGGTCCACACTCACTAGATAAAGAAAAAAAAAAAACCTAAAACACCACGTGCAAACAGGTACAAAAATCAATGTTTTTCCAGCCCCTCCCATCTGCTCCACTTACCTGTTTCCCATATGACTTTGATTAAGCCTATTGCTTCTGTTCTGTACCTACATCTGAGGCCATGCTGAGTATAGCCTACAGCAAAGTCAAGATCCCCATACTGGTGTTAAAGGGTAAAAACCTTGGAGATTATTAGACTCTGCTCCTCTATTTATCCCCATAACATATGAAGCAACCCAGGAGATACCACCTAGGTTGACCCTTTAATTGGTAGAGGGTCATGGGTTAACAGTACTAGACTAGGGGGGATAAATAAGTTTATCATGCCCACATAACCCTTTCACATTCAAGAAATCCAATAAAATGATTCATTTCAAGGTTTGTTTTTCATATTTGTGGTTGATGAAGCCGCTTTCAAGTGCTGCTGGCCTAAAGGAGATGTGAAGGTGTACGTGCTAATTAGATCCTATCTCTAGTGTATTTTTATGATCGTTCACTTCTGATCCTCAGAAGAAAGGTTCTGAAATTGTTCTGGGCTATGAGCCGGCCTCTTGTGTATCACCAGCAAAACAGAACTAAAGCAGACCTTTGTAACCCAATTATATTTGTATCAAAAGTTTCATCGCTTTCCATACACGCAGAAGCATCAATTCATTGTCTTTCGTAAAACACAAATGAAACTTCCAAACCAAAGCACCGGCAGGCATGCAATTAAATGTATGAAAAAAAAATAATTCTCATCTGTAATTAGGAATAAATGGAAAATATCAAGAATTTGTATGCAGTTGGATGGGCTCAGCAGAGTACCATTAGATCCTCTGAAGGGCCCAGGCCGTGGGGCTCTAACACAACACGGCCTCAAAGGTCCAATAGAAGGCAACCCCATTTGCGGTTGACTACTGAACTAATCATTTACTACTAGGATGTGCTATTGGATGTGCACAAGTCCTAAAAGGTGTGCCTGTATATATAATGGTTTAAAGGGGAACTCCACATAAGGAAAACTTGTTTTCTATTAAAAGTTATATAGATGTGTCTATATAATGTATTACTGTATCTGTATGGTTCTGCCACACTGGTAGCTGAAGTGAAGAAAAATGGCCTCTGTGCTAATCCACATTGTCTCCTGCTCCCACTGCTCTCCCACCTTAGGAGACAAATATTCCATGCCTCTGTCTCACATTGTGTGTGTTTCCTGAGTGCAGGCTGATGATGCAGACAGGGGGCAGGGTGTGATGTCACAGGAGGCTTGGCTGGATCCCCCAATCCCCTGAGTGATTAACCATCTCTGACCAGCCAGAAGGGGGTGCTGCACTGATTTCACTGATTGTGCAAAAGTCTGCCGTGAAATTAGGACTATGTTCAAACATGATGGAGTTTCATTGCAGTACTGTAGCGTATTCACAAAAATGATGCAGTAACACAATTAAATGATGATAAACAGCAGAGAGGATAAGAGCCGGCACTGCCAATCCCACCTGGAGAAAAAAGGAGGCATAAACAGTATATTCCATATAAGATAATATTGGAAAAAGTCCTTATTGTGGGGCTTAACCTCAAAGATAAAAGATGCTTGATCATAATATGTGCGCGGAGATGAAAAAGAATAAAAATAAAAATTAAATTCAAAAAGTTCTTTGCTTTTATATTATAACTTGAAAAATATAATATTACAAGTTATTGGTATTAGATTTCCGGTGATAAATTGATCCAGGGATTATTCTGATTGCCAGTTGATCTGGAAGAACAAAAATTGCTGGAGTACCCCTTTAAAGGATTTTAGTTTCCCTTTAATATATGCCCAACTATAAGAATTACAATATATATATATATATATATATATATATATATATATGTTTCATGCCAACAAATATAAAATGTAGAATTGGAACATTAACCAGACCTGAAGTGGATGAGAAATTCTAGTTTGCACATGTCACTTCTTTCTAAGATGATAAGTAAAAAACAAACTGATAAGTTTATTAGTAATATTGCTGAGCATCAAATCCTCCCTGTAAATAAGGCAGATGCCTAATGGAAAATATAAATCAATAGATTTGTCTTATTCATTGACACAAAATGAGAAGGCGTTGAGGTATCCAATGAACCAAACAGAGAAAAGCACCAAGTAATAGTTGCCTGAAGAGGGCAGCTCAAGTGTGACATTGATCTGGGTCTAAGCAGTAAGTTCCACATTGCTGCCCAGACTATCTTTACAACATTATCCGCCACTGTGCAATGAGCATTACTTATTCAAGTCAGAAGTGACAGCGCATGAAAAACATGGCAGACCTTTTAATCTGTAATAGAAATACAGAGCTTGATTCACTTTATTGGATGGAACTTTCTGCTAGCTTTATATTTAATTTAGTCCAAAGTCGGTAAGTCAAAAGCAAGGAAATATGGAACTTAGCTAGAGAGTAAAACAGTAAATGATTAATCGGGTAATGTGTAGGTATTATCCCGATTGTTAAGTGACGTCACAGATGCTTCCTTTTAAAGCGAGTCTGTACCCACAATCTTACCCCCCCCCCCAAAAGAAAAAAAAAATGCTTGTACCGTCAGATAGTGGCTTTTAATCCAAGATCTGTTCTGGGGTCCGTTCGGCAGGTGACGCAGTTATTATCCTAAAAAACTACTTTTAAACTTGCAGCCCTGTGTTAAATTGGCGTGGTCTAGAGTGTCTGTGCCCTGGGCCTGCACCTTCCCTCCATCCCTCCTCCCCACCCTCTTCACCATTTGAAATGCCCCAGGCAGGATTTCTCCTATTCATCACTTTTCTGAACACTGCACATGTGTTGGATCATTAAAGCCCATGTGCAGTGTTCAGACAGGTGATGAATAGGAGAAATCCTTCTAGGGGCATTCCTAATGTTGAAGAGGGTAAGGAGGAGGGACGGAAGGTCGTTGCAGGCCTAGGGTACAGACATAATAGGCCACGCCAATTTGACACAGGGCTGCAAGTTAAAAAGTTGTTTTTTAGGACAGTAACTGCATCACCTGCCGAACGGACCCCCAGGAGAGATCTGTGATTAACCCCTTAGCGACCCATGACGTATCTGATACGCCATGGCGCCGCGGGGGGTGTTCAGAGCCCGCTCTGAACGGCGCTGATCCCGGCTGACACGTGCAGCCGGGCAGTGCCTCTGTTAGCCGGCGCGGGTCCCGTTGCCGTGCCGGCTAATTAAGCACTTCAATGCAGCTGTCAAACCTGACAGCTGCATTGAAGTGCTTTATGCACAACATCCCTGGTGTCTAGTGGGACGGATCTCCCCCCCGCGATGCGATCGCGGGGGGGAGATCTGTTCTTCTGGCCGTGCCAGGCCTCAGCGTCGGAATGACGCTGATCCCGGCTCGGCAGTAGATTGCTATGGCCTGCAGCAGGCCATAGCAATCTATGACCGATCTCATGGATCTTTGCTGTGTATATACACAGCATTGATCTCTATGAGAGATCATTGCTGTTTATATGCAAGTCCCCCAGGGGGACTTCTAGTCCATGTAAAAAAAAAAGTAAAAAAGTGTTTTTATTAATAAAAAATCCCCTCCCCTAATAAAAGTCCAATTCACCCCCCTTTTCCCATTTTATAAATATAAATTAATAAATAAATAAACATATTTAGTATCGCCGCGTGCGTAATCGCCCGAACTATTAATTAATCACATTCCTGATCTCGCACAGTAAACGGCGTAAACGCAGAAAAATCCCAAAGTGCAAAATTGCGCATTTTTGGTCGCATCAAATCCAGAAAAAATGTAATAAAAAGCGATCAAAAAGTCGTATATGCGCAATCAAGGTACCGGTAGAAAGAACGCATCATGGCGCAAAAACTGACACCTCACACAGCCCCATAGACCAAAGGATAAAAGCACTATAAGCCTGGGAATGGAGCGATTTTAAGTGACATATATTTGTTAACAATGGTTTGAATTTTTTACAGGCCATCCGATACAATATAAGTTATACATGTTATATATCATAGTAATCGTAACGACTTGAGGAACATGCATAACAAGTCAGTTTTACCATAGGGCGAACGGCGTAAATGCAAAACTCCCCGAAATCAAAACAAATTCATTTTTTTTTCAATTTGACAGCGCAAATGATTTTTTTCCGGTTTCACAACATATTTTATGGAAAAATTATGCCTGTAATTGCAAAGTACAATTGGTTTCGCAAAAAATAAGCACTCATATAAGTCTCTAGGTGAAAAAATGCAAGCGCTATGGACATTTAAACATAAAATGGAAAAAGCAAAAGCGCAAAAACGAAAATTGGCTTGGACCTTAAGGGGTTAAAAGAAGCTATCCGAAGGTACAAGTGGTTTGGGGGAGGGCAGATTGTAGGTACAGAGTCGCTTTAAGATTCCCTTTTGATGTATTAGTGTAGTCTGCTGCTCTAGTCTACTTCGTAGAAAAAAACCTGTTACTTGACAGACTCTACATGCTGTAGTGGAGGATGCCCATGGAATATCATAACACAGATACCATAATACCATTTATTATTTATTTATTTATTGATACAGCACTACCATCTTTCGTTGTATTGTATTTGGTAGTACAGTACCACATGTCAGACGGGTGCATGACGAAAACTGCACCAGTTCAATTACTGTACATTGTTACTGGAAGCTAGTAACTATAGACCAGTTAGCTTGACATCTGTAGTATGGGAGCAAAAAATGGTAGAAACTCTTTAAAAAAGAGGATAATTAACAACTTAAAAAAACAACTTGGGATCCAATGGGACCATTGCTATAGTAAAGCATGATAACCCTCTTGCAGGAATAAATGCACAGACACAGTCTTCCAGTGCTTCCAGTATAAATGCAGTGTCTCAGCACAGGTGTGCCACAAAGTTTTTATACACCTGGGTAAAATAACTCTCTCAGGTTTACACAGAAGCTGATGAAGGAGAGTGTATTAAGTGTTTTCCCCACTAGGTGTCGCTGCTGTATTTATTCTATGTACTATGCCAATCACAGCTAAAGGTCTCATGGGTAAACTGTTTTATGTCACATGTTGTACTTCATCCTATTACAAAAGCAGGTTCTCTTCCCTCACTTTTCTTCCTATCTTGCCTCTTCTTTCTTCTCCACACACAGCCCCACCAATCACACACTAACAAAAAGGAGCTAGTTTCTGGTAGGAGGGTGTTTGTTTTTTGTCAGTAGAAGTGGAGAGACACAGAGAGGGCAGTTCCTGCTGCAGTGAAGCCAGTGCTTGGCTTAGGCCAGGACTCTTGTCAGGGACCAAAAGAAAGATTTCTTCTATGTCAGTGACTACCGCTAGCATGCAGTGCTAGAACACGTAGGAGGGAGGGATGTCCTCTGAGGAAACCTTGTCCACGCCAGGGATACCTTCTACAAGACAAAGGGCAGTAACCTAGAGTTAGGTACTGACCCCAATAGGACAACAAGCGTTAAGAAAGCTGAAATGTCCTATTGTAAAGTATGGCCCTTCTGGGAAGTCTGGGAAAGTCTGGGCAGGGTCCTGGGACCTCGTACTACCCTATTACCACGGGAAGCCGACACTGTAGGGCAAAAGACGGTCAGATTAGCAAATCTATACATGAGTACAAGTATCTTCTTCCTCTTCTTCTACTTCTGTTCCCCACTACACTACCCAGGCAGAATGCATTTCTACTTTAGACAGGGCCCGCAAGACACTCCTCTACTCTACCCTGTTGCTACAACTCTTGCTACTACCTCCTGCCTGCACCTGCAGTTACCAAAGTTTATTTATTGTTCTTTTTATTAAACCAAGTTATCCTGGTTAAGTCATTATACTCTGGTCTATTGTTTTGCACCCACACCCGTACACCTGACCACACTTGGGTTATCCAAACCTCAAGCGCAGTGCCCGTTTGTTTGGGGGTAGATTCTAACACCACTCCTGGCCACTGTGACAAGTACCCAAGTCACCCTACACCCACACAGTAGCCACACTACCCTGCTGTGTAGCCACCCTGGCATATGGCATAAATAAGTAATGTCTCTTGATTACTTCACTTAACATCACTGGTCCAAGAGCTAGAGATGAGCAAATTTACATTACAAACAAAGTGAATCGTTTGGTTTGCTCGGCACTCGGCTTATACACCGGCTGCCTTTGATCATGTCGCTCCCTGCCACTCCACCCCAGGTGCCTGGAAAAGCTGGATCAAGCTGTGGAAACCTTCTATATCTTTACACTTTATATTTGCGGGCAGTATATGGACAACACATTAAGGGCCGTATTACACGGAGCGATAATCGGGCCGATTCAGCATAATGGAGGCAACGATCAGCCGATGAAAAAATCATCAGCTTTTCGTTGGTTTAGGTTTGGACCTAAAATCATCAGGTGACCACCGCGCAATGCTGACAGGCTGCTCAGACGCTGCTGCCACCAGGACCAGGAAGCTGTGCAAAACAAGAGAGAAGACCGGGAGCGGGAAAGGGTAAGGTATCAGGTGTTTCAGCAAGGGCTGCATGGACATCCCTAACAATGTCCATGCAGCCTTTACTGCCTGATTATCGGGCCATCTAATAGGTCCAGTAAATGAGCAATGATCCAGCAGATGATAAGGCTGTAGTCGGCCTGTGTAATAGGACTGTCAGATAGGGTACTGGAAAGACACGTAAACAAGTGCAGCCCTAGACTGGCACCCGCCCCAGCTGTCCCTACCTACTTACCACAAACAGTACTAAGATTTGCTGCGGACAACTGGTCGACAAACCTTACACTGAAATGAGTGCAACACCAAACAAAACAAACAACAAGACAAACAAACACAATATAGAACGGTCAGGAAACTAAGTCAGCAACAACCGGACAACGAAGGTACAAAATCAGAATCCAGAAAGCAAGGTCGGTACGTAATCCAAAATGTCAGAACAACAACAGTAATCAGTTAGGAGAATGCTACAGTAGGTCAAGGCACAAGGCTATATCACAGGCACTGGACTGAGACCAGGGGCTGGGATTTATAGTGAACAGGAACCAGATACTGACTGGTCATGTCAGCTGTCAATCACAATCAACACCTAATGCCGATCGGCTGGGGATGGTGAAGCCCCAGCCGCGGCTACAATAAAATCAAAACAAAACTTCAGCAGGCTAATCGCTAAGGACGCTGCCCATGCGCCCCCAGCAACCAGCCCCGCTTGTCGCCACAGACACCATCGGCGTCTTCAGGGGCCGCACGGGAGGCGGAAGCACAGGGCCGCTGCTAGGGACGCTGTTGGCGCGCCCCCAGCAACCGGCCTGCTTGTTACTACGGTCGGCGTCACCCACAGCCGAGCCAAGCGCCTCGGCCGAGCCGAGTGCCGGGCGTGCGGCCCAGATTGTGACAAAGAACCTCACATTTTCCATGAGGCCTATGAGATTGGGTCATTTAAGTTCAACTGAAAATTTACTAAATTGTCCAAATAACTATTAAAATTCAAGTTTCTATAAGGTAGATTTCTATATATTTGCAGAAGGAGACTTAAGGTACTATTACACGGAACGATAATCGGCCGAATCTCCATGTAATAAATACAACAATAAAGCCAATGACAACATTTATCGGCTGATCGTTGATATAGGTTCTGACCTATTTTCGTCGGGCGCAGACCGCACACCGCTACGTGTAATAGCAGTGAGCGGCCGGCGACTGACGATATACATTACCTATCCATAGTGATGAGCGAATACTGTTCAATCGAATAGATATTCGATCGAATAGTGAGATATTCAAATATTCGATATTCGTACGAATATCCCGTGAATATTCAATAAATATTCGATAAGCGTCCAAATCCCCCAGCTTCCAGTTTCACCCTCCAAATGGTCAAATAGATATTTTTCACTAATCGAATACTTGTTCCCATAGACTTTAATGGGATAGAATATTCGATCGAATATTCGAATATTCGCGGGCTATTCGTACGAATATCGAATATTCGAATATCTCACTATTCGCTCATCACTACCTATCCACGTTCCAGGGCTGCTCCTTCGGTGTTCTTCCCGGGTCACGCTCGCTCTGTCGGGGCCGCCGCGGCCTGTGATTGGCTGAGCGGCCTGTCAGCTGACAGGCCACTCTGAAGCTAGAACGCGTGAGACCTGTGCAGAAGCGGAACGCAGAAGCAGCCCTGGAGCGTGGATAGTTAATGTATGTAGTTTAAACAAGGGCTGCAAGCCCTTGTTAAACGATTATCGGGCCGTATAATAGGCCCAGTAAATGAGCGACGATCTAGCAGATCGCTGCTCGTTTACAGGTATTATCGGGCCCCCACCGGCCCGTGTAATACCACCCTTACCTGTCTATCAATTTATCATTATTGTTTCTAAATCCCTTACAATATATTCTTATTAATAAATGACATTTTCCTAGGTTTTACATTGGATGTTTTTACCTATGCAGGGTTTGACACTAATAGCAATCATTTTTGTCCCATTTCTTCATCCACTGACTGTCTATGCTAATTCTCCCATGATATCTGTCTACCCTGCCAATTACCCAGACTCGATCCCTCTGAAATGTGAGTTGATGTGGCATAATCCTTGCTCAGGATCTGTTTCCTCTTTTAGTACAGTGTCTCTACAGGACATCATTATTCTCTTCAGCACTGTTATGTGTTGCTCTTCCAGCAATGCTATTATATCCTCCGGCTTCTTAATAAAATTCAAAGTTAAAACGCTGTACATAAAATTGACTATTGTTTGCTGTTCTGAGCTAATAGCATTCAAATATACAGCAATATTTTAAGACACCCAATAAAAAATTCACACATAAGGCTACATGATATTTTTGATGCTTATTTTTAAGATGCCAGATGTCAAATCATAGCAATGAAACTGCAGTGTAGTCTTATAAATACTTAAAGGGGTTGTACGAAAAAGAGACCGCATCTTCCTTCCCAGAAAATTGTTTTATTCTGCTGTTTTTATGGGGTAGATGAGAACTCTACAGGATACATAGAGGGAGATTTATCAAAAAGTGTGAAGTGAAACTGGCTTAGTTGCCCCTAGCAACCAATCAGATTTCACCTTTCATTTTCCAAAGAGTCTGTGAGGAATGAAAGGTGGAATCTGATTGGTTGCTAGGGGCAACTGAGCCAATTCTACTTTACACCATGTTTGATAAATCTCCCCCATAGTGACCAATATTTTGTCAACCAAAATCAAGACATTTAAAGGGATTTTCCCAAACTTATTTATGACCAGCCCTTAGGATAGTCAGTTATATTGTATATAGACAGGGCCGTATTTACCACTAGGCACCCGTGGTGCGGAACTAGGGCAGCACCTTGCAGGGGGGCAGCACCAGGAAGCAGGGGGAAGGAAACAACTTTTTTTTTTTTTTTCTAGTCTCCCACCTCCTGTTCAAACTTGCCAGTAAATCTGGTGTCTTTTTAAGGGGGGTGGGGGACTATGGTGTTATTGGTCAGGTCTGGTATGGTGGTGTTATCCAGTCACAGTATACCAGCATTGCTCGGGTCTGGTGTGGTGTTGTTAAATGTGACGCCTGGAGCTATTACCTACAAATCTACCAATCCTGATTCTAATTGTTGAGTGAAGATAGGGCGTTTTCAGGTTTAGTGCCTAGGGCAGCAGCAGCTGTTAATATGGCCCTGTATATAGACACAACGTATGCAATGAAGTAAAACGCTCAGTTCATGCTTCTTGTTTTATTACAGTCAGTCAATATCCAATGATAAGAGTTTATCAAATAAGTGCAATGAGATTTTACAACTGTGTCAACCCTTTCAAGACCATGGGTCATTGATTCTTCAATGCCCAGGTCATTTTGGACTTCAGCTTATGGAATCATAATGATCCCATAAGCTGAAGTCCCTTGCTCTGCCCCATCTGCTCTTTCCCCTGCTGCTGTTAGAAGCCTGTAACAGTGGCAGGGGAGAGAGGGGAGGGGGAAGTAGGTAAGTCATGTGCTGGCCTTACCTACCTCCCTTTCCCACCAGCCTCCGTAGCCTGAGGCTTCAAGTGTCATGGCTACCATCGGGCTCTGTGATCGCATTGCAGAGCCCCGATGGTTATCAGCCAGAGAATTCTCCCTCTGTAGAGGGAGAATTCTCTGTCTGAAGTCCTATACATGCTGCCAACCACAGTATCTATAGGGTTAAGTGTCAGCACCGGAGCACGGATTCCAGTTCTTACAGTTATGGTGGTTCCCTGGCTATTACTGACAGCCAGGACCTGCCACGGATGACACAGGAACAGCTTTTGTGCCTCTGTCATCCTCCATCGTAAATTAACGTTTCTGCAGCATCGGGCATAGGCTACAAAAAGAGGTTAGATGTTAGTAAGATAAAGGCCCTATTACACGCGCCGACGTTCAGGAGCAAGCAAGTGCCCGACCTGTCAGATCAGCGATCTATTGATCCTCGCTCCTGGCTTGCTGCCATTGCTAGTACACCTGCCCATAGCGAGCAGGTAAGAGTGAGAGGGCCATGGGAAGGTGCGGGAGGGGCTTCATGAACGATCTTTAGGCTGTCCAGGGAGCCCATAGGAGACAGCGGTGGTCTGCTGCTGCCGCTGCTCCTATTACACTGGGTGATGGCCAGTAGATCGTTATCGTTCATAAGTTTTTCAACATCAGCTGACATTGTGCATATCAGCTGATCTTTGCCTTTGAACAGTAGCCATTACACCAAGTGATTATCCGGCATAACGGCTGATAATCGGCCGAAATTTTTTATTTTTTATTAAAGCGAATGTACCAGGTGAAGTACTGAAATAGTTTTTTTCACTACCTGGGGAACATTGACGTGTGATCCCAGTGACACAACCCTTTTTCAAAACGCCATGAATTACGAACAAAGCAGTTTTCTTTATTTGCATTGGCCTGCTCTATGCACTGGACGGGAGCCCGGTGCTCCGGTGTAACTATATCCCCTCCCCTTGGTGACGCACTTCCATTGGAAACAAGCCTGGCCTCATCACCAAGGGGATATCATTACAATGGGGGCGCCAGGCCCGTCTCTAGTGCATAGAGTGGTGTATTGAAAAAAGGACTGCGCCACCAGGATAATCGTGCCGCCGCTGACCAGGTAGTGCATTTTTTTTCACTACTTCAATTTTTACATTCACTTTAATGTTATCCATGTATCCAATCTCTGCTTGATTGACAGCCAGGGATTTCAACGCATAGCCCTGTTTCTAAATCTTGTTCCTTTTTTGTGCATTCAAATCGTGTACAGCCAGGGTGAGATTTGGAAGCAGAACTTGGCTTCCAGTTTATCAATAGTAGGGATACCGATGGGAGAGGGAGCGAAAGGTGTGTTTACGGCGACCCTCTTGGTTCTGATTTGTGGCATTTATATTATTAGTTTTAACTGACTCTGTTTAACTATTCTCCCCCTGCCCCCCCAGCACTTAGCATTGTAGGGACCGGCACCCAGTTGGGGTCTGCTGCCTAGGGCAGAACATAAAGTTGTCAGAGACAGAGGGCTGGGTTCAGTTAGGCCTCACTGTTCCTCCCTGAAGTGACAAATTTATTTAGAAACCATTTTATGGTTCCAGTAGTTTCAAACAACTTCCATGTTGATAGCCTATGTAATTCCTAACATATTTGTAAATCACTCACTGGCCATTTGGTCTTTACTACCCTAAATGACTCCTTACTCCAGACAAACAGCCTAAAGTATTGACCACGTGGTGTCTCACTTCTCTGCAATCTGTTGTTGACTGCCTGTTGTCAGGGAAAATCTGTCTTTAGCAATAGCTACATCAGGACAAATTAGGGGAACCAATCAGAGATATTTATATTCCTTCTTATTGGAAGAAAAACTGATTGGTACTTAACCAGCCTACAGAACAGATTGTAGTTGAGTACAAAGATACCACTTTAGTCTGTTTCTAATAACAACCAGCAGAATTGTGAATAATGCTCTGGAGTATTATTAAAGGGAACCTGTCACCAAGACAATGCTATCTAATATTATATCCATCATGTTATAGAGTAGGAAAAACTGAGCAGATTGATATATATCTTTGTAGGAAAAGATTTAGTAGAACTTGTAATCTTGATCTTTGATCATTCTGTGATAAGGAGTCCAGTGGGCGGTGTCACTCAATGGACTGGACTCTTTAGCATGGAAACATCAGAGATTTTAATGAATAAATTTAAAGTTAATATATCAATCCGCTCAGCTCCTCCTGCTCTATAACATGATGACAATAGCTTAGGTAGCATTTTCATGATGACAGGTTCCCTTTAAGGCTGTTACTCAGGATCAGAACAAAATAAGCAATGCAATGTGTTTACAAAATTACTCAACTTTCTATGTAATATTTATCTAACGATAAACCGTAAACTGAGCAGGAAATGCATTACACAACATACTGTATTAGCGCTAGATAAATAAAACCTGGTATCATTTTTTTTATTATATCTTTGTCCTTAATTTATGCAAATGGCAGCCTTTGTGTTTATTCTTTTCTTAAGATACGGGGAAATTTGTTCGCCAATCTAATGACATAAAGGATGAAAGGACCCCCTGTAGAGACAAAGCAAAAACAACACAGTTCTCACCAGGAGGCTTCAGAATTATTTTTAATATAGTACACATTGTAAAGAATGAAAGAGAACTCTGATCAGTGACTTTGGTTGTAGGGATGGAAGATAGCGGGCCTTGCTCATTCATCTCTGGTGGTGGTTCTGTTAGATCAGCAATAGATTTGATGACATTTTTATGGTTTTTCAGATATCTCGTGGCTTCGTCTTGTCATTTTCTGAAGGCAGCGAATAAGGTTTTACCCTCTGGGAACCAGCACAGCAGCACTGAAAACAGAGAATGGCTCGTATCTGTGTGGCTGACTGATAGGCTTGGTCTTAATTGTTCTCTTAATTAGCTGAAATAGCGACTTCATCTGGGGAGAGATCACAGTATCGGTAAACAGTGCCACCTTGGAGCTCTCTCTAATGCCTTTTGGAAGTATGACAGCAGCCTCCGAACACATTTGTTTCTCCAGCGAGATAGACAGCTGCCAATTTTTTTATTTTTTTTTTATTTTTTTTTATCCCCAATCTCCTTTGCTCTTATCACGTCATCTGTGAAACTCAATGTCCGACTGCTTGTTCTTGGAGCTGGCTTTGGTACTAAAATGTCATTTGGATAAGTAGCGGCTTGAAATGAGCAAAAACATAAAAGAAAAATGCTGGTGTGAACTAAAAAAAAGTCTGAAAACAGTCCCACCAACTATGAAATCGGCAGGCAGGTGGGGGGGGGATGAGAATAACAGACATCTGTACTCGCCTGTACTTGTGCCTCTGTACCGCTGCTCTGGAGTCCCGTTTGCCGCAGCCTGGGTCCTGCAGCTCTGCTGGCTGTAAAGTCACAACTCTGGCTGAGTGATTGCCTGCTCAGCCAATCAGAAACTGGGGTGAGCAGAGATGAATCTGATGTCCATAGGAAATCACTACTCGGGGTACTTTCTGTATACACCTCTGTCTGTGACAGGAACTATCCAGAATGGTAATACATCCCTCCTGCTCTGGAAAGTTCCTGTTACAGACAGAGGTGGCAGCAGAGAGCACCGTCTCAGACTGCTAGCAATACACCACTTCCTGCAGCACATACAGCAGCTTATATGTACTAGAAGACTTAAGATCTTGTAATAGAAGTAATTTACAAATCTGTATAACATTCTGACACCAGTTGATTTGGAAAAAAAAATAAAAATTCACTTATGGCTCTACATTCTTTCAGCGGATTGGCTGATCGGGAGGTCAGGGAGCCGGGAGCCAGACAAGCAGGCAGGAGCGTGGGCAAGTAAAGTATTAGCCTGGCAGCTGGTGGGTTAAGTGGGAAGCAGGGTCTACAATCTTGCAGTGGAATGAAAATTCACTGCGAAAATGTAGAGCCCTAGGGAATGGCACAACAGACCATCGCAGTGGATTTCACAGCGTAACTTGCTGCCTGAAATCCACTGCAATATGATAGGTGTGAAGCTAACCTTAAAGAATAATACGTCCAGACCCATTTTTTAAGCAAGGAAAGGTCCACAGACTCTTCCTGGTCTCAGCGGGTACCTGGGTCGTTATGTGTGAGGTCCGCTCAGCTAGTCAGTGGCCAAGGCGGAACCCCACTACGGCCACTTACAAGCTGAATGAGCCTTACACATCACAACCCGGGTCCCCACTCAGACGCAGCCGAACTTGCTGCGTGAAATTCACTGCAATATGGTACGTGTGAAGCTAAGCTTAAAGGAGAAGAACGGCCACAGGCCACGTGTGAACATAGCCTAAAGATGTGCAATGCAAAGAATAAGCCATAAGTTAACACAATTCAGATACACCGCCCTCTTCTCTGGGGCAAAACGCATTTAAAATGGAACTGTTCAGTGGCTAGAATCCACCATCAAACAAAAATGTAACAACAGTCCTCCCCCAAAACTTCAGCAATTGGTATTCTCACTTCCCAGATGTATATGCAGTGTCCCAGCACAGGTGTGCCACTAAGTTCTATTGCATATGGTTCAAGTGTGTTCTGTGTTTTCTCCATTAGGTGTCACTATTGTGTTTCTTCTGTATTTGTTCTATGCACAGTTGAAGGAAGCGATAGGTTAATTGTTCTATGTCATGTGTTTCTTTTCCCCCTGTTACAGGTGCAGGCTGTTTTTCCTCCTTTTTCTGCCCTATCCTCTACTTTCCTTTTTACACCACACAACCTCACCAATCACTGGGAGGTTTAGTTTCCCCCTGGAGAAGGAGTTTAGTTTCTGGACGGAGGAATTCATGAGTTCCTAGTTGGTCAGTGGAGAGAGAGCAACCTAGAGACACAGTTCCTGCTGCAGTCAAGTCAGGGCCTGGCTCTGGCCAGGACCCATGTTAAGGACTAAGACATTTAGGTTTTTTCTTTAAGCAAGATAACTCAAGTATGCAGTGCTAGTTACTTCAGGAGGAAAGGACGTCCTCTTAGGATCACCTTGTCCATGCCAGGGATACTCTCTACACAGTATAGGGCAGTGACCTGTTTCCGGTTAGGTACTGACCCCAGTGGAACAAAGTGCAATTAGCCTATGTATTCCACTGTGTAACGCACGGCTATCCTGGAAAGGTTTGTGAAGTCTGTTTCACCCAGCTCAGGGACCTGGGACCTCGTACTACTCTGTCATGACAGGTACCCCGACACTGTAGGGTATTAGACGGTCAGTAAACGTGAGTACGAGTATCTTCTCTTCACTTCTACTCACAGCTACGCTATCCCAGGAGAGTACACTGCTACATTGGACAGGGCCCTCAAGACGCTCCTCACTCTACTCTCTTCCGTTTCACAGAATACCACTTCTTCACTCTTCTATATGCGCCTGAAGTTATTGAAGCTATATATATTTTTGTGTATTGCACTGAAGCAGTAAACTGACGTTATTCTGGTTAAGTCACTGGACACTTGGGTTATCCAGATTCTGTGGAAGCGGGCTTTGTTGTTACCAACACCACTCCACCATAACAAGTGCCTAAGTAACCCTACACCCACCTGGCTGCCACAGCATCACCAAGCTAACCCAGGCAGGGCCTTACCATCACCCCCACACACCACATATAAGAGAAGAGGGGTTACTACTAGTGAAATAGAGATAAGTTTGAGTTCAAATGATCACATTTGAATCCTGCTGTTTGGAGAAGGTGGATGCAGCCTGAGGGCTGCCTGGAAAACATGGCTACAGTTAAAGGAGTTATCTAGGGTTTAAAAAAAAAAAACACACGACTACATTACATACTTGAAAAAAACAGCACTACCCCTATACTGAGATTGTGTGTCGTATAACAGTTCAGCTCCATTCACTTTAATGGAACTGAGCTTCAAACCAGGTCCAGTCTGTGGGCAATTGTGGTGCTGTTTCTGGAAGAAAGCGGCACTGCTTTTTTTAAAGCCTGTAAATCCTCTTTAATCCTGCTATTACAATAGAAGTGATCCTCCTTTGGGGCTTCTTAACATGCTTACAAACATGATGTAACACTGTAATTCAAACCACCTGACTGCCATCTTAATCCCATGGATGGGGACACTACCATGGCCGACTGTTTACACAGCTGATGTCGGGGCAGTAAAAGGGCCTTGAGATACAACACAGGGGTAAGCATAGAATCTATTTATGATTCTATGGTTCTATGGTTATGTTAGTAATTTTAGCAATTTGACTTACAAGTGTGCAATCCCCTTATAAAGGCTAAGCTGATTCCATTGTAAAAATTGCAAAGTTGGACATAGACTTCATTTGTGCTGATGGGTGTAGGAGGCCCCCTCTGGCCATGGGCTATTGTGCTCTTACAGAATGCAGAAAAGTCAGTGCATCCCTGTATGGAATAAATTATATAATAATAACAACAACAACAACAACAACAACAACAACAACAACAACAACAACAACAATAATAATAATAATAATAATAATAATAATAATAATAATATATTAATATAATAATACCAATATAATAATAATAATAATAATAATAATACATGAATAATGATAATAATAATAATAATAATAATTATGATAAGAAGAAGAAGAAAAAGAATAATGATAATAATAATAATAATAATAATAATAATAATAATAATAATAATAAATTAATATAATAATAACAATATAATAATAATATATTAATACAACAACAACATAATAATAATAATAATAATAATAATAATAATTATGATAAGAAGAAAAAGAATAATGATAATAATAATAATAATAATAATAATAATAATAATAAATTAATATAATAATAACAATATAATAATAATAATAATAATAATAATAATAATAATAATAATAATAATAATAATAATAATAGTAATAATAATAATAATAATAATAATAATAATAATAATAATAATATATTAATATAACAACAACATACTACTACTACTACTACTACTACTACTTCTACTAATAATGATAATATAACACAATGGTTGAACCTTTAAATAGTACAAATCACTGACCGTTTTACTAAAACCGTTAATTTTTATTCCACATTCTATTAGGATAACACAAAAAGAGCCAAAGATCACAAAGGAAATCTGTTAATAATGTATTTCATAACTTGGAACATAAACCTTCCGAGCATTTCTACTTAGGATAAAACCTACATTTATTTCTCCACAAAAAAAAAAAAAAAAAAAAAAAAAAAGATCTCATCTTTCATAAGGGTCACAAGACTAACCAATGGCCCCGACCTCTGACATTCCACCTAGAGCTATTTACTAACAGCTGACTGTTATCATAGCAACGGATCTGACTGTGAACCGAGCCCTATGGGACTCCCAGGGAAAGAAAAAAAAGAGACAATGCTTCCACTAAATGGCCGTGCGCCTCTCTGTTTATTCAATCAATATCCTGACAACACATTAACAGAAACTTTAACCTCATTTCATGTAGATAAAATTGTCTTACATATGGACGAAACGCTTCCACATCCTGCAGGTCAAGACTTACCCCTACTTCTTATAGGTAGGGTTTTATTACTGGCATGTGAAAATGGATAGTCTCTGATCAGCCATAACATTAAAACCACCACTGGCAGGTAAGGTGAATAACACGGATTATCTGGGGAGTATAATTAAGTGAACATGTGCTTAAAGGGGTTATCCAGCGAAAATATGTTTCTTTCAAATCAACTGGTTTCAGAAAGTTATATTGATTTGTAATTTACTTTTATTTAAAAATCTCAAGTCTGCCCATACTTATCAGCTGTTGTATGTTCTGCAGGAAGTAGTGTATTTTTTTCAGTCTGACACAGTGCTCTCTGCTGACATCTCTGGCCGAGACAGAAACTGTCCAGAGCATTGCAAATCCACATAAAAAAAACTCTCCTGCTCTGGACAGTTCCTGACATGGACAGAGGTGGCAGTAGAGAGCACTATGTCAGACTGAAAAGAAAACAACATTTCCTGCAGGACATACAGCAGCTGATATGTATGGGAAGATTTGAGATTTTTAAGTAGAAGTAAATTACAAATCTATATAACTTTCTGACACCAGTTGATTTTAAAGAAAAGATTTTCGCTGTATAACCCCTTTAAGGCAGAAAATATGACAAGCTTAAAGGAAGTGAGCTTTTCTTAAAGGGGTACTCTAGAGGAAAAAAATAGTTTTCAGATCAACTGGGGTCAGAAAGTTATATAGATTTGTAAATTTCTTCTATTTAAAAATTCCAAATCTTCCAACTGCTGTATGCCCCGCAGGAAGTTGTGTATTCTTTTCAGTCTGAGACAATGCTCTCTGCTGCCACCTATGTCCGTGACAGGACAATAATTTACAAATCTGTGTAACATTTTATAGCACCAGCTGATCTGAACACTTTAAACAAAAAAATGTATGTCTCCGGAGTACCCCTTTAATTTCCAGTTTTGAAATAATTCTGAAATTATGTAGTTTTCATATCCTAAAACTAAACATCCTTTTACATGTGTCAGGAACACATTGCCAATAATGGGTCAGCGTAAAAAGGACCAGCGATCAAAATGCTTGTCCATCAGCTGATTGCATCTTCTGTGCGGCCAATAAAATCATCACTAGTTGGCCGCACACTTTCCTATGTAACTGGGTACGTACAGCCGACTATAATAAAATTAATGGGCTGCATGATTGATCGAGTCTTGAAATCGGCGCTCATTTGCAGCCTCAGGTTGACCAAGTAAAAGGGAATTAAGCTGTGACCTCCTGCAGTGTCCTCCTTATCATCACAGACAGAATATCTATTCACTATAGCTGATTCCTATAGATCAGCCTCCTTCTCTGTGTTGAATGACCTCTTTATAGAATCAGATTGCATGCCTAAAAATCGTGGGGGAGATTTATCAAACATAGCAACCAATCAGATTCCACCTTTCATTTTCCAAAGAGTCTGTGAGAAATGAAAGGTGGAATCTGATTGGTTGCTAGGGGCAACTGAGCCAGTTTCACTTTACACCATGTTTGATAAATTTCCCCCCTTATATTCTAATGAATAGGGTTTGGGACATTCTCTTGTGCTTATGTCCATGGGGCTTGCTACAAAGTATATATAAATGCTGATCCAATCTCACAAAAGATTCAAAGGACAACTCCAGCGGTACAAAAAAACAAACAAAACACAGACACACACACATTTTATACTCACCATGCCTCCGATTGCCAATTAAATCTGGCCATGTCCCCGTCAACTCCAATCTGCATCTTTGATTCTCCCTCACTTTCGGGTTCCAGTGAAGTTGCGCACCAGCATCCTTTTCATTGGCTGGATCGCATCACATGGCTTCCAGCTGAGCAAAGGAGAAGAGGATGTTGCCATCAGTTATTAGGTATGTATGCCTTCTTTCACTTCTGGGGGGGGGGGGGGGGGGCACAGACAGCTTATTAAAGCCTAACTGTCATTTCAAGGTCGTTTTTTTCTAAAAACAATATATATCAATAGTACAAGTGATTTTAAGAAACTCTGTAATAGGTTTTATTAAGCAAAAGAATTTCCTTCTGTGCTCAAAAAGCTGTGTTCCTAGCTCCCCCCCCCCCCCCCGTGACTTCAGAAGATGAAGGATTTCTGTGTCCATTATGCTCTATGGAGAGGGGAGGGGCTGAGAGGAGTGAGTGAGCACGGAGCAGTCCTGTGCAGCACAACACCCTGCAAGTTCCTAGATAAGCACTGACCTTTCTGACCCCTAAATCCAGTGTTTTAGGTGCTCAGACAGTCTACAAACAGCTGACCTTCATTTCTCTTCTTCCTGCTCCCTCATCTCCCTCGGCCCCTCCCCCCTCCATAGGAAATAATGGAGACAGCAGAACCTGTTTTCACTTGCTTCTCTGTAATAAAGACGGGGGGGGGGGGGGGGGCTGGAAAATTGCTTTTTGAGTACAGAAAGAGGCTTTTTTTGCCTTATAAAACCTATTATAAAGTTTCTTAAAATTGCTTATACTACTTTAAAAAAAAAAAAACACAAAACGCCAGAGTTGTCCTTTAAGGCCCTATTACACCTAGATATAGATATTTTATGGAAGTAATAGCCCAAGTAAGGCCGTTAATCATTCAGTGGAATAGGGTCTTTACTGGGCATAAGTTACTAAAAAAAGGTAACCTCAGGGACCGATGGAGCTTGTTAGCCTTTGTAAAAGCGGGGCCTACGGTACATGACCTAACTGGTGAAACGGCCTGTACTATATTAAACAGGTGTTTTAGCTAGGCAGGAAAGGATGTCTGCACCTCTCTTAGCAAAAAGTTTTATGGTGCGTTTACACAGAGAGATTTATCTGACATAGAGGTCATAAAGGAAAGACTGAGATTTCTCCTCTTTCCAAATCCATTCCTGGCTTTGGCTTCAAAACACTGTCAGATATATCTCTCTGTGTAACAGTTTGTACACAGTTTATAGCACCAACCCAAACCCAGCAGATTCCGGCTTCTTTCTATCTGCTGCAGCAATTCTATTTCTGTATTCAAGAGTAGTACAAGTTATAGTGACTGGATATCTAGAAAAGTGTTTCGATTCAGGGATTTATTCTGATATGGGTTAGGTTCACACTATGTAAAAGTGACGGCCGTCATTGTGCAATTAACATCCTTCTCCTTTCTCCCCTGCTGCTGTTACAATCTTGTGACAGCGGCAGGGGAAAGAGGGGTGGGGGCAGAGTTCATGGGTGCACTCCCTACACGCCCAGCCTTCACTCCCTCCACCCGCCAGCCTCCGTAGTTAGGAAACCGGAAGCCTGAGACTTACAGTTTCCATGGCTACCATTGGGGCTCTGCGAAGTGATCACCGTCAGAGAATTCTCCCTCTGTAGAGCCCTATAGATGTTGCGGTCGTGCTGACCACAGTGTCTATAGGGTTTATTCTCAGCACAGGAGCGCGGCTCCGGTGCTGAGAGTTGCGCTGATTCCTCGGCTATCACTGACAGCCGGGACCCGCCGCGATGGTAATTAACGATCCAGAATGACACAGGCGCAGAAGCTGCGCCTGTGTCATTCTGGATCGTTAATTACCATGGCGATTGTCAGATTGTCCATGCAGCCCATAGGGGACAACGGCGATCATCAAGGACAACATTGCTCACATAGTACACTCATATTCCACAGTGCTGTACATACCAGTCCCTATCCTTGCATATCACATATACTAATATGATTGGAAGTCAATTGACCTAGCTGTATCTTTTCATAGGGAAAAAAAAATACAGGACACGACAATTCAAAGCGGATTCCTTCGGACAGTCACCTTCCGCTCATTAGCAGTAAGGTCATCTCTTCACCCCCTTCTCCTTATTGCTGCATCATTTTATATAATATTCACTATGCGGCTGCAAAATTAACCATTAACATGATTTCAGCTCTGGAGAATCTGAGGTCACCTTAATTAAAAGAACTAATTAGGCACTCTTTAAAATATTTACAATGACATTAACAAATCTGCATATTCAAATTATGTCCAAAACAAAATATTTTATAAAAAAAATTATAATAATATTTTTCCTTTAGTTGCAAAGTGAGCATCTAGCTAGTTACTCTAGTATATGCGGCTCAGTACAGACAACCACTAGATGTCACCACTGCAGTGTTAAATCACTCGAAGGTGAGCAGATCTGCTGTGTACGGAGCAAAACGGAGATGAAAAACAAAACAAAAAAAAAAAAACATAAAAAAAACAGAAGGGCACTTGAAAGTTCTGTTGTTAATAATGCGTTGAACATTTGCAGCTTTTCATTGGAAATAAAAGGCATTCGGCTGTAATATATGCATTTCTGCCATATACATTTGCATACCATGCGTGTCACCAACGCAGTTTTTCTTTAATTATTTAGATATCAGGGCGTACGACGGAGGACATCTGCCACGGCAAATCTGTATAAACATATTGCTATTTTCCAAGCCGCTATTTCAGATGGTTTGGAAGTTTGTTAAATGTCTTTTAGAGTAATTTATAACCACCATTACGATAATTATTTTTCTGAATGACTGACTTTGGTTGGAGCCTAAAGGGAATCTTATCCCATTTAGCAGGTCATGCACTAACAGCTTAATCTGACCTCAGGGTCATAGGTGGTCATCAGAATATTCATTAAATTGCTTACAAGTTTCAACACTACAATAATCAATGTCAATTATCAAAGTTAGTAAGGGGATCAAATGGTAGGGAAAAAAGATAGATAGATAGATAGATAGATAGATAGATAGGAGATAGATAGATAGATAGATAGATAGATAGATAGATAGATAGATAGAAGATAGATAGATAGATAGATAGATGATAGATGGATAGATGATAGATAATAGATAGATAGATAGATAGATAGATAGATAGATAGATAGATAGATAGGAGATAGATAGATAAAAGATAGATGATAGATAGATAGATAGATAGATAGATAGATAGATAGATAGATAGATAGATAGATAGATAGATAGACAGAGACAGGAGAAAGCCGCACATCCAAAGTTGCATGAGGCGGGTGCTGTACGGAGTCAGTCCCCTGGCTTGGGGATCCCCACACATATATCCAGATATTCCTCAGCACGCCAGCATAGGTGGTAAAAAACGTGATTTATTCCATAAAGTACAAAAGATACAAAAGATGCGACGTTTCGACCTCCTCACGAGGTCATTATCAAGCTTGATAATGACCTCGTGAGGAGGTCGAAACGTTGTATCTTTTGTACTTTATGGAATAAATCACGTTTTTTACCACCTATGCTGGCGTGCTAAGGAATATCTGGATATAGATAGATAGACAGATAGAAAGATAGATAGATGTGTCAGTTTGGGAAGAAAAACTCTACTTCCTGCAGGATATACAGCAGCTGATAAGTATGGGAAGATTTGAAATTTTTAAATGTAAGTAAATTACAAATCAATATAACCTTCTAAAATCAGTTGATTTAAAAAAAAAAATGTTTTCACCAGAGTACCCCTTTAAGTGAAAAAAGTCTTGTCTAAATCTAGTATAAAAAAATACAGCATGTTATAAACTATTGTTACTCAAGAGATGGAGATTAAGCCTTAAGAAGGACTCCTTCAAAGGAGATTGGCACTGATCGCAGAGCAGTATAACCATTTCTTATCTCTTGGTTTATAAGGCTATCAGTTGCATTACATTCTATAGTCATAAAATATATCAAAAAGTTCCCTTAATTTGTCACAAATATAATATTTACATTTTTTTGTTTGAACCTCTCGCTCAAAGTGATTCTTTCTACATCGTATTTCGTCCTATATACACTTATAATATTTGGATCCAATGTGTATATATTTTTTTTTTTCCTGAAACGAGTTAGTCATAATAGTTTTACTGCTTCCTATTGTTTTTACTTAAAACACCTGGGATGATGTCATCCGTGAGACTTTAAAGCGGTTATAAGTAGGCGCAAAGGAAATCAAATTCAGATTTCCAAGATGAAAACTGAGGATTACATTGTGGATGTATATAAAGCATCAAAGAGGATGATTAGTATGATCAACCTGACAAAGTAAAACAATGACCTATAATAGAAGGATTTACAGATACAAGGCTGATTTCTTATCGAGATACCGAGGCTTATTCCAGTAGAAGATAAGAGGAGAACTGAAAACAGCAGAAACAAGTCAGTGACATATATATACATACATATATATATATATATATATATATATATATATATATATATATATATATATACTGTAGACGAAGCATGTGTTACATCATTCTAAAGCCATGGAAAATTTCCTACAGGTTCTGAGATCTAATACAGTGGGAGAATGGGGAATGGAACGGAGCGGACAGACAGCGGGAATCTGATGCCAAGCGTTCGGGTTCATACGAACTTTTATAGTTAAGTTGTGTAATGTTGTACTATAACTTTAGTAAACTTTATTATCTTCCTACATTTTTATATAGAGTGGCAGCAAAATGATCGTTTTTTCTGCCATGGCTACATCACTAGTGACACAGACAGCCCTCCCTAGTGTATTGTCTATTCTAACGCTAATGTGTATTACAGTAGACTTCAGGGGAGGCTTAGTCTGGCTAGTACTCAATGCTGTAGTGCTAACAATATGTAACTATGTTATTGTGTGTGGACAGGGCTTGTGCAGCCCTGCAGTTCCCAACAACTATTGATGGCAGCAGAGGGACCGTGTTGCTTCTTTGTAAAAATGTGACTATATAAACACTACTTATAAAAAGGTATTCATAGAAAACATTTAAAGCAACTCCGTACCCACATCCCCCCCCCCCCAAACCGCTTGTACCGCTGGGTAGCTGCTTTCAATCAAAGATCTGTCCTGGGGTCCATTCGGCAGGTGATGCATTTATTGTCCCAAAAAACAACTTTTAAACTTGTAGCGCTGTATTAACTTGGTGTGGCCTAGAGTGTCTATGCCTCTTGCTTGCATCGCCTCTCCGTCCCTTCTCCCGGCCTTCTTCATCATTGGGAACGTCCTAGGCAGGATTTCTCCTAATCATCACTTTTCTTATCACTGCACATGTGCCTTTAAGGATCCAGTACATGTGCAGCGTTCAGACAAGTGATGGTTAGGAGAAATCCTGCCCAGGGGCATTCCTAATGATGAAGAGGGTGGGGAGCAGGGCCGGAGAGGCGGTGGAGGCCTAGGGCACAGACACTCTAGGCCACGCCAATTTGACACAGGGCTGCAAGTTTGAAAGTTGTATTTTTAGGACAATAACTGCATCACCTGCTGAACGGACCCGAGGACAGATCTTGGATTGAGAACAATTATCCGGGGGGATGTTTGGTTTGCAGATTGTGGGTTTAGAGTCGCTTTAAGGTTCCAGCTCCAGTTATATTATATCATGAAAGTAGGGCAGTTTTGTAGAAGTAGGGGCCTTTAATGGTGATTTCCTCATCTCAAGCAATTTGTTGAAACAAAAGCCAACACCAAAGGTGGATATACCCCAACAATGATGTCAGTGTGCCAATAACTTGTAACATGTCCTTGAGCATCAATTACAGCTTGCCATCCATGTCTCCTGCTGTTAACAAGTCAACCTGTTGTCTGCTGAGGCGTCCCAGTCTTGTAAAGCGGCCCTGAGCTCATTGAGGTTTTGGGGTACAGAGTAACAAGCCTCTGCACAGGGATTCAGCAGATCCCATAGGTTTTCCTTTGGGATTTAGGTCAAGTGAAAGTGCGGCCCACTCCATACTCCAAGCTATAATTCCCGATCAGTACAAAATAAGTAATGCAACATAATGTAAATTTTGTATGTTGGTTATTCCTACAAATAGATCATGAAATATTGTTAATGGTGCCCGCTATTTCCACCATATCACAATATTACATTTACTGAAACTTTTATGAAACAAAAGATATGTAAAATAATGTTAAATGAGAACAGATTGTCATAAGTGGATCTGACTGATCATTTTACAGCAAATGGCTCCCAGTACCAACAGTCCCAGTCATTTTATGGTCTTATAACTTTAAATACTATTATACACACACTGGTAGATGACATTCACATACAATATAACTAGAGAAGAGCGAAACACAAGCACACTCAGGTTGGTCAGAACACGAACGCTTTGCATTTGATTATCGGTGGCTGAAGCAGTTGGATGCAGTTCTAGGGAGTACTGGAAATCATGGATACAGCCTATGGGCATGTTCACACAACGTATATTTTCGTAAAATTGCAACAACGGCCGTGATTAATACGAAAATATATGTTACGTTGCCGTCTATGGAATCCTGACTGGAGTGTATACACATAGCATAAACAGTGCACACAGTGGAGCGGCTCCGGCCGCACGCTCCATTGTGTGCAGTGGGGACTTCTGATACGGGCGCGCACAGATGCACTGCAGTACCGGCCAGGATGATCTTTCCTGAGACCGGCCATTCCGTTAACCCGGCTGGGTCAGGGAACGGCCAGTCTCACGCAGCGTCTGAACATAGCCTATGACTGTGTCCATGTTTCTCAGGCAGCATAAGGGCTACATCCAACTTCTTCAGCCACTATTCATCAAATGCAGAGCGTTCAGGTTCTTACCAACCTGGGTGTGCTCTAGATTCACTCATCTCTACTCAACTATAACCTATTATTTCTTTGAGTGCAATAATTACTTTCCAGATATAAATGATTCACTGTACATATTTAGCTGTAAAATACGTTTTTGTTCCGCCACAGGCAAATAGTAGCAGTAACAGGGATCTTGATGTCGGGCACTTAGATGACATCAAACAGTCAGACATGACAGATGATGGCTAGAGTTGTTTTTGCATGATAGACAGATAAAACAGAAACAAAAGGAAACTCTTGAGGCAAAATGTCACCATTTATATAGTATTGTATGTTCACTATTATATAGTATGTTATGTTCTTGGGAAAGGCGTATACTGTACACTGGTATTGCTTACCTTTATTGAACAGGACTGAAAGTGATTGAAGTGATTACATCATTTTCCCATTGTATTTCTTCATTGGTGACACCTCCAGGACTCAGTTGTATTTGTACTTTTTGATCAAAAGAGACTTCAAGGGGTAATTTTATCTTTAAAATGTATGGTCTATCCACAGTATATCCACAATGGAATAAATGCTTTAGAGGGGTAGGTCCTACCTCTACAGTCTTCAGAGAATTTAGCAGATGTCCTTGTATTTTACCGTCTCTATTTAAATAATTATTGTTCTATTTACAGAATATTATTATTTATAAAATAAGTTAACATTTTAAGTTAAAGGGGTTATGCAGGTTTATCAAATTGATTAATAATGTAAGATCCATCAATGTCTAATTAGTGGGGTGCCAAGGTGTGGCCATCAGTGTTGTAAACCTGGAAAACGCTTATAGTATTTGTATGTTGGTATTACAAATAAAATTAAAAACTGGGGTTAACTACATTAAAGGAGGCCAACGAAAACAAAAAATCAGCTACAGTCATGGTTCTGTGGGATCCTCATAAAGAATATATACTTACCCTTCCCTGTGCCCCTGCAGCACTGCATCATTGGTCTCGAACCCCAGCCAGCTTCCTGGATCTCCTGCTTCTGCAGTGTCATGACCTGGTCTCAAGTTAGTGACTAGGGCAGAACACCACTGCAGTCACTGACTTGCTGAGCAGGCCCTTTCCACTGGGTTGTAATGACACTGTGTGGTGGGCCGCCTGTGGTGGCTGCAACCGGTCACTTGCTAGATGGTACTGTGTGACTCCACTAATGTGGTGGTGGGTCGATGGAGTATAGCTCAGCCAGGTGGTATGTTGTCAGCACACAGGTATGAAGACACACCTGCTCTTTGTTTTTTTTGGGACTGGCTATACTTTTCCCCGATGGTCGGTGACCTGCCGGGTTGTGATGGGTCTCTTGGGCGCTTATCACCTGCATTGCGAGATAGAGTACGTAGGCTCTTAGCTGCTTTGCTCTTTCCCGATCAGTTCCTCTACTTTAGGATCCTGTCCTGCACTATGTTTAAGCTGTTCATGGTGTGGTGTAGGTGATCTCTGACTTTCTCTCTTTAGGTGTTTAGCACTGCATCTTAAGGATAAGTGTTGCTTTAAAGAAAGTCTCTGTGTTCTCTATAAGGGTATACTACAGATGGTCTGTCCCAGACAGGGAACCTCGCAGAGCCAATTTTTTTGTTTTGCCCAGGCTTCTGCTTTAAAATTAATTTTCCTGGAAATATTTTATACATATTGTTGTACACTGCTTTTACAAACTAACTAATTGATAGTTAATTACATAGTTAATACAGTTGAAAAAAGACACATGTCCATCAAGTTCAACCAAGGAAAGGATGGATACAGGGAAGGGGGTTATACAAGGAGGGGATGGATACAGGGAAGGGGGAGGGGTGATATGTTCTATACATATGCATTTAAGTTATTTTGGTCTAAGAACTTGTCTAGGCCGGTTTTAAAGCCCTCTACTGTTTTTGTTGTGACCAGATCCTGTGATAGACTGTTCCACAGATTCACAGTTTTCATTGTAAAGAAGGCTTGCCGCCTCCGGAGATTGAACCTTTTTTTTCTCGAGGCGTGATATGAAAGAATTTTTTTTCTGGACAGGTCACATGAAATACATTCATGTATTTTCTATAATCTACTAAGCTTAATAAAAATATACAAATTACACAGTCTTTCCTTCCTTCTCCTCCCCTCGTTCCTCCCTTCCTTCCCCTCCCTCCCATCTCCTCCTCCCTTCCTTCCTTCCTCTCCCTCACATCCTTTTCCTACTTCCTCCCTCCTTCTGTCCGTATCTCCCTCCCTCCCTTCCTTCTCCTCCCTCCTTTTCTTCCCCTCCCTCCCTTTCTTCCTTTCTTCCCCTCCCTCCCTTTCTTTCTTCCCCCTTTTATTTACTCCCTTCTTCCATTCCTTCCCTCAGTCTCTTCAGTTTTTCCTTCACAATAACTCTAGATACATCCCCCTCTAGAATACCTCCAGTATAAATTTATCTAGAGCTTCGGCTGTCAGATGTCCCTTCCACCTGTTATTTATGTATTGTTTCTTTTCCCCTCTCTTTCCTTCCTTCCTTTCCATCCCTCCCTCCCTTTCTCCCCCCTTTCCTTCCTTCTTTCCCCTACCCCTTCCTTCCTTCCCCTTGCTCCCTTCCTTCCCCTCCCTCCCTTCCTTCCTTCCTTCCCCCACTCCCTTTCTTCCCCTCCCTTCCTTCCTTCCCCTCCCTCCCTCCCTCCCTCCCTTCCCCTTCCTCTTCATTCCCCTCCTTCCTTCCTTCCTTCCTTCTCCTCCCTCCCTCCCTTTCTTCCTTCCTTCCCCTCCCTCCCTCCCTCCCTCCCTCCCCCTTCCTCTTCATTCCCCTCCCTCCTTCCGTCCCTTCCTCCCTTCCTTCTCCTCCCTCCCTTTCTTTCTTCCTTCCCCTCCCTCCCTCCCTTTCTTTCTTCCCCCTTTTATTTACTCCCTCCTTCCATTCCTTCCGTCAGTCCCTTCAGTTCTTCCTCCACAATAGCTCTAGATACATGCCCCCCCCCCCACCCCCATCTGCTACACAATGTATTGGGACTAATAGAGTTGTGTTTTAGAATACCTCCGGTATAAATTTATCTAGAGCTTCGGCTGTCAGACGTCCCTTCCACCTGTTATTTATGTGTCGTTTCCTGCTGCCATTCTCATAGTCCTCAATCAATTCATCGAGCGATAAATAATTGTATAAAAACCACACAAAGGCCGCACTATTCTTTTATTGTATTTCACATTTCATTCGGCAGTAATGATTAGCTTTATCAACAGGTGACAAGCAGTCTTTCCCTGTGACATTTACTGAGATTACAAAGAGAGGTAAGTAATCTACTTAAATGTAAATTGTCCTTATAACATCCATCACCGTGCGGTGTCATATACATTATGTCTATAATCATATTCAATCTGCTGATCAAAGGGGTGAAACGAAAGATGTTCCCTATTAAACTGTGTGTCAGTGCTTTCACAATGATGGGAAACATGATGGAGTTTCACCTAGAGCTGTATATCTAATGACAACGTTTCTATTATCAACAGTAACTTCACATATAGCTTTAAGGCAGGAGGAAATGGCAGTCTATTTGGTGACAGAAAAGCCCATTTCTTGTGGCACTTGACGTTACGATTTACTACAATAGCAGCTGGAAGTGTAATTTAGCATTCATAGTTTCTCGGTTCTGTGTGAATGAAATATCGCATCACATTCTTCAGTCTGAAATGCAGCGGAAGAAGTTTTTACATAGTAGATTATGGGAGAGAAGTCTTACAATTAGAATCATCAGACTGATCGCTTTAGTATCACATATTGGAAGTTTCTGTCAATTCGTTTACTTTTGTCATTTATAATGCCTGACAGATCTGATTTGTTTCCCGGATTGGGAACTCTCTTTTCCTTTGTTTTAGATTTCCTTGGTAGAGAGTTAGTAGCATGTTATGGTTATAGTACTGCTGGTGACATAAATATCTTTCATTACACTGTATTACCTATATAGTGTTTTTTTTTTTTTTTTTTGTTAACCATGGTCACCATTTGAGGAATCAAAACTTTTGACAGATCCCCTTTAATCATTGGACAATTATGATAATGATGTTTTCATTTGAATATAATTGAAATACATATGTTTTTGCCTGCAGACGCTACTTCAATGTGATACAGTTGTGGTTGACACTTTTCATGGTTTCCTATAATTCGTCTAGGTTACCTATCACTCTGAATTTGTAAGGGGGGGGGGGATATATATACAGTGGTACCTCGGTTTAAGAGTAACTTGGTTTTGGTTTAGGAGCTCACAGTTTTTCAAAATTGTGACTTGGTTTAAGAACATTGCTTTGGTTTAAGAGCTCCCTGTACTGGGTGGGAGCACGAGTGGGGGAGGGGCATGGTCTGCATAGCGGGGTCTACAGCCCTGTACTGACCCAGGAAGTCTCCCTCACCTTCCAAATCATGGCAGAACCACTTCAGACTGGGGCTTGCATCAGAGGACAGGACTGAGACAGAGAGCGCTGCATGTATGTGCCCACATCTGCCCTGCTCATTCCTTATAATAATGCTTTTATTTATATAGCGCACACAGATTCCGCAGCACTTTACATAGTTTTGCCAATTATTGCTCCCTGTCCCCATTAGGGCTCACAATCTAAATTCACCTATCTGTATGTTTTGAGTGTGGGAGGAAACCAGAGTACCCGGAGGAAACCCACGCAAACACGGAGAGAACATACAAACTCTTTGCAGATGTTGCCCTTGGTGTGGGATTTGAACCCAGGACCCCAGCGCTGCAAGGCTACAGTGCTAACCACTGAGCCACCGTGCTGCCCCGCCCTGCAGTCTCTGTCAGCCCTTGTGTTTCCCATCCTCTCCATTACTGTACAGTAACTTATAATATCACATATTCTGCTCTTTCTGAATGTTTGTTTCATTTGTTTTACATTTTATTCAGAATAATAAATCATTATTTTTGGGGTGTGGAACCAATTGTCTGCATTTCTATGATTTCTTACGGGAAAATTTGCTTTGGTTTAAGAGTGGATTTGGATTACAAGTGCGGTCCCAGAACAAATTATGCTCATAACCCAAGGCACCACTGTATACAGTATATATTTATTTTATTTGGTCTTGCCGGAGGTGAAGGAAGGTGAAGCCTGGTTTGATCCCTGGATTAAACACTAGTTTTATTTGTGCTTTTTTTAGTGGTTGTACTTTGTATATCCTCTAATATCCTTGGATTTTAACCCAGTTGCCAGGGAGGGGCTGTAGGACTTAAAAACAATTTTAAAAGCACCCATGGTTTACTGGATTAATCCAATAGTGAATGGCCTGTATACTTACTCCTCTCACTTTCTGTTCTTATTTTGATATAAACATAGTGGGGGAGATTTATCAAACATGGTGTAAAGTGAAACTGGCTCAGTCGCCCCTAGCAACCAATCAGACTCCACCTTTCATTCCTCACAGACTCTTTCCCAAATGAAAGGTGGAATCTGATTGGTTGCTAGGGGCAACTGAGCCAGTTTCACTTTACACCATGTTTGATAAATCTCCCCCATGTTTATAAATCTCCCCCAGTGAGTCTGGTCTGGGGCCTGAGAATGATTTAGGGGTCTGATCTGGCATCAATGAAAGGTTCTGGTCTTGGGCCTGATATTAATATATGAGTTGTCTAAATTTATTCAGTTGTGGCATTTTATACAATCCAGAAATCAGAATCTATATTGCTTCTGAAAATTATTCACTGACACCAGCCTCCTGGTTTTCCCAGCTAGGTCAGTACATAACCAACTCTACCTGGGGCCTAGAAGCTTCAGGTTCGGCCTTTGCCATGACTGTACCAAGTCAATAACAATGTCTTTTATCATTATTTGTTTTCTGAGTTCACATCATCCTTTCCAGTAATTTTTACTAAATCTGAACCTTATTCCAATAATTATCATGGCTAGAAAGTTAAAGGGGTAATCTTTTTCTTTCAAATCAATTGGTTTCAGAAAGGTATGTAGATTTGTAATTTACTATTTAAAAATCTTAAAGGGGTATTCCCCCCAAAATTATTTTTGCATTAATATGTTGCCCACCCGTAGCTTTCCATCTTTCCAATATAAAGTTATTATGGATTCTGCACAGTTTTGCTGTTATCTAGGTGCCTCCACCCCCACAGATTGCATAGAATCATCAGCTCTCAGTCCACTCTGACACCGCTCCCTGCTCCTGGCCCCGACCCTCCGAGACGGCATCACGTGTCCTGCATCTCTTCAATGGGCCGGGTTAGCACCCACTGGGCTTATTTGCGGAACTTCGGCGGCGCTTACCAGAAACCGCCCTCTGGCCCCCCACCCACCCGCTGGTATTATTAGCGCACACCCCCCCCCCCCCCCCCCGTTATGGTTGTGCTCAGACCCGGTCACTCACGCCACCCCTGTCATCTGCGGCGGCTCACTCGATCGTGGCGAGGTATACAGGTGGCAGCCCATACTCCTCCCCCCTGTGAGGGCTGCGGGTGACAGAGGTGCTGCTGGACTCAGGGGTGCCGCGAGTGACCAGGTCTGGGCACAATCATACGGCTGATCTGTGATCCCGCGGCCGGACAGCATCTGTAATTAGATGCTGGGAGCGGGAGACTGTTTTCACAAGTGCCGCACTGTACTGAAGCCGCCATGTGACACTGTCAATACAGCGCGGCGTTTATGAATACAGTCTCCCGCTCCCAGCATCTAATTACAGATGCTGTCCAGTGGCGGGGGAGCTCAGTTACTGCCATTCCACTTACGAACCCGCAGCGGCGGCACCCAGCAATCTCACCTTCCCCCCTGTAACTCACCCGCGGTGACGGCAACCCCTGCCCCCGAAAATCGCCCAGCCCGCGGCAAGCGCCCCCAGCATTCCCCCCGCCCCCGGTAACTCACTAGCAGTGGCGGCATTCCCCCGCACCCGGAAAGCGCCCCCAGCATTAACTCCCCCCCCTGTAACTCCCCCCCCCCCTGCACCCAAAAATCGCCCGGCCCGTGGCAAGCGCTCCCAGCAATCCCCCCTTCCCCGGTAACGCACTAGCAGTGGCGGCACTACCCCGCACCCGGCAAGCGCCCCCAGCAATAACACCCTCCCCCTGGAACTAACCCCCTCACACCTGGAACTCGTCCGGCCCACGGCAAGCACCCCTAGGTACAAACCCCCCCTATTTCACTCAACTCTGCTGCATCACACAATCAACTCCACTATTTCACACAATCAACTCTGCTGCATCACACAATTAACTCTGCTGCATCACACAATCAACTCCACTATATCACACAATCAACTCTGCTGCATCACACAATTAACTCTGCTGCATCACACAATCAACTCCACTATATCACACAATCAACTCTTCTATATCACACAATCAACTCTGCTGCATCACACAATCAACTCTGCTGCATCACACAATCAACTCTGCTGCATCACACAATCAACTCCACTATATCACACAATCAACTCTTCTATATCACACAATCAACTCTGCTGCATCACACAATCAACTCTGCTGCATCACACAATCAACTCTGCTGCATCACACAATCAACTCTGCTGCATCACACAATCAACTCCACTATATCACACAATCAACTCCACTATATCACACAATCAACTCTGCTGCATCACACAATCAACTCTACTGTTTTGCTCACTCAACTCTGCTGTATCACTTATTCAACTGTGCTATACAACTCTCTCAACTCTGCTATATATTGTGAATATCAGCTCTGCTACAGCATGTACCAATCAGACATTAGCATTGCATGATGGGAGATGTAGTTTTCTGGCCGGTGCCATGTTGGATATAGTTCGGCTTTTTAAAAAGCTTGTAACTATGGAACGGAAGCAGCTAGAAAGATGGGAGACGGCTCAAAATACTCAGGGGGACTTGGTGAGTAAGAATTGCTAGGTTTGGGAGCATTTTATTTTTTTTAGCTCTTGGGGGGGAATACCCCTTTAAGTCTTCCCATACTTATCAACTGCTGTTTGTCCTGCAGAAAATGCTTTCTTTTCAGTCTCAACCACTGCTCTCTGTCCAGAGCAGGAGAGGATTTCTATAGGTTGCAGCAGAGAACACTGAGTCAGACTGAAAAGAATCCACCCCTTCCTGCGAGACATACAGCAGCTGAAAAGTATGGGAAGACAAGATTTTTAAATAGAATTACATTACAAATCCATAAAACCAATAGAAGAAAAAGATTTTAGCTGGATAACCCCTTTAAGCAATACCCTTCAGTCTGTTTGTCCATATTCAGTAAAATTCTTGTTGCTCAGCTGCCAATTGCCTGTATTCCTGCTACATCTGCATGAAAGAGATGAGACCAGCTCAGCCTTAGCAGACATCCAGTTATTCATCTATGACTAAGATGCTTTAATTTTACTCCTGTATGTTGTCTGATAAACCAAGAGGCAGTGTATTTTTAGACAAGCACAAACAAGCGCCATCATCATTCACCGAAAACATATGTCCACGTGTTCGGGACGGCCACCTGGAAAATGAAACGAATGAATGTAAAACTACATCTATATATTCCTTAGTATGCCAAAAATATATGGGAGGTGCACAAATTGATAATATGGCAAATGACTAAATCTGCTACATTGCTCTTACTATATTTAGAGTTAGAGTTCTGGTACCTGCCACTGTGCTCTGTGTTTGCTGTGCTTTGTTGCCCTGAGTCCGATGTCCGGATGTCCTTCAGGAACGGGGGGGAACCAGCTGGTGACAGCCGCTATGGTCTGTGTGAACGGGGGAGGGGAGTTGAGCTGTGTCTGTGTGGCTCTGTGTCCACTGTCTTTTGGCAGCTGCTGTGTGGTTCTGTGATCAGTAACTAGTACCATAAGGGCAGACCACACTTTTCATATGCTCCCCTTGGCGCTCTGGCAGTTGCGTGGTCTGCCTTCATGCCATTGGCACTACAGAAAGAGCTTGATGAACAGGGACTTCTCCTAACCTGACAAGGGGTTTCTTTTTGTCCTGAAAAGTATGCCAGCGATGCTTTAAGCAACCCTAATTTACTGTCAGTAAAATTGCTTGGCCAGGGGAGCTATGCCCAGTGCAGAAAATCTGCCTGATGTTCGGAGTAAGAGAAGAGAGCCAGCTGGAGCCAGACATTAAGCATGTGAGAAGGTGGGTGGGGCCGTGCAGAGAGGCAGCTGGAGGTGATGGTATTGCCCTATGTGCCCAGCCAAGCAAGTATCTCCAGCCAGGCAAAAAGAAGTACAGAATTTCATCAGAGGCTGCACTAAACCTACTGTATCTGTACCTTACAGAGCATGGCCTTATTCCCACGTCCCGTAAAATTGCCTGTTATCCTGGATCTGCGACCTTGGACAATTTTAGGGGCCATTGAATCCAATGATACTATTCACACTATCTGTGCTGCCACCCACTCCGGAAGCCATGTCGCGAAAAAATAAGACATGTCCTAGTGGCAGATCGCGGCATGGCCTGCTCAATAGAACTGTATGGCATCTGTGTTTTTCACTGACTCCGCGGATGCCACATGCATGGAATCTGTGAAAAACACGGATCCCATGTCACCTACATGCCCCCGAATCAACCCCTCCGTCTCGCCTGTCAGTACTCGCCCCAGAACCTGTCAGTGCATCCCCAAAATAACTCCTGCCCGGACCTCTCAGTGCATCACCAAGAAGACCCAGTTCGTGGACCTGGCAGTGCATCACCAAGAAGACCACACACCTGGACCTGGCAGTGCGTCACCATGAAGATCACTTGTGGTGTATGCTCAACTGGTCACTTGCTAGGTAACGTGTGACGCCACTTCTGTGGTGGTTGGTCTGAATATAGCTCAGCCAGATATTAGGTTGCTGTGACGCCAGGGCCAGTTGGGCACACAGGTATGGTGGCACACCTGCTTTTATTTTAGATAGGCTGGCTATACCCTTTCCCCTGTAGTCTGTAACCTGTCGGGATGTGAGGGGATCCCTTGGGCACTTATCAAGGCGGTCCGGAGTGGAGTTTTGACCCACCCGGACTGTCAGCACCGTCACCCACAGAAAAGGGAGATGACCCAAGGAAGATGCAATGGCTGTGTAGGTGCTTAACGAATAACCAATGAGTCCAGTTAAGATAATTAAACTCTTCTTTACTGCAGGAAGGCGTAATACGGTGACATACAGTAGGATCTTGACTTGATAATATACTTAAATCTTTAGTGACACAACCTGTGCTGAGAGCTCAAGGAGAGGTACAGCCGTGCTCACTGAGTTGCGTGCTGAGAGGTAGAAGAGGTTCAGAGAAGTAGAGAGAAGCATGTTGTGAGAGTCCTAACCCAATGTAGTACTGTGCTCTGCTGAAGTTTTAGAAGGAAACTAAGTAAAATACTTGAGAGTAGAGAGAATACATGTGCCCGTGTTTTGACTCTTTGGTCTTTGCACCACCTATTACCCACTAAATGTTGAGCGACCCATCCTAGAGGGTGACACAAACCCCAGACCTTGTTACCAGAGGGGTCAGAATTCCGTGATGACACCTGCGCTGCGAGATAGAGTACGTAGGCTTCTAGCAACTTTGCACTATCCGGATCAGTTCCTCTCTCTTTAGGATACTGTCCTGCACTTTCAGACTGGTTCTCGGAGTGGGTTGGGACAATCCCTGACTTGTCCTCTCTAAGTGTGCTTTGAGCACTGCATAGTGTGTGGAAGTGCTGTTGTCAAGAAAAGAGTGCTAAGGTATCTCATGTGCGTCCATTCACTACAGAGACTGACCCAAAAACTCCATAGGGGACCTGACATAAGCAAGGGCCCTACTTGGCTACTGCAAGGACTGTTCTAGCTTGCGTTCGTCCTCTACCAAAGCCAAAGTAAGACTCACTAAGGTGTGGCTTTTTCTCCCAATGTGACTTCCTCCTACAGTGTCTGTAACGTCTGCTGTGAGTGGATGAGAAGAGAGTGCAAGAGAAAGAGAAGGATAGAGATAGATAGAAAAGAGAAAGAGCTCCATTTGGTGCACAGATCCTAGAAACAATAACTCTTTAGTTACCTACAGCTGTGCAATACTTAGGTACACAATATACATACTAGCGACATCTAGTGGCAAAACTTAAGTACTACTTCATTACCACTTTTACTTTAAAGTACAGACTTTTGCGAGGGGTGTAAAGACAAGAAACACCAGTGGTGGGATACCACCCACACACACCTGGACCTTGCAGTGCATCACATCACCAAGAAGACCATGCGCCTGGACCTGGCAGTGCATCACCAAGAAGACCCCGTGCCCAGACCTGGCAGTGCATCACCAAGAAGACACCGCTCCTGGCTCTCGGGCGCACAAGTAATGTCACTTGTGTCCTGTCTACTTGTTTACTGTGAGTAGAGTGAATACAGCGCTTATATTTTACTGGTATCTGTATATCACATGTTCCTATGAAGAGGTGAGCGAATTGAGTTGTATCTACAGAGTATAGAAAAATACATGCAATGTTACTGCCAAACCATATAATATATTTCTTTACCTTAGTTTGGCTTAAGACACAGATCACAATCCGGCACTCTATACAGAAAACAGCTTTTATCTTGTAAATTACTTTATTTAAAAAAAAAAAAAAATACATAGAGGAATGGGAAATTTTAAATGATGCTTTTGACCTCTCTGTAGCGATCTCTCTCTCTCTGCACAGTCAGCCAGACTCCGGGGCATGTAACTCATCCATTAGTTGACTGAACATGCTGAGGCTGCCTCTGAGTCATGCTATAATAAGGTGCAGCACAACAAAACTGCAAGGTCACTGCCATTTTTTAGGAGATTTAAATATAATTTTACCTTTGGGGGGAAAAAAAACCCTGCACTCACATATCTGGTGTAATCTCAGGGTTTTTTGTCCTTATTCACCTTTATATTTTATTGTGGCTGAATTGTAAGGGATGCGTTTACTGGATCAGCCCTTTTCTCCCTGTATAAAATACATCTAAAAAAAATATAATCATTGACCATGGGATGTATATAGCACTAACAGATTTCACAATTCTGTTCTGAGATAATCTCCATTCTTACTACTCTCTGATGCCCCCTGGGGCTCATAAATCTAGTTTAAAGGTCCCCATACACCTTCAATAACTGACAGCTGAATGATCGTCTGGCGACAGTTATCTCTTGCAGCCTCCAGCCTCCCCATATACAGGAACATTTAGCACGGCAGAATGATCCTGTGTTCTCTATGCGGAGGGAAGGTCAAGCCTTAGCCAGAGAGCTTATCTCTCCAAGAACAAGGGGGTCCATTCTATCTGACCCCTATCTCCACTAATAGATGACGTTGGTCAGAAGAGCCCTATACACTTTATAATGACCACTTTTAGTGGTTCAGCTGACAAAAGTGGAATGAATATGGCGGTCTTAAAGAGGTAGTTTATCAGCTGCTGTATGTCCTGCAAGAAGTGGTATTCTTTCCAGTCTGGAGAGCAGGAGAGGTTTTCTATGGGGATTTTCTATTGCTCTGGACAGTTCCTGACATGGACAGAGGTGGCAGCAGAGAGCACTGTGTCAGACTGAAGAGCATACACCACTTCCTTCAAGACATACAGCAGCTGATAAGTACTGGAAAACTGGATATTTTTTAATAAAAGTAAATTACAAACCTCTGCCACTTTCTGGTACCAGCTGATTTGAAAGAAAAACTCCATGCTGATGTTGCCCTTGGTAAGACTTCAACCTATGGCGGTAATCCTTTTGTATAATAGGGCCTTTAGAGGTCACTTTGTTATGCAGGTATCGGGAAAACTTTACACTCATTTTTGAGGCTGTCTTGAATGCGCAATTATGTTTGAATGAAAATCAAGATTTTTTCGATAAGTCTCTGGAGTCTAAGAAATGTATGTAACAACATGTCTCATGCAACCTTCATGGCTTACGGGTATGTTGACAAGACGCTGGCTGATAAGAACATATTTTTGCAGCTACATTAAGAGAAAGCGTGATACAAATCTTTAAGAAAAGGTGTTAAAAGGAAAAACCATGTCCTGTGGGAGAAATGAGTGATACATTAGCGCTAATGATGCTGGTCCCATGGACTCCCAGGTAGAGTCTGGGTGTATAATTCTATTAATGCTAGATCTAAAAAAGCAACAAAAACTATATATGTACATATACAAATCAGCCATGACAATCTGTCAGGAGGTGGAGTATATTAGAGAGCAGCTGAACAGCCATCTTTTTTTAAGTATATGTACCAGCAGTACATTCACTTTAAGACTCCCAAATGGATAGAACGGCACCAGCGTGGGGAAGCCGCTGCAGCAGTCCTTTTTTTACCATGGCCTGGTTCCCGCATATGGCGCAGTTCTAGTCCCGGCTGAAGCACAGGTGGTGGGAAGGCCCGCCCCCAGTGGGAGGAACCCCCGTCCTTCTATGACGCGACTCCATTAGAATCAATGCCGCATCACAGCGAGGTGAGGGATTCCAGTTCCCCGCACTGATGCCGTTCTATCCATGTGAAAATATTAAAAAAATGTTTTCGTTTTTCTATGTTTTTCAATTTATTATGCTTGCCTTCCAACATCTTTTTATGGTTATCTATTTTTCCAGCAATATAGTTGCTTTTGTGGACGCTTTTAAAAAATAAATTGTTGTGTGGAATGAAAAACACGATTCTGGTAATTTAGGTGGAGGGGGGGCATCATTTATATCAACTGTATAATAAAAAAAAACCTTTATACTGTGGTTCAATACGATTACAACAATGTGTATACTTTCCTGTCTGACACCCCTGCTGCCACTTCTGTTCGTATCATGAACTGTCCAAAGCAGGGGAGGTATTCTATGGGGATTTGCCGCAGAGTACAACACTTCTTGTAGGACATACAGTAGCTGATAAGTACTGTCTTTAAAAAAAAAAATCGAAGTAATTTACAAATCTGTATAACTTTCCGACACCAGTCGATTTGAAAACATTTTTCCAGAGTAGCCCTCTGTAACTGTCAACTAAACTTTTTCTTTGCAGAAACCAGGTGATTTTAAGAAACTCTGCAAAAGGTTTAAGGTTTTATGAGCCAAAAAGTCTCTTTCTGTATTCAAAAAGCTGGTTTGCATCCTCCCTACAACCCCCCCCCCCAAAAAAAAACAAAAAAACAACAACAAACAAACAAAAAAAAAAACACAGACACACACTTCTTATCTGTTCATTATCAGGCAAAGCCATCTTCATTACAGAGAAGCAAAGGTTTGCTGAGTCCATTATACCCTATGGAGGGGGAAGGGGTTGAGGGGATAAGTGAGCAGGGAGAGTAGAGAAGCAGCTGTGCAGTTTGGAGTCTGTCTGGGCACATAAAACACTTGTCAGAAAGGTGAGTGCTAGTCTGGAAGTTTAGAGAGAGTAGATTGCAGGATGTAGTGTTTTAAAGGGCTGCCTTTTCTCCTTTCTGTGCTCACTCATCCCCCTTGACCCCTCCCCTCTCCATGAAGCATAATGGACATAGAACGTGAGGGGGGAGGTAGGAAAACAGCATTTTGAGTACAGAAGAAAACTCTTTTGCTTAATAAAACCCGTTACAGTTTCTTAAAATCGCTTGTACTATTCATCCTTATTGATTTCTGAAAAATGACATTGAAATGACAGTTACACTTTAAGATAAACCACCGACTAAAAATAAAAGCAACTAAATTTATGATGAAGTGAACTTGGTAACTGTTATACACATATCACTACATACTGGTTATTAAAATTCTTCATTGGCAATTTTTTTTACTTGCATTAAATTTACAAATAATCAAGGAAAATAATAATAATAATAATTCATTGACATGTAAAATTTATAGTTGATCTTGAAATGTAAGATTCTTATTTGTTTTATAGGAAATAATAAAAATGAGCTGGGAACCTTCACGAGTGTTGGTACCGTTTTTGCATATCTTTAGAGCGTAATTATTTAGCAGCCATTTTGGGCTAATTATTGTCATTAACAATATGAGTCCTGGGAGAGCATATCAATTAAAAGATGCACAGCTGAACTTTCAAATGAGTAAATAATTTAGTTTGGGAAAATGACTGAAAACAGCAGGATAACAGTCAAAAGGGGAGCAATTATTTTAACGCTTATTTGACAAATGACTAAATGTTCTTATACGATTTCGTTTTCTAGTACAGCACCCCCTACTGGTGAAAAAAAAAATACATTTTTCTCTTTTATCCTTCAAAAAAAAAAAAAAATTAATGCTATGGATGTTAAGGAAATAATTTGTCTGAATAGTAGGTGATTAAGATATGCATTGTTAGCAAAAAGAATGTTGCCAGCGGGATGTAATTATGGAAATAAATAAAGCAAATGAGGTGTATATTTAAAAGATGATTCATTTAAGTGCGCAGACCTGATACTCATATGTGAACGCGATGCACCTAAAAGCCCTCTGAAATCAGATTTAACCTTTGTGTAAAGTAGTAAGAATGAAATGAGAACCCTCCACTTAATCCCCCATAGGAAAAAATTTAAAATGAAAAAAAAAAAAAGCCGGAGCGACCTGCCAAGGGCAACAAAATCACGAGCGAATACAAAGAAGGTTAATGTCATGCTTAAACATGTGAGATCCATTCTGCAGCACTGAACAAAATTCCCAGTAGGTGGGTCCATAGGTTAGGCTTATCGTAATTATAGGGGCAGGTTTTAACACGCACATTCTTTCCTATCTGCTACTTTACCGAGAAGAGAAATCTGAGTAGAGCATATCCCGGGGGAATTACATTTATATTACGTTGTTATTTTATAAGTTATAGTTTATTGAAGCATTATTCTTATTGTACAATCAAAACTAGAAATGTATGCACTATAAAAAATTATAAGGGAAAAAAAAATCATAAAGAATATACTTTATCTATAAAAATTCAAAAACATCAATTACTGATTAAGAAATATTTACTGATGCTGCTTGGCACCACGACCTCTGGAAAAAGAATTTGGAATGGCCACAATTAGTGGACGTTGATTCTCTACTTTAGAGCAAATGCAGAAATAACAGATATGACACAGAACAACATTGGTTTAATAGTCGACCATTCTGGCGTCGTGAAACTCTCTCTTCTCTCGAACGAATTAAATGTAATTATATTAATCAGTGGCGTATGTTTTTACAGATCAAGAAGAGAAAAGAAAATTAGGGTCAATGCAAAAAAAAAGAAAAAAGTTTGTATTTTGTAACTCTTCCTCTGGTTTTTATGACTGCTCGGACTTTACAAGTGATAAATAATATTCTAGAACAAATATTCACCATAAATTGCTAAAGCTACTCTGTACCCACAATCTGACACCCCCCCCCCCCCCCCCCAAACCACTTGTACCTTCGGATAGATGCTTTTAATCTAAGATCTGTCCTTCAGTAGGTGATGCATTTATTGTCCTAAAAAAAAACTTTTAACCTTGCAGCCTAGTGTCAAACATGAGTATCTGTGCCCTAATTTTGCACCACCCCTCCGTCCCTCCTCCCCACCCTCCTCATCATTAGGAATGCCACTGGAACATTTTCTCCATGCTGAACATGTACTTAACGATCCAGCCCATGTGTCGGGCTGACACAGCTGATGAATAGGAGACAATTTGCCTAGAACATTCCTAATGATGAGGAGTGTGGGGAGGAGAGACAGAGAGGGTGGGCCAGCCGAATGCATCTGCAATGTAAGCCCTGACCGTTGGGCACAGGGCTGCAAGTTTAAAAGTTGTTTTTCAGGACAATAACTGTATCACCTGCCGAACAGACCCCAGGACAGAGCTTGGATTAAAAGCAGCTATCCGAAGGTACAAGTGGTTTAGGGGGGGGGGGGGCAGATTGTGGGTACAGAGTCACTTTAAAGGGGTGCCCGTGAGTAAAATATTTGTAGATAATTGTGCTAAGACTACTGTCAAATGGAAGAAAATCATATACTGTATTTACTTTGTCCCCTTGCCCTGATTATTCTGATCAAACTTGGTCCCGCTGCCTAGTACTTTTGGAGTCAGGATCAGCACTGCCTACTGAGCCAATCAGTGGCTAAAGAGGACACTACTGCAGCCACTGATTGGCTGAGCGGGCAATTCCACATGCTTGGTGGGACCCGGTCTCTGAGAGAACATTGGCGGCAGGGCAGCAAAAAGTTAAGTATATGTACAGCAGCCTGAGCACAATTATTCAAAAATATTCTCCCCAATACACCCCTTTAATAAGTTTTTCCTGAATAAAAGATTTAACAGTGTTCTGTGGTGAGTTTGCATCTCAGTTTGGTGCCCCCATCGCAGATTCTTACACAGCTTCACTTCGAGACACCAAAGGGGCCCAAAGGAACCCACTGACTTTAATGGGATCCATCAGGTTTCTGTTATGGTGTCTGACCATTTGACTGAATTTGGACAAAAAATATACTGTATGCTTTATTATTATTATTATTAATTTTTTTTGACAGGTTGTTTTAGTGGATTCTTAGAGTATATAGAGCAAAGAAAATACAGTCGTATTCCAGAAACATGCAGCAACATGTACTGTTTAGTTACAAAAAAATAAAATAAAATAAATTTTATTCAAACTAATGGCATTTTGGCCTGATGTCATTCTTTTCCAAACTTTATACCACTGTATGTCACCAGTCACTGACATCCATTGATGAGCTATCTCACATGAGCTATCCACAGCATAGTCACTGATTGTCAAGGTGCCAACACCACATACCATGGCTGATCAATAGTGTTGAGCGAGCATGCTCTGTCACGCATACTGATGCTCGACCGATGCTCGACCGAGTACCTTGTGGTGCTTGGGTAAAGATGGCCATACACCTTCAATAACTGGTGGCCCACTCTCTTAATAGCTCATCAGTAACCAGTTAACCCCTTCAATGTATACATAATGACCTATTCTGCTGTCTTTTACTAGGATTCTGTCACATTTTTGGGTGATAAAAGGTGACTGGTATTCACCATCACCTATAGTACTATGGTATCTTTAATAGCTGAATTTTTTTGTACAGGATTCCATATCTCATAGTGTAGTCTACTGCGTTATTCCATACTTAAATTTTTGCAGGACACTAATGAACACTGGCCAATAGTGGGACTATTACAGAGTACCGTTTTTTTTCATCAGCTGTTGCTGTGACAGTGTAAAATTGGAAAATGTCAATTTCTTATAAATGTCAATCAGCCTGTCAATCATTCAGTTTCCGCCATAGAAAGTAGTGGACGTTGGTGGATCAGCGGCGTTATATCAATGTTATCCCAGGACAGCAGTGGACATTGGTATATGAGTACCCGGTGAGGTATTAAGATGGACACTGTGTTCACTGTGACTTGAGCGCACACCCAGCACCCAGTGACTTGGTATAATGAACAACAGTCACCCAGTGGCTTCACTGCTATCAAATAAAACCACCCACAATCCACTCTCCTCTCTGCCCCTATCTCTCTGTATTTCTCTCCCTGCTCTATCTCCCTGCTGCAACCTGCTCTCCACTATACACAGCCGACTGGCCGCCTCCAGGAAGCCAATCACCTTATATGGAGGGGGAGGGGAGGTGCTGACATCACAGTGGCTATGCAGCAGATTGGACAGGCGCAAGGGATCATGGATAATCCCTTGCTCCCGCCAAAAGACTGTTCTGTAAGCTAACATGTGCGTGCAACCATGTTTGGCGATTTTGTAAAGGGAATCTGGCGAATTCGTGAATCGATATGAAGCAAATTTACTGCCTGATTCTCTATTAATCAGAATTTGTCAGATTTGCTCATCTCAAAATGATACCCAATGTACAGGAATATCCCAGCATCAGGGGTCCTGGTAGTAGCGGTACATGTAACACAATGCAATATTGTGATATTGCATTTGTCGCTTAAAGGAAAAAACAAATAAACCAATTTTTTACTACATAATTCTACCCATTTTTAACTGCCTATCCCCCCCCCCCCATTTTATGTGTCGCCGTTCTCCATATTTACAATTTTATTATGTAAATCAGAAATCTTCTCGGAGATAGCTACATCTTAAGCTTTCCATTTTTATTTCGCTTGCCAAATGCCAATTAATGTCTTAAAGAGTTTAATATTCCATTGAACAACCATGAGAAAATATTCCCAACAGGGATAGGTTTGTCTGCAGTGAATTATTTAAAGGTAATAACATTTATGTACTGTCTTATTGCTTTTATAGCCGTATGTGGCTGTAAAAATCCATGGTTGTAATCACAGATCATACACAAATCCAGCTTCAAAATCATTTTCAGGTACGGCTATAGTTTATGTAGAAGGATGCATTCCTAATCAGCCAGGCAGTAAATGTTCCTGAATATCAGCACCCTCAGTACTTTCAGACTCATCACTTTAATTTATAACAATGCAGATGTTAAGGGACATAATCATAAATGTGCAGATGTCGGTAGGTGAGGGGGTGTTTATAAAAAATGCAAATGCCTCCGAAGTTTATTTGAGTCACTACAATGAAAATATAAAACACAGGATGCATCACGCTATAGCGCAGAAGTTTATTATAGCAATAAAAGGAGTATTTGCACTTAAGTTCTGATATACTTTAATGCGCGCTACAGCGGGCGCTGTCAGACGTCGTGATGCAGTGTCATTGTTAGGGGGGCTGATGTAATAATGGTAGCGCCAAAGTCGATAGATTTGACTTTAAAAAAAAAATAGATAAGAGCTCAACTAAAATATATATTTAGAAAAAAAAAATGTTGGTAGTAATATTATTACTAATGTGTCAAAAGAATTTACCTATTAACCTATTGAAATTTGTGTCGGGAGGATGAGCTACCAAGTCAACTGGATTCTACAGCCAATTGGACCTGTGTATTTGGTGAGCCAGGTGCACAGTACTCAGACCAGTAAAAGTGGCAATGCATGGAGTATCACCATATAGAAGAACAAGGACTCCAAACCATTGAAAGAGGTTTTTGCTCCTGTTCAAACTTTCCGTGGTGCCCTACACTATATGCATAGGGCACCGTGGATAGTAAGTACAGCTAAAGGCACTCTTGTCTGTTTGCCTGTACATGGTGAGATATAAAGCATATACTATATGCCTTGCAGCTCAGCTACTATTTGTGGGTAGGTAGTTGTGAGTAGGGTGTAGATGTGGGGTTCAAGAGTGTTTTGGGTCAAGCTGGCAGACATACTACAGAAAACTACAGGAACGCATGGGGCTCTCCTTATTGACACCCCGTTGTGTCCCTGTTCACAATTGATCTGGTGGTAGCTGTATACACTATTTGGGTATTACCTTATATTTGTTGTTTATTTTTACACATTATTTGCTTTACTTACTAGGATTTTTATTACTTAAAATTTTTGTTGGTATTTGCATCACGATTGAACATGGTACATACCATATCTATTACGGGGTGTCATTATGGATGACACCAGACGTGGTGTCTCCATGGCTGGTGTGCTTTTTTAAGTGTTTTTAATCTTAGGACATTGTTTTGTACCTGTGGGAATAAATACTTTTATATTTAATTCATGTTGCTACTTTTTTGGTGTGCTTATTTATTATATGGCATATGCTTTTCTGTAGTTTGGTGGTTAATATATTGCTTATATGCCAATTTTTAGCACCCAGTTATATTGTCTGGCTGTGCATGCCCTCCATATGTTTTGAAGCTGGTAGACATAGTTACAATATTAAAATTGTCAACTCTGGGCCAAACTCCTTAATTTTTGGATTTTTGGGACTGAAATTAGCCATAGTCTTGGCACTATTTTAACTTTAGAGAGGTCGGAGAGACTCATATTTTGACAGGAGTTCCTGTTCCCGAACTGTTTCCCTAATGTAATCACAAATAAATAAATAAACAAAGGATTTAGCGACTACAATTTTTTTTTGTATAATTCTGAAAGTTAAAAAGGGCTCTGAAAGATAATCTGAAAACTGGTGTTAGAACTTTGAGAAATCTACTGGAATCTGAATGAACTTGTCTGAAACCCCCAAAATTAAGCTGGACGGTAATGATAAAACCGAAGCTCGCTTAATTGATTGAGCCATGGGAATGTAAGATCGGTGCTTGTTCTCGTCCCCATTTCATCACATCTAACACGGACATGGACATGCTAGTACACGGGACGATTATCGTTCAGACCCTAAAATCACAGTTTATCGTTTGCTAATCCCTCACTGTAATTTCACATTCGTACACTGTGAGGCTATGTTCACACAGCGTAAAAGTACGGCCATTGTTGTAATCGGCAACAACGGTTGTACTTTGTACACCTAGGAATGCTGCATGCTCTTCTATAGAATCCCGGCCGGAGCGTATACACACAGTATACGCTCCGGCCAGGATCCCATATGGCGCAATTCAGTGAATTTCGGCCGCAGAAAGCTCTGTCAGTTCACACAATAAAGCGAGGGGCTCTGGCCGCTCGCTTCATTGTGTGCTGTGAGGAGTTCTGATGCGGGCGCACGCTGATGCGCCCACATCAGAACCCTGCGGCCGGAAAGATCATCCGGATGGTACTGCAGTACCGTCCAGGATGATCTTTTCAGAGACCGGACGGCCGGTCCTACTCGCCATGTGAACATGGCCTAATTCCGCATTTGTTCACTAATTGTTCCTTCTTTTGCTTGGATCATATGGAGGAACCGATCGTAGTAACAATCTTTGTAACGATTGTAACTAACTACTATCATTCTTTGAAATATGGTGAACGATTTCAGGTTAAATCGTTTCGTGTTTGCGATCGTTAATCGCTAATCGTTAAAAATCGACAGATACTCTTTATAGTTGCTGTATACTTTTGCTTATTAGAGTCTGAATAACTGGATTTTGTAAGGCAGGCACAAAGCACACTCATGGGAAAGTTGGAAGGAAGATCTAATAATATTGTAGATAATTATTAGTAGCCTTTTACAAATGTCTTACTTTTTTTTATCTTTCATCAATCATTATAAGACATTAAAGGGAACCTGTCACCCCCCGTACCGGGGTGACAGGTTCCCGACCCCCCGTTAGAGACCCCTATACTTACCTCATCCCGCCGGGTCCCGCTTCTGGATTCGGTCGGGTCCCGGAGATCTCAGCCGCTGCAGCCCGGCGCGCGCGCTGAGAGATGAGTCCAACACCCATAGAGAATGACAGGAGAGTCCAGCGCTCCGTCATTCTCTATGAGCGTTGGACTCATCTGTCAGCGCGCGCGCCGGGCTGCAGCGGCTGAGATCTCCGGGACCCGACCGAATCCAGAAGCGGGACCCGGCGGGATGAGGTAAGTATAGGGGTCTCTAACGGGGGGTCGGGAGCCTGTCACCCCGGCACGGGGGGTGACAGGTTCCCTTTAAGGATTCATAGAAAATCGGCTTCGAATGGAAAGCACAAGTAGAGTGTTAGACTATATATACAGTGTATGATATAAATAGTGCCTTGGTGTTATATAGGCCAAGAATTACCAAACTAACGCAATTTGAGCTATACCTGACATCAGACCATACCGTGCGGTGACACCAGAGTCAGAAGAATGGCGCTCTGTGAGGCACAATGCTATTTGTTTATAAAGTATAACACGCGGCTAAACATCATTGAAATGAAATGGTCCATTTTCTAGAATTAGGATCTAATAAGCGCATTATCTCTAACTACTAAATCACAGCATTCAGCCATTAGCAAATTCTTCAAAGCTTCATTTTAGGCAAACATTGACATTATGATTATAAAAACATTACCTCGCTGCTGAAACAACACCTTACCCCTACCCATCTGACCCCCGAGACGTATAAACTACAGGTCTTGTGCGCTATAAATGCTATGGATAAAAATTGTCACCTATTCTGCATGAGTTTTGCTGTTTGGGGTCACTTAGAATTTGCAGATGCAACTGCTGGCAAGGTAATGCAACACCTCTATCTGCTCAATTTTATCATCTCTCCCCATATACTAATAATGCATCTCAGCTGTATCTGATGTTTTGGTGGGATAATAATGCTACTGGGAGAAAGCGCACGTTTGAAAGAGAAATATTTGGATAATAAATGTTCAAAACTTAATAGGGATATGACAAATTATGTAACTGATAACTGATACATTACCTGCTCGGCATCCTGTCTGCATGTGAGGCTCCCGTCCGTCCCGCTTAGCCAATAGTGCACGGCCCCGCTGCACTCACTGACTGGTTTCTATCAGTTTTCACAAAGCTGACACCTCCATTGAAATGTATTGAATGCATAAAAATGAGGACTTGTAATCAGCTCCCACAGAGACAGTTGGTCAATATAAGATTGCCTTGTAACTTGTTTTATTTTAACTCTTATTTTATTAAAGAATTTTTCAAAATAGGGGGTTACAAACATATCAACAGAAACACTATTGCAGTGCTGAAAGTATACAGTGACATTAAGGGCCCGAAAGTCCAACGGAGAGCCTCTTACAATAGCACAAGTACCAAGTCCAGCACGAGTTCCATAAATCCGTGCCATAAACCAATAGCTGGGTAATGTCCATAAGGCCCTACCGCCGCTTATGTATAGCTCTATAGCCCCAGGTGAAATGCTCGACCTACTATAATGACACAGATACGTATACATTCAGCATGAAACCAATAAATGTTACACAGCAATTATATATTAAAGTATTTGCAAAGGAAGGGTGAACAAACAAGACTAACACAGACAAAAGACACAGGGGATAGCACAAAGGGGTAACAATCATGGCAAAACGATGTTCACATAGTAATAAGAGCAGGGCAGAGATAAGAGACCTATATTGTCACTAGACATATGAAATGTAACAACAATGCCCCTAAGGCAGGAAGAAGAGAAAATCAGGTGAGCTCTCAAAGAGAGTCCATGGAGTCCAGATCTTAGACGTTTGTTCCATGCGATCCTGCACCTCGGCTACCAGTTCCTCCGCTCTCTGTATGGCCCGTAGCTCTTTATGTAATTCAGACAGGGTGAGAACCACCGCCGTTTTCCAGTGGCATGGTATGACAGTCTTGGCTGCAGCGAGTATATATCGGAGCATGCTCTTCTTTTGGGAAGCGAGAGTGCCTGGCAATAGCGAGAGAAGAGCAATCTGCGGAGTGCGAGGGATCATTTTGCCTGCGTATTTTTCATAGATGGCAAAGACACCTTCCTAAAAGCGTTGGGGCAAAGGACATTCCCACCAAATATGAAGGAGGGAACCTTCCCCAGTGTGACATCTCCAGCACCTATCGGACACTTCTGGATACATACGATGCAACAAAGTCGGGCACCGATACCAACGAGATAGAATTTTATAATTCTTTTCCTTGGAGTGTGAGTCGAGGGACAGACCATGTAAGAAGGAGCACATTTTTAGTTCATATTCCGGAGTAAAGGTGACATGAAGGTCCCCTTCCCACGCGGAGAAAAAGAGCGGTCTGTCAGTATTGCTCAGGGTAAGAAGTAGAGCATACATTCATAGCTCCGTAAGTTCTGGGTTTGCAGGAATACCCACAGAGGAGGCTTTTAAAAAGGAGCAAAGCTGATTGTAAGCAAACCAGGACAGGGTTCTATCAGGACACTGCGCCTGTAATTCAGGCAGAGTTGGAATCCTTGAGGATGACAAGACATGGTGTAACCTAGGAGAGTCACCCGCCCGCCAAACCAAAAGTGAAGAGTGTGCCATACCTGGCCCAAAAGCCGGGTTAGCGAACAGAGGAGTCATCAATCCCGGGCGATGGGAAAGTTCATGCCTGATCACCCAATGGTCCCACACACAAAACGTATGTTTGGCCAAATATGGCCAGCCCTAAACAGAGTCCCGATCTGTCTTTATGAGCCAGGGCACAGTGGCCAAAGTCAGGGGTGCTAAAGCATCTTCAAGTTTCACCCATCGTTTCATAGCTAAGTTATGCGACCAGTCTATTATTCTGGACATGACGGCCGCAGCATGATATAGGCGTAGGTCTGGTAGCCCCGTCCCACTCCAGGATTTATGCTTAGTGAGAAGTTTGACACTCAGTCTAGCCCTAGCATTACCCCATACATATCTGACAAAGGCATGCTGAAGCTGTTTAAAGTAAGTAGCCGGAGCGTGGATCGGTACTGTCTGAAAGACATAAAGAAAGCGTGGTAACACATCCATTTTAAGAATGTTCATCTGACCAAACCAAGAGAGGAAGGTACGGTGGTAGGATTGGAGCACGCTCAATGTCTTACTCTGCAGTGGGAGATAGTTCAGCGGAAACAGCAACTCCAAGCGTGAAGGGATCTGGATCCCTAAATAGGTAATACTCTCTTTCTGCCACTTAAAAGAAAAATTCTCCTGCAGCAGAGAGAGTTCATGAGGGGTCAGTGAAATATTGAGGCCCTCGGTTTTAAAAAGGTTCACTTTAAAGTTGCTGAGTCTACCAAATCGCTCAAACTCCTTTAGCACTGTGGGGAGAGTTGTAACATATAGGAGAAAATCATCGGCGTATAGCGTCAATTTATGATGTCCTTCCTTGACCTCTAGGCCTGTCACATCAGGATTATTACGTAGCGCAGTGGCAAGGTGTTCCATCGTGGTGATGTAGAGCAGGGGCGACAAGGAGCACCCCTGCCTTGTGTCGTTTTTTATTAGGAAGGCCTCTGACAGAGATCCGTTTGTCCTAACCCTAGCTGAAGGAGAAGAGTATAGGGCCATAACTTGTGATGAAGTCGGATCCTAGACCGAGCTGGGTCAAGGATGCAACCAAAAACTGCCAACGGACCCTGTCGAAGGCCTTCTCCGCGTTGACAGATAAGAGACAAGACCTGGTGGTGGTGGTATTCGCATGGGCTATTAGTGTGATGGTGCGCAGGGTGTTATCCTGACCCTCCCTCCCTGGAACAAAACCAACTTGATTGTAATTTATTACCTGAGGGATAACTATGTTCAGTCTAGTAGCTAGGACCTTTGAGTAGAACTTGATGTCACAGTTGATGACTGAGACAGGTCTGTAGCTACTACATTGAGATGAATCCTTCCCTGGCTTAGGTAGGACTACAATGTGGGCCTCCAGGGCTTGCTTTGGAAACCCATTGTCTTGTACTTGTTTTATATTAATCCCAGAAAATATGAGATATAGTGTAAGGGCTGGAGTGGTAATGCAGACAAGAGTTATAGATATGGAGAGGATGGAGAATAAGGATGTGCTCTGTTTATATGTATACAAACTGGGCCCGTCCAATCGCTACAAACCCCACTGTGATGTCAGCACCTCCCCCTCTATATAAGGTAATTGGCTTCCAGGAGGCGGCCAGTCGGCTGTGTATAGTGGAGAGTAGGTTGCAGCAGGCAGTTAGAGCAGGGAGAGAAATAGAGAGAGATAGAGACGGAGAGAAGAGGAGGGGGGATTGTGGGTGGTTTTCTGTGGGAGCAGTGAAGCCACTGTCCAGTATACCAGGTAACCATGTGACTGAAGTAACTGGGTTCTGGGTGTGCATTATAGGAAATAACTGGGTGCTGGGTGTGTGTTATAGGAAGTCACTGGGTGCTGGGTGTGCATTATAGGAAGTCCCAGTGACCACAGTGTCCTCACTGGGTGCTCATTTATCAATGTCCACTGCTGTTCTGGAAGAAAATTGATATTACGCCACTGATCAACCAACGTCCACTACTGTCCATGGCTGGAACTGAATGATTGATAGGCTGATCGACATTTTAAAAAAATTTACATTTTCCAATTTTGACACTGTCACAGCAACAGTTGCGGAAAAAAAAAATCGCTACTCTTTAATAGTCCCACAAATGTAGCTACGATATTTTGCCTGTTTTAATAAAAATGCATTTGTATGCGATTCGCAAATATTCACGAATGCGAGTGGATATTTGCATACTTCGCTAAATGAATTTCTGAGTGATACGCTCCTCTCTAATCCTGTCCTTAGTTGCAATTGTAATTCCAGCTGTAGAGTACAAACTAAAGTTATAACCAGTGAGAAGTGAGCAATAATTATTGATGTGTTTTTTTTTTAACTTTTTAGACATCTTAATAAATAAATAAAAAATACATTAAAGGGATATTATGTAATTCCCTTTTCAATAAAAAATCTTCTATCTGCAGGGTCCTACTACTGAGTGACCATCACTTCTTTCATTGTGTATGGGTCTGCTATGTGTTTTCTCATGCTAAACTTGGTGGTGCCATAGACAATGATTGGCCATAGAGGCACAGTCTGCACCATTCTTTCCAGGGACAATTATGTTCCCATTCTATAGATTGATTGCAGTCCCAATGGTCAGACCACTACCAATCTGCTTGATATCATCGATCCTGTGGATAAGGCATAACTTACTGAGATGGGAACAACCTTTTAAATAACCTTTTAAATAACCTTTTACGCACTTTGGGGGACATTTACTAAGGAGTCTAATGTGTGCAACTCTTCTAATGAGGATTGGTGGATATTTTGTTCCAATATCTTGTGACTGATTTATTAAAATGTAGCACTGCCATAGTAAATGTATCTAAGTAAAAAGTCGCAAAAATTCAAAATTTACACAATCATATTCACCTCGTATTGACCAAACGTAGGTCTGCACCTGTTTGTGCCACTTTTAAAAAAGTGGCAAATTATAAATTGGGCGCTAATCCCGGATTATGTGAATTTTTGGGTGAATACTCAAAATAGGCAGATTGGAAAAAAAGTTGCATCTAAAAAATATTTACCAGTTGAATACTGGTTCATAAATAGAACTTAGACCAAAAATGGGTGAAAAATCTAATTATTCACCAAAAAAATAGGCGCAAAGCCCTTGATAATTTCCCCCCGTTGTATATCTTTTGAATAAAATAAATAAATCAATAAATATTGTGAGTTAAACTAAAAATAATGCAAGGACTTGTGCCTACATTCTATTATATTTTACAAAAATACAGCATGGCAAAATTATAAGATGCAAACTTAATGGTTCCTCTTAGTTAACATCAAAATTCAGACTACACAGCCTTATTGACTTGTTTATACATTTCTACTTTAAAGGATATGCCCTTTAATTTTCTTTTATTAATTGTCATTAAAAAGACACAGACATGTTTCTATGTCTCTCAATGATGAGCTCCAACACTCTTTCGAACCAACACCAACTTCCTGTAGATGCTGTGGTAAGGAAAACTTTTGTCCCTTATTTTTACCGCAATAATAGTTGTCACTATAATAAAAGTTTATATCAATTGCATTTCCACTCCAAGTCTCTTCAGAATTAATGAATTGTGACGGCATCTATGTGACCTTAGCCAAAATACACACAAACATCCAAAGACGGGACGTGAAATGTAAGTGCATGAGATACGTCAGCTAAGAGTTTACAGCTGCATCGCACTATGTTTATACGGTTACTATGGCCGAGGCAAATCATTTTTTCACTTTACTGTCAGTCACTGTTAATCTGTAGGAGTGTTGTATTCTATGGATACATTCCAAACTACTTGTCTTGTCTATAAGTATAATAGAAGGGCTTATAACTGAAAAAGAAATAATCGAGGTGAAGATTTATATTTGAAAAACACAATAACTTTCTGGTGTTGCTGGTGCACAAGGTTAATTTTGTTTCTACTTACTGTATATATGGTTGTGACCAAAAGAATTATGACAGAACATAGGGTTAGAAAAAAATCACTGTATTCCGAATGTCCGGAACACAATAGCTGTTATCAGAGCGGACAAACAGGGCTTACTGGACCTACGTAATATACTCTATGGGGGAGAAGGGTGTAAAATTTAGACTGGTGCAAACTTGCCGCAGCAACCAATCACAACTCCTCATTTCTTTCACCAGAGCTGGAAGCTGAGCTGTGATTGGTTTCTATGGGCAGTTTGCACCAGTCTAAAATTTACACCCTTTGATGAATCTCCCCCTATGTCTGTCATGGTTATTGTGAATAGTCAGGGGCCCATTAGTGCTCAATGACTGATATACATGTTTTGCTGCCCATTATTCCATCGACTTTAAGCCTAAAGCCTTCATGTGGCTGAGGAATAACTTGCTACATATTAGAGATGAGCAATTCTCGAGCATGCTTGGGTTCATCCAAACCCTAACACTGTGTATTTGATTACTGATGGCTGAAGAAGTTGAATGCAGGCCAAAGGCTGCCTGGAAAACATGTATACAGGGTATATGTAGGCTATATCCATGTTTTCCAAGACTCCTTAGGGCTGTATCCAACTTCTTCAGCTACCGGTAATCAAATACAGGGCATTCAAATTTGGACAAACCCAAGCATGCTCAAAATACGCTCAACTCTACTTAATATCTTAAACTGTGTCTGCCAAACACTGCTAAAACAGCATACACTGAGGTATATTGGAAATTGGAAGTGCAGGGGTTAACACTGTTAGATATTTATTATAAAAACTTGGAGAAAGGAGTGGCTGCACCTCACACCCATGGCTGACACTAATGCCGCTAGGCTATATTTAAAAAACAACAACAGAATGTCAGTTTATAATTTGATCAAACCATATTGCCTCATGTACCACGTGCAGGTCTTCTGGCACACATGAGTCCCTACACTAAAAAACACACTGTACTGGTCAGCGACCGCCAACCCCATAGGGCAAGTGCCAACAGGGGAGGGGGGCCACATAATAGCCCTGCAACTCCACTGTCACAGGACCAAACCCCAAGGGCCCCCCCCCATACCCACCACAGGTGCCGCCGGTGGAGAAGGCAGCCATCAAGCAACACAAGAGTGAACAAGGTGTTACTACTCACCAATGCACCAGCAGGTAGAATGGGAGATATAGGAGGTACTTACCATATGAGCACAGGTGCATCCTGCTAATTGGGGTCACATGGGTCTTAAAAGGGAGGAGTGAAGACACAAGAAAAGGGAGAACATTTAAAATAAAAACTTGGAGAAAGGAGTAGCTGCACCTAACACCTATGGTTCACATTAGTGCCTCTCGACTATATTTAAAAACCAATGCCACAATGTTGGTATATAATTTGATCAAACCACATTGCCTCATGTACCGCGTGCAGGTCCCCTGGCTCACATGAGTCTCTACGCTAAAAACAGAACTGTTCCGGTCAACCCTGCAAGGCAAGCGCCAACAGGGGAGGGGGGGGGGGCACAGAATGTTAGGTATTTGACTCACATAGTGGTCACATGTAAAGGAAGTGAAAATTTTGGTCAATTGACAATCAGGCATCTTTATTGTCAAGTGTTCTCTGAGAGAGTAGTCACCCAGGTTCCACCTCTTTCTTTGCATTTTTTTTCTCTGCAGCTCTGATCCCTTTTTCTGTGGTTGGGTTTCCCTGTGTTCATGTGACCAGGAAGCAGCTGTATTTCCCAGGAGTGCATTGCAGTCTGGTTAATAATAATTTCCTAGTTCACTCAACTCACCTGTCCATCATGAACAGCTCCAGAGAAATGAGGCAACATCTGCGGCCGAGGGGCGTATAATGAGATTTGATCAACATCAGCCTTGAGCCCATTTTGTATGCTGTGTTTTGGACTGGAAAAGAACAAGACATAGGGGAGATTTGCACAAAATCTGTGACTTTTTGCCAACACATGCCCTCCTTGTCTGATGGGTGGACAAAGGGGAGGAGGCAAGGCTCAGAGGGGGCGTGGCTTGATTTACTATGATTCATGCATGCAAGCAGGAAAATATCATGGCGAAAATCTTCAACAGTGCTGGAGCTGCTGTAGATTTCTGGAACTGGTGCGCAACATCCTCAGATTCTGACAGGCGTGCACTTCTTAATAAATTCAGTGAGGGTCATAGAGGCAGGGATTTAGGTAAGACAGGCAGACAGATACACTCGTCTTGATATATCCCCTTAATAGTCTTTCTCAATATGGAAATGGCCTCTTTGTTTTGATATACCAACATAGTGGCCTCACACCTTGAATATATCTATTCCGAACAGCTACATCAGAATACAAGTTACTGTCTATTCCCATTAATTTGTTATTAAAAGACAGCTCCAGGGATCTCACTAATACAAAGTGCTATGAGGTTTAATTTTTCTAGATTTCTACCCTCTTGTCTCCACCATTTTATCCTTTCTCTTTATTATTTGTGCTTTATATTTCCCCCTTCATACTCTTCTATAAGCCTGTACATTTAAAGAGAGAGAAAAGGGCACAAAACATACTGGACATCTATTCTCTCCCTCTCTCTGGTAAATGTATGGCAAATATGTGGTGTTAACCTAACCTTAGTAGGCTAAAAAAAAGTGTAGAAAAATGTGTAAAAAAAAAAGTGTAGTAAAAAAAAAGTTGGTAAAAGTAAAAAAAACAAACCCCTTATACTCCCACCCCCAATAAAAGTTTAATATACCCTTGCCCATTATAAAGATAAAAATGTAAAAAAATAAATAAATAAATAAACATTTAATATATCGTAGGGTGGACTGCGTAACAAAAACAAACAAAAAACACCAGGATTGCTGATTTTTTTAAATTCTATATCAGAAAAATATTTATAAAAAGTAATTAAAAATTTTCTGTTACACCAATATGATATTAATAAAAACTAGAGATCATGCCGCAAAAAATGACACCTCAACCGGCCCTGTAGGTGAAAAAGTAAAAGCGCTATGGCTCTTAGAAGGCGGGGAGGAACATTGCATTAATTTGACCCGGACTTTTGTGCATCAAAGAGCTCTGTCTTCAAGGAGTTAAAGATGACAAAATATATTACTGCAGTATATTTGTAGTCTCTTTGTGTGAACTTTCAGTATGTTTTAAATTATATTTCCCATAGTCTTATAAATGCCAGTGATTGTTAGAACTTTTTGCAATATTGACCAAAAAATAGTTGTTTAAGTGAAAAATTGGAATATTACACTCAATATTATATAATACAGCATAAAAACTATGTAAAAGTCATTTTTTTCATGTTTGTGCCTTTTTTTTTAGATAAAAGAATGTCAACCCTTCTTAGCTCTACAAACACAGATAGTATGTAATCCATATTTCCACAAAGGAGATGATTATTTTCCACATTCCTAAAGGGAACACACATCCCTTTGTCCTCTTCCTTGGATTTCCCATTTTAGCTTCCTCCTTTACTCTTTTTATCTTAAGAATTATCAGAAGAAATCTCTGTAATAGAGTTAGCTGCTTGTTTAACTATTTGCTAAGCTAGTCCAGGATGCCCCTTCACTTTTAGCAATACTACTGTATAATTGAGTCAAATTGTTATTTTTCTCAATATTCTTCCCTTTTAACCCCTTCAGGACCATTTTTTTACCTTGCATTTTTATACCTACAGACCCACATGAGCCCTTATATTTTGCGTGACTAATTGTACTTTGCAATGACAGGCTGAACTTTTGCATAAAATATGCTGCGAAACCAGAAAAAAGTTATAAGCGCAGTGAAATTGAAAAAAACCCACAATTCTTTTTCTTTTTCATATTTTATATGTTCCTCAAATCGTTACAATTAAAACGATACGTAACATGTACAACTTTTCTTTTATCCGATGGCCTGTTAAAAATTCAAACCATTGTTAACAAATATACGTTCCTTAAAATCGCTCTATTCCCAGGCTTATAGCGTTTTTATCCTTTGGTCTATGGGCTGTGTGAGGTGTCATTTTTTGCGCCATGATGTTTACTTTCTATCGGTACCTTGATTGCACATATGCGACTTTTTGATCGCTTTTTATTACATTTCTTCTGGATTTGATGCAACCAAAAATGCGCAATTTTGCACTTTGGGATATTTTTGCACTTACGCCGTTTACCGTGCGAGATCAGGAATGTGATTAATTAATAGTTCGGGCGATTACGTGCGCGGCGATAGCAAACATGTTTATTTATTTATTTTTTACTTTTATTTATAACCTGGGAAAAGGGGGGTGATTCAGACTTTTATAAGGGGAGGGGGCTTTTTATTGACAACAACACTTTTTTTTTTTACACATATACTAGAAGCCCCCCTGGGGTTAGGGTTATTCCCCCTGGGGTTAGGGTTATTCCCCCCCCTGGGGTTAGGGTTATTCCCCCTAGGGGACTTCTAGTATATACACTTTGATCTCTCATTAAGATCTTTGCTGTATAGTTATACAGCAAAGATCAATGAGATCGGCACTTGTTTGCTGCTGCAGCCGAAAACAAACGAGTGCCGAGCCGGGGACGGCGCCATCTTGGAGCGGTCCACGGCCGGTTTCAGTAACGGAGATCGCTCCTCCAAGACAACGTCCCGGAGGAGCGATCTCCCCCACTAGACACCAGGGAACGGCTGAATCCGGTAATCGGAGGCAGCTGTCATCTTTGACAGCTGCCTCCGATTATCTAATTAGCGGGCACGGCAATCGGACCATGCCCGCTAATAGCCGCGATCCCAGGCTACATGAGGCACCCGGGATTGCGACGGTTCAGAGCGGGGTCGCCGCGCTGCCCCGCTCTGAACGCCTGCACCCGCACGAGGACGTACAGTTACGTCCTCGTGCGGGAAAGGGTTAAGCCACATAGGGCACATCCCTCTGATGTAATTTATGCCAAACTCTTAGCAGCAGTGTGCAATTTTTTGCACAGGCCTCATGTTGCTCAAAAATTGCTAATATTTTACACTAGTTTTTGGGTGAAAGTATTAATACATTCCCTCTAAATGTGTACTAGATGGCACTATTACTCATTATCCCTTTTTGTATTCTTATTTTTTATATATTAATAATTAAAAATAATTAGACTTTTGAAATGTTTTGAAACTTTTTCACAACTTTTTTAAAAGGAAATTGACAGCACAGATCTGCATATGTCCGTGCTGCCAGTTTTCCATTGCTGATCACAGAAGCAGTGCATACTTACCATCCATGCTGCTCTGTAATCCAGCATATTCATGAAAATCAATCTTTAACCCAGGCTGACACAGGCCACAGCCTGTCCCACTTTCCATCAGATGCTGAAGCTTCAGACTGCCACCCTGCCTTCTCTTGAATGATTTACAACTGGAGGAGGCATTAGATTGAAAGCAGGGCGGGCAGAGGTTGTCCAGGGAGGGTGCAGGCAGTGTCACTGACCTACCTCTATGACACTGTCAGCCTGAATTAAAGATCAATTTTCATTAAGATGCAGGACTACTCCTGTGATCGGCATCGGAAAACTGCAAGGATATAAGCATAGTCGTGCTGTCAGTTTCCCTTTAAATGTTTTAAATGATCTTTTTAAATGTGAGCAAAAAATCAACCAATCGCAAGGGAGTAGCACATGGCCATAGCTACCGGATCCGACTATTTAGATGTTGTCGGGCTTGTTTACAATTTTGGTAAAATCTGGCAAAAAATCCTAATTTTCAAAGTATCCCTGTCAAATTTAGAATAATCCATAAATATCTACTGAATACATTTTTTATTACATCTTCTGGTACATTTGTTTTACTTTGGAGCTAATAAAATGCATTTAAAGTGAGATAACCACTTACATTTCTTTTTTTTCTCTTTCAAAATCTGCAACTTTTGAAAAGAATTTAAAGTTACCAATAGGCTTTTTGGCCGTGTATAAGTAAATGATCAGTCTGCCCCCAAGAGCAATAGCAATCGAGGAAAATATCTTATAGGCTATGTTCAGAAAAGTGAAGTCGATTATTGCTGCATTTTAATTGACTTCAATGGAATAACGGACATCCAATGAACACAATGTATTAAATAACGGACATGGTCTGCATGGAAGTCAAAATATTGACATGACAATTATTTTCGTCTTTTGCAAACAGCGGATGTTATTTTTTAGTTGTTCACACACAGTTTTTGTCTTTTTTCACCATCCTCTCATCGTTTTTACTGTTAAACTCAATGGACTTTTCAATTAAAGACACAACCAAAGGCCAATCAGTCCACCTGACCTAGAATAATGTACCAACAGCCGTTATTGTACTGATGGGAGACCAAAATGCTAAATAATCAGTAATTAAAAAAAAAATAAAAAAATCGTACAAGTAAAAATATGGTGTGAACATAGCCTAACACAAATTTACAAATTCTGCATCATATTAATAAGAATATATGATTAACAAAGAAAGAATTAAAATTTGATTGATATAAAAAAAATTAATTAAAAAAGTTACCGTGATGTTATTTTTAGTTAATTCGAAAGAGAATATTTCCTCTTTTTGAATTGTACACATTTATACATTGCTGTACTGTGCTGAACAATACTGTCAGCTCTATTGTCCTGATCACAAACTGTTCCTGTAGCCCTGGAGTATGCTGCTAAAAACGGAAAATCAATAGCTGAGCCATGTTTAATTTTTTCCACTTGAGTTTTATTGATTTATATTGAACATATTTCTTATGACCTCATTAACTTTCTGTACTAAATGGTTATGAGGGGCAATCTGTACTACTTATAGAGAAAAAGGCTTATTTTATATGGAGTTAATGATAACAATTCATCTTCAAAAGGATTTTTTTTTCTTAAAGGTAACTAAAACTATTAACTATAATAGGTAACTTTAGTATAGCAAATGAAATATACTATTAAATGTGATTATATTATGCTGACCTTATATTAATACTCAGTCTCATGGAATGGCTTGTGCTTACTACTATCGCAAATACAAAAGTGTCAAACATGTTTTAAAATGAGTATATATATGTGCCTTTTCAGTAAAGATGGGAAAACGACAACGGTCTTCTAGGTCTTTAAAGAAATTGTCCAAATTCTTTCAATTTCAGCTAAAATTGTGTGTGTTTAATATAAAAAAAAATTATTAGATTTTTAAAAATACTCAATTTGTATCCTTTTTTTTTAAAAAAAATGTAAAATTTCACATAAAGAATACTGTTTACGATAGCTGCTGTGAAGCACTTAGTTTCGGCAATCGGCTTATCAGCCCCCTACCTTTCAACTCTGTTCCATACCTTGCGGTTCCACCTCGGCTGTCGGGAAAAGCTGGATCCAGTCCTGGGAAACTGGGAGAAAAGCTGCTTGCCATCAAACAAAGTGCTTCTCTTCATTTACACAGGCAATTTGCTCATCTCAAGATGAGGCAATCATCAGTGATGAGGTCTGGATTATCTGGGTGGAGTATTATCAATTACCTGGTGTGCCACCATACACACATTTTACAAAAAAATATATATATATTTTTTTTTTAGAAAAAAACTATTATGTACGGGCTTCTTTAGTGACAGAAATTGCAATAAGCCTTTTGTCTGTAGTTGACTATAACATCTACACGACACATGTAAATGGGGCGTTGCGTCTTGTAACTCAGTCTACACGTGCCGTGAAGGTTTTCATTACATTTTTCTTCTATGTACGAAACGTTAATAACTTTTACCGGTAATGAACATTTCATCTCATTGTTATAATTTAGTCAGTAGAATATCCTCCACACCTAAGTGTGACATAAGTGTTGTCCGTAACATGATGTTTGTATCCAACTCTCCAGAGCCACATTCCATATAAAATTAAATCAAGTGTATCAGCCAACACAACTTTTCAGTTAATAAAATTCTCATACACTTACGCTGTCATAAAGCTCACCTTTCCTCTAATCTCAAAGGACTAATGTCTGCTATTTAGGAAAATGTTTCCAAAATCCCAATTAATGACCCCAATGGGATTTTTTACAACTGCCCATTATGTGCCCGATGCCATATTCCTAATCAAAAATGTGCTATAATAAATTATGGCCAAAGTTTTTCAAACATCAATTTTGCACTTTACATGAAAAAAACAGCCCGCCTAACTTTGTCTAACCCCTTGTTCTTATCAAAACTATTAAAAAAATAAAATAAAATTAAAGGCAATGATATCAGGCACAAGGCTGATTGGGTAATGTTAAAAAAAAAATAAAAGCTCCATATTTCCACAATCTAAGGTGCATGGCTGTAAATTATTCTTCAAAATTATTCTTCAAAACCTTATTTCAGCCTCTAAATTGTTAATTATATGGAGGAAATAGAAGAGAACTGTGCCCTATTATACCTAATATGAGGGAGGAGGTACATAACACAAGCCATGTCATTTTGGTGTGTTATGTGCCTCTTCCTCAGAGTCTGAATTAAGTAGAGGGTTTGTCTGGAGTGTTAATGGGAACTTGTCATGATTTCCATACTGCCCGAATAATTTTGCTATTTTTTTTCCCCCAGTGCAGCCTGGGCTAAATATTAAAAAGGACCTTCCCTGTCCAGGCAAACACTTTAAGTAAATTCCAAAAAATTAAATCTTTTTGAATTGCTGTTCAGTTTGTTGTGGCACTGTGGCAGATATGGAACTTAGCTTATGATGTCGCCATTAAATGTAATGTGGTGATCTTGAAATATAGACTGTACCCTTGCCTAGTCCCTGATAATTCATTGGTTAGAATAGGTATATTGTTTTACAAACATACATATATATTGTAATCTATTACTGTATAACTATTGCAATATGCTTAACCCTTGTGCTTTCTCTTTTCCTAACATTTACAATACACTCTACCTATTCTTATGGTTTTATATCTATTTGATTGTTTTTTGAGAATTTTTCTAAAAATAAAAACTTAATTTGAATTTATGAAAATTATAATTTTTATGAAAAATTAAAGATGGACAGTAAATGAAAAATAATTTGTAAAGCCTTTGTCTCATTTTACGTATTTGTCTCTCAGATACAGTACACTGTGGCAAATGCAAGAGTGTCACGCCCGCGGCGGCGTCCCGTGTTCCGGGCCGCCGCCGCGACCTCCTCCTGCCCCATGCAGCCGCCGGGGTCCTTGTGCAGGGACCCGGCGCTGCTGCTAGTTCGGCCCCTGGGGGCGCCTCACCTCTCCTCCGCTCCTGTCTCTGTCTGTGCCGGCCGGCGCGCGCGTCCCCGCCACCTAGGGCGCGCGCGCGCCGGCTGTCTCAGATTTAAAGGGGCAGTGAGCTCCTAATTGGTCCACATGTCAATCACTCCCCTATAAGTTCCAGCCCTGCCCCACTACAGGTGTTGGAGCCTCTACATGCTTCTCATAGCGTTTGGCCCAGCCCCCTGTTGTTCCTGATTCCTATCCGCTACCTGGTCCCAAGTCCTTGTTCCTGATTCCTATCCGCTACCTGGTCCCTAGTCCTTGTTCCTGGTTCCTGCTCCCCTGTCACTCCATTGCTCCTGTGTTCAGCCGGTCACCTGCGGTTACGCCTACAGACCTCTGCCAGCACTATCTCCTGCCTACTGCTCCTGCCACGCCTCGCCTGCCGTCACTAGCAACCAAGCCAGGGGTAGCGACCTGGGGGTCGCCTGCCGCAGCAAGTCCATCCCGCCTTGCGGCGGGCTCTGGTGAATACCAGCGGCCCCTTAGACTCCGCTCCCTGGTGAGGTTAGTGCCATCGCTGGTGACGGTCCAGTGGATCCACTACTCCAGGCGTTACAAAGAGGAAACAAATCTGCAATTACACATAGGTCCAACATAGCTGCCACGGCTCCATTATAAACAGAAGCCATGACGCTAATGTGACCGGAATATTAAAATATGAATGTAAAATAATATGCCCACTCTCTAGTGTTTGGAGGAAGAGAAAACATTCCATTAGTCGTAAGCGAGTGTGGTTTTAGTGAAGAAATCGTATTTGGTCTGATTCCCAGTAATACACACGTTTGTGAATCATTTCTATTACCACTGCTTTGGTGACAATAACAAAAAAATTCAGGTAAAATATCAATTTCAAAACAGAAGTTGGATTTTAACTATTTCAAACCATCCTTTAAATCTGTGGCTACCTTGGAGTAGATTTACACTGGCATCGGGAAACGGTTGTATATCCAGTGGAGGAGGGCAGAACAAACATGCAATTATTTGTCCAATTCTGAACATTTTTCTTGGAAAGTTTTAGCTAGTTCTGGGAAACTGGTTAAGTATTTATTTTGGTCCAAGTTATGTTTAGGATGAATCTGTTTGATGGCCCACACATAGAGTATGAGGGATAACGGTTTCTAACACTTTCCCCAAGAGATACATAGCCCTCATTTGCTGTTTTCCCAGGTAAATCAGTTTAGTTTTTGCATATATGGGTTCTAAAAAAAAACAAAAAAAAAAACAGGCAAACTGATAAAGTCTAGAAAATCTTCGAAGATCTTGGAAATATAATATTTACCATTGTGTTTGATAGCGTGGTTAAGATACCTGGGAATAAAAGGTTGGTTCCTGCTAAAGATATATGTATTTTTTATGACAGTTGTGATTGTTAAGGTTACAGCCTTAACAATTCCAACACTTCATATTTTTTTTTACAATAAACAACGGCTGTTGTTGTTGCAGATTGTTGCAGATTGCAACAATGGCCGCTGTTTATGGACAGTGTGGCATTACATGAGATTGTATGGAACAGTGGCTGTAGTGTATACACCCTACGGCCGTTGTTCTCTGCGGTCACACAAAATAACTGACAGGTCTATTTTGTGCGGCCGATATTCATTGAACAGCTGCCGTACAGAACAGCCTGTTCTCACAGTATATGAAGTATGGCTACCGGCTGTACTTTACATTGTGCTCTATGGCTAATTGGAGTGCATGCCAATTATAATTAAGTGATGTTCATCGGGCCAAAACGGTATTCTTTGTCGGGTAAACATCAGCGGTCGTTTGACACAGCAAACAGTGGCTGTGTCAAATAATGGGCAATGTTCATACAACTTGTGAACAGGGCCTAAAAGGTTCTGCTTACACTTTGGAAACCTTTAACTGTGATATTTTAATCTTGCTTTATACTTGCTAGAGAATAAAAAAAAAAAAATTTATGCATCAAAATATAACTAATTTAAATGCTGGAGAGGATGATGGCAGAGGGATGCTCAGTGTCCCTTCAGTGCACTGTGTCCCTTAGTGTCCCTCTGCCATGATCCTCTCCAGCAGCCACAGCCCACACAGCTCTGGGAGTCGGGTGGTGACATCACCATGTTATCCAGGAGGTGACATCACCATGTTATCCAGGAAGTGACATCACCATGTTATCCAGGAAGTGACATCACCATGTTATCCAGGAAGTGAAGCCTTGATGCACTAGTAAGTGCAGGGAAAAAGCACTTTATAAGCATTTTGCGTAATAAGTGTATATTGGGGATTTGTATAACTTTTGGGGGGCAATACTTTGATAAAAATTTGTGACGGACTTTATGGTACAAAAAAATATTTTCTCCATTGGACTTTATTAAAAATTGTGCTCCCTTCTTCGTTCTTTCGCAATATTCTATTATCAGTTCCTGGGAGAGACTTTTTCTGACAGGTTTGACCATCTCTCGTGTAGGAACTTCTAAGCTCACTAAGGACTATATTAAAGTTAACCCTCGATCAGCGCTATATTTCCTAATTTCTCCATACACATGAACAGCTGAGCATTTATATGTTCTGAATAGAGAGAGAAGAGGCAAGCCATTACCAGACTCCTCTGGTGGCTTCTCCATATGGAAACAAAAGGATCAGGCAACTGAAATCCAACATACCTAATCCTTCTCTCCTCCAACTTATCTGTGAAGATACGGGAAGCCCCCAATAGACAGTTTTTCTCTAATGTGTGTGTGGAGGTGGGGGGTTGTTTTTCAAGTTCTCTCAGGACAGTAAGGCTAAGTCCTATCAAAGTAGGTGTTCTGATGGATTTTGGGACAGCAAGAGACTGTAGAAGACAATGTCAACAACTTTTTTTTACAGACATTGTTTTTTTTTTTTTTTACATTAACAGACTGACGCCATAGCAGGGAATAGACCAGCACTATGCACGGGAACCAAGTAACGGTTAAAAAAAAAGGACCGTGCTACTAGTGCTGGTGTGTTGATGTAACAAAAAACATGGTGGTACATGGTACATGGTGGCACATTCACTTTAAAACATACCTATAAGCAAAGCAAAAGTTAAAGATGCATTCACTGCTGTCCATAACCTTCAAAGATGCTAGATGCTCTTGGAACTAAGTCTTGCTACCCTCAGTTATTGGGGTGGTGTAAGGCTAGGTTCACACAAAATCCTTTTTTGGCTGTTTGACAGACGTCTCTTTGGATGTCCGTCATTTGGACAGACGTCCAAAAAGATGGCCATCGAGCAGCCCCCCAAAAAAACGTTGTGTGAACCTAGCTTAAGGGTGAATTCATGCATGGTAGATAACAAGAAGAAACTTTTCCAAACGTTCAATTCGGCTTTTAGACGTTAATACGTTAACAATTCCTTACAGATAAATTTAAAGTGTTTTTCAAGTGCATTAATTTCTTCAACAAATCTGCTGCATGTGAATTAACCCTTAGGGATGCTTAGTTTTCTGCTGTTCTAAGGTGTAGACAATTAGTAGTAATTAGGAGGACATTTCTCTCTTTGATGTGTACCAATAACTAACTGGATTAGCAGATCTCGTATGTACGCTATGTGAGTGTTCAGCAGTGTATAGCTCAGTTTCCAGAGAGTCGTTAAAATGGAAGAAGTCGACAAGGTCTCTCTGAATAGTCTCTTGGATGTGATGGAAGCATAGAGGGTAGCATTCATGTGTTAAATTGAATAGTAGTATGTGTATATATAAAATGTGCACCTAGGATAGTTGTTCTGACAAAGCTACAACATGTCCTGAGCCTTGACGGAGACACTTTCTGATATCTGAGTCAATTGGAGGTTCAGTGGAGACTCATAGAAATACGTAAATAAAATGCCCCCCGCCCACTGTTCCTCCAACTTAATAATACGCTTTTTAACCCCTTCCTGTCAGCAATCTGTATATATACGCTCCTACTGCACATACCCAGTGCAGTAGGAATGTATAGATAGGTTCCTGACTACAAGGGGTTACTGATGGGTGTAGGTGGAAAAATAAAAGGGCTATGGCTCTTAGAAGGCAAAGAGGAACATTGCATTAATCTGACCCAGACATCTGGGCATCACAGGGCTCTGTCTTGAAAGGGTTAAAGTCCATGGAAAAATGTCCATCAGTGCACACACAGTATAAAAGAACAGCCGTAATGAGTATGCCTGTAATTAACATGCCCATTATTTACAAATGTTTTTACAAAAATCACACAATATTTTTCACCTGTTTACACATGATGGCATAAAGCGTTAAAATGGGGCCACATTTCTATCAGATGATTCAAAATAATAAAGTCCCCCTACCCAAAAGCTAAATCATTGGATGAAGGGGACAAACTAACAAGTAAGGCTAAATTAGGGATATAATTTAAAACCAATCATAAAAGGAGGTGAAAAAAACTGCCATTTTTTAAATTAATTACATACATTTTCTATATAAAAAAAAGTGTGTGAAAATAGTCTCAACGATAATCTGAAAATATGTATGTATTTAAATAAAACCATAAATGCAGCAAAAAAACAAAACAAAAAAAAAACTGCCATTGTGGGCGTCAAAGAGGTGGGGCCTAAAACATCTGTGCCCTAGGCCTGCAGTGCCTCTCTCTCTTTTTGCTACCCACTCTCCCTTTCCTTGAGGTGTAGCTAAAAAGAAAAAGGGTAGAAAAATGAAAAAGGTGCTGTTGGCCGAGGGCACTAATGCTTTAAGCCCTGCCTCTTTGACCCCGTCTCACCAAAATAAAAGATATATTTTTTTAGAAATAACAGCACAAGGATGCAAATGGACCCTGGCATCAGGCATGGATAGAGTTAAACTACAGCTGCTGTACAGTATGTTCTGCAGGATTTGGTGTTTTGTTTTCAGTATGATACAGTGCTCTCTGCTGCCACCTCTGTCCTTGTCAGGAACTGTCCAGAGTAGTAGAGGTTTCCCATGTGGATTTGCTACTGCTCTAGACAGTTCCTGTCTCGGACAGAGGTGGCAGAGGTAAATTACAATCTATATAACTTTCTTAAACCATTTGATTTGAAATTAGGACACTCATGAAGACAGTGGCAGTTATGATTGATGACTTCCAGTCCTGAGCTTAGTTGGGAGGGAATAGGCCTGTACTAGGAAATAGGATGCACACACCGCGTTTCCCCAAAAATAAGACAACGTCTTATATTAATTTTTTCTCCCCAAGATGTCTTATTTTCAGGGGATGTCTTATTTTTCCAGGAAGAAAAATACTCACCAAAGTCCTGGGTCCTTAGTAGGTTCTTGCTGCAGTGGGACCTCACGACGTGTGGCAGAACGTGACCTGGGGCGTGCAGCGGGATGTGACCACAGGCATACGATGGGACGTTCGGCGGGACATGTGGCAGGCATATAGCATTACGTTCGTTGGGATGTGCAGCAGGACGTGACCTCGGGTGTGCAGCGAGACGTGACCTTGGGCATGCAGCGAAACTTTTGGCAGGACATGCAGCTGACCCTGATATCGGGCGTGCAGTGTTACGTTTGGCGCGATGTGTGGCAGGATATGACCCCGGTCATGTGGTGGGACGTGACCTCGGGCGTACGGCAGAACATGGGGGCCATGGACAAGCGGTATGCCTGCCGAGGGGCTGGTGGTGAAGGGTGGCAGAGGGTAGTGGCATGGTGGCAGAGGTCTTACTTTCATGGGAATGCCTTATATTTTGCTATCCTGTAAATCTTCCACTATGCCTTATTTTCAGAGGATGTCTTATTTTCGGAGGATGTCTTATTCTCGGAGAAACACGGTAGGAGAAGTGGTCATGTGCATATTGTTTTAGTTAGGTAGTTAAATAAGGGTTGTTATGGAGGACCATTGAAGAAGCACTTTTTTGTTTTTTATCCTTTCTTACTCCAATGTAGAAAAGTCGGTGAAATCCCTCTACCGCTTTCTATCACACCTAGCGAATGAAATAATAGAAATATTTTACAGACATTTGTAGAAGTCTGGAGATTTTGTCTTTACCCCCAATTACTAAGAACATACTATCTACTGTTTACCCAAGTTGGCTTCTTGGTATTTGAGAAGAAGGAGATACCTACGGTGGTTTTTGTTATTTTTTTTTCCTGTGTGAACACAGCAAACGGGTCCGATCACATTTCTGCTTGAAAATATTTAACTTGAGTGATGTAAGGATTTCAATAGATCTGCGAAAAGATCAAAGGCTGTAAATGATTTAACAGTGGTCCTACTTTTGTGGAATTATTTAAAGTATCATAATTGCAGCTCAGCTTCTCAGCCCTCATTTTCAAGTCTGGAATTCTGTTGGGACCCATCATAATCACTGAAGAGTATAATGTTACAAGCTGGGTATAAAAATATCTCTTTAATGACTAGCAAATTAGTGGAATGTCTTGACCCGAATGAAGACCAAACAGAAGACAGTGTTTTTCGGAGGGAGAGAAAGAACTTAATTGTCACCACATTGTTATTCTTGTTAAATTCCCAAGTACATAAAATGTTGCTTGATTAGATAAAATGTGCCGGGGAGAAGGTTGTTGTTCGTGATGAAGGCGACAATACCGCATTACGTCTTTGCCTTCTGTAGATTATGTTTATTGGCAGTTTACTTCAAAGTTGTCCCTTTCTTCAACTGTAATAATCCAATTGAGTTTGGGATCCATAAAAGAGAAGTCTTGGACAGTGTTCACCTTTATATTAGAAACGTTCAACTAAAAGTTTAAGCCAAAAACACTGCCGAGATTAAACCTCATGTTGTAGAAGAAGACAGATGACTGCATACAGTCCTATCACATACTTTTAGAATTGTACGCCCAGTTATTTTTTTGAACGAATGCCATTTTTGTGAATTTTATATTGTTTTACAGATAGATTGTTAGCAAATGCTCAATTAACTACATTGTTACTCCTTATTAACTACCTTTGTGTATTTGTGTCCCTATGACAACACTTCTCTTTTAGAAACATAGTGAAACTAAGCAGGGGGTGAATCGGCACTATGGGGATGGGCAGTGCTCAAAACAGTCTCAACCACTACACTTAAAAAAAATAAATAAGTCCAATTAGAGCCTTTTTTTTTTATAACAAGAAGAATGTTGTATGTTAACGACATCCCCTTGAGTACATATAGGGTAATTTTTAAAGGGGTATTCCAATTAAACATAAGTTTTTATATGTTGCCCATGGTGAGACTAACAATTCCTTCCATACTTGTTATCTATTTAGTCTCCTCCCCCCGGTTCTTAGCTGCTTTCTGCTGAAAACATTAAAAAAGTCTCCCCCGTCCTCCCCTCTGAGAAAGCTGATATAAACAAGTCCCTGGATGGCTTTATCTGCAACTTTGCAGCTTCTTTGTAATGCTGGGAGGGTTAATCTGAGGTCAAGTTGCCGGTGAACTCACTGTGATTAATCCTCCCAATATTACAAAGGTCTTAAAAAGTTGTATTATATTAGTTATGATATTATTGTTATTGTTGTTGTTTTTTTGTTAAAACATCTATGTCACTGACTGATCGGAACCCCCGTAGCATGAGTGTGGGAATTCCAATCACCTTTCTGACAGACCAAGGAATAATGCTTACCTCCATTCTGTTGGATTGGCGATTTGCATCTACACTCTACCTCAGGCAGACTCTTCATGCAAGGCAACACTTTCACTGATCAATGTTATACAAAGGCATAGCATTGATCAGTATAAGCATTCTAATGGGAGACTTTAAAATTGTGTAAAAAAAGAAAAAATATATCCTCCCCCAATAAAAGTTGAAATCACCCCCCTTCCTAATTTACAAATAAAATTATGTAAAATAAATAAATAAATAAATATACATAAATCTAACAATATTGTTCCCAAACTGTGAACAGCGTAAATTAAAAGAGGGGAAAATTACAAGGATTGCAAATTTTTATTATACATTAAAAAATTTTATAAAAGCTATTAAAAATTCCCATTTACAATAATATGATAGCAATACAAATTATAGATCAAAGGGCAAAAAATTAGCCCCCAAGCAGGCCTGTAGGTAAAAAAAACAAAAGAGTTATGCCTCTTAGAATGCAAGAGTGCTTCTTCAGCGTGACCTGGAAATCTGTTCATCAATTACCTTTGACCATGAATGGATTATTGGTAATTTAAGTAAGTATTAAATTTACTTTTATAAAAAGTCATTTTTTTTATGATACTATGTATGAAAGGCAGGTTGCATCCAGTGCTATTAAGAAAGTGTATTGCAATTAGGTGCCCTGTATACAACAGCGCTTCTGGGAGAACTTCATCTCATGTGCCTGCACAACAGAAGATTTTTGACAGTGTAGCCTGCTGCCAGAATGAAATGACAGTTACACTTTAAGGCTATGTTCACACTACGTAAGTTTCTCAGAAATCACGATTGTTGTTAGAACAGCCGTGATTTCTGCGATACTTGCGTAGTGCTGCAGGCTGAGGGAATCCCATCCGGAGTGTATACACATAGTATACACTCCGGCCGGGATCCCTAGCGGCGCCGTAGAAAACTGACATGTCAGTTCACACAATGGAGTGAGCGGCTCTGGCCGCACGCTCCACTGTGTGCTGTGGGGAGTTCTGATGCAGGCGTGCACGGATGCGCCGGCATCGGAACTCAGCGGCGCTATATATCATCCGCCTGGTACTGCAGTACCGGCCAGGATGATCTTTCTGAGACCGGCCATTTCGTGACCCGGCCGGGTCAATGAATGGCCGGTCTTATACTACGTGTGACCAATTATTAACAGCCGTGATTAATTGATAATTTACATTGTGCTACAGACAATGGAATCCCGGCTGGAATGTATACACATAGCGGCTGCACTTTCCATTGTGTGCAATGGTGAATTGGGATGCAGGCCCACACGGATGCGCCCGCATTCCAATTCAATAGAAATTAAATTTATCCTTCCGGCTCTGTAGAACTGGGTCACAGAATGGTCGGTGTCCTACTGTGTGTGAACCCGGCCTAAACTTTAAAAGGGTTGTCTCTGATAGTTTTTCTGTTAGTGATCAGGTCAGATTCCACATTTTATGCTTACAAAATACTATCAGTTAGACACTGTATCAAATGCACAGTGTAAAAAATAAGCAACATAAAAAAGCAAAGATTTGATGATTCCCTTGTCGTTCGTTTCATTATTGATCATGAAGACGTATGCATATGACAATATTTAATGAGTTCCAATCTGAACACATTTGTCTTCAGATTTAATTAAAATGAATTGCATCTTGTCAGTGAATTAATATAGATAGCTGACTAATAAATGTGAGATTAATGCGACTACTGAACAATTCCAGGAAGCATATACCATGCGTTATGGCCATATTGGTGTGCAGAATGGTCTGGAATTGTCATGAAAGTGTTTTGTTAAAAAGTTTTTTGTTTGTTTGTTTTTCACAATTTTTTATCTGAGATTGCTAGGTAGGTTATTCCTTAGTTACATACTGTAGTTAAAGGGGTTCTACAGTGCTACAAAAAGATGGCCGCTTTCTTTTAGAGACAGCGCCGCTCTTGTCTCCAGTTCAGGTGCGGTTTGCAATTAAGCTCCATTCACTTCAAAGGAACCGAGCAGCAAATCCTGCACCCAAGCTGAAGACCAGAGTGGGGCTGTCTCTGGAAGAAAGTGGCCAGGGCAGTTTCTAGGTCATTTTGGCAACAGATCAGATCTTGCTAATAGCAACCCCCCCCCCCCCCCCGACCTTTTTCAGTTCAGCCCAGGGAAGGAAGGGGGGCTTTTATCAAGACTCGGTTTACTAGGAAGAAGCAGTGTGTGTATTACGGCATAGAGCGGTGTGGCACTCCTATCATATAATGTTCTACTGAATACAAAAACTTCCTTCAGTGACTCACAGGTGGCATCTTCTTAGATCTGAGGCATCACTTTCCTTTTCCTCTCCATCTGGACCAGGCCTTTATAATGGTTTCTTGCAGCTACAATTCATCTCTTTAGAACAGGGGTGGGGAACCTTTTCCATGTCGAGGGCCAGTCGGGCATTAATAAAATCATTTAAGGGCCGCATACTGTGCGCAGCAGTTAGTAGCGTGGGTTTGCAGCACCTGGGCCAAAGCAAAGTATTGTTCCCTTAGTTCCCCTGCTATTGTTGTTAACCCCCAGTGGTGCCCCTTGTAGTCTGGTTAACCCCCAAATCATGCCCCTTGTAGTCTAGTTAACCCCCAAGTCATGCTCCTTGTAGTCTAGTTAACCCCCAAGTCATGCTCCTTGTAGTCTAGTTAACCCCCCCCCAGTGATGCCTCTGGTAGGCCTAGTTACCCCCCCCCCCAGTCATGTCCCTAGTAGCCTAGTTAACACCCAGTGATGTACCTGGTAGCCTAGATAACCCCCCAGTGATGTCCCTCATAGCCTAATTACCCTCCCCAGTGATGTCTTTGGTAGCCTTATTAACCACCCCCAGTGATGTCCCTGGTATCCTCAACCCCCCCCCCCATTCATGCCCCTGGTAGCCTCAACCCCCCAGTGATGTCCCTGGTAGCCTAGTTAACCCCCCAGTCATATCCCTGGTAGCCTAGTTAACCCCTAACCCCAGTGATGTCCCTGGTAGCCTAGTTGACCCCCCCAGTCATATTCCTGGTAGCCTAGTTAACCCCTCCCCCAGTCATGTCTCTGGTAGCCTTGTTACTCCCAGTGATGTCCCTGGTAGCCTAGTTAAACCCCCCAGTGATGTCCCTGGTATCCTAGTTAACCCCCCCAGTCATGTCCCTGGTAGCTTAGTTAACCCCCCTCCCAGTCATGTCCCTGGTAGCCCAGTTAACCCCCAGTGCCTGTCCCTGGTAGCCCAGTTAACGCCAGTGCCTGTCCTTGGTAGCCCAGTTAACCCCAGTGCCTGTCCCAAATAAAAAAAAAAGCATCCACTCACCTTTCCTCCGCTCCCACACTGCCCAGGTCCTCTTCTCTCCCCTCTAGACTGTGCTCGTCTTCTCCTGAAGGCGGCACGAGATGAAATGACATCATCGTGCGCAGCCCGCAGGAGAAGGAAGACGTGTGCCACTTTGGTGGGGAAGGAGATAGCACTCACAGCATCCTCCTGTGTCTGGCAGCACAGAGCAGCGCGAATATCACAGGGGAGCCGTGGGCCGCATCGGAAGGTCTCAGGGGCTGGAGGTTCCCCACCACTGCTTTAGAACCTGCCAGACAAACATCTCAGGCTCCGCACTTCCAGCATCATCCATCCCTTTTCCCTCCTGTAAGGTCCCAAACTGTAGTAATCCTGCTGTTTGGTGCAGTAAAGTCAGCTGGAAGCTGTGTGACCTCCATTACACTGACATACAGGATGCTGGGAAAGCTGTGTGACCTCCATTACACTGACATACAGGATGCTGGGAAAGTTGGTAGACCTACATTACACTGACATACAGGATGCTGAAAGAGCTGTGTGACCTCCATTACACTGACATACAGGATGCTGGGAAAGCTGAAAGACCTCCACTACACTGACATACAGGATGCTTAGAAAGCTGTGTGACCTCCACTACACTGACATACAGGATGCTGGGAAAGCTGTGTTACCTCCATTACACTGACATACAGAATGCTAGAAAAGCTGTGTGATGCAATCTTATATATGGATTTTAGAATTTGTTTTCAGGAGAAATTTTATTGTGAAAAAGCTAAAAATATTTTGACAAATAAAAATATAAATAACGCAGCCTATCATTTAGTATTATAATTTATTTACACTCAGAACACGCAAAATGTATTAACCCCTTCCTAGTCCCAAGGACAAATTGTATTTTTTACTGGTACCCTTCATTTTATTCTATAATCTATTATGAGTAAGAAGAAATTATTGTTGGGGCAGGTAAGCCTTGATCCTGCTGCTTTAGTGGGCAAGCTTCATTGTTTGATACATACCACCCGATACCACCATATTACCTCACTCAGCCCATGATCTAACTGTACATCAAAGTGTGGGAAGGAATTCTTGCTAAGCAATAAAAAATTTAATAGTATTATTATTATTGTAATAACATACAGTAAAGATCAATATATTCTGTACAGAAAAAAAATGATCGCCAGACACACTATTGCCACTTATTCCACTGCAGAACCATTTTAACTGCAGTAAGGGTCCTATTACATGGCCCAATACCAACTGTAAGTGAGCGATGATCTGCTAGAAGGAGCCTATTTAAACGACTCCATAATAGTTTAGCAAGTACTGCACAGACATCGTTAGTGAAATCTGTGCATCCCTTGCCCTGTATACACTACATGTCAATGGTCCCGGAGTCAGTGTCAGCCAGTGTCTGTGTCAATAATGTGTGTTTGTGTATGTTAGTGGTGTCTAAAGTGATTGTGCATAGTGTGTGGATGAAGGGCCCGCTCAGGCTCTGTTGCTCGAGGGCCGGCAAAAACCTGGGGCCGGCCCTGAACACGGTTTATTTTTTTGTTACACAATCGTCAGCCTCAGCTGTGCATCATTATTACACGTAACGATGCTTGGTGGGCGGCCAATGATTTTAAGTCAGCACCAAAAGACACGATCAGCCAATGATCGTTGTCATTGGCTGATCATTGCCTCTATTACACGGAGCGATAATGGGCCGATTATGACTATGTGTAATAGGGCCGTTAGTAATAGAAAAATAAAATAACATGTGTAGAGTAGTGCAAGAGAATATGCAAATATCTGGTACCAAAGGTATCAAAAAATTAAGTGTGTTTAAAAAGTGCATGATACCCAATAAATGTGTAGTGGTAACCGTGCTGGCTTATATTGTACCACAAATCCTTCTGTTATGCCAGTATACAAGGAGACAGAACCAATGCTGCATACGTTTCACATGAATTATCCGATTGCATAGACAACAGCATAAGGCTATGTTCACACTACGTAAAACTACGGCCGTTGTTGCCCATGGCAACAACGGCCATACTTTTACCGCAGTGGAACAATGCCTTACTTTCAATGGGATCCCGGCCGGAGCATACAGACATCGTATGCGCTCCGGCCGGGATCCCATACGCCGCCTCAAATAACTGACTTTTCAGTTTTCTGCGGCCGTAATTCAGTGAATTCTTGCCTTAGAAAGACCTGTCAGTTCACAGAGTGAAGCGAGCTGCTCCGGCCGCTCGCTTCACTGTGTGCTATGGGAAGCTCTGATGCGGGCGTGCGCTGATGCACCCGCATCAGAGCTCTGCGGCTGGAAAGATCATCCGGCTGGTACTTAAGTACCGGCCTGGATGTTCCGTGCAGAGACCGGGGTCACTGAACGGCTGGTCTCTTACATTGTGTGAACATAGCCTAATAATGCAAACAAGTAGGTGAAGAAAAATGGTGATACGTATTTGAGTATTTACCTAACTTGTAAGTCATGTAGGTCACAACAGGTATTACAGGTCCTCAATAGGTCATGTAGGTCCCAACAGGTATTACAGGTCCTCCGTAGGTCATGTAGGTCCCAACAGGTATCACAGGTTTAAGTCCAAGTTTAAGTCCTTATAGTGACCGTGTTTGGCTAAGTGACATTACTATGGGTTTCAGTGTTTGACCAAAAAACCTCCTATGTGCTTTGAAGAATACGTCCTCCTTCCTCAGGGTCTCCTGCACACAGACAACCTTCTGTATATTTAATAGGTGAGACGTTGACTGTCAGGATAATCACCTATAAATGGCGTTAGAGACACAGTTTTCTTAATTCTTCTGTTTTTTAAAGCAAAAGTAACCAGACTTTGAATGAATCCATTTTAGTTCTCTTGCTCTTTCAGTAGAGAGAAAAAGTTACGTATTACCTTTAAATAGAGCAACGACCCAGTATAAAACACTTTGAGGGTATGTTATGTATAGTTTGCAAATTCTATGACATATTCGGCTTTAGTTCTACTTCAATAAAAGCCATTTTCTAGCAAACGAAACTTTATTACCTCTCAACTTTTGTTTGCAATAAACTTCAAGTATGAATGGACCTCTTATTGGACATCTTTAGTCTTTTGAAGCCATTCCTGACACCTGGAGACAATTGGCAAAATTAAAATGTATTTTTACAGGCAAGATTCCATTTCTCTCAATTATCTGTTATTTCTTTGATGCTCAAAGTCAACATGAAAAAAAAAAAAAACATTTCAATATAGCGTGTGTATGAGTAGGGATGGTAATAGATTCATTAGTACAAAAGGGAAAACATCACCATCTGCTGCCCGTTCCAAACTTCAATTCCACATAAGGACAGGAAATAATCGGACAAGAAAAAAAGAAACCACCTTGTTACAAAAATATATCATATTGGTGTCCAAACCTTAAAGAGAATGTATTAGATTGATGCAACTTTGTTCATGTATAAAATATCAGATTTTCTTCCTGATCGTTCTTTAAGTTTTGTGAGAAATTGGTCATGATGCAATGATAAATACCATAGGCTGCTCATTGGGATAGGAAAAAAACAGGGATTAAATACTATCACAGATTCCTCTATTGAAGCCATGTTTTTGATAGCTCTCTACCTTTCTTCTCTGCGGCTTCTTCCAGTGAGACCATCAAGTAAGAAAATGACTATAGATACCATTTAATAACTGTGATAAAGGCTTTGGCTGAAATGCGTCTAGCGTGGGTGGGAAATCACCATGTTTGTTATTCAGTGGATTTTTCCTAAATAAAGGAATGCTTTTATGGACATAGTGCTGGACCATCTTCTTCTTACTCCATTTGGCTCCTGTTGGTCTTCGGGTGAATCTCTTGACCTTAACACCAACAGCCTCGACTAAGCAGCTCAGATACACATTCACACAGCACACATTGTACAATTACGAATGTAGAGGTAAAAACAACTTTTTGAAACATTTAATAAACCTTTGTACCAACTTAACCAAATTTTGATAATTGTTTTTTACTTTTCTGTGTGTGAATTTTATTATACTCAGATCAGGACTTTACCCCTTAGCGTCCCATGATGTATCTGATATGTCATGGTAACGCGGGGGGAGTTCAGAGAGGGGTCCCGCCGGGACCCCGCTCTGAACGGCGCTGCTCCCGGCTGTTATGTACAGCTGGCCAGCTCCTCTATTAGCCAGCATGGGTCCTGTTGCCGCGCGGGCTAATTAAGCATCTAAATGCAGCTGTAAAACCTGACAGCTGCATTTAGATGCTGTGCTCTCGTTGTCCCTGGTGTCTAGTGGGACGTATCTCCCCCCCCCCCCGCGCGATACGATCGCGGGTGGGGGGGGGAGATCCGTGCTTCTGGCCAGACCGGGACTCGGTGTCGCAATGACGCTGATCCCGGTTTGGCAATAGATTGCTATGGCCTGCAGCAGGCCAAAGAGATCTATCACCGATCTAATGGATCTTTGCTGTGTATATACACAGCATTGATCTCTATGAGAGATCAGTGCTGTGTATATACAAGTCCCCCTAGTTACAGTAAAAAAAAAAGTAAAAATGTTTTTTTGTAGTAAAAAAAATCACCTCTCTTTTGCCATTTTATAAATATAAATAAATAAACAAAAAAATAAATAAACATGTTTGGTATCGCCACGCACGTAATCGCCTGAAATATTAATTTATCACAATACTGAACTTGCACGGTAAATGGCATCAGCGCAAAAAAATTCCAAAGTGCAAAATTGCGCATTTTTGGTCGCATCAAATTCAGAAAAAATGTAATAAAAAGCGATCAAAAAGTTGCATATGCGCAATCAAGGTACTGATAGAAAGAACACATCATGGCGCAAAAAATGACACCTCATACAGCTCCATAGACCAAAGGATAAAAGCGCAATTAGCATGGGAGTGGAGCGATTTTATGGAACATATATTTGTTAACAATGGCTTGAATTTTTTAAAAGCCATCAAATAAAATAAAAGTAATACATGTTACATATCATTGTAATCGTTACAACTTGAGGAACATGCATAATAAGTCAGTTTTACCATAGGGTGAAGGGCGCAAACACGAAACTCCCTGAAATGAAAACAAATTTTTTTTTTTTTTAATTTGACAGCGCAAATGATTTTTTTCTGGTTTCGCAACATATTTTATGGGAAAATAAAGTCTGTCAATGCAAAGTACAATTGCTGTCACAAAAAATAAGAACTCATATGGGTCTCTAGGTGAAAAAATAGAAGCGCTATGGCCTTTTAAACATAAAGTGGAAAAAGCAAAAGCAAAAAAAAAAAATTGGCCTTAAGGGGTTTAGAAACTAAAAACATTTTAGTTTTGTGTCTTTTATCCCTCTTCAAATGTATGTTTTGGAATTATATAATGACAAGTCAACTAACATTATAACTATTCCGCTACCAGATACAGACCACTATAACACATTCGTAACACAGCCATTAGCTTAAACATATTAATTTTTTACTTTCTTTGACACAACATATCTGGTCATGCCTTGTCCATTGGCATATGTAGGAGCCTTAGCTACGGCAGGTAGTTTAAGTCTCCTTTTGTCTCAAACCGTTCCCTCTAATGGCTGAAGAAATGGAACATGACACCATTTTACGTGTGGGGGTCACATTCATCACACAATATTCTTTTAATGTCTCCGAAGTAACTGTCAGACCGGACATACTGAATCTATTTAAGCTCGAGCGTGCCATTTTTTATCTTCAGTGATCTTTAATTCACATAAAAGGGTCAAGAAAATGTGATTAAGTGACAGGTTTAAAATGTACTATAATATTAAATAGCTTGATTAAGTGACAACTATAAAATGTAATACAATATTAACTATCTGGCTACATCCCAAAAGAACTTTAAAGAATTTTGAATAGTTCGGTATTTCCATAACCCATTTAAAAGTTGGTTCAAAAAACATTGAAAAGTGTGTGCAAAAAATGTGTGGCTTGGTTTTATGTATGGTGATGGGATAAAGAAAGGGAAAGCTACATGCATTTTTCCAAAGATTGGTGTCGGCAAGATACTAGCTGGGTCTCCGCAAAGGAGAATCAGTACCATTAGGAAGGAACTTCAGATACCTGCTTGATCCTGCCAGTAGCATATGCCTGTTTAGAGATTTAGGCCAAGTTCACACTTTGTAAGACAGCGACCTTTCTATGACACTTCTGTGAAGTTCATTCTGTCCGGTACTGCAGTACCAGCCGGATGAACATCATTCCTTTGGAATTGGAATGTGGGAACATTCGGTTGTGCTTGCGTGCCAATTCACTGTAGGAGACAATGTAAAGTATGGCCGAAGCCACACTTGACATTGTCTGCACGGTCAATTTTTTGCAGCGGCTATTCAATGAATAGCGGCCGCACAAAATTGACATGTCAGTTTTTTGTGCGGCCGCACATTCCATAGTAATTAAAGCGATCGGCCACTGTCATTAAATGACGAGCGTTGTTGCAAAGCAGCAACAACGGCCATTGTTTAATGAAAGTATACGTTGTGTTAACGTGGTGTTATTCCAGGAAAAGTAGGAGATCTGCCGGCGTACGCTCTTCCGGCTTACTTGGCTCTTTCCATTGCTCCATAGGAATCAACAGAGCCGTGGGTCATGTGCCTATTCATAATACAGAAGGCAGGGGCCGATACGGAGATCGGCGGATGGTTGGTGGGTACAGAGGTCGGACACCCTGCAATCTCCTACTTTTCCCTATCCTGTGAATAGGGAAAAGTTTATTTTTCCTGGAATACCCCTTTGTGTAAGTTTGCACGGCCCATAAATCATGAACCCCTTTAATTGCTCCAACTTGTTTTCTTGTAATTCTAGAGCTAATCAGAGATTAGCGAACCTCAAACACGCTCGGGTTCATCTGAGTGTGCCATTTTAGTACCAGTGGTTGAAGAAGATGGATGCAGCCCTAGGGAGTTCTGGAAAACATGGATACAGCCTAGGACTGAGTTCATACGCTGTCTTTTTTATTACAATAAAGGCTGTTATTTGTTACTTAAAATAACAGCTGTTATGTTTAGTCTTCAATTATTTCCGCTGAAGATGATGGAAACAAAACACACAATGCATAGAATAACGGTTGTTCTTTGCAGCTGCTGTCAAATTAATGTTCAGGACATTTATTGGTGGTTTATTTTAAGTTGTTTATATACAGATTTTTTTTTTTTGCCGTGCTTTCAACAAAATTCATAGGACCTTTAAAAATAGCCATACCCAAAAGGGTGTTGAACACAACCATCATTCCACCTAAATCTAAATAACGTACTGCCAAAGTATGTTAAAGTAACAAATAACGGGCATTGAAAATCGTTCTGTGAACATAGCATATGGCTGTATCCAGGTTTTCCAGGCAGCCTTAGGGCTGCATCCAACTTCCTTGGCCACCAGTATTCAAATGCTGCACTCTTGGGTTCAGATCAACCCAAGAGTGCTTATGTGATGCGGGTGTGATGATGTAGGGAGCCGCTGCATACAACAGTCAGTCACCCCTAGTAGCGATATAAGGGACATTATTAGCTCAGTAATATGTACAGGATATCTTGCTGCCACATGTGTTGCCTCTCATGGCTTTTTCCAACTGGAAAAGGCTCACCCATACAAAACAAGGGTTTCCCAGAAACTCAACACATTTTCTTGGCCACCAGATTTCCCATACGGTGAGCCAACTTTTATAACATTCAAGTGTGCAGTGCAAGATCTGTGGGTATCTGTGATACAGTATGCCATATAATGGCCTCCATACCCAACCGTATGTCATCTTGTAATCAGGCTAGAGGTGCCCAAAAGAGTACTAGAGCCTCCTTTTAATTGTAAAGCTTTTTCTGAATAAATGTATCCTTTCACTCTAAGGCCAGGTTCACACTACGTGAAACACCAGTTGTTCTGTGACCCGGCTGGGTCACAGAATGGCCAGTGTCAGTGAAGGTCATCCCGACTGGTACTGCAGTACAGGCCAGATGATCTTCTTTTGTGCTGAATTGGGATGCGGGCGCATCCGTGTGCACCCGCATTCCAATTCACCATAGCCAACAATGGAGAATGCGGCCAAAGTCGCACTCTCCATTATGTGATCTGTCAGGCTTGTGCTGCCACTATTCAATGAATAGTGGGAGCACAAAACTGACAAGTAAGTTTTTTGTGTGGCCGCTAGGGATCCCGGCTGGAGTGTATACTGTGTGATTACACTCCAGACAAAATTCCCCTCAGACTGCAGTGCACGCAAATTTTGTATTAATCACGTCCGTTGTTGAAAACCGGTTATGCTGTGTGAACATAGCCTAATAATGTAATCACTTACATACAGTATATAATCATTACATTCAAACATAGAAAGTTTCATTCAATTCTACCAACTCCTAGGTGAATTTTTTGTGTGTAAATGAGTGTATTTTAGTAATTGTCTCAGTGATCGTGCAAAAACTTGTCACTTAAGACATTTCATTTGAATTTGATGTTTCTTTAATGTAATGGTGGCATGCTCATTGTTGTTTACCATTGTCATGTTGTCAATCAATATAAAGAGGTTGGAGAAATGTAATTACAGTATCTCACACCTGAGAGCAATCACGTCAGAACTTATTCTAATGCTAAACCTCGGTGAATCTAGTTAAAATTTTGCAATCTTATCTCAGTACTTATTCCACCACACTATAATAAACCGGGTCTCCATATGTTCTACCTAACCCACATTTGGAATAGCCTTGTCTGGCAGCAATATATTATTTAATTTACCAAAGATTATAAGATTATTGTCCCCTTAAATTCTAATTGTCAGATGCATATAAAAACAAATTGCCTTCATGTTATGCCTGCTCCTTGTTTATTGCATGCATTTTCAGCAAGTTCTTATTTCTCAGGGGGTTGGCATTTATTGTAATAGTCATGTATGAATTCAATTTTACAGAAGGGCTTTGAACAAAAAAGAAAATTCTGTGATTAACAGGTGCTTTGAGTAAAGTTTTAAAAGTGCCCATATACTTCAGATGAAAGATGATCAATCTTCCCTATCGCTAGAGCTGCTAATGATCTTCCCTATTGATGGGGCTGATGACAATCTTCCCTATCGCTGGGGCTGATGATGATCTTCCCTATCGCTGGGCCTGCTCGTGATCTTCCCTATCGCAGGCACAGCTCATGATCTTCCCTATTACTGAGGCTCATGATCTTCCCTATTGCTGGGGCTGACGATGATCTTCCCTATTGCTAAGGGCTGACGATGATCTTCCCTATCGCTGGGGCTGATGATGATCTTCCCTATCGCTGGGGCTGACGATGATCTTCCCTATCGCTGGGGCTGACGATGATCTTCCCTATCGCTGGGGCTGACGATGATCTTCCCTATCGCTGGGCCTGCTCATGATCTTCCCTATCGCTGGGCCTGCTCATGATCTTCCCTATCACTGTGGCTGACGATGATCTTCCCTATCGCTGGGCCTGCTCATGATCTTCCCTATCGCTGGGCCTGCTCATGATCTTCCCTATCGCTGGGCCTGCTCATGATCTTCCCTATCGCTGGGCCTGCTCATGATCTTCCCTATTGCTAAGGCTCATGATCTTCCCTATTGCTGAGGCTCATGATCTTTCCTATTACTGACGCTCATGATCTTTTCTATTGCTTGGGCTCATGATCTTCCCTATCGCTAGCACTGCTCATGATCTTCCCTATTGCTGAGGTTCATGATCTTTCCTATTGCTTAGGCTCATGATCTTCCCTATTGCTGAGGCTCATGATCTTCCCTATCGCTGGGCCTGCTCATGATCTTCCCTATTGCTAAGGCTCATGATCTTCCCTATTGCTGAGGCTCATGATCTTTCCTATTACTGACGCTCATGATCTTTCCTATTGCTTGGGCTCATGATCTTCCCTATCGCTAGCACTGCCCATGATCTTCCCTATCGCTAGCACTGCTCATGATCTTCCCTATTGCTGAGGTTCATGATCTTTCCTATTGCTGAGGCTCATGATCTTCCCTATTGCTGAGGCTCATGATCTTCCCTATTGCTGAGGCTCATGATCTTTCCTATTGCTGGGGCTCATGATCTTCCCTTTCGCTGGGGCTCATGATGATGTTCCCTATTGCTGGGTCTGATGATGGTCTACCCTATTGCTGGGGCTGATGATTTTCTTCCCTATCGCTAGCACTGCTCATGATCTCCCCTATCACTGGGGCTGATGATGATCTTCCTTATTATTGGGGCTAATGATGATGTTCCCTATTGCTGGGTCTGATGGTCTACCCTATTGCTGGGATTGATAATGATCTTCCCTATCACTGGGGCTGCTTCTGATCTTCTTTATCGCTGGGGCTGATGATGATCTTCTCTATCACTGGGGCTAATGATGAGTTTGCCTATCACTGGTTCTGATGATGGGCTACACTATTGCTGGGACTGATGACGATCTTCCCTATCGCTGGGGCTAATGATGATTGTCTTTCCTTTTGATGGGGATGACTACTTAAGAGATCACTCCTCTATTGTGTTGCCAAAATTTCTATTGGTTGCGGCTTCAGAGGGGTTAAATGGGAAGAATCAATGCTTTCTTCAATCCTGAGGGTGGTTATCCAGAATTAGGAAAAAATACTTTCTATAAAAAAAACAAAAAAAACAAAAAAACAACACCACTGTTGCCCTCAGTTTGTGTGTGGTATTGCTGCTCCTTTCCATTGAAAAGAATAGAACTGAGCTTTAATACCACAAACAACCTGAGGACATTTTTTTTAAGAAAAAAGCAGATATGTTTTTCCAGTACAAGAAACCACCCTTTAAATTTTGTTAATTCATAGAAATACAAATTTTATTTTCTAAATAATAGTCCTGTTTTTCAGACTTCTCTTGCCTACAGATATAAGTAGTTTTCACTATTGGGAAACTGGAAAAAAAAAGTCTTAAGGTTAATTTAGGCCAGGATTTCTCAACCGTGTCCTCAGCTTCCCCTTAGAAGTCATGTTTTGTGAATTTTCTGCTCTGGAAACAGATGGAATCATTGCTGACCAAATCAAATAGATGTGTTCATTGGTCGTCTATTTACAAATTGTGGAAGCATTATCTAATGGGGTAGTTAACAACCAGAAGCTGCCAACTAGATGTTGGAGTTTGTAACCTGTTTGGTATGTTCTGACACATGGTATTTGACTGATCTCGGGAAGAAAACATAATGTAAAGAAAGGTTAAATGGAATTAAAAGCAACCTAAAGATTACAACAGAAACAGAACAGAGCATGGGGTACAGCCAGATGTTAGGCCAAACATACAAAGCCTATATAACTAAGGATGTCTCACTGATCAATGAACATGATCAATTTAATATACAAATAACCACATTTTTTTTTCTAAAATCATGTATTGTTCAGTATAATAATCTTCGAGAAACAATAGCAGATGTATGGGGCAATGTAAGATTCAACACTTTCCTCCTTACACTTGCTAGGCTGGGAGCTAAGCTAGTGTAGGACTGAACCCAAATGGGCTGTTGAATATGAATTGAATTTGACGGCCAACTAGAACAAAACGTCTAAAACAAATTTAATACTCACAAAAAGTTAGGAATATTTAACTTGCGGAAGAACTCTCAGGATGAATCTAAAATGCTCGCTAACGTTTACAGGTGAACTTAACGTGACCTCCTCTAAACTTTTAATTGCACATGTCCAATTGTTCAACGTCTCAATATTTTTTGGACAACTTGCTGTTCTGTAGCAAGGAGCTTGTTAAGTGGTGCTTGGTGGTGGTGTTACTATTTAGGTAGGTGTGTCTGGTTTTTACAGAACTGCCCTACGCTTTGTGAATGGTACAGTTACAATCCCATACTACATGAATAGCATCATTAATTCAGTCATTTTTTTTGCATGAACAACACAGGCCTGATGTCATCTTCATGGAGGACAATGCTCCAGCGCATCGAGGTTGCAAGCTTAGGGAATGGCTGCTGAAGACTGGGGTACCTCACATGGCATAGCTACGATTCATGGGGCCCCATAACAAAAAACTGTGTGCCCCCACCCCACACGCAACACAAAATGAATATGTCACAATTTTTATAGACAGCCATGATTTAATTGTTGTCAAAGGAAAACACTGCTTGCATCCTTCTTGACATGGCTCCAACCAGGGGTGGGACTACTGGGCCTCCTGGGTGCTGCATATGGCCTCCAAACTCTGACCCATTTACCCAGAGTGCTCCTGATGAGTGCTCAGAGTTAAATATGAAGCTCTGATTGACAGGGCGAGGAGCAATTGACAGGGCAGGTTAGAAACCCTGCCAATCACCCTTGTGGCAACAGGCAGCATTCTGCCTCCAGCCAAATGAAGGTACTTCCTCACCTAGCACTCTGGCACACAAATGATGTCACTGACGCCAGACATCTGCTGCAACTAGGTGATTATTTTTATTTTAATTTTTTACACTGGGTGTCTACAAAGGGGGAAGGGGGTAATTAAAAGGGGATTGCCTACATGGGGGAGAAAGATAATTTAAAGAGAATTGCCTACATTGGGGGGAAGGGTTTAATTTACAGAGGATTACCTGCATGGGGGAGGGGGTTAATTTACAAGAATATAACTACATGGGAGGGGATTAATTTACAGAGGAATGCCTGCATTGGAGTAGGGGGTTAACATACAGGGGGATGCCTGCATGGAGAGAGGGGGTTAACAGTGGGATGCCTACATAAGAAAGGGGGCTAACTACCAGGGGAAATGCTTACATGGTGGGGGCTAACTACTAAGGAAGATGACTACATGGGAGCGATTAACTAGGAGCAACTAACAGGGGGGATGCCTACATGGGAGGGAAGAGAGATACATACAAGGGGAGATTCCTATGGGGGGAGGGGCTAACTACCAGGGTAGATGATCTATGAAGGGATGTCTAAAGATAGGGGTGACTTCTAACTACCTGGGAGATTTGACTACAGGGGGATGCCCACATGGAGTATACTAAATACTGATGGGCTTACTACTGGGGGGTCACTTACAGAGAAATGCCTACCAACCACAAAGTCCACATGTGGGGGATTTAGCTACATGAAATTTACTATTTACTGGGGCCGGTGCTACTTGCAAAAGGAGGCCCAACAACTATATAAATGCAAAAAAGGTCTGACTACTATTTTAGGGCACAGAGGTGCCTAACTATTATATGGGGGAACACAGAAGCCTAACTACTATATGGGGGTACTTAATTGTCTTACTACTATATGCATACAGAGGGCTCTAACCACTATATGAGTGGATGTGGAACATGATGATGCATGAGTGAGGAAACTAAAATGTTTGTCTAACAGATTCTACGGGGACAACACATGGCTGAGCCCTCATGATGACCCAAGTCAAATGGAGAAAAAAAGGAAAAGTAAGCAATTGGAGAATATATCCCCTGTGATTCACTCAAAGAAGATGACCCCTGTTAGTTATTGGCTTTAACTGAACTGTAATCACTTCTATAATGTGCAGAGACTGTGTATAGCTGGTATCTACCTCTTTATGGTCACTGTATGAGGTAAAAAACTTAATTTTTTGCAGAGTTTGTAACAAATGTGGATTTGTGATGTTCGGTTTTCTCATCTCAAATACTGACTAACATGCGAGTAAATAAAAAAAGGAAAAAACATCTTATATTTACCCATTCTATTCCCACAATGCTGTGCACTCTCAAAGAAAAGTAAAAAACAAATAAAAAACACCAATAATAAAAAAAATCACTTTAAGACTACATTCCCACTACAGGAATATGCCATAATTTTACGGCAAAAGGTGACTGTCCATTGATAATGACGGCTGCAAATAATGTTTACTATTACGCTAGATTCACACTGGACGTATTTGCAGCGAATTCCGCTGCGGATACCTCTCCTGTCAGTGCCAATGTGATTACACACTGCCAGCTGAATTGTCATCCTGCTGTGATTACGTAAGTGCCGCCCCCATTAAGCTCCCGGCGCCTGGGAACATAGTTTACCTAATCCACGCTCCGGCCGCATCTGAGGGAGCCTCAGATGCGGCTGGAGCGGGGAGCAGGTAAAGTATCTTCCCAGCAGCGGGGGGGGGGGGGGGGGGGGTCAATGGGGGCAGCACTTACGTTATCACATTGATACTGACAGGAGAGGTATCTGCAGTGGATTTCGCTGCAAACTTGCAGCGTGAAATCTGCTGCAGATACATCCAGTTTGAATCTAGCCTTAATAGACGCCCACGTTTTTTTCGATAATATTCTGTAGTGGGAACATAATATTAAAGAGCTAATAAAGAATCCTTATACAGTTGTTATATAAAACGTTTGGCTGATTTAAAACACTTGCTTTCAAGTCAAAACTCTAACACCAACCAACGTGTAATACTAATATTAACACAATATTAACAAAACCCAGCACAAAATGTTCTGCAGGCAGCGAGTCAGTCAGCTAGAAATCTTTTTAGACTCGCAGATGTGAATCCGTCTGTTGTTTCTTCCCCAGTCTGTAGATCCATTTCTTCTCCACAAATTTGCATGTACAAACATCTTTAAAGCACCAGCAAGATCAGTCCATCTTTTTTTTTTTTGGTGCTCTGAATTTAAAGCAAGTCAAATCTGTTCTAGTAAAAACCTTCATTGAATCGGACATTATTAATAGGGGGCAGTTAATGCAGGTCGTCACTTTTTTTTTCTTTTTTGTTTTTACCTGGAAACATTATTCTGCCATTTTAAATTACTTTAAAGATTCATCTCTATATGGACAAGTGATTTATTTCTTATGGGATATTCTCACTCATCTCCTAGACGTAAATCTGAGAGGCTAGCTGGAAGTAGACAGTATCTAGGCACTGCTTTTGTCCCCAGCCCATAGCTCACCCTAATTGCTAAAGCTTTAATGAAAGATTTACTGTTTGTAGACAAAAGTTGAGCGTTTGGTCATGAAGTCTCGGGAGATCATTTGCACAGCTCATTTCTTATTTTGGACCCAAGTATTTTTGCTATATACTATGACTTCTTCGTGTGTGAATGTAGATAATAAATATGTTAATAGGACTATTGGCCATGGAAAAAGAAAAACACAGTGTTTGCACCTTGAAATGTTAACAATCCCTTCTTAGTGGTGCAACAGTAGAGAGAATAGCTCATACTGACGACTAAACATTGAGGATAAAATTAGCAGTTTTGCTATTTGCTATTTCATACTGGGATGTCAAAGTATTTTAAATAAATGTAGACATCTTTGGGTAGTGAAAGGAACAATTATGGGACGTGTTACACCTACAGTATTACTTTCAGCATTAGGATTTTAGTATTATGTTTAGAGCTGCAAATTCGTTTCGCGAGCTTTGTGATTTTTGGATCAAATTTGTTAATATTCGTCAATTGAATCTTAACAAATTTCAATAAAACAGTCAAACTATAGAAGATACTGGACAATCAGCCAGTCAATCATCCAACGTAATGAAACCCAACACAGTAGGAGTGGAGTGCGAGCACTGATTATGTGAGGCGCACGCTCCATTCACTGATCCCAGAAAATTGGTGTAACTCAATAGGAGTGTACAGTGTACAGTGCCCAGTGGGTGAATAATATGGACTGTATCTTCACTGGTCCCAGTGAATTTCTACAGCCACCCAGTGACTTGGTAAACTGGACACTTGGTTGAAAGCTACAACAAATGAAAATCCTCCACAATCAGCTATCCTCTCCTCTCGTTCCCTATATCACTCTGTTAGTCTCTCATTGCTCTGCTGTAACTGAATGCTACAATCCTGATCTCTCCTCAACAAACAGCCGCCCGGCAACCTCCGTTACCGAACCACCTTATATAGAGGGGGAGGTGCTAACATCACAGAGAGGCCTGCAGCTGATTGGACAGGCGCTATGGATTATGGTTAATTCCTTTCTTCTGCCCAGTGACGCTTCAGACAGAATGTGTGGCCCCCATTTTGTTTGTTTACGAATTTCCTTAACGGACTGGCGGAAATTCGCTTCGCAGAATGAAGCAAATTGACGGCCTAATTCACAGCGAATTTTGATTTGTTGCATTCACTTTGCTGATCTCCAATTATGTTCCATATTTTTTGCATAAAGACGTGTAGCATTTGCTGGTCTGAATATGTAGTTTATTTAAAGATCTATAGGTGGATAAAGAGAAGTTTCTATCAAGCGCTGTAGAGAGAAGGACAAAAATTATTTGGTGTTAAAAATCGATATTGTATCAATGTATAAAGATGGTATAATAATATCCCATTAGCACATAAATATTATAACCACCTCTTATTATTGATAACTCGTAACCCCTTCCTGCCACAGTGATGGACATTTTTTTCGCTTTCCTTCCTATTTATTTTCTAAGGGACCCTGTAAGCAGCATGCTTGTATAAGAGAAAAAAGTAGTATAATGGCTTTAGAGTGATATTTTCATCCCCCACCCCCCATTGGCAGATGATGATATCACCGGCATGGGGAACAACGTCTGCTGCATGTTATAAGAAAACCTTTGTCTTCTTTAATGCGTAAAAAGGCTTTCATTGTTGGTAGACAGTCCTTCTCCCTGCAAGGGATTATCCATAATCCCTAGCGCCCATCCAATCATTTGCATTACGAATAGTAAGTTTGACGAATATTCGATAATTCGATAATATTTCAATAATCAAATACTTGTTCCTATAGACTTTAATGGGATTGAATATTCAATCGAATATTCGAATATTCGGGAAATATTCGTACGAATACCGAATATTCTAATATTTCACTATTCGCTCATCACTATATAGGAAGTCACAGTAAACACAGTGTCCATCTTAATACCTTACTGGATGCTCATTTACCAATGTCCACTGCTGTCCTGGGAGAATATTGATATTACACCGCTCATCCACCAATGTCCACTACTCTCCATGGTGGAAATTGAATGATTGACAGGCTGATTGACATTTTTTAGAAATTGACATTTTCCAATTTTGACACTGTCGCAGCAACAGCTGATGAAAGAAATCACTACTCTGTAATAGTCCCTTTTCAGGGGAATGGCCATTGTTTCTACAGCATGTGAGCATAGCCTAAGGATTGAGTATTTTAAAAAATAATTTACAGACCTGTAAACAACAATGTTCCCCTTTAAGCCAGGCATCTATGTTCTTAAAGTTTTTAAAAGACAATTGGGATATGGTAATTTCCAGTGTACCAATAAGTAAGTTGATTTCATCTTCTCTGCATAGCACTTGATTTAACTATTTTGTTAATTTATCTGAGAAGAAGAAATAGTTTATGAAAGGGAAAATTTTCAGGGATGTCCAAGAAAACCTGATGTTCTTGATCACTTTTCAGGTCACATAGTCCAATTTGCATGGTCTAACCTGGCAACCTCATTTATTCCTTCGGAGCTGTTTGAAGAACATTAAACTTGCAGATGCAATTATTGTATAATAAAGTATTGATTTCTCTAGAAACGCTCTAACATTATCCTCCTTAAAATTAGCATTTACAAGAAATAAATCCAAATTTTTCATTAAAATTAACCTAGTGGACACACGGTGAGTAAATTACAATAAAAGATTTTTCTTTCAGGGATAAGTGTTTTAGATATCCATGGAGAAGTTACAATTTTATTGTATTGAGTTTGGCTCAGGAATCCACCTGTCATGTATCCTACAATAAATATGCTTTTTGGTGTTTTTTTATTTTTATTTGAACATACAGTAGATATGTCAACATTAAGGATGAGCGAATCACTCATAAATTCGCTTTGCGGAGTTTGGGAATATTTGCATGCATTCGCGAATTTCAGTGAATCGCATTCAAACGAATTTCATTAAAAACAGGCAGACTATAGTAGCTACAATAGTGGGACGGTTACAGAGTAGCAATTTTTTTTAACAGTTGTTGCTGTGACAGTGTCAAAAGTTGGAAAATGTACATTTAAAAAAAAAAATGTCAATCAGCCTGTCAATCATTCAATTTCTGCCATGGACAATAGTGGATGTTGGTGGTTCAGTGGCGTAATATCAATGTTTTCTCAGGACAGCAGTGGACAATGGTAAATGAGCACCCAGTGAGGTATTAGGATGGACACTGTGTTCACTGTGACTTCCTATAATGCACACCCAGCACCCAGTGACTTGGTATAATGCACACCCAGCACCCAGTGACTTCCTATAATGCACACCCAGCACCCAGTGACTTTTTTATACTGCACACTCAGCACCCAGTGACTTGGCATAATAAACAACAGTCCCCCAGTTACTTGGTATACTGGACAATAGCTTCACTGCTCCCAATGAAAACCACCCACAATCCACCCTCCTCTTCATATGGTGGTTTTGGTGGTTTCCCTACAGGAGCCACCCCTTGGCCAGGTCTTTCCTGGAGGGATATCTGGCTAGCCTTGTGTTTCAAGACTCTTAAATGAGGCTCCACAGGCTCTTTTTTGGCATATTCTCTTAGGTTATGACATCCTTTATTACATTTGACAAGAAAACATATTTATAGTTTTTATAATGGAAAAAATATGGAAAAAAAACATACATAAAAATAGGCAGATATTGTTGCTGCTATTGGTAACATTTTGGTGCATTGTATACTATATATGTGAAATAAGTTAGTGTACTAGGGGCCCACTGTGTCTCTACAACTCAAGGGCCCACATAAAATGCAAGCTGACCCACAACTGGCTTACACCCTGTAAAACGTATGTCACTTATTTTCCTTGTGGTGTAAAATATCCACAGCAGCCAATCACAGCAAATCTTTCAGCTCTGGTAAAATGAGAGCTGAGATGTGATTGGTTGCTGTGGGTAGTTTACACCAGTCTATATTTTACACCCTTTGATAAATGTGGGCCTATATTTATAACTGCCAGTTTGGATTCAACTGGAATTCACTTAGGACTATATATATTTAAAGCTACAAGAAGGGAAAGGAGACTGACTGATGTGGGGTGGGGCTGAAATACCTATAGAGTACATTGAAGGGGTTTGTTGAATGGGTCATGTGCTAAAGCCCAGCCACCTGCCCACCATAGGGCAGATTAGACTTTTGCTAGTTTTCATATGAACCTAATTTACTGGAAACGTGTTAAGTTGGTAATGGTCTGAAAAGCGAATGTACCACTTCACTTATAGAAAAAAATATATACTACCTGTTCACTGCAGAGATCCCACTGAAGTAGTCCATCTGCGCTATCTGCCCTAGTTTGTCAATCTGCAGTTTGGCTCCCTCTTTGCACTGGAAGCAGGCCCAGTGCCCCCCAGTTCACAGATACCCGCTCACCAAGTGATGTGGCACGATTTAATTCTGATGGAGGCCCATCCCTCAGAGAAGGAGATATTAGTGCATGGGGGTGCTGGGCTTGCTTCCAGTGCATAGAATGGGCCACATTGCAGATCGAGATGGCAGGAACCTGGTGGTGGTTTAAGAAATGGACTGCGTCATATAATTTTTTTTTCCCTGTAAGCGAATTGGTAAATTTGCTTTAAGGCAATTTACCATATGTTCTGACTAGTGTTGAGCGGCTTGCTTGGTGGAGTATAATGCTCTATCAAGCATTGGGGTGCTCGATCAAGCTCGATCAAATGACCAAGCACCTTGTGGTTCTCGAGTAAAGGTGGCCATACATTTTCAATAACTGACGGCCATCACCGCAGTAAACTGTGTCAGCAAGACACATTAGGCAGAGTCGAGCACTGAAAAATGCTTGACTCCAGTAGCGAGCGTTAAAGTATATTAGTGCTTGCTCAACACTATGGTATGTGGTATTTAGAGATATCTCACTCTAGTATAGAATAAGTATAGAAACAAAGAATTCCTAACTTTCCACCATATAGAGAATCTCTCCAACAGTGTCATGACTTTGTAATGAATACCAAAGGACAATAGATCAATGTTATCTATTCACTTCCCAAGACCTTGAAGCCAATAAAATTTCAGTAAGGCATCATTATTCATGAGCAGCATTTTTTCCTCACACTTATTTTATAGAGGAATTAATGGGCAGAGGAAAGACTAATGGTGATGGAAGAGAAACAGTCATTGGAGAAAGAGAATTCAAAATATAAATGTAGACTGCAAATATTGATTAGTGACTATCAATATGCCAATTGCCACCATAAAACACAAGCCCTGCTGACATTTTTGTCAATGTCCTTTTTAGAATCATACCTCTCAATGCCCAGTGTGCTGCTCAATTGCCTCTTAGCTCTGCATTTCTGTTTATTTCTGCTTTCAATGGCATTGGCTCTCTAGAAAATAAATCTAAATACTTTGCCGTCTATGCTGTGAAAACAATTCCTGATATCGGTAACAAATAAACCTTGAATCCATGTTTTTTAATTATTCCCCAAAGCTTAGGTTTCTAATAAACATTTGTATATCCATTATTCCCCATGTTCTCTATAAACATTATCGATATACTTGGTCAATATTTGTCCATGTCAGTGGGTGCGAAATATTTTCTGACCCAAGACACATTTCCTCTACGTGTTAAGAGGATTTAATTTTAAATTCTTTATGCAATTTAATCAAAGTAAAATTAACACATTCCATTAGTATATATTTATTTAAATGATTTTTTTTTTTATAGAAAATAAAATTTCTGTTTGCTACGGAAACCGAGCAGAAGGAGATCTTAACATATTCCTCTGACTTGCCACTGTATATACAGTGGTGTCTTGGATTACGAGCATAATTCGTTCCATGACTGTGCTTGTAATCCAAATCACTCTTAAACCAAAGCAAATTTTCCCATAAGAAATCATTGAAATGCAGACAAATGAATCCACATCCCAAAATATTTTTTTTAAATTCCGAATAACATGTAAAACAAAGGAAACAAACATTTAGAAACAGCTGAATATGGTATACTATAAGTTACTGTACCAGTATAGCAATCAGCATGTGGTGTATAATGTATAGCAAGAGCATAAGAACAGGAAAAAAAACAGGTACTGCTAGGCTGCTGCTGTTTTTTTTTTTTTTTTTACTTAGCTGATTATTGAAACTGGGGGAATCCTACACACTCTTTTAATTTTTTTTATTTTTTATTTATTTAAAAAGCATGTAGCGTTCCCCCCATATCCATAACAGCCAGGTAAAAAAACAAACAACAGCAGCCTAGTAGTACCAGGATGGGAAGGGCCATTTATTTTGTCCCTCCCCAGCCTAATAATACCAGCCTTCCACCATCCAGTCCAGGAGCACCATTTCTAATGCTCCGGAACAACTGGCTCTTCCCAATACCCCTGTAGAGGTGGGTATTGGGGTGATAATGGGTGGATAAGTGTTAGCCATTTTACCGGCTAACACTAAACCCCGGTTTAGCAATGGATGCCATCTGTTAGATGGCTTCCAATACTAAGACCCCAGACTCAGAAATTGGTTGCTATAATGCTATAGATGTGATCCCGTTCCTGTCTACTGCATTATAGCCGCCAATTTCTTAACAGTATATTAAGTTAAAACTGCATATTTCTGTTTTAGTTTTGCTTCTTTAAAGGAAAAAGAGTCAAATTAGAATAGAAACATGCTGTATTAAGTTAATATACTATAAATAAGCTGACAGTTATAATGCAATAGACAAAATCCCTTCCATCTATTTAATTAAAGCCGCCAGCTTTTTTACTATATTTACTTAATACAGCTTATTTTCATTCTAATTTTGTTAGTTTTCGTTTAAAAAAGTAAAACTGAAATAAAAATATGATGTTATAAGTTTTTACCAAGCACCCAAGCAGCACGCAGTACTCTGGTGTTCGAGTATCAAGTACTTTCGAGAAGTCCGATACTCTTGCAAATATTGTACTCGAACAAGAGTCCTTGCTAATCTCTAAATATAACCATTAGACCCATCCTCAATCAGCAATATTGGTGCTCGTTTGCAGTATCTTTACAAGGCGTGATTAATCATGTAGACAGGCCACACAAACAATCATTGCATTATTTGTGCGGCCACTTATTTATTGCTAATGACCGCACATCTTCTGTTTACACTGAGCAATAAATTTTTCTGCTGCACAAAAGTTGTGATCAATCGAGGAGCAGGCTCTTTCCTGCTCCTCAGCTGAACAGTGATACTTTTACACAGGTAGATTATTGGCCAAATGAGTTTCTAGCAAAGCTCATTTCTAGCAAAGCCCATGTAAAAGGGACTTTAGAGTTTCTCAAGGCTCTGTCCTAGAGCCTCTCTACTTTATCTATTCATTTGGTCTGGGAAAGATTATAGATTTACCTCTCATATTTACTTCTTCAGTCTAGACCTTTTATTCTCTTCTGTAAACCAAACGACACCATCTCCTCCTACCTTCACCTCAAAAACATTTCCTGAATCCTCAGTTTCCTCAATTGTGACTCAAAAAACTGTTGACAGATGCCCTCCTCCTCTCACATTTGGAGATCCAAACATCCTCCTCTCAGGCCTTCCGTCTAAAACCAATGCTCCCTTCCAATCCTTTCCTAATCTACCGTTCCCCTAACTCCCTTCAGTTTAAACTGTTAATAATGACTTACAAGGCTCTTCCCAATCTTTTTCCTCCATAAATCTCTAACTTGATATCAGATACCGGCCCTTATGAACAGAAATTCTCCTATTGGGACAACTTCTTCAATACAAATTATATCTAGATGTTTTATAGTAATGTAGTGTATTACTACTCACAGTCAGCAATGGCAAAATAAAACCAGTGTAAAGATTTTATAATACAATATATATGATAAAGCTAACTTCTTGCTGCATCATAGAAAAATATCCAACCATATACCATAAAACATCCAATCTTTAATTAATTGTTTCTGGCTGTAAGGCCCTTAGTCATAGAATACATAAAGGGGGACATTGTGTTATCACTGCGCCTTCGGCATAAGACACAGAGAAGGTGCAGCCTCCTCCTGTAGCTGATCTACCATGATTAACGCCACTAATCATGGCAGAAATCTACACCTACTCAGGAGCAGGTGTACATTTTTGTGCCTGCCATGTGGCAGAAGCAAATCCTACCAGATTTACCTAGGAGGTGTGTGTCTCTTAGTAAATCCAGGTGGTAGCAGGGTCTAATTTAAGACCATCATATGTATACGCCAGTCTTAATAAGTGTCCCCCATAGTACACAAACTGTATAGGTGCTTACTTTTTGCATAGGTTTTTGTATGTGATTGAGGGGAGGAATTGTGAGGGCTGATGTTGGTTTGTTTTACTTTGTATTTCGTATTTATCTCTTGTTTCTATGTATCTGGAGCCGGCACCACCTGGCACGCTCGACCCCTGACATTACCTGTAGCAGCGTCCGGGTCCGCGGGCCACTGCATGGACGTGCCGACGGCTGCACTGCTCCTTGGCCAGGTGTCCCAGGTGCCTTAGTCCACTGTAATGCTGACTGGCAGGTGCAGCTGCCAGCCAGCTTTAGATCTTTTGGGGAGGTTGGAGTTTCTGCCTCAATCAGGACCTGGGGTGTGGACTTCACTTCCCTTAAAGTTCTCCCTCATTGTCTGCGATAGAACCTCTTTGAATGTGACTAAGCTAGTGTTGTTTCCTGATTGTCCTGGTTTCTAGATTTTGGCTTGACTTTCCGACTAACCCCCTGACCGATTCTGACCCGGATAGCTTAACCTAAGTATATTGTGTTTCTTTTGTATTGTCCTTATCTCTGTGTTCCACTTATTCTAGAACAACGACCAGTCTTTAGGTTGGGGCCAGCCTGCTAAGGAGCCGATCACTCAAAAAGGAAGGGACAGTGGGGCGGGTGCCAGCGTTAGGGCTTCACTTGTCTTGTGTTCCCTGGGTCCCAGCCTGACACCATGGGGAGATTTATCAAAGTGGCATGAAGTAGAACTGGCTCAGTTGCCCCAAGCAACTAATCAGATTTCACTTTTCATTCTTCACAGATTCCTTGGAAAATGAAAGGTGGAATCTGATTGGTTGCTAGGGGCAACTGGGCCATTTCTACTTTACACCAGCTTAATAAATCTCCCCCTATATCCTTTAACTATAAACATTAACACATTTTTTTTAATAATATTTTCTTTTTCAAAAAACAAAAAACATAAATTAAATTCCTAATAGCACAATATGATAAAAGTTTATCAGATTGAGAACTCTTGTGACATATTGTGGCAAAAACTTCAAACTTAGTTTTCTATCTGTTCTTTCATTAAGCTTTGATACAGCTATACAGTAAAGACCGGATAACTGATACACCCGCCAACCTTATCTTAAATTCCTAAAAATCCTTTTTCTCCTCAGAATTTTTTTTTTTTAACCGCAATAATAATTTTACAGTGAACATGATTTTTGTAGGATAAGGGAATTTCTTTATTGCATCTGGAGCTAACCCAAGGACACTGTGTATTGTATACCTTTTTATTTTAGCATTGATTTTTGTTCCGGGCTTCTTCTAAGAATGGCTCTTTTGTTTGGAAGGTATCAGAAAGGATGAGCTATTGAGCTACTTACCTTCATGGTCTAATGAACAAAGAGAAAGCCTTGCTCCTGTTACCTGGAGAGATTGGAGAAGGCAAGTGCAATTAGTCAGGAGATAATTAAGCTGTGCATAATCGGAATACTAGAGACAAATCACCTTTAGTCCAGAGCCGCAACGGGGCATGCAAAGCATTCCTTTCAAATGCCGCCCTTGTAAAAAAAAAAAAAAAAAATTGAAAGAAAAATTTACCATAGTTTAACACAGCGGAGTGCTGAGAAGCCTGGTCAGAAGTAAGGTTAACATTCCAAGACATAATAATTTTCTAAGCCGGTATAATCTGTCGGCATGGTACACTTGTAAACACCTTGTCGGAGGCAAATAATCTATTTACAACATGTATCGCGTTTTTTTTTTATATGGCACTTACATAGGGATTGATTATGAAAATGCATGCCGCCTGCATTGTGTATGCGTGTGTGCTGGGGCTTTTTTTTTTTTTTCATTACGGTTTAAAAAGAAATACGATAAATATAATTTGAGTTGTAAATTTATTCCTCTTCTTCTGCTTCCTTCAGTAAGAAAAAATGACACTATTTCCTGTTTAATGTGAAGCTAGTCTCTTAGCTGGATTCCCTATACAGTCGCTGCTCATAAAAATGTCAAGTGTTTTTAAGAACAAGTCTAGCGCTGGCCAAAAGTCTTTCTGTATTTCTCAACAGCAGAGTTACTATTTATTACAAGCCCAGCAAAGCATGTCTATTTTATAACTGAATGTGTAGATGGCCAGTTTTCTACATGTCCAAGCCAGAAAACACTCTGGCTCTCTGTGTCTCAGCCATAAAGGTCAAACTGCATTTCTTTATGAAGGCCTGTAAAAATAATCTTAACCATTTGCCTTAAGACAGAATTTGCGGGATCGTATTCTATAAATACACAAGTCATCATATTTGTGGAGAGCAGAGTTCTATACGTCGTCTGAAAAACAAAATAAAAGGGGAAAATGAATAATTGGATTTTTTTTACTTCATATTTCTCCTATTCTGCTCTTTACTGCATTGAATAAGGTTTTCAGACATGAGTTAGATATTAAATAATAGTTTAAGGGGAGAATTTTGAAGTTAATGTCATAAACAACAATAATAATAATAATAATAATAATATCTGCTTTGCAATATTAACCACTTTTGTTTAGGACTACAGCAAAAAAAAAAAAAAAAAAGGGTCTGAACTCCAACCCTGAATTTTTGGGGTAAAAAAGCAGATGGAGGGTGTTGATATCTCTGAAAAAAAGTTTTAGTATTCTAACTTTTTTTTTTACATTGGGCTGAAGATTATTAAGGATAAAAAAAATTCTTTTGATCTGCAGCTGAGTCAATGTGGCATGGCCTAGAGTGTCTGTGCCCTAGGCCTACAACGCCTCTTCTTTCTTACTCCCCGCCCTCCTCACCATTAGAAACGCCCCGGCAGGATTTCATCTATCCATTGCTTGTGTAAACAGTGCAGATGTGCCACTTCGGATAGTTAAGGCACATGTGCAGTGTTTAGAAAAGTCATGAACACGGGAAATCCTGCCAGGGGTGTTTCTAATTATGAGGAGGGCAGGGAGGAAGAAAGGAGAGGAGTTGCAGGCCTAGGGAACAGACACTTTAGGCCACGCCACATTAACTCGGCTGCTAACCTAACCAAGGCACTGGGCACATTTTAAAAGACACAACCTGTAAGGACTTACTCTCATCAAATGGACAGTACCAGCGGTTTTGGGGGAGGGGGGTGGTGGAAAGCAGGGGCACCAGGATATGGAAACACCACAGCAGGAACACAGAAACCAGGATGGAGGGTAGATGAACACTGTAGAAAGGTAATACAGGTACAGGAGGCTGTTGAAAAAACAGCAATATCAGACCTTAGCAGGACCAAAGGAACTCAATGCATAGGCAGCGCACATGTGCAGGAAACTTTCTAATATACCTAAGCCACAGGTGGACATAATTACGGCACTGAGTCTTTTAATATGGGAAGGGTGTGCATGCACTCCCTCTAGTGGCTATAGGACTTCGGGGAAGGTCTTATTTCTGGACAAGCATAGTATGCCTTTACACTGTAAGCCCACTGTATATGGTAATTGGCCGCCATACTGTTGTTAGGCTCCTATACTATTAGTTCCCCTGCAGTTAGGCCTCCATACTGTATACCTCCTTCCCTTCCTCTGTAGTTGTTCCCCTTATACTGTATACATCCCCCTCCACAGTAAAGCCCCTATACTATAAAATACAACATGGAGAGAAGGGAGCGGCTGCACATCCCACCTATGGCTGATACTAATGCTGCTAGGCCTATTTTAAAAAACAACACCAGGATGTCGGTATATAATTTGATCAAACCATATTTCCCCGTGTACCACGTGCAGGTCCCCTGGTTCACACGGGTCCCTACGCTAACTCCATATGTCACATGTCAGTACCTCCATGTTTTTCCCATTCTGTCTGCAGCAGTGGTGGTGAGTGTAATACCATATTCATACTTGTGTTGTTTGGGGGCAGCCTTCTCTGCCGGTGGTGCCGGCTGGGTATTGGCGGGGCATTTTGGGTTTGGTCCTGTGACATTGAAGTTGCAGGGCCATTCCCCTCCCTGCATGTGCACGCTTTGCGGGGTTGGCAGTCGCTGACCGACACAGTGTGGAGTTAGCGTAGGGACCAGTGTGAACCATGAGACTTGCATGTGGTACACGGGGCAGTATGGTTTGATCAAATTATATACCGACATCCTGGCGTTGGTTTTTAAAATTGGCCGAGCGGCATTAGTATCAGCCATAGGTGTGATGTGCAGTAGCTCTCTTCTCTCCATGTCGCACCCTATACTATATGTTTCCCTTTCCCTCTGTAGTTGGGCCATGTGCCCTCCGTCCCGCCATATTCAATGTCCCCTACTGTGCATCTTCTTACCACTCCGGTGTCCTCTTGTGTTGAGCAGGTGGGGGCAGAGCAAAACAAGTCTGGCCCTGATTGGCTGATGCCCAGCCACCCAGTGTCAGGGATCTGGTCAGCTGACTTTAGGGCTTATTTTTGGAGTAGGGTTTATATTTCAAGCCTACAAAATTGAGCTAGGTTGTATTTTAAGGGTATGTCTTATTTTTGGAGAAATATGGTATCTATCTATCTCCTATCTATCTTCTATCTATCTATCTATCTATCTATCTATCTATCTATCTATCTATCTCCTATCTCCTATCTATCTATCTATCTATCTATCTATCTATCTATCTATCTATCTATCTATCCATCTCTTATCTCTTTCTTATCTATTTATCAATCATTCTACCATTCATGTCATTAAATTCAGCATCAGGTAGAAGATCAACCATTTCCTCCATATTGCAAAAGCCAATTTACCTTATGCATATAAATGTGTTAATACCAGGGAGAAGTCACAAGTGTGATAAAACGTTCACCTTATATTAGGATAGTAATGCTATTCATGCATTTAGTAAGCTATGGCATGCCATCACCATCTGTTCTGGCAAACTATCAACATCACTGTGTATCATCAACCATGCCAAGTACAATTTTAAAACTTCTGGTGTGAATTTCAAAAGTAATCTGTCTGATATAAACAAAAAATACACCGGCAGACATATGTACAATACATTTACTACATTACCGATTTATAGCACTGTAGATCATAAACACAGAAATACAAAACCTGAAATAAAAAATAATAAAATGTAAATTCAGCAGGTAAAAGATATTTCATGACATTTTAACAGATCGTTTTATTGCTTGTTTTTTTACTTGGCTCCTATAGTTATTTTGAATCTCTTTGAGACCCTTATGTAATACATAGCATTTGCAGAGTCTATAATAGTTGAGTTGAGCATAAAGAAAAAAATCCAATATTCTTTCTTTTTCTATAGCACTATCCACAGTCCCCCATGCTTATTTTTCAATGTATCTAGAAAACTAATATATTAAAGAAGCACTCCAGGAGGGTTTTTTTTAGCTTATATAGTACTACACAGGTTATTATTAGAAAAAAAAATAAAGGTTCTTGTGTATGCTTTAAAATTACAAGCTTATATGGCAGGTTTAAGTTTTCAGCCATACTGATTCCTATTTCCACAATGAGGCTACCTTGAAGCCTCTAGCTTTAAAGGGGTAGTCCACTGAAGCATAACGTTTGATATGTTGCTGCCAATGGTGAGACTAACAATTTCTTCCATATTTGGTATTATCTATACAGTCTCCTTCCCCAAGTTTTGAGCTGATGTTTTCTGCTGAAAATACAAGAAACAGTGTTTGAGCTTTTCTCTCTGTCTCCCTCTCCTCCCCCTCTCCCTTCTGAGACGGCTGTAAACAAGTCCCTGGCTGGCTTTATCTGCAACACTGTTGCTTCTTTGTAATGTAAGGAGGATTAATCCCAGTGAGTTCATTAGTAACTCAACCTCAAAATAACCCTCCCAGCCTTCCAAAGAAACTACAATGTTGCAGATAAAGCCAGCCATGGACTTGTTTACAGCCATCTCAGAAGGGAGAGGGGAGGAGGGGGAGACAGAGAGAAAGGCTCACACACAGATTATTATGTTTTCAGCAGAATGCAGCAGCTCAAAACTGGGGGAAGGAGACTGAATACCTAATAACATGTACAGAAGGAATTGATAGTCGCACCATGGGCAGCAACATATCAAAAGTTATGTTTGAGTAAAATATCCCTTCAAAAAGAGGGGTGGAGCCTAATCACTGCAGATGCCTTAATAAGATCAACTTAATTACCCAGCTGGACTCCAGCAGCCTGAACTGTTCAAACTGTGAAGAGGGTTCACATTATGTAAGTCTTCTGGCTATGTTCATGTTGCATTTCACCCCACTTCTGGCGCAGTTGCAGTAAAAAAAAGCATAATTTTGCCTTGATTCTTAGAAAACACTTACCTCTGTCCTGTAAGATCAGAGATCTGTGCATAGAGTCTGCTCTCAGGCAGACTCTATGCACAGATCGCCGCTAGTACTAAACAGTGCTATGCATAGCATTGATCAACATATGCAATCTTAGGGGACTAAAAAATATATATATTTTTTAATATCCTAATAAATGTATAAATTACCTCCTTTGTCATTATACAAATAAAAATATATAAAAAAATAAATAAAAATAAACATATTATATATTGTGGTGTGTGGAATTGTTCAATCTATTAAAATATGACAATAATGTTTCTGAACAGCATAAACGAAAAGAGAAAAAAAAACACCAGGATTGCAGATTTTTTAAAATTATATATCAGAAAAAATGAATAAAAAGCAATTAAAATGTTAGTTTTACACCAATATAATACCAATAAAAAGATCATGGAGCAAGAAATGATGCCCCAACCAGCCCTGTTGGTTGAGAAAGAAAAGCATTATGGCTCTTAGAAGGTGGGGAGGAACATTGCTGCAATTTGACCCGGACATCCGGTCATCATTGACCTTTGGCATGAAGGGGTTAAATGAATTGCACTAAAAAAGTTAAATGATTGTAGCTACAATAGTGGGATTATAAGGGCTCCTTTGCCAAAAATGTGCTTTTTAATGTCCTATTGATTTCAGTGGGAGAATGGGCTCTTTGAAGCATTTCTGCGGCAAGACCATGCTGAAAAAAAACCCATAAAATCCTGTGCCAGAAAAGTGTGGTGAACACCAAGAGGTAGCTGTGTCTCTGTCCCTGTGTTTTTGACCCCAGAGAGTTATGTCTCCGCCCTTATCTTTTCATCCCCTGGGGGACAACTTGGCGCACAGATGCTGATAAAAGTGACACCCCAAACAGCACAAGTTAGACATTTGTGGATACCACAGTCCTGTTGAGGTTAACATGCCCATCTGACCAAACAAAAACCCTTAGTGGCAGATCCTCAGTAGAGCTAGGAAGAAAATGGTCACCCTCTCCTGCTCCCGCACCATCTCCTTCTAGTCCATCCAGTCTTTTCAGAGATGGTATCTAGAGAAGAAGGAGCAGGAGTGGGATGTCCGAAGACTTTAGAACACCCTAACTTGGTTCGACCTTGATCTGAGCAGAGGCTAGCCACTGTCCAGATACAAATACAAGGGGTATGGTTTCCTAAGGCATATCCAGCATATCCGTACCCTAATTGTTGGCAGGAGCTTGATAAAAACAGACTACTTCCTGAAGCACCTGCACAACCTAGAACTCCTAGAGGAGGGAAAGTATACCCCTATGCAAGGGTTGTGTGGATAGTAGGCTGCTGCAATCACCAAGCTGGGTGTGTTGCCACCAGAGCCCATCCTCTTTCCCCATGGATTTAGAGAAGTAGGAAAAAGATCCCCAGCACCAATATCAAGCCCTAGTTGACATACCTGAGGCCACTACCTGTAACGGTGGCTTCAGACTACGGAATTTTCGCGGATTAATTCTGCGGAATTTCGTTGCCTGTACGTGCTCATGGCCGCTCGCCTTTCCGCCGGCTCCATAGACACCATTCTATGGGCCAGCTGATTCCGCATTCCGCCGAAAGAATAGACGTGACAATGAGCCATGAGCGCGTACAGGCGACAGAATTCCACAGAATTTATCCGCGAGAATTCCTTAGTCTGAACCCACCCTAAGAATTGTTAAGCAGATTTGTTCAGGTTCTGCAGCATTATCCGAACCTGAACGCTTAGCGCTTGATTCCCTGTGGCTGCAGAACTTGGATATCATCCGAGAGAGTTGAGGTAAACAGTGATACAGTCTATAGCTATGTTCACACTACGTCAAAAAAAAGAGAAAAGGCGTCAACCTTTTTCATTTAGAAGACGTCCGTTGTTGCCATGATTTAATTTACTTCACTGCAATTCATTGAAGTTAATCGAATGACGGACGTCCAATGCACACAGTGTATAAAATGATGGGCGTTTTCTATGCGGATGTCAAAATAATGATCATAATAATTATCTACAGATGTCTTTTGCAAACAGCAAAACGTTATTTTTCAGTTGTTCATACACAGTATTTTTTTTCACCAACCTTTTTATCGTTTTAACCATTAAATTCAGTGTACTTTTCATTTAAAGACACACCCAAAGTCCACCACCTAAACTACAATAATGTATCAATAGCCGTCATTGCACTGATGGGCTGCCAAACAGTGAAATGGCGGACAACATTTTAAACTCAAAATAATGGACGTTATTTTTTCTTTTAAAAATGGAGAGGAAAAATTGTTGTGTGAACATAGCCAAAGGCTGTATCAATGTTTTCCAGGGGACCCTAGGGTGGCATCCAACTTTTAAAGCCACAGGGAATCAAATGATGAGCAATGATGAGCAGAAAGGTGCATTTCTGTGATCCTGCTGATTCTCTGTGTATTCTGACTTGTGTCTATGCCCCGTCTGACCTGCCTCTGAAGCCACCTGCCCCGACCATTCTAAAAAAAGAATTTTTAAAACGAATTTGAACCTGATTGGGAATTCTTTGCAATTTTAAAAATGACACAATAATGAGAAAAAATAAAGACTTATATTTCATTTCCATCAGGGGATTTGAAACCAAAGAAAGAACTGCTAATGTTCTCTAGACAGGTGATTTACCCTTAGACCACAGCTCCATAACATTTGGGCACAGACATTGAACTATATCTGAGTTTTTCTTTCAGACACAAACTGCCTAAAGAGGACTGATCTGCACTCACAGAAACTTGCTGACAGCTGAGCAAGCAGGAGGCCGGACAGCACTGATTATTCATGAAAAAGAGGGAGGAGGAAGCAGTAGTGAGATGTGCCAGAGTGCGGCACGAACACTGATCCACAACTCCTCTTTGACTCATCATTACAGCAGGAAACCTGAGATTGCGCATAATCCACTGCACAGACAAATAACCTAAGGGTACCATGCTTACTAGGGGACTGCCAGCTACAGCACACTGTCAGCACCTTAGGTAGGGCCTGGGTACTGACAGATTCCCTTTATTCCTTCAAGGGCAGGGTCCTCCCTCTCCCTCAACCAATCATTTTGTCTTCTTAGGTACCTGAACTCCTTTTCAAGCATAGTGCCCTGGTATTAACAGTGTTTTTAAAAGAAATATTAAGTAAATAAATGATTTAGGTACTATACCATATGTATTTAGTAAACCTGTATATTAAATATCTATGAAAGAAACATTTGAGATGGAAACTAAAGGATGGATTAATATTTCTATGTATTTTCCAGGTTTTTTTGTAGCTATTTTGCAGATGTATATTGCACGTTGAAAGTAGATGTTTTACTATATCTGTTCTTGTTGGCCATCACCGCAAAAAGTGGTTCCCCTCTGGCTGTTGACCAGCTCTAGTCATAGTCACTTTTGCATCTACAGCTCACGTCTAGGCTCATCCTCCGTGTTGTAATTGGATTTGCACCTGGGCTTGGAATGAATAGCCTTAAAAGGGTCCAGTGTTCTTTTTCAGTTCTGTTTTGAATATGTTGGAATTAATTTTCATGTTGCAAAATTTCTTTTCAGTCCAGCTTCAGATTTTCAACAGATGGCTTCACATGTTTCTCATATTCTCTGGCAAATTGTGGAGATCATGGATTACTTAATCACATCAGGCTGTTAATAACTTAAAGCAACACGGTAACCCCAAAGCATAATGCCCCCACTAAGGAGTATAATGGTTCAAGCAAATTAACCTTATTCATGGTATAATGACAGCCGTATACATGTTTCTATCAATACTTTGAGTTTCTGCAGATATCCTGCATTCAGTCATTCAATAGGAATTCATAGTTTTCTTCTAGTGGATACAAATGTGTACTGGTCACGTGAAGGACACGAGGACATGGCCCTTTACAGTTTCTAGGTCTGCCTGAAGCGCGGTCCACAAAGATGTGGTTAAAGGGGTTGTCCAGTGTAAATCTTTTTTTCTTTTTTCTTTTTCTCAAATCAACTGATATCAGAAAGTTATATAGATTTGTAATTTACTTCTATTAAAAATCTCAAGTCTTCCCACACTTATTAGATACTAAATGTCCTGCAGGAAATGTTGTTTTATTTTCAGTCTGACACAGTGCTCTCTGCTGACATCTCTGGCTGAGACAGGAACTGTCCAGAGCAGGAGAGGTTTTCTATAGGGATTCATAGAAAACCAAGACAGAGTTCCTGTCTCGGCCAGAGGTGGCAGCAGAGAGCAGTGTGTCAGACTGAAAAGAATACACCACTTCCTGCAGGACCTACAGCAGCTAATAAGTAAGGAAATACTTGAGATTTCTTAATAAAAGTAAATGATAAATTTATATAACTTTCTGATATCAGTTGATTTGAAAGAAAAAGATTTTCGCTGGACAACACCTTTAATGAGTTTGGTATTCGCTGTTATTTGTTGATGGGACAGACATATATAAAGATGCACTTTAGAGCAGCCATATAGGCCATAGTGAGTCTGGTTAAGACTCATAGACTTCGATGGAGATATTTTCTGCGGCCAGGTGTTCATTATTTCCCTTACCACACAGTTTTTTTGGTTTTTTTTGCGGGGGGGGGGGGGGTCCTCTCTGCTCCTCCTTATATTTCTTTCTTATATGAGGAGACCAGTTGCCCCTTACTGTTGGTATATACATTCTTTATGAAGTAATATACTATAAAGTATAATAATGTAAAGTAATATTATTTCATAATCGCAATGTATTTGCAAAAAAGCCGTCTCTGGAGTAATAAAGCTTTGGCTGTCCAGGCATGATGGGAGTTGTAGTTTTGCAACAGCTGGAGGGCCAAAGGTTCCCTACCCCTGCAGATAGTAGGTAAGGTTTATATAAATTTGATATATATTTGGGGAGGGCAGTCATTCAGGGGTTAAGTATAGAATAATGTACAACCAGACACCTAAATAGACACTGGACCCCAACTCTCTTGTGTGTCTCCCCCCCATCCCAGACTGGTCACCTTGTACACCCCTCCCCCCCTTCCCACCCCAGACTGATTACTCTGTGCCCTCACTCGGTTTGGTCACCCACTCAAGGCTGGTCACCCTACACCCTCCTCCCCAGACTGGGCAACTGATCATCCCCCCTTTCCACACACCTGTACAGTATCTTCTTTCTTCCTCCTCCACAGTGCAGAGTGTACATATAGGACCTGCAGTGACATCATAGTCACATGTTAAAGGTCCTTCAACATTTGCAGTAACTTTACTGTACTGTTTCCTGGCTGCTGTTTAGCCCTGATTTGAGCAAAATCGCTGTAAAAACAGAGCAATTTTGCACAAATCATAGCTAAACAGCAGCCAGGAGACAGTCAAGTGTAGAAAGTACCTCTGCTGATCAGCTACATATCCTCCCCTGCCTCCCCACACTGACAAAGAGGGCAGGACTGCTTCCAGGCTGCCTCATCCACTGCCATCCTTCTCTCTCTGCTCTTTTTGGGCCGGCGCCCCCCCTGGTCTCTATGCCCAGGGCAGCTGCCCCCCCCCCCTTTCACTACACCCCTGTCTGGGGATGTATATAATATTGTAGATTGTAATACCTTGCTGGCAGGGTACTCTATCCCCATGTACTGGTCTGCCATTTACCTTCATGTCTTTTGATTTTGCAATATGTTTGTCACAGAGCAAAGAGCAGAGACCGGAGAAGTTGGGAGGCCTAGCACTTTAACTAGGTAGTTTCCTCTATCAATGAAGTGCAAAAGGCTGACCTTGGATCTGTCTATTGGCCATTGTTCTATGTCATCTCCATTCCTGCCCCATTAATGTCCAGTAAGCAAAATTACGATTTACAAGAAATCATTTCAATGCAGTTTCCCTAAAACTTCTGTCTCCTATTTCCATAAAATTCTCAGAAAAAAAAATGTCCCGCAGTTCCCCCTACCTGTACTCACTGTCCTGGCAAAAGAATACAATAACCCCACACAATACCACAATTGTGCTTTTATTGAAGAGCCTAATACCAGACAAACAACTCCAACAAATGTGAATAAATTTGGCATCGGAATAAAACAAGGCAGCTTTGTACATTCACGGTCTGAATCAGTGAACAGTTTTCATTCATTTCAAGGAAAACAAAGATTAGGTTACAGATGTATGATATCATGATGTGGTTCCTGAGATTTTATTTCCATGCGTACCATTAGCCAGGTTTTAAGGACAAACCCACTTAAATCAATTCTGAGGCATGCCGAATACTAGATGTCCTCCTTCATCAATGATTTCTACTAGCAGGAAGCTAACTTTAATTCATTGCCAAGCTAGTTCTCAACACAAGCGATCACCGTGGAAAAAGTTCTCACTGGAGCAACTAATTCTAGATATTAGATTTCAGCCCTTCAGACTGCGGAGATGTTTTACAGTTACTATTACAACATCTGCTTTTTTAAGGGGAAGAAAAAAAAAACGAGCAAAAGTTAAGAAGTCGAACAGATAGACTTGGCATAACTTGTGTATGTTAAAGCACTGAAGTAGCTTTCCAGGAAATGGGTTCGTCTTTTGCTGTCTACTGCAAAGTTATGGTAAGAAGAGTAAAGAGCCCATAAAACATGGCCTTTTCCTTCAATTATTGGCTGAATTCCGAGTGTGACTTGGTTAATGCAATTCAATTTGCTCTTTTCATGGGATTTCGTTGTGCACGAAGAATAATAAATGTCTTTCAGTTGAGCTGCATAAAGTAATAATCTTGGTATTTATCTAAAACGGTATGGAACAGAACATTCGGGACAGCATACTGAGTGATCGTAGCCACTTAAATGTGTGATGTACTGTGAAACACTATATAACGTCTACCAGAGAAGATATCTGATATGGCAGAGCGAAATACAGTGGACTGGATAAAACGTTGGCTATTTATTGTATAAATTGCGCACAAATTGTGTTTTTACAAGAAAAACACACGTATTAATTATGCAAAGGCCGTAAAAATTATTACCCTTCGCCGGTACTCTGCATAGTGAAATAAGACATCTGTACTGTAAGCTGTGTTTATTTGAGTTGAATTCATTTTACTCCACTTTTATATGTGATAGAAAACACATGTACTAATAAAGTGATGCTGCCAGTTTTTTTTTTTTCTCTTGTTATTTTGTACACTTTTTTTTTTTTGCTTCATTTCCGGAAACAGGGAAAAATTTTGCACGGCTATAAAAGTCTTAGAACAACAACAACTATTTCTCACACCTTATTATGGATTTGGATTTCACGACAAATCACTAAGATATCTAAGACAATGTTGAAAGGCTGTTTATCATACTAGGAAATTTGCCCGTTTCGGGTTTTGCCTTGCTTAACTTTCTTTGGCTGAAGATGATTTGAAATAAATTTAAAGTGTACCTCTCCCTAAAATGACTTTTGGCATGTCATCATACATCAGACATAGTCTTGACATGTCATCAGACATAGAAACAAAAAGTGCAACAGCAACCTACTGGTGCAAGTGCTTAACGTATATACTTGTGTACACACAATAAAAACCTGCTCTATAGTTATTAAAAAAACAGGGATCTTAGCAAACCATTTGATCAAACAGAGTATACCATGTCACCATGTTAAGGGGTCCTCAGAGACATGGTCCTACTCTAGCATTCTCACACTAGCAATAGCCTCTCTTTGGGTAACAATAAGAATACAATGGGGCAGATAGGATCCAAATAATCTCTATTTATAGAACCCACAGGAAATGGTTGGAGTGCAAACCAACAGGAGGTAGCCACACCGTTTGCTTTTTTATGTAAATCAGAAATGTTAAACTTTATTGATTAGAGCGGGTGTCACTGCTGAGACCCACTCCGATCAGAAGATATAGCCAGGGAGAGATTGCAGCAATCCCCGGACAGTAGTGCAGTCCATCAAAATTCATTATAGAAATCTATGGGAAATTGGCATTCTGAGCTGCAGTCCGGAGAGTGGATTGCACTACTGCAATGGTTCCCTGGCTGTATCTTCTAAACAAAGCAGGTGTCAGTAATGAGACCAGCTGTTTAATAATTTTTGATATGTTTAGTTATTTTTAGTGATAGTGCCCATTTAAGTATATAGTTTGTGGATCAATAAAGTAGGGTTTCTGTAGGTTGAACTTGACGCCTGTTTTGTTTTGTTTTTTTAACCTTATTAACTATGTTACTATATAGACATTTTTTTATCCATGAGATCTTTAGAGACATGATTGTCTAAATGATAGGATATGAAGTTTTGGGCCTAGATTTCACAATCTGTCCGAGGTCGTTCCCTTTAAAAATGACCAAATCAAATAAAACATAATAAAATATCTTCAAGAAGACCAGCCAAAAGTGCACTGAAAAGTAATTTTTATGAGGGTAGACTTCCCAAATAAAATGGCCTCTAATTTTAATGGACTGAAATAAAATCTGGTATCTTCTTTGGGAGGGGTTTTACTTAATATATACCCCAAATTAATGTGATAGAAAAATATAACGTATCCTTCAAAAAACTCGCACATCAACACTGTCAGAATAGTAAAAAAAAAGTTATGCCTTTTAGAAGGATTACAGTGTAATATATTCTTCATGATTAAGGATCAATCAGCCCTGGTTTTTAAGGGGTTAATTAAAATGTGCATATACACATCATTAATGGTGTCTAGGGATTGCTTTAATGTAACCTAATATAGTTACACTAAGTATATGAGCAAATACGAGACATTATACAGAACACAATCTAATTTTAAAAAGCTGAAATATGCTCTTTCCACATTTGTTCAAAGTCATCAAATTAAATGATAATTCCACTCAATAATGATTTTTTTTCCCTTTACTGGAATAACACACTTCAATAACACAAAAAATTGGATGTTTGCCTAAAACTGCCTACTGAAACATTTTGTAAAGATACAAATAGGTTACCATATCAAACCATTATCAAAGCCCAAATTCCCAGAGTTGCCTCATGGCTCATGCATGTTAAAGGGGTACTCTCGAAGTGGGGGGGGGAGCAACTACTGCAAAAAAAAGTTATAACGATTTGTAAAAATTCTAGTCTTCCAGTACTTATGAGCTACTATAGCTGGGGAAAACCCATAGAGCAAACTCCTGCTCTGGACAATTCCTGACATGAACAGAGGTGGCAGCAGGGAGCACTTTTTTTTTTAGTAGAAAGAACTAGATAGGTTCTATGGGACTTATTGTCTAGCATCAGTTGATTTGAAAAAAGCTTCACTGTGTGTCAGGTGTCTGCATTGTTCCTCACATCTGCTGCTTTACCTTCTGTAATGTCTATTCTAATGCTAACATGCATTAGAATTGACATTAAAGGGCTACTCCGGGCTGGGGGGGGGGAAGTATTTTTGAGAATTGCCGGAGAGGGGATGGAAATTGAAGCCGGAGGTCACTTTACTCCCCCGTTCCAGCGCCGGTGCCCGGATAGCGCTGCCCGATACTCCCGTCTCGCAGCCGCTTCCTGGTCAGAGCTACCGCATGAGATGTGACATCTCAAGGCAGCTCTGCCCCGATACGGCTGCTGATTGGCAGAGCTGCCTTGAGACATCACGTCTCATGCGGCAGCTCTGACCAGGAAGCGCCCGCCGGACGGGAGTACCGGGTGGCATGATCCGGGCACCGACGATTGAACGGGGGAGGTAAGCGACCTCCCGCTTCAATTTCTACCCCCTCCCTGGCAATCCTCAAAAATACCCCCTGGCCCGGAGTACCCCTTTAAGGAAGGTTCCGTATGACTAATTCACTATGTTGGCAGAAGTAAGGCCAAGTCCCAGTCGATCAAAACATATAAAAAAAGTTAATAAAGGTTTTATAGTAATGTTGTGGTTATTAGAATGGGTACACATGTAGCAAGGGCCAAGCAGGGGTCATGGGGCATTTGGTCGGGGTTGCAGATAGCAGGGCAGGTGGTGGGGAGAGCATGATAAAGAAGCTATGCTTACCTGTCCCCAGGCCACAACAGCATCATCAGGCCCTTCTTGCCTTCAATCTTCCCAGTTTCTCCAGGCTTCCTGCATCATCATGTTTCGGCGGGAAGTACCTGTTCAAAACAGTGACTGCAGCCATGTCCGGCCCTAGTCACTGGCTGTCTGGTCAGACACTTCTGTCACTAGACCAGGAGCTGCAGGAAGCCTGTGTGTGTGTGTGTGTGGGGGGGGGGGGGTCTGTGAGTAGTGGTGCTGAGCTGCGGGGGCGGGGGGACAGGTATGATTTCTTTATTCTGGTCCCCCTGCTGCCTGAGATTTTATGATTTGCCCAGAGTTCTCCTTTAAAACAAACAAATTTTGGTAAAACATTATTGGTCTAATTATTCATTATTGTAGAGAAAACCAAACATTCTTATCTGTCTGGACTTTCTGTCCTACATATTTTTCCTCAGACATATGGTTTATGATTAATAAGCCTGTAATCAATCCAGCCTCAGGCCCATTTTCTTATAAACAAATCAAACTTTCCGGATCAACTCCGACAGAGACTCTATAACAAGTCAATCTGTGTATCGGGGTTTCCCCCTCTGGCTGCTTACCAGGGGGAATTTATATTTGATTGTCATAAGTAAATGAACTCTAGGCTTTCACGGAACGGATTGCGGATCAGTGAAAAAATGGAACGTGTGAATTGCCTAATAGAAAATGATATTTCATATCATCAAGACATGTTTCGGGCGAACTGCTCCACTTTGGCATACCTTGGCTATGTTCACATTGCGTAAGTTCCACAGAAATCACGTCCAGTGATTTCCACGAAAATTACATAGTGCTGCAGGCCAAGGGAGTGTACACACATGGCCACACGGCCGGGATCATTAGCGGTAGCACGAGAAACTGACATGTCAGTTTTCTGTGGCCACTATTCATTGAATAGTGAATGCAGAAAACCCTGTCAGTTCACACAATGGAGCGTGCGGCTCCGGACGCATGCTTCAATGTGTGCAAGCGCACACGGATGCATCCGCATCAGAACTCAGCGGCGGCAAATATCATCCGGCTGGTACTGCAGTACTGGCCAGGATGATCATTTCTGATACCCGGCCGGGTCAAAGAACGTCCGGTCTCATACTATGTATGAACATAGCCTTAGCCTGTATGTGCGAGGGTCTTCCAGCACAAAGTAGCTTGCAGCAGTCCAGAACTTTTTTGTATGCTCCCCTCAGGTAGATACTGCTGGTAACATCCTCTGGAGTTACCTTTGATAGACAGCCTTATTCAAAAACTTTTCCTGTAGGTGAAGCGAATTATATTCCAGGTTTTCTTTTCATGTAGATCTAACTTAAAAAAAATAAATAAAAAAATTAGAACACATCAGAGACCCCTTTTCTACTAAAAAAATAAATAAAAAAATAAACCCACAAGGCCCACTTCCTTAGTGAACATTTCCGTCTTCAAACATTCCATTGTAAATTTCAAAATCTAATCATATTAAAGTCTGGAACGGTTAGACTCTGTGAGTATCAACTCATTTTAAAATTTTATGCAAATAAATAAGGATTGCGTTTCAAGACATCTGATTCCAATACTGTGTATCGGTCACAGTTCACGGAGGAAAAGCTTCAAATAAGCAATCTAGTTTTCCAGCTAATTAAAATGTTTGCATAGGCCAGTAGATTGTCTTTTAGAATCACTTTAACACTGCTGCCGTCTGGGGTAGTATCGGTTGACACTGCACATAATCTAGAACAGACTAATTGCCGTACAAATTTCTAATTCTTCTGAAACCATGTAAATTAGTTTGGATCTCTACAGGTGGAACCTATTACAGCCGGGGAGAATAATTTTCTTCTCATGTTGTCGTCTTCATTTGCTGTTGTCTTTTTAAGTCAAAGTAAGGAACCCAGACCCTGGAAGTTCAAGCAATCAAACAATGCCTGACTGCAAACTCTTGTTTCATTATTTTTTAATTTCAGCGGTACTACCTGCCTAATGCAGTTTCCTGATTATCATGCCGGGTAGCTGGTAATGTAGTTTTATTCAAATAAGAAGGCACCACTTTAATTTAAGAGAAGCAATATTCCACATTTCTAACGAGGCAAGAAGGATTTTGACTCAATAATATATGAATTTAATAATACATAATGGCAGGCACGGCAGGTACTAAATAGAAATATCATAATGAACTTGTCGACTTTTTATAGACTTTAGAAATTTTTGCTAAGGCGCAATTTTTTCCATCAATACACTTTTTATATTCTTTTATTTGAACATTTGAAATAATAGAATTTTATCATATTTAAAACTTAGGACTAGCATTGGAATCAATGATTATTGTGGCGTTGGACTTATTTTTACAATCGTATTTCATTCTTGCTTAAATAGGCCAAATCTCTTATTGTTGACCCATAAGAATTCCGATCTGTGCATACAGAATGTGAATAGATGACCAACTCATGCAGCTTTATGCTTACTATTTTTTTTTCTTCTTCATAAAATAGCTGGATTCTTGTACAACGCATGGATTTCTACTTCTTGTTTCACTCCTAATTCTTCTTCAATGGGTTATTTTAGGAGCAGAAAAGATCGTATCTGTGTCGATCACCAGAACTCTACTTTCCTTCACTGGCCATCTGGAAAGTATACCTTCCAAGACAAGAGGGGGCAAGTGCATGTTGCAGGGGATGTTTAATAATGGCTTGATGCTAACAAAGGCAGTTATTGGACATTGCATCCAGGTGTGGTTTTGTCCACAGGCTATGCTTGCTACATACACCCAGCCCCTCTAATCTTGAAAGGTATACTTCTGTGATAGAGATATGAAGTGCTGGGAAGCAGAACAAGTAGGACCTCTTCTGCTCCCTGGATAACCCCTCAGCCATAGGTGTGATGTGCAGCAGCTCCTTTCTCTCCATGTCGTATTTAACTTTTCTCTCTTTTCTGAGTGCTAGAACTCCTTTTTGTAAGACCCATGTGCCCCCAATCAGCAGGAAGCATGGCAAGTACCTCCTATTCTTCCCAATCTACCTGCAGTAGCAATGGTGAGTAGCAAGACCATGTTTACACTTGTGTTACTTGGTGTCAGCTTTCTCTGCTGGCGGTGCTTGATGGGTTTGGGGGGGCCCATGGGGTTTGGTCCTGTGACATTGGGGTTGCAGGGCCATTCTATGGCCTCCCTTGCCTGCTTGCGCACGCTTTGTGGGGTTTGCGGTCGCTGACCGATAGTGTTGAGTTAGTGTAGGAACTCATGTGATCCAGGGGACCTGCACGTGGTACATGAGGCAATATGGTTTGATCAAATTATATACCAACATCCTGGCATTGGTTTTTAAATTTAGCTGAGAGGCATTAGTGTCAGCCATAGGTGTGAGGTACAGCAGCTCCTTTCTCTCCATGTGCCCTTTAAATTGTATCCACTTTTGAGCAGGCCCATGTTCTCATGTATAAGCTGTAAAAGTCTTCTCCTTTATTTTTAAAGCACTCTTGCTTTTAAAGAGAGGTACATAGAAAGAGAGGAGATGGCTGCAAGGGCTTATAATTAGAGGTGAGCAAACTTTCAAAAACTTCGTTCCGCTAGTTGGCCGAACTTTAACCTAGATTTCTGGTCTGTCTGAACCAAACCTTAAACAAACCCCACTAAAACAGCTAGACGATTGCAGGCGTTTAGCTCTTTTATTGCAGTTAAAAAAATTGTCATCTATACTTACATATCTGTGCTCCCCTGGTGTCCATCTTTTCTAGTCTCTGCAGCTACCAAAATCCTGTTTAGTAAATCACTGACTTAGACAGGACAGAGACACAGACAGTGATTCTCTGAGTGGGCTATAACTCTCATCTTGGGTGTGACATCCTGCTCAGCCAATCAGTAGCTGACTGAGATGGGACAGCGCTGTGGCCAATCACTAATTGGCTGAGTGGGCAGTCACTCCTGTGGAAGTGCAGACAGGTGAGGAAAGCAGTACTCTGATTTAAGTAAAAAAAAAAACCAATTTACAGCCCACCAGGAGTCTATAATAATTAAAGATGAGTGAATTACGCTTTGTTTAGCTTTGTACAAGCAGAAGTATTGGTTGCCTGCCTGAGGCAGACTTAATTGGTAGAGACCGCGACTACCACGGAAGGTAAGTATAACCTTTCAGCAGCCACGACAACCAATCAGCTCACATGTTCTTTGCTGCAAGGGTTTCCATAGGAGCCCTGACAAATCTGGTACCTGTAAGCCCGCACTATATGCAACGACCACTGGGTTGCCGTAAAAAGGCATATTGGAGGTTGTTAAGAGGTTAATTTCGAGTATTCTACCAAAAAAACTGTAAAAATTTAAATCCCCCTTCCCACCTTCCCTGGCGCTTTTTTTTAAACCAATAACTATGCAGGGGTGTGTGGGACAGGCACTAGAAGCAAACAGGCAGTGATAGAAAAGCATCTGCATTCATTGGCTGGCTAAACCATGTGACCTTCAGAGTAATAGAATAGTGGTTTTCTGATTCGGTTTCAGATGCTACTTGGAGCTAGACAGGGAGACAGTGTGTAGTAGAGACAATCAGGTGTTAGGTGATTTTAGGCAGGAGGGACCCACAAAAGGGCTAAAATTATAGATAGCAGAGATCACATATATACAGCTATTAAACCGGCTAGCAGCACATCAGTGTGTTCAGATAGGCAGGCAGCAGGAGTGCACTGTGAGGGATAGGCTGCAGTGAATCTTATTGGTGAAAACTTCAGATACAGGGTATACAGCTGTGTACTGAGAGTGTGCCAAAAAATATAATAATTTGGTACTACTGTTTTGCGTTCTGTGCATAACATTAACCATTGGAACGCCTGTTGCCTGAAGGCATTGCTCAAAAATCATATATATTGGGTATACAGCTGCATACTGAGAGTCTTTGGAGTGTATTCTTGAGAGGCTGTGATAGTGGTATAATACTGCGACGAAGGCATGCTTCAGGAGTTGCATTCAGGAGGTGTTTGCATCACTTTCTGAGGCGTCATGGTGGACTTGGACCACTTGGAGATCACCAAGTCACAAGCATTTTTTCTTATAGACTTTAACGGGATTCGATATCTTATTGAAAAGTCGAGCATCATGGTCTACTCGAATCGAATTTTGAATATTTTACTACTCGCTCATCTCTAACATAGATGAGGCATTCAATGAAAATAGAGGATGTCCTTGGAATCTGCCAGGAGTGCAGTGGGAGTGGCTTGGGAGTGGCTTGGGAGTGGCGTGGGAGTGGGAGTGGCGGGGGGGGCAAAGAAAAAAACGTACCAATGACCATAAGGTCCTGCAAACCACACAGGCTTAGGGACAAGATGTGGTCAGATAACTTTTTGTTCATCGGCTTGACTTGTAGCGATCTGTACTGAAGCTCCTCCAGTAGCTTGTCATTGTCACACAGGCTCCGGTGGTTTATATGGATGTTGTGCACATAGATTTGTATCAGGGCCTCGATATTTGAACAGCAAACAAACAAAAATGATTTACTATTGACAGAATACATTTCCAATTATGTAGTTACACAATATCAGTGATTGTAACAATGTTCCTCATGGAACTATAAATCAAAGATAATGATGATTGTTTAATGAGAATGTTATTCCTTGTGGCCACAAGTTGAATGGGTAATCTTCCAGCAGAAACATTTGACAGTGGAAATTGTGTACTGGTAAAAACAATGAAGTTACTCTTCACAACAAACTTCCAGCCTCAGGGGACTATGACTCAGTGAGACAAAGTTTTTGATAACTATCTAACCTTGTCATTGGATCTTTGTCAAATATAGGGGATTTTTACATATAAGATGGTGATATCAAGTGTTCTCCATTATTATGATAATTGTCCATTGTGTTGCATGTAGAGATGAGCAAACCTGGAGCATGCTCGAGTCCATCCGAACCCGAACTTTTGGCATTTGACTAGCGGTGGCTGCTGATGTTGGATAAAGGCCTAAGGCTATGTGGAAAACATGGATATAGTCATTGGCTGTATCCATGTTTTCCAGACAACCTTAGAGCTTTATCCAAGTTCAGCAGCCCCAGCTAATCAAATGCCGAATGATCGGGTTCGGATCGACTCGAACCCGAACCCGGTTCGCTCATCTCTAGTTGCATGTTATAGCTCGTATTTTTCGCTTAATAACATGCACTTTTTTTCTCCCAAAGTGGCTGTAAAAAGCTAGTCATCTTATAAAACATAGGTAGGGAGAGGGTTAAACAGCTGTAGACCCCTTTACAGAGTCAGATAGGGTAAGTATGAAAAGGGGGTTTTGATACTTACCACATTCGAAGCTGTAATGGGGTCTATGGCTGTTTAACCCTCGCCCTGCTATTGCCCAGCGATGAGATCCACATCCATACATACGGACTTCTGTGTTTCCTGGTCTCGATCCCACCGTGGAGATATGGCCGTCGGCTCAATATGCAGATGAGCTGAGATGAGTCCGATGGCCATAGGGAATCAATGGAGCTATCTCAGCTCATCTGCATATTGAGCGCGCTGATGAGCCTTCGGCCCAGCACCAAACATGCTTTTATAGGGCCCTTACCAAAGAACCTGCCAATTACACAGTCTGGAAGTCACTGTAGAAGGGGTGTCTTTTTCAAGCACTATGTATCTTTTTCTGGAAATGCATTTCTAGTTATCATTGCTATCCGGCCTCCATTGATAATAAGATGACTGCTGGCTCTTCCACCATTTTACACAATGGAGAGAGACAGGAAGTATTGTCTTATTGGGATTTCTTACTGTTCAGTTAGAAAATTGCAACATTTCATTGTTAGGCAATGTTCACACAACATATGTTTAGCATAAATCACGGCCGTTGTTGCAATTTGCAACAGCGGCCGCAATTTATACTAAACATACGTTGTATTGGAATGAATGGATACATAGTATACGCTCTGGCTGGGATTCCATCCGGCCGCACGGAAAACTGACATGGCAGTTTTCTGCAGCCTCTATTCATTAAATAGAGGCCGCGCAGACATTTCAGTTCACACAATGGAGAGTGCGGCTCCTGCCGCATGCTCCATTGTGTGCAGTGGTGAATTGGGACGCGGGCGCACGAATGTGCATCCAAATTCACCAGCAATGAAGATCATCATACTGCTGTACCGGCTGGGATGGTCTCCAGTAACACCGGCCGTTCTGTGTTAATATTTTTTGTTTTTGTTTTTTAACATAAAAACTTCATTCAAACCTAGATTTATTTTCTCTTACAGAAATCTCCAGTTTAAAAAGGATTGGGTCTGATTTTCTTTCAGGCATTGTTACTACCTAGTAGATTTACTTGACTGAATACATGTAAAATGTTTGTCCTGAGGATATTTATAGCATTTTGCATATATCCTGAAACCTCCAGTTGGTGGTTTAGACTCTAATTATGCATCAGTGTGTTTTAGATATATTACTGGTTGATTATTTAAAGCAACGGTGTATTGCTCGAGCCCAAGAGGCTTGAAAGTCCCGTACAGAATTACATCCACGGTAATACATCTGCCGGCTGTGGCAGCCACCTCTATCACTGGTTAGTAGCCTTTAATGCATCTTTAACAAAGCCGCCCACTGACAGAATGCCAGATGCCAACAGTTTGTAACTAATTTGATTTCCATAGACCGTCCACTGGATTCCAACTTCAGAAAAAAACACATTACGGAGATTCAAAGACATACTTATTCTAGTACATTTGATTTTTATGATAAAAGAGGCTTAAAATGTAAATCAATATTATAAAAAAAAAAGTATTTCTTTAGTAGTCTGTTAGGTCTCAGTGAACACCATTATTTTCATTCACTATTTGCTTGAATAATTTAGGCACAAGAGCTAAATTATACATAAAGTGTACAGTTAGAGGAAAAAGTTCATGCACAGCCTCGGGCTATAGCCATCCCCTAATGATGTCTGTAGTCAGTGGAAAAGAACTCGTTAGACTGAGAGTAATTTCTCAAGGCTTACATGTTTTCTTAAAGCAGTAATGTACATATATAAGGGAGAGATATGGAATAGATAGATAGATAGATAGATCTGTACATTATCTAATGCAAATTCTAAATTCTAAATACTATTTATTTATATTTATTTATAAATTCATATTAATATTTATGCAGCTGTTAAGTATAGAGAAAAGCTATTGAACCCCATAATAATATTCAATATTTGTTAAATTAAACAAGTATCAATACAGACATAGGTGCGCAGAGTGTTTTGGTTCCAAAGCATGCCATTTAAAGAAGTATTTTTGAAAAGTATGGCTGTACGTTGTGTGAGTCGGGCACACCGGGGCCCATCTGATACACCGGCCACTGCTGGGATGTCTTGCGCCAATTGTGGGGCCAAGAAGTACCGCACTATCTGACTGATGTGTGGCATCAACACCTGATTTGTATCCTTCTCCCCTGATTCCGTGTGGATAAAACGCCGCGTAGGGAACTTCTGAAGGGTAAGCACAGGGTGGGAACCTAGGGATAGTACGGGACAGGAGCCATCCTTACTAGGACGTCTACTCCAATGGTTCTAGGGGCGTAGATAATGTCTCCTGGGCCCTGATGCAAGAGGGCAACTTGCCCCCCCCCCTTCACGACCAAGTGATGCTACTGATATACTGTATATATATATATATTTATATATATATATATACATATATATATATATAAATATATGTATTTTTATATATATATATATATATATATATATATATATACTCCCCCCAAGACAGATATTACCAATAACACCAGCATAAAGAAAAATATTATCAGCATACATATTACCGCCATACTGTTGCTAACAAAATCCTGTATACTGAGACCAATATTGCCAATATTACCAGTATATAAGAAGGAAATATTACCACCACACCACTACCATCACCACCATATTGTTACTGACCAAATCCTGTATACTGAGACCAATAAAACACAGTACCAAATAACAAGTAACAAATATTACCACCACACACTGACTAACACCACCGCTGCTACTGACAAATACCACCACATACTAACACCACTGCATACTGACTAAAACCACCGCTGCTACTGAATAACATCCACTGTACACAGATCACCATCACCTCATCCAGTCATATAAAGGTAGCCTCAGCTCTACACAGGTCCTGTACACCATATATATCACAGTGCTGTTATATCAGGTGACTCACAGGGGACGTCTTCTCTGATCAGAGTTCTTCCCTTCGTTCTCCATCTGCCCTGGGCCATTATGAGAAGTTCTTCGAGCCACAAATCCACAGAATCTGCCAGACAAACATATTAGGCTCCTCACATTTACACCATCCTCATCTCTATACACACTGCACATCTGTAATGGACGCATTGCACCCTCATTTAGTGGGTAGGCTGAGTGTGTTGTTCCCCTTATAGATGGCCCCCTCTCCCCCCCTCCCTTATAGATTGCTTCCCTCCCTCTCCCCCCTTATAGATGACACTCCCCTTAAAGATGGCCCCTTCTCCCCCCCTTATAGATGGCCCCCTCTCTTCCCTCCCTTATAGATGGCCCCCTCTCTGCCCTCCCTTATAAATGGCCCCCTCTCTGCCCTCCCTTATAGATGCCCCCCCTTATAGATAACCCCCTCTCCCCCCTCCCTTATAGATGGCCCCCTCTCCCCCCTCCCTCCCTCCCTTATAGATGGCCCCCTCCCTCCCTTATAGATGGCCCCCTCCTCTTATAGATGGCCCCCTCCTTTATAAATGTCCCCCTCTCACTCTCTTTCTTATGGATGGCCACTTTTCCCCCCTTATAGATGGCCCCCCATCTTTCCCTCCGTGAAAAGCTGGTAAAAAAAAAACACACAACTCACCTGCCACCCGCTCCCCTATCGATCAGTGAACTCACTGTGCGCCAGGGCTGGGACTTCCGGTACAGAGAGTGTCTCTTACGTGCGCTCTCTGTAACGGAAGTCCCGGGCCACAGACGCACAGTGAGTTCACTGATGCGCAGCACTGCCGGGGCCAGCCGGGGCCAGCGCGCGCCTGCTCTTGTGACCGCAAGCAAAATAATACTTGCGGTCACAAGAGTGATTTATAAGGAAACAGTACAGTGGCAATGGGGGGCCCTCGCAGGCCCCCCCTTGTGGCGGACCGGGTCACAGCGGCGACCGCTGCGACCCTGGTAGCTACGCCACTGGATGCTTCCCTGAGTGAGCAGGGATAGTTGGTGCACCATGGTAGGGCATAACAGGGCTATTGCTCCGTACATTGATGTGCATCCTACTCCTGGGACCCTGTGTTGTGTTTACATATGCTGACCTCATACAATAGCCTTTGTGCGGAGGTCTGAGCGATTTTGCACATATACATTTGGCCTGTGGCTAGTTTGTACATTGGTTTGTGTGCTGTGGTGGTGAGCACTTAACGTTGTGGATTTTATTGCTATCTAGCATTTTGTTGCATATTTAATAAAAGTTATATTTTTCTGTGAACTATTCATTTTTTGTAAAAAAAAAAAAAAAGTTACAATTTTTGAAAAACAGTCAAATAAAATAAAAGTTATATAAGTTGCATATTGTTACATATATATTACCACAGGGTGAATGGTGTAAACATAACACCTGAAATGGAAAAAAATATGCTTTTTTTATTCAATTTCATTAGCCTATTACATGGCTCAATAATTGTTTAGCAAGGGGTGCACGGACATAATTTGTAATGGATCGCAGCTGTAGCTTCAGAGCGGTCTCTGAACCTACAGGTAACTCACTGGGGGAGATTTATCAAACATGGTGTAAAGTGAAACTGGCTCAGTTGCCCCTAGCAACCAATCAGATTCCACCTTTCATTTTCCAAAGAGTCTGTGAGGAATGAAAGGTGGAATCTGATTGGTTGCTAGGGGCAACTGAGCCAGTTTCATTTTACACCATGTTTGATAAATCTCCCCCACTGTCCTGGACCGCCATGGACAGTGATTGACTGAGTGGCCTATCAGATCAGAGACCCTCTCTGAAGCTACATCAGCGGCTACAGGAAGCAAGGAGAGGGCAGTAGAACACAGAGAGTGTGGAGAGGTAATGTAAATACTCCTATACCAGGCTCTAATATGCAAGGTCTATATGTACGGCTATTTCTGAAAATAAACCAAAAAGTAGGAGGAAAGAAGACCCCCCCCCCCTCAAAAAAAAATAAAAAATGCAAGACCAAATATAATGAATTTTTGTCCTTTATTAGATATATATCAAATGTATAAAACTATTGCATATAATGATAAAACACATATAATAAAAGCTGGAGCCTATATAAATCCCCAACAAAGGGTGGATGAGAGTAAATTATGTTACTTAATAAAACCATACATATTGGAAACACGGAGTAAAACCAGTTTACAAAAAGTAATTTACATACATGTGTACTGGGCACTGGGCATATAGGAACTAAGGTGTAATGAAAGTGCAGTGGATGAGAGTGCATAAATCACATACAAGGTCAATACATATTACCCATATATCGTGTCCTTAGTACATATAACCACCACACCACTCACCAGACACGTGTTTTGCGTGTTGCTTTATCGAGGGTGATGTCACAAGTACTCAGCTCTCCCTTTTTAAACCACATTAGTTCAATCAGATACATACCCCTACATGTGTGCCGCCACAGGTTTGTAATTAAAAGCTATCCTGTGTATCTTCGGCGAGACTGGAAGTGACATCATATAATCACATGATGTATTCGGTATCATGCAGGAAAACAGCTAATGCATATCATGATTGTTTTTATGTGATCTACCGATTATCCAGACCATAACACCACTGATCATGTACAAATATTCAATCATGTACATGATCAGTGGTGGTATGCAGGTGTAATAATTTTTGGTGATTCCCTGATAATTTCTTTTTTTTTTTTTTTTTACCATAAATTGAAGTATACCTAGGGTGAAAGATCCTCTATAATTCTTTCCGTATCTGTGATAGTGTTGATCGAACTGTTCGAGAAAAGTTAGGTTCGAATCGAACATGTCAATTTTCTCGAACTCAAACCGAATAGAACATTTTACGGTTTGTTTGAGTTAGCGTTCAAACGCCTTTTTTGCCAGCCACTCAGTTCAGAGCAGAAACGCCATTGCTGAGGTGTAGGGATCTCATTGGCTGCTAAAATCACATGACCATGCCATGACATCTGTTTTACAGTTATTAAACGTACATCTCGTTTGTGTACGTGCATTTCTTTAGTTATTACAGCTGTATTCCTATAAGCTGAAAAAGGTCCTCTGTCCGTCAGGAAAAATACGAAATAGTAGACATCTGTTATACAATAATTAAACGTACATCACCTTTGTGTACCTGCACTGATTACAGCGGTATTCCTAGAAGCTGACATACGTTCTTTGTCCGTCATAAAAAATACGGAATACTTAACATCTGTTATACCCAGTAATTAATTGTACATCTGATTTGTGTACGTGGAATTATTGAGAGTTGGTAGATTTGTTGATTTTTTTGTTGTTGTTTTTGTTGTTTTGTTGTTTTTTGTTTTCTATCTATGATTTTATATCTATCTTGTGAACATGGTGAGAACCAGAGGTGGTAGGCGAGCAGTATCAGGTATAGGAAGGGGCGATAGAGGTAGTGCACAAGGCACTGCTTCCAGTGCTCCGGCCAACATACAAGCGAGAACATTGTCAGTAGCAGGACCGTCAGGCCTGTCCTCTTTTACTAGGTTTCCTGTGCGCCTTATTAATGAACAGCGTTGTCAATCTGTTTTCAGTGGTTATCGGACCATGAATTAAGCACTTTGTTTCCTCTTTCTCTCAGTCACGGCAACAAATGTCATCATCATTATCATCATCATCAGTCCAACTGGAAGCAAACATGGGTAGAATGTCCCTATCCAATATACAGGCCACTGAAAATAATCCACATTCTGAAGAGCTCTTTGACCACACAATGTAGTTGGGGTCAGAAGGCGGTTCAAAAGATCAAGAGGCCAAAGAGGATGATTTAGTCTGCTCTGACACCGAATTGCTGATGCTCTCAGAGGAGGATCATGAAGCTGGTCTGTCACCAGAAATTCCGAGCGGTCAGCAATGCCTGAAAGTGCCTGTGGCTTCTAGCCCGCAATTTGAGGATGTAGACCGTCATATAGAAGAAGTTACCTGTCATGACGACGATGAAGATGATGACATTGCGAATCCAACGTGGCCTTTGGAGCGACAGTTGCCGAGGGAATCATCAGTGGAGGATGAGGTAGTTACAGTGCGGGTCCAATCTAAGAAAGGGAAAGGGCGGACGCTGATCCGCTGATATTAATGTGCCAGCCATGGTCAGTGGTGGCAGCGGGGAGACCAGTACTAGGTTTTCACCATCTAAGAGGTCCCGAACCTGTGAAGCCTGGGCCTTTTTTGATCAAGCCTCTGATTCTCCGACTGAGGTGATATGTCGTATTTGCCAGCAATGCGTGAGTAGAGGAAAAAATGAAAAGTGTTTAAGTACCACGAGCATGAACAGGCACATGCAGGGAAAGCATGAATTGCTGTGGAATAGTCACTTGGAGAAAAAAGGCCACACAGGTCCTGGGCTTCCAACTACCATCACATCTACCGCCTCCTCCTCCACTTCCAAGCTAAAGCAGCCATCTTCTGCCAATGTGCCAGTGCAGCACGACCAAGCACCATCTCCACTCAAAGATCCTGTTGGCCGCTCCCCACCAACATGGCTGACACCTTTGCCTACCACCAGTGTGACTTGCATGTCGTACAGCTGCCAGTCTGGCAGCCAGCCTTCTGTTTACCAGGTGTGGGAGCATAAGAAATGCTTTCACCCCAACCATCCCAAATAGCAATGCGGCAGCAGTAGAATCACAAGTAGCTGCAGCAGCAGGCAGTGTGGCAGAATTTTACTGGATGACATTTGGCAATAAATTTTTACCACCTCACCAACATCGGCAAGACAGGGCAGCATTATGACAAACAAAGACGGCCTTAAAACCATGGTCCATGACTATCTGCGCCTTGACATAGATGTTTTTGGACTTGGTCTTGACCCATTCAACTTCTGGGTGTCCTAACTGGATGAATGGCCTGAGCTTGCTTGACACGCCATAGAAGTGTTTTCTTGCCCAGCAGCCAGCGTTATCTCGGAACACACATTCAGCACAGCTGGCCGGGTTATAACTGACAAACGTATCTGTCTATCCACTGACCATGAGGATCGTTTGACATTTATTTCGAGCGTGGATCTCTGACCATTCTGTTGCCCCGGTTGCCGATGTCACTTGACTTGTAAACTGTAGTATGTCTTCCTGGAAATATGAGATACACATTACCACTACACTACATCTCACATCTGTAGTTCCTTTTAAATGCCTCCATCTTTCCTGCCATGTTTTGCTACCTAATTTAGTTGAACCGCAACCTCCGTCTTCCCCGCTGGGCTCTTCTCGCTGCCACCAATGGTACCAATTTTTCAGGAGTGGGTAAAAAGACAGTTTTTGCCAGTCTGCATTGCAGAATATTTTTTTTTAATTAATCTGAACATCTGTTAGATTAATCAATCTTTGGTACAGAGGAGTTGGTGGTTAAATTTTTTCTGAGTGGACAAAAAGCCAATTTTTCTCATTCTGCATTGCAAAATATATTTTTTTAACTTAATTTGAACATCTGTTAGATGAGTCAATCTTTGATACAAAGGAGTTGGTGGTCAATTTTTTCCTGAGTGGCTAAAAGAGCCATTTTGGTCAGTGTATATTGCTAAATAATGTATTGAAAAATCAATCTCAACATCTGTTAGATGTATCACTATTTCGTACAGAGTAGTTGGTAGTTAAATTTATCCTGAGTGGGTACAGAGCCCATATTTGACAGTCAGCATTGCAGAACACTTTTTTTTTTAAATAATCTCTTCATCTGTTAGATGTATCAATGTTTCGTACAGAGGAGTTCCCAAATATTTTTCTCTCATAGAATATAATGGGATTCGATATTTGTTCGAATATACAAATATTGGGAGCTATTTGAATCGAATTTTGAATTATCAAATATTTCACTATTCGCTTATCTGTAGCAGTATTTTATTCCCCCTTTTTTTCCCCTCTCGTTCTCAAAGCCAAATTTTAGGCTATAAGTTGTTCCATGTTTCCAGTTTACTCTTTTTGGATGATAATTACAGTTTCTCCTACTTCATATAGGTGTCAAAATTAACCCGAACATCTCCCACTGATTTTAATGGGGTTTGAGTTTGAGTCGAAATTTGAACTGAACTTCACTACTGTTCGAAGTTCGACTCCAATTCAAACATTTTACTGTTCGATCATCACAAATCTGTGATACTCTGGTACATAGTTAGATATGCGGTTTAGTCACTCCAAGAATATAGTCATGTATTGGTATATACTGTACACTGCTGTTATAAGTGTGGTATATTTACTGCTGTAAATCTGTATGTGTGTTATAAATACACTGTTGATATTGAAATAGACTGTAGACTGTCTAGTCTAAGTTTACATTAATAATAAATTCAGATCATTATTTACTGTATGAAATATGCAGTCCGTGCTCACAGTGATGCACACAAATTGACAGTCAACATTTTTGAAAATATAGTGTCCTGCATAGCAAACATAGGTAAAGATGAAGTCTGGCATTACAAAGTTATTGTATATGGGTTCAGGCTGGCATAAAAAAGCAATACTTGCCTGCCCCAATCACACAATGAATACTTCCCATTGGTGCCCAATTCCAGTTGAATATCATTCCTGCTTTCATTTCGACATGCAGAAAGTTAGCTAGTGATTGAACTGAGTGTTTCATCTACGTCAAAGTCAAAGCAAAATGTGAAGCATTGCTTAGCCAGGATACCAGTGGTAAGAATGGAGAGGGAAAATCACCTGGACCAAGTAAACGGTGGAAAATACTCCTCATATGTAGAAAGCGCTACCAACCAAAAGGAACGCATGGATACAGTTCAATGTGAATCGAACCAAAAACATGCGTAAATAAAAAAAAAAACTACTTATTGGTTAAAAACCATACAGTGTGTTTCGGCTCATAAAATTCTCAGAGAGCCTTCATCAGGGTTACCTTTCCCAAAGGGATTAGGGCAGGTGAGTATGACGCCCCCCCCCCCCCCCCAATATTAAGCCAGCCTCTACAAAACCAACTATTATTTAATTTGCCAAATAGAAACACCTAACAGTCGCATGAAAAATCTCAAGCTTTGTGGTCTCTAAAAAAATACTGCATATTCAATGCAAAATTGGTAGCCACTTATCATCTCTTATTAGTAATCGTGTACCCCAGCATTTTACGAGACGAGCAAACCGTTTGGCGATATCTTTACTGCCCACGGTAGGGAGTCAATTGTCTCATGTATATTTTACAGCCATACCACGTTACGCTAAAAATTCTAAACAGCCGTTTGTCAACAGGAAAGGAAATTCACAATTTCACTTGTGTTATGTCTTTCTTATTTTCATAGGGTTTTTATGGCATAATCCCTTTGATAACAATTTATGTAGAAAAGAGACTTTTATTTCCTCCCTCGCTCCTTTATCATAGCAGCACACATGCAGAACCTGGTCTATTGTACTGTGCCAGTAATAAAACAGATCAGGAGAAGCTGTGGCACAAGAAATCAAAAACATAATAATGTCTTTGGGTTTTGCATTTTAAATACTGCATTCATTGTTGCACTGAGGCTTCAGATCCCTTCCCAGGCATTATGCAGATTATCTTTGGTAATGTGTGTTTCACTGTACTTTGATATAAAATAATGTAGATCATGATTCATCCCAGCGACTGCCATTAAAGGGAAAAGCAGCTACTTATGATATGTAACAATTTGCTTTTCTAATTTGAAGAGGATCTTGCTATTTTAATTGCGTAATTTGTGCAGCGTTCCCGGGCAGAATTGCAATTCGCTGTGAAACCTATTGCTTGGCCTCGAAATTGATAACATCTATATTCCTTAAACGCCTCTACAGTTTTCAATTGTATTTTCTTAAGACTTTAAATTCCTTGCAAAAAAAGTCGAATTGCTCGAAAATAGAAGAATCCGTTATGTAACTTTGTATATATTAAAAAAAAAAGAGAGAGAGAAAAAAAACCAATGCTTTTTGCTTAAAAGAATTAAGCAGGAGGAAAAAAAAAAAGCTTAAAAAATAAAACAATTGAGAAAAAAAAGACAATCACTACTACATGTAATGGAGTCATTAGGAAAATTGGCAGAATTTGAGAGAAAAGAGATAGTTACAATTATTGGAGAGGTTCAGATATTCAAGATTGCTTCCATTTAGAAGAGAATGTGGGTTTTGAGTCTTCTCATTTCAGTACAATTTAAAATTATTGAAGCACTTCACTTTGAAGGTGATCGGGCCTTGCATCTGCTCCATGTAGGAAGATTTAAAATTATGAGTGCTCCTTAAATTGTTTAAACCATTGATTTTCTTATGAAATTGATTTTCCAGGCTTTTATTTCTTCACTGACTAGGTAATTACAGCTAAGACAAAATGAATTTTTTTTCTTTTTTCTTTTTTTTTGAGTACGGCATGCTTGTTCTTTATCTTTATTTCCCAGTTCTATTTGAATCTACTTCCGTTTGGGCTATTCTAATCGCAATGTAAAAAAAAAAATTGTGGCTAGTTTTGATTTTAAAGTTTAGGGAATGTTTGGAGCGAGTAGAAGGTCACACGAAACCTTCCCACAGAACGAACTTATACTATTGGCTACAAATTCCTTAATAGAAAAGAGAACATTTTAATAGCTTGTTTTTGTAAAAAAAAAAATGTGGGATCAGTTTCAAAATTTAATTTTATAGTATTACGCAATGTTATGAGTTACTTGAAAAGATTCTATGAGATTAACAAGAAAGATATCCCCCCCCCCCCCTAGAAACAGCGTCACTCTTGCCCGTGGATTCTTTGTTTTTCTTTTTTCTTTTTTATATTGGACTAGAAATTTAATCATATAATACCAAAATTAAAACAGTCTGTATGTATTTGACACCTTTATTCTTTTTTTTTTTTAATTAAGGCACTAACTATTTTCTTTATTTATATGGATATATATTATTTGAATCTGTCCTTGCTTCTTGAGTATTTCTATGAGTGTAGACCATATAATGTGTTTCAGGTCACCCAGCTGCTCACTTGACAGCCCTGCTTCCTTTGACACCTGGTTCTCGTCTTCATCCTACAATTCAGGTTGATTAACTTCTGGAACTGTGATATCTGCCTTGTTCGACTTCATATTTTGCTGGCCCTTGACTCTAAGCACCTGTGATATTCTGGCACTTTATTCTGGTCCAAACATGAAAGAATCATATGGTTTAAGGTTTCACATCTTCAGTTCAATTGACTTTTTAGAGCATGTGGACTATGTGGAGGTTATGAGTGATGGTTTTCTGTTTTGCCTCACTTTAGTTTTAGTAGCACATTCATTGCTACCAGGGTCATATTATATATTGGATATAAATTATACATTATGTTTAGTTAGGAACCTTAAAGGATCTTGATGATTTACTTTTATAGTTGAATGAGTTCAGATTACATAGACACTTGGAAACATATAAAATTGATGGCAGAAAAAGACCACATGGTTCATCTAGCCTGTCTTTTATTATTATTTATCCTTTTTTTATAAGGTCACATATATGTTTATCCAATTCAACTTGCTTTTTGTTTTACTCTATGCTATGGTGCTGAGGACCGGCTACCACTATTGCCATAGACACCAGTCTAGCCAATCAGGGCTTGGTTTTAGGTACTAGTAGTTGTAAGAGGTGGGCTATCTAAAACAAGCTCCTGCCTTTGGCAGATACCTGCAATTTTCATATACTCTGTCAATGCACTGTCCCTGCGAGTCTTCCTTGTACTAACCCATCTAGATGACCCTCCTGGGTCTCTTATGATACTTTCTGGTACTAACCTGTGCCATTGCTTCTTCTCAGTGCTCAGCAGACACTGTAAACATTAAACCTCATAGAAGGCCCCAGTAAAGTCACAGGGGTATCCATAAGGAGGCCATATGTTCACTCAGATCACAGTTTTCTCTCCTGACCTCCCCATACAAAGACCTTCAGCATTGCTAAATTTTTATGTTCCCTTTCTAGGTCAGATTGATCAGGCACCCTCTTATCTCTCCCAAGGCAATATGGTCTGGCAATAAAAATCAAACACAGCTAAACTTTCTTTCCACCAACATCATCTGTCGGTAGAGAGTCAGAAGGCCACCATATAATATAGACAATATAGTCACCCAAGCGCAAAGCTGAAGTCTGTGCATTCAACTAAACCCTGTCTAGGGTCTATGGTAGCTTGTCTGCGCCCTCTATTTAGCAATAGGAACTGAACCTCCAGCTCCAACCATATCTGTGCTCTTGGGAAATGGTGTTCCTGTTATGACTGTTCCTGTTAGGACCTTGGCATGGTGCTCGGCTTGTAAGGTACTGTATGTGTATAAGTATAGGTATAAGTATGTGTGTTTGTGGTCCAATAACATCCTGGACTTGGTCCCTGATCTCCTATAAGGTGTCTCCTATGTCTAAACCCTTTGCTGGATATTAAGTCTAGTCTATCTAGCAAGCTCTACGTACCCTGCGTTTCTTCTGTGCAAGTTTTCTGGCTTTACCTGACCTTGGCTTTCTGTACCTGTACTATTCTGGTTTTCCACCTTTCTGATTTGTGACGCGACTATTCTCTAAATTATGTATCTGTACCTCTGCTGCCCGGTAGTTGTGACCTCGGTTTGTTGACCCCCTTACTTGTTTGTTTGTCTGTCTTGTCTGTCCTGTCTGCTGTCTGTTTGTGTTGGCACATATCCTAAGTCAGGGACTGTCACCCAGTTGTCCACAGCCACCTAAGGCTGACAGGTACAAGTAGGTAGGGACAATGGGCAGGGACTTGAGCAGGATCAAGTGTCTGTGTCCCTTTCCTTACCTATTGGCATCTCGGGGATTGCGACCTCCCTAAGTAACAGGGGGCCCCTTCTTCTCTATCTCGTCCTCAACTTGTATAAAGCACATCTACCCAAATTCCATTGGCTAACTCAGCCTTAGTGGGCGTTGGTGTATAAACAAGAATTAATGAGGCTAAAGCAAGCCCCCATCCTCAGATATGAAGGGGCAACCCTTTTTTTCTACAATTTCTAAACCATACAATGAACACTATATGGTGTAAGTTGAACTTAGCACTTAAGAATTTAGATCTTTTGTTCATATTTTTCGGTGTTTTCTCATGTACATACAGTAGGTATAGTAAACCATATGCCATATGTAAAATAAAAAGTTAAATTTATCAAAAAGTGGTCTGGACTTCTCTATCGAATATTCCTAATACTTTGCTAGACATCAGCTGTGAACTAAATCTTCTGCATAAAAAACTACATATGTAAAGTAAGATGGATGTTAAGAAAAGAGTTGCAATGATCACATGTTACAAATCTGGCAATCTGTCATACCATAGTGCTGGACTGTGCCTTTAAGGCATTTTGAAGACTATCTTAAGCATAACTATGAACATATTCTTCGATATTTTGTCAGCTTGGACTAACACCTGTCACTTGTAAGATCTTTTGTGCTTCATGCACATCATAACTTCTAACTAAATTTAAAGGAACAAGAAAAGACAGACAGAAACACAACCCAGATGTTATGCTATTTAGGATACTGTAAATTTAAGATATACCAGCTTTTCATCCAGATTTTAATGCACCAAAACAATATGAAAATTCCAAGCCACAATGGATTATTTAAATGTCTGATCATTTTTTTATGAATTCCACAACAGATGTACAGAGGCAGGCTATAAAGCTGTGATAACAAGGAACATTTCTTCATCGTCTCCCAGATCGGTTAATCTGTAATGAGAGCTAAAGCTATATATGCCATCATTCTCCTTACTATAAAACCATTTCTATGGTATATACACAGTTGGTTAAATGGGATTGTCGACTACAAAGAGATTTCTGCTTAGTTGAAAACACTCCGAGTGAAGCCTAATCTTTGAAAACTTCTGTCCCATGCCTTATCTATCTATCTTTTAGAAATAAGAGAGTAGTGAAACATTCGACCTTCGAGAATTCGAATCGAATAGGCACCAAGATTTAACTATTCGAATGAATATTCGATCCCATTATAGTCTTTGGGAAAAAAAATTGAAACCTCCCTAAACGATGCCAACACCTCTGGAATGACACTGGGAGATTAGGGGGAGCAAGCCTGGGTGCACCCAACACCCCAAAATCGCAGTATAATGCCGCTCTCCGCAGTTGCGAATGAAAAATATTTGCGAACGCTTTACGAACGTTGACGGCAATGTTCACACATTTCCTTCATATTTCTTGTGCAGCATTACATATATGATTCCAATGTGCGTCCGTAGAGCATCATGTTATTCGCGCATATCACTCGTCATGCTGTACGAATGTACTGGAACAGTATGTGTCACGTGCCTTTCACAGGGCTACTGGAACAATATGTATCACATGCCTTTTACTGGGCTACTGGAACAGTATGTATGACGTGCCTTTTTCTGGGCTACCGGAACAGTGTATACCAGGTATATACATACTGAAACAGTATGTATAATGTGTCCTTAGTGGGGTAAACCAGGGACACTGTAGGTCACTTGTACACACAGGGTACTGGAATGAATACAACTGATGCTGCTGCTGTTGTTATCATCTATGTATTAGCACTGAGAAGTGCTTTGGATTCAGAGATGACTTTTTCGCTGGATCTTAGCCCTGAAAAGGACTTTTGGGTTCAGTAGTAAGCCTAGTAGTAAACCAAAACGCAACTAAAACCTATCTCTCCCTGCTGCAAGATCTTTCCCTGGCTAGGTTGAAAGCGCATCTGCGGTCGAAAGGTGGGAGCCAAGTATTTAAGATTCGAGGTCAAGTGGTTCAGTCATCCAATACGGGAAGACGCTGTTTTCTCGCTGCGTGCGTACTCCCAGGGTCCCTCATGGCCTCCCTGCACGGTGATTGGATTAAAAAAGCGCCAGCTGCGATGGGAGGGCTTTCAAATGTTTCTCGCGTATTGGCCACACTACTCGATTGAATTTGAATCTTTCGGATACCGCAATATTCGATCGAATACCTATTCGATCGAATCGTATTCGCTCATCTCTACTCTCTATCTATCTATCTATCTATCTATCATTTGGACAGTGGATACACAGGGAATTGATTCCTTTGCCTTTCTATCTAAAAAAAATTCACAGGAAATCAGCTTTTTTATAATCCAATGCCAATGTGTTAGGTACCAGCGTACAGAACCCCAATCACAAGTCCGACCACTGATAATTAAGCCAAAGTCCGCAGCATACCATAGAGTTCAATTCCAATCTGTGTTGGAAACATAGGGGGAAATTTATCAAACATAGTGTAAAGTGAAACTGGCTCAGTAGCCCCTAGCAACCACTCAGATTCCACCTTCCATTTTCCAAAGAGTCTGTGAGGAACAAAAAATGGAATCTGATTGGTTGCTAGGGGCAACTGAGCCAGTTTCACTTTACACCATGTTTGATAAATCCCCCCGTAGTGTTTCTGTCATTATTTGGCCAGTCTATCAACCAAAATTAGGAGTGGGTTGAAAACAAAGAAACTTTGCAAGTAGTTCCGTTAACAAAAATAATTTTGGTTCAAAGGTAACCAAAACATAGACAAAATACTATGTGGGAATATGTTACCACAACATCTTTTTTTGCATGAAAAAGTCCCTCTATATCAAAAGATGGATGATTTTCATGTAAAAAAGATGTTGTGGAAACATAGCCTAACAGTGATTCATTCGAAAATAAAGCATGAAACAGTGGCGTCACGTTTGGGTCCTCGCAGTGGAACAATTTTCAAGCTTGGCAATGGTCCCATTGTGAGGACTGAAACTCTGTGTCACTTCTAGATGCTTTACCTTTGAATAAATCACTGTTCACACATAGTATTTCCGTAAGTCTTTAGGTCAGTCTTTTTTCAACTGAAATCAGGACAGGAAGTGAAAGAGCAAAATTATGATAGAAATATTTGCTCATTTTCTGTGTTTTTAACCCACTCCTGGTTCCGGTTAAAAAAAGAATGACGAAAATACTATGTTTAAACATAGCCGCAGATTGGAATTAAACTGTGGTGTGCTGCAGACTTAAATCTATCCATCTATTTATAATATAAAATTATTATAGAAAATAATATTTCTGCTTCAAAACATTTTACGGAGATTGACAAAGAGAGGGACCTAAGTTGTGGACCATGACCCAACAAATTAAAAAGGGTGGAAATCAAATAGTTATACACTAAAAATAAATCAGAACTGAATATACTATTTGAGCATACAGAGGGTATGTTAGTCTTAACTTAATTCCCACCTATGTGTTTTATGCAATTGTATCTGAAATGATAGTGATAATTAGTTATTAAAAAAGTAAAAATAAAAATGTGTAGGGTTGCCCCTCCTTTCTATAACCAGCCAGGTAAAACAAAACCAAATAGCAGCAGCCTAGTATTACCAGAGTGGGAAGAACCAATTTATTTTGTCCCTCCTCTAATAATACCAGTCTCCTACTGCCCAGTCCAGATGCACCATTTTCCCATGCTCTGGGCCTTCTGGTACCAGATCTTCCCAGCACCTTTGTGGCGAGGATACTGGGGTAAAAATATCGGGGTTAGTGTTAGCCATTTTACGAGCTAATGCTAAGCCCCGGCTTAGTAATGGATACCGTAAGTTTTAAAAACTTCCAGCGACATTTAAATGGCCCGGTCATACATCATTGGTAGTTCAGTGATCATAATCGGCTCCGCAACATCGCAGGGTCAGAGGCCTTCCAATTTTGACATACTTGACACAGAATTGGAGCTACAACCAATCCATTCTATAACATAGCAATGATTAAAAAGTGATGGCTTGGTGTTAAGGTTTATATAATTTTGTTCTGTTTATTTTGCTTGTTGAGTCTGTTGACCTCACCTAAGTAAGCAATAAATAGCAGCATATGTTTGTTTCCAGACAGACAGCATTCATTCATTACATGAATATTTATATCCAAACAACCTCTGTGCTCCACCGGTTTACCAGCGATAGATAAAGGAAATCAGGAATCCATCTCTATCTCTGAAAATTCGACAGCAACACCTTGGCTATGAACCGCTTCGGGACCTAGGTCTTCAATCATCTCCCCGGAGATTATAGCTTTTTAATATAAACATATAAACATACAAACATAGTGCAATAGAGTTTGCAAACAGCCAAAGGGAAAATGGTGAAGTTTTTATTTATACTCACAAACAGAAGTAAAAATCCAGCAAATCGAATAAAATCAATCTTTAACAACCTGACTCAAATTTCTTCACAGTCCAGTTTCACCCGGACAGGAAAAGACAGGAATATGTATATTGTGGGTTTTTACTTTATTATAGACAATTTGAATGTTTTATGGCTTTTGTATTCATTGAAGTCTGATACATCATGATTTTTTTGGTAATCTTACAAAAAGAATGATGAGATATGTTGGCTGCTTCATTCCACCATAACAAGTAGAACCAAACCACCTAACTTAAATGGGAACTATCACCAGGTTAGACAAATCTAACTAGCTGATAGCCCCCTATAATGCTGGGGACACTGAGAAGTAAGGTATGTGTGTTACCTTCCTCCTCGATGCCTTCTTCAAGAAGGACAGAGCAGAAACTGTTGTCAATTTCTTGGCAACAGAACATTTTTCACACAATTTTGGAATAAAAAAGGTTTAGAAACCCCACTGTGAGTCATAAGAGGCCTGTTTAGGTGGTGTAGGGTAAAATCTCCTGCAATGTAATATGTGAAAAATTTGTAACTGAAATTTTCATTTCATGTAGTCGGAATGCAGCACACGATGGGTTAAATGACTTTGTCTACCCTTGACAGAAGAGGTTAAGAAAGAATTCCCTAACAATAAACATAATGAGATAATTAGTAAACCAATGAACAACATGCATGATCTATAAGACATTGGATGAAACCACTCTCTAATGTAGGCAGCAATAAAGATTTATTGGGGGGGAAATTGTGCTGCCTTTGGACTACAGTAAATAAAAAATACAGGTACAAATTTTCCACTTCCTGGTTGTTGTCCGGCAGCACATGAGGGGACATCCAAAGCAATAACAAAGGGAGTATTAGCAACAACTCCTTGGATTACTGTTTCAAAGGCTGACCCCTCTGCGGACAAACTATCAAGTCTATAATGTCTAATAAAGGTGGATGACGACCAGCTCACCACCTTGCAAAAGTTTGTCTACCTGAATTCAGATGTCCGCTCTAAGTACATGGAGGGGGGTCTTTTGACATTCAACAGATGTAGAGGTCCTTCTTCCGACTCTCACAAAACTGGCAGGATTATCTCTTCGTTGATATTAAATGCAGGACAATGCTTGCATCTCACTTTTTCTGCGAGCAGATGTTATTGCCACTAGGAACAATGTTTTGAGGGACAACTACTTAATGTCCACTGACTGTAACGGCTCAAATGGTTCCTCACTAAGTTGACCACTGACAGGTCCCATGATGGAACAGGGAGTGTATAAACTGGTCTCAGCTTGTCGATTGCCCTGAAGAATATGGATATGAGGGGTATAGAGGAAAACAGGCCTTCCATGTGTGCATTTATGGGGTTCAGCTGCACTTTCAAGGTGTTCCTTCTAAGTCCCTTGTTAAAGCCCTTTTGAAGAAATTGATGAATTTTGCTGACTTTTCCCTTAAGCTTAGAGTTTTCTATGGAGAGGAAGTCTCCAAAACTCTCCTCCCGAGAGTCTCAAAGCGGCAGGAAACCAAGCCCTCCGGGGCCAGTGGGGTCTCCACTTTCTCTTCCTGCCGCTTCCTCAGAACTCGGGGAATCAGTGGAAATGATTTCTCCCAACTGGTCGCCAGCCCATCCAGGCCTACAGGGTTCCCTGTTTTTGACAGTCTGCAGAATCTCTTGCATTTGGTGTTCTGTACTGTCGCCAGGACATCCATGGAGGGCTACCCCCATCTCTTCACCAGTTTGAATTCCCATTCCTATGGGATAATGAAGTTCCTGTTGAGCCAGTCTGCTTTGAGATTTATTGAGCCTTTGATGTGAATGGCTGAGATAGATGTGACATTGTTCTCCGCCCAAGCCATGAAGCGGGCCATGAAAGCTCTCTGTTCCACCCTGTTTGTTTTGGTAATATACTGCCTTTAGGTTGTCTCATTGGATCTGGACTGGACTGGAGATGATGTTGAAAGTGTTGTAGAGCCAACCTGACTGCCTTGAATGCTTTGTGATTCAAAGACAGAAAACTCTCCTGAGCAGACCATCTTCTCTTCACCCACTGTTTCCTGACATGGGCACCCCAACCTAATTGGGACGCATCCGTAGTGACTATGGTAGGAAGCTGGTGCAACAGAGATCTACCCTTTCGTAAATGTGAGGGTATCATCCACCATTTCAGGTTCTTCTTTAGAGCTTGTAGAATAGGCATCTTCTTGTGTAAGCAGAGATGTGAATTCCTCCCAGTTTTGAGCATCTTCTGCTAAAGCCTTCTGAAATGAGCCTTTGTCCATGGTACTGCCTCTATAGAGGATGTGAGATGGCCCAGCACCCTCATGACAGTCCTGATACTGGTTTTCCTTTTGAGACCTGATTGCACCTCATGTCGAATCTTCATGATCCTTTCCGGTGACAGTCGAAAGTTCATCTCCTAAGTTTCTATTACAAGCCCTAGATACTGTATTTTTGTTGTGGGCACTAGATGTGATTTCTTGTGATTTACTAGAAACCCATGGCTGGTGAGGGTGTGCATCTCTTTTGAGGGGGCTATTAGGAGCCTTTTATAATGACCTTGGAATTTTCTGGTTGGTTTAGGTTTAGTGGCCCAAGGAAACGCCACCCCTAAGTATACGCCCCCGCAGGGTGGGCTTTAAGGCAAACGGGCGTATATTTACGCCCGATGTTTCCCCGATTGCTGTGTGTTCACACACAGTGGTCGGGGAAGATGGCCTGCTATAATGTATAGCAGGCCATCTCTGCTTGTCGGCACGGGGGGTGATTAACCCCTCCCGTGTCGATGATCGCTGCTATATGCTGATTAATACAGATCAGCATATAGCAGCTGAAAACAGCTTTCCGGGTCATCGGTGACCCGGTGACCCAGAAAGCAATGGCGATTGGTGCTGTCCGAGATAGCACCAATCGCCATTAGTGTGCTACAGAAAGATGGCGCCGGTGCCACCCCCACGATCGCCGAGATAGGCCGGCCAGTACCGACCGGCCCATCACGGCGATCATACTGTAAAAAAACTGTTTTGCCGGGTTCTGCACCCCTCACTCGGGTCCTCCAGCAGTCTCCGGCAGCGTCTCTCTACTGCCCCCTAGCGGCTGATCAAATTTTTTTTGTAAGTGCGCTGCTGATCAGCAACTCCTCCTTTTTGGCGTTGGGGCGTCCCCCCCCCCCCCCCTATATCCTACCGCCACTGTCTGCTGATAAGTGCCGCACTTAAGTGCGGCATTTATGAGCAGCTCCTTTCTTGGCGTAGGTATATTATTTTCTTACTGTAAAAAAAAAACATAAAAAAACACTACACTACACCACACTACATGAAATAAAGTTTTACGCTACACCACTACACATTTACATACCCCATATACTAGTCCCCGTATAAAAATGGCCCCAAGGGTGTTTTCGGCGTCGGACGCATACATTATTATTGCCTCCGACATCGAAACAGCCAGTAAGGATGAATGGGGGCATCATCCTCATCATCCAGTGACGTGTCTGGGGGTAGCGTAGTGTACGCTCCCCCCCAGACACGTCTTTTCCGCCAGTACCGTCCCAATAAGAGATGACAGTATGGCGTGAAATTCTACAAACTTTGTGAGAGTACCTCAGGGTACACTTACAGATTTAGGGTAGGTGCATACTGCGGAATGGCGAAGGATAACCCTTTGTGCATTCCGCAGCTGGCACCCGCCGGCGGACTGATGCAGGCGTGCGTCTCCACCCGTGTCATAGACTCCATTCTATGCACGGGCGGATTCCGTTGTCCGTCCAAAGAATGAACACGTTCATTCTTTGGACAGAGGGCAGAATCCGCCCGTGCATAGAATGGAGTGTGACACGAGTGGAGACGCACGCCTGCATCAGTCCGCCGGCAGGTGCCAGCTGCGGAATGCACAAAGGGTTATCCTTCGCCATTCCGCAGTGTGTATGTACCCTTAGGCTATGTTCACACTACGTATATTTCAGTCAGTATATTTCAGTCAGTATTGCAACCAAAACCAGGAGTGGATTAAAAACACAGAAAGGATCTGTTCACACAATGTTGAAATTGAGTGGATGGCCGCCATATAACAGTAAATAACTGCCATTATTTCAATATTACAGCCGTTGTTTTAAAATAACAGCAAATATTTGCCATAAATGGCGGCCATCCACTCAATTTCAACATTGTGTGAACAGATCCTTTCTGGGTCTTTAATCCACTCCTGGTTTTGGTTGCAATACTGACTGAAATATACTGACTGAAATATACATATACTGACTGAAATATACGTAGTGTGAACATAGCCTTAGAGTGTATGAAGGAAGGGACAGCCGAATCCGGCCCCCCCCATCCTCCGAGTTAGTGGGGAGATCATTTGGGAACTGATCTTCCCACTGCTGGGTAAAGGTTACCACCTGTACGGGGATAACTTTTATACCAGCACCCCCTCTTCTGGTCCCTATCAGAAGCAGTAATGGAGCCCTAATATTTAGTAGCCATGGAGCGGACCCAGCACTTGTGGGATATGTGGGACCCCGTATCGCACCAGGGCAACATTTTCCAGGTGACGTCCCCCACACTGGAAAACAGGAGACTCCAGAAGAAGTGCAGAGTGTGGTGTAACAGGGGGATCAGGAAGGACACCATTTTCCAGTGTGACACCTGTCCTGATCACCCCGGCCTCTGCATACTGGATCGCTTCAAGGCGCACCACACGTCATTGGGGTTCTACATTTTCAAAATTCTGTCCCTTATTCCTATTTTAGGGGTCACGTTGATCCAGGGATTATTCTGATCGCCATTATTGAGTCGGGAAGGAATTTTTCCCCTGTGATGAGGCTACTGTCGTCTGCCTTACAAGGGTTTTTTGCCTTCCTCTGGATCAACACAGGTTGAATTTGATGGACACCTGTCATTTTCAACCTTATAAACTAATAATTGGCCTAATACCCCCAAATAAATTAGAATGGTCCCTTTTCCCCAGCTAAATAGGTATGGCCGCCATTCCTATTAGAGGATACCATGATGCAATTACAAAGCCTCTGTGCTGCCAGGACAGTAGAAATCCCCCACAAGTGACCCCATTCTGGAAACTACACCCCATATGGAATCTAACGAGGGGGGCAGTGGGGATATGGCCCCCTGGTGACGAGCACATTTGTGCCGTGAAAATGAAAAAAATATATTTTTTATTTTCACGGCACATGTTCCACATATGTGCCCGTCACAAGTGGGGTCCATATGCTCATTGTACCCCTTGTTGGATTCCTTATGGGGTATAGTTTCCAGAAGGGGGTCACTTGTGGGGGGTTTCTACTGTCCTGGCAGCACAGGAGCTTTGTAATTGCGACATGACCTCCTTCCTCCATTCCAGCCTCTAAATGGCGCTCTGTCCCTTTGGTGGCTTGCCCTATGCCCATATGGCACATTATATCCACATGTGGGGTATTTTCGTACTCAAGGGAAATTACCCTACACGATTTGTGTTCACTTTCTTTTTAAACCCCTTGTGGAAAAGGAAAAAAATCAAGGCTAGACCAACATTTAGTGTAAAAAATGTTAAATTTTTACACTAAATCGTTGATCTTGTCTTGATTTTTTCATTTTCACAAGGGGTTAAAAGATAAAAAAAACACTAAATGTGTAGAGCAATTTCCCCTGAGTACGTAAATACCCCACATGTGGACATAAAGCGCCATGCGGGTGCAGGGTAAGCCTCCAAAGGGAAGGAGCGCCATTTGGTTTTTGGAGGCTGGATTTGGCTGGAATGGATTTCGAGGGGCCATGTTGCATTTAAAAGGCCCCTGTGTTGCCAAGACAGTTGAACCCCCCCACAAGTGACCCCATTATGGAAACTACACCCCTCAGGGAATGTAACAAGGGGTGTAGTGATCATATGGACCCCACTGGTGACAGGCACAAATGTGGAACAATATGGCGTGAAAATGAAATATTACATTTTTTACACTATAATGTTGGTTTAGCCTTAAATTTTTCATTTTCACAAGAGGTTAAAAGAGAAAAAAAACACAAAATGTGTAGAGCAATTCCCCCTGAGACCGTAAATACCCCACATGTGGACATAAAGTGCCATGTGGGCGTAGAGCAAGCCTCCGAAGGGAAGGAGTGCCATTTGGATTTTGGAGGCTGGATGTGGCCAGAATGGATGATGAACGCCATGTCGCATTTACAGAGCCCTCGTGCTGCCAAAACACTGGAAACCCCCCACAAGTGACCCCATTCTGGAAACTACACCCCTCAAGGAATCTAACAAGGGGTGCAGTGATGATATGGACCCCTTGATGACGGCCACATTTGTGCCGTGAAAGTGAAAAAATGAAAATTTTCCCTTTCACGTCACATTGTTCCACATTTGTGCCCTTCACCAGTGGGGTCCATATGCTTTCTGAACCCCTTGTTAGATTCCTTGAGGGGTGTAGTTTTTAGAATGTGGTCACTTGTTGGGGGTTTCCAGTGTTTTGGCAGCACGAGGGCTCTGTAAATGCGACATGACCCTTGAAATCCATTCCAGTAAAATCCAGCTTGCAAAGGCCAATTGGCGCTCCTTCCCTTTGGAGGCTTGTTCTGCGCCCGCTTGGCACTTTATGTCCACATGTGGGGTATTTCCGTACTCGGGAGAAACTGTGCTACACGTTTGGTGTTTTTTTTTTCTTTTATCCCCTTGTTAAAATGAAAAATGAATGCTAGAACAACATTTTAGTGTAAAAAATAGAATTTTTCCTTTTTTACACCACATTGTTCTGAAAATCTGTGAAGCACCTGTGGGGTCCAAATGCTCACTGCACCCCTTGTTACATTCCTTGAGGGGTACAGTTTTAAATGGTGTCCCTTTAGGGGTGTTTTTTAGGTTTTGGCACCCCAGAGCCTCTGCCAACCTGAAGTGGTACGGTAAAAAAATGACCAAATATAATGGAGGCGTTGAAATTCACTCCCTTATATCTGAGGCTTGTGGTTGCATCAAATAGCACAATAGGGCCACATATGGGGTATTTCTATAAACTGCAGAAACGGGGCAATCAATATTGGGGTGCATTTCTCTGCTAATAGGTTTATTATTATGAAAGTATTGGTTTACAATAAAATCTCTGCACAGAAAATAAAAATTTTCAAATTTCTTACACACTTAGCTTTTATTTCTGTGACTCCCCTAAAGGGTTAAAAAACTTTCTGGATGTGCTTTTGCAGAGTTTGGGGGGTGCAGTTTCTGAAATGGGGTGCTTTGTTGGGCTTTCTAACATACAGTCCCCTCAAATACACTTTAACCCCTTAGGGACCAAGCCTGTTTGGGCCTTAATGACCAGGCTCATTTTTAAAAATCTGACCTGTCTCACTTTATGCGCTTATAGCTCAGTGATGCTTTAACGTATGCTAGCGATTCTGAGATTGTTTTTTGTAACATATAGTACTTTATGTACATATAGTACTATATGTTAGTGGCAAAATTTGGTCACTGTCTTGTGTGTTTTTTGTGAAAAACATTAAAATATAATGAAAAATTAGAAAATTTTGCACTTTACGAATTTGAAATTCTTTGCTTCTAAAAAAAAAAAGGCACATGACAAAAATTAGTTAGTAAGTCACATTATCAATATGTCCTCTTTATTCTGGCTTCATTTCGTAAACATATTGGAAAGTGCACCCCTCAAAAAATTTATCTTGGGGTTTGGTGAGCATTTTGACCCCACAGGTATTAGAGGAAAGTATTCAAAAGAAGACAGTAAAAATGAAAAAATAGAATTGTTTCAATAACATGTTTGTTTAGTTTGAAATTTCTCAATTTCACGAGGAACAGGGGAGAAAACTCACCACAATATATGTAACGCAGGTACTCCTGAGTAGAACGGTACCCCATATGTGGGAATAAACCACTGTGTGGGCACACAGCGGGCCTCAGAAGGAAGTGAGCACCAATTAGCAATTTCAGTGCATGATTTTTCTGAAGAAGTTTCTGAGCGCCAGGTGCGTTTGCAGTGCCCCAGTAATGTCTACAGAATAGAACCCCCCCAAAAAGTCACCCCATTTTGGAAAGTACACCCCTCAAGGAATTCATCTTGCGGTGTGGTGAGCATTTTGACCCCACAGGTATTGGAGGAAAGTATTCAAAACTAGACCGTAAAAATGAAAAAAATTAAATTTTTCCAATAACATGTTTGTTTGGTTTGAAAGTTCTCAATTTCACTAGAAACAGGGGAGAAAAAGCACCCCAAAATTTGTAACGGAGGTTCTCCTGAGTACAATGGTACCCCATATGTGGGCATAAACCACTGTATGGGCACACAGCAGGGCTCAGAAGAGAAGGAGTGTCATTTTTGTTACAGGCAATATGTGGGTGTTTACTGGTTATCTGGGGTGGTAATGGACAATCTTGGGGTGTTTACTGGCTATCCGAGGTGGCAACAGGCAATCTGGTGGGGTTATGGGCAATCTGGGGCGGTTACGAGCAGTCTGTGCCAATCTGGGGTGGTTACGGTCAATCTGGGTTGGTCACGGGCAATCTGGGGTGGTTACGGGCAATCTGGGTGTGTTTACTGGCTGTATGGGGTGGTTATGGGGTGTTTACTGGCTATATGGGGTGGTTATGGGCAATGTTGGGGTGTTTACTGGCTATCTAGGGGTGGTTACTGGCTATCTGGGGTGGTGATGGGCAATCTGGGGGTGTTCACTGGCTATCTGGGGTGGTGACGGGCAATCTGGGGGTGTCCACTGACTATCTGGGGTTGCAACGGGCAATCTGGGGTGGTGACGGGAAATCTGGGGTGGTGACGGGCAATCTGGGCTGGTTGCGAGCAATCTGGGCTGGTTGCGAGCAATCTGGGGTGGTTACAGGCAATTTGGGGTAGTTACAGGCAGTCTGTGGCAATCTGGGGTGGTTACTGGCAATTTGTGGTGGTTACGGGCTGTCTGGAATGGTTATGGGCTATCTGGGGGGATACGGGCAATCTGGGGAGATTACGGGCAATCTGGGGAGATTACGGGCAATCTGGAGAGATTACGGGCAATCTGGGGTAGTGACAGGCAATCTGGGGTAGTGACAGGCAATCTGGGGTAGTGACAGGCAATCTGGGGTAGTGTCGGGCAATCTGGGGTGGTGACGGGCAATCTGGGGTGGTTATGGGCTGTCTGGGATGGTTATGGGCTGTCTGGGATGGTTATGGGCTGTCTGGGATGGTTACGGGCAATCTGGGGTGGATACGGGCAATCTAGGGAGATTACGGACAATCTGGGGAGATTACAGGCAATCTAGGGTGGTTACAGGCAATCTGGGGTGGTTACGGGCAATCTGGGGTGGTGACGGGCAATCTGAGGTGGTTACAGGTAATCTGGGGTGGTTACAGGTAATCATGGGTGGTTACAAGTAATCCAGGGTGGTTACGGGTAATCCAGGGCACTTGACTTTGGTGACAGGCGTAAAAAAGTGACGGCACCATTTGGAACAAGCGATCAGTGGTATATAGTATATACCGCTAATCACTTGTACTGGGACCACACCGGGTGGTCACCGATCATTGCCCCATGCGCTCCGCCACCTCCGGTGGTGGAAAGAATGAAGCTTTGATCATTTTTAGGAATCCATTACTGTGAACAGAGTCTGTTCACAGAGATGGCGGTGACCATCTTGGATCAGATGGCCGCCCTGGGAGGGGAGGGTCAGTGACCAGGTCACTAGGGTTAATTCTGGGGACAGGGGGGACATGTTCTCATCTCCTCTCACTGTGGATTCACGGTGAAAAGATATGAAAGCGTTCAGCTGCGCTGGCAATGTCTGTTACCGGTGGCCGCCGTTATACTGGTAATAACGGCGATCGCCAGTGAAGGGACTGGCCGGGACTGACCCCACACTCTGCCCCAACCCCTCAACTACCTCCGGTAGCTGAGAGGAGGGGGCTGCGGGCATTACCGGCACCGCTGCACTATTCTGCACCATCGCCATAAAGAGCTGATGGCAGCAGAATAGAGCCTATTAGTGATCTCCGTAAAAATCCGTATCGGCTGTCACTAATAACATAATACATGTATTCTCTGGGTCGCTACGGTTATGGCGATACCACATTTGTGTAGTTTTTTTTTAACTATTATCACTTTGGGGCAATAGAAACTATCTTCCTAGCAAAAACCCACAAAAACTGTCGCCGCATTGCAAGATCCATAGCGTTCTCATCTTTTGCGCGACAGAGCTGGTTTTGGGCTTATTTTTTGCGGGAAGATCTGTAGTTTCTATTGATTCCAAGTTTTATATGTATGTGACTTTTTGATCTCTTTTATGACGTATTTTCTAAAGTGGATTGATAAAATACAGCTATTCTGGTACTGTTTTTTTTGTGTGTTTTTTTCACAGCGTGTGTTGTGCAATATAATTATTGGTATAGTTTTATAGATTGGGTCGTTACGGACGTGGCTATACCAAATATGTATAGGATTTGTGTTTTTGATCACTTTTATGTCACGTTTTATTGGGTATAGGCAATGTAATGCATCTTTATTATTGGGGGGGCTGGGGGGGCTGTGTTGTGTTTTTTACTTTTACACTAGTGTACAGTAGTGTAAAATTCTTTGATCACTGATACAATACATTGCAGTACCTGATGTACTGCAATGTATTGTATCATGCCTCATGCTGACAGGCAATAGCCACGGCCACCCCTGTCAGCATCAGGCATCTCCATGGTTACCCCGGGGACCTTCATTAGGACCCCGGGATCATCATGGAGACATCGGAGGACCAGACTGTGCCGCGGGACATCGCGATCACGTAAGTGACCCACAGTGCTGTCCGGGATCCACCGGGACCCGTTAGATGCCGCTGTCACTCTTTGACAGCGGCATTTAACGGGTTAAACTGCCCGGAGCGGAGAATCCATCCGCTCCAGGCAGTTACAGGAGGGTGTCAGCGGTCACACTGACCGCTGATCACCCGTCCTGCAGCCGCCGCCGGGCGGTAATTTATTCCGATGCGCCCGCCATTAAAAGGCATACGCATCGGAATAAAGCCCATTAGTGCCCGCCGTGAAAAGGCAGCATAGCGATCACTAAGGGGTTAAGGCTGCGTTCACACTATGTATATTTCAGTCAGTATATTTCAGTCAGTATTGCAACCAAAACCAGGAGTGGATTAAAAACACAGAAAGGATCTGTTCACACAATGTTGAAATTGAGTGGATGGCCGCCATTTAATGGCAAATATTTGCTGTTATTTTAGAACAACGGTTGTTATATTGAAATAATGGCCGTTATTTACTGTTATATGGCGGCCATCCATTCAACATTGTGTGAACAGATCCTTTCTGTGTTTTTAATCCACTCCTGGTTTTGGTTGCAATACTGACTGAAATATACTGACTGAAATATACGTAGTGTGAACGCAGCCTAAACCTGAACAGGTCCCTAAAAATATCTGATTTTGAAATTTTACTGAAAATTTGGAAAATTGCTGCTAATGTTTTAAGCTTCCTATTGTCTAAAAAAAAATGAAATATAGTTTAATAAAAGCTACCAACATAAAGTAGACATGTTGCTAATGCTATTTAATATATAATTTATGTGGCATAACCATTTTCTGTATAAGCAGAAAGGTTTCAAAGTTGGAAAAATGCATTTTTTCACAATTTTTCATGTTATTTTGGTGTTTTTGCATAAAGATTCGTTATGAGTATCGACTCCATTTTACCAGAAATGTAAAGTACCATATGTCACGAGAAAATAATCTCAGAATCGGCCGGATGGGTAAAAGCATGCCGAAGATATTAATGAATAAAGTGACACAGGTCATATTCATAAAATTTGTCTCTGTCCTTAAGGCCATTTCAGGCTCTGTCCTTAAGGGGTTAAGGGACTTTAAAATGTCCTTCAGCTGTGGACCAAACAGGGATGAGTGGGAAAAGGAAGGGAACAAAAATTATTTTTGGGTGGTAAATGCCCAGCCCGCTACTTTAGCCAGAGGGCTCTTTTGGCCACATTAGACACAGCCATGTTGTTCTTAGAGGCAATTTTCAAGGAATCCATGGAAGCGTCACATAGAAATTCTGCCACTGTTTTAATAGCAGAAACGCTGTCAAACATTTCCTCTCTCCTGACGTTGTTCTCTAGATCACTAGATAACTGGCTCAGTATTACTCTCAAGGCTCTGGCAGCTGGGATTGAAGCAGAAGCCACTTTAGCTGCACTGAAGGATGAAGGAAAGTCCGCCTTACGATCCATGGCATCGGGCAAGAGGGTGGATTCCTCAGAAGAAAGACAGAATTTTTGGACAACTTTCCAACTGGCAAGTCCACTTTAGGAGGAAAATCCCAGTCTGCCATGAACTCAGGGTTAAGTTTATATATAGACTTAACTTTGCCCCTAGGTCAAACCTTTTCTCTGGTTTGTACGAATCCTTCTGCATCCAGTCTTTCATTATCGGGTGCACAGGAAGGAATTTATTTTTGCACATTGGGAAGTAGAACAGTTGTTTCTTTGGTTTGTAAGAAATGTCCTTGTCAGACTCAAGAACTTCCTTAGCTGTATTTATAAGTCTGGGAATTTTGTCCTTATGTAACAGGTATACTTCCACTTCATCTGCATCTGACTCAGAGGATACATCATCTTAATCAGAACTCTTCATGCCCAGAGAGTCAGCAGGGGCATTGTCAGCAATGTTCAGCAGGGGCTCTATGGTGGGTAGGCTGTGGCTGGGATACAGCAGACATCACCGAATGTGTCCATTAGTTGCTCCTTAAACCAGAACAGAAATTCCCTTAAATCAGTCTGTGCAGGGTCATTTCTGTAATTTCCGGGTCGGACCTCATCATCAGAGACATGAAAGCTCTTCTCCTCCATACTGCCCATGGCCAAATGGCATGCATCAGCAGAGCCACCAGGAAGGGAGGAGGAGTAATGGGCCACCAGAAGGTGGCATTGGAAACCTAGAGGCGTCCCTTCTGCCATATTTATCGTTATCCTGCCCAGCATCTAACCTGATAAACACCCAGAAAATGCCAGGCATGTTGTGACTGCCACAGGGGTACGGCTTGGTAAACACCTAAGCATGACCCGGGCACCATATACATGGTAGGGGGGAATCTAAGAATATAGAAACAAAAGTTAGTAAAAACTATATACATGTACTAAATGAATACATAATATAAATAAAACCAGGTGCCTTCCTGACACAGCAGAAGCCACCCACCCTTCTGTCTATAGAGAAGAGACAAAAATTACAGAATGGTATGGTTTTATCCAATATCTTATAGATCACGCATGCTGTTCATTGGTTGACTAATTATCTCATTATGTTTATTGCTGGGGGGGGGGGGGGGTCTTAACGTCTTCTGTGCAGGATAGACAAAGTCATTTAACCCATTTTGTGCTGCCGGAGGACGACCAGGAAGTATGTGTTACCACTTAGGTGCTTGTCCCTGCACAGTCTATGACAGTCAGTTCTGATTGGAGTGTGTCAGACAGTGTAAAGACACGCCCCCAATTGGTAACACCCAGTTGGCTATAAAGTTCCATATCTCTAGTAAGAATAACAAAGGAACAACACATCACAGAGCCATACAATTAATGATCCAGGATTGTTATTTTTTGAAGTAAATGTACCATCAGGCTTGGGCTGAAGCCCTGGAGGCAGGCCGACCCATCCCCAGTGGGAGGAAACCCCTGCACCTCTGTGATTCGGCTCCATTGATTCTAGTGGAGTAGTGTCATAGAGGGGCAGGGGTTTCCTCCCACTGGGGGTGGGTTGGCTTGCCTCCAGTGCTTCAGCCCAGGACTGATGGTACATTCCCTTTAAGCACTGCATGTATTTGCTATGCACAGACAGGTTACGGGTGGTGACTGTTCCTCTCCTATAACATAAGAGAAACAGATCACTGATCTCAGGGAGACCAGCCAAAGATAACACTGCCAGCTGCTGGTTAAAGCGCTCCATGCAGTGAAATCCTGGGAAACATGAATATGTAAAAAAAAAAAAAAAGCCCTGTGGAGCCTCATTTAAGAGTCTCAAAACACAGGGCTAGCTAGATATCCCTGTGGGAAGGACCCAGCCATGGGGTGGCTGCTGTAGGAAAACCACCAAAACCACCATATTAAGTGGCTCTATAAGTCAATGTAAGGGCAAGGAAAAAGCCAAGGCCAGGTATCCATCCACAGACAGGGTTGGTGATTTCCCTATAGGAGCCACCCCATGACTGGGTCCTTCCCGGAGGGATATCTGGCTATCTGGCTAGCCCTGTGTTTCAAGACTCTTAAATGAGGCTCCACAGGCTCTTCTCTACATATTCTCTTATAACTTGGTAAAGGTATAAGGAGTTTTGCAAACCAGTGTGATACCAAACTTTTAGTAGCTGGTCAAACTAGCCAACTGTAGTCTAGTGTAATCTGCAGAATCTTTGCAGGCTTAAACACCCGAGGCATGTGCTATACATTAAATACTGTAATGGTTACATGAAATGAATATTGCTGCGGGATGAAATAAGGTTTGGCACTATAACCTTCATTTGTTTAAGTAAATGTCTTGTGTTCTTATTAAAACAACATTTCTTAACCTGCGGAAGTAACTGAATATGGAAGTAAGTGAATATAAACTGGAGGCAACCATCACTCATTCTGCTGTGATCACAGGAGGCAAGTCAATTAAAACAACACGTCTTGTTTATTTCAGTTTATAACTAGAAATAAGATCATTACAAGGTTTCTGTAGCTTTTGCTTATTATATATGATGTTTTATAGCCTTAATTCAAGCCTTGGAATTTTCTTCGTAACGAGTGTTAAAATACAAGAACTTTAAATGGAACCTAAAGTATTGGCGTCAAATAAAGTTTTAAATAAAGTTCTTAGTGTGACGTCCCACACTCCACCAGGAGTACGGGAGGTCAGCTGGGTATTGACTTACACCGCCACCCTGTCCACGTGGGCACAGGAAGACTGGTAAAGCTGCCACCAGCTTCTTGTTAAGATATAATAATACTATATCGGGCCAGAAGCCAGTCCCGAGTGATAGCGTTAGCTTGCGAACAAGGGCGTGTGGGTACGTTGATCGAGACAAAAGAACAGCCACAGATTAAATAGGATATTTAATTGCCTTAAGGGCACAGTAAACAACACACAATATACACAGGATAATATATACAGTGGTCAAAGACAAAGTACAGGTGGTAGCACAGACAGTTCTGGCAATTGGTTGTTACCGTAATTTGCGGGTCTGGGTGGAAACGGAAGCATTAGAGGTGTGTGCTTGCTGTGTAGATTTTCAGGAACTTCTCTGACCTATAGTCATGGCCTCCCCGGACAAAGAACCCTGGATCCTGCCTAGCCCCTGCGATATATACACCTGGCTAACACGCCCCCCTCCCAGGTGTGGGCTGGTCTCAGCTACTCCCCCTTAAGCTTAAAGCCCAAAACCCCTATAACCCCAAAGTGGGTCATATCTTCCTAACACTGGGTCATAGGGAGATGGTTCTGGTACCATTGGGTCTGGCTGGGCCCCTAGAACGTTTGGAGACCAAACACGACTCCTTTACCCAGCTTGGTCTACCAGTTCTCCGTATCTCCCTATCCCGGGCTCCCAGAGAGGAGTGAGACGCAGAGGGACGTTCGAGTGGGTCAGACGATTCAGAAAATATACTTTTCATATGGCTAGGCCGCACAGAAATTCTATTACTCATTATGGAATTATGGTGCTACTCAGTCTAGAGATATTTGCTCAGGGTTATCAGGGTTTTGGATGCCTGTTGACCTCTCAGAGTGGGAATTTTCACTTTTAGGGATCTGGAGGGCTCTGTATACTAGGCCTCCTGCGGAGTATGGCTTCCTGGCAGATGGTGAACCCTGGGCTATATTGATATATAGTTATATCAATATATTGATGAACCATGCTCCCTTTTCCTCACATTTAGGTATTTTTACCATGTTACTATTTAACCCCTTAAGGACATATGACGTACCCGTACGTCATATATCCTCATTAGCACTTTGAAGCGCCCCGGTCTCAGGTGCCGCGTGTAGCCCGGGACCGCCGCTATTAGCGGGAACGGTCTGATCGCCGTGCCTGCTAATTAGCTAATCGGAGGCAGCTGTCAAAGTTGACAGCTGCCTCCGATTACCGGAGGCAACCTTTCCCTGGGGTCTAGTGGGGGAGATCGCTCCTCCGGGACGTTGTCCCGGAGGAGCGATCTCCGTTACTGATGCCCGCCGGGGACTCATCCAAGATGGCGCCGTCCCCGACTCGGCACTCGTTTACTTCTGGCTGCAGCAGCCAGAAGTAAACGAGTGCCTATCTCATTGATCTTTGCTGTATCTCTATACAGCAAAGATCTCAATGAGAGATCAAAGTATATATACTAGAAGTCCCCTAGGGGGGCTTCTAGTATATGTGTAAAAAAAAAAAAAAAGTGTTGTTTATAGTAAAAAGCCCCCTCCCCTAATAAAAGTCTGAATCACCCCCCTTTTCCCAGGTTTTAAATAAAAGTAAACAAATAAATAAATAAACATGTTTGGTATCGCCGCGTGCATAATTGCCCGAACTATTAATTAATCACATTCCTGATCTCGCACGGTAAACGGCGTCAGCGCAAAAAAAAACCAAAGTGCAAAATTCCACATTTTTGGTCACATCAAATCCAGAAAAAAATGTAATAAAAAGCGATCAAAAAGTCGTATATGCGCAATCAAGGTACCGATAGAAAGTAAACATCATGGCACAAAAAATGACACCTGACACAGCCCCATAGACCCAAGAATAAAAGCACTAAAAGCCTGGGAATGGAGCGATTTTAAGGAACGAGTCAGTTTTACTCCAGGGCGAATGGCGTAAAAACACAGTTCCCCCAAATAAAAGAAATGCGTTTTTTTTTTTTCAATTTCACCACACTTTGAATTTTTTTCTGATTTTGTAGTGTACCAAATGCAAAAATTCAGCCTGTCATTGCAAAGTACAATAAGTGACGCAAAAAATAAGGGCTCATATGGGTTTCTAGGTGGAAAAATGCAAGTGCTATGGCCTTTTGAACACAAGAAGGAAAAACCGAAAACGCAAAAACGAAAATGGGCCCCGTCCTTAAGGGGTTAAAGGGAATCTGTCAGCTCTACATCATGCTCCGTATTGCTGGTGTGGACATATAGCTGATAGGGAGATTAAGCCTAAATGATTGCTGTCTCTTAGTTGATGTCTGTTTGCAAAGTTATAAAATCATGTTTTCCTTCCAAGTTTATGTGTAAGAAACATTGTGCTGAGCTGCAGCATGCGTGTCTCTCTTTCCCCAACATTATTTGCCTCTTGCCTTGAGCCTTATACATCAATCATCCAGGGAGGTATGTGATAAGGAGGAGGCATGTATGCTGCAGCTCACGAAAGCCTCTATGACTCTTGGGCTTGGAAGGAAAACATGATTATATAACTTTGCAAACAGACATCAACTAAGAGACAGGTTTCATTTAGGTTTAACCTCTTAAGGAAGGAGCCAATTTTCGTTTTTGCGTTTTTGTTTTTTTCCTCCTTGTGCTTAAAAGGCCATAGCACAATTTTTCACCTAGAAACCCACATGAGCCCTTATTTTTTGCGTCACTAATTGTACTTTGCAGTAACAGGCTGAATTTTTGCATAAAGTACACTGTGAAACCAGAAAAAAATTCAATGTGTGGTGAAATTGAACAAAAAAAACGCATTTTGTTTATTTGGGGGGTATATTATCTGATGGCTTGTAAAAAAATTCAAACCATTGTTAACAAATATATGTTCCTTAACCCCTTGCCTCCGCAGCCTGTTTTGTCCTTAATGACCAGGCTCATTTTTCAAAATCTGACCTGTCTCACTTTATGCGCTTATAGCTCAGTGATGCTTTAATGTATGCTAGCGATTCTGAGACTGTTTTTTCGTCACATATGGCACTTTATATTAGTGGCAAAATTTGGTCACTACTTTGTGTTTTTTTTGTGAAAAACATCAAAATATCATGAAAAATTAGGAAATTTTGCATTTTATGAACTTCTGAAATTCTCTGCTTCTAAAAAAGGAAGTCATAGCACATAAATTAGTTACTAAATCACATTACCAATATGTCCTCTTTATTCTGGCATAATTTGGGAAACATATTTTACCTTTTTAGGGTGTTATGGGGCTTAGAAATGTATTAGCAAATTATCACATTTTGTGAAAGTTTCCAGAACTGATTTTTTTAGGGACCAGTTCTTTTTTTAAATGGATTTAGAAGTCTGGTATCCTGAAAACCCCCATAAGTTACCCCATTTAGCAAAATAGACACCTTAAAGAATTAATCTAGGGTTATAATGAGCATTTTAACCCTACAGGGGCTGGAGGAAAGTATTCACAATTAGGCCGTAAAAAAATCGAAAATGAAAATTTTCAAATAATATATGCATTTAGATTAAAGTTTCTCATTTTCAAAAGGAACATGAGAAAAAAAGCATGCCAAAATCTGTAACGCAGGTTCTCCTGAATACAATGGTACCCCATATGTGGGCGTAAACCACTGTATAGGCACAGAGCCAGACTCAGAAGGGAAGGAGCGCCAGATTTTGCTGAAGAAATTTCTGAGCGCCAGGTGCGTTTGCAGAGCCCCTGTAGTGTCTGCGGAACAGAATCCCCCCAAAAGTCACCCCATTTTCGAAAGTACACCCCTCAAAGAATTCATCTTTGGGTAGGATGAGCATTTTGACCCCACAGGTATTAGAGTAAGTATTAAAATAAGACAGTAAAATTGAAAAACACGAATTTTTCCAATAATATGTTCGTTTAGTTTGAAATTTCTCAATTTCACGAGGAACAAGAGAAAAAAAGTATGGCAAAATTTGTAACGCAGGTTCTCTTGAATACAACGGTACCCCATATGTGGGCATAAACCACTGTATGGGCACACAGCAGGGCTCAGAAGAAAAGGAGCGCCAATTAGCTTTTTTAATGCAGATTTTGCTGAAGAAGTTTCTGAGCGCCAGGTGCGTTTGCAGCGCCCCTGTACTGTCCGCAGAAGAGAACCTCCCTAAAAGTCACCCCATTTTGGAAAGTGCTCCCCTCAAAGAATTCATCTTGTGGTGTGGTGACCATTTTGACCCCACAGGTATTAGAGGAAAGTATTTAAAATTAGACAGTAAAAATGAAAAACTCAAATTTTTCCAATAATATGTTCGTTTAGTTTGCAATTTCTTAATTTCACAAGGAACATGAGAGAATCCGCACCCCAAAATTTGTAACGCAGGTTCTCCTGAGTACAACGGTACCCCATATGTGGGCATAAACCACTGTATGGGCACACAGCCGGGCTCAGAAGGAAGGGAGCGCCAATTAGCATTTTCAGTTCAGATTTTGCTGAAGTAGTTTCTGAGCGCCAGGTGCGTTTGCAGAGCCCCTGTAGTGTCCGCAAAATAGAACCCCCCCTAAAGTCACCCCATTTTGGAAAGTACACCCCTCAAAGAATTCATCTTGGAGTGTGGTGACCATTTTGACCCCACAGGTATTAGAGGAAAGTATTTAAAATAAGACAGTAAAATTGAAAAACTCGAATTTTTCCAAAAATATATTCGTTTAGTTTAAAATTTCTCAATTTCACTATGAACAGGGGAGAAGCTGCATACAAAAATCTGTAACGCAGGTTCTCCTGAGTAGAACGGTACCCCATATGTGGGCATATACCACTGTATGGGCACACAGCGGGGCTCAGAAGGGAAGGAGCGCCAATTAGCATTTTCAGTGCAGATTTTTCCGAAGAAGTTTCTGAGCGCTAGGTGCATTTGCAGCGCCCCTGTAGTGTCAGCAGAATAGAACCCCCCCAAAAGTCACCCCATTTAGGAAAGTACACCCCTCAATGAACTCATCTTGGGGTGCAGTGAGCGGTTTGACCCCACAGGTATTAGAGGAAAGTATTCAAAATAAGATACGTGGGCATAAACCACTGTATGGGCACACAGCAGGGCTCAGAAGGAAGGGAGCGCCAATTTACTGGAGCAAAACCGCAGCTAGTAATAGTTATTAGAATAGCGCAGTTACTAAAATACAATAAAAAATGAGATTACAGGTAATGTGGGGTGGTCACGGGCAACCTGGGGTGGTCACGGGCAACCTGGGGTGGTCACGGGCAACCTGGGGTGGTCACGGGCAACCTGGGGTGGTTACAGACCATCTGGGGTGGTTACGGGCAACGTGGGGTGGTAACGGGCCACGTGGGGTGGTTACGGATAAACGGAAGTGCTTATAGGTAATCTGGGATGGGTACCTGTAATTTGGGGTGGTTACAGGCAATCTGGCATGGTTACGGGCAATCTGGAGAGGGTCACTGGCAATTTGGGGTGGTCGGAGGCAACGTGCGGTGGTCGGGGGCAACGTGTGGTGGTCAGGGGCAACGTGCGGTGGTCAGAGGGAATCTAGGGGGGAATTACGTGTGATTAGGGGCAACCTGGGGGGGTTACAGACAATCTGCGGTGGTTACGGGCAACATGGGGTGGTTACAGACAATCTGGGGTGGTTACGGATAAACTGAAGTGCTTATAGGTAATCAGGGGTGGGTACATGTAATTTTGGGTGGTAACGGCAATCTGGTGTGGTTACGGGCAATCTGGAGGGGGTCACTGGCAACGTGTGTGAGTTAGAGGCAACGTGCGGTGGTTAGAGGCAACGTGCGGTGGTCAGAGGCAACGTGCGGTGGTCACATGCAATCTGAGGGGTTACGGGCAATCGGGGCTGATTACAGACCATCTGGAGGGGGTCACTGGCAATTCGGGGTGGTTACGGTCAACATGTGGTGGTTACAGGCAACGTGCGGTGGTTACGGGCAATGTGCGGTGGTTATAGGCAACGTGCGATGGTTATGGGCAACATGCAGTGGTTATGGGCAATGTGCTATGGTTATAGGCAACGTGCGGTGGTCATAGGCAACGTGCGGTGGTTATGTGCTACGTGCGGTGGTTATGGGTAACGTGCGGTGGTTATGGGCAACGTGCGGTGGTTATGGGCAAGGCGCGGTGGTTATGGGCAAGGCGCGGTGGTTATGGGCAATGTGCGGAGGTTATAGGCAACGTGCGGTGGTTATGGGCAACGTGCGGTGGTTATGGGTAATGTGTGGTGGTTATGGGCAACTTGCGGTGGTTATGGGCAACGTGCAGTGGTTATGGGCAACGTGCGGTGATTACGTGCGATCTGGCATGATTACGGGCAACCTGGGGCGGATACGGGCAACCTGCGGTGGTTACGGGCAACCTGGGGGGGTTAGGGGTAATCTGGGAGTAAACTGCAATTATTACTATAATAAAAAGTGTGTTTTATTTTTTTGTATGTTTTTCACTTTTTGTACTTTATACATTCATTTTCACTATATTACTATGATTACTGTGATATTTTCTATCACAGTAATCATAGTTCAGTGACAGAGACCAAATTGGTCTCTGTCACTTTAAATTTTCCGAGATAACTGATTCTGGAGCGCATGCGCACTTCAGAATCAGCCTGGACGCCGAGGAGGATGGAGCTCCAGGATCAGGTAATGTATATGGGGAAGGGGGGTGACTGGGGGACGGGGGTGACTGGGGGGGTGGGGGGCGACTTGGGGGGGTGACACTGTATCACTTTTTATCCCCTGTCACCAATGATTTATGGTGACGGGATAAAAAGTGCTTTTTTGCACTGGGAACAGGCGATCAGCGGTATATAGTATATACCGCTGATCGCCTGCTCCGGGACCACACGGGGGGGTAATAGCGGTAATAACGGTAATAGCGGCGATCCGCCGATATCGGAGGATGAGGGGAGGGGGCCGGGGGACACACTGTTAGTGGCGGTGGGGGGAGGCAACGTTCTGCAGCCTCCCCCCGCCGCCCGATCGGCGGGAGGACACGGAATCTCCCCATAGACGCTGCGGTCGCATTGACCGCGGCGTTTATGGGGTTAACTGCCCAGGGGGAGCGCGGCTCCCCTCTGGGCAGAGGCAGCAGGAGGAGGCTGTGTCACAAACAGCCTCCTCTTGCTGCTCGATCTTAGATAGGGTCAGCGGGGGGAGGCAGGGAAGCCATGACGTCCAGGGACGTCATGATGCGTTCTGCCACTGCTTTTCATGACGTCCCTGGACGCCATATTGGGGGAAGGGGTTAAAATCGCTCCATTCCCAGGCTTATAGCGCTTTTATCCTTTGGTCTATGGGGCTGTGTGAGGTGTCACTTTTTTGCGCCATGATGTTTACTTTCTATCGGAACCTTGATTGCGCATGTGCGACTTTTTGATCACTTTTTATTACATTTTTTCTGGATTTGATGCTACCAAAAGTGCGCGATTTTGCACTTTGGGATTTTTTTGCGCTTACTAACAACAACACTTTTTTTTTTTTTTGTTACACATATACTAAAAGCCCCCCTGGGGGATGTGCACTCTGATCTCTCATTGATCTATGCTGTATATAATTATACAGAATAGATCGATGAGATAGGAACTTGATTGCTTCCGGCTGCTGCAGCCAAATACAACCAAGTGCCGAGCCGGGATCAGCACCATTTTGGTGAAGACCCCGGTAGGTTACTGACACGGAGATCGCTCCTCCGGGACAACGTCCAGGGGGGGGGGGCGATCTCCGCCACTAGACACCAGAGACGGCTGCATACAAGTGATGGGATGCAGCTGTAAACTTTTGACAGCAGCCTCCGATTACTTAAAGGAGAAGTCCGGCCAAAATTAATTTTTGATATGTTGTTACTTATGAAAAGTTATACAAATTTCTAATGTACATTAATTATGGGAAATGCACATATAGGGCTATTTCCCTTAATTTAGTAGATCAGGAAGTGTTAGAATTCTCTCAGATCCAGTGACGTCACGACGAAAGGTGTAATTCCTATGGAGTGTCCAGCAGGGGGCGCTCTCTATATAGAAGTCTATGGGACTTTATTGTTTCTATTGATTTCTATGTAATGTAATGTAATGTAGTGTAGTGTACAGTGCTTTATTGAATGAATACATCTATGGAATACTTTGGGGAGCAAGTGTCCCTGCTCCCCAAAGTATTACATAAGTGTATTCATTCAATACATTAGGATATCACAGTAAGCCTGCCGATCCGCCGCACTCCCGCCGATCCAGACCATATACACTGAACTACAGCTCCCATCATCTGCTTATAGTATGAACAGGTGATGGGAGCTGTAGCTGGGTAATGGATATCACTTGCCTGTGATGCCACTGCTTATGCCGCCGGGCACAGGGGGGAGCCGCTCAGTACACAGGAGCGCTCTCCTCCTCCTCCTTCTTCCGGGAACCTTCCCCCTATAGCACTGCTGACTCCCTGCCTGGCCGCCGCTCTCCGCTCTCATATACCGGCTCCCGATGCATCAGTGCGGACACCAGGAGGCATCGGGAGCCGGTATATGAGAACGGAGAGCGGCAGCCAGGCAGGGAGTAAGCAGTGCTATAGGGGGAAGGTTCCCGGAAGAAGAAGGAGGAGGGGGGAGCGCTCCTGTGTACTGAGCGGCTACCCCCTGCGCCCGGCGGCATAAGCAGTGGCATCGCAGGCAAGTGATATCCATTACCCAGCTACAGCTCCCATCACCTGTTCATACTATAAGCAGATGATGGGAGCTGTAGTTCAGTGTATATGGTGCAGATCGGCGGGAGTGCGGCGGATCGGCGTGCGGCTGGAATGCGGCGGATCGGCGGGCTTACTGTGATATCCTAATGTATTGAATGAATATATTTATGCAATACTTTGGGGAGCAGGGACACTTGCTCCCCAAAGTATTCCATAGATGTATTCATTCAATAAAGCACTGTACACTACACTACACTACATTACATTACATTACATAGAAATCCATAGAAACAATAAAGTCCCATAGACTTCTATATAGAGAGCGCCCCCTGCTGGACACTCCATAGGAATTACACCTTTCGTCGTGACGTCACTGGATCTGAGAGAATTCTAACACTTCCTGATCTACTAAATTAAGGGAAATAGCCCTATATGTGCATTTCCCATAATTAATGTACATTAGAAATTTGTATAACTTTTCATAAGTAACAACATATCAAAAGTTAATTTTGGCTGGACTTCTCCTTTAATTAGCGGGCACGGCGATCGGACTGTGCCCGCTAATAGCCGCGGTTTTGGGCTACACGCGGCACCCGGGATCGCGGCGGTTCAGAGCTTTGCCTGTGTTTATTATCCAATACAAGAAACAAATAAACAGCCTCAGGAATAACACTAAAATAAACTGTGCTTGTCCATCACTAACTAAACAGAAGACGGCCCTGTCTATACGTTACAACTAGCTGCAGTTGCACAAGCACAAAATATTGCATACAGTCCGGTCTTCCCTTGGTCAGGTATATTGCTTGTCCTGAGGCTGCAGCCTTCCAGCACATTCAGCTGTAGCCAGCCTCAGTCAGTCCATAGACTTTTCAGACTTTATGGACTTGCTGATGACCCAGCCTCATCTCATGTGGTGCCTGACGCCAAACAATATCTGGAGTGGAGGAAGTGGCCAAACTTCTGCCATCCATTCCTAAAAAAAAAAAATAATAATAATAATCTCCACCTGCTACCCTTGCTGGAGATCACATCATATCCCTGTTTTTCCCCATGTCTCAGATGTGCACTGGATGGAGTTCCAAGCTCCCCCCCACCTGCCTGTATCACACTGTTCAGACATCTCACGTATGGACTGAGTTTTTCCACCTGATATCGGACTGAAACTTTTGAGATTTCTATGGACTGATTTCTCCTCACTGAGTTTTTCCCAACCGCCCTGGAGTGACAACATTCTTTGTTCCAGTATATGTGGGTATTCACACTCTGATTTTTCCCTACAGCTATTCTTAACATAAAGCAGTGGTGTGCGGCAGCTGACTCCACCTATCATTCTATTTATTATATTATATATACACTTTCTAACTGTGTATACACTATACCAATGTACACCAATTCATGTATATTTTGATGCACTATTTTGTTCCATTTTGGAACCTTACATGTGTACACCTGTTTTTCACTGTTTCACCTTAATCACTAGCTAATGAGTTATGTTATTCACCATATATAAAGAATATCACTGATTTTGTCATGCTTGAGAAAGGTCTCTGGATGAGACAGAAACATTGCACTGGCTGGTGTATTTTTTTTGGGATAAACACTAAAAAAAATTCACTATATGGAAGTGCTGCAATTTCTTGAATTTATTTAGATAGCTAGATAGACTACTGAGATTTGACATAAGTTGGGATCTGGGTGCTTCGATATAGCTGGTAGAAGCGCCACCTGAGTGCTTTTCTCTCTTGTGAACTGATCTTACTGCATGGGAAGTGCTCCATTAAAAGTTTATATTTAACCCTTAGAGGACCGGGCCAATTTAAACTTTTCTTTTTTTCTTCCTTGTGCTTAAAAGGCCATAGCAGTTGCATTTTTTCACCTAGAAATCCACATGAGCCCTTATTTTTTGCGCCGCTAATTGTACTTTGCAATGACACGCAGAATTCTTGCATAAAGTACACTGCGAAACAAGAACAAAATAAAATGTGTGGTGAAATAAAAAAAAAAACACATTTTTTTTTATTGGGGGGGGGGGGGGTTGTTTTTATGCAGTTTGCCCTGTGTTGTTATATATGTTCCTCAAGTCGTTATGGTGCGTTTACACGAAACGATAATTGGCCTGATCGTACGATTAACGTTGTCGGAGTAACTATTTTTTTTTCATAACGGACAGCGTTTATACAGTACGATATATCGTACGGAAAATTCGTTTTGAGATCGCTTAAGCCTATCTCACACATTGGTTAAATTGACGACCGACTGTTCACACGGAAGGATCTGCGAATTTTTTGCGAACGACAAACGACGATTTGATAACATGTTGAAAGATCAAAATGAACGATTTCTCGTTTGTCGTTTGATCGTTCGCTGCGTTTACACGTACGATTATCGTTCAAATTTGATCGTTATTGCGCAAATTCGCACGATAATCGTTATGTGTAAACGCACCTTTATGATTACAACGATATGTAACTTGTATAACTTTTTTTTTTATTTGATGGCTTTTAAAAAATTCAAACCATACAAAAAAATATATATGTTCCTTAAAATTGCTCTATTACCAGCTGCATTTAAAAAGATAATTAGCGGACACGGCGATCGAACCGTGCCCGCTAATAGCCGCGGTCCCTGGCTGCATAAAGCACCCGGGATTTCGGTGGACCGTGTGGCCCCCTCTAAACTCCCCTAGCGATACCAGGATGTACGGGTACGCCCTGGGTCGTCTAGGGATTAAAGGGGTACTCCAGAGAATTATTTTTTTTTTTTAAATGAACTGATTTTAGAAAGTTATATAGATTTGTAATTTAATTCTATTTAAAAAGCTCAAGTCTTCCCATACTTATCTGCTGCTGCATGGCCTGCAGAAATGTTTTCTTTTCAGTCTGACACAGTGCTCTCTGCTGCCACCTCTGTCTGAGACAGGAACTGTCCATAGCAGCAAATTCCCACAGGAAACAGATTTCACCAGAGAGCACTTTGTCAGACTGGAAAGAAAACACCTCTTCTTGCAGGACATACAGCAGCTGATAAGTACTGGAAGAATTAATATTTTTACATAGAATTAAATGACAAATCTATATAACATTCTGAAACCAGGAAAAAGGTTTTCGCTGGAGTACCCGTTTAACTTGTGCATCAAGACAGGGATCACAGGGAGCCAGGTAGAGAATTGATCAACCATGGACTTCTCTCAGCTATATCTAGAAATCTGTGGGGGGGTCTAAACACTCAGACTTGGCCCAATCAAAACTTTTGACACATCTTTGCAACATAATTAAAATAAAACATTTTTTGGTATAACACAGTACTTTACATAGTTAGTGAACTTTGGTCCCTGTAGAGCTCACAATCTAAGGGTCCTATTCCATGCGCCGAGCAGGGCCCGATCAACGATGTAAACTAGCGCCGATCTGCTAGATCGGTGCTCGTTTACTGGGCCTATTCCACGGCCCCACAATCGTTAGCGAGGGCTGCAGGGACCGATGTCCTTTTAGCCCTTGCAGCAAACATTACCTAGCAGGGCTTCCCCCTGCTCCGTCTTCCTCCCCGGGTCCCGCGGCACAGCATCAACTCCGGAGCGGCCTAACTGAGCTGTCAGACCGCTCAGCCAATTACTGGTCGCGGCGGTCCCGGCTAGTGATTGGCTGAGCGGTCTGACAGCTCAGTCAGGCCGTACCGAAGCTGCTGCTGCACCGCAGGATCCGGGGAGGAAGGCGGAGCGGAGGAGAAGCCCTGCTAGGTAATGTATGCTGCTTCTCAAATCGTCGGTCGCCCGCAGCGCACCGCTATTCCACGCAGCGATGCGCGGTCGGTGACTGATGATTTTAGGTTTGGGCCTAAATAAAGGATCAGTCGATGACACGATCATCAGCTGATCGTTTCCTCTATTCCACCAAGCGATAATTATTGCTCCGTGGAATAGGCCCCTAAATTTGCCTATCTATATGTTTTGGGAGGAAACTTGAGTACCTGGAGAAAACCCACAAAAACATGGAAACATACAAGCTCTTTGTAGATGTTGCCCTTAGTGGGATTTGAACCCAGGACCCAAACTGCATGATTACCTTTCTAGTCACTGAGCCACCATACTTCCCAAAGGCATATATTTTTCTCTACCTAAGGTGCTGACAGTGCGCTGTAGCTGGCAGTTCCCTAGCAAGCATGGCACCTTTTGGTAATTTGTCCGTGCAGTGGATTATGCACAATCTTCGGTCTCCTACTGTAATGAAGTGTCAAAGAGGAGTTGTTTGTGCCACACTCTGGCCAAACCTCACCACTTCTTCCTCCTCTACATGAATAATCAATGTTGCCCGGCCTCCTGCTTGCTCAGCTGTCAGCCTGTGTCTCTGATTGCAGATCAGTGCTCTGTAGGCAGGTTATGTCTGAAAGAAACACTCACATATATCTCTGAGCCCATATGTGTTGGAGCTGTGGTTTAGGGGTGACTCACCTGTCTAGAGACTGCCAGCAGTTCTTTCTTTAGTTCAAATCCCCTCATGGAAATGAAATAGTGGTCTTTATATTTTTTCTCATTATTGTATCATTATGAGTATTATTGCTCAGTATTTTGCAACCAAAAACAGAAAGTTCACACACTGTTAAAATTGAGTGGATAACAGCAATTATTTGCCATTAAATGGTGACCGTCCACTCAATTTCAACAGGGATTTGGACCAAAGAACGAATTGCTTGCAGGTCTCTGAATTACCCCTAGACCACAGCTCCAACACATTTGGGGGTCAGAGATTCAACCTAAGGTGGCTGCTGTGTTCTCCGGGACCTCCAATAATGAAGCAAATAATGATATGTGCAAAACCATATGCACACTAGAAAAACTAAAAATGAAACAAATAAAATTATGGTGGCAGATTACAACAATCAAAGAATATGTGGAACGCAAGATGATTCCTGTATGTATGTATCCCTAATTCTTCCTGGTTGTTATGTGACGGCACTGCCTTGTATCCGAGCATACCCCACAGGATGGCATTAAAAGCCTTGTCCTACCATTTAGAGAAGTATAGCAACTATGGCACTGATTTATGCAATTACATATTTTTGGTTACAAAATCTCTTATGCAACAACTATTTCCAATTTATGGACAGGTTTTATTTGCAGATCCTGGGCTGCCCGATGAGTTTTTACCCTTCGCTCGCCAATATTCATATGGCATATTGGGAGGAGGTCGTTATGTACAGCGTCAACAACCCTTTTAGGGGGGTCATCAGGTGGTACGCGAGGTACATTGACGACCTAATTACCTAAATGGCAACACTCTGAATTTAAAGTTCACCTTTCAGTTTGAACCACACTCCATCCAGATGTAATACTAAACCTGAACAATGGGTTAATTACTAGAGATGAGCGAATCGGGTTCGGGTTCGAGTCGATCCGAACCCGAACGTTCGGTATTTGATTAGCTGGGGCTGCTGAACTTGGATAAAGCTCTAAGGTTGTCTGGAAAACATGGATACAGCCAATGACTATATCCATGATTTCCACATAGCCTTAGGGCTTTATCCAACTTCAGCAGCCACCGCTAATCAAATGCCGAAAGTTCGGGTTCGGATGGACTCGAGCATGCTCCAGGTTCGCTCATCTCTAGTAATGAAACCTAAACAGGGTGGCAACTGGACACAGTTTTAACGTAAGAGAGAGGTTTTCTGGATATTGAATTTGAATACTAGATTACCGAAGGGTCTCAGTTATAGAAATGACCTCATGTATATATATATTGATGTACCCTATCCATGCCAGGTGTTTGTCCTAGCTTTTTTGTTCTTTGTAAACAATACATGTGACGTACCAGGCTGGAGTTTTTCCTCTCCTCCCACACAAGGGGCATGTTCCATATTGGGCGCCTCATCTTGTCTTTTGAATGTTTGTTACAATCATTGTATCTTTGCCATGATTAAGGAGTGCATCTCCACAACGTGTCAGCGCTTGTTTTAACCACGTTTGTCTCTTATTGTTTAATGTTGGACGCCAAATAAAGTTTCTACATTTTAAGGAGCTGTGGATATCGTTTTCGTTTGGAGAGATTCAACTATACCTGATGTTTCTTTCAGACATAACCTGCCTACAGAGGACTGGTCTGCAATCAGAGACACTGGCTGACAGCTGAGCGAGCAGGAGGCCGGGCAGCATTGATTATTCATGAAAAAGAAGGTGGAGGAAGGAGTGGTGAGGCGTGCCAGAGTGCGGCACAAACAACTCCTCTTTGACACTTCATTACAGTAGGAGACCTGAAATTGTACATAATCCACTCCACGGACAAATTACCAAATTGCAACATTCTTACTAGGGTACTGCAAGCTACAGCACACTGTCAGCACCTTAGGAAGGGCCTGGGAGCTGACAGGTTCCCTTTAAGTATTCACACACATTACAATGCTTCCTTTAGATGTCTCTGCAATGATGTAATCTATAAATACTGAGCCCTTATGTCATAGCTTTACATATCTGTATGTGTTTCACAAAGGTGGCAGTGTCATGAGTTGCCAAGTCATATTGCTGCATATAACAAAAATAACTTGGTTCTAGAGAAGCATGAGCGGTGATAAATAATGACAGCATGCCTTAGCTATGCCCACAGTATATGCGCTGCATGCTTGTACATTCCATAATTATACACTGAAAACATAGTAGCTAAATTATATCTTCAAGTGTTTTATGGGACCAGAGACCCTAAAAGATAATAAATTGTTTTGCTGAAAACAGGAAGTTTGGCTGAGTTACAGGAGAGCCGCTCGCTGCTGGCCGCCCGACTCATAACATCGTGTTCTATTTTGAAAGTGTTTCCATGAGTTGAACAGAAAGACTGAGGCACAGAGATTGCATCTGGCAAAGTTGCTAATTTGCCAAATGTGTGGTTACTGTCTCACTGATGGAGAAATCTGGCAATTTACATTAAACTACGCCAGTCACAGCTGGAACATCGTGTAGGAAAAACACACCAGTCTGGGAGGGTTTATTTTTCCTTAAGATGTTGCATAGTGTTGAATAATTTAAAAAAAAAATTTAACTGATTTTTTGAACTGATTTGCTTTGAGAAAAAAATAAAACAAAAATAATGATAATAATAAATATATATGTATATGATTTTGCAAGTTTTCCACCTACAAAGAATAGAGAGGTTAGTAATCGTAGGTATGCTTTAACCCCTTAGCGACCCATGACGTATCTGATACGTCATGGTGCCGCGGGGGGTGTTCAGAGCGGGGTCCCGCGGGGGGAGATCCGTTCTTCTGCCCGTGCTGGGCCTCAGCCCAGAATGACGCTGATCCCGGCTCGGCAATAGATTGCTATGGCCTGCAGCAGGCCATAGCAATCTATCACCAATCTAATGGATTTTTGCTGTGTATATACACAGCATTGATCTCTATGAGAGATCATTGCTGTTTATATAGAAGTCCCCCAGGGGACTTCTAGTTAAAGTAAAAATAAAAGTAAAAATGTTTTTTTATTAATAAAAAATCCCCTCCCCTATTAAAAGTCCAAATCACCCCCCTTTTCCCATTTTATAAATATAAATAAATAAACAAATAAATAAACATGTTTGGTATTGCCGCGCACGTAATCGCCCAAACTATTAATTAATCACATTTCTGATCTCGCACGGTAAACGGCGTCAGCGCCAAAAAATTCCAAAGTGCAAAATTGCACATTTTTGGTTGCATCAAATCCAGAAAAAATGTAATAAAGTGATCAAAAAGTCGTATATGCGCAATCAAGGTACCGATAGAAAGAACACATCATGGCGCAAAAAATGACACCTCACACAGCCTCATAGACCAAAGGATAAAAGCGCTATAAGCCTGGGAATAGAGCGATTTTAAGGAACATATATCTGTTAACAATGGTTTGAATTTTTTACAAGCCATCAGATAATACAAAAGTTATACATGTTATATATCATTTTAATTGTAACGACTTGAGGAACATGAATAACCAGTCAGTTTTACCATAGGGCGAAGAGTGTAAATGCAAAACTCCCCGAAATCAAAACAAATTCTTTTTTTTTCAATTTGACAGCGCAAATGATTTTTTTACGGTTTTGCTGCATATTTTATGGAAAAATAATGCCTGTCATTGCAAAGTACAATTGGTTTCGCAAAAAATAAGCGCTCATATACGTCTCTAGTTGAAAAAATGCAAGCGCTGTGGACTTTTAAACATAAAGTGGAAAAAGCAAAAGTGCAAAAACGAAAATTGGTTTTGACCTTAAGGGGTTAAATCACATTGCATGATTTTTAAATAATTATTTTGCATTTCCAAAAATTCTGTCTCTCACAGACCTATTATTTTTTTTTATTTGTTTTATTAAAGAAGCTCCTCCTACTCTGCACACGTTGCATGTATTAATTGCACCTATTTGAACTTGTTACCTGTATAAAAAAAAACACCTGTTTACACACTCAAATAATCACACTCAGTAGCGGTCTTTGGCACCAAGCACCCCAAGCAATTGCTTGGGGCCCCCACGCCCCGCTCTTCTCTTGTGCTCAAGACTGCTAGACAGGGCCGATGCCCCGCTCGCTGCTGTGATCTGAACTGTAACTATGAGCACTCATAATGAGCGCTTACAGTTACATGCAGCAGCAGCACTGACAGGGCAGGAGCCATTGGCTCCCTTCCTGTCACTCACTCTTGTGGCCACAGGAAGTGTTTTCCCTGTGGTCACAAGTGGCCGCTCTGTCCTTGTGGTGTCGGTGCTGCAGTGACATCACTGGAGCATCGTCGCCAGGACAAGGGGAGAGCGGGCTCTTGTGGGAAAACCCTTGCGGCCACAAGAGTGAAGAGAAGAGGAGACGCCCGGACCCAGGTGAGTATAAGTGTTTGTTTTATTGTGTGATATACTATATGGGAGGGGGAGCTATATAACGGAGAAGACACAGGGGGCTATATACTACTGGGGTAGCACACAGGGGGTCTATATACTACTGGGGGAACACACAGGGGTCTATATACTACTGGTGGGGAACACAGAGGGTCTATATACTACTGGGGGAACACACAGGAGTCTATATACTACTGGTGGGGCACATAGGGGGTCTATATACAGCTAAGGCAGCACACAGGGTCTATATATAACTGGGGGGGCACACAGGGGTCTATATACTACTGAGGCCGCACACAGGGGTCTATATACTACTGGTGGGGCACACAGGGGGTCTATATACTACTGGGGAAACTCACATGGGTCTATATACTACTGGTGGGGCACACAGGGGGTCTATATACTACTGGGGGCAGCACACAGGGGGTCTATATATAACGGGGAGCACACAGGGGGTCTATATATAACTGGGGGAGCACACAGGGGGTCTATATATAACTGGGGGCAGCACACAAGGGGTCTATATACTGCTGGAGGAGCACACAGAGGTCTATGGACTACTGGGGGAGCACACAGGGATCTATATAATACTGGTGGAGCACACAGGGGGTCTACATACTACTGGGGGAACCACACAGGGGTTTTATATACTACTGGAGGAGCACACAGGGGTCTATATCCAAGTGGGGGAGCACACAGGAGGTCTATATCCAAGTGGGGGAGCACACATGGGGCTATGTACCACTGAGGGAGCACACAGGGGAGCTATATACAAGTGGGCGAGCACACAGGGGGTCTGTATACTAGTGGGGGAGCACACAGGGGGTATATGTAACTGGGGGCAGCACACGGGTTATATACAACTGGGGGCAGCACACTGGGTTTATATACAACTGGAACAGCACACAGGGGGTCTATATACTTTTGGAGGAGCACACGGGGGGCTATATATAACTAGGGGAACACACAGGCGTCTATACACTACTGGGGGAAGCACACAAGGGGTATATACTACTGAGGGGAAGCACACAAGGGGTATATACTACTGGCGGCTGCGCACAAGGGTTATATACTACTGGGGGCAGCACACAGCGGTCTATTGTTGAGTGCGTGTAGAGGGGGGGCCCAGACATAACTTCGCTTGGGGCCCCAGAAATGCCAAGACCGCCCCTGATCACACTCCAAACTCTATGATAACCACCAAGACTAAGAATAAAGAGCTGTCTAAGGTTACCAGGGACAAAATTGTAGACCTGCACAAGGCTGGGATGGACTACAGGACAATAGGCAAGCAGCTTGATGAGAAGACAACAAAGGTTGGCGCAATTATTAGAGAATAAAAGAAACACAAGATGACTGTCAACCTGTCGGTCTGGGGCTTTGTTCACGATCTCGTCTCGTGGGATAAGGATTAGGGATGAGCGAACTTTTGAAAACGAAAACGAACCTTGCTCTAACGGCTGAATAATTGCAGCTACAATAGTGGGAGCGTGATAGGGTATAGTTTCGTTTAGTTGCAGTTGATATTACAATGAAAAAAGGTGGGGGGAAAAAGTGCAAAAATGAGGAAAAAAATTAATTATAGAAATAATAATAAAATATAGTAAATAAAAGTGCCAAAATAGTGACAAAAAATATTGAAAAAAAAAGTTTACAAGGAGGATGCGGCAGCACTTGATTGCACCCAGGCCAGTATTGTTGAGAAGAGACAAGTTGATCAGCAGGAGGAGGCAGCAGTTGATTGATTCCAGTCCAGTATTATTGAGGAGAGGCTACTTGAGGAGGAGGCAGCAGTTGATCGATTCCAGGCTAGTATTATGGAGGAGAGGCTACTTGAGGAGGAGGAGGAGGCAGCAGTTGATCGATTCCAGGCCAGTATTATTGAGAAGAGGCTACTTGAGGAGGAAGCAGCAATTGATTGATTCCAGGCCAGTATAATTAAAAATAGACTACTTGTGCAGCAGTAGTAGGAGGCAGCAGTTGATTGATCCCGGCCAATATAATTAAAAACAGACTACTTGAAGAGCAGGAGGAGGCAGCAGTTGATCGATTCCAGGCCAGTATTATTGAGGAGAGGCTACTTGAGGAGAAGGCAGCAGTTGATTGATTCCAGGCCAGTATAATTAAAACCAGCAGAGCACAAACGGACAGTTTTTGTGGGGCGCTGACTTAGCGTCACCTAGAACAGCTGATCACAAACAAACAAACAAACTTTTTTTATTTTTTTTTAAGTTTTTTTTTTACTTTTTTGGTTACGGGCAGCTAGACGGGGTTGACGGCAACCAGCAGAGCACAAACGGACAGCTTTTTTGGGGCGCTGACTTAGCGTCACCTAGAACAGCTGATCACTAACAAACAAACTTTTTAATTTTTTTAAAAGTTTTTTTAAACTTTTTTGGTTGCGCGCAGCTAGACGGGGTTGAAGGCAACCAGCAGAGCACAAACGGACAGCTTTTGTGGGGCGCTGACTTAGCGTCACCTAGAACAGCTGATCACAAACAAACTTTTTTTTTTTTTTTTTGAATTTTTTTTTAAACTTTTTTGGTTGCGAGCAGCTAGACGGAGTTGACAGCAACCAGCAGAGCACAAACGGACAGCTTTTGTGGGGCGCTGACTTAGTGTCACCTAGAACAGCTTATCACAAACAAACAAACTTTTAAGTTTTTTTAAACTTTTCTGCTTGCGGCTATACGCGGTTAACGGCACCCAGCAACGTCTAGCGTCTCCTCTCTGTCACGGAACAGTAGCTGGTTCGATGCTACGTGTCCTGAGTGACTCTTCTCACTTTTCTCTCCCTATTTCTTTTTTTTATCTCCCTATCTCTTCCTAGATATCACAATTTTTGAGTTAGATGCCTATCTATCCCTCTCTCTAGCTAACTCTTGATTTCTCAGCCTCTTTCACTATGTATGGGCTTAACAAGCTTTCCCTGGATCTTGCGATTTTTTTTTTTTCTTCCTCTCTCCTGCTTCTCTCACAAACAATATATACTCCTTCTCTATCTCTCCCTGTACGTATCCAGTTGTTTGGATATGTAATCTATGTGTTTTCCCTCTCTGCCTAACGTACACCTCCTCTCTCTCTCTCTGCAGTCTAGACACACAATGAGAAAGAGCACGGACGCTCAGGCACTTCCTGTTCCTGTAGTGATGTCACACACCTTGATATTCACATAATAACAGGATAAAAGGGATTATAGGAGTAATAATTATTCTCTTATATTATATCCTCTTCCATACTGTGAAAACAATACAGTTTTGCGACGCCGTTGCGATTTTGACAAACGTCGTAACAAACATTTTGAAAGTTCGGTTCGGTACCCATGGAGTCTCATTGAAGAGTCTCAAAACACAGGACTAGCCAGATATCCCTCCGGGAAGGACCCAGCCAAGAGGCAGCTCCTGTTAGGAAACCACCAAAATCACCATATTAAGTGGCCCTATAAGTCAATGTACAGTAATGACAAGGGATAAACCAAGGCTAGGTAACCATCCACATACAGCTGTTTCTTTTATGGCTCTACTAGGCATTGCTCCAACCTAGCCAGAATCCTGCTCCACACTGATGAGGGGCAACACCCCAAAACAGCTGTATGTGGATGGTTACCTAGCCTTGGTTTATCCCTTGTCATTACATTGACATATAAGGCCACTTAATATGGTGGTTTTGGTGGTTTCCTAACAGGAGCTGCCCCTTGGCTGGGTCCTTTCCGGAGGGATATCTTGCTAGTCCTGTGTTTTGAGACTCTTCAATGAGGCTCCATGGGCTCCTCTTTTGCATATTAATGAAAATAGCTGGGCTCGCAGTTAAAGATGACCATTAGTAACATACTTTAAATCTTTATAATGCTTTATTATTCATACAGCACCAACTGATTCCGCAACACTTTGCATAGGTTTTTGTCCATTTGGTGCCTGTCCCCAATTAGAGCTCACAATCTTAATTCACCTATCTGTGTGTTTTTGGGTATAGGAGGTACCCGAGGTACCTAGAGGATACTCACGCATACACAGGGAGAACATACAAACTTATTGCAGATGTTGTCTTTGGTGGGACCCCAGAACTTCACGGCGCGGCCATTTGGAAGACCCATTTGCACCCAAGCTTTAACTTCCCGGCTGATGTCTTGGCATGTTGCTTCAGTATTGCCACATCATATTCTTTACTCATGATTCCATCTTTTTTGCGAAGTACACCAGGCCCTCCTACAGTAAAACAACCCTACAACAAGATGCAGCCATCCCTGTGTTTCACAGTTAGGGCTTATGGGCTGGTCTGTAGTTCCTTTAGTGAATATGATTTTTTTTTTTTTCAGGCAATGTTCTATGTAAAAAAAAAAAAAAAAAGTATTCAAATTATCTCTCCTTGAGGAGGGAGAAAACTATCGTATACTAGCCAAACCAGAGTTTTCTCCAAAAGGAAGAATTTCCCAGCTGTAAACAGCTGTTTTGGGTTTATTAACTATAACTTTGTCTCAATCAAACACAAAGATGTGATATATTGCAACACAGCACAGGCTGGAACATAGAGACTTATTTTCAGGCAATGCTCCCGTCACCAATAAAATAAACATTAGGTACCATACCTCGGTGTCTCATTATATAATGCCTGTATGTTTGCAATGCATGGGGGTGTGTGGGGGTGGGGGGTAATGGGACTGGGAGGGAAGAGGGGGTGGTGGTGAGCAGTATTACCAACAACAATAAAATAACCAAGCAAACTACCAGGCCAATAGTGAGGCAATAACAGGGAAGCACAATTACATATAGATGTCAACAGTAAGGCCTTCATCCTAGTGGGGCAGATGGAGTCTCAACAACCTCCATAGATCAGGGAAGTTTTTGGTAGCTGCGTCATGGCGGCCAAATCCGCAGGAACTGCTCGTGAGTGCCTTTCTCCCAGCTGACCAACTCCTCTAGTCTAGCCATGTGATCACGCTGAAAGGGAACCAATCGGCAGATTTGGTCTGGTCAGGGACACTCCACAGACCTTGGAGACGGGTCTCTTATCATGTCGGGGGTTGCTGTTTAAAATGCTATTTAATTCAGCGCACAAGGCAGGGGAAGATCCGTTAACTAGTCATCTGGGTGGTGTCCGATCCGTGACTAACCACGGCTCTCTGCCTGTCAGCACACTTTGCAGGGGTAATTGAAAGGCAAAGAGGCCCATTAGAGGCTGACAGGCTGTAGGCCCAGTTGGGAGAGAATTACACTTTTAGACAGTTCAAGATTTTTGTTTGCAATTTTATCTAGTCTGGATATTACAGGTGCCCATAAGGTGTACCTTTGGCTGGTTGGGATCGCCAACACTTATCAATTGTGTCGGACTCTTCTTGAACATGAAGGTAGGAGTTCTGTACCACCGAATGAGGTGGTTTTATTTAAAGAACTCTCCTGTGTCTTAGCACAGCAGGAAAAAAATGTAGCAATGGACCACTAGCATGTTCAACTTTCATAGAGAAAAAAATAACATTCAACGTCTTTTCCTAGGCAAAAATGTAAGCAGGACTGGGTGCTATCAGAGCTGAGTAAATTTTTGAGAGCAGTTTCTTAGGAAATGGGGATAGGGAAATTAGTTTATCCAGCCAATTCAGGGGTCGGAAGGGTAGATGAGCAGCCACAAATCTACGTCTGAACTGTGAAAGATTCGACAAGGCCACTACATTGATAAATCGTTTACTGGTAGTGGAGGGAATTTGAGATTCCATAAATACTATAGTCCTGGGATTCCCAGTTGTTTATCCAGAGGGTAGAGAAAAATTCCGAGAGAGATCGTGACGGGATTCTTCTATCCAGTGAGTATGCTGGGACCAGGGTCAGTTAGCATTAGAGGCGAAGGTGGGGGGAGGGAGAGTATGATTTAAACTGGGAATGGCGTTGATAGTTGCATTGAAACTAAGATATTTATTGAGTTTTATTTTCAAAATGTTAAATATCCACCCTTTTTTTTTACAAAATAAAACATTGTTAACTTTTGCAGCTTGTCCTAGTAACACCCTCCTTCCACTGCCAGCTCACACTCTGCCCACCTCTGTGGCCCACACTCCTGGTGTAAATATGCAGTTTGCATCTGTTGAAAGCTTTTTTTTTTTTTACGTTTTCTATGTTTATACACTTTCTCAAAAGCTGTTTTTATTAAACTTACATTTTTGTATTTTCACAAGTCCGTCCAAGAAAAAAGTTACAATTATGAGAAAGCTTTTTTTTGTAACTATAAAAAAAAGAATGCCTGGGAATTTTGAGATAGAAGCTTAGAGATATGATAAATAGGTTCTTTGAAGTTAAGAGTATTATAGATCATTGGGTGTTTAGCAAAGATGACTAAATATCCAAGGTCAGTATTTATGTCCTTCCCGATTCCGAGTGGGAGGTTAGTAAATTTGATTAATGTAAATAAATATAAGACTTAGGAGTCATAAAAGATTTTTATAATTTTTTTTATTTTGGTGAACATATTAAACTATGTCATGGCACAACTTCACTTTTGGGCATGATCGCAGCAAAACATCTTTAACTGAATAAAATAAAAAAAATTTACACATTGTGGAGGATTAGTATAATAGAAAAGATAGTGTCCAAAAAGAGATGTGAGTTTGATTAAATACGGCTCAACTACAGATGTCTTAGGCTGCTCTTGGAAAGCTTTTAGGGAGCATCTGGATCACAAAAGAATATATAAAAAAAATATTCTTGAGAAAAGATATATAAATAGAATGTCCATATTTGTAAAAAAAAAATAATATATATATATATATATATATATATATATATATATATATATAGTCTTGAGTAGAGATGGTCCGAACCTGGTCCGGGTCGGGTTCGTACAAACCCGAACCCTCGGAAATGATTCCGGCTGTCTGCCCTCTCCGTGGACAGGGTGGATACAGCAGGAGGACCGCCATGAAAACTGGGATACAGCTATAACCATAGGCGCTGCTCGGAGCGGGCAGACAGCGGGAATCTGATGCTGAGCGTTCGGGTTCATACGAGCCCGAACCTCGTAAGGTTCGGACCATCCCTAGTCTTGAGAAAAAAGATATATAAATAGTATGTCCATATTTGTAAAAATAAAAAAAATAATAGTTAAAAATAAAGCAACTTTGCAAGGACTATTGACTAAAAATGTTTACTTCTTAGTGTCCACAGCATTAATGCTTATGTGTCTCCATGGTTACAGACAACAAATAAACATTTTGTAGTCAGATCCTCCAGTCATACTTTCTTTTATCTTCTTTCTTCTATTTGCTGGTTCGTCCTGCCACCATGCTAACACTCTGCCAGTAGAAACAATGACGGTGCAAGAACTAGGCCATGGTGGTTTATACCCCTGATGATGCTGATCAGATGTAGGTGTTCAGCAGAAATGTGTGGGGTAAAAAAAAAAAAATGTTTATGACATGAAAGGAACTAATTATTGAAAATAGTTAACGCAGGTGAAAGAAATGTTTTAACCATTTTATTAAACTACTACCATATTTAACATTACAGGAGTCTGTAGTCCAGTCAAATGCCTGTGAAGTCATGATGGACCATGCCGTTTTCTTTTAGATGTAAAGGAATAAAAAATAAACATATTGGTTTTTTTTTGAGGAGAGGAGCGACACATTCAGGTTAAATTTTAAGACATGCCTTGGGGTATTCTACCTAGAGAATAGCAAATTTACAGTAAATTCAAGTTTGCAGAACCCTGGAAGCTCGACATTTGACTCCCAGCAGCTGGAGCAAGCAGTCCTAGGGCTGCCTGGAAAACATGGCTACTGCCTATGGCCTATAGCTATATCCATGTTTTCCAGCCAGCAGGAGTCAAACGTGAAATATTCAGGGTTTTGCTCATCTCTTATTCTATTCTTTTTTTTTTTTTTACAAGATGTTTTATCCTAGGATCTTTATTGTAAAGAGTAGAAAGAGAGTATGTCTCGTGCTAGTTCTAAAGTCTATGGGAGTTGCCTTGTAGCAATTCTATACCTTTAGGCACACACATTTACCTGGGTATGTAATGCATAGGGCCCTTGTGTACAAATTTTTCCTGGCTCCCCCCCCCCCCTCCCCCATAAGCAAACTATGCCACCACATTCCTGGCTGCCTCTCATCCCCACACACTAAACATCCTGGCTGCCCCACATCCTCACATACAATACCCCACCTGTCTGCCCAGTGGTCCTCCAGATCATCAGGATGCTCAATGCCGTGATCCCCAATCACCAGGTGATGTCACTGGAGTGCAAGTCCCAGGGCAAAGCAGGAGCGTGGTGCCACTGCGGCCGGACGTGGCTCACGTATCCAATAGAGGAGTGTGGTATGTGGGGCAAGCTACGGCTCCTGGCATCTCGGCGCTGGCGGGCTGAGGGTGGCAGGACAATAGATATCACCTATGTGGCGGGGCCCGGGGCAGCGGAGGGGCCCACTAGGCTGAGTCTAAGCCCTGTGGGCCCCTCTGTTGGCCTGGGCCCCTGTGTAGCTGAACAGGCTGCACAAGTTATATGTCCACCACTGTTTGTATCCAAGGAAGGGGGGGACAGCAGCTTGTGTGAGCTTTTCCTATACTGATCTGAAATGTATAGTGGAGACTTGCTGCATTGGAGGCTTCCATCTCCCGTAGGTCCCGCCCAGCCAATCAGTGACTGCGACTTGGCCGTGCACTGATTGGCTGGGCTGGACCTATGGGATCTGCGAGCCTCAGATGCAACTGGAGCGTGGACCAGGTAAAGTACGCTCCAGGCCGCAGCTGGTTAAGGGGTTGACATTTACATAGTTGCACCGGAATGAAAATTCTGCTACAAGTATGTAACCCTATTCAAACTTGCAGCATGAAATCCGCTACAATTTGCTACGTATGAAGCTGCCCTTAATGCTAATGAGATGACTCTGCTGGTCTTGTCTCTGTCTATTCAGTAAAGCTTGTAAGTATATTGCAGAAAACATAACAACTCATTTATCTTTGCATGTTTTCCAGTGACCAATATGAAAATGATATAATAAATATTTTATGTCACGGTGTGGTTTATTCCCTCAAACTTCTATTTATAATTTTTATTGTATATTTAGATTGAATTTTTTGAATTATTCGCAATTCATAGTGTTTATTTTGATTATTAATTTCCCTTTGTTAAAAGCATTTTGAGAATCCTACCACATTATAAACAACACTTTGCTTGTGTCTGAGGATTGTTTGGTAACACAGCACTGGAACTTACAAATGTGCTTCAACTGAAGAGATACTTAGAGCGAGGTCTCTGGGGAAAGTGCCATCTGTTTTTGTTACTCAATAATACCATACAGGTATGTTTTGTTTAATTAATCCTTTGTTTGATTTTAGCAAGGGATGTCAGCAAATTTTGAAATGCAAAGCAGTGTATGCATTAGAGATTGTAATCAAAGCTGAACTGTGACATCTTTCATAAATCCGAACTTCCACATTCTAATTAGACGGCCACAAATCCCAAGTCAGAGCTCGAAAGGAAATGTCAATGAGAAATTTGGCACCTTGCTAAGAGAAATATAGAGTTTACATTTACATATCAAGCAAACAGATCTTTTCAATAAACTGTGTTATGGAATGAAATTTATTTAGTCATTTATCTATATACGTATAGTACATTGTTACATGGGTTGAAAAGAGACATACAGTTATCTGGGGTCAGCATATTGCAACCCTCTAACTGCTCTACACAGATTATGTAGAGTTGTGAATGTGACTGGCGATGTGTCACTTACACACTAGTTTCTTTGGCGTCCTACATAAACAGTGTAGAAACATAAGTGAAGAAAGGACATAAGAGTACCTTGGAACACTTACTAACAGTAAGTCAGCGCGGTACTTTATGTGTCACTAGCTCACTGTCAGTAGATTTGCTGAGCCAGGTGCTTTGTAATCAGCCTGGTGAATTCATCCTGTCAGCCCCCTGCTTGTCCATGAAGCTCCACTGCTGTTCTGTGCCACCCGACTAGTAGAGCTTCCTCCCTAGCTTTCATGAGGACATGTTCATGCCTACTGTTAATGAGACAGATCACCCAAGCCAGCAATTCTGCTCTGCCTACAAAAAAATAATCCAGTGATACACCATGCATCAATGGCTAACTTCTAAAGACATGCTGAGCCAAGTGCTAACAGCATAGGGAGCCGCAGAAAGTACACAAAGAAGCACAGACACCTGTCAAAGACAGATGAACCTGCTCCTTTCAAAAGCATGGATACAGCCATAGGATATGTTCACATTTGGTAAGAGACCGGCTGTTCCGTACTGCAGTTCGGTACAGATGATCTTTAGCGCCGCTGAGTTCTGATGCGGGCACATTCGAGCGTGCCCGCATCAGAACTCCCTACTGCACACACTCCATTGTGTGAACATACAGGGTTTTCTGCGGCCGCTATTCAGTGAATAGCGGCCGCGGAAAACTGACATGTCGTGGTTTCTGCAGAACTTACATAGGGTAAACATATCTATAGGCTATGTTTACACTACATATTTACACTACATATAGAGACCGGCCGTTCCGTGACCCGGACGGTCTCTGCCCGGATCATCCCGGCCGGTACTTAGGTACAGGCTGGATGATCTTTCGGCCGCAGGGTTCCCATAGCTCACAGAACCTCCCATAGCTCACAATGAAGTGAGCGGCTGGAGCCACTCGCTTCACTGTCTGAACTGACAGGGTTTTCTACGGCCGCAATTCAGTGAATTGCGGCCGCAGAAAACTGACATGTCAGTTATTTTCGGCCCCGTGCAGGATCCCGGCCGGAGCGCATACGATGTGTATACGCTCCGGCCGGGATCCCACAGAACAATAGGCATTGTTCACCCGTACAAAGTATGGCCGTTGTTGCCGATGGCAACAACGGCCGGACTTTTACGTAGTGTGAAAATAGCCATAGGCTGTATCCATGTTTTCCTGGCAACCGAACTTGCTTATCACAAGTTGTAAGTATTGAGCCCTTTTTAAAACCTGTCATGTAATCTTCTGTGAGGGTAGCATATTTCATAGTTGGACTTACTTTAAAACTCTACCGCATTATAGTAAAATTATCAGTGTACAGTATTCATAAGAAGTCAAAAAATAGTGACGGTTTCAGCACTCCAAAGAAAAAGAAAGATTAAAATGTAGAAACTTTATTCCATGCTTTCATGCGAACGAAACGCATTGGTCGGACACAACACCCCAGTTTTTATCCAAGCATGAAATAAAGTTTCTATGTTTTAATCTCTCTTTTTCTTTGGAGTTATGGAACCCTCACCATTTTTGACTTTGTATGAGTTACCCGTGCACCCGTTGGACCCCTGCACCCTCCACTTATACGTTGCCACCGTACAACTGCACTAAGGTGAGCTGACGTCTACTCTATTTCTCAGTGTACAGTATTAGTAAGTGTACTCACAGCACTTACTGACAGCAGCTCCCTGTGTTCTTCATAGAGCTAAAATCATGCTCATATCCTCCAGGCTGTGCTGTCCTTCTCTGTGGTGATTCTGTCCATTAGCTGGCAGGCATGGACGAGCATGTGACCATGCCCTACCCTCAGAGTCCTCCATAGACATATACAGACTCTGGTAGTAGAGCATGGTCACATGCTCCTCCATGCTGGCTATCTTATGGACAGAATGACTACAGAGCAGGAGAGCACAGCCTGGAGGAGGAGAATCTGATATCAGGGAGCTTTTGTCAGTAAGTGCTGTGAGTACACTTACTAATACTGTACACTGATCACCTTAGGAGTATCTTGATTTCTAAATCACCTTCTAAATGTGATCAAGTAATAATCTTTTCTAAGCTAAACAAACCAAATTTCCATAAAGCTTTTGACTATGAAAAAACAGTCACCACGTTTAGTAATCTAGTCACTTAGTAGGAACCAACTCTAGCTCTCCTATAACCTGTTTATTTTATGGCGCCCAACACCAAATCTCATATTTGGGATCACAGGATTAAAATCTAAAATCCTGTTTGCTTTTGCAGCTGCTTCTTGATGTTGAGTATTACTGTTTTGCATATAAGTAACAGAACACCCTGGCCTTTTATTCCATGTAATATATTCACAATAATCCCATTACTGCAGTCTAGGTGCATTACTGCCTGGAACATGTACTGTCATATTTCAAGTTAAGTATCAATTACAAGGAGAGAAAACTTTTAACTATTAAAAAACTGGGAATTTCCACAAGTATGGTATACAATACAAACCGATATGAACAAAATGATTCCCAGTTAAGTGACTGTTCAGTAATTCAGGTTGTTTCTAGAATTCCCCTAATTGCCATCTGTCTGCACTTACGGGACGTGTAATGAGTTTACCTATGTATTTAGACATTTAATCTGTAGAATATAAATGGAGAAAATAGCTCTGATCTGAGGTTATAATGATTTCTAAAACAGAACCTCTAACCCCTTAGTCAGAAATCTAACACCTTAGAAGGAGACCACCAGGTGTGTAGAAAGGATGATTGTTAACATCTTAAATTCATCAGAAATCCATAAAGATTTACTATATTCATCCTAGAAATACAGAGCTCAAAGAAACCAACAGAGCGAAGCTTGATCTGTATTGAATAACTGTGGCAAATTGAGTGCACCCTTCTATGCAACATGTAGATACCGCATTCTATGAAAATAATGTAAGATCTAAGGGCTAAGGTAAGATCAACCAATAACATGCCCTGTATAGTTGTTAGATGTTAGATCATTGTATAGTTATTAGATGTTAGATCATTTTATAGTTGTTAGATGGTAGATCATTGGGTTGACCAACTAGAACCTCTGCTGATCACTAGAATTGGGAACTAGGGATGGTCCGAACCTGCCGAGGTTTGGGTTCGTACGAACCCGGACTCTCAGCAATGATTCCTGCTGTCTTAAACCTCCGTGCAGAGGGTGGATACAGCGGGAGGACCTCCTGGAAAACCGGGATACAGCCACAGCCATAGGCTGTATCCCAGTTTTCCAGGCGGTCTTCCTGCTGTATCCACCCTCTGCACAGAGGTTTAAGACATCGGGAATCATTACCGAGAGTCCGGCTTTGTATGAACCCGAACCTCGGCAGGTTCGGACCATCCCTATTGGGAACTTTAAAAGGAGAACCTTAGTCTCCTGTTCTCATTAAAGCAATATATAACATGTTTTTAAGATTTTGATCATGTCTCACGTTTCCCTTATTTCCTCCAGACAATACTGATTTATATTGTTGATTTATGTTTTTTATAGTACAGATTAGACTTTTGCTATAGGTGTTTTTTTAGCGGTTCATTTTTTTTTTTTTTGTTTATGTTCAAAAAGCATATGCAAAATAGCTCCCATACCATCTTGGTAAGGTATGGATCCTTCAAGGTGACATTTTACTCTTCACTATTAAGGAGACTGAAGGGCCGTATAACATGGCACAATTAAGAGGAGGAAGCAAGCACCGACTTGTCATATCAGTGCAAGCATCCTCCTTATTCCCTGCTCGCTGCCTGTGCTATTACACTTACAGACAGAAAGCAGGCACAGGCTGCTCATTGTAGTCAGCAGTGGTCTGCTGCCATTATTCTTATCGCATGGAGCACCGTGCAGAAGACCATCTCTGTCAAGAATAGGATTTTTCAACCTGTTGAAAGACCATGATAAGCCAACATTGTGCATGTTGGCAGATCATGGTCTTTAAACAGGAAACATTACACCAAATTATTATCGGCTGGAACGGCCAGTAATCAGCCGAGTATAGCCAATAATCTTTTGGTGTAATAGGGCCCTGAGAAAATTATAACCATTTGTAGGCAGCTGTTTTGGGTATTTTCCCTTCACCACTACAGGTGTTGGTTGGCTAGTTAGAGGCCTATGCTCTGTTCTGGCAGAGGGGCTTATAACCTAGAAAAAGCTGTCCACCAATGGGGGGGTGCCCTTCTTTGGTTATATTTAGCTTGTTCATACATTACCTCTCCACGGTCCCGGTTTTCTCCTGCACTCTGTTTACTTCCCGGTATCGCACGCTGCAGCTTCTCTGAGCTGATAGGCTGCTCGGCCAATCACTGGCTCGGACCACCATGGCCAGTGATTGGTTGAGCAGCCTACCAGCTCAGAGTAGCTGCAGCACACGGTGCCAGGAAGTTAGCAGAGTGCAGGAGAAGACTGGGAGCATAGGGAGGTAATATATGAACAGTTTAGACCAGGGGCTGCACAGACATCACTAACGATGTGCTAGTGTGGAGTTAGGGAACCCTTTGTTAGATCCCCCATGTTGTAACACATATAACCTATCCAGTGGACAGGTAATAAGTGATATTGTTCGGACTATACGGAGTTGCTAGAGTTTTATTATTTATTGCCTATGTCATGCCACATTTTTAAATGAAGTTATATGATGATGTCCTCGGTGCAGAATTTAACATGTACATTTCTAAGTATTGCAGAAAAAAATCTAGATGGATTTTTTTTTGTGTGTGTGTGTTATGTTTAATGTTTCAATAAAAAAAAAAAAAAAATTAAATAGAACTTTAGAAACAAAGTAACGTAAAAGCTATAAAATAGAAAACTGCTAGATGTTCTTTATGCTCAACAAACAGTTTTTTTCCCCTGCAGATCATGAATATCCAAATGCATATTCCAGTCTTTTATTATAAATGTTAGATGTCTTTCCTGTAAATCAACATATTTATGAGGACGATTCGTGCTACTAAATGCTAATTATTAAAACTAATCAGTTTAATGATAGTTGGTGCGATTCCAAACATGATTAGGTTCTGTATTTTGAATCTTACTTACTGAACTTCTTTTGCATCTCGGAATTCCATTACATTTAACCATTCCTTTGCTGAATGTTTTATATTCCCTTCCTTGCATTTGCATGTATACATTGAAAGTAATTCTCACCTTGAGATAAATTGCAGTCATTCTACTGATATTTCTATGCAGAAACTTCAAAGGAACCTACAATTATACAACTATACTTGGGCATCATCATTTATGCAATTCCTGAATACACTACAGTATGGTTGAAAGTATTTGGACTGGAACCAACTGTCATATTAAGCCATGTTCACATGATCAGGGGAGATAACTGTAAGCTGAACTATTGTTCAGCTGACAGTTATTGAGGTGTTCTGGAACAGAAACAGGGATTCCTGTTAAACTGATAGGAATCCCCACTCAGTGTTTCCCACAACAGAGAGAGGGGCAGCAGTGGGTGACTGTTTAAACTTGCCACGCTACTGCTTCTCTCAGCTGCGGGGGACACCCTGTAAAGACATAGGGATCCCCCTCATAATGTTGGGAATCCCCGTCCGCTGCTGCCTCTCTCAGGGGAAAACCTTGTAAAGAAAGGGGATTCTCATCATTTTGTGTGGAATCCCCTGTGCGGCCATTACCTGCACTGCTCACTACTCCGGCAGCCTCCGGCTCCCACCACTCGCAGACATTGCTTACAGCTCTCTTTGCCAGCTGGAGCAGCTCCCAGGACCCATCTTAAGCCCTCTGGCACCCATGCTGCTACGCTGGTGGCCCCGCTCACCTACTCCTTAGTAACCGTCTCCAACTGCTCCCAGCCGCCTCTGTCACCTCTCCATCACCCCGCAGAGGCGGCGGGAGCAGGCAGCTGAGGAGTAGGTGAGCGGGGCCACCAGCAAGGCGCCAGAGGGCTGAGGATGGGTCCCGTGAGCTGCTCCAGCCAGTGGGGCGGATCCCCATTGTGCAGGAGCAGCGTGGCAACTTTAAAAAGCCGGCGCTCCTTCCTCTCTCTCTTTGGGGAACACAGAGTGTGGATTCCCATGTTTAATGACAGGAATCCCGGCTCTTTACAGTAAAGGGCCTATTACACGGGTCGTCTAGAGTAGCAAACGAGCACTCTCAGCGCTCGTTTGCTCCTTGTTCCCCGCTCCCTGCCGCTGCTATTCAACGCGGCTGCAGCGGGTGGGTAAGTGCGGGAGGGGCGGCGGGGAGTTGTAGGGGGGGCTGCTTGGAGGATCGCTGATCGCTTGGGCAGCCCATAGGATATAGAAGCGTCTGCTCCTGATGCTCCTATACAACGGAGCGGCGGCAGCAGATCGCTGCTATATCAGTCGCTTGTTTTTCAACATGTTGAAAAACAAGCGACTGCAACGATCAGCCGACATGAACGATGTCGGCTGATCGTTGCACTCTATTCAACGGGACGATTATCGTCCGTAGCGGCCGATATCGGCTGAATACGGACGATAATCATTCTGTGGAATAGGGCCTTAAGTAGTGGTGCAAGATGCTTTCTTACTTACTGCTAGTTTTTACATTTTATGGGTCGGGCGCTCTGCACCTGATCCATGGAGTGTAAAAAACAATTAATGAGATAAACATTGTTTCATATGGGAACTTGCAGCTCGGTTTTCGAAGTGCTCGGTTCTGGAACAGCCTTCCAAGAACCGATATAGTTAGATAGCAGAGGTACCACTGTATTTCACATCTAATATGTTTAATTGAGTTGTAGTTAAGTTTTTTTCAGATGGTGATAACTAGTGTTGACTGTAGTTGAGGAAATTGTCCATGTTCAGCAATTTCTCTGGACCCCAAACAATCTGCATTTGATTCCTATAGTCTGGAGAAGTTGGATGCCATCCTAGGGCTGTCAGGAAAACATAAATACAGCCATAGTCTGTATCCAAGTTTTCCAGGACTCCCTCGTGCAGCATCAAACTTCTGCAGATACTCAGAATCAAATGGCAAATGTTCACTCCATTAGGCCCTGTTCGTATTATGAAATCGGTGCCGAGGTTCTGTGCGTAAACTCTCAGTTTGGACTCGGCACCAAATATTGCCTTCAATCTCTTTGAACGGGAGGGCTTGTGCGCCTCCACTCTCCGCGCCTCTCCGCTTAAAGGATTGCGATCTCAGCACTGATTTCGTAGTGTGAACGGGGCCTTAGAGTCTATAAAGTGAACCAGTGAGTCAGATGTCAGAAGTGAGTCCGATGGCCCTGCTGGGGTAACGTGTACAGCTTGCCCTTCTCTGGCTGTATTTCAAAATCACACCAGGAATGTCAGGAGTGAGACCTGCTGCATTAACTATAACATAGGCCAATGACACCCCAATCAATAATGTAAACGAGTGCTGATCTGCTAGATTTTTGTTCGTGTACTGAGCCTATTACAAGGCTCAATAATCATTTAGCAAGGGCTGCATGGACATCGTTAGTGATGTCTATGCAGCCCTTGCCCTAAACTGTTAATACATTACCTCTCCACGCTCCTGGTCTTCTCCTGCCCTCTGCACGCTTCCCAGCATCATGGCTGCAGATTCAAAGCAGCTTGTCTGAGCTGACAGGCTGCTCAGCCAATCACTGACACCATTGTGTCACATCAACTAATTGACAGATTATCGCTTCGTGTTATAGGGCCCTAACTCTTGAACGATCAATAGCAGTAACACTGTTAAGAGCTGAGTAGACATTATTGCTTTGTTGGTCATTCCCGTGGCAGCCTTTGGCCTGGGCTATCTTTTTCAACCAAATTGAGTCTAAGGTGGTTGTAGAAATCATCACACGTCCAATAATCTATGGATCCGTATTTCCGTATTCAAGTGAGTGCACATTGTTGTCTATTGGGCTATTCATACGATCAGTAGATTACAAGGACACAAACCAATGCTGAAAAAAAGGACATGTCCTAGTGAGGACCTACATTTTTTTTTCGGATCCTCTCATAGAAATTAAAGGAGAAGTCCAGCAAAAATTTTTATTCAAGTATTGTGTTGATCCCCAAAAGCCATACAAATCCCCAATATACACTTTTTACGGGAAATGCTTATAAAGTGTTTTTTTCCCTGCACTTACTACTACATCAAGGCTTCACTTCCTGGATAACATGGTGATGTCACTTCCTGGATAACATGGTGATGTCACGCCCCGACTCCCAGAGCTGTGCAGGCTGTGGCTGATGGAGAGGATGATGGCAGAGGGATGCTCAGTGTTCCTCCAGTGCCCTGTGTCCCTCAGTGTCCCTCTGCCATCACCCTCTCCAGCAGCCACAGCCCGCACAGCTCCATGTTATCCAGGAAGTGACATCACCATGTTATCCAGGAAGTGACATCACCATTTTATCCAGGAAGTGAAATCACCATTTTATCCAGGAACTGAAGCCTTGATGTTGCAGGAGGGGAAGGGAAAAAAGCACTTTATAAGCATTTCCCGTAATAACAGTATATTGGGGATTTGTATAACTTTTGGGGGGCTATACAATACTTTAATCAAAATTTTCGCCGGACTTCTCCTTTAAAGGGATACACTATTTTTGATGGATTTTAACCTGTTTGGCATCCATATTTCCATACAAAAAATATGGATGAGTTATAATTGACATGTTGAATTTTTTATTTATTTTTTACTGAAATACGGATACACTACATACTTTATTCCCAATCCGTAATTTTTTTGCGGATTGTGTGGGTGGATAGCAGAAGGAATCTACGTATGCATAAGGTCTAACTCTGGAACTCTGTGTTTTCTCATAGTGGTATTTACGGTAAGAATAAAGGATGGGGAAATTGGGGAAATTACAAGGGAATTTTTTTTTCTTATAATTATTATTATTATTTTTATGACTAAAATATAGATTATCTACCCTTCCATACTAGGACATCTGATAGCGACAGACTTGTTTACTGGTACGATGACTGTGACACAGAAACAGAGAGATGCACAAGAGTAGAATTCATTTTTCCTTATGTCGCCTAATCTTTATATACTAATGTTAAAGATATATTTCTCTCTTTTACATCTCCATACACTCTTGATGGGAATCTGTTGTATGAAGCTCCATCTGGTAACCCAGAGTACCATATGTTTAAACTGACTTCTGCAAATGTCAAACTCCATAAGAATGAATGTGTCTTTTTTTTCCTTTTTTTTTTTTTTTTTTTTACTGTTCTGCATATAGATGAATGTTTTTGCCTTATTTTTCTGAAGTGTACGGACGGCTGGTCTGCATTTAAGCATGTTGTCTTCCAAACAATTGCATGCTGACCTATTTTTATCTTCTTACCTATCAAAGTTCATCTGTGTTGAAAACCTTCTTAGCCCGGTACTTTCCTTTGTGCATTAAACTTGCATGTTTTTTTCTTTTCTTTTTTTTTCTTTTTTTCCCCGTACTTGGCTAAAAAGGAATAAATCCTGTTTAAATATTATTTGATTAAAGCAGATGTCGACTACTGCTTATGTAATTGATATTTGATTTATTCAAGATTTATGCATGCTGTGCTTTAGATTTATTAATGATAATCCCAGGCTCTTGTGTTTAATATAGTGGAACCAAAACATAATTTGCTGGGATCAGTCAAAAATGCATCAAAGTGATTAACTCTACATGCAAACCATTACCCAGTGCCATCCCTACTGTGACTAGGGGAAAGGGAGCTAATAACAGTGTAATTTGCTGCACTTAAGGACGTTGGGTATTTTCTAAAGACGACTGGTAAATTTCAGCTCTGTTTTCTTCACAGACACAGTTTTTGTATCCGCTCTCACGTATACAAGTGGTTTGAGATTTAGTAAGAATATAAAACAAAGATGCAATTCTAAAGTGCTAGAGATGACCATAGATGTTATAGAGGATTAGAAAAAACACTGTTATGTTCAGTGTAGGTGTGGTTTTATCAATCAAGTGAATGGAGCTGAATTGTAATACCACACACAAACTGGGTACAGGGAGGCGCTGTTTTTCCAAGCAAGTGGCCATGTTTTTTATGCTCCTGTGTAGTGTCCCAGTACAGGGTCCACTAAGTCTTTTTACACCTGAGGAAAGTACCTATGTCAGGTATCGCTAAAAAGGGGAGGAAGGAAACTGTATTATGTGTTTTTCCCCACTAGGTGTCTTTATTACGCATTTATGCCTTAAGCACAGTTGAAGGAAGCATTGGGTTAATTGTTATATAATACATATGTATTCTCTGGTAGGGCACGCTTCTACATTGGATAAGGCCCCAAGACGCACCCTTCTATTCTTCTGAGTCACAACTACAACTACTACCTCTTTTATTATCTTTCTGCACCTGAACTCTAAAGTCTATAAGCTACTATTGTGTCTTGCACTGAAGTTTACAAGTTACTGCTCACTACCTTGTATTGCACTAAAGTCTATGGGGGATATTTATCAAATATGGTGTAAAGTGAAACTGGCTCAGTTGCCCCTAGCAACCAATCAGATTCCACCTTTTATTTTCCAAAGAGTCTGTGAGGAATTAAAGATGGAATCTGATTGGTTGCTAGGGGCAACTAAGCCAGTTTCACTTTACACCATGTTTGATAAATCTCCCCCCTATAAGTAAATTGTTCCATTGGCCTTTCTTTGGTTGCACCCATACCTACACCTACACTTGGGTTATCCCTTCCTTCTGCACAGTGCCATTTGCCCAAGGATGGGTTCTAACACCACTCCTGGCCACCATGACAAGTGTCCAAGTGACCCTACACTCACTCAGCTGCCACAACACCGCCAAAGCTACCCCAGCTCACGGCACCTGCTTAACCCCTTTATAGTAAATCTGCCAACCCTGTCCACCTACTGAGCTGGTGGCGCCATTTTTTTTCGGGCTGTGAAAGCATCAAAGAGGCAGTACCTAGGGTTTTTGCAGATAAGACAAGAATGACCGTTGTTGGTGATTTAAACAACAGCCGTTCTTGCCTTAAAATAATGCACTGCGTTGAACTCTATAGGGAACAACAACCGTTGTTTATACACTGTATTGTACACGTTGTTCCCCTATGGCCGCAGAAATAGTTGACATGTCAATTATTTGTGGCCGCTAATGCAGAAACAACGGCCATTGTTCCAGCTCTGTCCACATAATGTATGGTCGTTTTGACGGATGTACATTGCATTGACTTCAATGGTTTTTTGGATTGCAGGCTCACCCAAATGTGCCCACAATCCAAATAAAATAAAATGATGTTCCTGCGGCTGGTATATATGGTAATATCAGCCGCAGGAACATGTGAAACAGCGGCCATTGTTTATACACTGTGTGAGCGTTAAAGCGTAACTGTCATTTCAGGGTCAATTTTCTGAAAACATTAAATATCAATAGTACAAGCGATTTTAAGATACTCTGTAATAGGTTTTATGTACTAAAAGAGTTTTCTTGAAAAAGCAATCTCCCAGCCTCCCCCCTCACTGCAGATGAAGCAGGATTTCTGTCTTCATTATGTGGCTATGGAGAGGGGAAGGGCTGTTAGTAGTGACTGAGCACGGAGCAGTCCTGCAAAGCACAACACCCTGCAATCTTCTCTCAGTAAGTTCATAGATAAGCACTGGCCTTTCTGACCCCAGAATCCTGCGGTTTAGCTGCCCAGAGAGTCTACAAACAGCTGACCTTCTTGTCACCTCTTCCTGCTCCCTCATCTCCCTCAGCCCCTCCCCCCTTCATAGGCTTACAATGGAGAGAGCAGAGCCCGTCTTCACTGGCTTCTCTGTAATGAAGACGTGTTTGCCTGATAATGCACAGATAAGAAGTCAGGGGGGGAGGCTGGGAGATTGCTTCTTGAGTACAGAAAGAGGCTTTTTTGGCTGATGAAACCTATTACAGAGTTTCTTAAAATCGCTTATACTACTGATTTCTGCAATAAAAAAAAATATGACAGTTACTCTTTAACCTCTTAAGGACATATGACGTACCGGTACGTCATATGTCCGCACTTGCACTTCAAAGCGGGGCCGCGCGGCGGCCCCGCTTTGAAGTGCCGCGATCCGGGTGCCGCGAGTAGCCCGGGACCGCTGCTATTAGCGGGCACGGTCTGATCGCCGTGCCCGCTAATTAGCTAATCGGAGGCAGCTGTCAAAGTTGACAGCTGCCTCCGATTACCGGAGGCAACGTTTCCCTGGTGTCTAGTGGGGGAGATCGCTCCTCCGGGACCTTGTCCCGGAGGAGCGATCTCCGTTACTGATGCCGGCCGGGGACGCGTCCAAGATGGCGCCGTCCTCGGCTCGGCACTCGTTCGTTTTCGGCTGCAGCAGCCGAAAGCAAACGAGTGCCGATCTCATGGATCTCTGCAGCATATCTATGCTGCAGAGATCTCAATGAGAGATCACAGTGTATATACTAGAAGTCCCCCAGGGGGGCTTCTAGTATATGTGTAAAAAAAATAAATAAAGTGTTGTTAATAGTAAAAATCCCCCTCCCCTAATAAAAGTCCAAATCACCCCCCTTTTTCCAGGTTTTAAATAAAAGTAAACAAATAAATAAATAAATAAACATCGGTAAACATTGGTATCGCCGCGATTAACTATTAATTAATCACATTCCTGATCTCGTACGGTAAACGGCGTCAGCGCAAAAAAATCCCAAAGTGCAAAATTGCGCATTTTTGGTCGCATCAAATCCAGAAAAAATGTAATAAAAAACGATCAAAAAGACGTATATGGGCAATCAAGGTACCGATAGAAAGATCACATCATGGCGCAAAAAATGACACCTCGCACAGCCCCATAGACCAAAGGATAAAAGCGCTATAAGCCTGGGAATGGAGCGATTTTAAGGCACGTATATTGGTTAACAACGGTTTGAATTTTTTACAGGCCATCAGATACAATATAAGTTATACATGTTATATATCGTTTTAATCGTAACAACTTGAGGAACATGCATAACAAGTCAGTTTTACCCAAGGGGGAATGGCGTAAAAACACATTTCCCCCAAATAAAAGAAATGCGTTTTTTTTTTTTCAATTTCACCACACTTTGAATTTTTTTCTGGTTTCGCAGTGTACTTTATGCAAAAATTCAGCCTGTAATTGCAAAGTACAATTAGTGATGCAAAAAATAAGGGGTCATGTGGGTTTCTAGGTGGAAAAATGCAAGTGCTATGACCTTTTAAACACAAGGAGGAAAAACCGAAAACGTAAAAACGAAAATGGGCCATGTCCTTAAAGGGTTAAATATTACAAATCTATATAACTATCTAAAACCAGTTTATTTGAATGAAAAAATTTTCGCCGGAGTACTCCTTTAAGCCATCTTCTGCACCTATTTATATTTCACAAATGACACAAATTTTGATCCAGTTAGGAAATTGTAATGTATGATTATTAGATCTTTATTGCCCTGAACACATCATGAAGACTAATTTGTATGTCAGGTGGTTTCACTAACGCCTCGTCTTTTTGACAGTAATACAATTTGTCTTGCAGATAAGCATGTAGGTTACACCTACAAACCTCTCGGCACTGCTGCATCTTCCTACATCTCCTCTATCATCTGTTCATCATCTTCCCTATCCTCTCCAATCTGCTGATGAACTCTTCTTATTTTCCTCCCGATCACAACCTCCCATTCCTTCCTGTGAAGATGTGTCTTGTGCCGTGCAGAACTCCGGAATGTTCTACCACAGCCATACAATTTTGCACCATGCAAAATATTAGGAAGATTGCTAAAACTACTTAATGCAAAAATTTCTTTATCTCTATGGTCCATTCCAGCACCCAGATATAATATTTATAGTAATGTTAATATTTAAACAAGGTTTAAGTGCCCAGGGGGTGTTCCCCAGCACGTGGAAGGAGCCCAGTGTTGGGTTGATCATATTTTTTTCACTGCCTGCATGCCTGCTGTCAATCATGGAGGGGGGGGGGGTAATCATATGCATGCAGACATAGAAATGGTAAAAAACAAAAAAAAGGGAAGATGAGCTGACTAACCTTCAGCTCTTGCCCTACCTGGGAATGACCCCTAGGCACTTGAGCCTTTTTGAACAAAGGCTTATATGTTATTCAGCTAAATGTCCCTTTACCCATCCCCATATTATGAAGTTTGACGCTACAGTTACTCTTCTAGCTGCAGCTGTTGCTTTCTTCTGTTCTTCAGCTCTTTTCTGTGGATGTGGCTCTCCTGGCCTTCCCACCTCCCCCTACGCCCTAGAATCGGCCCTGCTCTGTACTGCACAGCTCTCTTGGTTTTGACGCACAACATACTGTATTTTCTGGTTTCTCTATTGGGTTCAGATTTGTGTCCTGACATTTCCGTACTGTCACTGACCCAGAATGTCTGATAATTCTAACCATCTGACAACCCCAGAGCACTTAGCAGCATAAGGACTGTCGCCCAGTTGGGGTCTGCCACTTACGGCAACACATCAAGTAGGCAAAGACAGGGGGTTGCGTTCCAATTTTGGCTCACTGCCCTCCCTTGACATCACCCCATTAATAGCAAATATTTCTATGACCAGAGAGAAAAGATTGCTTCCCTAGCCTAACCCTGGCAGGGTGGCCTCTTGGCACCCAATCAAATTCCTGGAACCTAGCACATAAGGCTGACGCACACAAGCTCGAGTATGCCGCTTCCTTTTATGACCAAGAAAACAAAGGAGAAAATCTTCTTTTACTACATTCTTCTTAGAACACTCTATCAAATACTCTAGAAAGAAATAGATAAAATTTCACATTACTTGCATTAAAGGAGGTAAAGATCTACACAGCGAATAAAGTTTGACCTCTTATGCTTTTAGTTATTTGACGAATGTGCAATCTGGTTCCAAGAAGGGAGAAAACATCAGGGCTATTACATTGCACGCATTGCATAATCTGTTGGAAAAGACAAATTCCGTTCACTTGTTGTCAACAGACCAATGGAAAATGTCACGTAGGTAACCTGAAATGTGAGGACTTAATTAAGGCTTGAATGAAGTAAAGCAGTCGATGTCACATACTGTCTACAAATACTTGGCAAATAGCCGACGTTGGGAAGGAAAGTGAGATTACTATGTTTGGTGTTCCTTCTTGTTTTTATAGCGTTCAGACTGTGAACTGTTTGACATAAGAAGATTATATAGGTTTTTAGTTATAGAGTGCCAATCCCATGGTGATTTTATAGATACATTGGAAAAAGACATCAGTGCGGTTAAAAGAGTATTTCCAGAGATGTGAACGGTCCAGGATCTGTGTACCAGGGGGCGCAATAAAACGGCTGCGTTTGTTTGTGAGAAATCCCTTGGATTACTTTTCCTTTTATGAAGTTCTGTCCTCGACTGCCGGTAATGTTGATATTTAGGGAATCCCCAAAAAGTTGTAAAAAGCTGATTTTGTTAATTTCATGTAAGAAAAAGTTGTTCCGCTTTATTCCCATTTAGCTCCTCCTGGTTTAGATGGCCTCATTGTCAGCCAATGACTATAAAAAAAAATTAAAAATATATTTTACAAACATACAAATTTTTACTAAGATTTTTTTTTTACTAAGATCACCATTTTAGTCAATACATAGGTAATCTGTAGGGCAGTACTCCTAATCTATTAGTTGTACCCCTGGCAGCAAGGCCAGCATCAGCACAAGGATTACCTGGGAAAGTGTCAGGGCCCACAGCACCTCCAGGGGCACAGAGAGGGAGAGGGGCTGGTGTTCTGATGTTCAGCTCCCTCACTGTAGTGCAGGGTGAGTGCTGAACACGAGTAGAAAGAGAAAGAGCAGGACTTGTGAGCATTCTGCAGTGAGAGGAATGAAGGACCTGATTACATGACCCGCAGGTCCTCAATACTACAGTGTGGACATGAGGGGGGGGGGGGTGAATCATATGCATACAGACATAAAAATGGTGAAAAGGGGAAGATGAGCTGACTAACCTTGAGCTCTTGCCCTACTTGGGGTGTGTAAAGTAATATGGAGATTTAAAAAAAAAAAGGCAATCCCTACCTATGCATGGGCCTATTTGTGCCCGTTTTTGTTGCTGGCAGGGCCAATTCAATGTGTTACTTAAACACGTTTTTCACATCACTATTCAGCTAACTGTCCCATTACCCAACCACATATTATGAATAGAGATGAGCAAATACATTTCGATCGAGTGGGTATTTCATCGAATATTGCGGTATTCAAAAGATTCGAATACAATCGAGTAGTGTGTCGAATAAGCGTCAAACATTTGAAAGCCCTCCGATCGCACTTGGCGCTTTTTTTATTCCAATCACCATACAGGGATACAACTGCAGAGAGTGGCATTATACTGCGATTTTGGGGTGTTGGGTGCACCCAGGCATGCTCCCCCTAATGTCCCAGTGTTATTCCGGACAGGGAGGTTTCATGGGGAACTTAGTGACCTCCAAGTGGTCGAATTTTGATTTCCAAGTGCCGAGAATTTTTTTCCCATAGACCATAATGGGATCGAATAATCTCGGTGCCTATTCGATTTGAATTCTCGAAAGTCGAATTTCACTTCTCGCTCATCTCTAATTATGAAGTTTGAAGCTACAGTGACTCTTCTAGCTGCAGCTGTTGCTTTCTTCAGTTTTTCTGCTCTTTTCTGTGTGGATGTGGCTCTTAACTGAGGACTGTTTGGCACTGCACTACAAAGTGAACAGTTTGTCTCCAGTTATTGTGTAGCAGTGGCAATGTGTAACTGCAGCTTAGGTCCCTAAATGAATCCCTAAAACGATGGATTTTGTCACCCTCCCTACACTGACAATTTTGTAATGTTCTAAGCCCTACTCGGTCAGCTCTCCCTCCCTACACTGACTAACTACCACTGTGAATATTGCTGCCTAACTAAATTCAGATCCTGTCCCTGCTCGTGTAACTCTTCCTACTGAACGGCACAAAAATCAGGAAAGACTGTGAGAAAATTCGCCTCAGCCTTATGTTTTCATAGCATGTACATAACGTATGTAATGACACTAATCGTACAGCCAATCACAATAATACCAGTAGTAAACATGGCCACTACATTACCTGATGTGCTCTTCCTTCCCCACACGTTTATCGGCTCTTTCAAGTTGGAGGGAGGAAACTTACGCAGTTGCGAACATTGCGAGATAAACGTCCGCATGTTTGAATATGTTCGAAAATAATGGTTATGACCATTCCGACCATCAAACAAATCGTTAGTGATCGGCGAATAGCGTCATGTTTGTACAAACATACGAACATGTTCTCTCACCACTACACCTGTATTCTGCTGCCATAACATTATACAGTCTCTTCAAAGAATTAGGATAAGGTAGGTGACCCTATACTAATAAATCTGCAATGCTTAGTGCTAAGTATATACTACTTTGAGATATTTGGATGTATGTTTCAGCACAATCCGTTTAGATTTTCCCTCTCTTTAGTCAGTAGAGAAAACAGGCGTAGCATTTATCTATAAATCAGCCAGCACTGAGATAGGCAATACCCACAGGTTTATCCAGGATAAACAGACCAAAAACGTGTTGGGGGCACAGTTGCCATTTAGGGCTCTATGTGTTTTTCTTTCTTTAAAAAAACATCTGTTTGCTTGCATATAAAAAGATCATCAGTAGGGAAAACAAACTCGGTGGGTTATAAATACAGTATTACCTCACTGTACTGAGAGGGAGACTTTGGCTTCACTACTGTAGATGACTTCATTAGCTGTCAATCTGAACTCCGAGTGATGACGAGTTTTCGAGGCAGACGCCATTTATAGAGAACATGCAAAATACATTCAAAAGGAAACATAAAAGTTTTTAATAAAGTCATCAAGGAACATGAATTCTCATAACTTTCATTGATGTTTATGTGGCACATATTTAATTACTTTTTACACTCTTTCCCATTAATGTAAATTACTTGTATATGGACCAGGGCCGGACTGAGATTCAGCCCTGGCCTTGGAGGGCACAGAGATTTACTTGCTGTCTGGTTTATGTTAAACATATTTAGGCCATGTTCACACATGGTATAACACCGGACGTTCTGTGACCCGGCCAGGTCACAGAACGGCCGGTGTTACTGAAGATCATCCCGGGCCGATACTGCAGTACTAGTGGGATGATCTTCATTTCTGGTGAATTCGGATACGAGTGCACCCGTGTGCGCCCGCATCCCAATTCACCGCTGCACACAATGGAGTGTGTGGCCAGATCGTGCTGCAACCTGTTGTTAACCCCTTAGGGACCAAGCCTGTTTGGCCCTTAATGACCAGGCTCATTTTTCAAAATCTGACCCGTATCACTTTCTGCGCTTATAGCTCAGTGATGCTTTAACGTATGCTAGCGATTCTGAGATTGTTTTTTCGTAACATACGGTACTTTATGTTAGTGGAAAAATTTGGTCACTGTCTTGTGTGTTTTTTGTGAAAAACATCAAAATATAATGAAAAATTTGAAATATTTTGCAGTTTACGAACTTTGAAATTCTTTGCTTCTAAAAAAAAAGGCACATGACAAAAATTAGTTAGTAAGTCACATTATCAATATGTCCTCTTTATTCTGGCTTCATTTTGTAAACATATTTCACTTTTTTAGGTTGTTACGGGGCTTAGAAATGTATCAGCAAATTATCAAATATTCATGAAATTTCCAAAACTGATTTTTTTTTAGGGACCAGTTCTTTTTTTAAGTTGATTTAGGAGGCTTGTATACTGGAAACCCCCATAAGTGACCCCATTTTGGAAACTAGACACCTTAAAGAATTAAAATAGGGGTATAATGAGCATTTTAACCCTACAGGGGCTGGAGGAAAGTATTCAAAATTAGGCCGGAAAAAAATGGAAAATAGAAATTTTCCAATAATATATTTGTTAAGATTAAAGTATCTCATTTTCATAATAAACATGAGAGAAAATGCACCTCAACTTTTGTAACGCAGGTTCTCCTGAGTACAATGGTACCCCATATGTGCGCGTAAACCACTGTATGCGCACACAGCGGGGCTCAGAAGGGAAGGAGCGCCTATTAGCATTTCCAGTTCAGATTTTGCTGAAGAAGTTTCTGAGCCCCAGGTACGTTTGCAGAGCCCTTGTAGTGTCAGCAGAATAGAACCTCCCCAAAATTCACCCCATTTTGGAAAGTACACCCCTCAAAGATTACATCTTGGGGTGTGGTGACCATTTTGACCCCACAGGTATTAGAGGAAAGTATTCAAAAGAAGACAGTAAAAATGAAAAAATAGAATTTTTCCAATAATATGTTTGTTTAGTTCGAAATTTCTCAATTTCACGAGGAACAGGGGAGAAAACTCACCCAATATATGTAACGCAGGTTCTCCTGAGAAGAACGGTACCCCATATTTGGGCATAAACCACTGTGTGGGCACACAGCGGGGCTCAGAAGGGAAGGAGTGCCAATTAGCATTTCCAGTTCAGATTTTGCTGAAGAAGTTTCTGAGCGCCAGGTGCGTTTGCAGAGCCCCTGGAGTGTCAGCAGAATAGAAACCCCCCAAAAGTCACCCAATATTGGAAAGTACACCCCTCAAAGAATACATCTTGGGGTGTGGTGACCATTTTGACCCCACAGGTATTAGAGGAAAGTATTCAAAAAAAGACAGTAAAAATGAAAAAATAGATTTTTCCAATAATATGTTTGTTTAGTTTGAAATTTCTCAATTTCACGAGGAACAGGGGAGAAAACTCACCCTAATATATGTAACGCAGGTTGTCTTGAGTAGAACGGTACCCCATATGTGGGCATAAACCACTGTGTGGGCACACAGCCGGGCTCAGAAGGGAAGGAGCGTCAATTAGCATTTCCAGTTCAGATTTTACTGAAGAAGTTTCTGAGCGCCAGGTGCATTTGCAGTGCCCCTGTAGTGTCAGCAGAATAACCCCCCTCCAAAAGTCACCTCATTTAGGAAAGTGCACCCCTCAAAGAATACATCTTGGGGTGTGGTGACCATTTTGACCCCACAGGTATTAGAGGAAAGTATTCAAAAAAAGACAGTAAAAATGAAAAAATAGATTTTTCCAATAATATGTTTGTTTAGTTTGAAATTTCTCAATTTCACGAGGAACAGGGGAGAAAACTCACCCCAATATATGTAACGCAGGTTCTCCTGAGTAGAACGGTACCCCATATGTGGGCATAAACCACTGTGTGGGCACACAGCCGGGCTCAGAAGGGAAGGAGCGTCAATTAGCATTTCCAGTTCAGATTTTACTGAAGAAGTTTCTGAGCGCCAGGTGCATTTGCAGTGCCCCTGTAGTGTCAGCAGAATAACCCCCCTCCAAAAGTCACCTCATTTAGGAAAGTGCACCCCTCAAAGAATACATCTTGGGGTGTGGTGACCATTTTGACCCCACAGGTATTAGAGGAAAGTATTCAAAATAAGACAGTAAAAATTAAAAAATAGAATTTTTCCAATAAAATGTTTGTTTAGTTTTAAATTTCTCAATTTCACGAGGAACAGGGGAGATAACTCACCCCAATATATGTAACGCAGGTACTCCTGAGTAGAAGGGTACCCCATACATGGGTATAAACCACTGTGTGAGCACACAGCGGGCCTCGGAAGGAAGGGAGCGCCAATTAGCATTTTCAGTGCATGATTTTTCTGAAGAAGTTTCTGAGAGCCAGGTGCGTTTGCAGTGCCCCTGTAATGTCTACAGAAAAGAACCCCCCCAAAAAAGTCACCCCATTTTGGAAAGTACACCCCTCAAGGAATTCATCTTGGGGTGTGGTGAGCATTTTGACCCCACAGGTATTGGAGGAAAGTATTCAAAACTATGAAAGTATTCAAAAAATGAAAAAAAATAGAATTTTTCCAATTACATGTTTGTTTAGTTTGAAATTTCTCAATTTCACTAGGAACAGGGGAGAAAAGGCACCCCAAAATTTGTAACGGAGGTTCTTCTGAGTACAATGGTACCCCATATGTGGGCATAAACCACTGTATGGGCACACAGCAGGGCTCAGAAGAGAAGAAGTGTCATTTTAGTTACAGGCAATATGTGGGTGTTTACTGGTTATCTGGGGTGGTATTGGACAATCTCGGGGTGTTTACTGGCTATCTGAGGTGGCAACTGGCAATCTGGTGGGGTTATGGGCAATCTTAAGTGGTTACGAGCAGTCTGTGCCAATCTGGGGTGGTTACGGTCAATCTGGGGTGGTCACGGGCAATCTGGGATGGTTACGGGCAATCTGGGGGTGTTTACTGGCTGTATGGGGTGGTTATGGGCAATCTTGGGGTGTTTACTGGCTATATGGGGTGGTTATGGGCAATGTTGGGGTGTTTACTGGCTATCTAGGGGTGGTTACTGGCTATCTGGGGTGGTGATGGGCAATCTGGGTGTGTTCACTGGCTATCTGGGGTGGTGACGGGCAATCTGGTGGTCTTCACTGACTATCTGGGGTTGCAACGGGCAATCTGGGGTGGTGACTGGCAATCTGGGGTGGTTGCGAGCAATCTGGGGTGGTTATAGGCAATTTGGGGTAGTTACAGGCAGTCTGTGGCAATCTGGGGAGGTTACGGGCAATCTGTGGTGGTTACGGGCAGTCAGGAATGGTTATGGGCTATCTGGGTGGCATACGGGCAATCTGGGGAGATTACGGGCAATCTGGGGAGATTACGGCAATCTGGGGTAGTGACAGGCAATCTGGGGTGGTGACGGCCAATCTGGGGTGGTGACGGGCAATCTGGGGTGGTGACAGGCAATCTGGGGTGGTGACGGGCAATCTGGGGTGGTTATGGGCTGTCTGGGATGGTTATGGGCTGTCTGTGATGGTTATGGGCTATCTGGGGTGGATACGGGCAATCTGGGGTGGATACGGGCAATCTGGGGAGATTACAGACAATCTGGGGAGATTACAGGCAATCTAGGGTGGTTATAGGCAATCTGGGGTGGTGACGGGCAATCTTGGGTGGTGACGGGCAATCTGGGGTGGTTACAAGTAATCCAGGGTGGTTACGGGTAATCCAGGGCACTTGACTTTGGTGACAGGCGTAAAAAAGTGCCGGCACCATTTGGAACAAGCGATCAGTGGTATATAGTATATACCGCTGATCACTTGTACTGGGACCACACCGGGTGGTCACCGATCATTGCCCCATGCTCTGCGCCACCTCCGGTGGTGGAGAGAATGAAGCTTTGATCATTTTTAGGAATCCATCACTGTGAACAGAGTCTGTTCACAGAGATGGCGGCAGCCATCTTGGATCAGATGGCCGCCCTGGGAGGGGAGAATCAGTGACCAGGTCACTAGGGTTAATTCTGGGGACAGGGGGGGACATGTTCTCATCTCCTCTCACTGTGGATTCACAGTGAGAAGAGATGAAAGCGTTCAGCTGCGCTGGCAATGTCTGTTACGGGTGGGCGCCGTTATACTGATAATAACGGCGATCGCAGGTGAGGGGACTTGCCGGGACTGACCCCACACTCTGCCCCAACCCCTCAGCGACCTCCGGTAGCTGAGAGGAGGGGGCTGCGGGCATTACCGGCGCCGCTGCACTATTCTGCACCATCGCCATAAAGAGCTGATGGCAGCAGAATAGAGCCCATTAGTGATCGCCGTAAAAATCTGTATCGGCTGTCACTAATAACATAATACATGTATTATCTGGGTCACTACGGTTACGGTGATACCACATTTGTATAGGTTTTTTTTTAACTATTATCACTTTGGCGCAATAGAAACTATCTTCCTAGCAAAAACCCACAAAAACTGTCGCCACATTGCAAGATCCATAGCGTTCTTATCTTTTGAGCTGGTTTTGGGCTTATTTTTTGCGGGAAGATCTGTAGTTTCTATTGATACCAAGTTTTATATGTATATGACTTTTTGATCTCTTTTATGACGTATTTTCTAAAGTGGATTGATAAAATACAGCTATTCTGGTACTGTTTTTTTTTTCTTTTCTTTTTTTACAGCGTGTGTCGTGCAATATAATTATTGATATAGTTTTTTAGATTGGGTCGTTACGGACGTGGCGATACCAAATATGTATAGGATTTGTGTTTTGGATCACTTTTATGTCACGTTTTATTGGGTATGGGGAATGTAATGCATCTTTATTATTGGTGGGGGGGGGCGGGGGGAGGCTGTGTTGTGTTTGGTGCACATTTTTTTTCACTTTTTTTTACTTTTACACTAGTGTAAATTACTGTACACTAGTGTAAAATACTTAGATCCCTGATACAATACACTGCAGTACCTGATGTACTGCAATGTATTGTATCATGCCTCATGCTGACAGGCAATAGCCACGGCCACCCCTGTCAGCATGAGGCATCTCCATGGTGACCCCGGGGACCTTCATTAGGACCCCGGGATCACCATGGAGACATCGGAGGATCACATCCTCGGGATTCCCCATCGGGAAATCGCGATCACGTAAGTGACCCACGGCGCCGTCCGGGATCCACCGGAACCCGTTAGATGCCGCTGTCATGGTTTGACAGCGGCATTTAACGGGTTAAACTGCCCGGAGCGGAGAGTCCTCCGCTCTGGGCAGGTACAGGAGGGGGCCAGCGGTCACACTGACCGCTGATCACCCGTCCTGCAGCCACTGCCGGGCGGTTATTTATTCCGATGCGCCCGCCGTTAAAAGGCGTACGCATCGGAATAAAGCCCATTAGTGGCCGCCGTGAAAAGGCAGCATGGCGGTCACTAAGGGGTTAAACGCCGCAATCGTGGCAGTTCCTACCACTTACCAATTGGGACCCCTGCACTGTGACTGCGGGGGTCCCGATAGCTGTGTCGGACTGCCAGAGGTCTCTTACCTTCCTTTGTGCGGTCCGATCAGTGCTCTGCTCATTGAGTCTGCCACAGACAGGCTAAATGAGCAGAGTGCCTATTACACTGATCCATGCTGATCAATTGCATGTAAAAGTCCCATAAGGGGACTTAAAGGGGGGCATTTATTAAGTCCGGCGTTTTTTACGCCGGACTTAAAAATGCCCCCGCAGCTCCGGCACTACGGAGATTTATGTAGAGGCGGACTGCCTCTACATAAATCCCGTGCGCGCCGGTGCGCACCGCCGAAAACCTACGCCAGCTGAGGACTGGAGTAGGCTTTCGGCGTATATTTGGGCGGAACGGATAGTAAATTGCGCGGACTCTGAGTCCGCGCCCTCTGTTCCGCCCACTACACGCCCCCTTTCCGCCCCCCTGGCGTACTCGGCGGAAAGTGCCGATTTGCGAATATTTTATTTGCAAATCGGCCATTTGCATTTAAAAAAATACGCAAATCGGCACTTTCCGCCGAAAATCATTCGTTCGCAGGATGATACATGTGGCCCAAAGTGTGTAAAAAAAAAAGTAAAAATGTTTTTAAAAATCCCCTGAAGCTCCTCCCCCAATAAAAGTTAAAATCACCCCCTTATCCCATAGTTTAAATAAAACATATAAAAATAAATAAATAAACATATTATATACCATAGCATGCGTTGTCCTATCTAGCGATCATGGCGCAAAAAAAAAGACATCCCATACAGTCCCGCATATATATATATATATGTATATATATATATATATATATATATATATATATATATATATATACTACTATATATAGCACTAGAAATCTAATTTATCATAGTATCATCACTCACACTGCAAACACACCATAAAATAGCAGATGTACTCCATTAAAACAATGCATATAAGCTGCACCTGCCACTAACATACCTGCTACATACTGCATGTGCCACTAACATACCTGCTACATACTGCATGTGCCACTAACATACCCGTTACATACTGCATGTGGAACTAACATACCCGTTACATACTGCACCTGCCACTAACATACCCGTTACATACTGCATGTGCCACTAACATACCCGTTACATACTGCATGTGGAACTAACATACCTGTTACATACTGCACCTGCCACTAACATACCCGTTACATACTGCATGTGGAACTAACATACCCGTTACATACTGCATGTGGAACTAACATACCAGTTACATACTGCATGTGCCACTAACATACCCGTTGACCATTTTAAACACAAAAGATTTTTCGCTAGTTTTTTGCTTTCATACACACTGAAAGATTATCACTTAATTCTGAACGATGTAACAATTTTTCGCACAACAGTCACCCTGTGTAATAGGGTCCTTGCATGTATACCTACAGAAACACACATATAAATGTGTTTACTACTCTTTGTTATATAGATATACAGATTTAAGTCAAAGTTGACACTTTAACTCACATTACAATCCATATTCGTGCAAAGTAAAAATAATGACTTATTACTTCACCATTGAACATTGCACAGAGCAGCCTAAGGTGTCAAAGTTGGATGTTACTGAAATGTCTTTGGCTCTGGCCACTGCTATAAAGCTTCTTTGCTGATTTTAGGCCTACAATAGGCCTACAATAAAAATTCCTGTTCAATTTCATGAGCTTTTACCCCTTCCAACATAATGAATTTGTGACCATTTTAAAATGGATTCAAAGAGTATTTATAAAATTTTTCTGGGATAGAATAAACTAAATTAAATTATTACTGCCAAGAGCAAGTGTCACCCAAGACCATTGTAGGGTCAAAGATCCCATGGTTTCCCTATGGATCCCTTGTAAGCCTGTCAAAACATATAGATAACAGTCCTTAAAACTGATGGTCAGCCACTTACATTATGGTTCCCTTTGGAGGGCCTGACATGATTTCATCCAGAGCTAGTCCAATTCCAAAATCTGTGGGATTGGCGCTCCACTCAGTTTTGTGGTGCACGTGACAATAGGGCAATTCTCAGATACTTAGAAATGAGAGGAGGCCTAGCACTCACGTTTCTTTACTGCAGGTATATTTTATCCCTTATTGTCAGTCTACAGCAATCCGACAGACAGGAGGCGTTTTAGCCCATTCATAGCCTTTATCAACTGTTAATAAAGGCTACGGATTGCCGACACATTTGAGAAAGGCTACGGACGGCCAACACAGTTTATAAAGGCTACAGTCGACCAACACAGTTTATAAAGGCTACGGACAGCCGACACAGTTGATAAGGTCTACGGACGGCCGACACAGTTGATAAGGTCTACGGACGGCCGACACAGTTGATAAGGGCTACGGACGGCCGACACAGTTGATAAGGGCTACGGACGGCCGACACAGTTGATAAAGGCTACGGACTGCCAACACAGTTGATAAAGGCTACGGACAGCCGACACAGTTGATAAAGGCTATGGACGGCCAACACAGTTGATAAAGGCTACGGACGGCCGACACAGTTGATGAAGGTTATGAAATGAGTCCCTTTGTATTGATGTTTACTGACAGTATGGAATAATGTGGAATGTAGAAGAAAGAAATGTGAGGGCCAGGTCTTCTTTCATCCTAAACAAGATTAAGGAGTCCTGGAAGTGATGATATGGCCCCCATAGAGTCCTGATCTCACATTTCGGGGATCACATGAAAAGACAGACATCTGAGCAGCAACATCCACAGAAGATCTGGGTTTATTTTCCACAATGGTTCGGGCATTAACTTTATTGATAAAAAAAAAAAAAAAATAAACACTTCTATTTCTGAACGAATTCTCACTTTGCAGATTTTTCTTTCCAATCCTGCCTTAAAGTGACACTGTCACCTCCTTTTTGCATTCTCTACACAGATAAAATGGATAAATTTAGAAGTTTTCATACCTTATTTTATATCATACGTCATGGTGCTTGTTCAAGTAAAAAGTAATCTTTTATCAACTGCAGATTGTGCTAAGTGGGCGGAGCTTAATGGCAACAGCACCATTTAGCCCTGCCCACAGCATCACCGTTGGCCCCACCCCTCCGCAATGTCATAGTCACATAGGGCCCCCCTCGCTGACCATTAGAACAGGCTGGCCTAAAGGTCTAGGCCCCACCCCCTCTAGGTCGGCCCATACCAATGGGTGTTGAGGGGGCGGGCCTATGCGCCAATCACGTCATGGAGGGGTGGGCCAAGGGTGCCGCTGTGGCCAGGGCTAAGTAGCGCTTAGCCCACTTAGCACAATCTGCAGTTGATAAAAGATCACTTTTTACTTGAACAAGCACCATGACACATGATATAAAATAAGGTATGAAAACTGCTAAATTTACCCTTTACTCCTGTGTAGAGAAGTCAGAATGCAAAAAGGTAGTGACAGTGTCACTTTAAACCTTTACCCAGTACTGTATCTCAAAAAACGAGAGGGTCAGGCCATTGAAATCCAACATACCCCTTCTCTCCACCAACAGGAGAGACTTGGGAGGCTGCCATAAACCTTACATAGTCAGGCAGTCTTGTTGAAATCTTTGGATTGGAACAACTTTTTCAAAATATGGGGCATTTTTAGAATGTTTAATCTAACTTTAGACCATCTATATGAAGGTGTACAGTATTAAATTTACGTTACACTCACTTTCTGGTAAGCCATGCTCTTCCCATCAGACCATGTAAGCAATTTTTTTTTCTTTTTTGCAAAAACTGCACCAAATTTGGGGAGCTTGCAATTTTATTTATTTCCCCACCATCATCCAAATTTTTCACATAGCCCCAAAGCAGATGCTGTTAAAGATCCATTTACATTTCTTGAATGTTTTTGCACCACTCAGTATTAATTACCAGGCAGTTAATTACAATTAAATAGGTTGTCCAGAAATACATGGCTGCGATCTTCCAGAAACAGCACCTTTCCTATCCTCAGTTTGGGTGTGGTATGGCACTCAATTCTATTAAAGTGAATAGAGTTTAAATTGCAATACCAGACGCAACCTGAGGACAGACGCACTGTGTTTTTTTTTTTCATCCTGTATAATCCCTTTAATTATTGACCATGTATGTTATACATGCATTGCATGGTTATACATGGTTCTTTACTCTGATTAATAGAAGACTATCCACAATTTCTGATAGGGCAGATAGACATTGGTTGCCCAGTTGGGAAAACCCCTGTAAGTATAATTCCTTAGGCTAGGGTCACACTGCGTTTTCAGCATCCGTTTAACGGATCTGTTTTTTTTAACGTCCAGAAAAATAGGGTCAGCAACGTTTTTTGTCCGTCAAAAAAAACGGATCCGTTTTTTTTATAATGGAAGTCAATGGAAAAACGGATGCACACAAATGAATCCGTTTTTTGCAATCCGTTTTTCATGCGTTTTTTGCAAAAAACGGATGCGTTAAACGGATGCTGAAAACGCAGTGTGAACCTAGCCTTACGTGCACACTGTTTCTTTAAATGCAAATTGTCATAAGAATACAATGCCGAGCTTTAAATGCTGAGGCCATACAAATTAAATTAATTAAAAAAAAAGAAAAAAATAGAAACTAAATCAACCAAAATAAATTTGATTGCCCAAGGGAAACTTGTAAATGTGTGCTTGGCTTTATGCTTCAGACAAGATGGTAGTAATTGATCAAATGATTGCACTTGCACTGAGTTCCGCCTGCAGATAGAATCCCGTCTTTATCAGCTTGACCTGCACAAATGGATTCTGTTAAAATACGACTGCCACCAGGATTAGGACTCTTTGAAGACTTGCTAAATCTGTCTAAGCATATGAATAATTTAAATGAAAAATACTTCATTAGAACTCTTCAAGCCAAACAGCACCTTTATGGGCTTCCCTCTAAAGTGAAATGAAAGCCGCTTAATTTCCCGACACGATTCTCTAAATGGATAATGTATGGAAAGAGTATTTAAGTCGAATAAAAAAAATTACACGGTTTAATGTAACAAAGAGGAATAGCCTAATTGTGTGCTAATGGCAGATAAAATGACGTTTTACTGCTCTGTTTAGGAAAACCATCAAACCACCTTTAGAACATCAAGATTTTTCAGGGCACCCAAAAATAGTTCTTTGTTCTTTTCTAAGTGAGTAAAGATGACGACAATTAGGAGGGAAAACCTTACCACATGTTTAAGAATCTGTAACTTTTTTTTTTGTGTGTGTCTCTAAAACCAAATCAAGGCCTTTCTAGAGAATAAAGTAATTCAAAAAGTTGAGGTCACATGGAGGATATATCACAGAGGCATGGTCCCTCAAAAACTTTGTTACCAACATGAGCAGGATCAATAGCAGCATTGACAGCGTTTACTTGCTTCCATATAGAGGTGGGCGCAACGCGAGCATGTTCGAGTCCGATCATTTGGCATTAGACTACCAGTGGCTGAAGAAGTTGGATAGAGCCCTAGGGAGTCCTGGAAAACATGGATACAGCCATCGGCTTCCATATTAGAACACTATTTAAAGTACACTATGGTGGACATTTATCAAACTGATGTAAAGTAGAATTGTCTTAGTTGCCCCTAGCAACCAATCAGATTCCACCTTTTATTTCTCAAAGACTCTGTAAGCAATGAAAAGTAGAATCTGATTGGTTGCTAGGGGCAACTAAGACAATTCTACTTTACACCAGTTTGATAAATCTACCCCTATGTGGCCAAGTTCACACAATGTATTTTTTTTATTAAACAATGGCCATTGTTGCAGGTTTGCAACAACAGCTGTTGTTTTTGCAACAACAGCTGTTGTTTAATCACAGCGACCAATTTGATTAACCCCTATGGAACCACAGCTGTAGTATATACACACTGTATACACTACGGCTGGGATTCCATGCGGCTGCACAGAAAACTGCCATGTCTATTTTGTGTGGCCATCATTCATTGAACAGCGGCCACACCAAATAGACCGTGCAGACAATGTAAAGTATGGCTCCTGGCCGTACTTTACATTGTGTGCTATTGCTAATTGGAGCACGGGCACACCCCAATGTGCCTGCATTCCAATTAAGTTGAAGTGATGTTCACCCGGCAATACTGCAGTATCGGCCAGGTTGAACATCTCAGACAGCAGCCGTTCTGTGACATGGTGTCACAGAACGGCCGTTGTTTTGTCATGTGTGAACATGCAATGCTGCCCACTGTGTTCCGACAATGGTATTTTAATGTCTGTTCTTTAGAACGGGCATTAAAATAATGAACACGCCTATTATTTCCGGACGCTGTTTACCCTTGGTTTAATAGGGCCTTTAGGGAGCTTGTCTTGTAGCAGCTTCTCTACTGCTGAGCTGTCTTATTGTAGGATTGAGCACCCTCTAGTGGCAGGTGTACACCGGTTCACCTGTATTTACACACTCAGCACACACCTTCAGACCTCTGTGCTCAGTTTTTGGTGTGTTTCAGTCAGCAAACCACATCTGTGCTCCCTGGCTATCTGCTACTTCTTTTCTTCCTTTTAACCTTCTAACCATTTGGATCTTGCTTTATTCCTAGTTCTCTGCTCAGCTCCAGTTTAAGCAACATCTTGCCATCATATTTTGAAGTGTGACTGCAGAAGAGAGTCTAGTTCTGGGCACCATTACTCCTTCAGTTCCTTCAGTTGGTGGTCACCGGGGACCTTCTCAGAGGGTAGCGACATAGTAATTTTCTGCAGCGAAGCCCATACTGCCTTGCGGCGGGTTCTGGTAAAAAAACAGGGGCTCCTTAGACTCCACTTCTTGAGAAAGATACGTCAACACTCCTTGGTGATTCAGGTAATCCTCATGCCTGATCCATGCGTTACATCATACAAGATTTCATTTACAGATTTACATTGTGGCCCGAGCTGTCTATTAGGGTCCTAACCCTAGGGTCTTGTCTATTAGGGTCCTAGGGTCCTAGCAATTTCAAATATTTATTTAATACAGTTTTGGAGAGCCTGCTCACCTCTATGGGTCACATTAGGCACAATACCTTCCATGGATCTGGACAACCTTATACTGCAATGAAGAGAATGACTGAGGCACAATTGGGCAACTACAATTCTAGTTCTAACAACAGAGGGCGCCATTTTTAAGGAACACAAAGAAACTTTTATTGTAGGTTCTACTAACAGAAACCCTTTGATTATTTCAAAGACTTGTTCTAAAGCCATACCAGTCTGCCCACTCTGGAAGTATCTACACAAGGATACACCTCACTGTAAATTTCAAAGACAGATATACTCTATTGCCATTGGGCAATAGAAATTTAAGGTCTGCAAGCATTAGACCTAGGGTTCTATTACACAGGGGAATTATGTACTGAATCAGGCAGAATCGGACAGATATTGCCGCATGTAATAAAGACAATGATCAATTGAGGAGCTGATCACTGACTGATCATTTCAAACAGCTAATTTAAAAATCATCAGCCACCGACTGCAGATCACTCTGTGTAACAAGAGGTGCTTAGTCGGCTCCTAATGAAAATAGAGAGAGCAATATAGTTTAACTTATCTCTCTCTACTCTCCCCTGTGTCCTCCTGGCTTGTCCCCACTCACCACCACCACACTAAAGCTTCTAAACCCGTCTGTGCAGTGGCCGGCCGCTCAGCCAATCACTGGAGGAGACAGGACAGCAGCACAGCCAGTGATTCTGCAAAAAAGAATCTGTGGAGCCTCATTTAAAAGTCCCAAAACACAGGACTAGCCAAATATCCCTCCAGGAAGGGCCCAGCCAAAGGGTAGCTCCTGCAGGGAAACCTCCAAAACCACCATATTTAGTGGTCCTATAATTCATTGTAATGACAAGGTGAAAACCAAGGCCAGGTATCCATCCACAGACAGCTGTTCAGGGTGTTGCCCCTCATCAGTGTGGAGCAGGAGTCTGGTTAGGTTCGAGCAATGCCTAGTAAAGCCATATATCCCAGGGAGCAATGCACCTAGGATTTTACTGTATTGAGCACTTTAGCCGCCAGCTGACAGTGTTATCTTTGGCTGGTCTCCCTGAGATCAGTGATCTGTTTCCCGTATGGCTTCAGGGGAGGATGTGTTGAGTGGGGAACAGACAGGTGGACATCAGGGAACATGGAGAGGTAAGTAATGACTTTATTACTTTTTATATATACTGTAGTTTCATCAGCCACCAATTGAGCACCTCCTATTACACAGAGCGATGTGCGGTGACTTTTAAACTAGCTGACTATCAGCCGATGATCAGCTCCTCGGTTGATTGTTGTCTTTATTACCAGGGGAAGATAAACTTTACCATAGGCCCCCGGACTGTTCACCAAGCCTGGGCCCCCTCACCCCACTGTAACTATGGCAGCACTATCGTAGTGTTCATAGTACATGATAGATAATGTCATAATGCCCTGATTTGTGCAAAATTGTGGTAAAAAAGCTGTGATCTTTTTGCAAATCATGGCAGAACTGTAGCCAGGTGACAGTACACCACTTAAAGTATGTTTTTTTGGGTGGTCATGGGCCCCGAGCTACCACCCGAAACGGACATATTATTATCTGCTACTGTTTATTACACAGGGCGATATCTGCCTGATTTGGCAGCCCACGCCCTTCCTGTTACCTACTCCATTACTCAAAGCCACGTCACTTCTCCCGCATCAGCTTTGGACTCCTTAAAAAAAACAAAAAACTAAAGCCCCTATTAGACGGAGCGATGCATAGGAGCAAATGAACGCTGTCAGTGCTCGCTCGCTCCTCATTCCCCGCTCGCTGCCGGTGCTATTACACATGTCGGCAGCGAGCAGTTAGTGCACGGGAGGCCGCGGGGGTGGGGGATGCTTGGGTGATTGCTAGAGCATCCAGGTAGTCCATAGAAGATAGCGGCGGTCTGCTGCAGAACGGTCCTATTCCACGGAGCGACGGCAGCATATTGCTGCTATCTTAGTTGTTTGTCTTTCAACATGTTGTCTTCTATTACACAAGACGATTATCGTCCGATTATCGACGATAATATGGCCAATAATCATTTTGTGTAAAAAAAGGTCTTAAGTCAAAACAGGTCAGCATAAGGGTAAAGGTAAAGGCAAAACCAGACAGAGTAGGGGTGATAAGGCTTACCCCTTTACCCCCTGACCACCATGCAGATTTACATACGTTTTTACTTACAATTTCCTGCTCCCTCTTACTAGTCTACTATTTATTTATATATATCTATTATTTTTTATATCTAACAGTAAATCAGAATGAAATTATATTTACAAATATGGAGAGTTTGAATTCAAAACAAACACCGATCAATGACGAATCCATCTTTGCTACATCCGTAGAAGAATTTATATTTCTCTATGAATATGTGCAGTAACAATGCTATGCCTTATATTTTATGCATGAATTTACAAGTGAGCCTGGGAACAGAACGCCGGCCGTTTACCCCCCTCTGCTGTGCTTACTGTTACATATTTAAAATGATGCCAAATATTCAGGTGATTACAAAGTGCCTTAAACAATGACCACAATTATGGTGCTTTAATGGCAAAAGGTCAGCTTACAGCTAAAGACCACAAATCCCCAGCCAGTGTCTGCAATGGGCTAACAACAGCATCTTAATTACCTCAAGACTCTAGAGCCCGGTATGTTATGTTAATTATGTCTTCGAGCGCCCCAGGCTGTGTATAGCCACAGACACTATGGTGAAAGCCTGCTGACCTTTCCCAACCTCAGGTTCAAGTTTCATGGCTTCAGCCTCTATGTGGTGAGAGTTCTTGTTTACACGTTCATTTGCCTTAGAACTAAAGAATGTGAAGTTCCTTTAAAACTTGTTAAAAAGTTTTTAGTTTTTTTTAAGTTATTGTTATTTTTAATGATATCTCATTCATCTTTATCCAACATCTGAGGATATACCTTAAGATGATCTAAACTTGACTTACAGCAACGTATTCTGAAAAGACACTGACAACAAAATTCTGCTGCTATATTGTAATATTGTATTTAAAAATTCTAAAAGCATGAAATTAAATGTGTTTCTGGACACTGGTCTGGAACTTTGCTCCACCTTTTAGACACTTAACACTAAAATTTTACTACAAACAAATTTACCTCTAGGTAAATCGATCTGTCTGTCTGTCCAGCTGAAGCAGTACTTTGTTAGGCTAAGTTCACACAACGTTTATTTTCAATTAAACTCAACCAACATAGTTAAACTTGCAAGCAGTGGCGTAGCTACCAAGTAGGCAAACCATGCAACTGCTATGGGGCCTATGCGGTAAGGGAGCCTGGGTGGTCTGCCTTCATGATACACCACAGAGAGCAACCCCCCCCCCGCCGACAACTGCCCCTCCCCACAGTCAGACTACAGCTTGCACCAGCACTATAACCCCCCATGGGCACCAGCCAGCAGTTCCGAGCACCAAACAACATCCCCCCCCCCCAACAACTTACACACACACATCAGGGTCGGGTCATGCTATTGCTGTGGGGCATGCTGAGTATTGCATGGGAAGAGCTGTGACAGTGTCACCAGCTACATCAGTGACACCAGACGGAGCTGGGATAGTACCGGAGGACTGCACTGGGGGCCAGGTATGGGGGGAAAGGTCGTACAGCATTTATGGGCCCCGTAGTATTTTTTTGCTATGGGGAACATGAATCTGAGCTATGCCTAGCTATGTATTTTTGCTAATGCATTCATTTAACAAACTCGTCTCCTTCTCCTGATATGCTGCTCTTTCCCTCCCATAGGTTTCTGACCACCAGATAGATAGATAGATAGATAGATAGATAGATAGATAGAAAGTATATATATATGTACTGTATTATATATAAATATGTATACTATAGCAATATATACACCAGCCAGACCACTGCTTTTAGAGCAGAGTGGTGGTCTATGACCTAGACAATGAGCTGTCAACAATGGGTGGAAAAGAGCAGCATATCAGGAGGAGGCAAGTTTGCTAAATGACTGTGTTTTCAAAAATATTTAACCCGATTTATCCTACGAGTTTAACTCTTCTAGTGGAGTTGAGAATATCCCTTTAATTGCAATAGTAACGCAGCACCACACACCCATGCGATCCTGATTGCTAGGGATGTTGCAGTTACACATGCAAGTGTTTTTGTTTTGTTTTTTATTTTCTATGTAAAAAGTTTTTGTTTACAAAACCAGCCAATAAAAATAAAACAAACCCCCAAAAAAGTAGTTGCACTTTTGGGGATGGGATTTCACGCTCGCTGTGATTCGGAGCCTCAAACAAAACGATTGCCTGCGTCCTCCTGCCGGTGAGAATCCCACCTTTGATCTAGTCTCGATGTTGCTGACATTAGCTGGCTAACAATAGAATGCCAATATTTATCTGCTTGGCCGCCCCCCTATCCCGTATTCATTGTTTCACGTAATTAAAAACAACTCGTCCGTCTTGCTCGCTGTATTACAATGGGAAGTTATTTTGCAAAAAAAACCACCCTGTGAGTTTTCAATTTGGATCTGCTCTTGTGAATAACTGTAATTGTTTGGCTGTAGCTGCCTCTGTAATGGTGCCAGCTGGCAATAGCTCCATCTGTGACACATGACACCACAGCTGTGTCCACATGTTTCTGTGTTGCACTATCCACTTATATAATTTACTCGTTTTATTTTCTCGATCAACAGTGGAACTGTTCAAGTGAGCGTAATTTATGTTTTTGATCAACTGTTGAACCATTTATGTGAGATCATTGGATTACACATGTTATGCTACTATTTCGCCTTTGACGTTCGCTTTCCCCAAACAAAAATACAATGTTAGTTGTTCAGTATCTGTCATAGAGAACAAAGAGAGCTGTAAAATATCTTTTATATGGAACGAGCTGAATTTCAAACTGGCTTGGTGAGGAATTTTATTTTATTTTTATGCTATTTATTATTTACTTTCAAAGTTTTATTATAATAATTGTAGAACTCAAAGGGATTTTTTTATTTTGTTTTGGCCAAATCATAAAAGTTACATGAGCTCATAAATGTTTTTATTCTCCAGAACACTTTGGGCTGTAGAGATGTTCTTCCCATTGTATCTAAGAACAGAGATTTTCAACTATTGTCAGGCTATGGCTATGTTCCCACAAAGTCAAAAATAGAGAAAAGGCGTCCGATTTCGCTATTTTAAAAAAAAATTCAGTTTTTGCCGCGATTTAGCTGACTGCAATGGCAATGCATTGAAGTCAATGGGAAGACGGGCGCACATTGCATTGAATAACGGACGTTTTTACCTCGGACGTCAAAATAATGAACATGATCGTTATTTTCGGACGTCTTTTGCAAACAGAGGACGTTTTCTATTACTTGTTCACACACAGTTTTTCTTTTATCGCCGTTCTTTCTCAGTTTTTACTATTAAAGGGGAGGCCAAACAGCTAAATAACGTCTGTTATTTTAGATTGAAAATGACGGACATCATTTTAAATGGAGCTAAAAAAAACGTTGTGGGAACAAAGTCTGTGGTCATCTGGTCACACAACCATGTTACATTTATAGACATAACATGGATAAAGCTTACTTGGGGTACGTCATCTAAGATTTCTGTTGTTGACTAAATGAGATCAAGATTAAAGGTAGTCCTGAGAAAACAAGTTTCTTCTATTAAAAAGAAACAACAACTCAGGTCTTCAAATATTTATCAGCTGCTGTATGCCCTGCAGGAAGTGGTCAATTCTTTCCAGTCTGACACGTTCCCCATGCTGCCACCTCTGTACGTGAAAGGAAATGTTCAGAACGTGCTAGGTTTGCTTTGTGATTTTCTACTGCTGGGAAGTTCTTGTCACGGACAGAGGTGGCAGCAGAGAGCACTGTGTCAGACTAGAAAGAATACACAATTTCTTGCAGGACGTATAGCAGCTGATAAGTACTGGAAACCTGGAGATTTTATAATAGAAGTTATTGTTGACACCAGTTGATTTGAAAATTATATTTTTTTACTTCCTGAGTACCACTTTGTTCCCATAATGTATTTTTTTTTATTTTTTACTTTTTTTGACCACCTGAGGCCAAACAACATCCATTATTTCATAATGGCGGCCACCATTTGTACAATTATTAGGCTGTTGTTATGAAATAACGTCCGGTATTTGGCCTCAAACAGCCAAAAAAGATGTTTTTGGAACATAACCTTAGTCCTTAGTTGGCAGTTTAACGGCCATCTTTTAGGACGGCCATCATTTTGTGGCCAAATTATGGCCCTTATTTCATAATGATGGCTTTTATTTGTGCATCCACTGCCAATGTTATAAAATAATGGCCGTTATTTGGCCTCAAAATGATGATTGTCCTAAAAGACAGCGTATGAGTGTGAACATAGCATAAAGGGGTTATGCAGACTTACAAAAAAAACATGGCTACTTTCTTGCAAAAATAGCACCCTCCCTGTTGTGTGTGGCATTACAATTTAGCTCAATTAATTTCAGAGGAACTGGGCCAATTGTGTGTGTAGCCATCCCTCCATTCATTCACTGGATAGCAGGGACCCCTGTTATGCTTGGGTCCCTGCTGTTCTCCACTTCTGGAGAAAAAGCCAGTGAGACCCTGGGAACTTTTAAGGAGAAGTCTGGTGAAAATTTTAGTACTGTATTGCCCCGCCCCCCCCCCCCCCCAAAAAAAAAAAATATTACGGGAAATGCTTAAAAAATGCTTTTTTTCCCTGTACTTACTACTGCATCAAGGATTCACTTCCTGGAAAACATGGTGATGTCACTTCCTGGATAACATGGTGATGTCACTTCCTGTATAATGTGGTGATGTCACTTCCTGGGTAACATGGTGATGTCACTTCCTGGATAACATGGTGATGTCACGACCTGACTCCCAGAGCTGTGCGGGCTGTGGCTGCTGGAGAGGATGATGGCAGGGGGACACTGAGGGACACAGGGCACTGGAGGGACACTGACCATCCCTCTGCCATCATCCTCTCCAGCAGCCACAGCCGCACTGCTCTGGGAGTCGGGTCATGACATCACCATTTTATCCAGGAAGGGACATCACCGTGTTATCCAGAAAGTGACATCACCATGTTATCCAGGAAGGGACATCACCATGTTATCCAGGAAGTGACATCACCGTGTTATCCAGAAAGTGACATCACCATGTTATCCAGGAAGTGACATCACCACGTTATCCAGGAAGTGAAATCACCACGTTATCCAGGAAGTGACATCACCATGTTATCCAGGAAGTGACATCACCATTTTATCCAGGAAGTGAAGCCTTGATGCAGTAGTAATTGCAGCGAAAAAAAATCACTTTATAAGCATTTCCCGTAATAACTTTATATTTGTATAGCTTTTGGGTGGCAATACAATACTTAATTAAAAAATGCTGGACTTCTCCTTTAATTTTATCCTCTCTTTATTTTGGTATTACTGACTACGGGGAACTTTACTTTCCTTTCCCCCCAATTTCTACACATACAGTCATGAAGCTTTTTAACAAGTCGATAAGACAAAGAATCTTAACTTTCGACCATTCACAAAATCAAGAATTTACACCAAGACCTCTAAAATCTTACCTATTACTTCTGCCTAAGCCACAATAGCACCAAATGCAATGGATTGTTTTGCTCTTTTAATTAACTGCAATTTATGGATACATTAAATGTGCTGAAAATGACCTTTGTGAGGAAACCTGGGAGTATAAACATGCTAGAAGTAATGACATCTGGGACCATAAAGGAAGGTGAAACAGTAAAAAGGTCACAACGAGGAGAGCCAAGAACAGTTCAACAGTTAATATGTTGAAGATGAGGAAATATACAGCAAATCTTACATTGTATTTATTTATAGCACTTTGGTGAGTTTTCAAACAGATCATCATGTGATAATCTGCATTTATGGGGATTCTTAAAGGATACGTTTCCGTTATAGGCTTCATGAACATGACTGAGCTGTGCGCTTGGAAGCTGTATGGAGGCACAGGGAGACCCTACAGCTCTATATTATGGAGTTTTAGGCACTATATACACTTTTATATAAAATTAGAAGCATGCGGAGGTACCCTATGGCACTATAGTCTACTATGAACTCCATATAGGAGCACTATACAAGTTGGAGTATATACAGAGCCATAATAGAAAATTAACATGCAACATTAAAGGGGTTTTCCAGTGCTACAAAAACATGGCCACTTTCTTCCAGAGACAGCACCACTCTTGTCTCCAGCTTGGGCGGGGTTTTGCTGCTCAGTGCCATTGAAGTGAATGGAGCTTAATTGCAAATCACACCTGAACTGGAGACAAGTGTTTTGTCGTCTCTGAAAGAAAGTGGCCATGTTTTTGTAGCACTGGAGAACCCCTTTAAAGTTTCATTCAGCCCTAACCAGCGACAGCTTAAAATACTAACATGATCCTTTATTACAGTTGTAACGACTGAAGTCGTGATTCTGCTGTACCACTATTAGCGATGGTGTAGGCTGTACCTTGGAGTGGAGTCTAAGGGGGTCTTCACCAGTGTCCACTGAGGATGGACTTTCCACAGAAAGCCCCCCCCCACCAGGTCGCTACTCCAGGCTTGGCTTGCTAGCGGCGGCAGACGAGGTGCAACTGGGGACTTGGTAGGCAGGTAGGAACACAGCAGAACTCACGGCTGGAACTGGGATAGCAGACACAAGCAGGATTCTCAGATAGCTGGGACAAGGAATGGCAGTAATCATGGGCAGGAATCAAAGGAGAGCTGGGACCACACACTAATGGGAAGCATGCAGAGGCTCCAACAGGGAATGTCAGGAGAGGTGCTTTACTTATAGGGAAGGTGATTGGTGCACTAACCAATTAGGGATGCACTGTCCCTTTAAATCTGTGACAGTCGTCTTGCGTCCGAGACAGCGGAGAGCAGGACCGTGGAGAGGTGAGGTGCCCCAGGGAAAGGAAGAGCAAGTGGCACTGGGCCTGGCCATGTGGGCACCGGCGTCTGCAGGCAAGGAGGACAGAGAGGTCAGGTGCGGCAATGGCCCATTGAACGGGACACCACCGCAGCAGTAACAACAATGGTGTGTGTTTTACTCACTGATAGTCATAATACTAGCCAAGAATGGGGCTGTAAGTCAATCAAAGCTGACACAGCACAGAGAGGACCAGGGACCACCCTGGTGACACAGAGCCCTGTTCCTGGCCACAGCATTTAAGAACAACTTGTACACCACTGTAATAATAGAGACTGCCCCTGTTTCATGCTGCTCGTGGTCCACACTGACAGAAGATGATTCAAAAGAATGATGGTTGACCTCAGGGAGATCAACCAAAACACCACAGAGACACCATCATGTGTTTCTTAACTTCAGTGTCTCTAGAAACATTGCCACCCGTAAAATAAGATATGCAAAGATGCTGCATATTTGCATATTCAATTTTCCCAGGGGGCAATGTTCTTAGATTCATTGACGTTGAGAAACATGTGTTGGTGTCTCTGTGGTGTTTTGGTTGATCTCCCTGAGGTCAACTCTCTTTCTTTTGAATGCACTTACTAGGCTTTGCTCCCACTAGTCAGAATCCTACTCCACACTGATGAAGGGCAAATATCCTGAAACAGCTGTCTGGTTTCCTTGACTGAAGACCTTCCTCAGCTTGGTTGTTCCTTCCTGGTAGAAGGTCTGCTAGCTCACTGACAATATGCTTTGTGAAGATCTGTAGTATGGTGACCTTAGACTACTATAGGCTCCTACTGTACAATTGTTTCCCTATAAGCACTTTTGCATGGACCGAGCAGGTCTCTATCACAACCCAGATCTTATTGATCAGTGAGCATTTATAAAGCTTTGGCTCAGTCAATTGCAGGTAGGATCATTGGAGCATTCTTGCAGCCCTTTAATTTCATACTTGCTGACCGCACATCAAACATGTCCTATTAAAGGGGTACCCCTGAGGAAAAAGAATTGTTTAAAAATCTACTGATGTCAGAAAGTTTTAGAGATTGGTGTAGTATTTCCACTTTGACACAGTGCTCTCTAATGCCACCTCTGGCTAGAGCAGTAGCAAATCCCCATAGAAAACCTTTCCTGCTCTGGACAGTTCCTGACATGGACAGAGGTGGCAGCAGAGAGCACTGTGTCAGACTAAAAACAATACACCACTTCCTGCAGGGCAAACAGCAGCTGATAAGTACTTGAAGGCTTGAGCTTTTTTGAATAGAAGTAATTTACAAATCTGTATAATATTTTGAAATTGTGAAAACTACTTTTACCCCCTCTAGTAGAAGTAATAATTACAACGATTCTGAAGAAGATTCCTGAAGGTAGCACCATGAGTAGAAGGAATTAAATTGTAAAGTTCTACATTTACAGTAAAACTCTACTTCAGTGATTGAACACGGTTGTAACCTTTGTTGTGAGCATTTATCCTCCATCATATTTCCAATGGGAACATATGTCAGGCTGAACAGTAGAAATAGTGGACTTTTGGGGCTCCGTGCTCTATTTTTTAAATTTACTACAAGCTGTCATGGCCAAAAATTTCAAAATCTATTCCTGCTGTTCCTTCAAAAATGACTCATATGATGTAATGTAAAAGAAATCTCTCATAGGTCATGCTGTTAAATTACTAATCTAGTTGTTGCTGGTGGAGGTGTCTTTTTTTCAACAGCGGATGTGGGACTTCTTTTTATTAGCTTTTTCTTTGTAATGGGATTTAGAATATTATAAGGTATAGCATTTGCATGAACACAAGGACATTACTATTACTGAATAGTGCAATACAGAAATTACCAGCATATCCTATGAACAATATAATGTTCTCATTACCTAAGTTTTGTAGTAATCATGGCCGTTGTTGCCGATTTGCAACAACGGCTGTGATTACTACGGAACTTACGTAGTGCTGGCGTCTATGGGATCCCAGCTGGAGTGTATACACCTAGAGGGAGATTTATCAAACATGGTGTAAAGTTAAACTGGCTCAATTGCCCATTATAACCAATCTGATTCCACCTTTCATTATCCAAAGAGTCTGTGAGGAATTAAAGTTGGAATCTGATTGGTTGCCGGGGGCAACTGAGCCAGTTTCACTTTACACCATGTTGATAAATCTCTCCTCTAGTATACACTCCGGCCAGGATCCCTAGTGGAGCCGAAGAAACTTCATTGAATAGCGGCCGCAGAATACCTGTCAGTGCACACAATGGAGCGTGCGGCTTCCACCGCACACTCCATTGTGAGCAGCGGGTAATTAGGATGCTGGCGAAAACTGATGCGCCTGCATCCGAATTCAGCAGCAGTAAAGATCATCTGGCCGGTACTGAAGTAATCCATGATGGAACGGCCAGTGTCTTGCAGAGTGGGAGCGTGGCCTAAAGATGTAAGTAAAGAAGAACCTACAAATCAACTGTAGGAAATGGAAGAGTAGAATAGGGAAAAAAGAGACTAGGGTGGGATGTAGGAGAAGGGTGAGAAATAGAAAGGAAGTGTTAAACAGAATACGACATGGAGAGAAAGGAGCTGTTGCACATCACACCTATGGCTGACACTAATGTCTCTTGGCTACATTTAAAAACCAATGCCAGGATGTTGGTATATAATTTGATCAAACCATATTGCCCCATGTACCACGTGCCGGTCTCCTGGTTCACATGGGTCCCCACACCATCTCCACCCTGTGTCGGTCAGCGACCGACAACCCTGCAAAGCGTGCACAAGCAGGGAAGAGAGGCCATAGAATGGCCCTGCAACCCCACTGTCACAGGACCAAACCCAAAGGGCCACCCCAAAACCCAGGGACACCACCGGCGGAGAAAGCTGCCGCCAAACAACACAAGTGTGAATATGATCTTGTACTCATCATAGCTCCTGCAGGTAGAATGGGAAAGATAGGAGGTACTTGCCATGTGTGCACAGGTGCCTCCTGCTAATTTGTTGCACATCACACCTATGGCTGATACTAATGCCTCTCGGCTACATTTACAAACCAAAGCCAGGATGTTGGTATATAATTTGATCAAACCCTATCGCCCCATGTACCACGTGTCGGTCTCCTGGTTCACATGGGTCCCTACAGTATCTCCACCCTGTGTCGGTCTCCCTTTTCTGAGCAGTTGGCGCTGCTCTTTGTTAGGCCCACATGACCCAAATTAGCAGGAGGCACCTGTGCTCACAGTCAAGTGCCTCCTATTTTTTCCATCTACCTGCAGGAGCTATGGTGAGTACAAGATCATATTCACACTTGTGTTGTTTGGCGGCAGCTTTCTCCGCGGGTGGTGCCTGCTGTGTTTTGGAGGGGGCCCTTTGGGTTTGGTCCTGTGACATTGGGGTTGCAGGGTCATTCTATGGCCTCCCTTCCCTGCTTGTGCACGCTTTGTGGGGTTGGCGGTCGCTGACCGACACAGGGTGGAGATGTGGGGACCCATGTGAACCAGGAGATCGGCACATGGTACATAGGGCAATATGGTTTGATCAAATTATGTACCAACATCCTGGCATTGGTTTTAAAATGTAGCCGAGAGGCATTAGTGTCAGCCATAGGTGTGAGGTGCAACAGTTCCTTTCTCTCCATGTCGAAGTGTTTAACAGACAATTGATACATATAGAGAAGAATATGTGAAAGTGATTTGGTAATGCTGGTGGTGGTCAACACTGCATAAGAACAAAATATGTTATATACAATAAGTAAATAAATCGCCCATGGTTTCTAGAATTTAACCCCATCATGACTGAAGGTCATTGGTGCCCGGATGTCCAGGCCGGATAAAAGCAAGTTCCTCTTCACCTTCTAAGAGCCATAGCACTTTCATTTTTCTACTTACAGGGCTGATTGGGTGTGATTTTTTTTTTTTTTGCACCATGATCTCTAGTTTTTATTGGTATCATATTGGTGTAAGAGAATTTTTTTATAGTTTTTTTTATACATTTTTTTCTAATATGTAATTTAAAAAAAATCAGCAATCCTGATGGGCTTTTTCTCTTTTCATTTAGGCCAGTTCACATGGCGTAAGAGACTGGCCATTCTGTGACTCGTTCGGGACACGGAGTGGCCGGTCTCTGCAAAGATCATTTCCCGACACAGAGTTCTGATCAGAACTCCCCAAAGCACACTATGAAGCGAGCAGCTGTGGCCGCTCGCTTCATAGTGTGAACTGACATGGTTTCCTCCGGCCACTTTTATTAATAAAAAATCCCCTCTCCTAATGAAAATTTAAATCACCCCCCTTCTCATTTTATAAATAAAAGTAAATAAATCAACATATTTGGTATCTCCACGTGCGTAAATCGCCCAATCTATTAAATAAACAGCAAAGCGTAAAAACCCGCCAAAGTTAAAAATTGTGCATTTTTGTTTACATCAAATCCCAAAAAATGTAATAAAAAGTGTTAAAAAATTTGCATACATGCAAACAAGGTACCAAAAGAAAGAACAGATCGTGGTGCAAAAAAATTACACCTCACACAGACCAAACATTAAAACCGTTATAAGGATATAAGAATAGAGCAATTTTAAAGACATTTAGGGTTTTTTAAAAGGTTTTAATTTTTTAAAAGCCATCAAATGAAATAAAAGTTTTACAAGTTACATATAGTTGTAATCATATTGACTTGAGGAACATAGCTAACATGTCAGTTTTACCATAGGGTGAACGGCAGAAACACGAAACCCCTCAAAATTGAAAGAAATTGCACCTTTTTTTTCAGCATATTTTATGCAAAAATGAAGGGCTCATGTGGGTCTGTAGGTGAAAATCTGCAAGCGCTATGGCCTTTTAAACACAAAAAAAATGAAAGCACAAAAATGAAAACTGGCTCCGTCATTAAAGGGATAAAGGGGTTATCTAGAGCTACAAAATCATAGCCACTTTCTTCCAGAGACAGCACCACTCTTGTCTCCAGTCAAGGTGAACTGGTCTACAAATTGGATTTACTTTGTCAACCCATTGTGTCTCAGTGGGGTTTATTTAGCCACAGTAATGGAATTAAATGGGTATATCAATCCACAGCACATGTCATAAGTGTTTCCTGGATGTGGGTCCAACCTCATGGATCCTCATCTATCTTCAAACGAAGGGCACCCCTCTCTCGCCTGTTTGTCACAGCCAAAGGTCGTGAAGAAAACAAAAACAGTAACAATTACTTTAATGGACGATGTACAAACAGCATAGCTTGTGGGATTATGCTGTTTGCTTAACCTTCATTAAAGTCAAGGGGTGAAATTAAAATTTGTATGTTTTTTGGCCTTCTGACCATGTCCAGCTGAAAGGAACATTTTGGAGGGGGGAGACAAGCCCTTGATCTGCATTCATCATGGCCAAAGGAGCAGTGGGCTATCTGATCTATGTCAGACTCAGCAGGACAGCCAGCTATGTGAAGAATTTGCATAAATATAATAGTAGCAAAGAGGAAATTTTTAATGAGGACTGTTCAAAAAAATGTTGTATTTAGGAAGCAAATGGACAATAAAAAATATAAGTGAAAAGCTATCCGTAGGCTATAAAATTTTTAACAGTTAGATTCATTTCAGCTGTAATGTTATAATTTCTGCCAGGATAGCCTAATCTACAAAATCAGCAATACTTGATTAAAAAGAAAAATTAACTATTCAATACCCAATGCCCACTGTCTGTCCCCTGACATAGTATATGCTCTCCTGGTGACTTTTTGCCGTAATAAGTTGAAAAGCTTCTTCATTCCATTTACTTTGCACATAGTATAAAAGTAATGTTAATTGCAATAATGCTTGAAAATATAGTAAATAACCAGGAATATGTTACAGCTGTTCTTCGACAGTATAATAGAGTACAGCATTGTGTACCAGTTCATAAAAAAGACATTACGAAATTGGAAAGAGTTCAGAGACGGACAACAAAAATAATAAAGGGAATGGAGGATTTTTAGTTATGGTAAAAGGCTAGCCGAATTAGGTCTGTCAGCTGCAGTCCCAGTTGGTTAAAGAGCGCACATTAACTCCACATCTGAAGCTACAAGTGCTGAAGCTAGATGTTGCAATGTTCTGTACTATTTTCTTTCTATATAAAAATCACTGACTATGATAAGTTAAAGGGAACCTGTCACCCCGGGGTGAAGACCGCTAGAGCCCCGGATACTTACCCCATCTCGCCAAGTCCCGTTCCTGGAGCCAGTCCCGGGATGGAGATATCCCCATCTGAAGCCCGTCACGCTGCTGAGATGCGTACGACGCCCATAGAGGATGACGGCTCCATTCATTCTCAATGGGCGTCAGTCTCATCTCAGTCGGACTCTTAAAAAAAATAACAACTATCATGGTGCGTGTCTATTTCTGTCAGTACTATAGATCTTGAATGGAGTGCCATTGTGCAAATTTGGCAACCGCATACTGAGTTTGAGTGGGTGATGAGAGACAGAAGTAGAAAGAAAGATAGTCAGGGACCTTAGACTTTGTGGTGAGTGTTATAACTCATCCCAATGCTTGAATAAGAGCTTACACTGCTCAATACTGCTCCATAATGCCCTCCATGCTGCTGCTGCTGCTTTATAAGTGTATGTAACTGAGCTACAGGTAAGTAGGGTCATGCATGCTGGAGAATGAACCCGTCGCAGGAAAAGTTTATTCCATAAGTTGGCTAATCGTTATTGTTAAATACATTATCAGTTTGTTTCTTTTAGAACCTGATCCAAAACCAAGATGTTAGGTCTTTCTGAACATGATTGCCCATATAGTTACTTCTAAAGACACAATAAATACATTGATCACTGGATGGACAAATAGCTGCTGCACTCTCCCCCCGGCTTTATCTACTGATCACAATCGGCTTCATCAGTGAGACATGCTGTGATCAATAACTTTTGACATGTTCAGTTACATGTCAAAAAATTATTTTTAATGAGAGACACTTGTTAAGGAGATCAGTAATCAGCAATAGGACTGTTGCTTGGTATTATTTAAAGGAAAATCTGACAGCAAATGTTTAATTTACCTGTAGCACACCCATAGGAAAAATTATGTATTACATTGGCCCAATCAAATCAATGAGTAGTTCTTTAACCGCAGGACAGAACAAGTCCTCCAGTGTAAGAGATGCCCTTTGTATTTGCTCTTTTCACAGAGAAACAAATGTATTGAAAGCCTCCTCTATTAACCCCTTCCCACATCAGTCAGTAAATGTACGTCCTATTGCAGGAGGGGGGTCAGAGTGGGATCACACCGCAATCCCGGGTGCTATCTGTAGCCCGGGACCACGGCTATTAGCGGGCTCGGTCCAATCACTGCGCCTGATAATTATAATTTAAATGCAGCTGTCAAAACTGACAGCTGCATTTAAATATATTATTTCCCCCTATCCCAGGTTTCTAGTGGGGGATCTCCCCCCTGCAATAAATAAGTTAATAAATAAATAAACATATTTAGTATAGCTGCGGGCGTAATCACCCAAACTATTAAATTATCACATTCCTGATCTCACACAGTAAACAGTGTAAGCGCAAAAACCTACCAAAGGGCAAAATAGCACATTTTTTGTCACATCAAATCCAGAAAAATTGTAGTAAAAAGTGATCAAAAGGTTGTATATATGCATCAAGGTACCAATAAAAAAGAACAGATCATGGTGCAAAAAATGACACCTCACACAGCCCCATAGACCAAAAGATAAAAGTTTTATAAGGATGGTAATAGAGCGATTTTATACACTTTTAGTTTTTTGGGTTTTATTTTTTTTTTAAAAAAAGCAGTCAGATAAAATAAAAGTGATATAAATTACATATCATTGTAATTGTACTGACTTACATACCTCATACTGACATACCTCCAAAATCTCGAAAAATTAAAAAATTACTTTTTATTTATTTTTTTCAATTTAACTGCACAAATAATTTTTTTTTCTGGTTTCACAGCATACTTTATGGAAAAATAAAGTTGGCCTTTGCAAAGTAAAATTAGTGGTGCGAAAAATAAGGGCTCATGTGGGTCTGTAGGTGAAAAATTGCAAACACTATGGCCTTTTAAACATGAGAAGGAAAAAACAAAAAATAGCCTGGTCCTGAAAGGGTTAAGTAAGAATTCCCTTAAAGATTTTCCTGAGCTGGACAATGCTGTTCACACAATAGAACCCCTTTAAATCTAATTATATATAACCATGGCTTCATGTGTCTCTTTTTTATTTATACTGCAACGGTTAGAAATGCGCTTTGTTCGCAGTGCACTCTCTCTAATCAATGTAAAAGATGTATTCATTATTCAGCTTCACCTTTCTACAGAACATGTATGGTACGTGACTCCTCGGTCAGGTGATTATCTGACAACTTTGTACAAGCGGAGCTGTAGATGTTTATTACTTGTTTGGAGGAAGGTCGTAAGATTTACAGTAGATCATTTTACTGTATTAGGCTTGATAAATGCCAACTTTAACCTATGACAGCTGCACAATAAAAGTAAAAGTTAGGTGCGAAGATATATTACATGTGACATTTTCAACCTGTCAGAATATTGAGGTGGAAACAAAAGAAATGCGTCATGCAGCAAAAGCCATAAATATTATGAGAAATTAGGGAAAAATAAATTTCTAAATTGAAATTCCATGTTTCACTAAATTTGGCCAAGTAGAAATCTTCTTTGTAATGTATTTTCATTATCCTTTTTGTCTCTCTCTTTTTTTTTTATTTAGTTTAATCTTTTACAGACTAGAAACTGTCAACTTGCAGGCTAGCTGGTGACAAACCTTATAGTTTCCATTTGGTTATAATTAAAGGGGTTGTTCACCCCCCAATAAAATTATTTCAAATCAACTGGTGCCAGAAAGCACCAGGGATTTGTAATTTAGTTCTATAACAAAGTTTTTTTTATGGTGTTTTTGTTCCGTTTTGGTCCACCAACTGGCAGAGGAAAGGGAAGTTCAGCCACGCCTAAACCTCAAAAAAGATTATTCACACATAAAGTCAAAAATGCCAGAAAAAGGCCCCAAAAATGCAAACACATAAAAAAAAACCACCATGTGCCACATTAACGTATTTTCTTGTTTTTTTTTGGAGACCAGAAAATCGCCACAAAAAATTGTGTGTGCAGCTTGTTCATTTTCCAGCTGGTTCTAGCAATCTATGAGAGTCTGAACTGCTCTACCCCACAAACCTTTTGGCATGTCTCTAGTGCATCAAACAATTTAAGTGACAGTACCTATTTAATGGTTGACTATTTATATACCAGATGTTAGAGTTCATGCTGAATGTGCTCCATGATGTTTGCACTATGGCTAAAGATCAGTGCTACACATGATTTGCATGCTGTACTGTACTGTATTGCAAAAATAATACATATAGAGACTTATTTAGTGGCTATGTGACATCGACACTTGTTCAGGCACCTGCACCATCCATAAGGTACAGCAGGGAATGTATGTTCATCCATGATTTGTGCTTTGTTGGTATGTTGTCGTTTACATGTATAAACACAGCTCTATTCCTCTCTGCCCTGGTAATTGAATCTCCACCACACCTGTCTCTTCTAGTTCGATTTTGTCTCTGAGATTGACATCTACCTTTGCCACTCTTGTTCTCCTGTTGTTTTTGTGTGTGGCTGGGATGTCAGGGACACGTCCAATCACTCCCGAATTGGATTCCTGACATCCTATAAAAAGTTTTTTAGACAATATTTGAGTGGTTGCTATAAGTCTCAGTTTCACATGTCTTTCATACTGTTTATTCTGACCCTCTAATATTCTCTTGCTTTTGACAATTCTTCTGGTTCTGATTTTGTCCTTCATTGTTCACCATCCATATTCGTTTATCTTGACCGCATTTTGTGTTTTCACCATGGGTGCAGGGAGGGCACGTTGCCAAGTCGTCCACTACCACTTAGGGTAGTTGTGGCAAGTACTGTAGGTCGGGACAGCTGGGTGGGTCTAGCCTTAGGAACTACCATTCCTAGATTGAAGATGATTTATTTGCTCTCTCATAAATACAAGCGGCATATTTTAGGTTATTGAATATTCATCTCTAGGATGAAATGTTTGTAGTCTGTCTGGTCTATCTTTCTGATATGCTGACAACATCAGTTTACTATGTCCTTGTTTCATGATGGATCCATAATCTGGAATCTCCAGCAGTACAAGATGTGGCTCTTCTATATTTCCACTGCATTAACTAGTAGAAATGAACTACAAATTATTAATGGGCTGCCTAGCACTAGTGATGAGCGAACATGTTGCTATGTTTGTACCAACATGAGGCTAATTGTTCGTGTTAGCTGATCACAAACAATTTGTTTGATGATTGCAGTGGTTAAAACAATAATTTTTTAACATACTCAAACCTGCAAATGTACGCAACCGCATAATTTATGCTTTGCGCCTGGTCATCTGTCCACATGTGCGTAGACCGAAACGTACTATGTCCGTTATTTGTTTGTGAATGTTCTGCAAATGCGAACATGAACCAATCGCGATCATTTTATTTTATGTTTGTGTTCGGGACCCGAAACAAACATCGGGATGTTCGCTCATCACTACATAGCACAAAGGCAGGTTGGATCTACTAGAATAGGAGAGCCTTGTTTACCGCTTTTGTAGCTTCAGATTGTGGTGGTCCCAGCCAGTTATTGGCTGAGCAGCCTGTCATCCTCAGTGTCATTTTTGTGCTATTAGGAGTTTAATGTTTCTGCTAATTAGGTATTTTGGTGCACTGGGAGTGGGACTACTGCCCCCCATGCAGCAATCTGGCCCATCCCAACCAGTCCGCTCAGCTGATATTCATTAGAAGGGGCGGGTTGACTGGAGGTGGATTGGTGCACTTGGGCTGATAGTACCACCCACGATGCACCAAAGTGCCTAATTAGCATAAAGTTGAAACTCCTAATAGCATGGAAGCAGTGACCTGTGCTCTTTAAGGAACTATCAGCAGTTTAGATTCTTGTAAACCCCGATAGTTTCCCGTTAATGGATTACTTGATACTCACCTTTACTTGCAAACTTCACAATAAAGTACAAAGGATTTGTTGACCATTTTATTTGATAGAATTTTACAGCCTGTTAAGTTCCGATTATTTATTTGCTTTTTGTGGGGGGGTTTTAGAGCACGTAGAGGTTGCACTTAGTAACATCTCCTCTGCAATAATTCTGTTTCCCACACGTTATATCTTTCACAGTCACACCCTTGTTCACATTGGAGGCCCCATCCCACATCATAAAACATCGGAGATTCGATACGGCTTGTGGATAACCACGCTGTCAGCGACATTAGCATGAAGCCACTATGTCATAACAGAATTTACTATACTGGCGTCTTAACCAAAACTATTCTATTTGGATACATATATTGAGATATTTTAGAATATAAGTGACAAGCTGAGACAAGTAGAATATCCAGAACTGTTGGCTTTTCACTTATATATGTTCTTTCTGCTTTCTTAAAGGGAAGAAATCAGCGCAATTGTGCTGATGTGGTTCCCTGCGGAACAGTATAGCTCTCCGAGGCTACCAGCCATGTCTGTGGCCATTGCTTTACAGTGGCGCGCAAAGATAGAAGAGGGGCAGCAACTAGTCATCTGGGCGGGGAGCCACATGTGACTAGTTACAGCTCTCTGCCTGTCAGAGCGTAGTGTGAGGATCACTGACAGGCAGAGAGACCGGTTAGTGGCTCTCTTCCTGATTGCCTAAGCGGCCTGGAGGCAGCTGAAGACATGGAAGAGGACACCAGGGAAGCGTGGACAGGTGAGCAAACCTCTTGTCTGCCTTCCCATTGGTATATAGCAGGGAAACCTTCAGCCCACCAGCTGTTACATGATGGGAATTGTAGTGTTGTAACACCTGGAGGGCCAAAGGTTCTCCCTCACTGGTAAATACAGTTCAGAAGGCCATGGCCAGATGATGGATAGCTACAGAAACTGCTGGATCTTGGCAATATCAGATCAGTTCTGCAGTTAAGTGGTTATCTTCTCCCTGTAACTGCATATAATACTTCAGCCCCAGTTACAGGGAAATAAACAAGAAAAGAAATTTTGCAGTGTAAAATAATAAATCAGGATCTTATTAGTTGCATAATTTGTCAAGAAAAAATAAAGAAAGAATTTTTTTTTAAAAGTGCAAACAATATGAAAAAAAATTAAACAAAATGAAAAAATAAATAATATTTATATATGACCTATAAAAATATACTGTAACAAATAGGGGACATAAGTTTTAAAAAAAAAAAACTTTCCCCAACTTAAAATTAATAATTAAAGTTTTTTTAGTTTTTTTTTTTTAGAAAAAGACACCTCCTTCTTATCTATACAAATATACAAATGCGAAAATAAAAAACATTATGTAAAATATCACAGAAAAAAATAATAAATAGTAAATCAGTAAGAAAAAAAACTTTAGAACAAGTTAAGATGTATAGGCGGGACAATGGGGCACTTGGATGCTGGAGTGGCGATATTAAAGTGAATGTACCATATGGCGTGGGGAAGCTAGTGTCGCAGTAATTCTTTTGAACCACGTCCGGTTCCCACACACGGTGACAGTCTATAACCAACCACTGTCCCAGGCTGAAGCACTAGAGGCGGGATGGCCCGCCCCCAGTGGGAGGAAACCACCACCGCCTCTCTGTGATGCAGCTCCTTTACAATCCTTTACAATCAATGGAGCCCTGTCATAGAAGGGCAAGGGGTTTCCTCCCACTGGGGCCTTCGTGCCTCCATTGCTTCAGCCCGGGCCGGTGCTCGGTTACAGATTGTCGCGGTGTGCGGGAATCGGGTGGCAATTCAAACACCGTCACCATTCTATTCATATGTTACATTTAAAGTGAATCTACTGTACTTGATGGTACATTTGTTTTAAATCAAAATGGACAGCATACATAATGCAAGCATTAACCATATATTTTATTTTTTATAGATCATAACAGGTGCACCTGAGTTTGACAAATACTCATAAAGTTTATCCAGATGATGGATCATGGATATAAAGGAGAGGGGGGTTTCATCTTAGATCTCTAATGGCAAAAACACCTATAAAATGAGAGCATGCCCTTCTCTATAATGGGATAAGTTCCTTCTGACTCCAATCAGAATGGCTGAATTTTAATACAACGACACTCTACATGTACCTAACTGTGATGTTAAATTCTTTAGTGTCAAAAAGTCTCAAAAATCACAGGCATGATATCTTTATTTGGTTTGATACCTTTGTATGAAAGTGTTTAACATCACATTGAAACGATCCACTGAGGCTTCCCAGCTCTTATGGTTTGAATATTTTAGCAAATGGAGCTTATCTGCCCCATGGAGAATTGAATGAGATGGCCTTTTTTTTCTTTTTAAAGATTTACTCATCATGTGTGAAGCATTTAGGATCACATGCTGTCATAGATTGGACAGGAATATACATCTGGACGTCTGCTGTACTTCCCCTGCATTCTTCATATGTTTATATGTTCTAAACCTTCTACCTTTCAGTGAATGCAAAAGTAATTACCCCTCTATAATAAGACCGACCTATGGGGTCAAATCTGGAAACAGGGTTAATGTTCTCATATGATATTACATAAGAGAACATTAACCATACAGTATTTGAAGGTTGTGGAAAGGCACAAAGCATAGTCATACTTCCCATACCACACAAATTTGTCAAAGTGCACCTTAAAAAGTATCTAGTACTCAGTCAGTGCTATATATCTGTGCACAAGTTGTAATTCTATCTCAGCTCTAATTTACATAGCCATACAAAACACAAACTACTGAGTTTATATAGCAAAATGTATCTTTATTAATCACATTTTTATAAAAAAAAAAAAAAGAAAAAAAACATACATTAAAATGACAGTTGCAGTCCCGGAGGATGTCACGAAGCGCGAGTGGTGGCGTCCCGGTGGAATCTCACTCAAATATACGATGTAAGTAGCAACAACCTGTTCCCAAACCAGAGTGAATAGCGGCTGCAGAAAAATGTCATTTTTTTGCGGTGCCGCTAGGGATCCCGGCCAGAGTATATACTATGGGGGACATGTATCAAAAGGCGAAAATGCCTTTTTTGGCGCAGATGGGGCAGATGTGGCGTAAAAATATTCGCAAAGGGTATTTTTTATTCGCATCTGCCCCATCTGCGCCACCTTCGCCAGTGGGGCGGAGAGGGGGGTGCGGCAGCACGCAGAGGGGGCGCGGCCTCTGTGTGTGCCGCATTTATCATTTTTCCCGGGGAAAAATGACATTGAAACCTACGCTAGAGCTGGCGTAGGTTTCAAAATTTTCGCTGTGCGATCAGGATTTATGTAGAGGCGCAAATCAGCAACAACGGCCGTGATTACTATGGTACTTATGCAGTGTGACTTTAAACTCCGAACTGCAGTTTCCATTTGTTTTACAAGATAAATGGTCAAAACAATAGAACCTGCAGCTGAATGCTTCCAAATGTAAAATAATGAACTTAGGGAGAAGGAATCCTTGGAGGATTATGTTGGCAGTTCTGTGTTAGTAAAGATAAAAAAGAAAAAGATTTAGGATTAGAGGTTTCTGACAGCTTTAAAATGAGTAACTAGGAAGCTAATGGTATGCTGGGCTGTATAGCTAGAGGTATAACCAGTAGGAGGAGGGAGATTGTGGTCCAGCTGTATTAGACCACATCTGGAATACTGTATCTAGTTCTGGAGACCTCACCTACAAATATAACAAAAATAAAACAGGTCGAGAGACAGGCTACAAAAATTGTGGACAGGCTGAAGAATAAAACCTCAGGAATCAGGAAAGACTTAAGAATCTAAATGTTTATAGTCTAGAGGAAAGAAGTAAAATAAAGTTGACAAAAATTTATCTATCCTAAGATAATAAGAAAGGAAATCTTTAGAGATGAGCAAACTGAACTTTGCGAACCAGGATTCTCTCCAAACTTTGCAAAAAGTTTGATTCCGTACCAAACCAAATTTTTTGCAATGTTCAGAACAAGTTTGAAAAGATGGTGATCACACATTTAATTAAAAAAAAATTTGTCACCTTTCTGTGCTCCACCAGTGTCCTTCTCTGTGTTCCCCCAGTGGGCTCTTCTTCAGCTGCCTACAGTCCATTCAGCCAATCACTGACTGACTTGGACGGGACACTAACAGGACTAGACAAGAGTAACAGCCTGTTCACCCAATTACTGGCAACAGTGCTGTCCCAAACTATACATTAGATGAACCCAAACTATACATTAGAGTTTGCTCATGCCTCAAAATAATATAGGGGCAGACAAAATGGAGAAGGTGGTCTTTTTCTGCCGACCTTCCTCTATGTTTTCATGAAATTATGTTAGAGAAAACTAACCCTATAAACAGGTTGTGGAAGGGCACAACTGTATAGACATAGTAGGTGCAGTGTTAGGCTAGGTTCACGCTATATAAAATGCCGTCTTTCATAAGAACAACTGTCTTCGCGAAATAACGCCCATTGTTATGAAATACTGACATCATTTTTACATAGCGTGAACCTGGCCCAATACAAATCACTATACAACATAGTAGTGCCGTGTTTCCCCGAAAATAAGACAGTGTCTTATTTTTGCTTTCAAAGACACAAGGAAGAAGAATAAGCACCAAAGTTTTTAGTAGATGCTTGCTGAAGTGGGACCCCCGGGCATACTGCGGGCCATGACCTTCGGCGTGAAGCTTGGAGGGATGAGCAGCTGGATGTTCAGCGGGATGTAACCTCAGGCGTGCAGCATGACCTCAGGCATGCCATGTGACGTTCGGCGGGATGTGTGGCAGGACCTGACCTGCCCTCGAGCGTGCAACAGAACATGGGGGCCATAGACCTGCGAAGGGGCTGGTGGTGAAGGGTAGCAGAGGTCTTACTTTCAGAGGATACCATATTTTTGGTGGCCTTATTTTTGGCTATCCTGTATCCTGTATTTTCAGAGGATGTCTAATTTTCAGGGGAAACACAGTATACTATGTTGTGACTCACTGAAATAGGTGGTGGTGGCCCCAGGTAAATCTGTTATGCCAAGCCTATAGGTGTACTTACGGGAACACAGTTACAGACTGGTTTATGTCTACACATTGAAAGCTAAAATGTCACAGTAAGGCAGAATTCTCTTTATTCCTGATTCTATATGGCACGTTTGGACCTATTCCAAAGTGAAATGTTGCACTACAGAGTTCCACGCAGTGATGCCATCTCTTTGTTTCCACATTTCAAGACATTTGTTGTGGCTGACACCCAATGTCTAAGCTATTTTCAAAACTGCAGCTAATCTTATTAGGCGATAAAGACGTCTGAGAGTACATTGAAACAAAATATCACACATCTGATAATCCATTACGTCAACTACATACATATCTACCAAGCGAAAAAGATCGGCAAGGTAATGCGATAGTGTTGAAATGAAATAGACAAAAAAAAAAAATCGCAATCTTTCAACGTGCCCAAATTAGTAAATGGGATATGATGAATTAAAGGATGCTTACTAACAATGCAGGAATTTTGTTCAAAAGAAACATTTGGGCACTTTCACTGGGAAAGAGGTTAAGAGGTTGTCAATGCTTTCTCGAGGGGCTCCATCTGACAGTGAACATGTGTTTCCTCCCTTTAATCGGCTTGCCAGTAGCCAGAAAGCTGCTTGTTTTCTGCCGAGGTTGTCAAAAATAATTTCAGTCTGGAGACGATGAATGATAAAAGAGATTTTTAAACACAGTTTTGCACTGTAGTCCTCACAGTCCCGAGAAGATAAGTTGTATTACAATCTCGGTGCAAAGGGCCTTGTTCGTGTCGCAGAAATGTAGCGGCACTTTGTACAACCTGCTTGATGACTCCGAAATGTTAAATCTGGAGGAGAAAAGTAAAGTTTTAAAGGGAAAAAAGCTTTAAAAATGCAAATGTAGAAAAATAAATGTTTCATTATGTAGGGCAGAAAGATTTTAGAGAGAAAATAGTACCTGGCTTTATTGTATGAAAAGATGCTATTAATGGATCGTCAGTCAGGGATTTAAGATCGGGTAGACAGGACTGGTTTGTGGTAATGGAAATGGAAGGATAAATTAATTGCTTAGAGAGTCTTCTTCTGTTACTACGGCTGGCTGAGATTCTATATCAGTGTATCTTATACATGGAAACATAGAGGGTTTCACCTTAAGGCTGCGTTCACACTACGTATATTTCAGTCAGTATATGTACTGTATATTTCAGTCAGTATTGCAACCAAAACCAGGAGTGGATTAAAAACACAGAAAGGATCTGTTCACACAATATTGAAATTGAGTGGATGGCCGCCATTTAATGGCAAATATTTGCTGTTATTTTAGAACAACGGCTATTATATTGAAATAATGGCAGTTATTTACTGTTATATGGCGGCCATCCACTCAATTTCACCATTGTGTGATCAGATCCTTTCTGTGTTTTTATTCCACACCTGGTTTTGGTTGCAATACTGACTGAAATATACTGACTGAAATATACGTAGTGTGAACGCAGCCTATGGCTTCCTTCACACAACATACTATTTTTGAAAAGAACGGCCGTTGTTTTCCATTAAAACATCACCCAAAAAAAAACAGAGAAAAAGCTATGCCAAAATTAGGGGGTGGCACATCCACAAGAGTTCAAAGAATCAAACTATAAGTAGTCTTTATTATTGTACAAAAAACAGCAGGTGCAAGACATACAAGTTAAAACCAATTAAAATACACAAAGCACAAACATGGAACTGTGCAAAATAAGCACAGACCCAACAGGTACCCCGACATCTATAGGTATGAAAACCCCTTCAATGGCTAATATAGTGTCACAAGCTACAGTATAAACCTGATAAGAGGTATATGTGAGTACATCAGTAAATACAAAACAAGAGGTAGCAGAAAGTAAATATGGCCAAATAGGCCCAAATGACAGGAAAAGATATCACCATAGAGGGGAGTCCATGTCGGGGTCCAAAGAGCCCCACGCGTTCCGTCTCAACCCCGAGACTTTCTTGACACCCTTGAGAAAGTCCCACTTGGTTGTGAGAACTTGGAACATAAATAGGGAAATACCAAAGTGGCCACAAGGGAAAAGCAAAGCCAAGCATCCATCCACAGACAGCTGTTTCGGGGTATTTGCCCCTCATCAGTGTGGAGCAGGATTCTGGCTAATTGGGGCAATAAAAAGTAGACCAACAAAACACAGCAATCACTGAGCTCAGGGAGATCAGAGAAAAAATACAATGAACTTCTCACTCAAGAGTCTCCATTGATACATTGCCCCCTATAAATTTTAATTTGTAAAAAAAGGGTCCGTGGAGCCTCAGTTGTGAGTCTCAAAACAAGGGAATAGAAAGATATCCCTCCAGGGAAGGAAGCCTGATGCCAAGGGGTGCCTCGCAGTGGGGAGATCACTAAACCACACTGATACATCGCCCCTTAAGTCCCACTCAGTTGCGAGTATTTACACAGTGGAAACATATTCTGTAGGGAGGTACAAATGGGGAAGTAACAAGTAAGCAAAATGATAAGTAATAAAAACAAATAAAGAGTGACAAAAAAGGGAAGAGGAGTGGGATGTAATAAGTGTTATTGGATGCATATTTCATACATGTTTAATAAATACAAATGTTTTCTTTAGGCTCCACTATTGTTGGGAGAAGAGGGTCATGTGACCTATTTTTTATACCAGGTGATGCATTTGTTACATCCATATAATGGTTTCCCCTATCTTATACCTGTCTTTTATGCCAATGCGTTTTGCATTTCCTTGTTCAATGCAGTTGGTTAGCAACGTGGTATTGGGGAATTTTCGCTCTTATATACCATGATGCTATTGAATCGCTTTAATAGGCTCGGTGGTTGACTTGTTAGCAGGCTGCCTTTAAACTCCATGCAGCTCTGCTAGTACTAAAAATTCACTCATCCTTAAGAGTAACTTTATACTGTTTTTCTCATCTAAGCACTTCCTGGTTTACCCTCTGAACTGTGACCCTGCTGTTACCATGAAAGATTCCCTTTGCTTGCAGGCTCAGTGGAGACCAACTGCCAGTACTTCCTGGAGATTGCAGTTGAACTAAGCATGCCTGGCCCACTTTAGTGGTCATAACCAAGGGCAACAGGTTAAAGGGTACTTGTCACCAAGACAATGCTATGTAATCTATCGGCATCGTGCTATAGAGCAGGAAAAGCTGAGCAGATTGATATATATCTTTGTGGGAAAATATTCAGTATAACTTGTAACATATTGTTTGAAATCCCTGATCATTCTGTGATAAGGAGTCCAGTGGACGGTGTCACTTAATCGACTGGACTCTTCAGCATAGCAAAAACAAGACAGGTGCATGGGGGATTATTAAGTCTATATCTTTTACAGTTTAGAAATGTTTGTACATTTGAAATATATTTCATTTCCCATAATGCATCAGATTATACCTAGTCTTCTTAATGACACAAGCCGTAAACATAACCACAATTGTGAAAAACCACACTTTAACCAAGTACTGAGCCTCTATTTGAAAACCAAATGAGTTTCTAAAGTGTTAATACTAATAATTTTCAAGTTAGTTGCCTCTGACAATAAATATATCTGGGATTAAGTACACTATGTGTGGGCTGTGTTGACATTGTTCCACCATGTTTTCTGCAGGGTGGCCATTGCTGGATGTCCTCACCTTACCAGTGGTTCATCTAATGCCTGAGTTTGACCTCATGTCATTGTGCAGCTATCTCTATTCAAGTCATTGTAAATTACAGAAACAGCTATTACTGATAGATGAGGTCCAGGAGGCGGGGTCAGTCCCTAGAAAACATTGTTTTGCATAAATTAGTAGTTGCACTGAACTCCTTTACATATATGGCAACATTTTATAAGTAATTTATCATGAAACAAATCCATTACTAAGTAAGATCTGCTCCTTAGTCAAACTGCTCCATTTTTCCGAGTTACAACTCTGCTATAAAGGCTTTTAGGGTCTCAGTGAGGTCTAAATCAGGGAAATTGCTCAGCTACTGAATCATGTGTATTTTCCATCTTTCCGTTAAATTCCTAACTAATCTTAAATTTTGGCATAAAACAAGGTCATGCTTTAAAATTCCATCAAGGTTTAGGAAGTTCTTTATAAAAATTAGCAATTCATCACTTTGGAATATTATTGTGTTTTTCTAAAACTATTTTTCTTTAAAGAAGAAAAAGTCTTCCCGGGACCATGTAGACATAATTTATTTTTATTTATTTATTAATTTTTTTTGCAATATTTAAGCAACTTGAATAAGTGAATAAAAAATAGCTCAGTTGTCTTATTTGTCAGGTTTCATTCCATCTTGATGGTAAGAATAAAGCAGTTTGCAGAAACCTGAAGGAAACATGTCAACCCATTATAAGTTGATGAGGTTCATTAAGGATTGATTGGGATCCATTTGAAAAGGATCTGTCATAGTTTTGGTGGCTCTGTTAAGTCCCGCAATAATAAAAGATAGATATATGCATTTTAGATGAACACTGTTTAAGCTCTATCAGAGCTCCCTCTATGACGCAGCTCCATTAGAATCAATGGAGCCATGTCACAGAGGGCGGGGGTTTCCTCCCGCTGGGGGCGGGCAAGCCCAACTCCAGTGCTTCAACCCACTTCAGTTGCTTGGTAATATAACTAAATTTCTAAATATTGCCTCAGGTCTACAACAGATGTAAATGTGAATGTACATTAACGTTCTACTAAATTTATGCTACATTAGCTTTTAGACCAAGGTATCAACATTTTATGGTTTGCCAAACTTTGCATGAATATTGCCTAGCTCTCTTGCTATTCTGCTCAGAAGTGCATCAAGCTTAGCAGAAAAATTGTCTGTAATGAAAATACTGTATTCTTTACTGGGATAACTCTGATCCCAGCACCAATCCCCTTAGATGCCACAGGAAATAGTGATTATGATATCTAAGGTATTCAATACAAGAGGGGTTCCTCTCCCTTCTCTGAGCCAAAGCACTGAAGGAGGGAGCGGCCTTCTTGTGGCTGGAAGCCAATGGCTCTTCACTCTGTCTGCTGTATGTAACTGTGAGCCCTCCTCATGAGCACTCACAGTTAAAACGGCCACTTAAAGCACCCGGCACCAGTTTGGGGGAACGGAACAAACAGGGGACATTGCCCCCAAATCAGAAATGTCCTGCAGGATCTGGGACAGTCGAGAAGTAGGGTGTTATCAACATAGCTCTGCTTCCTTATGGGGGGGATCTGTTCAATAAACTTTTACAGCTGTTCCCAACAAAATAAATAAACCTTTTTTTTCCATAAAAATGTTTTATTTATTTTTTATTTTAATAGTTGTCCTCACAAAATACATATTTGGGACCCCCTAAATCATAACAACTCAAAAATAAAGATAGCCTATTATTTATATGGAACATAGAGCAAAAATCAAACAAGAAATTATGAATTTTATGTTTGTTTTTTTTCTTTCCAAAAATAATTTTTTAAAAATGTCACTGATTATAATCAGTGATTGCTGCCCCCCTGATGGATCAGTAAAATTCCTCCTAAAAAGAGATGTTCCTGATGATTGGAGAACGGCCAAGGTTATACCAATCCACAAGAAGGTCAGTAGAGAAGAGCCCAATAACTACAGGCCAGTTAGCCTGACGTCTTTTGTAGTAAAATTGATAGAAATTCTCATAAAAAGGAGATAATGGATCACTTAAAAATTAGGTAAGCTCAGGTTAGCAGGGGCTACGTTTGGTGAACGCTACAGAAAAATTAAGAACCTACACCTCTTCTGTGGCATACACCAGGGGTGCAAGTTTGATAGATGTGCCCCTTCCTGTAAAGTAGACTCACTCATTACAATTAGGAATACAATGAAAGATACCACTATAAAAGTAATTCATGATCACCCTATTCATAAGAGGAGATGTTTGTCACTCCCATCCCCCCCTTCCCTGCACAATGACCTCTACACAGGTCACAGAGCATGCCTCAGACTACAGAATCCTATGGTCTATGTGGCTGCAGTAAAGCATACAGAACGCTCTTTACCTCTCAGGCAACATGCCCACCCCCATTATCATGTCCAAAAAATAGAATTCAAAAATCTATAATTAAAAACTGAAAACAGAGAAAAAGAAAAGAATACACATTAGTATCTGGTTTTAATGACTAATTAAAAATATAGAAAATGCATCCCCTTTAACAACGCTGTAATCTGCATGCTAATAGCGTTTTACGTCTTCAAATATTATGACTTTATATGGAGAGATATTAATTATAAAGCAAGAAAGTTCCCAAATGCTGGGACACCGAAGTCAAACGCCTTTCTTGGCTTTGAGAACCAGTTGGCCAGCGTTGCACAATTTTGGCAAAGAGGACGTAGTCAAGTGTTTTCAGTCTATTCTAGTTTACAATCAAGATGAAGTGCACTGCAGTTTAATAAGTGTGGTAATGGAATCTTTGTGTATGTTTTCCACAGCAGGACGCGGATTAACATAAGTGTCACACTCTGCTGCCATCCCTGCTATAATATCTCAGGCGTTACACACGCTGGGAATTTCTCAGCTGAATACTAAGAGGATAAATATGCTACGCAGACGGAGCATTCACTAACTCTTTAATTTTCTTTACTATACTGTGTTAAATCTTACCTGGAAATGGAGCGATGATTTGTTGACTTGTATAAGGCTGTGAGTTAAAAACAAGTTCATAAAAATATATGAACGTTTTAAATAATAAAAAAAAAAAATTGTTTCAGATTCTTCCATTTTTAGGCTATGTTCACACTGCCTACGATTCCGTCCGCAGTTCTTACGCCGCCGTACATGTGCGGCTGAAACTACGGGCGTGGGAAAAATCGCCATGCGGCCGGATGCGTACACACCGCGAAAATACGCCCGCAGTACAGTTATGCTTCCCTAGCTTGTTTCGAAGCGATCTGAGGCAGGTCATTTACTTGGAAATCTTGGAATCCAGCCCCGTAAACCACGCAGAACCTTTTGGATCGAAAAATCAAGTTCAATTTGGCTGAAATGAGTACTTCGTACGGGACCGCATGGAAATCCACGGCCATGAGTTTCAACATTTCCGTCCTCAAACAATGGTCTTGTTCATTTTTCACGGCGCCGCATACGATCCGGCCGTAAGCTCATACGTAGTGTGCACTGTGCGGGCGTATATCATATACTTTCAAGCGAACGCATCAACCTCAAAACTACGTGCGTATATTCGCGGTTCACACTACGGACGGATTCATACGCAGTGTGAACATAGCCTAAAAATTATCTATCTATCTATCTATCTATCTATCTGTCATCTATCTATTTATATATCTATCTATCTCATATCTATCTATCTATCTATCTATCTATCTATCTTTCTTTCTTTTTTTCTTTCTTTCATAAAGCATGTACTTATACAAATTTCTAATTTGTATAATTTGGGGGAAAGCATGTATAACAAGTACACAAAAATCTGCCTGTTTGTACATATCTGCATATGGCTATGTTCACACAACGTTTTTTGAGCTCTGTTTAAAATTTTGAGTCTAAAATAAGGGACGTAATTTAGTAGCCTGGCCTCCCCTTAGTGCAATGAATGGTGTTTGCACATTATTCTAGTTTGGGGTTACTAATTGGGCTTTGGATGCGGCCTAATTGAAAAGTCCATTGAATTTAACAGTAAAAACGGAGAAAGAACAGTGGAAAAAGAAAAACTGCATGTGAACAACGTGAAAAACGTCCGCCGTTTGCCAAAGATGCCCGAAAATAATGATCATGTTCATTATTTTGACGTCCGCTGCAAACACGTCTGTTATTCAATACTTTGTGTGCATTGACCTCAATGCATTGCTATTGCTGTCAGTTAAATCGCGGCAAAAACGGACGTTATTTTAAATATCAAAATCGGCCGCCTTTTCTCTATTTTTGACTTTGTGTGAACATAGCCTATATCAGTATTTCTGTTGTTTAGCCATGATCCCCATTAAAATATAGTTGTCATGGTGTGATAGGACTGTTGAAGGACTGAGTCACAAATACAACTCTTGCACATTTCGTCTCTTTTATAGATACAAATAGGCTTTGCGGTCACATATTGAAAAGACAACGGTCTCTCTACAAACAAACAGAAACATTCAATATGGTTGCAGTTTTCATTCTGGCCACTAAGCCTAATAAATAACCTAATAAACCTACACTTTTGTACACTGTAGACATACAGGGGGAGATTTATCAAACATGGTGTAAAGTGAAACTGGCTCAGTTTCCCCAAGCAACCAATCAGATTAAACCTTTAATTTTTACAAGAGTATGTGAGGAATGAAAGGTGGAAACTGATTGGTTGCTAGGGGCAACTGAGCCAGTTTCACTTCACACCATGTTTGATAAATCTCTCCCTATGGGGGAAATTTATCAAACATGGCATAAAGTGAAACTGTCTCAGTTGCCCCTAGCAACCAATCAGATTCCACCTTTCATTTTCCAAAAAGTCTGTCAGGAATGAAAAGGGGAATCTGATTAGTTGCTAGGGGCAACTGAGCCAGCATAGCAGGAGAAGGAGGCAAGTTTGCTACATGAATGTATTTGCAAAAATATAAAATTTAACAAGTTCTACAAGTTTTACTTTCTTTGTTGAGATGAGAATATCCCTTTAAGCTTTGTTAGATATACCAGTGCGGGATTTGCGGCATTTCAACAATTAAAGACGTATCTTCTGATAAGTGTTCATTGGGGAAGATGCCGAAACTTGTTTCTTCACTTTTCCAGCAGTAAACCAAGCTTGCTGTTTCCTTGGGGAGTGATATGTCTGACTTCAATAAAGCGGCTCCTAATATTGTGGACGGTGAGATCCGTATTTTTAACTTCACTCTTAAAGTTGTATTTAACCTCGTTCTCTAGTTTTGCAGGAAGACAGAAGGAGAGAAAAATAAGAAATTCCACAGACTGAAAGTCAATAGTAAAAATTAGAATAATTTATATTATCTACAATCATGAATAAAGTGTTCCGCATGAAGTATGTTGCTCATTCATAAAAGCTTAACTATTTTCCACTAAAAACTCTTAAATGGGTTACAAGCATTTAATACGTAAAACTTATAATGAAAAGTTATATAATTTTCCTAAGTATTTTCTGTAAAAATCCAACCTGTGGAGTTGTGTATGTGTTTGGCTGGATTTCTTCTCTCACAGAAAATATATCAATTGGCTTCATACAACATTGGTCCTAGTATGTATGTTTCTGGGATAGGGGTATTAAATCTGAGCCCCATGGGGGACAGGAAGAGATGACAATTTTTGTACTGTGCCATGAAACATGTTGGTGCAATATGAGTGTCAGAACTACAGGAGTGCTTAGCCGACTCTCTGCAGGTGCCGACATCGTCCCTGACAACCAGCCCAGCCCTAGTTCTTGCAGCGGCTGGGGCCTCACTGCCCAGGCCAAACGGCTTAGATGTTCACAGTTGAATATAATGCTAACTGACGGCCGGCACCGCTAGTCAGATCTGGTTGGAGGCTGGAGTTTCTGCCCAAATCACGTCCTGGGGCTGGGACTCCAATCTCCATAAGACTACCACCCCCATCACGCTTCCTTGCCTGTGATTGAGCCTCTTTAGAGTCTGACTAAGCTAGTGTTGTATCCTGATTTGTATCACCGAGTTTCCTAGAATTCCCTGGTTGACTTTTTAACCATTCTCCCTGACTTCAAATTTTGGACCGCACCGACTGATAGTTACCGACCTGGCTTGTTTACCTAAACAGTATTGTTTTTGTTTGATCTGCCTTCACTTTTGTGTTTCACCAACCCAGGTCAGGGACTGTCACCCAATTACCCGCTGCCGCCTAGGGCAGATTGTGGTAAGTAGGCAGGAAAAACAGGGCCGGTGCCTGTGCAGGGCCTCACCTGTCCTGTGTTTGAGTCCTGTCCTGAAAATAGGCAGTTCTTCCCATAGAGCTAGATATTAGAGTTTTCGCTATAGAGAGTAACAAGCCGGCTTATCTTTCTGAAAACAAAGTCGTGCAGTAAAAAATTTGTCGGTGGAGACTCGAGAGGACCCCCATAGAGTTTATACTAATGGCTGAACGGCTGGTTCGGCTGAAGTTAACATGAAGTGTACAGTATGTGGACCTTAAGGAAAAATGGAAATATTGAACAATTGTTCTGTGAAAAGATCAGCCAATGGCAAATTTCTCTTGCAAAATCGGCTGTTGCCAGGGTCCTCAGAAGCTCAGTCATATGACCAAAAAGTAAATGGTTCCATGAAGTCTACTTGCCAGCAGAATTGCACAGACACAGAAGCTCCTAATAGTGGTATCTAAGGAGCACAGCAGAAAAAAAAATTGTGGAATGTCAATGGATTACCATAGCAACCATGGGTCTGACAAAGAGGTAAGCATTGCCTTCAAAGGCCAAGGCATTATGTAAGAGATCAATTGATTGCAGCTTCATAATGGGATCAAAAATAAAATAAAAAAAAATTGACTTAATGTCTAGGTAATGTTTTTTGTTTTTCCATGGTTGCCTCCGAAGCAGTGTATTCTTTATATATTTCCATAGATATAGCCATATGATGATTATTTTTGAGGGGACAAGTTGTACTTTTTTATTGGTACCATTTTGGAATATGTATGGCTTTTTCATTGTTTTTTTTTTTTACCTTTTTTGGGGGTAGCAAATTGAGAAAATACAGCAATCCTAGCATTTATTTTTTATTTATTTTTTTTAACTTTTTTAGGTCGTAATAGATGCAGCAAAATCTAATATGTGTATTGTTTTATGTTTTATGGAAAAGAAGGTAATGAAAAATGTGTTGTTTATTTTAGGGGGGACATGGGGATTTTTCTATTATATTTCATTTTATGTACATCACAGCAAATCACTAGTATAATAAACTTCAGATCTAGTGCAGTGTATTCAGCCTGTCAATGTTATACTTATGGGTCCATCACAGCCCCTCCCCCCTCCCTGGCTCCATGGAGACCCACCGGAATCCAAAATCTCGTCATTCAGATGCCGATAGATAAGTATATTATATATGTTGCGGTCATGGTTTGATCACTGCATGTAAAGAGTTAATCCATTCCTGGTAGATACAGGAGGGGAGTCCTGCTGTCACACTGACAGTCGAGCTTCCACGATCCCCACACAGAGGACCCCCAATACCTTATTCTAGGCCCACCATAAAAAGTGGCCGGCCTAGAATAAGGATCCTTAATGTCCGCTGTAAAAACATATTGGTGGTTATTAAGAGGTCAAAAACGCTATATCTTAAACACCTAACTTTGGACCTTGACTTAGGTCCTAGTTTCAGTTGCATTATGACTCCCGTAGACTAAGGGCTGACACCAATCATGATGTCTATGGGGCCTTCTTGTGGTGGGAGGCACCAGGATTTTTCTGCTGTCTCTTCAATTCTTTTCTATTAAGCAAATCTTTGTTTTAGTCTGGGGTAAGACACCTTTATACATTCTGTATGGTCTTGCCATAAATTCTGTATATATTCTGTATATATGTATATTTTTATTTTATTTTTTAAATTTTTTCCTGCTTTTATCTGTACTATGCTACTGCTACAAAACATATTATTCTAGACTAGAAGGCTACTACTGCCCTTCTGGTTAATAGTTATGTACCTCTCAATAAGCTCTTCTACCTGAACAAGAAATACCTACAAAAGTTTGACAAGATCTGGGTAACCTGGGTTACTCTTTTACATGGCACCAGGCACCACCATTTATCTCCTTTGGACAGATAGTAAGCATCAATTCACACCACAGCACTGCCTAAAGCCCTATCACATGGGATAATTATATACCAAACCAAGCAGATATCACCCCGTGTATCAGGGCCAGCTCTCTGTCAACAAACAAGAAAATGTTTGCTTGTTAGCTGACCACTCACTGTAAGCCTGTGAAAACATAATCTGCCATTGGACGCACATCTCTTCCCATGTAATAGGAGATGTGTGGCGTACAGGTTATTAAAGCAAAGAACTGTGCTAAAAATCTAACATTGTTCATCAGGCCATGTAGGTGAGCGTTTAGCTAGTGATATCCAGCCTTTGCCGAAGAGGAGCTGGGACACCTGTCTTTGACAGGAGTCCCTACTGCTCTACAAAGTTTGTGAAAAAAATTTACTGATCAGGTAACAATTTTTTATATGCGTCCTCCTAAGTCAACAGACTGTACAGACTCACCTGAAGTAACTTGGACTAAACTAATTCAGATTTGGATTAAAATAATTTGCTCATTTCTGGTTAGTATATTTCCTCTGTACATTCTATTTACTCCTAGATGACCCAGGACGTAAATGTACGTCCTGGCGTCGCTAGGTGAATTCAGAGGGGGGCCACAAGGCGACCCCGCTTTGAACCGCGGCTATTAGCGGGCACAGTCCGATTGCCGTGCCCACTAATTAGGCATTTAGATGCAGCTGTCAAAGTTGACAGCTGCATCTTAATGCTTCCTTTCCCCCTTCATTGGTGGTTTAGTGGAGGGATCGCGGAAGAGTGGTCTCCGCATCTTGTCCATGCCGGGGTCTGCGCCGTAATGGCGCTGATCCCGGCTCAGCATTCTATTATTCTCAGCTGCAACAGCTGAGAGCAATGCAATGCCTATCTCATTGATCTATGCATATCTATACTGCATAGATCTCAATGAAAGATCAGAGCAGTGATACTAGAAGTCCCCCAGGAGGAATAACCCTAACCCCAGGGGGAATAACCTAACCACAGGGGGACTTCTAGTATGTGTGTAAAAAAATGCTTTTTCATTAATAAATTACTAACCCCCCCCCTTTTCCTATTTTATAAATATAAAGAAATAAATAAACTTATTTGGTATCGCCGCGTGTATTCGCCTGAACTATTAAATTATCATATTCTTGAACTCGCACAGTAAACAGCGTAAGCGCAAAAAAATTCCAAAGTGCAAAATCGTACATTTTTGGGCACATCAAATTTAGAATAATTATATTAAAAAGCGATCAAAAAGTCAAGTATATGCAAACAATATATCGATAGAAAGTACAGATCATGGCGCAAAAAATGACACCTCACACAGCCCCATAGACCAAAGGATAAAAGCATTATAAGCATGGCAATAGAGTGATTTTAAAGAACATATATATTTTTTTAAAGGTTTTAATTTTTTAAAAGCCATCAAATATAAAAAATATCAAAAATAAAAGTTATGCAAGTTACATATCGTAATTGTTCTAACTTGAATAACATATATAACAAGTCAGATTTACCCTAGGGCGAACGGCGTAAACTCCCCAAATGAAAAATATTGTGTTTTTTTATGTTTTTTCAATTTCACTGCGCATATAACATTTTTCTGGTTTCACAGCATTTTTAAGGCAAAAATTACATTTGCCATTGCAAACTACAATTGGTGGCGCAAAAAATAAGGGCTCATTTGGGTCTCTAGGTGGAAAAATGCACGCGCTATGGCCTTATATACACGAGGAGGTAAAAGCGAAAATGCAAAAATGCTAATTGGCTGGGTCTTCTAAGGGTTAATGGAACAGCAACATTACGAAATTACAATATTCGTAGAGAAAATATTGGAAAATCTGGTTGTCAGAAATGTGACACTAATCTAGTTCAATGGCTTGTAGAGAAGGGATAGACTCAGGTAATATCATTTATACACAGAATTCATCCCTCGCTGCCTGACCTCTTGACTTATGACCTATGAGGGCTGTAGACATATCTGTAATTCATGTTATGATGAAACTCTAAATTCTTCAGATTGTTTTCTGTTTATCTGAGAGAGGTGTTAGGACGTGTTAGGATGTAATGGGTTTGTAGAACATGCTGGGAAGGTTATAGGTCTTGTACACAAAGTAACTGATTCAATGCCACATAATTATATCTGACATTATTTATCCTTATTTGTTATTCCGAGGATAATGTCCCCTATTGGTTGGAAAATATGTCTGGAGGATTCTTAGTAGTCTGCATTGTAGGGATCCTGGACATGGGTGTAACTATAGTTGGAATAATGGAAGCAGTTGTATGTGGGCTCTGGTGCCTAAGAGTGACCCAAAGCCCACGTGATAGGTGGGCACCCTGTTGAAGATTTTGTGTTTGGGTCAGCTTTAATATCCACCTCAAATCCTTGAAGAGTATGGAGTCCAACTCTTATCAAGTAAAAATATTTTCATTGCTTTCTTTTAAATTAGCAATCCTTTTCTCTTTTGCCTCTACTAGGCATTGCTCCCACCTAGCCAAAATCCTGCTCCACACTGATGAAGGGCAACACCCCGAAACAGCTGTCTGTGGATGGATACCTGGCCTTGCGTTTTCCCTTGTCATTACATTGACTTATAGGGCCACTTAATATGGTGGTTTTGGTTGTTTCCTTATAGGAGCCACCCCTTGGCTGGGTCCTTCTCGGAGGGATATCTGGCTAGTCCTGTGTTTTGAGACTCTTCATGTTTCCCAGGGGGCAATGCACCTAGGATTTCACTGCATTGAGCGCTTTCACTAGCAGCCGGTAGTGTTATCGTTTTGCTGGTCTCCCTGAGATCAGTGATCTGTTTCTCTTATTAAATTAGTGTAAAGTAACCTATTGATTTAAAGGGGTTGGCGTAAAACTACAAAAACCATCTTCAGACACATCAAAGACATGGTCATGAAATCTGGGATCTCAGACTAAGACAGGTTTCCAGACCACTAAGACCCTATAGAATGGTTAATCCTCAGTCTTGCAATTGTAAAGGCATAGTGTAACTATATGTCCAATTCCATCCATGGCATGTTTTACTGGAGGGTACAACAACCATAAACAGCCTTATGATATAATATGGTGGTGGCAGCCAGTTCATCTACCCCTCACGGTGGCATGGCTCTACTGGTCACTGAAAATGTAGAAGTTGCAGGTCCAAAATGCCCTGCAGGACCACCAAGGTGCTGACCATATGGAAGAGTGACCACAGTGGGGATGTCAATAGCGACCCAATAGCAGTGATGCAATCCAGCAAATCCAGCAAAATTCTTTTTCTTTCAAATCAACTTGTTTCAGAAAATGATATAGATTTGCAATTTATTTCTATTTAATAATCTCCAGTCTTCCATTACTTATCAGCTGTTGTATGTCTTACAGGAAGTGGTGTATTCTTTCCAGTCTCACACAGTTCTCTCTGCTGCCACCTCTGTCCGAGACAGGAACTGTCCAGAGCACTAGCAAATCCCCATAGAAAACTTCTGCTCTGGACAGTTCCTGTCCCGGACAGAGATGGCAGTAGAGAGCACTGTGTCAGACTGGAAAGAATACACCACTTCCTGCAGGACATACAGCAGCTGATGAGTATGGAAAGACATTAGATTTTTAAATAGAAGTAAATTACAAATCTATATAACTTTCTGCAACCAGTTAAATTGAAAGAAAAAGATTTTCGCTGGACAACCCCTTTAACATAGCTGAATCAAGAAACAAGATGAAACAATATGCTACATTGTATACTCTCCCACTAATTTGCACATTGTATTTTTAGCCAAGGGCATATATACTGTACTAAGGGGTGGGGAGTTTGCCCCTAGGGTTATGGCAAGGGTACAAAGGGGAACCAAGCACCAAATCCTGGGTGACCAATCCAGTACAATAACGGAGAGCCTATTTTGATCCTGGCTCTGTTCCCCCTCCGTATTATATTGTTCACTATTGTTATTATCATTATTGCTTTTTATTTCTTTCATACTTCTATCCCTGAACTTTTATTATAGAAAAACATGGCTTGCCCGCTCTTTACCGAAGCTTTAGCCCATAAGCAGCTTACCTAAATGAAGTATTGGCATGGCCTATAACGGCAGCGAAACAGAATGACATGCCATGCTATAGCTCCTCAACATGGAAACTGGCAGATTGTCAAGGATGAGAAGGTTAATGGCATTAGGTTGTGTTTCAGTAGTAGTATAAAATATAGCTTTATTGCTCTGTTTTGTTGTGTTTGTTGCTTTTTTATAGACCCACCAGATGGAACCTGGGTAGTTTACGTCTATCCGAGCCATTCTTGATGTAAGCACAGATGAATTTCATTGTCTTACTTATGACCCATCTGAAACATGTCCAACCTCAATCTGCGTTGGGGATACAGCTATCGCCTGGGTTTTTATCGGGAACGGTAATAATAATCTTCATCACACTTTTTTAATGCGTAAATGATACATTATCTTAATGCTGACCATAATGACTGGGAATTTGTTACAGTTCTTTCCCATTGTAGCTTATTTGCATGCGCCGCAGTTTGTTTTGCACAAAATCATAGAAAAAATAATTCAAGCCCCTTTGCAAACTGTTAATTACGTTTCGGGGGACAAGGATTAATATATGACGGATGCGCTAATTGTACTAATTTGTAAACTTGATTATGCACCTTAACCACTGGCTGAGCAAGAGCAGAAATATTAGCCGAGCGAAGAGGTGAATCGTACTCTGTCTTGATGCAAATGGATATGTCATCGGCACCGAGGTTACTTGGATTTTATAGGGTAAACAAGACATTATCACTACAGGTGCAATGCATCTTCTGGCTGCAATTAAACTCAAGGTGCCCTTTCCATTTAGACGAGCTTGGTTTTGTGAGTATTTTTATTTTCCAGTGTACACTTATGCCACATATGCTATCATTTGCAAATGCAATGAACTCCTTCATTCAAATGTTATGTCAAATTATATATCATTAAATAGGATACAGTACTCTGTGCATCATTATGAAGACGTTATTAGTTTTGCTTACGCGTCGAATTTGTTCAAGAAAAAAAAAAGAAAAATTATCCAACAAGTTGTTGCAGGCATCCATGGGCTATGGTTCCACATACAGTATTTTCTGCTGTTTTTAAGGCTTGGAAAGATAGCCAAAAGAAAGCAAAAAAAAAACAGCTCAAATCTAGGGATGGTCCGAACCTGCGACAAGGACTCTCGACAATGAATCCCGCTGTCTTAAACCTCCGTGCAGAGGGTGGATGCAGCGGGAAGACCACCTGAAAAACTGGGATACAGCCTATAGCTGTGGCTGTATCCCGGTTTTCCAGACGGTCCTCCCGCTGTATCCACCCTCTGCACAGAGGTTTAAGACAGCGGGAATTATTGCCGAGAGTCTGGGTTCACACGAACCTGAACCTCGGCAGGTTCGGACCATCCCTACTTAAATCTTTTTTTTTTTGTGAATACAGGTGTGTAGAGATCACCGGCACTACTCTCTATCGGCGGCTTACTAGCAGGATACAAACATGCGCTTAGGACTATGTCTCAGTCGTCTATGGGGTGCTCCTCATATACTAGTATGCAAACAGTCCAAACAAAAAAGGGAAGAGAAAGATGAGGGCACTCACCCATGTAAGGCGCTACGACTTCTTTATTCACAAACATGTGCAGTTAAAAGTCCATAGAGGCATCAAGACATCAAGACATCAGGACATGCGGGCAGACGCCATACACCTTACAGCGTTAACATAATGTTAACGCTGTAAGGTGTATGGCGTCTGCCCGCATGTCCTGATGTCTTGATGTCTTGATGCCTCTATGGACTTTTAACTGCACATGTTTGTGAATAAAGAAGTCGTAGCGCCTTACATGGGTGAGTGCCCTCATCTTTCTCTTCCCTTTTTTTTTTTTTTTTTTTTTTTTTTTATTTATTTATTTTTTATTACAGCAAATGTTACAGTAGACTGCAATTTGCAATTTACATACCAGCCAATAAATAAAGCTCCCAAAATGTAAAGAGAAAAAACCCATACTAAAACAGATGGATTTTGATCCGCAAACAGCTGAAAGAAATGCACTTAATTTTACAGGTATTGTATGACGGGAATATACTAATACTGTCTAATTCATTAGTATATTGGGCTAAAATTCTAGCCATTTGTGGCGCGCCAGCTTGTATTCAGGCCATGCCCAATTCAAGCAGTAATAAGTTATGCCTTTATTCACATACGCAAAAACCATTATTAACAATAATAATAATTATATTCTTAATATTATTAATGGTGGTTAATAATTATAATTAGAGATAAGCGAAGCAGGCGGAAATTCGTTTTGTTAGCTTTGCCGCTTTTTTGGTCAAACTCATTAAGATTTGTGAATAGAATAGTCTCTTTGAAATTTCAATAAAACAGCCAAAATTATAATAGCTACAATACTGGGACTATTACAGAAGGAGGAATTTGTTAAAGCATGTTGTTGTAAAAGTGTCAAAATCAGAAAATCACAATTTAAAAATAATGTCAGCCAGTCATCCAATTTCCGCCATTCCTCTCCTCTCTATTCCTATATCACTCTGTTAGTCTCTGCCATCCTGCTCTCTCCTCCACATACACAGACTGACCACCTCCGTTACTGAACTGCCTTATATAGAGAGGGAGGTGCTGACATCACAGAGGGGCATGCAGCTGATTTGACAGAATTATGAATTATGGTTAATCCCTTTCTCCTGCCCAGTGACGCTCCAGACAGCATTTGCGGCCACCAATTCATTTTTTTTGCACATTACCTAGGTAATAGGCTGAATCCCGGAATTCCAGGCGGTACCCGGTCTGTCTCCTCCTTCCCCACGGACCGGAAAGGCATTGAGAATTAAATGCGGAAGGTTTGACAAAGTTCGAGTTCGATAAAACCTAAGATTTTCCGATATTCGATCATCTCTAGTTATTTCCAGTTCCCAGTTTAGACAAACAGCAGATTCTCCTATAATTCCTATTTCTGTAACTGAGCATGCCTGACCAGCAAGCTGAATTTGATCGACTGGTCATAATGCTAGGCAACAAGTTATAAACATCATATTTTGGGCCAGTAAATGGTACTGTTAGTGATTATTTGGGAAACCACTGAAAATATACAGAAAATATAGTTACCAGTAGTTATTGAGGAGTCAATATTTATAAGTAATTTCCATAGGATTATCTGCATACTATTTGGAGATTACATGGTTTTATTATTTGGGCTGTACGTTGGCAATGATGGGGGTAATCACGCTATCCTAACTTGCTTATTGTCTAGAGACTCATTTTCTCCGAAACCCTCCCTCCTACCCTTAACTTAAAGTGAATATATTCATGAAGGATGTGATATTCAATTATAGGAGCTTAAGCTTGTAACCGGAGAATCCCTTTTCCTTGGACCGTAACATGTGTAAGTCGCTAATTTCCAATCTGTGAGAAAAAAATCATTTACACAACTGTTCTCTACTGGGATTTGATCGGTCTTTGAAAAATCAGTGTAAAAATGTTACTTCCATTTATATTCACTGGGGAGAATAGGTTTCCAACTAAATTTGATGACTAGGAATCCGTCCGCAGACTATAAGGTCATTAAATCAAATAGCTCGAACTGTTAAAAAGAATTTAAATTGGACTTTTCACAGAGTTTAAGAACCTCTTGCCATTTCTTCACGCCTCCATTTGGTAATGACTGGGTGGCAGGATGTTTCCGAGTCTGATGGCAAGGACTGTTAAGTCGTCCTTGGTAACTTAACTGAAACAGTATATGTGTAAATCCAATGAAAATCCCTGGCCCTTTACAGCTTCGGTCCCACTGGAAATAAGATCACAGTAGTGTTTACAAAAGTCTATGATTCATTTGGCGAGGAAGCCATGACAGCATGCCCTGCTGGCATGTGAAATCTAAGAAACTGAGGCTTAGCAAAATATTCTAAGAGCACAATAATGAGGGTGAGGTAATTACTAGGAGTTAATTACTGGTAATATTGCCGGCCTAAGTACGTGAATGGCTTCACTGTACATGTCAACTATTTCTGTCCATGACAACTACTGTAGTTTTTCACCGTTACATTCCCCGTATGACAACATCTGGTTCAATGTGTTCCCCCCCCCCTGTTTTATGAGCTCACGCTATCTTATTGAAATTAAAATCAGAAAATCAGTACTCTTATTTTTTTCACATGCCATTAATGTTTAAATTATAAAGTAACACTCAATTTTCAGAATTTTAGGAAAATTTGAATTCCTCTGAACACTCACTAAAGAGAATTCGTCATTAGGGCCATGTTCAGGTTTTGTAAGACAGCGGCCGTTCTTTGACACATAGGGGAAGATTTATCAAAGGGTGTAAAATTTAGACTGGTGCAAACTACCCACAGCAACCAATCACAGCTCAGCTTAAGGCAGTGCTGAAAGGAAAGCTAAGCTGTAATTGGTTGCTGTGGGCAGTTTGCACCAGTCTAAATTTTACACCCTTTGATAAATCTCCCCCATAGTCTGTGTAGTTCAGCCTGCACGGTACTGCAGATGAACGTGAACATCACTTCTTTGGAATTCCAATTAGCCATTGCAAGTCTGTCCGGAGCCGCACTTTACATTGTCTGCACAGTCAATTTTGTGAGGCCGCTATTCAATGTCATTTTTTTGCGCGGCCACATGGAATCCCGCCTGGAGTGTATACAGTTTGTATACACTCCGGTCAGGATTCCATAGTAATTAAAGAGATTGGCCGCTGTCATTAAATAACGGCCATTGTTGCAAACCTGTAACAATGGCCGTTGTTTAATGAAAATATACGTTGTGTGAATGTGGCCTTATACTGAACATGTTGTATACTGTCCTATATGTCCTATATGTCCTATATGTCGTATTCAGTCCTTCAGCTTCTCTTACCAAATGTTGAATTTATGTCTTGTTCTTCTTACCTTCTAATACTGATATGTACATATATGATTTTTTCTTTCACTGCCTGCTGATCATTCTCTTCTGTTAGGCGCAAAGTCCCGGGGGTATCTGAGTCCTGTTAGCTACAGACATGCTGGACCAGCCAGCATCATTACTTCCTGCAGTCCTATTAAAGTAAATAACTTGACCGTCTTCTCAATATTTTATTAAAATAAATGGGCGGGGGGTGGGAAGTGTCACTGTCATTTTTTTTCTGCAGAAATCAATAGTACAGATGATTTTACTTTGTATTTGGGTTTATTAGGCAAATATGCCATTATCTGCATTCAAAAAGATTTCCCCCAGGTGTCCCCCCCTCCCTCTCTCTCCTTCACTGCTCATTATCAGGAAATCTGACTAGTTTACATCAGTTGAGCCCTGTCTAATCTATGGAGAGGGGAGGGGGAGAAGGGAGATAAGTCACCAGCAGAGAGCAGAGAACAAAGGATTACACAGTGGGAGCTGTGTGAAAGCTGGTATTCAGAGGTCAGAGAGGTCAGTGCTCACTTCAGAGGAGATAGCCCGGTGATGTAGCTGTAAATTAACTCTTTATTGTCCTGTTTTAGTGCCTCATCTCATTCCACCCCACCCCTCATAGAGAACCATAAAGACAGGGGGAGAGCTTCAAACTGCTTTTTCATGATAGAAATGCATTTCTTAAAATTGCCTGTACTATTGATTTCTGGGGGGGGGGGGAAAAACGACAGTGACACTTTAAAAATAGATGCAAAGTAACTAGTTGTTGTTTTTTTTTTTTGTTTCTACTACAAAATTAAAATGTATTATTATTTATGATTTTTGGTAAAACACACATTTTCTCTTTTTTATGTTTGTCAGTTTTGATACATAGTGACTTAATAGAGTCAAGGTATCCATAGTATAATTATAACAGCACATTAACTGTTGTTGTGACTCCTTCCAAAATAAGCATTGCCAACATATTATCAAAGTGATGATATTTCCTCTTCATAAATACAGTATGTTGCAACCTGACCTGGGGTACATTTTTTTCCTTAATATGAGTATTCAGTATTTATGACATGATATTTATTTTTTCAGAAAAGGAATTTTTTGAACTGTTTAACAAGATATGCCTAATGTATAGAACACTTGGAATTCCAAATTATCCGGAATACTCGCACCACTTTACTTGTCGGAAAGACTGATATCTGAGCTTCAATTAAAAAATATGGATTTTTTCTTATTGTTTCTCTATGTCCTTGAATCAGATTCTAGCAACCCAGATTTTTTGTTTTCCTTAAAAAATGAATTTTAGTAGAAGTAGTTTCCTTTGTATATGCTAGCGTCTCATGTTTCCAGACATTAATAACTTTTCTAAAGTGGCATTCCATAGGAAATGTACAAAAACAGATCAAATAGATTTAAGTCTGACTCATAAGTCGTTGGCTATGGTTGTGCATTGTATTAACCAATATTAATCTCATATGGATTATCCTTATTAATAATACAGATCATATCCTAATGCATGGCCATCATAAGACATATTCATCAAATTTATATGAATATTATTTATATATAATTTATATTATATAAACAAATTATATAGGCTACATATAAAATTTGGGATAGACTGAAACCATAAGAAATCTTGAGGATCATCAGCAGACCTGACAATCCTACAATCTATAATATTGTTAAAGGGGCTACCGGGGGAGTAGAAGAGTTTTGTGCTTTCTCTCTTCTGTTCTCTTTACATCTTGGAAGTATACCTTCTTAAGCAAGAATGGGCATACGCCATTCGTGGTCATTGCATGTGGGCAAAACTATTTGGTTCAGAGGAGGTGCATCTAGGTCCTGCTTTAGACTCCCTGAAGATGTATCCATACATTTTAGACATCTCTCTCTCTATTTGCCACATGTATACAAACTCATCTCAACCAATTGTGCAGGTGCTCTAAATGTAGAGAGGTAGGGAAAGCCACTGCAAGACACCCCGGCCGTTATCTTACTTTTCTTGGACATGTTTAAATCCAATGTGTCAAACTATCATCTCCCCAACATCTGCTATCAAAGAGAATTGGGAGGCCCCCATACGTATTTGATGGTCAAATATCGGTCAAATTTAATGTGTATGTACAGTTTAACCCCTTCGGGACCAGGATAATTTTCATTTTTGCGTTTTCGTTTTTTCCTCCTTGTGCTTAAAAGGCCATAGCACTTGCATTTTTACACCTACAGACCCACATGAGCCCTTATTTTTTGCGTCACTAATTGTACTTTGCAATGACAGGCTGAATTTTTGCATAAAGTATACTACGAAACCAGAAAAAAATTAAAAGTGTGGTGAAATTGAAAAAAAATGCATTTCTTTTATTTGGGGGGAATGTGTTTTTACACCATTCGCCCTGGGGTAAAACTGACTTGTTATGCATGTTCCTCAAGTCGTTACGATTTAAACGATATATAACATGTACAACTTATATTGTATCTGATGGCCTGTAGGAAATTCAAACCATTGTTAACTAATATACGTTCCTTAAAATCGCTCTATTCCCAGGCTTATAGCCAGGGGCGTAACTACCACTGTTGCAGCCATAGCAGCTGCTATGGGGCCCACCGCATCAGGGGACCCTGTTTCCTATTCCTGCAATGCACTGGTCCCCCTGAGCTGTCATCATTTTCAGCATCAGGTGGCCAAGTGGGCCTCCCAGGTTCTGCAAGAGTCCCTTTTAACTGCAAGCACCCCTGACAAGCCCTTGCAGTTATGACTAAACTTGACGGTTGAGTCGGGAAAGGGGGCCCCAATCAAAAGTTTGCTATGGGGCCCAGCCATTTCTGGTTACGCCCCTGCTTATAGCGCTTTTATCCTTTGGTCTATGGGGCTGTGTGAGGTGTCAGTTTTTGCGCCATGATGTTTACTTTCTATCGGTACCTTGATTGCACATATACAACTTTTTGATAGTTTTTTATTACATTTTTTCTGGATTTGATGCAACCATAATTGCGCAATTTTGTACTTTGGGATTTTTTTGCGCTTACGCTGTTTACTGTGCGAGATCAGGAATGTGACTAATTAATAGTTTGGGCGATTACGCACGCGGCGATAGCAAACATGTTTATTTATTTATTTATTTGTTTACTTTTATTTAAAACCTGGGAAAAGGGGGGGTGATTCAGACTTTTATTAGGGGAGGGGGCTTTTTACTAATAACAACACTTTTTTTTTTGTTAACACATATACTAGAAGCCCCCCTGGGGGACTTTTAGTATATATACTTTGATCTCTCATTGATATCTTTGCTGTATAGATATACAGCAAAGATCATTGAGATCGGCACTCGTTTGCTTTCGGTTGCTGCAGCCGAATACAAACGAGTGCCGTGCCGGGGACGGCGCCATCTTGGACAAGTCCCCGGCCGGCATTAGACAGGGAGATCGCACCTCCGGGATAACGTCCCGGAGGAGCGATCTCCGCCACTAGACACCAGGGAAGTGCTGCAGCCGGTAATCGGATGCAGCTGTCATGTTTGACAGCTGCATCTGATTACTGTATTAGCGGGCACGGCGATCGGACCATGCCCGCTAATACCGGCGGTCCCGTGCTACAAGCGGCACCCGGGACTGCCGCAGTTCAGAGCGGGGTTGCCGTACAGTTACGTCCTCTTGCGGGAAAGGGTTAAAAGGATTTGCCCATGACACCAATTGATCCCCTATTAAAAGCATAGAGGAGGAATGTCTGATTGTTGGAGGTTGCATATTGGGACCTCTTAGGAATAATAGCAATGGGGTCCTGTGTTCCCCCGGGGTTAATGGAGCAGCAGTTGGTTTTGTGTGCTGTTCCATTCAAGTTTATATGACCCACATTCAGCCCACAGCCCCATCAGCCTTTCATCTCCTATCCTGGGAGATCAGGATTAAACATAGCATCAAAATTAGTTTTCATGCACATAACCAAAAAATTACCAAAAATATTTTGTGCCATTTATAACTCGCCATTGCTTTCGGAACAATACACATGTGATATGGGGTTCACATACAACTTTTAATATAAAATCAAGCAAAAATGACATGAATAAAGTAAATGGAAGACTGGTTCATAAGGAGAAAAGACCCTGCCCGCGAGGGCTTATGGCCATACAATTTACACAGTTATCCTTAAAGCGACTCTATACCCACAATCTGCCCCCTCCTAACCACTTGTACCTTCGGATAGCTGCTTTTCATCCAAGATCTGTCCTGGGGTCCGTTCAGGAGGTGATGCAGGTAATGTCCTAAAAAAAATATTTTAAACTTTGATTTGTGATTTGTGTCGAATTGGCGTGGGCTAGAGTGTCTGTGCCCAGGCTTGCACCACCTCTCCGTCCCTCCTCCCCACCCTCTTCACCATAAGGAATGCCCCTTTTCTATTAATCACTGGTCTGAAAACTGCACAGGTGCCTTAACGATCCAACACGTGCAGTGTTCTTACAGGTAATGAATAGGAGAATACCTGCGTTGGGCATTCCTAATGATAAAGAGGGCGGGGAGGAGGGACGGAGGACTGGTGCAATTCTAATGCACAGACACTCTAGGCCACGCCAATTTGACACAGGGCTGCAAGTTAAAAAGTTGTTTTTTAGGGCAATAACTGCATCACCTGCCGAACGGACCCAGGACAGATCTTGGATTAAAAGCAGCTATAAGAAAGTACAAGCTGTTTGTGGAGGGCAGATTGTGGGTACAAAGTCGCTTTTATGCAAGTTTGGCACGTTGGGCATGATTTTCTATGGGAAATAGTTTAGAATATTATTTCTAATACGAAAAGTTTCCATGAAATCTATCTGTGGGTAAGTAGATAACTTTCAATGGACTTATGAAGGATTAGCGTGGCCACATTACCATCACATGGACTGATTTGAGCATATGTTAAGAATTCTTCCATGTCATGTCAGTGTTCCATATGGAGTATATTTCTTGTTGATTAGAGTGAACCCCCCCCCCTCCCCCCCAAATATATTCTGCGACCGCTTCATTAAAATGAATGATGTTTCTGCATGTAAATGTGTATTTATTTGCTTTGCGGATAAAGGCAGCCCTTCAGCTTAGTGGAGGCCTCCATGCAGAGCGGGGTAGTGTGCCATCCAGCATCTATTTTAAGCCATGGAATCGCCTTCTAAAAAAAGGATCATTGCTTAATTTCTCAAACTTTAAATCAACCAAGGTGTTCTTTTTATTTCTTCAGAGGAGAGACGCTCCGCAACAATTTCAGTTTTGCATTAAACTTTTGCTTTGAAGCCTAAACAAATTAGAGAAGTCTGGGACTTTATTTTCAGAGTTCATTAACTACTTCACAGCGAAAACCTTTTTCTCACGTTCCAGATGTTGTGGTTTTCTTGACCTCAGTTTATATTTCCAGATGATGTGAACAGGCCAGCGTTACATTCTGCTCCAAGTAGTTTCTCGGGGAAATCATCGGAGATTAGAAATAACTAGAGCCAGGCCGAATTGTTAGATATAAACACTATACATTTTTCTTGCCGAATTTTATGTCACATTAGCATTACACCGCTGAGGTCACCGCCAGACGATGCGGAGGGAATGGAAAGAGGAAAGTTGCAGGATTGGATGTGTCGGTTTTAGTTCACACTGATGGAGTTGCTGTTTTTTGCTGAAGGTCCATTGACTAATGGACTGGTGACTAATGTGTTTCTCGGAAGTTATAGTCTAGTTGGATTCACTTTTTATCATGTAAAGAGAAGCCCGCTGCGTTTACGTTATGTTATTTTAGAAATTTTAATCAACAGAGAAGGGAATATGTACAAGTGACGTGGTTAAATTCAGGTCAACGTGTTCCTTCTAAGGGCCCTATTACATGGGCTGGTATGGGACGGGGTGGGTTGGTGATGGATGGGTGGGAGCTCAGACCCTACTCCACCAGGACCCTTTCCACCAATCAAGAGGGTCTTGTGTGACCTTGGGACTCCTGCGGAAAGTTTGGCGGGGTAGGCACCAATAGAGTGACTTTAGCCTAATGCTTGAAATCTAACCAAGGTTTCCAGTTTTTTAAATATTTGTCATGAGACCTAACAGCCCAACTAGTCAGTTCCTCAAATCTGCTGATTTGGTTTACTTTTGGCGAATTACATTTAATTTTCCATCAAGTAGAAGGTACAGGCACATGATCATCCCTTCGTGCCAGCTGTAACTAATGTCTGATATCCAATTGAAATGACTGGGATCAGAGATATCTCCAATCCTTTCCACTTATCTCCTAAGATACCTGGTCATCTAAACACTTTACTGAAAAGATAGGGCTCCCTCAATCAGCCCATTAGCACCTTCAATACTGGAGTGCTGGAGTGCTGATGGGTTGTCATTAGTGATGAGCGAATAGTGAAATATTCGAATATTCGATATTCGTACGAATATCTCCGGAATATTTGAATATTCGATCGAATATTCGATCCCATTAAAGTCTATGGGAACAAGTTTTCGATTATTGAAAAACATCTATTTGACCACTTGGAGGTAAAAACCGGAAGCTGGGGGATTTGAACGCTTATTTATTTGGCGAACTATTCGATAATATTCGATAGATCGAATACCTTACTATTCGATCGAATATCTATTCGATCGAACAGTATTCGCTCATCTCTAGTTGTCATGGTGACCAAGGGGCTAACAAAGGCCACTACCACATCAACTATCTGTATTCCTAGGTGTATTTAGCTTTATTCCTTTATTTTAAAAACATATATATTTATCCTGTTAAAAAAAACAGATTCTGAATTTTTAAGCTATGCTTTCCGAGACATAGAACGTTTTGAGGGATTGTCATACCATGATTGAAGTACCTGTAACTCTTTGATACTTCACAATGCATGAACAACCTCCTCCCCATGACACAAGAGTAAAGAGTAAAAATCTAAGTCTCACCTACCCCCACTTACCTACCCCCACTGGTCAGTTCCCATCCATTTGCTTCTGATCCTCCACTATTCATGTCTTATGACTGCTCCTGAGATGAGACCTTGGAACAGGACCTGCAGGGGACCTCTGGTAGATAAGTATAGCTTCTTTTTTTTTTTTTTTTTATTAATTTCTCTACAACTGCAGCCACACTATGACACCCCTAAACTGTTTGCGTCATGTACAACACAAGTCTAAAGCCCCAGTACTTTAGTAGGAGCAGATTGGCTAACAGCTGAGGGCCTTCAGGAGAAACTAGAATGGTTTTGTAACTGTTTTTTTATCTTCTTCTTTGTCAGTGAGTGACAATGCTGCTGTCTCTATTTGATCCAGTGATCGCATGATCAGATCAGCTCTGCCAGTGACTAATGTCAAAACTATTTTCTGCTGTAACTGAGATTCCAATGGATGCTCAAGTTACAGTAAAAAAAAAAAAGAAAGGGAAAAGAAAAAAAAAAATTCAAAAAAAAAAACACAGCTCTCCTGCCCATGCAAACAATCTCCATAGCTGCTCTCTTCAATTGAGAGTATACTAAGAGGGATATTATCATCTGAGCTTGTTATCCACTGCCTGTTGAGGATAACAAACTGATCGCTAGGGGTCCTAACACCCAAACCCGATTGATCCTGAGAACAAAGAGTCAATTGCCCCACAGGGAATAGAATGCTAAGTATGCATGTGCAGTCACTGTGTGCTGCCACTCCATTCATTCTCTATGTGTCCCCTTCCTGGAATCTGTGCGGGTCCGGGTGGTCGGGCTCCCAACAATTAGTGTGTTATTTCCTATCCTATGGAAAGGAATTGTAAAAACCTCATTTCAAAGTTTCAAATTGAAATAAAAAAATTTTAAGTTTTGCACACATAATAAAACAAAAAAAAATCATGAAAAAATATGACAAAAATAATTTTTATTTAAATAAAATGTCAATTTTAAAGTAGTATCTGGTCAGTAAGAGGTAAATAGAAATAAATATAAAACATTTACACTTGTCTATTTGTTCATTTGTACAAAAAGATAGACAAATATTAAAATCAATGGGGTAGATTTATCAAAGGGTGTAAAATTAAGACTGGTGCAAACTGGCCACAGCAACCAATCACAGCTCCTCTTTCCTTTTACCAGAGCTGGAAGCTGAGCTGTGATTGGTTGCTATGGGCAGTTTGCACCAGTCTACATGTTACACCCTTTGATAAATCTACCCCTATATCTACAGGGAAGATCAACACCTAAACATCTACATTCAATAAATAAATAAGGCGAATCTCAGCATGAGAAGTGATGCTACCAGTCCAGAAGCTTACATGATACAAGATGTTATTATCCAATACAGTAAATAGCCACATTCAGATGTTTTCAAGTATAAAATTACACTTGGTTGCCGTCTTTGACAGGTGTCAAAGCTAAACATTTGTCTAACGGCCTTGCAAATGAATCCCTTTTGGCAGAAACTGCAACCAAAGTTTGGATGCCGCTTTGAAAGAACATAATATAAGGGTAAATTCACACGGGCGGATCTGCCGGGAGTCTCACGCATGAAATCCGCAGCTAATCCGCAATACACGTATTAATAATAATAATAAGAATAATACGTGTATTGCGGATTAGCTGCGGATTTCATGCGTGAGACTCCCGGCGGATCCGCCCGTGTGAATTTACCCTAAACAGTATATTAAATGTATGTAAACACCAATATGATCGCAGATTGCTACAGGGGGTCAGGAGGCCCCTTTTAGCAGATGATGCCTGTGCAGGAAGACAGAGGAGGACAGCACCGACATGAGAGCTGCAGCAATGGGGGAGCGGGTGGGAGGTGAGTTGTTTGTTTTTCCCTCCTTTCATGTGGGCAGTTAGCCTTGGGCCCCCAAGTAGTCGCCCAAACTGCCCACATTATAATTCACCACTTTCTGGGAAGATAATTTTCCCTTTAAGTCAGTGTTTCACTCCACTTAGGAGTCTTAGAACATGATTAGGATATATGCCAAAATCTCCCAAAAAGGATAGTATATCTGTAGACAGCTTTTTGGGGTTTTGTTCCTAATCAGTACAGAGCAGGGTGCTATGACCATGTTCAGACCTTGTAAGAGACCGGCCTTTACGTGACCCGGCCGGGTCACGTAATGGCCGGTCTCAGAAAAGATAATTCCGGATGATCTTTAGCGCTGCTTAGTTCTGATGGGGGCGCATCCGTGCGTGCCCGCAACAGAACTCCCCACTGCACACTATAGAGCGTGCGGCCGTAGCCACTTGCTCTTCAGTGTGCATTGACAGGGTTTTCTGCAGCCGCTATTCATTGACATGTCAGTTTCTCGCAGCGCGGCTAGGGATCGCAGCCAGAGTTTATACCCTCAGCAACCAATCACAACTCCTCTGTCATGTTACCAGAGCTGAATGCTGAGCTATGATTGGTTGCTGTGGACAGTTTGCGCCGGTCTAAATTTTACACCCTGTGATAAATCTGGGCCTATGTGTATACACTCCGGCTGTTGTTGCAATCGGCAACAACGGCCGTAGTTTTACGAAAATATACGTAGTGTAAACATAGCCTAAGTCTCCACAAATCTTTATGACACTTTCCGCAAAAAGAATCATTACCCCTTTGGTCCCATGACAATAGACCTCTAATAGCCAGAACCTTCCTTACTACTAACAAGGCCGAGTATTTGTTTGTAGGCTTAGCTCACCAGGTACACTATGAATGCTTGCATTGGCACTGTGCATTGGCATTTACATTTTAGCAAATTCAGCTTGCACCTGACCATGCGTCATAGTTGTTTCAGATGAATTTTACAGGCATAAGAATGTGTGAAAATGTGTGCGAACTAACATTTATTTTTGCCCATTAAAAACAGGATGGGCAACTTACATTTTGGCAACTGAATAGCAATCAGACATTTTACCCTTGAATTCCACTAAACTATGTTCCCACAATGTCTTTTTTTGGCCATTTTGCAGACCTTTTTTCTTTCTTTTTTCTTTTTTTACGGACGTTATTTTGGCACCAAACTATGTCATAGTATCCAAATTATTGACTTAATTTGTATAAGCCAGACACATTCTGGCACTGAAATGTTAGCCATTTAAAAAAAATGTGAGTTAAATGGCCAAAGTAAGAAAAGAAGTTGTGGGAACATAGCCTAAATATGTGCACTTTGGGCTGATATGTCAAATGGGCGCTGAGGATGAAGGTAATTTTCTTACCTTGTTCGCCAGTGCCATTTTCCACTTTCACCGATTGGCCCCAACTGGCCCACCCTACTAAAGAATATTCATCTGGCACTCTACAGTGAAGTTGCTTTGGAGCAATACTTCAGAACGTTGGATAAATATTCATTAGGAGGGGTGGGCCACCCAGGGTGAATCGATGCACTGAGGGTGATAATTCTGCCCCTAGTCCACCAAACTGCCTCATTTACATATCTATTAAACTACAAAGTTCCTGAAAACGGCACTGGGGATCAAGGTAAGAAATAACCTTCATCCTCAGCACACCATACTCTATAAGGACATATCAGCAAGCTAGATGCCTATAAGCTAATAATATTTTCCCTTTAAGACAAATTTACAACTAAGCACTATCACTTTTTTTTTAACATGAACAGACTGGCGCCAGCGCAGGAATACCAGTGCCACGTTACTTTTTTTGATCCACCACCCAGATCCCGCGCATGCCGCCAGTCTGTTCCCAAGCACTTGCCGGGCATGAAACACTGGAGACAGGCCCGCTGGCCCCAAGTATGACAATCTCCCCTCCCCTCTATGGCGCAGCTTCATTGGTTCTAATGGAGCCACATCACAGAGGGGAGGGGGTTTCATCACACTGGGGGCCAACCAACCTGTCCCCAGTACTTACTACCGGACCAGTGCTCTGGAATAAACCAGCACTGTTTGTGGGCTTTACAAGAAAAGGTATGTGGCACTGGCACCCCCACGCCAGCGCTGGTCTGTCCATGTAAAAAAAAAAAGTACCTAGTTGTACATTCGCTTTAAGGCCATTCTTCCCCCATACACATAAACAGGCACCAAAAACACTACCCATAAACCCATAAGGCTTTATTCACATATACTGTTTAAAACCTTTAGTGCAGTATTGGGGCCAAACTCAGGAGTCAATATAAAACTCCTTTAGGTCTAACTTTTACAATGATTTTAAGAAAACTGGACACTTCAGCAAAGTCGTACTGTTTTGCCATATATTCATTAACATCATAACAAAAACCTTGAAACAAGTATTTCCTCTCTTTTGGATTCTCTCCTAGCTTTGGCTAAAAAAAAAAATACTGCATCAAAATCTGCTTCTCCTATAAAATAAAAGCAAAGTCGTAAGTTTACAAAATAAGAAGAAAGGAGATAAATAGATGGATACATTTTGTAAGTTTACTCAATGACATTCTTATTTTTATTTCTGCTAATGCATGGCTCTGCAGAATACTCCTCGCACGTTTGTCGTATACTTTTGCCATGGGGTTTGTTTATGCTCATTACTCATGGAGACAGGAAGCCTGAATGATTGGTCTGTGTATTTACTTCATGTGCCCTCGCTTGGACCTTTCATCAATCTTTAGATACTTAGTCACAAGTCCTGCAGTCAGTTATGCCATATTACTTGATAAAATGTGACACTGCATTTGGATGATGCATATTTAGTTATTTTGTAGCCTAATACTTCTCTAGTTAATGATTCTTCATTAAGATTTCTGAGAATGTTAGGAAACAACAACAATGGTTTCATACATAACTTTAAAACCGCCTCCCTATTATTGTGTAAGTTCACCTTATGCCACTAAAAGAAGCTCCGGCCTATCGAGGCATGGACTACACAAGAACGTTGATGGTGTCCTATGGTATCTGGCACCAATACACGTACGTAACATCCTACAGATGCCCTTTGACCTCTTTGATATGGTCCTCAAACCATTCCCGAATAATTTGTACATTGTCCTGCATAAAGAGGACACTGCCATTAGAGAATTGTAAAGCCATGAAAGGATGGACTTGGTCAGCAACATTTTAGGTGGGTGATACATGGCAAAATAAGAACCACATGAATGCCAGAAGCCAAGTTGTTTCAGCAGAATATTGCCTCAAACATCACACTGCCTTCACCAGCTTGCTTTTTTCCATAGTGCATCCTGGTGTTATCTATTTTCTGAAAAGGAAATACACATGCACTCGGCCATCCACATAATGTAAGATTCAAATAAATCTAGAAAAAGCTGAAAGCCGCACTCACCAGTCTTGATATTTGTGTAGACCAGTCCTGTCAAACTCTGGCCCGCGGTGCCATTATTTTTGACCCACCATGCTTTTCCATTGCTGTGTTAAATTTGGCCCACCTGACATTGCAGCAGATTATAATATGGGTGGTCCGTAGAGCTGCTTGGACCACCCATATTATAAGCTCGTAGGCCGCAGGCAGTTTTTAGCCCGTGGCCTAGAAGTCTCTCAATAGTGCCTCAACGCTGGCAATGTGGTAAAGTCATTGCGCGCTTCCTCCGACGGGCGCCTCCTGCAGCCTCTGGAGCCGCAGGAAGGGTGAGTCCAAGCTAAGGGGGCAGTCATGAACTACAGTAGGGACTGGCTTCTATTTTACAGACTATTCTTGAGGACTGGCGAGGACTGGCTTCTACATAAGAGACTGTTGGGGTGGGCTGGCTACTATATAAGAGACTATTTTAGGGACTGGCTTCTATATAAGACACAATTGGGGAGGGCTATATAAGAGACTATGGGGAGGGCTGGCTTCTATATAAGACACTATTGGGGAGGACTGGCTACTATATAAGACACTAGAGGGAGGGTTGGCTACTTTATAAGAGACTATTTTGAGGGCTACCTACTATATAAGACACTATAGGGAGGACTGGCTACTATATAAGACACTAGTAGGAGGGTTGGCTACCATATAAGACACTATTGGGAGGGCTGGCTACTATATAAGAGACTATGGGGGAGGGCTGGATACTATATAAGAGACTATGGGGGTGGGTTGGCTACTATATGAGACTACAGGGGAGGGCTGGCTACTATATATGAGACTACAGGGGAGGGCTGGCTACTATTTATGAGACTATGGGGGAGGGCTGGCTACTATATAAGACACTATTGGGAGGACTGGCTACTATATAAGACACTTGGTAGGGCTGGCTACTATATAAGACACTATTGGGGTCTGGTTACTAAATGGGACACTATCGGGAGGGCTGGCTACTATGTAGGTCTCTAATAGTAGGCCTGGCTAGTATGTGGGGTACTATTTGGGGTGGCTACTACATGGGGCACAAATATGGGATTACCTACTGAGGTATATAATGGGTAATTTTCATGTCGGGAAAATTACATTAGGATAGGCAGTGCCAGGAACGCCGCACGCTGCTCTTACAGTGCTAGAAACTCTGCATGCAATCTTCATTAAATATCATGGTTGGCCTGCGACTTTGTCCAATTTTTTAATTTTGGCTCACTGTGTATTTGAGTTTGACACCCCTGGTGTAGACTCTTTATTTCTATAGTGTGGACATGGTGAGGAAAGACGCCAGCCAAGTGCAGGTACAAGCCTGTTTCACGCAGGTACTGTATGTTCTTCAACAGACCCCCATGGGTCAGCTGAAGTGCATACCTGCACAAAATTTGTGGATGGTGCAGAGAAACTCCTATAGAGTAAGGGGGAGAGGTGACAGTATCACTTTAACCAATGTTATTTACCTCACCAGCATATAGTGGATAATGTAGTGATGATATATACAGTAAAAGGATAAAGTTATTGGGGAAAATGTTACAATTATAAAGAAGCTCTGGAACCCTTTTGGCTGCCTCCAGCCTAGATATAAGACGAGATATAGTCCAGCATAGAGGATAAAGGTTTAATATGACATCCTGTAGCACAACTGCCATAGATAATGCAGTTGGGCCTGTAGATCCTGCTCAATAATAGGTCATAGATGCTGGTGTCCCAGCTGGTTCCATAATTCTCATAACTGGCAAGAAATCTAGAGGCTTTTCTGAGCATGCCTTGCTGTGTGGCAGTGTGTTGTTCCAAATTAAAGGCAGGACTGAAGTGTTACACCATGATTAAGCACTAGAAGTTTGAAACGCGTTGGTATAGTTCTCCCTTGTGAAGTAAAACTTTTTAATATTTATTAATAAAAGGATTGCTTTTAGCAATTTTCAATTTTCAGAGTGCTGGATGAAATTCCTTGTTTATCCTTGCTTCGTAGGCAGCACCACCACTACTGATCAATGAAACATACTGGCTCCGACACAGGTGAACCACTCCAGGTAGAGGAAAATATACAGACTCTGTGGCTTAGAGGGTGCTATCGGCATAAAAGGAATATTTATTCCAAGTGGATAGAAAAAATATAGTGCCAAGCATTCACCCGTAGTAGCAGCCAATTCGGTCTTCACATAATGCAGAGATGGGGAGAGAGCAATGTAGGCACTCTCCACTGATGACGACTGTTTTGGGACTCCTCCCTTCTACTGGTAAGTGGCTCACCTACCAGTAAATGGGAGGAGGCCCGAAACGGTTGCCGTCAGTGGAGCATACCTGCTCTCTTCCCATCCCTGCATTATGTGAAGACACCACTACTACTAGATATATGTTATAATGTATACTAAGGAGGCAACTCCATGACTAGAAGAACCTAATTTGCAACAGTGTATGTGGAGGCTAAAGGAGCACTCTGGGCATAAAGTAAAATAAAATATGAAGGGGGTAGCAGGAGGTAGTAGGAACATAAGCTATGTCTACCCATCCTCATGCCCCTGCAATACAACACCACTGCTCATGGTCCTCCGCTGGTCTCCTTGATCTCCCGATGCTGTGATGTCATGACCGATCAGCCAGTCAGGGACTATGGCGGGACACCTCTGCAGTCACTGACTGGTTGAGTGGCTAGATCATGTCAGGGGACAACAAAGGAAGCTTGAAATAGGTGATTGGAGGCTGACTAGGAGTGGCAGTGTTTTACATTATGCCCAGAATTCACCTTTAATGTCAAAACAATGCTCAGTGTTTTAAAATAGCGGCCATTACTTGCCATAAAATGACGGCCATCCACTCAATTTCAACAGTGAGTGAACATAGGCTTTCTGGGGGAGATTTATCAAACATGGTGTAAAGTGAAACTGGCTCAGTTGCCCCTAGCAACCAATCAGATTCCACCTTTCATTCCTCACAGACTCTTTGGAAAATGAAAGGTGGAATCTGATTGGTTGCTAGGGGAAACTGAGCCAGTTTGACTTTACACCATGTTTGATAAATCTCCCTCTATGCGTTTTCAATCCACTCCTAGTTTTGGTTGCAAAATACTGTGTGTGAACATAGCCTTAATGTTACTCAGTTTTACAGGTTCTGTATTGTACACATAGACATGTTTCGAAAAGTTTTTATGCCCACTATAGGGCAGCAGTTTTACTTCAGGTGGATAAATGCTGCCGACAGTAAAGATGGGGAATATACTTAGTGCATCCCAACCCTTCATGTGTGTCTGATCTGCATTTAATTGGCTTTTTATTAGTGATATCTTACTAACATTCCATTACATTAAACAGGAACGTGAATTCACTAAATATGATTACAATGTATCTAAGTTCTCTCCTCGTCCAGTTTAAAATACATTTTGCTTATTCAACTAAAAATTATATATTAAAGGTGGATTATGCGTAGTGACATCTGATAGGACTGCACTGGATTGCCAAGTATTCTTGGCACTTACACTCTGGCACAGAGAATGGTTCTTGCACATTTCAGCTTGTAAGAGAACTTAACTACATTTGTAAAACTATTTACATTACTAGAAAATAGTCAGGTCGGGTTATATGAAGATATTACACCCTCCGTTGTGTTCTAGGGGTTTTAGAGTTTTAGTTGTGTTTGTCTTTTTTTTTTTTTTTTTTTATAAACAATATTAAATGACTCCCAGATATTCATGTATACACCCAGTTCTGGGTCTAAGTGCAACAGTATCTCCTGAAGTTAGGTGAACACACGGTATTTTCAGACTCATTTTGAGTCTTAATTTTTCAGACATTTTTCTCTGGCATTTTACATTTTTGAGAATATTTTTGCATTTTGAAACCATTCTTCTTAGGGGATATTTTGTGGATTTTTTAGATGTAAAAGTAACACTACCAAAAACATGGCCTACAGTACCTCCCAAAACTGATTAGTACTTTATAGTGGGATTTAAAATTTTGGGGCACCTAAGCAAAGTCTTTAACAGGACTCCCACCCTACATCTACTAATATTAATCCTTTAGATTTCTTATGTAGTTGAAGGGATTTAGGCCTCATTAAAGGAGAAGTCCGTTGATTTATAAAACCTGGCAGCCGGAAGGGGCAGGGAGGAAATTGGTTACAAATACGAAATTACCTCTCCCCGTGCCCGCAATGAGTGGCGGGACAAGGCACAGTTCCCCGCCGGGAGGCATTTTCCAAGCTGATCAACTGGCCACTCAGCCAATCAGTGACTGGAGTGGTGTTCTGCTTCAGTGACTGACTGGCTGAATGGCCAGTCCATTAGTCAGTTTGTGACGTGTCAGCAACAGAGATCCCAGAGCCCCTTGTGGACCCTGTGGCCGGTTCCACCGCTCATCGTGGCTCATCTCCCGAATATTCAAATATTCGATCGAATATTTGATCCCATTAAAGTCAATGGGAACAAGTATTCGATTATTGAAAAACATCTATTCGACCACTTGAAGGTAAAAACCGGAAGCTGGGGGATTTGAACGCTTCTCGAATATTTATCGAATATTCTGCAAACTATTTGATAATATTCGATAGATCGAACAGTATTCGCTCATCACTAGTGATGATAAAATATGAAAAATACCTTATTGGCTTTTATGGGTGCTGCTTTCTTTTATAATAAAGTATAGTAGATGTTACTGGTAATTTGACTCCTGGGGTAAATTTTATGGGAGAAGCAAAGGGGTAAACATATCTCTATCTCCAATATAATTAAAAAATATATATATAAATTTAATTCGAACTGGATTCTTACTGGGAGTTGGCCAGAGTTTCCCCTGTCTATGTGCTCCTCCCTGGGACCCAGTGTTAGGCTATGTTCACACAACATAAAAAATAGAGAAAAGGCAGCCGATTTTGATATAAAAAAAAAGTCAGTTATTGCCGAGATTTAAAGCGACTTTGCACCCACAATCTGTCCCCCACAAACCACTTGTACCTTCGGATAGCTGCTTTTAAACTTTTAAAGGTGCAGTTCTGTGCCAAACTGCTGTCGCCTAGAGTATCTGTGCCCTAACTTTGCACCGCCTCTTTGTCCCTCTTCCCCACCCTCTTCATCATTAAGAATGTCACTGGCAGGATTTTTCCTATTCCTCTGCAGTGATCACTGCACAGGTGCCTTAACGATGTAGCTCATGTGCCGTGTTCACACAGCTGATGAATAGGAGAATACCTGCCTTGAGCATTCCTGATGATGAAGAGGGCGGAAAGGAGGGACAGAGAGGTTGTGCCAGCATAATGCACAGACACATTAGGGCACGCCAGTTTGACACAGGGCTGCAAGTTTAAAAGTTGTCTTTTAGGATAATAACTGCATCACCTGCCGAACTGACCTCAGGACAGATCTTGGATTAAAAGCAGCTATCTGAAGGTAGTATCGGTTTGGGGTGGGCAGATTGTGGGTACAGAGTCACTTTAATTGACTGCAATTGTAATGGCCCAGAAAGGTATTTATTGTCAGGCGTCTGGAGATGTATTGTTGCTATTGGCAACCTTAGACAGTCTGTATTGGGACCTATGTATTTTCTGCTTTTTCCTAACTCTCTTATGGAGATAGTGTTTTCTGTCATATATTCATTCAATATGTTGTTATGTATTAATCGCTAATGATAGAAGTGTTGAGCTTGATCAGTGCTCCTCCCCTGCAACCTATCACACTCTAGTGATTTGCCAGGGGGAAAGCTAGCTCCGCCCACCTTCTACCCAGAAGGGCTGTGCAGTCTTGTCAGTGACAGTTGGTAGTCTGGCATTGCTGGAGTCACATCTAACCTCCCTACGTCACCTCAGTAATCCTGTCAGACTCCATCTTCAACCCCCTAACCTGTTTCCAGTCAGCCATAAGGACTAATACGTGTCTCTAAAGTCTCAGCAGGACATCCTCTGTATTTATTAGTGCCTGCTGTCGGATTGGTGAAGTGATAGAGGGTCTCCCATTCACCGTCCACATCTTCCTGGCTTCCATGTCAGTGTGTCCATGCGTCTTCCTCCTACATGATAGCGAACGTTGACAGCATCAAGTCTCTTCAGTAACTTCAAGTATCTATTCACACGTACCTTATAAAGGCTGAAAAACTGCAAAGTCCCTGGAACAGGTCTGTCTACTTCAAACCCTATTTATCCACCAAGTCTAAGCTATAATAACTAAGGTAACCCTCCCCCTGAAGCAAAGGACTCTGATCAAGCCAACAGTATACCGTTATCAGATGCCCCTGTATTGGATTGTACATAGTTATCCTTCAAGTAAAGTCTTAATATACTTTCACCGCTATTGTGTGAAGACTTTTATTAAAAAATTATATGTCCCTGTGTGTATGCTGAAGAAGACAAGGGCCCCACCGTGACAGGAAGGTTTCAGAAGGTAAGCCCTAAGGTTGCACTACACCACCCAGCAACACAACCCCTCAGCCTATCACAGCACAACACCAATGGGACATTATACAATGGCAATGCATTGAAGTCAATGGAAAGACGGACGTCCAATGCACACAATGTATTGAATGACAAATGTTTTTACCGTGGATGTCAAGTTAATGAACATGAATATTATTTTTGGACGTCTTTTGCAAACAGCTGATGTTTTTTATTAGTTCTTCACACACCGAAAATAATGATCACGTTTATTATTTTGACGTCCGCGGTAAAAACGTCCGTTATTTAATACATTGTGCGCATTGGATGTCCGTCTTCCCATTGACTTCAATGCATTGCCATTGTAGTCAGTAAATCACGGCAAAAACTGACGTTTTTTTAAATACCAAAATCGGCCACCTTTACTTTATTTTTGATGTTGCGTGAACATAGCCTATTCATGTAAGTGAATGGAGCTGTATACAACCATTTGCATGGCCAGTACGTCCACTCCGGGGACTAGAAACAATGATCAATACTTCTACAGATTGACAACATCAATGTGTTCTAAATGTACACTGAGAGACATAAGAATGCCAAGCCAGTCAAACCTGATGAAGTTATAACTATTCAAATTGTAAGACTTTTCCATGTTTTTCTTAAATTAACAATTAAAAAAAGTTCCAATCAATGAATTTTTACAATGTTTCCTCCAAACACGTTGATAAGGTTTGTTATTATTTGTTTACATCATCCAACTTTATTTACTATTTGCCTTTGTTACCTTCATTTTACCTTTGTTACATGGCAACATTCAAAAAAAAATATTTTGCTGAAACTTGAATTAAAAAAAAAAAAAGAATTTTCCATTCCTCATTTCTTTCCATTTTCATGAGATGTTGTTGTCTCATCTCCAATTGTAAATATGAGTTCCGGTGCATGAAAGCTGTTTTTTTCTTTATTTTCTCGTCGAGATTTAAAGGACTGAAAATAATGCTGGAAGTCATCAGAGTCATAGTTGGAATAGAGAGTGTTAATTCTTCCATATCTAAGCTTCTTTGTAGAATTTTCCCTTTGTCTCTTGCCCCAAGTCATTAAACACTAATCCCATCAGCCTTTCTAATCCGCTGCAGTTGAGCTGGAGTCCAGTTTCCTAAACTTGTCTTTGTTACCATTCTAATAGACAGCTTGCTCTGGATTTTACTAGCTAGAGAACCATTTAGGCTTTTCCTATTGCACTCCTTTAATGAAGTACCATTAATGAATATTTCCTTGCTTTCAGACCCTGTTTAAGGCATCAATTGGTTTAGCGCTAAGTAGGCTAAGATGTGGAGTAATATGGCTGTTAAAGGGAGAACCTTGGAAACAAGAACTTTGAGGTCACCGCTTGAGAAGTCATAGGTTTTAATTATTTAGGCTTTACAATAGAAAATCTTCCTTTTGTCATAGACAAAAGAAAACAAAACCAAAAAAAATATATAAAAGAGATAACAAAAAAGTTTGGGAACTTAGATGTTTTGTATAGGAGGAACCATGCTTGAACGGAACCTGGTTTAACCTCCTTTAAACTTACATCATATTTGAAGAATTAAGATCTTTACGGTGAAAACTCCTTGATGTTTAATTTTATATTGTTCACATAAAATATATTAAAGTCAGCAAGAATCTTATTAACTGGCAACCTAGGTGTTGAGTTTCTGCACTTAAAAAGCCTCATTCATAGATATTCACTGTTCATCCTGCCAAGCAAAATGTGCTATTTAGACCAGATCTGGCTCTGGCGTAGCCTCATTGATGCGAGGTTGTTGTGAAGTGCATTTAAAGTATATGAAGTGTTATTCTTAACACGAGGATATTTCTGGCAGTCTTAAAAACGATAGGATACCATAAAAATTAACTTCACATAGGTGGTTACCATATTTTTTACGAACTGATTTTCGAATCTACATGTCTAAGCATTTTCGGGCGGCCTTCGCCGGCTTCTAAGAACCTCGAGAACACACAAATGTAACGGATAGAAATCCCTTTAAAGTGACACTGGTGATGGGAATGTAGAAGTCGTGTTTTGCTTTCATTTAGCAAGAATTTTCTTAACAAAGTCAAACAAACATTTTTAGAAGCTAAAAAAAAAAAATAAAAAAATAACATAAGCCGCTATTTTGTAGCCAAACAGCAGAAATCCAGATTTGAGGTAAGAAAATGTTAACTCATAGAAAATGAGTTGTTACCATTGGTAAAACCGTATGATGTTTCAAAACCTCTGCGGTATCTCATCTAACAGGGAAGGATAAATAGACAAATGAGAAACATGTGGCAGTCACAGGGTATCATAGGCCAAACACCAGAATGGACTATATGGGCTAGATTAAATGTATAGACATTTAATGGGTGTCAGAAAGTTATATTTATCAGCTGCTGTACGTCCTGCAGAAAGTGGTGTATTGTTTCCAATCTGACACAGTGCTCTCTGCTGCCACCTCTGTCCGAGACAGGAACTGTCCAGAGCAAGAAAGGTTTTCTACAGGGATTTGCTACTGCTTTGGACAGAGGTGGCAGCAGAGAGCACTGTGTCAGACTGGAAAGAAAACATTACTTCCTGCAGGACATACAACAGCTGATAAGTACACAGATCTGTATAACTTTCTTACACCAGGGAAAAAAAACTTTCTCTGGAGTACCCCTTTAATAATCTCTGATTATTTGATGGTTATGAAAGCTGAAACTGTAACCTCAATGAGGTATTGCATGGCAACAAATGAATGGACCATCGTGGGCTGTCCAGGATTATAAAAATGTACCACGCCTATCCTCAGGTTGTGTGTGCTATTAAAACTTAGATAATTTATTTCCATGAAACTGAGCTGCGATACCACAAACAAACTGAGGACAAAAGTGGTGCTGTTTCTGGAAGGTGGGATTAATGTTTTCTAATCCTAGAGAACCTTCTTAATGCAGAGAGGGGCTTCCACAGTGGACGATAACTAGAGTCCTAAGAAGGGCACTCAGGTGCTTTGCATTGGTAATCGGTGGCAGACAAGATTAAGGAGGTGTTAAACTTGAAGAACTCTATCCATTATAGAACTTGGTATTAAAGGGGAATTCCAGAATATTTGTTTTTGAAAATAGCTTAGGGTGGGAAAAAAAGTAATGCATACTCACCTGCCACCAACCTCCTATTGGTGCCATTCAGTCGTCCCTGCTAGGCATTTCCTGTTCTTCTTTAAATATACAGCTGCTTGCATAGCCAGTTGAATCGGCACCAATGGAAGATTGACCTAAGGCAGGTACATGTTTATTTTCCTTTTCTTTATACCTTAGCCCTTTTGTGTATAGAATTATGGGATATGATAGTTTTTTTCCTTTTCAAGCAGCAGTGTGATTAAAGGGGTTCCCCAATTAAAACTTGTCCCTTATCTACAGAATAAGGGACAAGTAGAATATTGCTGGGGTCCAAGCTCTGTGTCCTTGGCGATCTCCGGATGGGCGCCTGGCTCCTTTTATTTAAATAGAGCCACTGGTCGGCACATGACCCAAGGATCTATTCATTCAATATAGAGCCACCAGAAAGAGTTGAGTGCAGTACTCTGCTCTCTCTAGCAGCTGTATTCATTCTCTAAGAAGCCGCCAGAAGAAGCTGAGTGCTGTACTCGGCTCTCTCTGGCAGCTCCATTGGAAATGAATAGAGCATGTGACCCGCAGCTCTATTCAAAGCAAAGGAACCAGGGGCTGATCTGAAGGTCGCAGGAGGGCACAGGGGTAGGATCCTCTACAACCTCTTACTTGTTAACACTTACAAGTATGTTTTATTTGGAAAAACCCTTTAATATCGTATGTGATTCCAGTGTTTCTGTATTTACTGACTACCAAGTTTTATAGTTTTTAATAGTTTTTTATGATGCACGTAATTTAAAGTAAATGTTTTATCACTTATTTGTAGTCATACCCAGTCTCGTTTTTTGGCCCCTTTTGGCTCTAGAACCAGATTTTCAAGCAGAATGAATGTTTTGGTTGGTTTTTTTTACACAAAATACAGACTACGTACCCTGACATGTTAGTGTATATAGTTCCTCTGTAGACCTATGTATGGCAAACTGATGCAGCTGCAGCTCTATGGAAACAGCAAAAACAAATACTCTGTTTACTCCTGAATTTCTCCCCAACATCTTCTCCTGCTTGGTGCTAACCTAATTCTACTGTGCGCCAATCACAGATGCCTAAATATTGAAGGAACATCTGAGTTGCATTTTTCTTTATATTAATGATGGGTGCGGGGGCAGGCACAGGCTAAGGCATTAAGAAAAGAAGTGACAGAGAAGGCATGCTTCACAGGGAATGCCCACTGAGCTCAGGGCTTGCAGCAAGCAGAGGTGCCCTTTGCTAAGAGAGACATCTAGTCCCCTTTATGATGCAGGCAATGACACTAATAGGAAATGTGGGACTGACAGAATGTGGAATGTGGAAGAGTACAAGTGCAGAAAGAGGAATCTCCCACTCACATGTGTCATAAAGTAAGGTGCTGTGGGAAGGAGTAGTGCTTGGTGGTGTCCTGTGTCTGTTAGGATCCTATTCCATGGGCAGATACGGGTCCAATGAATACTGCTAGATCGGCACTAATTTACTGGGCCTATTACACAGTGCGATAATCATTTAGCAAGGGCTGCACGGACATCGTCACCTAAGTCCTTGCGGTCCCTGCCCAAACAGTATACATTACCCATCTACGCTCCAGAGCTCCTCCTGCAGTCTGCTTCTTCCCCAGTCCTGCACTGCAGCTTCAGAGTGGCCTGTCTGAGCTGACAGGCCGCTCAGCCAATCACTGGCTGGGACCAGAAGATACTGAGCACAGAAGGAGCCCTGGAGCGTGGATGGGTAATGTATCCTGTTCATAGAATCATTAGCCACCAGCCATGCATTGCTATTACACGTATCGATGTGCGGTCGGTTTGGGCCTAAAGAAACGATAAGCCGATAATGGTTTCATCGGTTGATCGTTGTCTCTGTTACACTGAGGGATAATCGGCCGAATCGGGTCGATTAAGCTTATTATCGCTCTGTGTAATAGGACCCTTAGCAGGTTTGTCAAACTGAGGCTAATGGGCCTATTCCACAGAGTGAAAATCGGCTGAATCAGCCCGAATCGGCCGATTATCGCTCCGTGAAATAAAGACAACGATCAGCCAATGATTGTGTCATCAACTGATCGTTTATTTAGGTTCAAACCTAAAATCATCGGGCACCGACTGCGCATCGCTGTGTGGAATAGCGATGCGATGCGGGTGAGGTTGTCAGCTCACACAGGCCAACCGAAGCGCTGCTGCTGCTGCGTGTGGGACGGAGGCAAAAGGAGTGCAGGAGAAGACCTGCAACATGTTTAGGTAAAGTATGGTGTTTAAACAAGGGCTGCAAGGACATCGGTAACAGTGTCCCTGCAGCCTTCGTTAAACAATTATCGGGCCATGTAATAGGCCCAGTAAATGAGCACCAATCTAGCAGATCGGCACTCTTTTACTTTATTGATCGGGCCCCCATCGGCCCGTAGAATAGGTGATAAGTGATGGCAAGGAGGGAAAGTGTGAGGTTGTAAGTAGCATAAAACCAGATGGAACTAGTAGATGCCAGAATGTTTACCATGGAACAAGGAAGGTCATCTTGGGGCATCTTGAGACAACCAACGGCTTTATACATGTTTTCCAGGACTCGCTAGGGTGTCATCCAATATCTCCAGCCGCCACGCGTTAGGGTTTCGAGAATGTTGTCCAACCCGAACATTTCGGCAAGTCCACTCAACAGAAGTAATTGGTTTGGCTGACTGTAGTAAAAGGTGTATGGGCACCTTAAGTCTCTGCCTTATCCACTGGTTTGCTACATCCTGACCAGTGGCGACAGTGACGAAACCCAAAGAAAGTAATTCATGAGAAATTGATAAATGTAAAACCCAGTGGTTTTTAATATCACCTTCCCTGTTTTTCCTGTCTATATATCTTAGTAATCCGGATTTTTCCTGTGTTTTTTTTTTTTTTACCAAAGAAGCCGCACAGCACGTCGCTACTGTTTTAAGCAGACATAACTCTGAGTGTTATTCTAACCAAACAATGTTCCATTGACAAATCATTCAGACCGCTAATGAAAATAAATTAGATTTACTTACTTGCGCAGCCCCTCAGAACAAGGTGACACGCATTTCTAAGTATCACCATGCTGTGATTTCTCGTAAGAACAAACAGATTACTTTCTCCAGCAAATTTCCACTTTTTGAAACATTTCTACTGTTGGCAATTCAAGTTACATTTGCACATTGTTAAAATGTGTCCGTGTGCTCCAGTGCTTTCACCTCAAGTAATCTACTTGCCAAACTTGTTCCTTTGGGGGTTTAAACAACTCTTATATGAACTGAAGGAATAAATTCCTGAATAGGTAGTTTTTCCTCCTACCATTAATCTCTGTCGCATGTGTATACTTTATAAAAAATCCTGGGCCATTTCTAAGCTACTATCAGCATAAACGGAGCACCAGCTGTTCCCTTGACTTTTTATTTTATCTATTATTTTTATCTTTTAAATATCTTTAATACATTGGGTGTTTTTGTAGGTTTTATTTTAGCAATTTCTAAATTATTTAGATAATAAAAACAAACAAAGGTATTATAAATGGCACATGGTAGGCGGAAGGCTGAGTTAGAGATATGGAATTCACGTTATGCTTCTGTTTATTTGTCTCTACAAAAAATAAACAAAAATATAGGTTTCTATGGCAGCTGTTGTTTTTGTTTTTTTGTATTTTAACTTTGTTGTTTGTTGTGTGACAGGTGGTTAGCGCCACAAAGACAAGGTAAATTTAAATTGGATATATGGGAATTAAAAATTTATAACAGAAAATGAATGTTGTTCTCAATCAGGGCTGGGCTTGTCAAAGAGAGATTTATTTATTTTATTTTATATAATATATGGGCCATGTATTACAAGTTATGGAAAACAAAACTCAGTTTTTTAATATGTATCTAATATGTGTCTATTAAGTATTTAAGGGCTTTTGTTCTTGACTTTGTGCTCCACTGATTTCTGCCCTTTATATCAGTCTCTAGGTCATTAATTCCCAATTGTATTACTGCAAAGGAAACCCATTGAAGTGTTTGTACTCCACGGGAACGCCTAGTTGCATAGTTTGTGTGGCTGGAAAAAAAATCTGTAAGGACTGTACCCTTTTGGGACCTCAACACAGTCCTCAGGTTGCAGAGCACAACTGTAATAGTACTTTTGGTTTTATTTTGTGGTTGTTCTGTGGATTGTTTTGTGTTAAGCCCCTATTACACAGGCCGATTCTCAGGCATAATTACACTCTAGATGTATCCAGGCCTCTTTTGTACTCTTTTAGTGGAGTCACCATAAACACTTTCTCTCTCTTCCATAGTCTTACTGCTCTTACAGAAAAGAATCCTCATCTGTGCTGGTGAAGAAACCTGTTTTCCTCTAGGTGTAGACGATGCCGCCTTGTTATTGTTACAAACTATTTTTTGTGTGAAACGGTCATGGGAAAGATCTTTGTAGTGCCCTGTAGCTGATCGGATCTTTTGGTCCTGACCTAAAATCATCGGCCACTGATTGCGCATCACTGTGTGTATTATCGATGCACGGCCAACGGCTGATGTGTAAAAAAAAAAAAAAATGTATACATTACCTGTCCATGGTCCCAGCGTTCTGCTGACCTGTAGCTTCAGAGAGGGTCTCTGAACTGACAGGCTGCTCAGCCAATCACTGGCTATGGCCAGTGATTGGCTGAGCGGCCTGTCGGTTCAGAGACTACAGCAGCAGCTTAGGAAAGCAACTAGAGGGCAGAAGAACACCCGGGCCGTGAACAGGTAATTTGTACAGTTTAAGGGCAAGAGCTGCAAGGGCTGCACATCGCAAACAATGTCTGTGCAGCCCTTGCTAAACAATTGTAGAGCCATGCAATATGCTCGGTAAGCAAGCACCGATCTAGCAGATCAGCACTTGCTTACAGGCAGTATCAGGACATGTAATAGGACACTAAGCTCTAAGTACCTTGATGGGTAACATCAAAATGGCAACAGGTGAATACGTCTTATATTTGTCTTAATGTTTATATAATTCCTGCCACCCTAAACACATTTAGAAAAATAAAAGAAATTCTGGAAAATCCCTTTAATAAATAAGTATTTGAGATTAGGAAATGTTTTGTTAGAGTGATTGACACCCTTGTACATGGGCTGTGGGTGGTGCCAAAAGTTCAGCTGAAACAGACCTTGGTGGTAATGTGGATTTCTCTCAGGCTAGGTTCACACAATAAAATAAAATAAAAGCTTTTTTTGAATGATAATAAAATAAATTGTGAACAGATGAAAAAGAAAACTAGAAAACTAGTTAGCAAAAGCAGGTGGTAAACAATGAGCATGTTCATTATTTGAACAGTCGTAATAAATTAGGGTCGTTATTCTATACAGTGTGTGCCCTGCCGACCAATTTCCCATTGACTTTACTGGAGCATGTTATTATATTGAAAATACGTCCGTATTTCGACCTCATAATTGTATTTTACTTGGATTTACGTGCAGTAAATGCACAATTTCTTCAATTCTAGCAGAGTTGAACTTCAGTGCTTCAGTGTTAAAAGGGAAATTTCAACAGATTAGACGAATCGCATGGGGCCGAGGAGGAAAATATGTCTCTTACCTTCCTCCTTGGCGCCGCTCCTGTACAATTAGTAGTTGAATCCATGGCCCAGAGCACTGTTAGGGTCCAATTACACTGTCAGGACTGGCAGGTGTAGACAAGACAAGAGACAGTGGGCCCTAGATCTGAACCCATCCACCGTCACCTGCCTACTTGCCTCAGTCGACCCTAGGCGGTCACGGACAACCACGAAGACGTTCCCTACGCTACGTAAGTGAACACACAGAACAGTACAGACAGACGAACACAATAAAGAGTAATGTAACAAGCCAGGTCAAACCACACGGGCAACGAAGTACAAAATCAGCAACACAACGGGATAGTCAAAAGTCAGGCGGAGGTCAGAACATGAGTACGTCAGGCAGAAAAGGAATAGGATGGGGTTCGCAGGAGTAGGAATAGGGGAGCTGGGACCAGGAGTGAACCTAATTAACCAGCACTGGAACTCTGACTTTGCTTTGCTTTATACTGAGCAAGATCCTCTCCGGATCCTCATTGGACCGGCGCTCTGATCCTTCAGGCTGCAGACAGGCAGAGAAACCGGTCAATCACAGAGACCAGACAGGTGTAAAATCAAGTCCAAAAGCTTCTCAGCTTAACTCCTGCATGTCCAGAAGCTGAGAAGCAATCGGGTGTGGCACACAAAAGCAAAACACCAGGCCCAGTTCAGACCAGGCTACTGCAGATTCCTGACATACACGGAGCGATTTTTAGCGATTAACGACTAACGATAAACGATCGCAAACGTCATTGTCTATCGTTAACCTGAAATCATTCACTATATTACACAGAACGATAATCGTTAGTTACGATCGTTTCTATGATCGTTTTCTCCATACTATGATCATTTACTCCATCTGATCCCAGCAAAACAATGAACAATGTGCAATTACACTGAACAATTAGTGAAAAAATGCGTAACTACAGCGAACGAATAGCGTACGATTAACAATGTTTTTAGGTTCAGATCTAAAGGCCCTATTACACGGAACAGTTATCGACCGTATTCGGCCGATATCGGCTGTTATGGCCGATAATCATCCTGTGTAATAGAAGGCAACGATTAGCCGACATGAACCATCTGCTGTTGATCTGCTGGAAGAGGTCTAAAGATCACCAGGGCAGCCCGCACGCCCCTCCTGCACTTACCCGCTCTTTACCGGCGCGTGTAATTGCACATTTTTCGATCATTGCCTGCAATTAAACAGAGAGATTTAAATTCGAACAATTTAACAATTTTTCGCACCTTAATCACCTCATGTAATAGGGGCTTTAATCAACAATCAATGACACACAAATGATTTTTGATCGTTGCCTGAAATTACACAGAACCATTATCGATTTAACGATTTGTTGCACAATAATCATCCCGTGTAATAAGGCCCTTAGGAGCATTTCCCCTGTGCCCATCATGCCGATCCGGCCATTTACTATGATTGCAAGTAGCGGGGCGGCTCAGTGGGATGGGGGAGGGGCTTTGCTCCTAATCGTGCTCTGGGCCATTGATTCAACTATTAACTGCACAGGAACGGCGCCAAGGAGGAAGATAAGAAACATACCTTCCTCCTCAATGCCCCGTGCACATTAGAGGACTATCAGCATGTTAGATTAGTATAACCTGCTGATAGTTCTCCTTTAAGTTTGTCATTGGAATTAAAAACATTTATACAGATATTATTCCGAGATGGTGAGGTCTAGGAAGAACTTTTGCCTCTTTACCGCTAATTTAAAAATATTTAAACACCATAAAATAAATAGTAAAATGTAATTTGTGAAACCCCCAAAATACTGTATTTTATTTTAATACTTTTTTATTACCTGTTTATTATATGTTTGTTAAGCCTATATATAACATCATACGTTCACTTTTTCCCATTAGCCATAGTCGATAGCTCAGTAAGAATTAATGAGTTAAAAATTACATAAAAATTAATTGAAATATCTCCGGAATTAAAACTGTAATATTTTTTAATGTTATTGAATTATTAATAAAGATAGATGATTTGTCCAGTATTACGCCATTTCTAGCGCTTATGCGTTGAATATTTTTGGGTTACTTAGCAGTTATTATATAAAAGAATAGATAAAGGGGAATAATAGAATCACAAATCTTCACTTGACTGTCAAATTAAATGGAGGATAGTTAAATCTCATTTAGACCCATGGGAAAAAAATGCAATTGATTATACTGGCTGCTTTCCAGCTCCTTCTTATTCCTCGTGTTCCGATGTGATGAGGGTACTCCTCTATAGGAACTCTCCCTTCTCTACCTTTCCTTTCTGACACTGTTTAATGACTTATGTAGCCATTAAGAACAAAGCAATTCGTATAATAAAATTGTGTGTTTCATTTGGCTTAATTCCATATTAATGACAGCAATTATACTTGGCTATGACAGACATCTTTGTCTCGTCCAGGCTTAAGAAAAAGTTCTTTGAAAATGTTTTCTTGTGGTAAGAATGATGATGTTTAACTTCTAATTATAATTCAGGTTTGGAAAAATTCATTGACTCTGGTCATCAAACTTTTTCGTCAGGTAGGAATCCCTGATATAGCTTTTTTTTCCCACCATGGGAAATCCCTGCAAGTATTTATTTCCTGCTTTAATGGTTATATTTATTACTGTTGGTTTCTTTTGGGGAAAACATAAAGGGGTATTCCACTCAAACATAACTTTTGATATGTTGTTGCCCATGGTGAGACTAACGATGAACTCCATACTTGTTACTATCCATTCTCTCTGCCTGTCAATCATCCCCACAGAGGGACAGGCGGACTGACAGGCAGAGAGCTATGACTAGTCATGGGTGGATCCCCGCCCAGATGACTAGTTGCCCCCCCTCACCTGCAGCTTTGCCTGATAGGTAGCTCCACAGCAGAGCTATACTGTGCAGCAGGATACCATATCAGCACAGTTGTGCTGATTGGTTAGTTCCCTTTAACCCTTTGTCTTTTGCCACTTGCACCATTCTCAGTAAGCACTATAGAACTATTTTTGGATTGATCATTATTACAATCTTTTTTGCCAGAAAAACCCCTGATCGCATGCCAGTTCATCAATGTTGGGTCATTTATATGGGTTTGGTGTATTCTAGGGTGGTCTATGGGGGTTTTAGTAACAGATTGACCTGTTTATCAGTGAATGTTCATGGCAGAGATGGTGGGTGTTAAGCCTCTGTTGCATGGGGCCTTAACTGGCCAAAAAGTCTGATATTGCCCCAGTATAATATTCTCAGAAGATAAGTCAAAAGTAGAGATGAATGATTCAATAAAAAATTCGGCTCACAAGTTTTGAAATTTTTTTACCACAAAATTTGCGAACTTCATGAACTTAAAGAGGATGTACCACCAGGTACCACCTTTAACCTGACACAGGGATAGAACGGTGCCGTCACCGGGAAGTCGGTGCCGTGGTCCGTTTTTTGAACCACGGCCGGGTTCCCCTGTACGTCGCAGGTTTTTCCACGGTTACTGGCTGGTGCTCAAGCACTGGAAGCGGGCCGGCCGCCCCAGTGGGAGGGAATTCCCTCCCCTCTATGACTCGGCTTCGTTAGAATCAAAGGAGCCGCATCATAGAGGGGAGGGAATTCCCTCCGACTGGGGACGGGCCGGCCTACCTCCAGTGCTTGAGCACCCGCCAGTAACCGTGGAAAGAACGGCGCCGTACAGGGGAACCGGGCTGCGGTTCGAAAAACGGACCGTGACACTGGCTTCCCGTTGACGGCACCGTTCTATTCCTGTGTCAGGTTAAAGAGGACGTACCTGGTGGTACATCCTCTTTAAAACAAATCTGTGAGTTCCTGGGCCCTACCTAAAGTGGTGACAGTGCGCTGTAGCTGGCAATCACCTTATGAGCATGGTGCCTTTTAGTAATTTGTCTTTGCAGCGGATTATGCACAATCTCCAGTCTTCTACTGTAATGAAGAGGCAAAGAGAAGTTTTTTGTGCCGCACTCTGGGACAGCCTCACCACTCCTTCCTCCTCCCTCCCTCCTCTTCATGAATAATCAATGCTGCCTGGCCTCCTGCTCGCTCAGCTGTCAGCCAGTGTCTCTGAATGCAGATCAGTCCTCTGTAGGCAGTTTATGTCTGAAAGAAACACTCAGATATAGTTGAATCTCTCCCAAATGTGTTGGAACTGTGGTCTAGGTATAACTCAGCCAGAGACCTGCCAGCAGTTCATTCGCTGCTTTAAATCCCCTGATGGAAATGAAATATAGGTCTTTATTTTTTTCTTTTTAACTCTTCTTTATTTTTTCAAGTAGCATACAAAATTCCCATCAAGGGACAAGCAATACATGATTCATAAATATACCATGTTGTCCCAAAAACAAAATCTAACATATATAATCTTATAACAACCAATGTCCCCCATCCCTCCACCCCTCCCTTCCCCCCTCCTAGGGCTGACGAGAAAGGGGGAAAAAATAATAATAATTCAAATTCCCGATCCATCAAGCCATTTACCTCCTAAACTTTCAAGTACCTCCTTTTTCAGGATTCCCTACCAAAACCTTTTCGTATCTCTGAATTTTCCCCATTATCTTGAGCCATCGATCTATCACAGGGGGGGTAGGGTCTAACCAGGATCTTAGTATTACTATTCTGGCCAACAGCAATGCTCTTAAAATAAAAATCTGATTTCCGATTCCGTTTTGATACTGATAGAGCAACCAAGGATAATATATTTCCCACAGTACGGAATCGCCACCTCCATTCTCTTCACTATACTCTCTATGACCCTCCTCCAGAAACTTTTAATATCTGAACATTTTCATAACATGTGAATGTAGTTTGCACCAGCTTTCCCACATTTCGGACATATATCGTCCTTTCTTGCTCCCACTTTTCATAAAAAGTAATAATGCAGACGGCGCAAAATTTTTATCTGTGTGAGTAGATGGTTTTGGTTCAAACTACTCTTCCTGATGTTTCCTAAAATATTATCCCATTCTATATCAGAAATTTCCCCTACCTCATCTTCCCAATCCCTTCTTTTCTTACAACCGTTGAACCAATCTGTGTATAAATTCTCTGTGAAAATCGTGGATAACTTTTTCAACCCCCCTTTCCTATTTCCTTGCATATCATCCACTATCTCCAAAAAACTATAATTTTGAATCGTCGCCCAACCCCCTCACCCCTGAGCATTTAATGATTCATACTTCAAATTCTCAGCCCCAAAAATTACCTCCCTCCAAAGTACGTTATCATTTCGCTTTATAGGGAGGATTTTGTACATAAGAATATAAAGTCGAAAATCTGGTAAGGACCAGCCCCCCATGTCAGATGGCAAGGTGAAGGTGTTTTGTCTAAGCCTGCTCCTTTTATCCCCCCCCCCCAGCTCAATTTCCCCAACAAAACTTCTAGCCGTGAAAAATATCCATCCAGGATCCAGGCGGGGGCCGCTCTAAGATAGTGCAAAACTTGTGGTTGGACCACCATTTTTACTAAAGCTATTCTGTCTGACATAGACAGTGGTAATGAGAGCCAGACATTAATCTTACCTTCCAATTTGTTTAAATGAGGCTTAATGTTTAACATAGCATATCTTTCAGAGTTTGAAGATACCATTATTATTTTATTTATTTATTTATTTTATAAGAATATGTTCACACTCAGGATTTTTGCTCAGTATTTTGCAACGAAAACCAGGAATGGATTGAAAACACAAAAGGCTATGTTCATAAACTGTTAAAATTTAGTAGATGGCCACCATTTAATGTCAAATAATTACCGTTATTTTAAAACAACCGCTGTTGTTTTGAAATAATTACTGTCTGCTGTGCTGTCCATTCTCATTCAGTAGTTGGCTGAGCGGTAAGTGACAGCTCACTCAACCAATCACTGACTGAAAACGAAATCGCCACGGCCAGTGATTGGCTGAACAGGCCATCACTCTTGTGTCTTAAGGGTAACAGCCCATTTAGCCAATCACTAGCTGTGGTGCTGTCTCTTACTCAATGATTGCCAGAGCATGCAGCTGAAGAGACGGAAGAGGATACCAGTGGAACGTGGACAGGTAAATTAACTTTTTTAGTGAATTTTGTTAATACATTTTTTAACCCTTTGAGGACCCGGCCCAAAATGACCCAGTGGACAGCGCAAATTTTGATCTTAGTGTTTTCGTTTTTATCTCCTCCCCTTCTAAGAGCTCTAGCACTCTCAGTTTTCTATCTACAAGCCATGTAAGGTCTTGTTTGTTACAGGAATAGTTGTACTGTGTAATGGCATCTTTCATTCTACCATAACATGTATGATGGAATTCCAAATATATTATTTATGAAGATATAAATAGGTGAAATCGTAAATAAGAATGCAATATGGTAACGTTTGGGGGGTTCCTGTGTCTACGTAATGCACTATATGGTAACAGCGACATGATACTATTATTCTATAGGTCAGTCCGAACACAACCATATGCAGGTTACACAGATTCTCTAATGTTATATATGTATTTTTTTATTAAATCCTTTTTTTTGGCAACTAAATATTAATAAAATGGGCCTATTGTGACGCTTATAACGGTTTTATTTTTTCACCTACGGGGCTGTATGGGGTGTCATTTTTTCCGCCATGATCTCTAGTTTTTATTAATACCATATTTGTGAAGATCGGACGTTTTGATCACTTTTTATTGATTTTTTTAATATATAATGTAACATAAAATCGGTAATCTGCGCACTTTTTCCCCTCTTTTCGTGTACGCCGTTTACCGATCACAATGACGCTTGTTATATTTTAATAGATCGGACAATTACGCACGCTACGGTATATTATATGTTTATCTATTTATTTATTTTTATATGTTTTATTTATATAATGGGAAAGGGGGGTGATTTAGACTTTTATTGGGAGGGGCTTTGGGGTAGTGTAATAGTGTTTTGAACTTTTTTTTTTTTACACTTTTGAAGTCCCTTTGGGGGACTTTTACATACAGTACTTTGATTTATACACTGATCATTGCTATGCCATAGGCATAGCATTGATCAGTGTTATCGGCGCTCTGCTCATTGAGCCTGCCTGTGCAGGCTCAGTGTAGCAGATCGCCGATCGGACCGCACGGAGGCAGGTAAGAGACCTCTGGCAGTCCGTTTCAACGATCGGGACCCCCGCAGTCACACTGCGGGGGTCCCGATCGGTAAGTGACAGGGGACTCCCCCTGTCACTTACACTTAAATGCCGTGGTCGCGCCGCGATCGCGGCGTTTAAGGGGTTAATGACACACGGCAGCGCGATCGCTGCAGCGTGTCATTACCGGTGAGGTCCCGGCTGCTGTGCCCCCACCTGCTATGAAGCACGCTCCGCTCCGGAGCACGCTTCATAGCGGGAGAAACACCCAGGACGTAAGGTTACGTCATGGGTCGTCTGGGGACAGACTTCCATGATGTAACCCTACGTCCAGGGTCGTCTAGGGGTTAAAAATTAGCCTTGTTAACAAATCAAATTTTTGCTAAATTTGCTGCTAATCCAGCTCCACTCATCTGTAGTCCAAAGCAAGTAGGTTTTAAAGTCATTGTTAATTAGGCACATATCTCCCTGTGTTAAAGGCGATGTGCAGCTATCAATGATGGAAGTAAAGCAAGATACTCAAGCAACAGGCTTCTTAAACAAACTCCCATGTACTTGATTAGCACTCGGGTTGGGCACATGTCTGCCTATGTAATGATATCTATAGCAGAACAAGAACTCTGCCTTTGACTAATATCACCATTGCTTTTCAGCGTATTTGGGACTGTGATGGAAGTCCCGCTTACAGCAGAAAATTATAAGTAACTAAAACAAGAATGATAAAAAGTAAATGTTATAAAAGATTGCAATAGACGGATGGAAAAATAGAGTCCACAAAGGCAGCAGCACTCCAGGTAATGAAATGCCTGTACATCCTACTGTATCATCTGAACTTACATTGAAACAATTCAATTTTTTCACTAAGAGTGACTTTGTTCCCTGCATTACGAACCATGCTATAGAAACATATGTGCAGTTAGTTAAGAATGATATAGAGAGGTTATGAAAGGACAACCCATTCTTGGTTTTGACATGCAATTTTTTTACATTTGAAAAGCGTTTCTATGTGCAGCGGATGGGCACCGCGATGGGGTCTAACGTGGTCCCATCTTATGCTAATTTGTTCGTACAGTCCATTGAGGAGACATCAGTCTATGAATCCCACCATGCCCCACATTTGTTGGGCTGGTGGAGATTCATAGACAATGTCTAGGTCTAGGACAGGTTCAGATAGTAAACTTTTTCTTTTTTGGACTATCTCAATGTAGTTGACACGGACATCAAATTCTCCATGACACACTCTGTGAGTCAGGTTTCTTTCCTGGACACTTTGGTAAATGTTAAAGATGGCAGATTACATACTAACATCTACACTAAACCCACAGATTGCAACACACTGCTGAGATTTGAGTCCAGGCATCCACCCAGGATGGTTAGAAATCTACCCAAGAGCCAATTACTTCGTGCTAAAAGGATTGTGGATGACAGTGACATGTTGAATGATGCGTTTCAACAGATGACAAAGAAATTCCTAGAGCAAGGTTACCCTAGGCGCCTTATCCAACAACAACAGGGTAACATCGACACCATCGACCAACATCTAAAATATCTTTTGTTACAACTTATAATTCCATCAGTTCCACTATAGCGGGTATTCTTAACAAACATTGGCCAGTTGTATCCCATAGTTTTCCAGATACAGCTCATTTCCAGTCTAGACCTTTGATGTCCTACAGAAGGGCTAGGAATTTAGGGGACCACCTGGTAAAAACAGAAGTGACAACCACTACCTTACCATCTACATTTTTGGGTCCTAAAGCTGTTGGCTTATTCCCTTAGCTGCATCAGTTGCAAGTACATGCTTAAAGGTAAACAGTTTGTTCACCCCACTACAGGTAGAGTGTATGATATCAGGAAATATCTCACATGCAATCCAGATTGGGTTGTCTATCTGCTCATTTGTCCCTGCCCTATGCTGTATATCGGTGAAACCACCTATAATGTTAAGACCAGGTTGGGCCAACACCGATCTCCTATTTGGAAAGGTAAAATGGACTTACTGGTCCCAAAACATTTTGTTGAATTCCAACACAAAGAGAGTGATCTTAAATTCATGGTGTTGGATCAAGTAGCTCCACTGAGTAAAGGTGTGATCGTCATTCCATTCTGAAAAAGAAAGAATTGGAGTGGATTTATCGTCTGAATACATTAAAACTACATGGTTTAAATGCTGACTTCAAAGTTCTCCCAAGATACTGTACCTGATGTCTTTCTTATCGTGAGTATGCAGGGTGGGAGGGTTGACCCACTCCTTCTGTTCCTTGTCGTCTCGCCTGCCTATCTGTAAACATGGGTTATAACACACGTGAGCTCTTATTCATTTATGCATCTTATTTTTTGTCTCTTGACAACAATTCGTTTTGTATTTTGTATTTGTATTTTGTTCATTTTTGTAGATTCGAGCATTCATTGGGAGCCAGTGATCAAACATCCATGAAAAATAGGGAAACACGGCTGTCAATAAATATTCCTCAGCTCTGGACTTGCCATCATTACTAATATGTCTTTGCAGATTATAACTAGAGATCTAAGCATGTTTCTTTTCTTTTTATTTCTTTTCTTTTCTTTTTTTACATTTTTTGATTTTATTCTTTCATGTTTTATTGTTTCCCATCTTCATTTTCCGACTTTTAGCATGTTATATATCGTTTGGGCCCCCATTGACCTTGAGCAGATGCTCGCCTAGTGTGCACACTGTGTGGCTTAAGAGCGGCATTTAGCGCAGCATTGGAGTAATTCAGAGACGCCTGAATCAGGATGATTATGAGGTTGGACTTTCAGCCGGCTCTCTAGTTCTGGGTCCGTGGTAATGGGTGGCCAACGTCCAAACGCTTTACTTAAATGTGCAAACTACCACCTTGGTATTGTTACGTTATGAGCTTTATTTTGTTATTCCGGTTTTATCGCTTTTGTTCTCTATGCATACAGTTACATTGGTGAGCGTTCCTTAGACTAGTCAGAGCTATTCTGTAGCGAGATTGGTACTTGCTTCGCGCATGCGCACGTACAACCTTGGATTGTGTTCCATTCGGGTTTGCGTTCCATAGTCTCCTCTCATCAACCTGATGGATCAGTGTTATTTTCCCTTCATCGGGTAAGCGACCATACTTGCTCCTTATTGTTTATATCAGTATATACTTTTTATGTAATGGATATCACTTTTGTATGCACTATTACATATGTATCACTTTACTTATGGATTTGTAATGGGATTTTGTCCCTCTGATCACATGATTTGTATACGTCACTATGTTCACAGTTGATTGTATTAATTGCTGCATTGCTTTATATATAAACCTCCTTGGGGTACGTGTGTTCATTTGGCTTGAAAAAAGACCATGGTTGTGGTCAGAAACTTCGCTGTCTTTCACATGGGTTGTGAATAAATTTAGCACATTTTTTCACTACCGAGAGTGCTGCTGCCTTGGTGGACTTATTAGTTTACCTAGAGGCTCCCCGGCTTGCATGCTGGCACCCACCTTCTTCATTTTTCTTTTGAGTGCCGCAATACTTTTGTTTATTATAGATAAATAGATGATAGATAGGAGATAGATAGATAGATAGATAGATAGATAGATAGATAGGCAGAATAACAATGGAGGTGTTTAGGATCAGTGTGTAAATGACATCCGTGCCGGAAAGATTTTTGTAACAGATGTTTGATGTTGAAGATCAGAATGAAAAGGAGAGTAAATTAGCCCCGAACCGATGTTGTACTCTAATTGCTGGCATGTGTGTTTTATTATAGACAGTGCTTGTATTCCTCCTTTTGTTAGCTTCTTTCTTGGGTGGTTATACATATTCAGTTCATCTTACATTTAAGTTCTTACTTTAAACTCTTAAGCCATTTATTTGTGAAACCCAAGATGAACCTGCACTATTTCATGGGATTGTCAGAGCGTAACATAAACCAACTTCTTTCGGTGCTGTTAAACTTCTCATTTGTTTATTTTCATTCTGCACTTCTAAAGACAGCGCTAAAAATATGGGAAAGTGATGTTTGCCAAAGTGATACCGAATCACTATAATAAAGAAAAAAAAAACAATGCCCCTTTTTGTCCATTTATTTATTTATTTTTACAAAATGTCACATTAAGCAGTTGTTCCCATACATTCAAACAACTAATAGTATAGGAGATATCCATAAAGGTTTAGCCTTGTTAACCTCTTAGGGACATATGACGTACCGGTACGTCATATGTCCCTAGGGGGTGTTCAGAGCGGGGCCACGCAGCGACCCCACTCTGAACCGCCGCAATCCCGGGTGTCGCGTGTAGCCCGGGACCGCGGCTATTAGCGGGCATGGTCTGATCGCTCAATCAAAGTTGACAGCTGCCTCCGATTACCGGAGGCAGCCGTTCCCTGGTGTCTAGTTGTCCCGGAGGAGCGATCTCTGTGCGTGTTGCCGGCCGGAGTCCGCTCCAAGATGGCGCCGACCCCGGCTCGGCACTCGTTTGTTTTCGGCTGCAGCAGCCGAAAGCAAACGAGTGCCGATCTCATTGATCTTTGCTGTATTACTATACAGCAAAGATTTCAATGAGAGATCAAAGTGTATTTACTAGAAGTCCCCCAGGAAAAAATTTAATAAAAAGCGATCAAAAAGTCATATATGTGCAATCAAGGTACCGATAGAAAGTAAACATCATGGCGCAAAAAATTACTCCTCACACAGCCCCATAGACCAAAGGATAAAAGTGTTATAAGCCTGGGAATGGAGCGATTTTAAGGAACATGCATAACAAGTCAGTTTTACCCAATGCCGAATGGAGTACAAACACATACCCCCCAAATAAAAGAAATGCGTTTTTGTTTTTTGTTTTATTTCACCACACTTTGACTTTTTTTCTGGTTTTGCAGTGTACTTTATGCAAAAATTCAGCCTGTCATTGCAAAGTACAATTAGTGATGCAAAGAATAAGGGCTCATCTGGGTTTCTAGGTGGAAAAATGCAAGTGCTATGGCCTTTTAAACACAAGGAGGAAAAAAAACGAAAACGCAAAAACGAAAATTGGCCTGTCCTTAACCCCTTAGCGACCCATGACATATCTGATACGTCATGGTGCCGCTCGGGGTGTTCAGAGCGGGGTCCAGCCGGGACCCCGCTCTCAACAGCGCTGATCCCGGCTGACATGTGCAGCCGGGCAGTGCCTCTATTAGCCGGCGCGGGTTCCATTGCCGCGCCGGCTAATTAAGCCTCTAAGTGCAGCTGTCAAACCTGACAGCTGCATTTAGAGGCACTGCGCCGCACGTCCCTGGTGTCTAGTGGGACGGATCTCCCCCCCGCGATCGCATCCGAGATCCGTTCTTCTGCCCGTGCCGAGCCTCAGCGTCGGAATGACGCTGATCCCGGCTCGGCAATAGATTGCAATGGCCTGCAGCAGGCCATAGTAATCTATGACCGATCTAATCGATCTTTGCTGTGTATATACACAGCATTGATCTGTATGAGAGATCAGTGCTATGTATATACAAGCCCCCCAGGGGGGCTTCTAGTTACAGTAAAAAAAAAAGTAAGAAAGTGTTTTTATTAATAAAAAATCCCCTCCCCTAATAAAAGTCCAAATCACCCCCCTTTTCCCATTTTATAAATATAAATTAATAAATAAATAAATAAATAAACATATTTAGTATCGCCGCGTGCGTAATCGCCCGAACTATTAATTAATCACAATCCTGATCTCGCACGGTAAACGGCGTCAGCGCAAAAAAATTCCAAAGTGCAAAATTGCGCATTTTTGGTCGCATCAAATCCAGAAAAAATGTAATAAAAAACGATCAAAAAGTCGTAAATGCGCAATCAAGGTACCGATAGAAAGAACACATCATGGCGCAAAAACTGACACTTCACACAGCCCCATAGACCAAAGGATAAAAGCGCTATAAGCATGGGAATGGAGCGATTTTAAGGAACGTATATTTGTTAACAATGGTTTGAATTTTTTACAGGCCATCAGATACAATATAAGTTATACATGTTATATATCATAGTAATCGTAACGACTTGAGGAACATGCATAACAAGTCAGTTTTACCATAGGACGGACGGCGTAAATGCAAAATTCCCCGAAATCAAAACAAATTCGTTTTTTTTTCAATTTGACAGCGCAAATGATTTTTTTCCGGTTTCGCAGCATATGTTATGGAAAAATAATGCCTGTCATTGCAAAGTACAATTGGTTTCGCAAAAAATAAGCACTCATATACGTCTCTAGGTGAAAAAATGCAAGCGCTATGGACTTTTAAACTTAAAATGGAATAAGCAAAAGCGCAAAAACGAAAATAGGCTTTGACCTTAAGGGAATAAAGGGTTAAAGGGGTACTCCAGTGATTTTTTTTTTCTTTCAAATCAACTGGTGCCCAAAATTTAAATATATTTGTCATTTACTTCTGTTTAAAAAAATCTTAATTCTTCCAGTACTTATCAGTTGCTGTATGTTCTGCAGGAAGTGGTGTATTCTTTCCAGTCTGACACAGTGCTCTCTGTTGCCACCCCTATCCATGTCAGGAACTGTTCAGAGCAGTAGCAAATCCACACAGAAAACGTATCTTGCTCTGGACAGTTCCTGACATGGAGAGAGGTGGCAGCAGAGAGCACTTAAGCAAAACTGAATTGGTTAAGGCAGAAAATTACCTTTTTTTAGCTTTCTTTTTCACTTTTTATTCCATTAATATTATACACACCACATGTTAATAAACTCAAAAAAAACCTTCATAAAATTAACAATCACAAAACAGAAAAAAACAAAGAAAGAAAAGGGGGGGGGAATATCATCTAAATCAAGATTTTACATAAAAATTTACCAACTTTTGGAGTTTTTTTAAAAAAAAAATTGTATTTGTTCAGTGCACCAGACTCTTCAGTGGGCAGCAGTCATCAGGATGCATACTTCCTGTCTCCCTCTTTCCTCCTTCTGTGTCATCAGCCAAATACTCCCACTGCCTGATGCTATCATGTGAACTGGTCCACCATGTTTTATTGCCATGAAGGATTCAAGCTGTTTTCTGGAACCCTCCACTTGAATAATGTAGATGCTTGTACCGTCAGATAGCTGCTTTTAATCCAAGATCTGTCCTGAGGTCCGTTCGACAGGTGATGCAGTTATTGTCCTAAAAAACAACTTTTAGACTTGCAGCCCTGTGTCAAATTGGCGTGGCCTAGAGTGTCTGTGCCCTAGGCCTGTGATGTCTCTCCGTCCTTTCTCCCTGCCCTCTTCCTCATTAGGAACACCCATGGGTAGGATTTCTCCTAATCACCACCTGTCTGAACACTGCACATATGCCTTAACGATCAAACACATGTGCACCGCTTAGACAGTGTTGATTAAGAGAAAACCTGCTCGGGGCATTCCTAATGATGAAGAGGGCGGAGAGGAGGGACAGAGAGGTGCTGCAGGCCTAGGGCACAGACATTCTAGGCCACACCCATTTAAAACAGGGCTACAAGATTAAAAGTAGTTTTTTCAGAACAATAACTGTATCACTTTCTGAACGGACCCCAGGACAGATCTTGGATTCTAAGCAGCTATCCGACAGTACAAGCCATTTGGGGGGGTCAGATTGGGGGTACAGAGTCACTTTAACTTAAGTACACATTAACCTCAGCTTTAATCCATTTAGGACATATTTGTTTGGCTAACCCAAACTGATATATTATTATCAGATATCTTACATATGGGTAACATTTAATTTTATATAGGCAGCTTGGTGGTAATCTCAAAATCTTAACAAGATACTAGAAAAATATTCAATAAAATGAAAGGTATGGCTTAAATAGCTACAAATCATAATGCGTTCCTCATACTGTATATATTCCTATCTATAATATGTCTTCTACTAAAGTAAGTTTAAGATGTAAACCAAGAGCTGTCTCATTCAAGAATTGTAGAGTAATAGCTGTTTTTGTAAGAGCTAAACATAACTATCGTCCAAAATGTTCTTTTTCTCATATTGAAACGTAACATACAGAAGTAGTAACCCCAATGTACCTAACGGCTTATGGACCTGCTGTTTGCATCTCCGCTCACTAATTGTAACATAGATTTGTAGCTGGGATCCAACAAATGATACGTGAGCAGTGATGCATATAGTACTGTGTGCAGGGAAAAGAAGTCTGACCTTATATAAGAGTCCCTGCTCCTGCATGTAAACCAATAGTGCTGTCCACCTTGTGAAAAGAGCCCCACACCCCACTGACAATCACTAAAGCCCCTATTACACTGGACGATCAGCGGGAGCAAGCAAGCACTCACCTGTCAGGTGAGTGATCGCTTACTTCTTGTTCCCGACGCTATCACATGCACCAACAGCGGTCAGTGCAGGGGGGTTGTGGGGAGCTGGTGGAGGTGCTCATAGGAGATAGTGGTGGTTGCTATCCTAGTCGTTACGCCAATAATCGTCTTGTGTAATAGAAGGCAACGATCAGCCGACATGAATGATGTTGGCTGATCGTTGCTGTCGTTTGTCTTTAAACATGTTAAAGGCAAACGACTATGATAGCAGCGATCTGCTGCCGTCACTCCGAGGAAGATAAGCGCCAGCAGCGAGCTGAAAACAAGGAGCAAGCAATCGCTGACAGCGCTCGTATGCTGCCCTTCGTCGCCCCGTGTAAGGCTAAGCTTCCCCAAAGTATCATTAAAGCCTCAGTCTTTTTACCAAAACAGTATCTCAAGTATTCTAGGGATGCCTTCACACACACCGGATCCACAGCGGATTTCACGCTGCGAATTTGCTGTGAAATCCACTGCGCATCCAGTGGCAGTTCATCCCTATGAGAATACACAGAAGTTAACCCCCCATCGTCCGGAGCATACATCACCTGCTCCCCGCTCCACCTTGCTTCAGGGGTTCCTGGTGCCTGCTCATCCCGCTCAGCCAATCAGTGCGCTATTGTCCTGCCAAAAACCCCCGAAGCAAGCAGGTGATGTATGTTTTGGCCTGTGGGGGGGGTTAACTTACATACTCGCAGCGGGATGTTAATCCCACTGCAAGTATGTATTTTCATAGGGATGAACCGGCACTGGATCCGAAGCGGATTTTGTGCAAATTCGCAGCGTGAAATCCGCTGCAGATCCGGTGTGTGTGAAAGCACTCTAATGGTAAATGCCAAATGGCTGTGATGTGCAGCCATTTCTGTCTTTTTGGCTTGTGCATACTCTAATGGTAAATGCTGACAGACCAATTCTCAATCTAAAACTGCACCTTGTAAACCTCACCTTTTATTTATTGACTTTACTGTGCCTTTAAGAAACTGTTCAAGTTACGTTATGCATTCTGCAACTATCCCTGACAGGTGTTTCAATCAGATACTATCACACTGCGCAGTAGTTTAAGTCTGAACACTCAAAAGTTGCCTGATAAAAACTTTGGGGGAGATTTATCAAACATGCTGTAAAGTGAAACTGGCTCAGTTGCCCCTAGCAACCAATCAGATTCCACCTTTCATTCCACACAGAGTCTTTGGAAAATGAAAGGTGGAATCTGATTGGTTGCTAGGGGCACCTGAGCCAGTTTTGATAAATGATAAATCTCCCCCTCTATCACATGGGCTTAGGATTCCAATGGGACCTATTCATTCCTTGATGGCTAGCCCTGTATATACACTCATACAGGGAAAGTGGAGGCCTCCCAATGGATTCCTGAACCCAGAATGATCAAATAAAATACAAAGGGGAAGATCAAGCAGTCTTATAGTAAGAACGTTCTGTGTTGCCCACAGCAACCAATCACAGCTCAGTCGTTGAATATTTATGAGCCCTACTAAAATGAAAGCCGATTGCTGATTGGTTGCTTCGGGCAATAAATAACAGTTATAAAAGAAGGACAAGGGACACAACGGTAAGGGAAGAGGAAATGAAAGATGGTAAAGAACAAAAGAAAAATCTCCAAATACACATACAATATAAACAAATCACAATAAATTACAACAAACTCATATTTCAGGGAAAAAATAGTTACGTGTACATGATAGTTATAGGGGTTATCCGGCTATGCAAAACAATAGCTATAAGGTTGTAAGTATGTAAAAAGCAATAAAGAAGCTATACTTACACTACCGTTCAAAAGTTTGGGGTCACCCAAACAATTTTGTGTTTTCCATGTAAAGTCACACTTAGTCACCACCATACGTTTTGAAATTAATAGAAAATAGAGTCAAGACATTGACAAGGTTAGAAATAATGATTTGTAGTTGAAATAACAATTACAGCATTGCACACCTTTGGCATTCTAGCTATTAATCTGTTGAGGTAAGCTGGAGAAATTGCCCCCCACGCTTCTAGAAGCAGCTCCCACAAGTTGGATTGGTTGGATGGGCACTTCTGGTGTACCATATGGTCCAGCTGCTCCCACAACAGCTCAATGGGGTTCAGATCTGGTGACTGCGCTGGCCACTCCATTACCTATGATAGAATACCAGCTGCTGCTTCTGCTGTAAATAGTTATTACACAATTTGGAGGTGTGTTTGGGGTCATTGTCCTGTTGTAGGATGAAATTGGCTCCAATCGAGCGCTGTCCACTGGGTATGGCATGGCGTTGCAAAATTGAGTGATAGCCTTCCTTATTCAGAATCCCTTTTACCCTGTACAAATCTCCCACCTTACCAGCACCAAAGCAACCCCAGACCACCACCATGCTTAACAGATGGCGTCAGGCATTCTTCCAGCATCTTTCATTTGTTCTTCGTTCTCAGAAACGTTCTTCTTTGTGATCCAAACACCTCAAACTTGGATTCATCCATTCACAACACTTTTTTCCAGTCTTCCTCTGTCCAATGTCTGTGTTCTTTTGCCCATCTTAATCTTTTTCTTTTATTGGCCAGTCTCAGATGTGGCTTTTTCTTTGCCACTCTGCCCTAAAGCCCAAAATCCTGCAGCTGCCTCTTCACTGTAGATGTTGACACTGGTGTTTTGTGGGTACTATGTAATGAAGATGCCAGTTGGGGACCTGTGAGGCGTCTGTTTCTCAAACTAGAGACACTAATGTGCTTATCTTCTTGCTTAGTTGTGCAATGCGGCTTCCCACTTCTTTTTCTACTCTGGTTAGAGCCTGTTTGTGCTGTCCTCTGAAGGGAGTAGTACATACCGTTGTAGGAAATCTTCAATTTCTTAGCAATTTCTCGCATGGAATAGCCTTCATTTCTAAGAACAAGAATAGACTGTCGAGTTTCAGATGAAAGTTCTCTTTTTCTGGCCATTTTGAGCATTTAATTGACCCCACAAATGTGATGCTCCAGAAACACAATCTGCTCAAAGGAAGGTCAGTTTTGTAGCTTCTGTAACGAGCTAGACTGTTTTCAGATGTGTGAACATGATTGCACAAGGGTTTTCTAATCATCAGTTAGCCTTCTGAGCCAATGAGCAAACACATTGTACCATTAGAACACTGGAGTGATAGTTGCTGGAAATGGGCCTCTATACACCTATGTAGATATTGCACCAAAAAACAGACATTTGCAGCTAGAATAGTCATTTACCACATTAGCAATGTATAGAGTGTATTTGTTTAAAGTTAGGACTAGTTTAAAGTTATCTTCATTGAAAAGTACAGTGCTTTTCCTTCAAAAATAAGGACATTTCAATGTGACCCCAAACTTTTGAACGGTAGTGTACCTGTCTGTGCTTCCGAGGAGCGGATTATAATAGGTCAGTTTCAGGCAGTAACCTGGGACCCTGAGCTCTTGGGGGGGCCATGGCCAACCAAAAAGTTTTATACTTTCAGTTGTGTGTTGTCTCCTGGCTGCCATGATTTGCAAAAAAATTGCTGCTTTTTTACTGCAATTTTGCACAAATCAAGGTATCATGACATTATCTAACCTGTACTATGAGCACCATGCTAGTGCTGCCATAGTTAGAGTGTGGTGAGGGGGCCTAGGCTTGGTGAACAGCCCAGGGCCTATGGTAAAGTTAATCCGTCCCTGGTGCTCCCTAGCGTCCTCCTACAGGTCTCCAGAATCCTCCCAAGACAGTCCCGCCTTCACTTCCCAGACGTTTGGAGCCTGGGCCAGTGATTGGCTGAGCACACTGCCATACTAACCCTTTTAAGTTTACAAAGTTTGTCACAATCGTGGACAAAAAATAATTATTAATTCACATCATAATAAACAATAAACAGTACAATCAGTATAAAAGGTTTCTCATTCAGTGGATAATTTGCAGAGCACCTGTGGTGTAACATGCATAGAAAAGGATTTCTATATTTATAACCAAATAAAATATTTACAATATTTCACGTACACCAATTATTAATATATCATGGAAATATGTGTTATTTTATGAAAATAATTTCCTATAAATAATCTATATGTGTGCTCCCCTCCAGGGCCGGTTTTAGACAAAATGTGGCCCTGGGCAAAGTTGAAGGTGGGGCCCCAAATGCTAAAACATTGTAGCAGCAATTTAAGGTCCCCATACACTTTACTTTTTTGTCTGCGGTTGGCGCGCTGCTCGAGGTGGGGTGATCTTCTGTGACCTTAAATGAGACCCCTCTGTGCCCCATATAGTAGGTAGGTCCCTCTGTGCCTCCATAGTACATATAGTCGGCATCCCTCTGTAGGTAATTCCCCTGGTGGTTACCTCCACCACCCAGTATGTAGTATCCACCAATTTAGGAGGCATCTCACTGTAGGTTATACACCTGTTAGCTAGCCCCCTCCCCCCCAGCACATAGCATCTCCCCTGATAGTTACCCCCCACCCAGCACATATCATCTCCCCTGATAGTTACCCCCCACCCAGCACATATCATCTTCCCTGATAGTTACCCCCCACCCAGCATCTCCCCTGATAGTTGCCCCCTCAGCAGATAGCAGCTCCCCTGATAGTTACCCCCCCACACACACACACACACCCCCATCACATAGCATCTCCCCTGATAGTTACCTCCCCAGCACATAGCATCTCCCCTGATAGTTACCCCCCCACACACACACACACACACCCAGCACATAGCATCTCCCCTGATAGTTATACCCCCCCCCCCCCCAGCACATAGCATCTCCACTGATAGTTACCTCCCCAGCACATAGCATCTCCTAGGGCTGGGGCGATATGGGCAAAAAAAAAAATCTCGTTTTTTCTTTTCTCGATTTATTTTTTATTTTTTTGCTAGTTATGGTGGGTGTAGTAGTATAGGCATAGTGGGTATGTGGGGGTAATAGTAGCAATGGTAGTGAGTGCAGTATTAGGGGTAGTAGTAGAGCAGTATTAGGAGTAGTATTGGGGATAGTAGTAGAGCAGTATTAGTAGTAGTATTGGGGGTAGTAATAGGGCAGTATTGGTGGTAGTAGTAGAGCAGTATTAGGAGTAGTATTGGGGATAGTAGTAGAGCAGTATTGGGGGTAGTAGTAGAGCAGTATTAGTAGAAGTATTGGGGGTAGTAATAGGGCAGTATTGGTGGTAGTAGTAGAGCAGTATTAGGAGTAGTATTGGGGGTAGTAGTAGAGCAGTATGGGGGGTAGTAGTAGAGCAGTATGGGGGGTAGTAGAGCAGTATTGTGGGTGATAGTAGTAGAGCAGTATTGGGGGTAGCAGTAGAGCAGTATTGGGGGTAGTAGAGCAGTATTAGGAGTAGTGTTGGGGGTAGTAGTAGAGCAGTATGGGGGGTAGTAGTAGTAGAGCAGTATTGTTGGTGGTAGTAGTAGAGCAGTATTGGGGGTAGTAGTAGAGCAGTATTAGGGGTAGTATTGGGGGTAGTAGTAGAGCAGTGTTAGGGGTAGTATTGGGGGTTGTAGACCAGTATTGGGGTAGTATTAGAGCAGTATTAGGAGTAGTTTTGGGGATAGTAGTAGGACAATATTAGGAGTAGTATTGGGGGTAGTAGTAGGGCAGTATTAGGAGTAGTTTTGGGGGTAGTAGTAGGGCAGTTTTTGGGGTAGTAGTAGAGCAGTATTAGGAGTAGTATTGGGGGTAGTAGTAGAGCAGTATTAGGAGTAGTAGTAGGGCAGTATTAGGAGTAGTATTGGGGGTAGTAGTAGAGCAGTATTAGGAGTAGTAGCAGGGCAGTATTAGGAGCAGTATTGGGGGTAGTAGTAGGGCAGTATTGGGGGTAGTAGTACAGCAGTATTAGGAGTAGTATTGGGGGTAGTAGTAGGGCAGTATTGGGGGTAGTAGTAGAGCAGTATTAGGAGTAGTATTGTGGGTAGTAGTATGGCCGTATTGGGGTAGTAGTAGAGCAGTATTAGGAGTAGTATTGAGGGTAGTAGTAGAGCAGTATGGGGGTAGTAGTAGAGCAGTATGGGGGTAGTAGTAGAGCAGTATTGTGGGTGGTAGTAGTAGAGCAGTATTGGGGGTAGTAGTAGAGCAGTATTGGGGGTAGTAGTAGAGCAGTATTAGGGGTAGTAGTAGAGCAGTATTAGGAGTAGTATTGGGGGTAGTAATAGAGCAGTATGGGGGTAGTAGTAGAGTAGTATTGTGGGTGGTAGTAGTAGAGCAGTATTGGGGGTAGTAGTAGAGCAGTATTAGGAGTAGTATTGGGGGTAGTAGTAGAGCAGTATGGGGGTAGTAGTAGAGTAGTATTGTGGGTGATAGTAGTAGAGCAGTATTGGGGGTAGTAGTAGAGCAGTATTAGGAGTAGTATTGGGGGTAGTAGTAGAGAAGTATGGGGGTAGTAGTAGAGTAGTATTGTGGGTGGTAGTAGTAGAGCAGTATTGGGGGTAGTAGTAGAGCAGTATTAGGGGTAGTAGTAGAGCAGTATTAGGAGTAGTATTGGAGGTAGTAGTAGAGCAGTATGGGGGTAGTAGTAGAGTAGTATTGTGGGTGGTAGTAGTAGAGCAGTATTGGGGGTGGTAGTAGAGCAGTATTGGGGGTAGTAGTAGAGCAGTATTAGGGGTAGTAGTAGAGCAGTATTAGGAGTAGTATTGGGGGTAGTAATAGAGCAGTATGGGGGTAGTAGTAGAGTAGTATTGTGGGTGGTAGTAGTAGAGCAGTATTGGGGGTAGTAGTAGAGCAGTATTAGGAGTAGTATTGGGGGTAGTAGTAGAGCAGTATGGGGGTAGTAGTAGAGTAGTATTGTGGGTGGTAGTAGTAGAGCAGTATTGGGGTAGTAGTAGAGCAGTATTGGGGGTAGTAGTAGAGCAGTATTAGGGGTAGTAGTAGAGCAGTATTAGGAGTAGTATTGGAGGTAGTAGAAGAGCAATATGGGGGTAGTAGTAGAGTAGTATTGTGGGTGGTAGTAGTAGAGCAGTATTGGGGGTGGTAGTAGAGCAGTATTGGGGGTAGTAGTAGAGCAGTATTAGGGGTAGTAGTAGAGCAGTATTAGGAGTAGTATTGGGGGTAGTAGTAGAGCAGTATGGGGGTAGTAGTAGAGCAGTATTGTGGGTGGTAGTAGTAGAGCAGTATTGGGGGTAGTAGTAGAGCAGTATTGGGGGTAGTAGTAGAGCAGTATTAGGAGTAGTATTGGGGGTAGTAGTAGAGCAGTATGGGGGGTAGTAGTAGAGCAGTATTAGTAGTATTGGGGGTAGTAGTAGAGCAGTATTGGGGGTAGTAGTAGAGCAGTATTAGGGGTAGTATTGGGGGTAGTAGACCAGTATTGGGGTAGTAGAGCATTATTAGGAGTAGTATTGGGGGTAGTAGTAGAGCAGTATTAGGAGTAGTATTGGGGATAGTAGTAGGGCAGTATTGGGGGTAGTAGTAGAGCAGTATTAGGAGTAGTATTAGGGGTAGTAGTAGGGCAGTATTGGGGGTGGTAGTAGTAAAGCAGTATTAGGAGTAGTATTGGGGGTGGTAGTAGTAGAGCACTATTGGGGGTAGTAGTAGAGCAGTATTAGGAGTAGTATTGGGGATAGTAGTAGAGCAGGGGAGAAATTTGGGGGCACTGTATCATACAGAATCTCCTCCCCATATACTGTTCACTAGGCCCTGAATGGGGGAGGGGATCCTGTGTGATTCAGCACCCACCTCAATCATGTCCTGCGTACTGCTCAGGGCCTGGTGCCCATAGATACAGAGGGAGGAGGGCCCTGAACAGTATATGGTGGAAGGGGGGACTGCATCATACAAGATCCCCTGCCCCGTTCCTGTATACTGTTCGCTAGGTATATGGGGAGGGGGTTACTGTTTTATAAAGACCCCCTGTAAGCCCCGCCCCTTGGTCGCAAGTCCCGCCCCGAGCTTCCGCGACTTTCTGCCCCCAAAACACACACACACCCCGGCCTCCTTTTCTTCACCTGGGCTTGCCGTTCTTCCTCTTCTCTAGAGCACTGTCAGCCCTGCAGGAGGGGCGGTCCACTTCTCCCTCTTCTTCTGCGGTCCTCACAGCTCAGCTCCTTCATTCATTAGTGGAGCAGGGGAGCTGCTTGTGCTGCTCTGCTTCCTGCTCCACTAATGAAGGAAGGAGCTAGGGGGCCCCAGGGGGATGCGGGCCCTGGGAAAGTGCCAGTTTGCCCCCCCTAATGCCGGCCCTGCTCCCCTCCCTAACACAGTGTTTAAGCTGGTTTGGTATTCCACACTTAAAATACATACATATCCTCCCGTCCACCACACATACACAAACTCATTCTTTACGTATGGCTCTATATGTACACATTCTGTACAATAGATGTATGTAGCCTAATAATCAGGAGAACTGTGCAGAACACGCACAGCAAATCTCCCAGTTTTCAGCCACTCCACAATAACAAAAGTTTCCGAGATATCAAAAGCTCAATACAATACAAACCAAGCTCATAACACATATACAGTATCAGAACCAAGCTCATAAGACATATACAGTATCGGAACCAGACTCATAACACATATACAGTATCGGAACCAAGCTCATAACACATATACAGTATCAGAACCAAATTTATAACGCAAAAAAAAACACCCCAGCGTATCCCACAGAGAAGGTGCAAATTCTTGCCTTTTTCATGGTGTAAGCGGGGCAGAAGTCCCATTTGCCTGATGGGCGAATGGGGGCCGCAGCGTTTTCTCCTCCCTCGCCTAATTTAATATGATTTACACCTGCAAATAAGCATAAACCATGCAGAAATTTACACCTATTCTGTAGCAAGTGTAGATTTCTGGGTAAGTCATGTGACAGGCACAAGTCTCATTGGCTTTACTAACAGGCAGGCAATGCTGCCAAGTAAATGAGGGCAGGGTTGATATATGACCCCCGCAGTATATACAGCAATGTAACCAAGCTGTGCTGAGATCAATTGCAAAGTCCTGTTGCTATGTTATGGCTGTTTAGACCATGTTAAACAACTCCTTCCATAATGACCTTAAAGAAGGTTTCCAACAAGAAATCTAAGCCAAAGTAGAGGCAATGAGTACCTGATCTTGGTGGTCTGTTTACTGGGAATTCCCATCAATCACAAGAACAGTCCCCAAGTCCCCCTTTTTAAATGGAGAAGTACTTAGGTACTGAAGCAACAAGGGAACAGAGAAAAGCTAGTTATTACCCCTTAGGGTACGTACACACTGAATAAAACAGGTGGAATTCTGCGGAGAACTCCTGCCTTGGAATCCCGCCTGCCTCACTGTGCCAATGAGATGCCTCGTGCACCACCGCTCTCTGCTAGGAGTTGACATGTCAATTCTTTGAGCGGAGAGTGGAGGCATCTCATTGGCACACTGAGACAGGCAGGATTCCGTGGTGAGGGCTCCACTGCAGAATTCCACCTGTTTTACACAGTGTGAACGTACCCTAATGCAGTATCCTGCTAATTCAAAATAAATAGGGGTCAGACTAACCAGGTACATCACTATGGGTTTTCTACATTAACAGAACGAGGATGCCAGTGCCGCAGCCCTTTTTTTGAACAGCCGCCTGGTAGCGTAAAAAACCTAAAGCGATGTACCTGGTGCTACATTCCCTTTAAAAACCATAAAAGAAAATCCACACCTCCACCTATACTTTGTTCTACTGCTTCTCAGCAAAGTTCAGCCCACTACAAATGATATGTATATAGATAGATAGATAGATAGATAGATAGATAGATAGATAGATAGATAGATAGATAGGTGTTTATAGATATCCCAAAAAGGGCAAACCCGTTTGGCCCCAGGAACCCCACGTTGTGCTAGACACGACTTTCTACAAACCTTTATGCAGGAAATTGATCAGTATCCCACCTCTCCCTAATTCTGTGAACCAGCTGTTATGTTAACAACCAGTTTGGAAGGCCTGGGGACAACTGGCCGATTCCTGCTCCTACAAGTTAAAAAAAAAAGTTTTCGACTTTTCATTTTCTCCCATCTTAGTGATCAGTTCCAGCTTGTCTCTATCAACTGATGCAGCCATAAAGTGTGAAAAAGGCCTTAGAGGACCCCATATTTCTTACATTAAAAACAAATCCAATAGCAAGGTGCCAATAGGCTTTGTTAAATGTATTGGCTTCCTGCCTGTAAGAGTTCATCCATTTCTGATTTAACGTTAATAGTAAGTTGTGTTTGGACAGCAAGGTAATAAATTAAAATGTGCGCTTATGTTTGAAAGTTAAAAAGAATATTTAAAAAATAAGAAATCGTTGTCCTCGTTTTACAATACCCATTAATAACTGATCCAGTAACAGAAGCCAGTGCGAGATGCATCAACGCAAAGGAACAGCACCAGGTCCAGACACCAGAATCAGCCCATTAGAATCTCATTTGTCTTTGTGGATTTTCAATGGAATCCACTGTTGGCAATGTCTTCCTTCCCATGATAAAATGTAGCCTACCTCTCGTCAGACTGGAATAATTTGCTAAAATTTGCTGGATCTTGTTTATGTCAGAGTAAATTTAGTGAGCTTTGTCTGCTGGCAGTAGTTATAGATCCTATTTTTGTGCAGATACAGATACAGTGTGCACTGTGATGATTCCCTCTACTGCCTCCCATCCTCTTTCAATTACGGTTACTCTAGTGAATATCAATCACATATGAATATCTTTTTCGTATCTATTTTTCATTTGAACAATTTGAGTAAATTATGGGAGTCTGTATCGAGCGTTGTCCTGTCGATAGTTTTTATGTAGGAACAAGTCTAACAAAATAATATATAATATACACTGACAACCAAAAGGGTAACAATGTTTTGAACTTTTGACTTTTCAGACTCCATATCTCACATACTACAGCTTTAAGCGGGTTCACACAACGGAAGGCACCAGCCATTCTGTGACACTGTACCAGCACAGCATCTGTTCAGCAGTAGCAGCCGGATGAACTTCATTTCTTTTGATTTGTAATGCGGACAAATCACCATAGCTGACAATGTAAAGTGCGTCCAGAGCTGCACTTTACATTGTCTGCTCTGTCAGTCTTGTGCGGTCGCTATTCAATGAATTCAAAACTGACACATAGGGGGACATTTATGAAGTCCAGCGTTTTTTACGCCGGGCTTAAAAATGTCCCGGCAGCTCCGGAGCTCAGGGGATTTATGTAGAGGCGCATTACTTCTACATAAATCCCGATCGCAAAATTTTAAAAAGGTTTCAGTATCATTTTTCATAGCGAAAAATGATAAATGAAGTGGACCCAGAGTCCATGCCCCCATTCCGCCCCCTTCACACACCCTCCCCGCCCAACTGGCGAAGGTGGCATAAAATGGCCAGATGCGAATATTTTATTTGCAAAACGGCCATTTATGAATAAATTAATTTGCACCTGGCAATTTTATGCCAAAAAATACAAGCGTTTTAGTTTGATAAATTTCCTCCAGAGTGTGTAAACTCCGGCTGGGATTCCATAGTAATAAATGTGATCGGCAATTTCATTTAAAAAAAAACTAAAACTATGGCCGTTGTTTAATGAAATTATACGTTGTGTGAACTTAGCCTTAAAGGTGAGACTGCCATCATTTCATAGGCAACCCTTAGGCATCTTGGTATCTCATACAAAAAATTGACTATTTCATACATGCTCAGTTATTCAGATTCTTGTCATGTGACTGTGTTGTTGCTGATTTGCTCCAAAAAAAATTAATGTTTATCTTTATCATTTTGTCTATATTTTGTAAATCTACCTTTGGCTTTCTTCACTGAATCCTTATGGGCAAGCTCTTGATCAGATTCAAGCATGTCTCGACTGAAATCTGATCTCAGGTCTTTTCTACGAACCATCAGGCTTTCTCCACCAAACTTGACAGTTCCTTCAGATTCTCAATCTGTTACCCCCCTTTTCCCTTGATTCAGACCCATTTGTACCCAGACTATTGACTTTCATCTCATTGCTCCAAATGACCCATTTCTAATCTTCTACTGTCCACTTTTTGTACTTTTTTGTAACCTCAAGCAGACGCTTAGGATGATTTTGTTGTTGAGGCTTCTTCTCCTATTTTCATCCCACCATTCCAGACTCACAATGAGGAATACAATGATGGTTGACCTCAGGAAGATCAACCAGAACACAACGGAGACACTATGACATGTTTCTCAAAATCAGTAAGCTAGTCAGACCTTCTACTGAGAAGATACACCTTATACCAAGCAAGACATCCATCTACAGACAGCTGTTCCAGGGTAGTTGGGGTAATACCCTGAAATAGCAGCCTGTGGATGGATATCTTGCTTAGTATAAGGTGTATCTTCCCAGTAGAAGGTCTGGGTAGCTGACTGATAGTGTCTCCGCAGAATTTTTGCATATTTTTCCAGGGGGCAAGGTTCCTAGATTCACTGACATTGAGAAACACGTGATGATGTCTCCATGGTGATCTGGTTGATTTCAACCATCACTCTTTTGCATAAACTACTAGGCTTTGCTCCCACTAGCTAGAATCCTGAATCCTGCTCCACACAGATGAGGGGCAAAATTGAATTACATAATGTTATCATATGTTTTTGTAATGGACCGATAAAAAAAAAGAGAGAGAAAGAATAACAATTACTATTACTTCCCTGTTACTAAATAGAAATAGTTCTTGTAAAGTTATTTCTTATCTATCAATTTATTTTCCCATTTTACAGATTTTATAATGCCTACCGGTCCAAGAACCCAAGAATCTTGTCTTTTAAGACCTCAAGATAATTCTGTATGGGATTACCTGTTAACCCCTAGACAACCCAGGACGTAAATGTACGTCCTGGCGTCACTAGGGGAGTTCAGATGGCGGCCGCCCGACGACCGCGCTCTGAACCACCACGATCCCAGGTGCTATATGCAGCCATTGCTATTAGTGGTCATGGTCCGACCGCCCTGCCCACTAAATAGGCATTTAGATGCAGCTGTCAAAATTGACAGCTGCATCTAAATGCTTGATTTCCCCCTTCATTGGTGGTGTATTGTAGGGACGTGATCGCGGAGGAGCGATCCCCGCACCTTGTCCGGGCCAGGGTCTGTGGCATAATGGTGCTGATCCCGGCTCGCAGCAGCCAAGAGCAATAGAGCACAGATCTCATTGATCTATGCAGTATATCTATACTGCATAGATCTCTATGAGAGATCAGAGCAGTGATACTAGAAGTCCCCCAGGGGGAATAACCCTAACCCCAGGGGCAATAAACCTAACCCAAGGGGGACTTATAGTTAGTGGGTAAAAAAATAAAAAAAAAAGTTTTTTTTTTTTTTTTTTTTATTATAAATATTTTATTTTCTCATAATAAGAAACCAAACAGAAAAATACAATCGTCACAAGAAATAAATTAACCCTTCCCACCCACAGCCACCCACCCAACCCAGAGGAGAGGAGAGGGAAAAAAAAAAGAGAAAACCTGCAAAGCGCTTATTCGGCATCGCTACCCGGCCACGAGCCCCACATTGCGTAAAAGATCTCAATTCATTATAAATATTTCTCATCTCTCCTGTTTTGAAGCCCAGTGTGTTCTTAAAAGTGCGAAATAAATATAAATCTACCACTCTAAGCCTATCCCTCTCTATGGTGGAAGCAGCGTGTGCTAACTGATAGTGGTAAAATCTAAAATTGTTAGGAAGTGCAAATTCACTTTGTATATCTGTAAAGGGCCTAATTAAGCCATCTACAAAAAGTTGTGCGACCTTAAATATACCTTTATCTTTCCATAGTTTAGAGTAACCTATTTCGTGAAAAACCAAGAAATTTTAATTCTCCCATATCGGGGAAAAAATCGTGCAAGCGTCAATGCTCAACAAGCTACGTGTAAAAGCCCATATTTTATCCCATGCCTTTAATTTGACAGAAGTGTAACCCCTTCTAAACTCCGATCTGTGTCCATCCATATACACTCACCGGCCACTTTATTAGGTACACCTGTCCAACTGCACGCATGTAGACATGGTCAAGACAATCTCCTGCAGTTCAAACCGAGCATCAGTATGGGGAAGAAAGGTGATTTGAGTGCCTTTGAACGTGGCATGGTTTTTGGTGCCAAAAGGGCTGGTCTGAGTATTTCAAAAACTGCTGATCTACTGGGATTTTCACGGACAACCATCTGTAGGGTTTACAGAGAATGGTCCGAAAAAGAAAAAACATCCAGTGAGCGGCAGTTCTGTGGGCAGAAATGCCTTATTGATGCCAGAGGTCAGAGGAGAATGGGCAGACTGGTTCGAGCTGATAGAAAGGCAACAGTGACTCAAATAGCCAACCGTTACAACCAAGGTAGGCAGAAGAGCATCTCTGAACGCACAGTACGGCCAACTTTGAGGCAGATGGGCTACAGCAGCAGAAGACCACACCGGGTACCACTCCTTTCAGCTAAGAACAGGAAACTGAGGCTACAATTTGCACAAGCTCATCGAAATTGGACAGTAGAAGATTGGAAAAACGTTGCCCAGTCTGATGAGTCTCGATTTCTGCTGCGACATTCGGATGGTAGGGTCAGAATTTGGCGTCAACAACATGAAAGCATGGATCCATCCTGCCTTGTATCAATGGTTCAGGCTGGTGGTGGTGGTGTCATGGTGTGGGGAATATTTTCTTGGCACTCTTTGGGCCCCTTGGTACCAATTGAGCATCGTTGCAACACCACAGCCTACCTGAGTATTGTTGCTGACCATGTCCATCCCTTTATGACCACAATGTACCCAACATCTGATGGCTACTTTCAGCAGGATAATGCGCCATGTCATAAAGCTAGAATCATCTCAGACTGGTTTCTTGAACATGACAATGAGTTCACTGTACTCAAATGGCCTCCACAGTCACCAGATCTCAATCCAATAGAGCATCTTTGGGATGTGGTGGAACGGGAGATTGGCATCATGGATGTGCAGCCGACAAATCTGCGGCAACTGTGTGATGTCATCATGTCAATATGGACCAAAATCTCTGAGGAAGCTTCCAGCACCTTGTGTATCTATGCCACGAAGAATTGAGGCAGTTCTGAAGGCAAAAGGGGGTCCAACCCGTTACTAGCATGGTGTACCTAATAAAGTGGCCGGTGAGTGTATGTGAGAAGAGACTCTGGGCTCCCAGGTCGCCGCTCCAAGAGAAACGCGCCCAGCGGGGAGAAAAGTTTTTTTTAATAATAAAAAATCCCCTCCCCTAATAAAAGTTTGAATCGACTCCCTTTTTCCATTTTATAAATAAAAATAAATAAATATTCGCCTGAACTATTAAACTATCATATTCCTGATCTCGCTTGGTAAACGGCGTGCAAAAGTGCAAACTAATTCCAAAGTGCAAAATTGCGCATTTTTGGTCGCATCAAAAAAATTGTAATGAAAAGCGATTAAAAAGTTGTATATATGCAAACAAGGTACCAATAGAAAGTACAGATCATGGCGTAAAAATAAAACCTCAAACAGCCACATAGACACAAAGGATAAAAGCGTTATAAACATGGTAATAGAGCAATTTTAAGGAACATATATATTTGTTAAAGGTTTTAATTTTTTAAAAGCCATCAAATAAAATAAAAGTTATGCAAGTTACATCTTGTCATAATTGTTGTAATCAGTTTTACCCTAGGGCAAACGGGGTAAAAACAAATCCCCCCCAAATAAAAAAATTGTGTTTTGTTTTTTTTTCAATTTCACAGCAAATATATTTTTTTTTCTGCTTTCACTGCATATTTTAGGCAATAATTACATCTGCCATTGCAAAGTACAATTAGTGGCGCAAAAAATAAGGGCTCATCTGGGTTTCTAGGTGAAAAATGCAAGCACTATGGCCTTATATACACGAGGAGGAGAAAACGAAAGTGCAAAAATGAAAATTGGCTGTGTCCCCCAAGGGTTAATTGGTGACAAATATCCTTCTGATTGCCTACAGTTGCCATTAGTTTGTGTTTGCTACATACAAGTTTATTATAAAAAGCTGTTTAAATCTGTCTCCAGTATGCTCCCCCTAGTGGTGGCTATAGGCAGTCTAAATTTTATTACTTACTCATGCCAGAAGAGTTATAAATAATGAAACAAAATTTAATTTTGTACCCTAAGACATGATGTAAAGCTAAAGGCACTCTTTAAAACATCCCAACTTTATTGAAACAATAAAAACAATAAAAATAAGTTGTATTTTACAGCAAATGTGTGCTATACACAGCCGTACGGCTGCATTTCAAGTGCTATCATTAAACATGAAAGGTTTTGCATACATTGTTGTGCTGCACAGGAATAAAGTGAGAATTGTGGGCTCTGATTTAGACGCACAGCAGGAAATAATCTCTCCCATATTTCTGGTCAGTAAGTATTCTCCAGCAGTGTCTAAGTTCACATTGATGTTAAAATCATTCTGCTTCCTTCAGATGTGCTACAAATTTCATATCAAATCTTATAGAAAGTTTTGTCTGATGCAGTCCATGTCCCCAAGGCTCCGTCATAAGATTGGAAACATATTGGAGCTCGTGTAGTCATCATAGATTGCAATGTACAATATCATGCAAAATCTAGGAGGAAGAAGTAAATGAATATAACATTAGCATGAGTGTCCACATTTGTTGCCAACAGATACATGTCTGCTGATAGCGACACATTTTAGATCATGTCTAATCCCTTGTTAAAAGCAATCCTACTTTACCCAAAAAAACGTAAATTAATTAATTATTTTCTGTCAATTCTGCAGAGTTAAATGAGGACTGTCATTAAATAAATAATTGTAAATGAGCAGGGGAGGTGATATAAAAATTCTTTATTTTATTTTGCCCGTTTTCTGCATGAAATACACTGCTCTGCCACTAGGTGTCTCACTTACTGTAATACTGCAGTTAGGGCTCTAACAATAGGGATTAACGTACCCAACGTCATTGATGTTAAAGAACTGAATCAACCCCTTTCCTTGCTGGGGCAGGCGCAGTGTGGGGGTCATAATCACCATCTGATATCTTCACCAGACTGCTATCCTGCAGTGTCCTTTCAGCCAATCAGCGACTGAAGTGTGTCCCACCTCAGTCTTCGATTTGCCGGGCAAACATTTCAGGAGCCGAAGCCCGGCACACATCAAGCTCAGTGTTGCAGGTCTAATGAAGACATTGGATGGTGAGTATGACCGCCTTTCCCCCCACCCTAGTAAGGAAAAGGTTCACTTAACCCCATTATGCCCACCTCAGCAAGGAAGGAATTACATTACTTAACCCCTTCTTTGCTGGGGGGGGGCACAGTGCCCACCCTAGTATATTGGGACTATGAGCAGTTATCTGTACAGATGCTGAGTACTGCATACTGCACGCAGAACACCTGCCAAAAAACTGTCAAAATGCCAACTTAACCCCATGGGTGCCAGATAGAAACAAAGAGAAGGCGTGCTTCCTTGCACAATAACCTTGGAGTCCTATTTTAATACCCGGTCCCCAAAAAGATTCTGCTTACCGTCCAGGATTGAGCAAACAGACAGGCAAAACGCTGGTAAGGGCAAAAGAGACCAGAGGGGTCCGGGGTTGGCCACTGCAGCTCACCGCTACTCCACACAGGGTTCAATATTATAAGTGATTCAAATTTTTGCGGCCTTCTCAAATATCGCTGGCTTTATCAAGCAAGGATCCTTGCTTGATAAAGTTGGCAGAAGGCTTAGGAAATACAGTATCCTGTTTGTATCCGCCAAATCAGCGCTCCCAGAGAAGGCCACAATATTTTAATCCCTTAGGCTATGTTCACACTACATAAAACTACGGCCGTAGTTTTGAGGGGTGGAACATAGCCTTATTTTCAATAGGATCCCGGCCGGAGCGTACACACATCGTATGCGCTCCGGCCAGGATCCCAGGCGGCGCCGGAAAAAACTGACATGTCAGTTTTCTGCAGCCGGAATTCAGTGAATTCCAGCTGCAGAAAGAACTGTCAGTTCATACAGTGAAGCGAGCGGCTCCGGCTATGGGAAGCTTTGATGCGGGCGCACGCTGATGCGCCCGCATCAGAGCTCCGCGGCCGGAAAGATCACCCGGACGGTATCTAAGTAATGTGAACATAGCCTTATTGTGTAAAAGGACAGCGAGGGAGCGTGGACACGGCTCTTTTTTGTTTTCTAGGTGTATTAAAATGTGCGGCCGCCATCTTTACGAACTTGTTACGAATTTTGCAAAAAGTTTGGTTCTGTAATGAACTGAACTTTTTACAAAGTTTGTAACGACTCTTGGTTCTTGGAGTTCAGTTCGCTCTTCTCTATTTACAAGGTATTATTGTTAGTACATATCGTGGTAGATAGATGTAATGTGTAATGTTATGTAATTTGTTACTGATAGAACATGGTGAAAAACATAAAAAACAAAAACGGGCCAGATTGATGTTTTTCTCAGAAATCCTCTCTACAAGTAGTATTAAACACTATGATTGATAGATAGATAGATAGATAGATAGATAGATAGATAGATAGATAGATCACAATTAAAAATAACTTATGTTATAAAAAAATATATTATAAAAATAAAATAAAAATATTATGGCTACTGTAATGAGGCACAGCAAAAAAAAATTTGCTCTATCCTTAACGAGTTAAAAGTATATATTTTTTTTAATTTTATATATACATATATGTGTGTTTGTGTGTGTGACGAATAAAGCAAATAATTTTTTGTATACACAGCATTGTATGTGTAAATGAATATGACCTTATATAAACCTTTGTTTATTTCTTATCGTGAACATTTTAATCAATTTTTACAAACTATGTTTAAAAAATGGTTAAAACAACTGATATCCTGAACTCCAAATTATTTGCAAAATGTGACCAAATGTAACCGCCCTGGTCTTACTATTTAGATAACCGCATACGTTCTATTTTCACAGCAATTGCGCTGGAATTGTGAGCGCGTAATAGAGCTCTAATGATTGTTTGCAGGGAAAACAATGTTTTGTGTGGTATTGTTTGTGTTTTGTAACTCAACGTCTACAGTCAACAGACAGGGTTGCCCATCTGGATAATTTACTGCAAGAATGAAAAAAAGGAGACTTTGAAATCATCTCCTGGGATCATTTAAAGTGTTTTTAAAATGATTCGACATTTACAAAAAAAAAAAAAAAAAAAAAAAGGAATGCACATATTTTTGGCATTTTATGCGTTACCATGAACTTACAAACTTTGGAGCTACACAAATTCCTCCGTATGTTTCTCATTTAAGTTGCATGTAGCGCTTGTTATTGCTGAGGTATTCACAGTACCATAGCCATAGACTGGGTTTCATTTATGGGAGTGAAAGCGAGTGGCCAGACGAAAACTTTTTTTTTTTTATGACAGTCTTTCTCGGCTTTTCTCAGCTTTGCATATGATCATAAACAAAAAGATTAAATAAGAAAAGGTGAAGAACTGCGTCCTGCCTTCTAATGCGATGCCTTCAAAGTCTTTGGCAGCGTGAACGACTGGTTTAACAATACAAAGTTCTTATCTTATATCTGCAGCATAAGCCTGAAAATTTAAAGCATCACTTGTTTCTTAAAGAAAACAACTGTAGTCTTATGCCTATGGATATTTTCTATATATTCTACAGCCGTGTCCACAGAATTCTTCCAACCCTACAACATTCTTACTTCTTCTGTTGATCTTCATGGGCTCTAAAGAAGAAGACCATGGGCTCTATTACAGGCCTATATTACTATGTGGAATAAGGCTAGCAATCAGCCAACAAATGAATTAATGTTTGTTCCCCAGTTGATCGGACCATTCCGACTTGCTATAAAATTATTGGTGGTTGGCAATACATTTAATTGCATTAGAAGATGTGGAGACGATAGGTGACTCCAGACCAATTGCATGACTAATTGAGCTGGTGCCAATCATCAATTAACAGACTGGCCACGGACATGTAATATGGCTCTTAGGTCTCAAGTATACCGAGCAGAGCTATCTCTCTAGAGACACCTTTTGGAGGCAGCTTCAAAGAAAGATTTGGAGACATGATGAGGGATCCGCCATACTATAATCTCCTTGTGACTATCACTTCCATCCAGCAGGAGATTCGGATCCTGGTACCCAACCCATGATCAAATAGTTATCCCCGATAACTGAGGGTAGGAGATAAAAATAATCATGGCACCTTCCAGTTCCTATTCTGGTCACTAGGTTTAAAACTAAGATGAGAATTCCTACATATCGATTCCCAGCAGTGTCCTCCTTATCAACACAGACAGGATGTATAGATGTACATACCTGTATATAGATAACAGAGGTTCCAAAAGTGTTCTCCAAACACTTTTCTTATTCATCTGAATAGGACAGGTCCTTCCTATGGTTGCCTATGGTCCATGTAGCTTGTAAATTATAGAGCCAGCCCCTGTAATAATCTACATAAAGTTTTTATCAAAACATGGAAACAGATTTGAAAAAAAAGAACTTATTTCATGACCTGGTTCTGATCAGGTGATCCATTACATTTAAGATGATTGAAAGAATGATTGAAAAACAGATGTATCCTTAGAAATCAATCCCATTGCAGGAAAAAAAAGCTTACTTTAACCCAAAAAGAGATAAAATAGAGCATAAAAATGTATATAATGGCCATGGTATTTCTTTTAGAAGCTGACAATTAACAGGTTTGACTCAAGATATGGGGGGGGGGCAATGTGTATAAAAAAATATGGCCAAAAATTGGTCTTTCAATAATATATGAAAAAAATATTATTAAGTTATTTATTTAATTATAAAATTATCTAGAAAGGAAAAGAAATTTTAAACTCATTGGTAGCAAAAGTTCACAAAGCGCAGAACTGGACAAAAGGCATTTACAAGTGGACGAAAGTGAAAAGGTGCATACTATGTTTTGTTTTTTGTTTTTTTTATTCCAGTTTTTATTAAGTAATAAAGAAATATGACTATCATGGCAAACTGAGATGGGAAACATAATTGAAAAAATATAAATTGTATGCATAGTGTTGCTAAAAATTCTAACAAAATACAACTACAAAACAGAACTCTGTGGTATAAGAATAAGGGTATAAACCCACACACCGTATAAGCAGCGTATTTACTGCTGCGATACGCAGCAAATACGCAGCAAACACGCAGCAAATACGCAGCAGATTATATCTAAATAACTGAACACAGCATCAAATCTGTACCAACAAATCTGCTGCGTATTTGCTGCGTATTTGTTGCGTATCTGCTGTGTATACGGTGTGTGGGTTTGTACCCTTAGTATACAATCCAACATAGATAAGATATGGGACTATACTGAGGTATGGAGGCAGTCACAGGAAATTAAATTAGCTCTTTAGCCAACAAGACCACTGTGATTCGTATTTTGGGTAAGTATGGGTTAGATTAGCATCAGTTTTTTTCATACAAGGAGGAGTCGACTAGATAAATCTCATCATTAACATGAGGAGTATCAGGCCTTTTCCCAATATCCGGTAATGGTCAGTTTGGTGGCCATAAGTTTCTCCAGCATAGAAGTGAGCTAGAAGGGTCAATAAACTGTACCATCTGTACAGCATTTTAATCATCACCTCCTGATGGGTCACACAGCGAAAAGTCTTATATATGTATAGCATCCAGTGCTCATATCCATTGAGCATCAGAGATTTGGACTTGGATCTCCTGTTTCCATTTGGAGAAAGCAGAAGGCTTAACAAAGGACATTTTATCGTGGGGAAGATTATAAAACAAAGATATCCCTTTATGTTTATCAGTTGAATCTGCAAGAAATTTTGCTGCGGAATGTTCCCGTTCCAAGCAGTTCAAAGGCCTAGTCCTGAGCAAGTTCCTAATCTGCAAGCACTTGTGAAATTCCTTATTGGATAGTGCCAGGTATGGAAAATGTAGTTTTCCAAAATGTAAGATTGATGTCAGGAATCGTTTTTTTTTCACCGTTTCCAGGGGCACATTATCCGATTACATTTTTTTATCTGTGATGTGGATTTAAAGGGGAAGTCAGGTGGGAGGAGGACAAAAATTCCTGGCCGGGGGTGGAGAAAAATTAAAAAGAAGTTAAAGTCACATGTCCCAGTGCCCGCACAGAGCCGTGCGCACACAGCTCCTGGCCCCCCACCGGCTGTCTTTTGAGCGCCCCTCCAACTACATCATGACCTGGATGATGGATGTCCTTCTCACCCAGTCATTGACTGCCGTGGGACACAGCTGCAGTCACCGATTGGCTGAGTAGGCTAAATCCCATCCGTCTGTGACGTCAAGCCCGGTTCGTGACTTAAACCCGGAACCCAGGAGATGATGACTGTGCGGGGGGGGGGGGGGGGGGGGGGGGGGGGGGGGGGGGGGGGGGGGGGGGGGGGGGGGTGGGGGGGGGGGGGGGGGGGGGGGGGGGGGGGGGGGGGGGGGGGGGGGGGGGGGGGGGGGGGGGGGGGGGGGGGGGGGGGGGGGGGGGGGGGGGGGGGGGGGGGGGGGGGGGGGGGGGGGGGGGGGGGGGGGGGGGGGGGGGGGGGGGGGGGGGGGGGGGGGGGGGGGGGGGGGGGGGGGGGGGGGGGGGGGGGGTGGGGGGGGGGGGGGGGGGGGGGGGGGGGGGGGGGGGGGGGGGGGGGGGGGGGGGGGGGGGGGGGGGGGGGGGGGGGGGGGGGGGGGGGGGGGGGGGGGGGGGGGGGGGGGGGGGGGGGGGGGGGGGGGGGGGGGGGGGGGGTGGGGGGGGGGGGGGGGGGGGGGGGGGGGGGGGGGGGGGGGGGGGGGGGGGGGGGGGGGGGGGGGGGGGGGGGGGGGGGGGGGGGGGTGGGGGGGGGGGGGGGGGGGGGGGGGGGGGGGGGGGGGGGGGGGGGGTGGGGGGGGGGGGGGGGGGGGGGGGGGGGGGGGGGGGGGGGGGGGGGGGGGGGGGGGGGGGGGGGGGGGGGGGGGGGGGGGGGGGGGGGGGGGGGGGGGGGGGGGGGGGGGGGGGGGGGGGGGGGGGTGGGGGGGGGGGGGGGGGGGGGGGGGGGGGGGGGGGGGGGGGGGGGGGGGGGGGGGGGGGGGGGGGGGGGGGGGGGGGGGGGGGGGGGGGGGGGGGGGGGGGGGGGGGGGGGTGGGGGGGGGGGGGGGGGGGGGGGGGGGGGGGGGGGGGGGGGGGGGGGGGGGGGGGGGGGGGGGGGGGGGGGGGGGGGGGGGGGGGGGGGGGGGGGGGGGGGGGGGGGGGGGGGGGGGGGGGGGGGGGGGTGGGGGGGGGGGGGGGGGGGGGGGGGGGGGGGGGGGGGGGGGGGGGGGGGGGGGGGGGGGGGGGGGGGGGGGGGGGGGGGGGGGGGGGGGGGGGGGGGGGGGGGGGGGGGGGGGGGGGGGGGGGGGGGGGGGGGGGGGGGGGGGGGTGGGGGGGGGGGGGGGGGGGGGGGGGGGGGGGGGGGGGGGGGGGGGGGGGGGGGGGGGGGGGGGGGGGGGGGGGGGGGGGGGGGGGGGGGGGGGGGGGGGGGGGGGGGGGGGGGGGGGGGGGGGGGGGGGGGGGGGTGGGGGGGGGGGGGGGGGGGGGGGGGGGGGGGGGGGGGGGGGGGGGGGGGGGGGGGGGGGGGGGGGGGGGGGGGGGGGGGGGGGGGGGGGGGGGGGGGGGGGTGGGGGGGGGGGGGGGGGGGGGGGGGGGGGGGGGGGGGGGGGGGGGGGGGGGGGGGGGGGGGGGGGGGGGGGGGGGGGGGGGGGGGGGGGGGGGGGGGGGGGGGGGGGGGGGGGGGGGGGGGGGGGGGGGGGGGGGGGGGGGGGGGGGGGGGGGGGGGGTGGGGGGGGGGGGGGGGGGGGGGGGGGGGGGGGGGGGGGGGGGGGGGGGGGGGGGGGGGGGGGGGGGGGGGGGGGGGGGGGGGGGGGGGGGGGGGGGGGGGGGGGGTGGGGGGGGGGGGGGGGGGGGGGGGGGGGGGGGGGGGGGGGGGGGGGTGGGGGGGGGGGGGGGGGGGGGGGGGGGGGGGGGGGGGGGGGGGGGGGGGGGGGGGGGGGGGGGGGGGGGGGGGGGGGGGGGGGGGGGGGGGGGGGGGGGGGGGGGGGGGGGGCGGGGGGGGGTGGGGGGGGGGGGGGGGGGGGGGGGGGGGGGGGGGGGGGGGGGGGGGGGGGGGGGGGGGGGGGGGGGGGGGGGGGGGGGGTGGGGGGGGGGGGGGGGGGGGGGGGGGGGGGGGGGGGGGGGGGGGGGGGGGGGGGGGGGGGGGGGGGGGGGGGGGGGGGTGGGGGGGGGGGGGGGGGGGGGGGGGGGTGGGGGGGGGGGGGGGGGGGGGGGGGGGGGGGGGGGGGGGGTGGGGGGGGGGGGGGGGGGGGGGGGGGGGGGGGGGGGGGGGGGGGGGGGGGGGGGGGTGGGGGGGGGGGGGGGGGGGGGGGGGGGGGGGGGGGGGGGGGGGGGGGGGGGGGGGGGTGGGGGGGGGGGGGGGGGGGGGGGGGGGGGGGGGGGGGGGGGGGGGTGGGGGGGGGGGGGGGGGGGGGGGGGGGGGGGGGGGGGGGGGGGGGGGGGGGGGGGGGGGGGGGGGGGGGGGGGGGGGGGGGGGGGGGGGGGGGGGGGGGGGGGGGGGGGGGGGGGGGGGGGGGGGGGGGGGGGGGGGGGGGGGGGGGGGGGGGGGGGGGGGGGGGGGGGGGGGGGGGGGTGGGGGGGGGGGGGGGGGGGGGGGGGGGGGGGGGGGGGGGGGGGGGGGGGGGGGGGGGGGGGGGGGGGGGGGGGGGGGGTGGGGGGGGGGGGGGGGGGGGGGGGGGGGGGGGGGGGGGGGGGGGGGGGGGGTGGGGGGGGGGGGGGGGGGGGGGGGGGGGGGGGGGGGGGGGGGGGGGGGGGGGGGGGGGGGGGGGGGGGGGGGGGGGGGGGGGGGGGGGGGGGGGGGGGGGGGGGGGGGGGGGGGTGGGGGGGGGGGGGGGGGGGGGGCGGGGGGGGGGGGGGGGGGGGGGGGGGGGGGGGGGGGGGGGGGGGGGGGGGGTGGGGGGGGGGGGGGGGGGGGGGGGGGGGGGGGGGGGGGGGGGGGGGGGGGGGGGGGGGGGGGGGGGGGGGGGGGGGGGGGGGGGGGGGGGTGGGGGGGGGGGGGGGGGGGGGGGGGGGGGGGGGGGGGGGGGGGGGGGGGTGGGGGGGGGGGGGGGGGGGGGGGGGGGGGGGTGGGGGGGGGGGGGGGGGGGGGGGGGGGGGGGGGGGGGGGGGGGGGGGGGGGGGGGGGGGGGGGGGGGGGGGGGGGGGGGGGGGGGGGGGGGGGGGGGGGGGGGGGGGGGGGGGGGGGGGGGGGGGGGGGGGGGGGGGGGGGGTGGGGGGGGGGGGGGGGGGGGGGGGGGGGGGGGGGGGGGGGGGGGGGGGGGGGGGGGGGGGGGGGGGGGGGGGGGGGGGGGGGGGGGGGGGGGGGGGGGGGGGGGGGGGGGGGGGGGGGGGGGGGGGGGGGGGGGGGGGGTGGGGGGGGGGGGGGGGGGGGGGGGGGGGGGGGGGGGGGGGGGGGGGGGGGGGGGGGGGGGGGGGGGGGGGGGGGGGGGGGGGGGGGGGGGGGGGGGGGTGGGGGGGGGGGGGGGGGGGGGGGGGGGGGGGGGGGGGGGGGGGGGGGGGGGGGGGGGGGGGGGGGGGGGGGGGGGGGGGGGGGGGGGGGGGGGGGGGGGGGGGGTGGGGGGGGGGGGGGGGGGGGGGGGGGGGGGGGGGGGGGGGGGGGGGGGGGGGGGGGGGGGGGGGGGGGGGGGGGGGGTGGGGGGGGGGGGGGGGGGGGGGGGGGGGGGGGGGGGGGGGGGGGGGGGGGGGGGGGGGGGGGGGGGGGGGGGGGGGGGGGGGGGGGGGGGGGGGGGGGGGGGGGGGGGGGGGGGGGGGGGGGGGGGGGGGGGGGGGGGGGGGGGGGGGGGGGGGGGGGGGGGGGGGGGGGGGGGGGGGGGGGGGGGGGGGGGGGGTGGGGGGGGGGGGGGGGGGGGGGGGGGGGGGGTGGGGGGGGGGGGGGGGGGGGGGGGGGGGGGGGGGGGGGGGGGGGGGGGGGGGGGGGGGGGGGGGGGGGGGGGGGGGGGGGGGGGGGTGGGGGGGGGGGGGGGGGGGGGGGGGGGGGGGGGGGGGGGGGGGGGGGGGGGGGGGGGGGGGGGGTGGGGGGGGGGGGGGGGGGGGGGGGGGGGGGGGGGGGGGGGGGGGGGGGGGGGGGGGGGGGGGGGGGGGGGGGGGGGGGGGGGGGGGGGGGGGGGGGGGGGGGGGGGGGGGGGGGGGGGGGGGGGGGGGGGGGGGGGGGGGGGGGGGGGGGGGGGGGGGGGGGGGGGGGGGGGGGGGGGGGGGGGGGGGGGGGGGGGGGGGGGGGGGGGGGGGGGGGGGGGGGGGGGGTGGGGGGGGGGGGGGGGGGGGGGGGGGGGGGGTGGGGGGGGGGGGGGGGGGGGGGGGGGGGGGGGGGGGGGGGGGGGGGGGGGGGGGGGGGGGGGGGGGGGGGGGGGGGGGGGGGGGGGGGGGGGGGGGGGGGGGGGGGGGGGGGGGGGGGGGGGGGGGGGGGGGGGGGGGGGGGGGGGGGGGGGGGGGGGGGGGGGGGGGGGGGGGGGGGGGGGGGTGGGGGGGGGGGGGGGTGGGGGGGGGGGGGGGGGGGGGGGGGGGGGGGGGGGGGGGGGGGGGGGGGGGGGGGGGGGGGGGGGGGGGGGGGGGGGGGGGGGGGGGGGGGGGGGGGGGGGGGGGGGGGGGGGGGGGGGGGGGGGGGGGGGGGGGGGGGGGGGGGGGGGGGGGGGGGGGGGGGGGGGGGGGGGGGGGGGGGGGGGGGGGGGGGGGGGGGGGGGGGGGGGGGGGGGGGGGGTGGGGGGGGGGGGGGGGGGGGGGGGGGGGGGGGGGGGGGGGGGGGGGGGGGGGGGGGGGGGGGGGGGGGGTGGGGGGGGGGGGGGGGGGGGGGGGGGGGGGGGGGGGGGGGGGGGGGGGGGGGGGGGGGGGGGGGGGGGGGGGGGGGGGGGGGGGGGGGGGGGGGGGGGGGGGGGGGGGGGGGGGGGGGGGGGGGGGGGGGGGGGTTGATCTTGCTGGTTACTGCTTGTTGTTAGGCTCAGTCTCTCTGTAGTAACAGATACTTAAAGACAGACTGCAGAGTTTTTCATGGGCAGCCCCTGTCTGCTCATACAGCCAGTGTCTCAGCTCATTGCTTACATTTAAAGTAATAGGATCTCTGCAACTGCAACAAGTCTGCTCTTGCCTTATACTACATAGTATATACAGTTATAGCTCCTTGCATAGTTAGCTGATTTATCAACAGTCATACTGTGCTTTTATTTGTCAATGTGAATATAATATAGGGTTTTTACTAAATTGAAAACTAGTGCAAAGTAAAAAAAAAAAGTTTTGGCCGATTATCGCTCCATGTAATAGAGCCCTAAGTCCTGGGGGTATCAGGAAAAGTGCCAGCCACTTTTAGGCCCAAGAAAAGGCAGCTCCAATAAGTGAAGTCCAGTTCTGCAATCTTGAAACCACAAGACATCATTACAACTAGGGGCAAAAAGATTTCTTACCCATCCTTATATTTAAAGGGGTAGTGTGGTGTAAAATATTTTTTTACAAAATAACACACATTACAAAGTTATACAACATTGTAATGTGTGTTATTTAAGTGACTGGCCCCCTTCCCCATGTCCACCCCCAACCGTTGACCCGAAAGTGTGATACAGTATACTCACGGAATCACTGTTGACTCCGGATGCCATCTTGGGACAATCACGTCATCTTCAGGAGGTCGGCCTGACTGCTCCAGTCCTCCCTCATCCCGTCCCCCCTCCAGTGCATCATCAGCTGCTCTGCCGCGATTGGCTGAGCATAACAGAAGCCCCAGACGTCTTCTGTTATGCTCAGCCAATCGTGGCTGAGCAGCTGATGACGCGCTGGAGGGGGCCGGCATGAGGGAGGACTGGAGCAGTCAGGCCGGCCTCTTGAAGATGACGTGACCAGGGCCGCCATCAGGAATTTCGGAGCCCCATACAACCAAAGTGTCTGGGCCCCCCACATTAATAAAAAAACAATAGTGTGTTCGCCCCATGCCTTGCTGGGAGGTATAATTTGGTTCAGATCAATTCTAGAGAACTGGCTCATATACCCCATTTTCCCCAGTGGCTTAAAATGTAACCTCTGTTATACAGTTATAAAATTGTAGAAATTAAATGTGATCAAGGTGCAATTCAAATAGACACTTACTTGTATAGCTGCCTCTTGTGCTCTGTATGCAGTGCATTATATTCACCCCTGCAACGTACAATTTATAGCGTGTCTACAAGCCCAGCGGGGCTCATTATGATGGAGACTAAAACTTATACAAGAGTGGGGTAGGGGTTCCCCTGTATTCAGAATGCTGTTGAGCACTAGGCAATGCCCCGTTTGGGGTTATTGAATTTCGAGGGTCTGGGGGGCTGTGTGATTTGTATATGTTCACCAATATCAGCCCCCCCCCCCCGGTAAGCTCACTAACATAGAATATGTTGATAAGGCTAATATAATGAGGCTGTTCCATGTTAGTGAGCATATACAAATCCCACACACCCCCAGGCAGACTAGTTTAGCTCACCCAAGACAGTGATAGCGAATACATGGCGGTGAGAACGCTTTCTAGGAGATCCTGTTTGTGCAGCAGAGGTGTCTTTATCCTGCTCTGCATAGACCCTCGTAATTCAATAATCCCAGACGGGGCATTGCCTAGCACTCAACAGCATTCTGAATACAGGGGAACCCCTACCCCACTCTTGTGTAAGTTTTAGTCTCCATCATAATGAGCCCCGCTGGGCTTGTAGACACGCTATAAATTGTACGTTGCAAGGGTGAATATAATGCACTGCATACAGAGCACAAGAGACTGCTATACAAGTAAGTGTCTATTTAAATTGCACCTTGTTCACATTTAGGTTCTACAATTTTATAACTGTATAACAGGTTACATTTTAAGCCACTGGGGAAAATGGGATATATGAGCCAGTTCTCTAGAATTGATCTCACACACAGACACCAGCACACATGTATACAGACACCAGCACACATGTATACAGACATACAGACACCAGCACACATGTATACAGACATACAGACACCAGCACACATGTATACAGACACCAGCACACATGTATACAGACATACAGACACCAGCACAAATGTATACAGACATACAGACACCAGCACACATGTATACAGACATACAGACACCAGCACACATGTATACAGACACCAGCACACATGTATACAGACATACAGACACCAGCACACATGTATACAGACATACAGACACCAGCACACCAGGGCACGATGAAGTTTGAACTTCTGCAACCTGGAGAAATCACCTGATATCACCTGCAGTCCTATGTAACACCACATAACACAGTGGTATCTCTGAGTACAGATAATGTAGTAGATTTCACCTGCAGTCCTATGTAACAGCACAGATAACACAGTGATATCTCTGAGTATAGATCATGTAGTAGATGTCACCTGCAGTCCTATGTAACAGCACAGATAACACAGTGATATCCCTGAGTACAGATGTAGTAGATTTCACCTGCAGTCCTATGTAACAGCACAGATAACACAGTGATATCTCTGAGTATAGATCATGTAGTAGATGTCACCTGCAGTCCTATGTAACACCACAGATAACACAGTGATATCTCTGAGTACAGATAATGTAGTAGTTACCTACAGTCCTATGTAACACAACAGATAACACAGTGATATCTCTGAGTACAGATAATGTAGTAGCTGTCACCTCGGGGCGCCCCTACTAAATGATGTTCTACAAAATAAGAAAAGTGTCATACAGTGACTCACCGGTGATGTCTTCTTTGATCTGAGGCGTCACTTTCCCTTTTCCTCTCCATCCGGCCCAGACCTCCATGATGATTCCTTCCAGATACGTTTCATCCCCTTAGAACCTGCGAGACAAACAATTTAGACTCCGCACATTTTTAGCAACTTCCTTTCCTTTCTCCCCCCTGTAGGCTCCCATAGTAACTGCGCTGTGTGGGAGGCCCCCTGTATGTAGGATCCCCTGCTGTGCCCCCATGAGCTAATAATGCCCCTAGAGGTGGCCCCCATGAACTAATAATGCCCCCAGAGGTGCCCCCATATACTAATAATGCCCCCAGAGGTGCCCCCATATACTAATAATGCCCCCAGAGGTGCCCCCATATACTAATAATGCCCCCAGAGGTGCCCCCATACGCTAATAATGGCCCCAGAGGTGCCCCCATATGCTAATAATGCCCCCAGAGGTGCCCCCATATACTAATAATGCCCCCAGAGGTGCCCCCATATACTAATAATGCCCCCAGAGGTGCCCCCATATACTAATAATGCCCCCCGAGGTGCCCCCATACGCTAATAATGCCCCCAGAGGTGCCCCCATACGCTAATAATGCCCCCAGAGGTGCCCCATATACTAATAATGCCCCCAGAGGTGCCCCCATATACTAATAATGCCCCCAGAGGTGCCCCCATATACTAATAATGCCCCCAGAGGTGCCCCCATACGCTAATAATGGCCCCAGAGGTGCCCCCATATGCTAATAATGCCCCCAGAGGTGCCCCCATATACTAATAATGCCCCCAGAGGTGCCCCCATATACTAATAATGCCCCCAGAGGTGCCCCCATATACTAATAATGCCCCCAGAGGTGCCCCCATATACTAATAATGCCCCCAGAGGTGCCCCCATATGCTAATAATGCCCCCAGAGGTGCCCCCATACACTAATAATGCCCCCAGAGGTGCCCCCCATATACTAATAATGCCCCCAGAGGTGCCCCCATATACTAATAACGCCCCCAGAGGTGCCCCCATATACTAATAATGCCCCCAGAGGTGCCCCCATACACTAATAATGCCCCCAGAGGTGCCCCTAAAAAAAACAAACATCTTACTCACCTAATCCGCGCTGTGCAGGCAGCAGCTCTTCCTCCTCCTCTTCGGGCTCCATCTTGCGAGCCGCAGGGACGGGACTTCCGGCAGACGTGATGACGTCACATCGTCACGCCTGCCGGAGGGGCACATGATCACGGCCCGGCCTCCCATAGGCTGCTGGTATGAAGTGCTGTGCGGGCGGAACATTAAAGCGATCAGTGCATCCCGAGAAGCTCAAAAACAGGTGGCAAGGGGGGCCGTGCGGACCCCCCTAGCGTAGCGGGCGGGGGGCGGCGGGCCCGCCGGGCCCCCCCCCCCCCGTGTCTCTTAGGGTCCAGGCCCCATACGGCAGTACCACTTGTACTGCCCTATCGGCGGCCCTGGACGTGACCGTCCCAAGATGGCGGCCGCGGTCGACAATGATTCCATGAGTATACTGCATCACACTTCTGGGTCCGTAGTCGGGGGGGTTGGGAAACATGGGGAAGGGGGCCAGTCACTTAAACAACACACATTACAATGTTGTATAACTTTGTAAGGCTGTGTTCACACTGCATTTTTGAAAAAAACGCATGCATTTGTGTGCATCCGTTTTGATCCGTTTTTCCATTGACTTCCATTGTAAAAAAAAAAAAAACGATCAAAACGGATCCGTTTTTTTTGACGGAGACAAAAAGTAGCTGACACTACTTTTGTGTCCGCTAAAAAAAAACGGATCTGTTTTGATCTTTTTGCAAAAAACGGATGAAAAAAAACGGATTGCAAAAACGCAATGTGTGTTATTTAATGAAAAAATGTTTTACATCGCACTACCCCTTTAACGACTAGGACGAAGGCAGAGTGTCTTTTTGATCTCCACCCCTAACAATACATACATGGCACACTTGCCCTGACAGCTCTTCTCAGCAACACCCCAGTATTAGAGGACCCCTGTAGTAGAGGACTGCTATGTATATTTAGCCATATCTATGAATCCCTATACAACGTTAGGCAAAACGGGCAGAAGGGACTGCCGAGAAATATGACATATAGAGATAATTAATGAAGTGTTATAATTGCATAGCTTCCACAAAGTGGCTACAAGTGACTTAAAGGGACTCGGTAACTAACTTAAATTTCCTTGAACAACATGTGCCTTTTCATCTCCTATAGAAAGCTAAGTGACTTCACCCTAAAGTCATTATGGATATTCTTAAGTGCTTCTAGCTTTTCAATTTCCCCCATTTCAGGTTTGTAATCGTAGAAGACACACTATTTATCTTCTGACAACAAAGCCCTCGCGTAAGTTTGTTTTATCAGCCAATTGCTTTACTTTACCATAGAAGTTTTTACTTAAAAGCCAACTAATTTTTTCAGAATATGAAAAACAATACTCCTCCTGTCTAGTCAGAGGGATTTTTTCCAGTTTAATGGCAGGGCCACATTGATGTTTTTCCTCGAAATTATAGATCATTGATCTCTGCCGCTACAAGAAAATAAGTTTCAGATTCTTTTGATAATTCTTTCACTCTAATACAGGTGATCCTGATTTTATTTTAAAGGGGTACACTCCAGATGGAAAAAAAAATGTTTTTAAATGAAGTGGCGTCAGAAAGTTTTATAGATTTGTTAATTACATCTATTTAATAGTTCCAGTACTTGTCAACTGCTGTATGTCCTGCAGGGAGTGGTGTATTCTTTTCAGACTGACACAGTGCTCTCTGCTGCAGAGGAGTCAACTACAGACCATTCTCTGGCAGGAAGACCTATGACCCATGTTTAACTTTGTCTCTGAGGGTATGTTCACATGTAATTTTCCCAGGAAGCTGTAAGAAAATCTGCCAAAAGAATAAGCTCAGTATTGTACACATTATATGGAGGACTTTCTTCTGCAGTTTCAGGCATCGCAATATTACAACACAATCACTGTCTGACTCGCCTGACTGTCTGACTGTCTGGTTTCGCCATTGGCTTATTCTGGGGGTATTCTCAAGATGATTGATTGTGATTCTTATAGATGTTTGTAAATAGAAATATTTCCTTTTAACTGTTTGGACTTAAAAAAAAAGTAACTTTTTTAAGAATTTCAATCCTTATGGTTGCTGCTGCTCCCACTATTGATGTTAGTGAGGTATATGCAATATTTTTTTTTAACAATCAAGGGACATTTATCAGTACTGTTAGTTATGAAACAGAGCATTGTTTAAACTGTTGTTTTCTTGTACTGTGTAGAGACTACTATAGTTTTTCATTGCCTGCTTATGTCCCCCAAAACAAGACAAGGGATGTGAATGCTACAATCTTGGGGTGGAATATAAGAATGGGGTTGCTAAATTATGCTCAAGTAGCATAAATATGAGAATTAGGCTCAGGAGGTGTAGAATTAAACAAAGGGAGGGGCACAGGAAGTGTGACTATGAGGTTGAGGGTGATGAGAGACATGAATAAGACTCTAGGGATATAAATATGAGACTAAGGCAGTGTGAAAAAGAAACAGGGTGTGAACATGATATCGAGGAACATGAATCAGATTTGCGAGATATAAATAAGAAACTGAGGGGGGTGAATGAGTATTTGTGGGGTATACATATGAGATGTCAGAAGGATACTTATAGGGTATGAATCAGGCTCAGAGGAAGTGAATATAAGGCGTGTGAATTAGGAATAGAGGGTGTATTATGAGACTTAAGGTCCCCATATACTTTAAACTTTTGACGACCATCCCCACCAAAGTGTATACGGTGGGTGGGGTTTTCCTAGCAGTCCACCGACTGATGATGACGGTGGTGATAGGGGTCATGTGTGATGGAAAATCACCACCCAGCTCCTTTGTTCTGGGAGAGATAAGCTGCAGTCACAGCTCTCTGGCTGCATCCTATCCCTCTCCATAGGGAGAGCACAGGAATGCTCAACCATGCAGAACGTTCCTTTGTATGGGAAGGACGTGAGCTGGTCGGGAGAGATAACTGATGACTAAACAATCATTTGACTGTCAGTTATTAACCCCTTCAAGACCAAGCCTATTTGCACCTAAAAGACCAGGCTCATTTTTCAAAATCTGACCTGTCTCACTTTATGCGCTTATAGCTCAGTGATGCTTTAACGTATGCTAGCGATTCTGAGATTGTTTTTTCGTCACATATGGCACTTTATATTAGTGGCAAAATTTGGTCACTACTTTGTGTGTTTTTTGTGAAAAACATCAAAATATCATGAAAAATTGAAAAAAATAGCATTTTATGAATTTTGAAATTCTCTGATTCTAAAAAAAGAAAGTTGTATTACATAAATTAGTTACTAAGTCACATTACCGATATGTCCTCTTTATTCTGGCTTCATTTCATAAACATATTTTACTTTTTTAGGGTGTTACGGGGGTTAGAAATGTATCAGCAAATTACCACATTTTCGTGAAAGTTTCCAAAACTGATTTTTTTAGGGACCAGTTCTTATTTTAAGTTGATTTAGGAGGTTTGTATACTGGAAACCCCCATAAGTGACCCCATTTTGGAAACTAGGCACCTTAAAGTAGGGGTATAATGAGCATTTTAACCCTACAGGGGCTGGAGGAAAGTATTCACCATTAGGCCGTAAAAAAATGAAAAATTAAAATTTTCCAATATATATACATTTAGATTAAAGTTTCTCATTTTCAAAAGGAACATGAGAGAAAAAGCACCCCAAAATTTGTAACACATGTTCTCTTGAGTACTACGGTACCCCATATGTGGGCGTAAACCATTGCATGGGCACACAGCGGGGCTCAGAAGGGAAGGAGCGCCAATTAGCTTTTCCATTGCAGATTTTGCTGAAGAAGTTTCCGAGCGCTAGGTGCATTTGCAGTGCCCCTGTAGTGTCAGCAGAGAGAAAAAAAAACCATAAGTCACCCCATTTTGGAAAGTACACCCCTCAAAGAATTCATCTTGGGGTAGGATGAGCAATTTGACCCCACAGGTGTTAGAGGAAAGTATTAAAAATTAGACAGTAAAAATGAAAAACTCAAATTTTTTCCAATAATATGTTCCTTTAGTTTGAAATTTTTCAATTTCACGAGGAACAAGAGAAAAAAAGTACCCCAAAATTTGTAACGCAGGTTCTCATGAGTACAACGGTACCTCATATGTGAGCATAAACCACTGCATGGGCACACAGCGGGGCTCAGAAGGGAAGGAGCGCCAATTAGCTTTTTCAATGCAGATTTTGCTGAAGAAGTTTCTGAGCGCCAGGTATGTTTGCAGAGCCCCTGTAGTGCCAGCGGAGTAAAATCTCGCCATAAGTCACCCCATTTTGGAAAGTGCACCCCTCAAAGAATTCATTTTGGGGTGTGGTGAGCATTTTGACCCCACAGGTATTAGAGGAAAGTATTCAAAAGTAGACAGTAAAAATGAAAAACTCGAATTTTTCCAATAATATGTTCGTTTAGTTTGAAATTTCTCAATTTCACGAGGAACAAGAGAAAAAAAGTACCCCAAAATTTGTAACGCAGGTTCTGCTGAGTAAAAAGGTACCTCATATGTCGGTATAAACCACTGTATGGGCACACATCAGGGCTCAGAAGGGAAGGAGCGCCAATTAGCTTTTTCAATGCAGATTTTGCTGAAGAAGTTTCTGAGCGCCAGGTGGGTTTGCAGTGCCCCTGTAGTGCCAGCAGAGTAAAATCTCGCCATAAGTCACCCCATTTTGGAAAGTGCACCCCTCAAAGAATTCATCTTGGTGTGTGGTGAGCATTTTGACCCCACAGGTATTAGAGGAAAGTATTCAAAAGTAGACAGTAAAAATGAAAAACTCGAATTTTTCCAATAATATGTTCCTTTAGTTTGAAATTTCTCAATTTCACGAGGAACAGGAGAGAAAATTCACCCAAAAATCTGTAACGCAGGGTCTCCTGAGTAGCCCATATGTGGGCATAAACCACTGTATGGGCACACAGCCGGGCTCAGAAGGGAAGGAGCGCCAATTAGCATTTTCTCTGCAGATTTTTCTGAAGAAGTTTCTGAGCACCAGGTGTGTTTGCAGAGCCCCTGTAATGTCTACAGAATAGAATCCCCCCAAAAGTCACCCCATTTCGGAAAGTACACCCCTCAAAGAATTCATCTTGGGGTAGGATGAGCATTTTGGCCCCACAGGTATTAGAGGAAAGTATTCAAAATTGGCCAGTAAAAATGAAAAACTTGAATTTTTCAAATAATATGTTGGTTTAGTTTGAAATTTCTAAATTTCACAAGGAACAGGAGAAAAAATGTACCCCAAAATCTGTAACGCAGGTTCTCCTGAGTACAACGGTACCCCATATGTGGGCATAAACCACTGTATGGGCCCACAGCAGGGCTCAGAAGGGAAGGAGCGCCAATTTGCTGGAGCAAAACCGCAGCTAGTAACAGTTATTAGAATAGCGCAGTTACTAAAATACAATAAAAAAAATTAGATTACAGGTAATGTGGGGTGGTTACGGACAGTCTGGGGTGGTTCCGGGTAATCTAGAGGTGGTTACGGGCAGTCTGAGGTGGTTACGGGCAGTCTGAGGTGGTTACGGGCAGTCTGAGGTGGTTACCGGCAGTCTGGGGTGGTTACGGGCAGTCTGGGGTGGTAACGGGGAGTCAGAGGTGGTTACGGGTAATCTGGGGTGGTTACGGATAATCTGGGGTGGATACGGTCAACATGGGGTGGTCACAGGCAACCTGCTGTGGTTACGGCAACCTGGGGTGGTTACAGGCAACCTGGTGTGGTTAGAGGCAACCTGGGGTGGTTATGGGCAACATGGGGTGAATACGGACAACCTGCTGTGGTTACAGACAATCTGGTATGGTTACAGCCAACCTGCTGTGATTACGGACAATCTGGGGTGGTTGCGGACAATCTGGGGTGGTTGCGGACAATCTGGGGTGGTTGCGGACAATCTGGGGTGGTTACGGACAATCTGGGGTGGTTACGGACAATCTGGGGTTGTTACGGGCAACCTGGGGTGGTTACGGACAACCTGGGGTGGTTACGGGCAACCTGGGGTGGTTACGGACAATCTGGGGTGGTTACAGGCAACCTGCTGTGGTTACGGGCAATGTGGGGTGGTTACGGGCAACGTGGGGTGGTTACGGACAATCTGGGGTGGTTATGGACAATCTGGGGTGGTTACGGACAATCTGGGGTGGTAACAGACAATCTGGGGTGGTTACGGACAATCGGGGGTGGTTACAGGCAACCTGCTGTGGTTACGGATAAACTGAAGTGCTAATAGGTAATCTGAGGTGGGTACCTGTAATCTGGCGTGGTTACGGGCAATCTGGAGGGGGTCACTGTCAATTTGGGGTGGTTAGAGGCAAGGTGCAGTGTTCAGAGGCAAGGTGCGGTGGTCAGATGCAAGGTGCGGTGGTCATAGGCGACGTGCGGTGGTCATAGGCGACGTGCGGTGGTCAGAGGCAAGGTGCGGTGGTCATAGGCGACGTGCGGTGGTCATAGGCGACGTGCGGTGATCATAGGCGACGTGCGGTGGTCAGAGGCGACGTGTGGTGGTCAGAGGCGACGTGCGGTGGTCAGAGGCAAGGTGCGGTGGTCAGAGGCAACCTGCGGTGGTTGCGTGCAATCTGGGGGGTTACATGTAATCTGGCATGATTACGGGCAATCTGGGGTGGTTATGCCCAACCTGCGGTGGTTACGGGCAACCTGGAGGGGTTACAGACAATCTAGAATTGTTACGGATAGAGTGAAGTGCTTATAGCTAATCTGGGGTGGTTACATGTAATTTGGGGTGGTTACAGGCAATCTGGGGTGATTACGGACAATCTGGAGGGGGTCACTGGCAACGTGTGGTGGTTACGGGCAACGTGCGGTGGTTACGGGCAACGTGCGGTGGTTATGGGCAACGTGCGGTGGTTACGGGCAATCTGGGGGGTTACGTGCAATCTGACGTGATTACGGACAACCTGGGGTGGTTATGGGCAACATGCGGTGGTTACGGGCAACGTGCGGTGGTTACGGGCAACCTGCGGTGGTTACGGGTAATCTGGGGGGGGTTAGGGGTAATTTGGGAGTAAACTGCAATTATTACTATAATAAAAAGTGTGTGTTTTATTTTTTTGTATGTTTGTCACTTTTTGTACTTTATACATTCATTTTCACTGTATTACTATGATTACTGTGATATTTTCTATCACAGTAATCATAGTTCAGTGACAGAGACCAAATTGGTCTCTGTCACTTTAAATTTTCAGAGCTTGGCTGGTTGTGGAGCGCATGCGCACTTCATAACCAGCCAGGACACGGAAGAGGAAGGAGCTCCAGGAGCAGGTGAGTATATGGGGAAGGGGGGGGTGACTGGGGGACGGGGGTGACAGGGGGGGTGGGGGGCGACTTGGGGGGTGGGGGGACATCACTTTTTATCCCCTGTCACCAATCATTCATGGTGACAGGGGATAAAAATTGCCGGTGGCACATGGCACAAGCGATCAGCGGTATATAGTATATACCGCTGATCGCTTGTACCCGGACCCCACAGGGGGGGTCCCGATGACTGCCCCATGCTCTCCGCTACCTCCGGTGGCAGAGAGCATGGGGCTTTCATTCATTTTTCTTTTTTGATCACTGTGAACAGACATTAGTCTGTTCACAGTGATCGCGGCGGCCATCTTGGATCCGATGGCCGCCGCGGGAGGGGGGGTTAGTGACTGGGGCACTAGGGGCTGATCTGGGGTCTGATTTTTACTTATTTCATCTCCCCCCACCGTGGATTCACGGTGGGGGGAGATAAAATACAGCGGCGGCACCGGCCCATTAGTCACCGCCGTTTCGGCGGTCACTAAGGGGTTAATGGGGGTCAGCTGCGGAATTGCAGCTGATCCTCATTATCTCCGGTGCTGTACACAGATGAGAGCGGGATCGCTGTCCCTGCAGCGATCCCGTTCTCATCACAAAGCCCCCTCAAGTCAGGAACGTATATGTACATTCCTACTGCACGGGGCATGTGCAATAGGAACGTATATATACAGATGGCTGACGTGAAGGGGTTAAGGATGTTTAGCGAGCTTAAGAGGTTGGAATAGGGCTCATATGAGACTGAAGAGAGTGTGAATATGAGTTAGAGGATGCATAAATTAGATTAATCTCCCACCTCCTTCCCACTGCTACCTGATAAGCTACTAAGCCTGAAATTCACACCCTTTTGGATGCATAAATATAAGATTAGGAGGGACTATGTTTAGGCTCAGAAGTAGGGAACGCGAGGCTGAGGGCATGAAAAAGGCTCAGGGGCTGTAAATATGAGACTCAGGGGTGTACATCTAAGATTGAACAGATCAGGCTCAGGGTGTGTGAATTTTATACGGAGAGGGGTTAATGAGGCCCAGTGAGTATGAATATGAAGTTATGTGGTGTTAATTAGGCTCGGGGAGTATACATATGAGATTAAGGGGATGTGACTATGGTTTAGAGGTGTAATTATGAAGCAGAGGGGTGTAAAATGAAAAAATATGAGATTAAGAAGATTTGAATCAGACTCAAAGGGAGTGAATGAGGCTGAGGATCATATATTAGGCTCAGGGGGTGTAAATATGAGACTTAAATGGCAGTTGATGCCTATCAGACTATGTTTTTAGAAAAAAATAATACTGGACAACCAATAAATTAATTCCTCTTTATTATAATGACATAAAGCACACTTAAGGCTCTGTACTAAGGAATTGGCGGCAGAGCCTCTCTGCTCAAAGAATTGTGTCCATCCCGGGGGGGTTCCACATGGAATTTCGCCACCGATCCCGTAACATGGACGGGTCCTTATAAAGTAAAGCTATTGAAGTAAAAAGAATTTCTATATAATCCACAGTTTTGTCACTTTTTTGAGTCTCGGCATACCAAGCTTTGTTAGAGCTAGAAGTGAAACAAAAAAGTTAAGAGATCAAGTTCTGTACTATTGTTTAGTTTAAAAAAAAAGGACTTAAGTGTAAGAATCAAGTAATACTTCATATAACATAGGCATTCCTTCCTATAAATAGAGAGATGACTCCCTCCGCTTTGTGTGGAGATGTTGGTGCTTCGAAAAGAATGTTCTTGTTTTACTCCGACAGTAAACATTTCCATCTTTAATATACACATGCACATTTCATCGCTCTTCCAGGTTTCGCAAAAAGGGCAAGTGGTCCAACAGCAGCGGCAGAAGAAGAATGCATTTAGTAAAGGCCAATTTGTTCATATTTCATCACATTACTTCTATTCCTCAAATTACACCAAAATGTTGGGAAACTTCACAAACCTTCCCTCGGATTAGCTCAATTTCATTTAATTTGCTCCAATTCTTTTTCTAAACAATGTCGTTTAAAAGTCAATTTATTTCCATAAACCCAAACGTGAAAATCTGCATTTGGTGATTGTAGTTTGATTTGTGCCATTAAAATAAATATTACATGTTCCAATAATTAAAAAAAAAAATCTTTTTAGAAATACATTCAGATCTTGTTGTAGCCAACATGAGTATTTAGGGGAATTATTTTTAAGGTCAAGACTGTCCCATGCTAGTCTTTTGGAGGAGAGCTATGCTAGTCTTTTGGAGGAGAGCTATTTTAAATACTTTTTTTTTTCTTGTAGTATTGGCTGAAAAATGTTTTTCATACATTACTGAGCCTTCAATAACAGAGTCAGCTGAGCTGTATGTAAAGTGGCTATCTGGCCAACCAGTGACCTGTGTACTCATAAGACAGCTGTTTACCGGTTGGTGACTCTTCGTTTTCTTCTTTATTCCCTTGAAGGCATGCCTAAAAAAGACTTGAAACTGTGGACTAGTAGGGGAGTTTTATACTGTGTCATGTGACATGTGGGCGTGGCATTATAAGGACAGCCCTCTCTTGTACCTTCTTCTAGCCAATCAACATTGATCAGAAAATTCCTCCACTGGGGATCTTCTTCTCTAAGTACTTTTCCCAATCTCCATTTCAGGTGGTCAAGTAAAGTATACCCACCCTCAAATTCTGGTTCTCGATTCATAACAGATGTTCTTTAATGTTCCATTAGAACATGTCTCTTGTCAGCTGTAGAGTACTGGGGGGGGGGGGGGTTTACCCAACATTCTGGTTTAGACTCCTGTTCAGATTAGTCAAGCAGCTTTGCAAGCAGCATATACTGCTGCACATTATTGCATACATTTGCTTAGTCAATAAGTAAAATAAATGGATAATTGAAAAGACAAAACAAAAGTAAATATAAAAAAAACATACATTTAGAAGTAGGTTCATACAGGACTAGCTTCAATAGAGAAGACACACTAGTCTCTAAGATCATAGAGGGGTTTTGGTAACTTTTAACACTTTTATTGGTGAAATTTATATTATAATAGGAATTAAATAAAGTTATTTTTTGGTGTAGGAAAATGGATACAATTTGCCATTTACCAACTTGTTTATAGGCATCTGCTCATATATTGATACCAGTTTGCAAATTAGCAAACAGAATTATCATAATGTATTCTAGATACTTTATCATTTCCACCATCACTTGCATGAATTACTATACAGTATGTTTAGGTCATAGCATGTATATCTTTTACCATTCAAACCTAAAGAAATAGGAGTGGCTGCACCTCACATCTATGTTTCACTTTAATGCCTCTCAGCTACATTTAAAAAAAAAAACAAGACCACAATGTTTGTATATAATATGATCAAACCATATTGCCTCATGTACCACGTGCAGGTCTTCTGACACACATTAGTCCCTAATATAAAACAACTCTTTGCCAGACCTATGTAACCCCAATCAGCAGGAAGCACCTATGAGCATATGGTAAGTACTACCTCTTTCTCCCATTCTACCTACTGGTGCATTGGTGAGTAGTAAAACCTTGTTCACACTTGCGTTGCTTGGTGGACGCCTTCTCCGCCGGCGGTGCCTGAAGGGCGTGGGGGAGCCCATAGTATTTGGTCCTGAGGCAGTGGGGTTGCAGGGCCATTCTGTGCCCCCCCCCCTACCCTGTTGACGCTTGCTTTGAGGGGTTGGCAGTTGCTCACCAGCACAGTGTTGTTTTAGTGTAGGGACTCATGTGTGCCAGAAGACCTACATGCGGTACATGAGGCAATATGGTTTGATCAAATTATATGCCAACATTGTGGCGTTGGTTTTAAATGTAGCCAAGAGGCATTAATGTAAACCATGAGTGTGAGGTGCAGACACTCCTCTTTCTCTAGGTCTGTATTTTAAATGCTCTCCCTTTTCTTTGTGGCTTGCACTCCTCCCTTGTAAGACCCATGTGACCCCAATCAGCAGGAATAACCTGAGCACACATGGTAAGTACCTCCTCTTTCTCCCATTCTACCTGCTGGTGCATTGGTGAGTAGAAACACGTTGTTCACACTTATGTTGCTTGGCGGCCGCCTTCTCCGCCGGCAGCGCCTGCAGGGTGTGGGGGGGCCATGGGGTTTGGTTCTGTGACAGTGGTGTTACAGGGCCATTCTGTGCCCCCCCTCCCCTTTTTGTGCTTGCTTTGCGGGGTTGGCGGTCACTGACCGGCATAGTGTTGTTTTAGAGTAGGGACCAGTGCCAGAAGACCTGCACGCGGTACATGAGGCAATATGGTTTGATCAAATTATATACCAACATTATGGCGTTGGTTTTTAAATGTAGCCTGGAGGCATTAATGTAAACCATGGGTGGGATGTGCAACCACTCCTCTTTTATCTAGGTCTGTCTTTTACCATTATTCCATTGAGCATTACATGAAATATTTTAAGTCTTACAATGGGTTGAGTGTTGATGGCTGTTTTGGTCAGCATTGGTGACCAGAGTACACACAAGAAGTCTGCCTTTAGAGGAATTTATAAGGACCCTATTACACAAGACGATTATCGTGCGGAAAATCATTATATTGTTCGAATTTAAACGATGATCGTCCTGTGTAAATGCAAGATCAAAAAATCTCTTGTGTGTCGTTGATCGTTCATTTAGATCTGGCACTAAAATTATCGCTTATCATTCGCTAATTGTTCGCTGCAATTCCACATTCGTTCGCTGTGATTTCGTATTCGTTCAGGCCATCACTCTCTTGCTCCACATTCCCCCGCCTACTGCCACCGATATTATACAAGCTGAAAGCGAGCAAGGAGGAGTGGGTAAGAGCCGGGGGGGGGGTGCACGGGGAGTTACGGGGGGGGGGGGGCAGCCCATAGGAGACAGCAGCAGCCTTCCACCGCTGCTCCTATTACACAGAGTAAAGGCAGCAAATCGCTGCCAGGCTGATCGTTGCCGTTTTAGCCTTTTAAAAGACAACGAAATGCCGAAATGGCCGATATCAGCCGAGTACGGCAGGTAATCACTTTGTGTAAAAGGGCCTTAAGAGGGCGGTCTGGATGGACCAAGTGGTCTCTTTCTGCCGACAGTCTTCTCTGTTTCTAAGTTTACTATCCATAATATAAAGCTTCCCCCTGCACCCCTCTCCTATACATATCTTTCACTTTGGCTCCGCTTACACCCGCGGTTTTCCTTGGATTGTACTGCTGAAGTCTTCGTTAGCACACGGTGCAGAACTATTTTTACCATCAAAACAATGGAAATCTTGATGAAATTTTACTATATAAATCAATGTAGCTCTTCGGGAACCATTTGTATCTGTTATTGTTTCACATATTGACAATTACGTGTAAGCTTCCAGAGCCCAAAATACCCCAGTATTACAAATATTATGATTTATATGTCTATGTGTCTATGCTTGTATACCATGAGGAGAGTGTTGACATGCAGCGCGCGAGGGCTACTCTTATTTCTGTCTATGAAAGCTTGTAATGTTTCTTTTATTTCTCTCGCAGTGAACTGTCACTTTATATTACATTTATGTGGCCTTGTGACTGTGTTCTTGGTCCCAGTAGCCAACACAAACAGTATCATAACAGATTTTCCATTAAACATTTTGAGGGAAAAAAAATCAGTCTAGTAATAATGACCCTGGTGAAGCGTAGAACTTCGCGGTCATCCTACGTTGTGTCTGTTATCTGTGTTCCTTCTCTAGACACTCATAAAATACCCATTAACCCTATAAATGATTTATTTTCTTAAACTTCTATGTACCAAATGAATAATATTGTTTATATGCTAGATCAGTCTGTCGGGAAATACACAGATTTATTGTCGGCACTAATCTAAAAATTCCGTACAGTCGGCCTGAGCAGCACTGCTAGACACAGCTGCTTGTAGAATAGCGCAGTAGGAGGGGCCTTTTTTATTGTGCTCATCGTGGGGGCCCTGGATCGATAATAACCTATAATAAGGACGGACTTTTAATGTTTAAAGCGAATGTACCACTAGGTACATCGCTTTGGGTTTTTAAAATAAACAGACCGGTGCCGGCCCGGGACTGCCGATGCATCGGGGTTTTTTTTTGAACCACCGCTCAGTTTCCCAGTTCTATTCATGAACACCGGCCCAGTATGAAGCACTGGGGGCAGCTCGCCGGCCTCCAGTGTAAGGAAATCCCCTTCCCTCTGTGATGCGCTCCATTAGAATCGCTTATCAGACGGCTGCCTTTTAACTCAGTGCCGCTCCACTCCAGGTGCCTGGAAAAGCTGGATCCAGTACTGGGAAATTGGGAGACGTTTCCAAGGACTGGATCTAGCTTTTTCAGGTGCCCGGCCCGGAGTTAAAAGGCCAACGGCTAATAAGCCGACTATGAAGCAGTTCGCTTTGTTATTACTGTAAATTTGCTTATCTCTAGTAATGGCACTCTTCTTTTTTCCACAAAATATGCTGCAAGAGCGGAATGAAATAATTTGTGAGGTGAAGCTGAAAAAAAGGCTATTTTTCAAATTTCAGGTCTACGTTCAGTACAATTACAATGATATCAAATGTATAGGACTTCTATATTTTTATTGTAAACACTGTGCTTACAATTGCTCTATTCTGACCCTTACAACACTTACATTCTGTGGGCTATGGGGCTACTTAAGGGCTTACTCTTTTTCTGCCTATATGCATCTCTTTGATCACTTTTTATTAAATTTTTTTCTGAATATGATTTAACTAAAAATCTGCATTTTTTTGAACTTTGGTCGGTCTTTTGTTCTTGAAGTGTTGAGGCTATGTTCATACTACTTAAGTACCATAGTGATCACAGCTGTTGTTGAAACCTGTCCGGAGTGTATACACATAGATGGGGATTTATGAAGACGTCTTATATTAGGCCCCGCCTCCTTTTCCCCCGGCAAGATTCACAGAGGCAAGCAGGCGAAAATCATGATGATAAATGAGGCGCTAGAGGAGGCCACGCCTCCTCTCTGTCATATCACGCCCCAAGCTCCCCCAGCACGCCCATCGAGGCGTACGCCAGGGAGAAGGGGCGAATCTACACCTTCTCCCTTGCGTATGCCTCGGGCAGACGCTTTGTAAATGTCCCCCATAGTATACACTCTGTCCGGGATCCCTAGCGGCGCCACAAGAGACTGACATTTTACTGTCAGTTTACTGTGACAGCTATTCAATGAATATCGGCCGCAGAAAACCCTGTCAGTTCACACAATGGAGCGTGCGGCTCCGGCCACACGCTCCATTGTATGCAGTGGGGAATTCTGATGCGGGCGCGCCCGCATCTGAATTCAGCAGCGGTAAAGATGATCAGGTCGGTACTGATCTTTTCTGACACCTTTAACGTCTCTGGTCTCTTACGCCATTTTTTTTTTAAAGTTCTTTTATTTAAAACATAGGAAAGGGGGGGTGATTAAAACTTTTATTCCGGAATGGATTTATTTAGACATTGAAAGAAAAAATTTTTTATCACACTTATTTGTAGCCCCCTTCAATAAGTAATACCATAATTGTTCATAGAGATCAATGCAGATCAATGTTATCTCCACTCTATTGCTGCAGGCTGCAGTCAGGACAGCATCGGAGGCGACGTAGAGGCTCCGAGATGTGAGTACAAATGATCACCTTTGCTCCTATCACATCCCAGGAAGCTGAACACCCAACCGGACCACCAATGAAGCACATTTTTAATGTTAAAATGCCACTGTCAGAATTGAATTGTTAAAATAAGAAATCGCTGTGGCGCCTATTAGCCATGGTTCCTGGCTGCTCATAGCAGCCGGGAGCAACTAGGTGTAGAGAGGTGTCACATTGTCACATTCAATACAACACAATGGGGGAGATTTATCAAACTGGTATAAAATAGAATTGTCTTAGTTGCCCCTAGCAACCAATCAGATTCCACTTTTAATTCATCACAGATTCTTTGGAAAATGAAAGGTGAAATCTGATTGGTTGCTAGGGGCAACTAAGACAATTCTACTTTTACACCAGTTTGATAAATCTTCCCCAATGTATTTAATAATGGACGTTATTAATGGCCAGACAGCTAAATGCCGTCCGGTATTTTAGACACAAAATAACGGACGTCATTTTAAACAGAACTGAAAAAACATTGTGTGAACATAGACTAAGTCCTACAAGATTATCTATTTTGATTGAGATAGTCCCACAGAGTTAGTGCAGTGGGACAAATAAGATTCATTCCAAGTATTAAAGGGGTACTCCAGGACTGATAAAAAAAAAAAAGATCAATCAGTCATAAACATAGTTTTTACACTTACATCCATCCTGAGTCTGTCCCCGTTTGAAATTCCCACTGTTTGCAGGTCACTGAAGCTCCAGTTGGTGTCTTCATTTTTTTCTTCACTTCCTGGTTTGGGCTTTCCCATGATGCACTTTGTCTCCTGTGATGTCTAACTGACTCTGTAAAACTGTTAGATGGCTTACATCTTATTCAGCCAATGAGAGCTGAGCAACCTGTGTCATCTGACAAAGGGAGGCTGGCTTAACAGGTCTTAGACCCGCCTTCCTCTTGATGATGTCATTGTCACAAAATGACTTCCTGGGGTCAGCAGTCATTAGGTAAGAATGAGTTTACTTCACTTCCTGGTGGGGGATGTAGGGGGAAAAGACAGGGAAGGGGGGCAGATAGGTGATTAAAGCATATTACAAAGTTATATACCTTTGTAATGTGTTTCAATTACTGGGTAAAAGCTTTTCGCTGGAGTACCCCTTTAACTTCTATTTAAGGAGCAGCACCTTCAGAGCTGCGCTCGTGGACGTGACTGCAGGAAGTCTTGGCTCCCTCCTTCTCCTCCTCATTCCTCTGCTGAGGCTTTCAGCGGTGCAAGTTTAATATATAATTTGTATTACAAGGTAGAAGCCCTTTCTATATTATGTAAATTTGGTCTTAGTGTACAACCCCTTTTATATAAACTACAAGGAAATATAGCACAGGGGATATTACAATTGATGCTTGACAGCATGTGAAACACATAAATCTGAGAAATAAATGAAGTTATCAGTACATTTATTAGCACACTAATTCATGCAGATCTGTTTATGTTGCTAGAATAGGCTTTGCTCCTATCCTCAGAGGTATATAAGACATATCAGGTTCCACAATACTCAATCATAGGGACCCGCTTTGTAACACAGTCACTGGAAGGATGCTTAAGTACATTCTCTTTAAAGAAAACAACTCATTTCGTCATTTGATGGTCCCTACTGTACTGGATTTTGTTTGCGTATAGGACCGGCCATATGGAGTTTAGCACTGCAGGTATGGAAGTATGTGAGATGTGTCAAGGTTATTAGAAGGTGCACCACTCTTAATATATCTGGAGATTCATTGGCTGTCCATATTTTATAGGCTATGTTCACACTACGTATGAGACCGGACGACCGTGGTCTTTAACCCCTAGACGACCCAGGACGTAGAGTTACGTCATGGAAGTCTGTCACCAGATGACCCTGGACGTAACTGGACGTCCTGGGTGGTTCTCCCGCTATGAAGCTATGATTCATAGCAGGTGGGGGCGGGCTGCAATCAGCAGCCGGGACCTCACCGGTAATGACACGCTGCAGCGATCACGCTGCTGCGTGTCATTAACCCTTAAAACTCCGCGATCGCGGCGTTTAAGTGTAAGTGACAGGGGGAGTCCCCTGTCACTTACCGATCGGGACCCCCGCAGTGTGACTGCGGGGGTCCCGATCGGTAAAACCGACCGCCGGAGGTCTCTCATCTGCCTCCATGCGGTCCGATCGGCGATCTGCTGCACTAAGCCTGCACAGGCAGGCTCAATGAGCAGATCGCCAATAACACTGATCAATGCTATGCCTATGGCATAGCAATCATCAGTGTAGAAATCAAAGTAGTGAATGTAAAAGTCCCCCAAAGGGACTTCAAATGTGTAAAAAAAAAAAAAAGTTCAAAACACTAACACACTACCCCAAAACCCCTCCCCCAATAAAAGTTGAAATCACCCCCCTTTCCCAATATATAAATAAAACATATAAAAATAAATAAATAGATAAACATATAATATACCGTAGCGTGCGTAATTGTCCGATCTATTAAAATATAACAAGTGTCATTGTGATCGGTGAACGGCGTACACGAAAAGAGGGAAAAAAGTGCGCGGATTACCGATTTTATGTTACATTATATATTAAAAAAAATCTATAAAAAGTGATCAAAACGTCCGATCTTCACAAATATGGAATTAATAAAAACTAGAGATCATGGCGGAAAAAATGACGCCCCATACAGCCCCGTAGGTGAAAAAATAAAACTGTAATAAGTGTCACAATAGGCCCATTTTATTAATATTTAATTGCCAAAAAAAGGATTTAATAAAACAATATATATATAACATTAGAGAATCTGTGTAACCTGCATATGGTTGTGTTCGGACTGACCTATAGAATAATAGTGTCATGTCGCTGTTACCATATAGTGCATTACGTAGACACAGAAACCCCCCAAACGTTAACATATTGCATTCTTTTTTGCGATTTCACCAATTTATATCTTCATAAATAATATATTTGGGTGTTCTATCATACATGTTATGGTAAAATGAATGACGCCATTACAAAGTACAACTATTCCTGTAAAAAACAAGCACTTACATGGCTTGTAGATAGAAAACTGAGAGTGCTAGAGCTCTTAGAAGGGGAGGAGGGAAAAACAAAAACACTAAGATCAAAATTTGCACGGTCCACTGGGTCATTTTGGGCCTGGTCCTCAAAGGGTTAAAAAGATGATCTTTAGCACTGCAGAGTTCTGATGCAGGTGCATCCGTGTGCACCCGCATCAGAACTCCCCACTGCACACTATGGAGCGTGCGGCCGGAGCAGAGCGCTCCATAGTGTGCATTGACAGGGTTTTCTGTGGCCGCTATTTAATGAATAGCGGCCGCAGAAAACTGACATGTCAGTTTTCTACAGATACGCAAAAGGTGACAGCATCCAGACGTTGTAAAGTGCAAAAAAGTAAAGTGCTTTATTCCATCATGGCAGTAACATAACAGCAACGTTTCGACCTATAGGGTCTTTCTCAAGCTGACCCTATAGGTTGAAACATTGCTGTTAAGTTACTGCCATGATGGAATAAAGCACTTTACTTTTTTGCACTTTACAACATCTGGATGCTGTTACCTTTTGCGTATCTGTATTGACTCTATCCTGCTGGACTACAGGATTGGTAACTTTGCTTCATCCTTATTTGTCTAGAGACTTTATTATATGCTTTGAGTCTGGAAGAGACCTATAGGAGTGCTATGGTGTTTTTTTGAATGTCAGTTTTCTACGGCGCCGCTAGGGATCCAGACCGGAGTGTATACCCTAGGTAAGTTCCGTGGGAATCACGGCCATTGTAACAACGGCCATGATTCCCACTGAACTTACATTGAGTGAACATAGCCTCAGACTGCAAACTACACCAGAGAAGTCCATTTTAATTTTTGGGCAGCCGCCAGGGGCGAGATTACTGCAGAGCGCTACCTCTCCACAAGCCCACGACGCTACATCAGCTCCGGGACCCTGCTGAAGTCTCCCCCCCCCCCCCCCCCCCAAGTCCTGATGATGTCAAGATGAGGGGGAAAATGTCTTCCCGGCTCATGGAAGTAAGGGAAAGAAATTGCATATACTTACCTCCCTGGCACCTGTGCTGGCCACTGTTTTACATCGCTCCGATCCCCTTCTGCTTCCAGATACGGTGAGATAGCGTAGCGGGTCGTTTGTTCTGTGGTGGAGACACCACTAGAGCTGCTAATTGGCTATGTGAACCTGCTACATCACGTCCTGAACCCAAAAGCCTCTGAACAACAGGATTGGAGCCGTGTAGTACTGGCGGCAGAACAGGAGCCCGGGAGGTAAGTATATGTTTTTTTTCCTCACTCTCTCCTGGGCATAGACCAGGCAGGATAACCCCTTTATAACCCCTGAATTTTCTTCTCCACTGCCCCCCCCCCCAACCATCTTCGAAGTACTGATATCAGTGTAAAATATCTTGTGACAGAAACCGATGTTTAAATCAATCTGAATTTTTTTTTAAATACAGCTGAAATACACACAATATTTTAATTAGATAACCCTTATTCCCTCATCTCAAGTAAAAGCAGCACTTACACTTTTCCTAGAACTCAGCAATGTCCTTCTCAGGGTACAGGCACGATGAGTATACAAAGTGGGGCCACAACCTTGGTAATTCAATGTACATGCACCACTAGTGCACAGCATGGCGCCATTGTGGGATATGGGCAGGACTCTGTGACATTAAGAGTTCTGCATGTAGGGGGGAGGCAGAGGCAGAGATACAGAGGACAGTGGCGCTGCAGTTCTAGGACACAGAGCACTCTAGGCCACACCTCTTTGACACTCTCCACCACTAAATAAACATGTATTTTAAATAAATAAAGTTACACACAGACATTTTAGATTAAAGCAATTATTAAGCATGATCCTGCAATGCACCCAGCCTTGTATCCCTCTGAGGTTAACAGGTTTGCTTTAAAGGTGGTAATATAGGGGAAAAATGTATGTAAATGAACATTAGAAAGAGGGTAAGATATTTGGAACAGGTTGAGCCATTATCATTTCCTCATTTTTATGCACTTGATGTCATTGATAATTTTTTTTACATTTTTTACTTTACTATTGAACATTGTAGGGAGTATAAAAGTATAAAGTAAAAAAGAATTAATTTAAAATATATGATGATGATAATAATAATAATAATAATAATAATAATAATAATAATAATAATAGAAGAATACTGATAATGATAAATATTATTATTAATATTTCTATGTATTATTATTACTGCTGCTAATTATTATTATTAATTGTATTCCTATTATTTATTATTATTAATAATAATAATCATCATAATAATAATAGAAGAAGAATATATATAATAATAATGATAATAATAATAAATATTATTGTTAATATTAATATGTATTATTACTATTGCTAATTATTATTATTATTATTATTATTATTATTACTACAGATTTAGGTGGCCTATCTCTCCCAGAATGAAAGCCATAATCTAGCAAGGGTTAATCTAACCTAAACATTGGAACTAATTCCCAGTAAGGCAGAAGGTGATACCTTTAGTATCTCACTGAGAATAGAAATCCAAACAGTTCTTCCCAGGTTGTGTTCACACCAGGACACATGTCCCCAGCTAATGACTCCCAGTAAAGTGTCATGATTCCAGGTGATGGCCAATTAACAGCTCCCAGAGAGGTGTGAGCTGCCCCCTTCACAGGCCTGGCTGCCCTTGACCCTGCCTGGGGAGTAGGTGCTGGCCCTCAGTGGCCTTCCCTTCCCACCTCCTGGCTGTGTGCTGGCACTGCAGCTGCTACCTGAGGGAAGCAATCCCACTCTAATCCCCCTATTCTCACTAGCACCTAATCCCATTAGGGCACCTGCAATAATAGTCTTAGCGACAAATGTCTCCTTGTCCCTACAATGGTGCTGGTTGTGCTAAGTGTCTATTACTATCACAATGCCTTTGGTGCTTGGATGAGAAAGCACATCTCTCATTCAAAGAGAAAGAACAAATTGTATCCAGTGCACTAAGCAGCCCTGTGTAAATACCAGTATATAAACATTGGGTTACATTAAACCTCAGGAAACTTTTACACCAAATTGCTGAAAAGTTTATAACAACCTTTATTATCTCCTGAATTTACTGACAATGACCTCCCCATAGAGGCAAGTAACAAGAAGAGACACCAAAGGCCCCAAGTCAGAGGGGTCTCCTATACTGTATACACTGTCACCCACCAAATCCCCAGCAGTGAGGGTCAGAGTCATCATTATTACTGCTGCAAGAGGAGGAAAACTCTCCAACACTTCATATGATGCAAAGAGACTATAATGGAGATACAGAAAGAAATGATTCAATGAAAGGACTAGCACTAATAATAATAATAATAATAATAATAATGATTAATTGTGATATCAATAATCATCAATTATTATATTTCATTAAGTATGCCTTAGTAGTAGTAGTAATAATCATATATTGTATACTGTAATTATTGCTACAAAGACTACATTATAAAGAGATGATGATGATGATGATGGTTATTCATATTATTATTATTATTAATGTTAATATTATTGATGATAATAATTACACTTTATACATTTCATTTAGTTTTATAGTTAATAATATATTTTTTCCAGTTACTATTCAGAAAGATAGGTATAGAAGAATGATGATAATAATAATAATAATAGATAGATAATAGATAGATAGATAGATAGATAGATAGATAGATAGATAGATAGATAGATAGGAGATAGATAGATAGATAGATAGATAGGAGATAGATAGATAGATAGATAGATAGATAGATAGATAGATAGGAGATTAGATAGATAGGAGATAGATAGATAGATAGATAGATAGATAGATAGATAGATAGATAGAAGATAGATAGATAGATAGATAGATAGATAGATAGATAGGAGACAGATAGATAGATAGGAGATAGATAGAAGATAGATAGATAGATAGATAGATAGATAGATAGATAGAAGATAGATAGATAGATAGATAGATAGATAGATAGATAGATAGATAGGAGATAGATAGATAGGAGATAGATAGATAGATAGATAGATAGATAGATAGATAGATAGGAGATAGATAGATAGATAGATAGATAGATAGATAGATAGGAGATAATAGATAGATAGATAGATAGATAGATAGATAG